>NC_092872.1:41329040-42695540 GCF_028372415.1 Notamacropus eugenii | reverse complement strand
ATCATTGTTATTTGTGTTGATGCTGTCTCCCCAGGAGATAACAAGGCCTTGATGGTGTTCATCTTTGTATGTCAAGAACCTAGAACACAATGCCTTACACAAGATAGATATGTAAATAATGTTTATTAGAATTGAATTGTGCTGAAACATATGTAAATAAAAGAATACCTACCTGCACATTGGCTTCAGTGTAGTTATGTGAAAATGAGGTTTTGAATTGGGCAGGAGCTCACAGATATTTGCACTCACAGTTTACACCAACTTAAGGTTGGTGGTCCTCCCTAGCACACATTACACCATGCCATCTCTCTTATCCCTCTTCTTGTGGACTGCAAACAAGAGAAACTCTTGTACCACAAGCTACAAAACTTTGCAGATGTATATAATCTCTGGGACTCCACAACAGGCTAGATTGTACTGCCTGTGCAGTTCCCCAAGGGACTCAAGAGGTCTCCCAACATACACACTTGGAGCTGGGGAAAGTCAGAAAGGACCACAAGCTGGGTGGCTGGAAGGAAGCAGGAAAGGAGTCTGGGCCCAAGATAAGAGAAAGGGAAGGAGAGACAAGGGTAAGCAAGAAGATATTGATAGCAGAGGAAAGAGATATTTGAGGGCCCTGGGGAGGAAGTCCACACAAGGAGTCAAAGGATATGAGGTAGACTCAGAACAAAGGCAGTGCCTACTGAGAACAATAAGACAGTACCACTGAGCACCTGAACAAAAGTAGCTGGGAGACCCAATAGGAACCTCCCACATAGTACTGGTGCCTCTTGACATCTACATCTCACCAAAAATCAACAAATACCAGAATCATTCACAGCAAGGAATGTAGTCTCCCATATGGTCTCCACGCTAAATTGGAGTGCTTTCTGTCAGTGAAAGGTGGCACAGATGGAATGAGTTCTATATGCATGGGAACATTTTTTAAAAGGATTTTTAAAACAATAAAACTAATAGAGTGAAACTAGAAGTTGGAATATTTTTTCCTACCAACTGCCTTTGACTCACAGAAATCAAGATCTTCAAATAAAAAGCAACTAATTTTAAGTTTTGTCACCCCAAGAGAAAAATAAGTAATATTCAACTCACTTGCGTTTTAAAATTAGGAATTGGAAATATACCATTTTATTCAATATATGTAACAAAGAACGACCAAAAAGAAATCTAGGTTTGAATCCTGGAAATAGGCCACACTTACCAGCTGTGTAACTTTGGGCAAGTCCCTCTACATCTGAGTCTGAATCCTCATCTATAAAATGGGAATATACACTACCCACCTGGGATGAGGAAAGTACTTTGCACAACAATGTATTATCAAAATGTCAGTTCCTATAATTAAAGAGAGACATAAAAGGGGGAAAAGAGGAGAATATGGTAAAACAAGAAGGATAACATTAGGTAGAGAAGATACAAAGAGAATACAGAGAAGGAAGACAGTGATTCCAGTGTGAAGATTGGGAGGAGAGAAAAGGAGAGTAGGACTGAGACAAGGGCAGGGAGATATAGGAGGAAAGCTCAAGATGCAGTGCAGTGAGGAGTGAGCCTTTACCTCTGTCACATCCTACTGATTACTTAAAACTGTCGGACCAGAGCAAATTGTTACCTGGAAATACTGAATAGCTCTCCCAAGTCCTTTCTTCACTGGCAAGCAGTTTGCTTTCTACGTTCAACCTTTAGAGTATATTTCTGAAACAAAAGTTTGTTTTTCCTATGGAAGTTCTATACTGTGTGAAGCAGTGGTTTTGGTTTTAGAAATTCACTTTATAAACCCTTAATTATTAACTCATTTAATGTCTATGCCTGGAAGTACACTTCTAGATTCAAAAGCCATCAAACTGCCTTATCTTTAGGGCAGAGCTGCCTCATTTCATAATGCCCAAAGGTTACATTAGAAACTAACATTCAGTTCATTATTTTGAGCCTTCTCCCCATATTCAATAAAATCGAGGGTATTTTTTAAAAATCTTTGGTCCTAGTGGGGGAAAGCGGGGACCAAAAAAAAATTACTGGATGCCCTTTCAGGAACAAATGGGTCCAAACTACTCATAGCTTTTGTCTGTTCTTATCAAACCTTCAGAGGCTCTGAAAGGCACAGAAATAATGGGCCCCGTTGATGGATTCTGCTCAAGACAATGGCACAGTGAACAAAGCAGTATCACCTCCATATGGTACTTACTAGAGTGACAGCCAGAAAACTGGTGAGACAGAACTTTTGTCCAACATTACTGTCTTGCTAGGGGACAAATCATGCATCTCAGTGGATGGCAACAAGAGGCATATATCTTTAACAATTATAGTTAGTCAAGGGTGTCACCTTAGGAGTCATCATTTTGTGGTTTCATGTGCCAAAAGCTAACATCCGCCCCTCCACTCTAGTCCAAGTCCTGTAACCCAGTACTAATGAGCCTAATGCATAAATCTGAGTGAAAACTAATTGAGTTACCAAGTGAAAAGGAAGCTCTGCAAGTAGCCATGGCAGACTTCACACTTTTTTACGAAATGACTCCTTTAAGTACTCAGTTGAATATGTTAATGCAATATACAGTAAGAATACCCCCCCCCTCAAAATGTAAAATATTGCCACTGCACCTGCCAAGTTTATAAAGAAAAAGTCCTCTCATTCATCATGGGAAATTCCTTAGATGAGGGACCCAAGGAACTGTCGACAGCAAGGGAGTCAAGTCAAGCTCAATTTCTCCATTCTTTATTAAAGCTAGGTTCTCCAGCTGACAAGGGTGAGTATGGGATGGATGCATTTGAGGGGGACAGGAGGCAGGAAAGGGGCCAAGGGGAACACAAGACATGCACATGAAGAGACATGCCAGATGTGGAAAGGGATGGCATCTGGATCCCGGCACTGCTACTGTCGTTTCCGCAGCTCCTTTCCACCTCTCCAGGTACGCAGCACACAAACCCACTTCCCTCCCTGACACTCCATTTCTAGGGCTTCTGCTCCTTCTAGGGAAAGGGCAGAAATTGCTATGTAGGACACTGCCCACAGCTGAGGCACCTTAATCTTTCTTGTCCACATATGACTGAGCCAAGAGTCAAGATAATGCTGCATAACTAATCGATATACGTGATTTCCCCCAAACATTGCTAATCCCCTCTGCATCACCACAAACCCCCTTTGTCCCCTCCCCTCCTATTCACCCCCATCCCCACATCGCTTTTTAACCCTTCCCTTCTACTTTCCCAACCCACCCTCCCCCCCCTTCTAAGGCCTACCTCCCAACCCCACCGACTACTTGTGCTTCCCAATCCCAATTCCCCCAAAGACCCTCAGCAGCCCTGCCTCTCTCCCTCCTGGCCCTCAATGCCATGCCTACATTACAGCAAATGAATTATAGTCGAATGAAACTGAATTCAAAATGGCAATTTTTTTGGTACCGTTCAGACTGGCAAAGAAACAAAATGGTTTGCTGGTTATTTCCCAAGATGCCCTTCGCTGCTCTTTAAACTAATTGTGCAGTTTAGACTATAGAGTACTTTGCACATAATAGGCGTTCAATAAATATTGGTTGTTCGGAATCCTAACCTGGTCATTAATTCATCGTCATTCCTGTGCAAATTACTTAACTTCTTAGTGTCTCCATTCCCTGCTCCTTGGAACAGGAACACTACTTTTCTATGGGAGTACTGCTTGTAAACAGAAATACAACTCACCTCTAGTAATGAAATAACTATAGAAAAAGAACTGGAAAGGACCTCCAGAGGTCATCTGGCCCATTCCCTTGCCTACAGGCAAGTGCATCTATCCTATTCCTAAAGATCTCTAGGAAAGAGATTCCATGACCTCCTTCAGTCAGTCACTCACAGCAGTGCTTAATTATACTTAAATCTATGAAGTGTTAAATTCAGAAGAAAGGTGCTAAGTGAACCACATTGGCTTCATGGGACATTCTAACCAGTTTGTGGGAAGATGCTAGTGCAGAGAATCTCTAGCTTTAGGGAAGATTTGGGAAGCAACAGAGCTCTTCCCAGTGACGTCCACCTCTGGGTGAGTTTACATGGAAACAATGAACAGTAATTTCACTTTAACTCACAACAGAGGGAACTCCAGAGAGGTGATCTACACCACTCAAAGAACTCACTAGAAGCAGCCTCGTGGTTCACATAAATGTGTGATTTTCCACAGGCCTCTTTGTGCAACATACTTCTTTACCTCTAGCTCTAGACCAGAGGTAGAGACAGTCAGAATTCTGGGGAGATGACTGGAACTATAATGCACTTGACTACTATTGTCAAATTCGCTACCAACCATTGATGACAAGGCAAACCGGACTATCTAATTAAGCCTGATGTCAGGCAGCTGAGAAGTGTGGTGGTGATACCTAAGGAAGTGCATTCAATCTGAAGCATAAGGCTTCAAATGTGCTTCCTCTCCCGTTGTGGATACCTAGTCTCTATTATCCAACCTTTCCCAGCCCACAAGCATACTGAGCTAGTCCATCCTCCCTCCAGAATACTTAGGATATCCAGCAGAGAAGATAGTAACATCAACATTCTTGACCACTATTCGATCAGTTGGTACTATGATTCAACTTCAAGGCATGATCACAAAGTAACATTAAAAGTTTTCTCAGTTTTGCTTCAATTCCTTTGGGCTAGGAACATAGATCCAATCTCTTTGGAATTCCTCTAAGCTCTCTTACCCAGTGATCCACAAAAATAGAGAACATAAGAATGATAGAGCTAGGAGGTACCTCAAGACATAGAAATGTCAGAGCTGGAAGAGACCTTAGGACAGAAGATATTAGCAGTGGAAGGGGCCTTAGAACACAGAACAGTGAATCTAGAAGGAAATTAAAACATCAAACACAGAATGTCAGAAGTAAACAGGACCTTAAAACATAGAATATCATAACTGGAAAGGACTTTAGAATATAGAAGACAATGTTAGAGATGCAAGGGACCTTAGAAATTATCTAGTTTTACCCCTAGAATAGGGACTGAAGTTGTCAGACAGATGCCAGCTGGCATCAACAAGAATTACCGGGTTCTTACATCACTTCCTAGTCAATATTAAAATGAACTGAATTGACCTGAAGTCACCCATTAACCAAACACTTTTTACAAAGTTAGCTGAGAAGAGGGGGGAATTCCACTGCACCTGCAACTGCACCTGCACCTCAGACTTAAGCTTCGATTCACAGATGCCCCTGCTCCCCTTGTCTAGTCCCATGCTACCAAGCAAGAACCTCCTTCTCTTGCTCAAACCCAGGCTTACAGAGAAGTAAACCATGTGAGGGGTTTTTCCACCCAATTCTGCAACAGAATAAAATAAATAACACCACCATTCATGACTATTGGTTTGCTCTACTACATAAGCCCCAAATGGCATCATATTCCAAGCTGCTGTGATGCCAACCTTCTGCATCTTTTCTCTTTCAGTCTTTCCCAAACCCCAGCTCTCACCCCACCCTGCCCCAAGGCCACCTCTTCCATACCAGCCCCAATCAGAAATGCAGCTTCCTACTGGAGAACTGGAGCAGGAGAGAATCACTAACGTGAGGTGCTGGGGAAGTGCCAGGGGCTTCAGAGCAAGCAACTAAGCCCAACTCCCTCTTGCTTGGGTCACTGTGGAGAGAGAGGAGGAGGGAGCATGAAGTCAGATGACACACAGGAGACCTCCCAGGGGTTATTTCCTGTACCCAGCTCCCTGTACATGGGGAGTCACAAAGGGAAGAGACAAATGGTCTCTTGGGACATGCCTCCTCCCAGCTCCCTCCTCACCCACCTCACATGAGGGTCTCCTCATAAGAGCAGGAGGGGCCAGGTAACATGGTGGGTTCCTCAGATGCAAAGCTAGAGTTTCCCCCAAATTCTACCACAGTGTTACTACTGTCCTCTTTCTCCCCAGAAGGCCTATTGGCTTGGTTCTGCCCTGGCCCTTCCGCTTTGGCTGCTGGCCCAGTTGTCGTCCCACGATGAGTCTTCATGTGGGTGAGGAGATGAGAGCTCTGGGAGAATCGTCGGCCACAAGCTGCACACGCATAGGGCCGCTCCCCTGTGTGCGTTCGCTGGTGGGTGACCAGCACAGAGCGCTGTGAGAACCTCTTCCCACACTCAGGGCAGGGGAAAGGCCGCTCACCCGTGTGACCCCGCCGGTGCTTGGCCAGATTAGAGCGCTGGGCAAAACCCCGTCCACAGTCTGCACAACGGAAGGGCTTTTCCCCAGTGTGGGTTCTTCGGTGCCTCTTAAAGTCTGAACTATGGCCGAAGCCCTTGCCACAGTCAGGACACCGGTGTGGCTTCTCCTCTGCATGTGCCCACTGGTGCCGAGTCAGGGCTGCACTCTGCCCAAAGCGCCGCCCACACTCCCCACAAGCATAGGGTCGTTCTCCCGTGTGTGCCCGCCCATGAGCTGTCAGGTGGGCCCTTCGGCTAAATCCAGCCCCACAAACCCCACACACAAAAGGCTTCTCCCCAGTGTGGCCACGCACGTGCGCAGCCAAGTGGGAGCCACGGGCAAAGCGGGCCCCACACTCTGGACAGGGGAAAGGGCGTTCACCTGTGTGTGTGCGCCGGTGCCTTGCCAAGTGTGAACCATACACAAAGCTCTTTCCACAATCCGCACAGCGGTGTGGCCGGTCCCCAGCATGATAGCGCTGGTGTTTAGCCAGGGCTGCCCGACGCCCAAAGGTCTTTCCACAGTCAGAGCATATCCATGGAGTCTCTTCTTCCAACATGGAAGAAGGTTGGGGGTCCGAAAGGAGACTCCCAACTGAAGGGCCAAAAGATAGCAGTCCACTGGCACAGGGGTCACAAGGCATTGCTGTCCCATCAATTAGAGAGATCTGACTCCCTAAATGACCAGGGATAGGGGGAGCATCAACCAATTCATGGGCCACCCTTTCTCCAAAATCCTGAAGGGCTAACATTGGGAGGTTCTCTCCATGAAGCCAAGATTTTGGCGGCAGTGGGAAGTGGAAGTCAAGAGGGTGAGAAGGACCTTCCCCTTCCCCAAAACCATTCCCCAACTCTGGGTAGTTCCTATCTATAACAGGGCCTTCGTTTACAGGGTCCAGACCCTCCCCACCCAGCTCAGGTCCCTCGCTCTCTTCTCTTCTCGCTTCTTCTCTAAGATCAGAGCATTTCCCACCCCTTCGATGACGCTGGAAGTCTGCTCGAAGTCTAAAGGCCCGTCCACAATCAGGGCAGCAGTGAGGCTTCTCCGCAGTGTGGACAGCCTGGTGGCGGGCAAGTGCCGAGCTCTGACTGAAACTGCGGCCACACTGGGGGCAAGGGTACGGCCGCTCGCCTGTGTGGGTGCGCTGGTGCGTCACCAGATAGGACCGGCGGCCAAAGCCAGCCCCACAGAAGGAGCAGCGGTAGGGTCGCTCACCTGTGTGGATACGTCGGTGGGTTACCAGGTGGGACTTATAGACAAAGCGCTTGCCACAGTCAGGGCAGGGGAAGGGCTTCTCTCCTGTATGTGTGCGCTGGTGAATAGCCAGGTGAGAACGATAAACAAAACCCTTTCCACACTCTTCACAACCGAAAGGCTTCACAGCTGCATGGTAGCGACGGTGCTTGGCCAGCCCTGACCGATGAGGGAACACCTTCCCACACACATCGCACGTTGTCTCTGGCCGGCCCCCAGCTGCTTCCACCACTGCTGAGAATGCCCAGGGGGGCAGAAGTGGAGCACCTCCCTCCCCACTGTGAAGAAGGGGCTTGATCTCTTGTCCTTCAGTGACCATCCCCATATTTGAGGGGTCTCCTCCCCACAGATCTGTTGGCTGGACCTGGATGGAATCATCAGGTCCCCAGGTTCCAGGAACATCTCCCACCCCATAGGCTGCTGACCATACTCCTGGTGGCTCTGATTCCTCAGGGGTCTCCAGAGGACCTTCTTCTTCATCCTCATCTTCATCCTCATCATCCTCATTCCAAAACCAACCACCTAAAAGAGAAAGAGAGGAGAACTAAGAAAAGGGCAGATCCTTGAAAAAGACTGTGGTATGGGTTTTTTTTTTAAAGCATTCATTTTTGAGTGATAAAAGCTAGGTTTGATTTCTAGGTCGACCATAGACCAGCAGTACAAGTAAGCACCTGGACAAGCCATCTCACCTTTCTTAGCTCATCTATAAAATGGGGATAGTAATACTTGCACTCCCAACTTCATAGGACTATAGTGCGGGAACTGCTGCATAAACTTTAGAGAAATTAGGAGTTGTTCTGCTTATTACTGTACCCTCTTTCTCCTGTGCCTCATTATGGTGTGAGGATGATACTTATTTCCCAAAGGCTGTATGTCAGAAGAATAGAAATTCTAGTAGGTCCTTCCAAGTTGAAAAGATGTTAAGTCTGGTGACCACTGTGAGTCTATCTATCATGTGAGGACTAGTTTCAGTAATCTGAGAGAGGTTCATAACAAAACCGACCTCAGGGTAACAATTTTTCAGTCATGGCAACTCTCAAAGACCATCTAATAAGGCAAAGAGGGTTTGTGAACTGCACTGGTGGAGGAAATAACCATACCGAGAAAATCAGTTCCCCAATTGATAAATGGTCAAAGGATATGAACAGGCAATTTTCAGAGGAAGAAATTAAAGCTATCTATAGTCATATGAAAAAATGCTCTAAATCACTTTTGATTAGAGAGATGCAAATCAAAACAACTCTGCGGTACCACATCATACCTATCAGACTGGCAAACATGACAGAACAGGAAGATGATAAATGTTGGAGAGGATGTGGGAGAGTTGGAACACTAATACATTGTTGGTGGAGCTGTGAGCTGATCCAACCATTCTGGAGAGCAATTTGGAACTATGCCCAAAGGGCTACAAAAATATGCATGCATACCCTTTGACCCAGCAATATCGTTTTTAGGACTGTATCCCCAAAAGAATCATAAAAATGGGAAAGGGTCCCACATGTACAAAAATATTTATAGCAGCACTCTTTGTGGTGGCCAAAAACTGGAAATCAAGGAGATGCCCATCAATTGGGGAATGGCTGAATAAATTATGGTATATGAATGTAATGGAATACTATTGCGCTATAAGAAATGATGAACGGGAAGACTTCAGAGAGACCTGGAAAGACTTATATGATCTGTTGCTGAGCGAAAGGAGCAGAACCAGGAGAACTTTGTGCACAACAATGACCACAGGGTGCAAGAGTTTTTTCTGGTAGACTTGGAACTTCGTAGCAATGCAAGGACTTAAAAAAAATTCCCAATGGTCTTCTAAGGCAAAATGCCCCAGAGAAAGAGCTATGGAATTCAATCGCAGAATGTAGCAGATCATTTTGTGTGTGTGTGTGTGTGTGTGTGTGTGTGTGTGTATGTATGTGTGTATTACGTTTTGGTTTGTTATATGATTTCTCCCATTCAATTTAATTCTTCTACACAGCATGACTATAGTGAAAATGTATTTAATAAGAATGTTTGAGTAGAACCTATATAAAATTGTATGCTGTCTTGGGGAGGGAGGGGGTAATTAGGAGGATGGGAGGGAAAAATAATAATCTAGGTTATGTGGTAGTAATTGTAGAACACTGAAAGTAAATAAAATTAATTAATTTTAAAAAATCAGATCATCCAACCAAAACCACAGATACCAGTACACAGATACACAGAAACCAAAACAGATACCAGTAAATGGTATCTGTTGTTCTAAGTCAAAAGGACAATAAAAGAAGGTTTTCAGGAAAAGACATATAATACTAATTTCTTTAAAAAAATAAAAGCACAGTGATTTAAAAAAAAAACAAAACAAAACAGGAAAAGTCTAAGGAAAACCATGCCCCATACCATGAAAGTTTTCAGAAGGCTTATTTTGCCCATTACCATCAAAACCAGTTGGTCAACAAACATCAATTAAGCACTTAATTAATCACCAGTAAGATTTGGGCAGGTTAGGGGTCTGAAATAGCTAGGGTTTTTCTTTAGTGGCTCAATAACACAGGCCACACCTCAAAGCTCAATCACCAGAAGATTCTCCCAAGTAATTATGGTGACTGACTAGCTACACGATGAGACCAGGCCTAGATGCAAAGTACTTTGTTTTTGTTTGTTGTTTTAGTTTTGCAAATGACTTCCATAATAGTCACGTTGTGTAAGACTAACTATATTTCCCTGCATCCTATCCTTGACTCCCATTTCTTTTATTTTCTCTTTTGACCTTGTCCCTCCCCAAGAGTGTTTACTTCTAATCGATCTCTCCTCCCACTGGCCCTCCCTTCCATCATCCCGGCTGATCCCCTTCTCCCCTACTTTCCTGTAATGTAAGGTATGTTTTCATACCAAGGTGAGTGTGCATGTTATTCCTTCCTTGAGCCAAATGTGATGAGAGTAGGCTTCACTTTTTCCCTCTCACCTCCCCCCGATGCAAAGTATATAAAAAAAGGAACTGGCTAACCCAGAAAACTATCCCAGTTCCCACTGCTAAAGGACATTTTTAGGATGAGTCTCATGCTCTTCCCATATCAATACTTCCCTGAATGCAAGAGTTGGTCCCTTTAAGAAATAAGTTGACCTGAACTAAATAAAATTAATATAGAAGCAAGGAATTAAAAAGAATAAAAACAAAGAAGTGATTCAGTGCTAATTGCTAATGGAGAGACAGAAGTTGAGTAGTTGCTAAGGTAATTTTTCCTAGATGAGAAGGTGAATTCAAAGAAGATAGCAATATATGAATGCAAGGTAGCTCATCAGACACTAAGTCTAGAGAGGTCTTTTCCTTGGGCTAGCTCTATACTCACTGAAGAAGTCTAAAGCTACAATTCACTGTGAAACTGCTACACACCTTCTTCATCTTCCCTTATATATGGCAATTCATATGGCTTGTGCTGAGGGATCTGGTACATAGTAAAAGAAAAACATCTACAGAGAGGCAGGCAACATGGGACAGAGAAAAATCTCTGGAAATGGAGTCCAAAGACCTGATTTCCAAGCCCAGCTCTGCCATTTTCTACCTGTGTGATCTTCAGTAAGTCATTTAACCTTAGTTTGTACATCTGAAAAATGAAAGGTTTGAATTAAGATGACCTTTACATCCCTTCTACCTCTAGGGCCTTGGTTCCTTTGAGATGTTGTATTGGAAAAAACAACAGTGAACTAGTTAGGAGATCTGTTCTACCACTAGTTTGAGATGTTATTTAGGCGTGTCACTTAAATCTCAGGGCTTATTTTCTCACCTGCAAAGAAGAGACAATAATACTATACAGTCCACCTTCTGCGTATATCGCCAGGATTGAGTGAAATAATGGATTTGAAAAACATTTGGAAACAGTAAAATCTCTTATGAATTTAAGGTATTATCACAATTAACTATACCTAAAAGTGGCAAGGTTTCCTCCATGTTGTAGCAAAGCAGCTGTTAAAGGACAAATAAAGAACAATGAGATGAAAGGTGGGATTCTGGGATGGGAAGTCAACAAGAAAATACCTCTTACAACTCCTGCAACCTAGCAAGGAGCCTTGTTTAAGGAGTATTCTCAGTAAGTGCTCATTTAAATTAATCAGATTCCCTGGAAACACAGAATCTCAAGTCTGAAAGGGACTTCTGAGGTCACCTGTTCAAGCCACTAGCAAAAGGAGGAATCCCCCATCAAACACCCCTGACAGATGGTCACCCAGCCTCCAGGTGAATATCTGGTGACAGGGCCCTCTCTGTATAGAGAGCCCCAAGGCAGCCCATTTCATTATTGGACAGTTTTACTAGTTAGACCTTTTTTTTATATAGTAAGATAAAAATCTAAAATCTACCTCTGGCACCTCCTACCCACTGCTACTAGCTTTGCCCTCAGAGGCCAAGCAAAAATATGTCTAATCCTTCTTCCATATAGCCCCTCAAAGACTGAGAACAGCTATTATTGTAGCACACATAAAGGTTCTCTTTCCCAGATTAAACAAGCTCAGCTGCTTAACTAAGCCCTTAGAGGATCACAGATCTAGAGCTCTAAGGGACTTCAAGTTTATCAAGCACAACCCCTTAATTTTAGAGATGAGAAAAATCAAGGCACAGAGGTTGAGAAACTTGCTTGCTTTCCAGGGCATGGTTTCAAATCTTCTCTCCATCATGGTCATCCTCTTCGTGATTTCTCCAGCCTGAATAAATGCCTAAATATAACCCCGGAAGTGAATATAATACTCCACTTGCAACTTGACCTTGGATTCAGTGACCTTTCATGATGTATATGAGGAAACCACTACATAATTAATTAAAAGAATATTCTATCATGCTCAAATGTGTTAAAATTTTTGGAGACGGAGCAAAGAGTTGGTCCCTTTAAGAAATAAGTTGACCTGAACTAAATAAAATTAATATAGAAGCAAGGAATTAAAAAGAATAAAAACAAAGAAGCGATTCAGTGCTAATTGCTAACGGAGAGGCAGAAGTTGAGTGGTTGCTAAGGTAATTTTTCCTAGATGAGAAGGTGAATTCAAAGAAGATAGCAATATACCACATACTGGGCATATCTGGGTATACCTGAAACTAAGCTGTGAAATAGAATGTGACCTTTTATGTTTCAGACCTGGAACAAAAAAGATCAAGAAAAAAGGGAAATGTGGTTTAAAGTTTTTTCTGCAATAATTAACATGGCAGTCCCTTCCCCCTTTTAGGAAACAGCCAAGCAAAAACCACAGCCATCAACTACACTTTATGAATACAGGCAACAGGAGAGAATCCTATAGGGAGTTTTCATAGCTTAAGGCAAGAAGGTAAAAGGTAGAACCCCAAAGCCTGAGGGCTCTCAAGAGGCCTGAACGCTTAGAAGCATAGTAAGTGAGAGAAAGTAAAAGTGGCCCTAGGAATGAAAGAAAAGCTAGAGTTAACCTCAAAAAGGCCTCTCAAAAATTAATTTAGTTAAAGGTTCTTAATCCATACCTAGTTGAAGGGGTTTTTTTTTATTTATTTCAAATATATGAAGAATCTTCAATTTCATCTAAGTATGCTTTATACAGAGACAGATTCATTACAGACCTATTATACCTTAGCAAACTTTCTCTATATGGAATTCTCAGTGAGGAAATGTCCTCTATCAATGCAGAGTCAGCATTTACACAACAACTTTAAAATTTTTTAGAGAGATACCTGCCTTCAGGCATTTACATATAATGGCACAGTAGAGAAAGAGCCTGCCTTAATGTCAGGATGACAGGAATTCAAGCCCCACACTGGGCAAGTCACTAAACCTCTCAAGTAATTCTCTTAGAACTACCTGTCTTCATCTGTGGATCATTTATATTTCAGGGAACAACCCCTGAATCTTTTGACTCCTTTGAATCAGTTTCTATCAGAGAAATTTATAGATTTTTCCCCAGCTAATTGTTTCCCTTCCTAATTCTAACTGCACTGATTTCATTTATGTCAACACGTTTCAATTTTATGTAATTCAAAATTTTCATTTCATCTCCCGTGATCCTCAAGAACTCTTCTCCTATCTACAGTTTAAAAAGATTTTCAATTTCCTTCCCTGTTCTAATTCTTTTATCATGTGACCTGTATCCATTTGGAGTCTTTTCTGGAAAATGGTGTGAGGCATTGATCTAAACATAATTTCTGCTAGACTGCCTTCCAGTGTTCCCAGCAGGTTTCATTCCATTATCCCAGTAATTTGCCCCAATAATCTTTACCCTAGTAGTTGGGGCCATGGGATTTATGGAACATTTATGCCAATAAATCCATTTGCTTCTAGATCTTATGTTCCTAATCTGTCCCACTGATCAACTTGTCTATTTTTTAACTGGACTCAAATAGCTTTGATGATGACTTCTCTGGTATAATTTCTGAGATCTGATAACTAGATCTAGGTCTGAGCTAGGAACCCTTTCTTCTCACTTTCTTTCATTATTGAGATTCTTGATCTTTTGTTAACCTAGATTAATTTTATCACTTTTCTACTCCCAGAGAATAGTTCTTGGTAGTCTGATATGGCAATTAATAAGCAAATTAATTTGAATAGCATGCCATTTTATTGAATTCATATCCAACCACAGCAATTAATCTCTCAACTATTCAAGTCCGTATTACTATAAAAGCATTTGGTAGTTATATTCATGTTATTCCTATGTATGTGTTAGTATTTGTTCTCCCAAATTTTTTTGCAATCTATAATTATTTTTAATAGAATTTCTCTACCCCTTCTGGCTAATTTATACCAATAATATGCCAAAAGCCTGATAAATTTGTGTGGGTTTGTTTTATGTCCTACCAATTTTCTGAAATTAATTTCAGTTAATTTTAGTTGAATCTCTAAGGTTCTCTAAGTATACCATCATGTCATCTATAAAAAGCAACAATTTCATTTCCTTTTTTGACTACACTTATTCCCTCAGTTTTTTTCCATCTTAATGCTAGAGCTAGCATTTCTATCAATATATCAAATAATAGTGATGATAAGCATCTTTGCTTTACCCCTGATTTTAATAGAACAGCCTCTAACATTTCTCCATTACACATAACATTGGCTCTAGGTATAGGCAAGATAAAGTTTACCATATTAAAGAAAGGTCCACTTATTCCTATGTTTCTAAATTTTTTTAAATAAATCGGTATTATATTTTCTCAAAAACTTTGTTAGGCCTTTAATACTACTCTGACTTCACTTTTGTTCCCCCATCAACAACTTCAAGCCATTTCAACTCTATAAATCTTCAACCCTTATTGCGAATGCCTTGCTCCCTTACCCTATCACTGCTCTTCTCTTGCCAACCCTGAGCCTTGGATTACTCTCACCATCCATCTCCTATACTGCTATTCACAAGCACCAAACAAAACTGGAGGAAGCCTCACAATTATACTGACTTGCTGTATTACAAACTTATGGTACTTGGTGTCAAATGGGTCCTCACTGCAGCAAGACACTAGTTTTCCTAATGATCTATTATTTCACAGAAGCTATTTCAAAGTTTGTCTCCACTCCTCCCCATCACACCTCCTTTTCCCCCCTTACTCTTAGCTGAGGACTTTGCCTTTACTGAAAATAAAAGACTATTTAACATGAGTACCCCTTTCTCCCACTCTCTTCATAACATCATTTCCAGCTCCTTCCTTATTTCCCTCAGGCTGACAAAAACATGACACTTCTGCTTGCCAAGTTGATCCTTCTATATGTGCATCTGATACCATCCTCTGTCTTCGTTAGCAGACTGCATCCTCAATCATCCCACTACTCTCTTAAATTATCTCCCTATCAATTGGTTCCTTCTCTATTCCCCTGCAACATGCCCAAATGTCCTCTATCCAAAAGAAACTCCTACACACACTTCATACCCTACTCTCAAATTATGATACATCACTTTTTCATCCAAACTCCTTGAAAAAGTTACTACACTTTCTTTACATCCTCTCCTCTCACCACTCAAACCTTTGTGATTTAACTGCCAACTTCACTGAAATGAAAATGTTCTCTCCAAAATTAGTAATGACCTCTGCATTTCCAAATATAATGCTCTTTTCTCATTCCTAATTTTCTCAACCTCAGAGACTGTTGACCACCCTATCTTCCTAGATTTTCTCTTCCCTGGCCTTTTGTAACCCTACTATCTCAGTTCACCTCCTGCCTGGCTGATAGCTCATTTTCAGTCTCCTTTGCTGAGTTATTTTGCACATCTGCTGTAGGTTCTCCCTAGGATTCTACTGGAGGTCACACTGAGGCAGGAAGGTGGCCCAATAGACAAGAGTTCTGACCCTCAGTTCACATCTTGCCTCAAATACTTACTAACCATCTGATCTTCCCTGGGCAAGCCATGGCACCCATTCACCTCACTGGTCCAATTTATACTTTCTTTTTTCTTTCAGTCCCCTCTTTATGATTCACCCTCTGAAGCTGTTCTGTTCTATTTTCCTTGTGATTATTGCCTCCCTGATGCTACCTTTCTTTCTAAACCCAGCTCTATTTCCTTGTTAAATTTAATCTGTTACTACACTAACCTCTGTGGGTGTGCTTATGCGTGTGTTCACTCCACTCTAGCCTGTTCAGATGACAGTAATACTCGTTCCTTCCACCTCTTCCTCCATGTCTGTAAAGTCTCCTCTTGAGACACTCCAACTGCAAAAAACATTAAGTTCCACATCCTACTTTATTTCTAACCTAGTGTATTCCTTTTTCCTTCCCTTTTCTTTGCTCTGCTGTTCAGTCATTTTCAGTTGCATTCAATTCTGTGTAACTCCACTTGAGGTTTTCTTGGCAAAGATACTGGAGTGGTTTGCCACTTCCTTCTCCAGCTCATTTTACAGATGAAGAAATTGAGGCAAACAAGATTCAGTGACTTGCCCAGGGTCACTGAGCTAGTAAGTGTCTGAGGTCAGATTTGAATTCAGGTCTTTCTAACAGGTCCAGTGCTCTACCCACTGCACCATCTAGCTTCTTCGCTCTAAAGAGAATCAAAATGGAACAAGTTGCCTCCAGGTCTTCTATTTCTTTTATTTATTTTTCTGTAACCTTTGAAGATATGAGCATTCTGAAGGGACATATGTCTCTTCCCCTTCACTGGAACATAAGTACTTCATTATCAATTGGTTCTTCACAAATGTTTAAATTTATCTCTCTAGGGTTTTCTTTACTCTTGTGTTTGCAATTCAAAATTTCTATTTAGATCTGGTATTTTTCACCAAGAATGATAAAGCTTTCTCTTCTGTTAAAAGTCCAATTTTATCCAAAAAGGTTATATTCAGTGTTGCAGGATAATTTGTAAGCCTTTATCATTTTCCTTTTGGAATACTATTTCCAAGGTATTCTCTCCTATAAGTAGTTGTCGCCAAGTCACGTGTGATCCTGGAGGGGATTCTTTGGTACTTTGAATGCTTTGAGTATTTTTTTCTTTGACCTAGAGGCTCTGAATTCTGGCTATGATATTCCTGCAAGTTTTCATTTTGGTAAGTGACTGATGGATTCTTTTATATTTTCACTTTGTCCTCTGGTTTTAGTTAATCTAGGAAGTCATTTATTTTTTTTTTCAAGTTATGGGATCAAGCCTTCTTTTTTCTAGATAAGTTATTTTTGATACCTTTCATTTTCCTCTATTTTTTCAATCTTTTTATTATATTCTAATCTTTCTAGTTGTCTGATAAAGTCAAGTTGTTAAGTTTATTCTAATTTGAGAGGAGTCCACTCCTTTGGTAGAAAACTTACCTTCTATTCTGTTCATTAATTCTCACTATAATTTGTTCTTCCAGAGCAATTATTTCATTTTTGTTATATTACTTCCAATTGTTTTTGTAGCTTTTATGGCTAAATCACATTTTTTTCCTGGAGTCTGACTGTACTTATTGTGGTATTACTTTATTCTTCTAGACTGACCTGTTAGGCATCTCCTGACCCAGAGATATCATTGTTTCTGTTTAATCAATCTCCAGCCTCAGTTCCTAATTTGGGAATTTGTGCTAGGGTTAAGTTCTGCCCCTTCCTGTGCTCTTGAATAGGGCATTTAGGTCATGCTTGGTCCTTACTTTGATTTGCTGAGCTCCTGAGAGCAGCTTCCACTTATTTTGGTGTGTTTGCTCTCAGAAAGCTGGCAGGCTTCAATGTCTGCAGTCAGAGTATTATAAGTGGCCGTCCCTAAACAAGACACTGCAGTGGTCTTCCAGCCCACGAAGGCAGGTTGCCACTGAGGGATGATGTCACCCCTCAGGGGTCCCCAGAGGAGAACTGTAGTCATCCATCCTCCCCGGGGAGTGTTTGGCTACTGCTGAGATTTCCAGTTTATTCATCTGAATTCATATCAAATTCCCTGACAGGACCTGTTTTTGACACCCACAACTTCTAATTCTCTTTTTGTACAGGGCTACATTATGGAGCTTACTTAAATTTCTCTTTGAATGTCTTAGTCATTATCAGATCTGGTGCCTTTTTTAGATGACTGCTTTAGATTATGTGGGACAGCTGAATTTCTCTATGAACTTTAATGCCACCATCTTGGAATATTCCACCTCCATGAATCTTCACTACACTACTTTAAACTATGGTCCAGAAATATTAATTACATCCATATAAAACTATCTCCTTAACTAGCTATTCATTCCATTTCCCAACTCCATTTTTGTCTTCTGGAACAGCAGCAATGAAGATATCATCTGTGCCCCCTGTATTCTTCAGTTTCTTGACCAAAACTTTTTTGGGTTGAGGGAGGGAATTGTTTTACTTTTCCCTCCTTCACACTTCCTAAAAGGTCTTCGTAATCATTATATGTAACCAAGTAAAGTAAATTTCTCAATGACCACATTCAAAAATGCACATATACTTCATTTGTAATTTTGAGCCCATCACCCCTCCAACTGAGACAGCTAGGGGATGCAATGGATAGAATGCTAGGCCTGAAGTCAGGAAGACCCCAGTTCAAATCCAACCTTAGATACTTACTAGCTGTATGACCCTGGGTAAGTCATTTAACTTCAGTATACCTCAATTCAAACATCTGAAAAATGAGGCTCTAATACCTCTCAGGTTTGCTGATGAGATCAAATGAGATAACATTTGTAAAGCACTTAGAAGGTGCCTGACATACAGTAGGCACTTAGTAAATGCTTATGTAAGGAGACAGGTACTGTGTTGCATCTTTGGTCCTCTGGAATCATGATCTGTCACTGTCATGTCAGAGTTCCAGTCTTCCAAAGTTTTTTTTTTCCTTTTACTGTTTTCATACAGCTTTCTTGGTTCCGCTCACTTCACTCTGCATCCATTCATACAGGTCTTCTGAGGTTACTCTGAAATTGTCCTTCTTATCATTTCTTATGGCACATTAATATCCCATTACCTGCATATACCATAATTTACCTTAGGCATTCCACAATAGGTAAGTACCCCCTTACATTTCCAGTTTTTGTCCATGAAATGAGCTGTTCTAAATCTTTTTGTCCTTCCACCTTCATTTTGGGGGGATATGCCTCATGTGGTATCACAAGCTCAAAAATTATGTGTACTTTCATGACCTTTTGTTGCTCAAGGCTTTGTCACGTTCAGCAACGCTTTCTATATTTCATCTAGTAGAACCAGTGCGCAGTGCTATCATTTTGACTAGTCTTGGGACATATGCCTCTGAAAGACAAGAAATTTCTCTGCTGTTATTAGGTCAGTTAGTGCCTCAATGTCTTTCAGAAGGAACTCCCACCATCACTCATCTCTCTTCCGTGAAGCTAGGTAGTGCAGTGAATACAAGTGCTGGGCCTGGAGTCAAGAATCCCTGAATTTAAATCCAGCCTTACGAGCTGTGTGATCCTGGGTGAGCACTTAAATTCTGCCTCAGTTGCCTCAATGAAAAATTGGGGCCACCTGCCTCACAGGATTGTTATGAAAATCAAATGAGATCATTTTTAAAGTGCACAATGCACAACTGTACAATTAGTACAATGCCTGACACATAACAGGTGCTTAATAAATATTCGTTCCCTTTCCTTCCCTGCCTCTGCCACTTTCTAGATGATCTCTCACCTAACAGCACCTTTGGCAG
Source organism: Notamacropus eugenii (assembly GCF_028372415.1). Classification (NCBI taxonomy): domain Eukaryota; kingdom Metazoa; phylum Chordata; class Mammalia; order Diprotodontia; family Macropodidae; genus Notamacropus; species Notamacropus eugenii. The sequence goes on along the minus strand of NC_092872.1, from coordinate 42,676,132 downwards.
CACTTTTTTATTCTTTAGAAGACAAGCACCAACTTCCTTTTCAAAAAGGACCTCAGTTTGGAGGGGGGCGGTGTTTGTTTTGGGGCTTTTTTGTCAGTTTAACAGTTTTAAATGTTCTATGTCCATTTCCCCTTCTTCCCCCTATGTGTGACATTCTTTTATCCTTCAACCTTCTGATCCTTCTTGTTTTCCTACTAAAGGCCATCTTCTGGTTTTTAAAGAAACATTTTTTTTTCTGATAATCTGGATTATGGAAGGGGCATGTTAGGACAATCAGTCTGAACAAACTGTCTCCCAAAGGACTTCCAGTTCCTTAAACTAAAAACCTTCCTCTCTCATAATTTATCATCACATGCACCTCGGCTTATACCTGGGTCTTTATGATCCAATGCCAATGCCACCACATTCAGTAAGCTCTTGATAAAGAGATCTTCCAAGGTCAAAGTGATTTCTCCTTCCCTGGACATGTTTCACTTATGGACTCATCTCTTACACTGTATTATTCAAATATTTATTAAGTACCTCCTATGTATGATAATGGCTAAGTTCTTGAGGACAGTTACCATGTCTACTTAGTCTTTCTATCTCACACAGTACCTAAATGTTCGGCATAAAGCAGGCACTTAACAAACATTTGATTTTTGTCATTCATGTGGAAGCAACTGTATCTCAGAGACAACCAGTTTAAAGAGTTTAAGCCTCAAAAATTAGGAGACCATATGTGAATAACCTGTTAGATATTTCCATGTCAATGGTCATATGTGACCATATGTAACCATATCTCAACACTTAATCTGCTCGTGCTGGGAAGTCGACAACCTTACACCTGGCAGGTAAGTCAGTATGTACCACCCTTGGTTACTATAGATCCAGCTGTTTATGTTATTTGATCAAATATCCCACTATCACTTCCTCCCTCTTTTCTGCAGAGTCTCTTCCCTACCAAGAGTATTCTCATTTCCAAGCACTGTGACACTACATAGAAGCAAAGTCACATGGAATGGGTGATTTTCCTCAACATCTGTCTCTACTTCTTTGAATTTAGAGCCCATAACTTTGAAACAGATGTTAGGGTCTCCACAGGCTTCAGTACTACTAGGCACTGGACTTTAAAGTCAGAAGACCTAGAGATGAATCCCAGCTCCAGTTGTATAGGTTCAGATAAATCACAATCTCGTTTAGCCTCTGTTTCCTCATCTATAAAATAGAAATAATTATAACTGTACTGCCTACCACAGAGTTGTTCTAAGGAAAGCAATTTATAAACCTTAAATTAATATAGAAATGTGAGTTATTACATTAGATTACTAATAATAATGTAGGAAGATGTTTTCTCTTCTGTTTCCATCACATGAGCACTTACCCATTCAAATAAGACTAGTTGAGCATGAATTCTTTCTAGAAAGCCTCCGTATTTTTATCATGCTGTTCAGAGTTTGGGAAAAATTTTTTTTGGTTCACTGGGTTTCCATATGTCCTGACTAATAAGAGAGAAGAAACATAGGTCTCTCCTCCAGAGTGACTAGAAATCTCATGAGGATCTAGTCTGTGGATCACAGAATTTCAGGCTAAAAAGAACCTTAAATATTATGTGGTATGATCTCTTTATTTTACAGGTATGCCCCAGAATGGTGACAATCTGTTCAATAACAGACCACACAAGCAGCTGAACACAAACACAGAACACAAAAACAGGGCATCAGACTCAAAATCCAGGGTTCTTTTCATTATACCACACTCCCTCTCCACTCCCAAGTCCATATTCAAGGGTCAGGCCAAGAAACAAATATACCAGAAGAAATCCAGTATAGGACTTGATAATGGAAAAAGTCAGGAGGGGATCTATACCAAATCTATATCAAACAAGATCCATACAGAGAAATAAACACTTGATAGCAAGTAACTAGGACTTCTTTATATTTAAAAGTTAAACTAACTTTTGGAAATGAGCATGGCACAAAAACAAAGTATATCAATAATTTTTAATTGAACTATCCCTGCAGGTAGTACAAGTTACTATGTAGTTATAACCACCAGAAGTTGAAGATCAAGGTTGAACCTACAACAGTAGCAGTTGTACTTGCAACAGTAGTTGTAAGACCAAATTAGAATTCTTAGCAGAAGGATGATTTTGAGCTAAAGTCTCTCCCACCCTGACATTTTATGAACCTAAATGTTTTAAGTTTTTATTCTTGAGTTGGAGGGAATACAGGTAACTGCCCAGCATATTCCAGGCAGAGACAGGCCTAAGAGTTGGAGCCATGGACACTCAGGGGACTGGAGAGCAAAGGAAGTCTGACTTCCTTGTAGCCAAAGCAGTGTAGCACAGCACAGGGCAGAGCTAGAGAACACAGGACCTAGAGAACAAATGACCCTCAACTTCCTAACTCCTCATTTTAAAGTTCATGAAACTGAGATCTAAAGGGTAAAATGATTTATCCATGGTCACAGAAGGAATAAAAATCAGAGCTGAGATCTGAACATAGTTCTCCAGCACTAGCAATCTTTCACTGTACCATATAGTTCTGAGTGAAGTCCCACCTCACTGGAACTCTGGGCATGAAACACTGCATACACTGTGCTAGTTTTGGTGAACTGCTTCTGTCTGTCTGTCTGTCTCTGTCTCTGTCTCTGTCTCTCCTTCATTCTTTGTTTGAGGAGACATCCCTCTGGATGAAGGGGTAAAGGAAGAAGGGCTGTAGATGGAAATGGAGGTGATGTAAAATAAAAGTTATAAACTAAAACAATTTAAATAGCTTAAAATAAAATCCATTTTCTGATACTTATTAGTTATGTGAACTCAGCCATGTCTTGCCACTGCTATTAACAAAAGGGACTGTTTTTCAGCCAAGTGAGAAAGGTTATCTCCTGTACTGATTGATTTATTGAATTGATATCAAATGAGACAAAGAGTTTTATAGGTGTATGTTGTCAGAGAATGGACCCTTGAGAATAAAAAGCTATTCTTCAAGTTCTCTCACCCAGCTGATCCATAATTAGGTCCCTAACAAACATCTCCAGTGACAGGGAACTCTCTCTTTAAAGAGGCAATCCATTCATTTTGAGTTACCTTTAATTTTTAGAAACTGATCTACTGAGTTGAAACTGATTCCCTATAACTTCTACCCAGCAACTGGTCCTGAGCTAACACGTACTCCACAGAAGGTCCACTCCTTCTTTCATATGACAGCCATTCAAACATTTAAGACAGTAGTCACATCCTTTAGCTCACTCTCTCTCCTCTCATAAAAATAAAGACAGAGGGACTATCTTCCCTCTAGGGTATGAAGTCTTCTGAAAGGTGAACTTGCAGAGGTCTCAGCAGAGGTCTCCATAATTGAACTCCTATTTTGTTAGATATAAGCGTCAGATGCTCCTCTGGGATGTACTAACAATAGTGGTCAATTAATCTAATTCACTTAGAACTGATGAAGCATCTACCTATTCTGTGTCTAGGGCCTGAGCCACAAGTGGGCACTAAGGCCACCTGTGCTCCCTGCCTCTGGAACTTTGCTAAAACCATATTTAGAGAAGTATTCTGTTAAGTATGAAGTACTAAAAAAAAAATGGAGCAAAGGGAAAACACTCCTTGAGAACAGTCAATACAAGACAATGAACTTCCCTAGCCTTTTGCTTAGTCCTATAAAGCCCTTAACACTAATTTTACCTTGTATTCTAGTTATTTGTGTACGTCTTATCTCCCCATTGGACTTTAAGCTTTTTATTGGCAAGAACTTGTGTGAGTCGCCTTCTATTTCTCCCTAACAGAGTGCTTTCTGAATAGCCAGTGCTAAATCAGACCTGCACAACTTGGTAGTAAATTGGAGCCAAAATTAAAATAGGCTAAACTTCTTTGGGCAGCAGACAAGTTAGACTAGAGACAGACTGATGATGGTTGGTTGCCATGGGTCACGTGACAACTGGGAGAGAGTGCACAGTGCCAACCAATTTTTCTCAGGCCACTGAAATCCTCTGGCAGGCCACAAGAGGCCCATAGGCCATATGTTGTGCAGGCCTGTGCTAAATAAAAGTCCGGATAATGGGACCACAGATCTAGAGTTGTAAAGCAAGTCAGAAGTCAACCTCCTCATTTTATAAGTGAGGAAACAAAGGGCAAAAGAAGTTAAGTGACTTGCCCAAGGCTATGTAGTTGGTGTTTGTTCAAAGTAATGAACTTCTTGAGAAAGAGTAGTCAGAAGAAGATAAAGTGGTTTAATTCCTGGATCTCCCTTCTATTGTCCACTGACTCAGAATCTTTCTCACTTCCACTCTCAAAACTTAGGGTCCAAAATCATATCTTAGTGATCAAAAAATAGGTGAAAGGTCTCTACTTAAAGAGCAGCTAGTGGACACAGTGCTGGGCCTAGAGTCAGGAAGACTCAGCTTGCTTACTAATGACCCTGAACAAGTCATTGAACCCTGTTTGCCTCAGTTTTCCTATCTGCAAAATGACCTGGAGAAGGAAATAGCACTCCAGTATCTCTGCCAAGAAAATCCAAAAGGGATCACAATGAATCAGACACAACTGAAACAATGACTGAACAATTCAAGTGATATAATCAATAAATTCCAGACCATATAGCCCCTTCGCTGTCTGATTTTATTGGCATTTGAATATAGAGGGCATTCTCCCAGTGAACATAGGTATCCCTCAGTCCAAAGGTGACCTCTCTGTTCTCTGAGTAGGAAGACACCCACAGGACAGTTGTTCTGATGTGGAAAATCATATATCAGGTATTACTAAGACTTATTTCCAGAATTCTTTAAAACCACATGAGACTACATTTCTAAGATATACAAAGAACTGAGTCAAAGTTTTAATAAGAGCCATTCCCCAACTGACTTCATCAAAGGATATGAACAGGCAGTTTTCAGAGGAAGAAATCCAAGCTAACAGTAGCCATATGAGAAAATGCTCTTAATCACTAACAGTTAGAGAAATGCCAATTAAAACAACCCTCAGGTACCATCTCACAGCAATTGAATTGGCTGAAGTTGACAAAAAAAGGAAAATGACGAATGTTAGAGAAGTTATGGAGAAACACCTACTTTAATGCATTGCTGGTAGTAACGTGAACCAGGCCAACCATTCTGGAAAGCAATCTGGAACCATACCAAAATTTGTTAAACTGTGCCTAGTCTTTGCTTCAGAGATACTGCTACTTCTAGATCTATATCCCAAAGAAATAAAAGAAAGAGGAAAAGAGCCCACGTATACAAAAATATTTATAGCAGCTCTCTTATGTGGTGGCAGAAATTATGGTACATGAATATAACCGTACTATAAGAAATGATGAAGGGGATGATTGAAGAAAAACCTAGGAAGAACTGATGCAAAGTAAATTAAGTAAAACCAGGAGAATAATTTATACACTAACAATACTGTAAAAGTGAGCAGTTTTGAAAGGTCTGATAACTCTGATCAACAGTGACCAACAATTTCAGAGGACTCATGATGAAACGTGCTCTCCATAGCTAGACAAAGAGTTAATGGATTCCAAGCATACTCTGAAGCACATTCTCTTTTCTTTTCAGACATGAATTTGTTTTGCATCACTATACATATCTGTAATGGGGTTTTGTTTTTCTTGCCTTCTCAATGGGTGAAGGAGGGAGAGATGGGAAAAAAGTCATAAGTGAAAATAAAATTCTATTTTAAAAAATAAGCTGCTTGAGATTTGTGGGTACTAATAAAGGTTAATCAATGCTTGACAAAGTACGGACCAAAGCACATAAAATGAGAATGCCTCATGTGGGACTCAAACAGCCAAATTCCTCTGAGGTCATTAAACTTATGAAACAAACACAGTCCTGTGCTGAAACAGAGATTAAAACCTCACTTGGTTAGAAAAGATCTAGACTGTGATGGGTAAGAAGAAGCTTCTATTTCCCTTAAGTCTAGCTTGGACACAAGACTCCATCCCTGGGACTGACTTAGGTTCAAGAGAAACCAAATTAATTAAAAGACTAAAAGTGGGAAATGGACACAACAGCCCCTCTTATTATTTGCTTCTAAGGAGTCAATTGTCTATCTAATGGATGATATGCAGTGGATAGCAATGATTCAAATTTTAGCACTCTAGAGAATTAATTAAATAAAGGTAGCAGACAGTCCCTGAAAACCTGAAATAGCCTAAAAACCAGTCACTACATGAATTACAAGTGAAAGAACACATGGAAGATCATGTCCCTTTCAGTTCCAAACTACAAAAACAGTTCCTTTTCCCAAAATAGCAACTACATTTACAAAAGTACACCATTTAAAAACATTCTGTGGTGGAGCAGAAAGAACTCTGAAATTAGGAGACCTGTGTTCAAATCCTGATTGACACTAACTTGGGCAAGACACTAAACCTCTCTGGGCCTGTTTCTTCATCTGAAAAACAGGGATAAAACAAACATCACTTTCTTACCCAAGTGTTGTGACGCAAGTGCTTTATAAACCTTAAAGTGCTATGTGGAATGCTCACCTTCTCTAACCCTAAGAGTGATCAATATCTGAATACCCTCCTTTACAGGGCTGTCAAAATAAAAATCCTTTACAAATCTTAAAACACAAAGAAATTCTAAGTTTTTATACCTTATATAATTTGTGGGGGCAGCTGGTTGAGCAGTGGACAGAGCACTAGGCCTGAAGTCAGGAGGATCTGTGGGCAAATCCAGTCTCGGACACTGACTACTTATGTGACCCTGGGCAAATCACTTCACTTCTGCCTCAGTTTCCTTAAATATAAAATGGGGATAATAACAGCACCAACCTACCAAGGCTGTTGTGAGAATCAAAGGAAATAAGAATTGTACAGGACTCAGCACAGTACCCAGTACACAGCAGGCACTGAATAAATGTACATTCCCTTCCCTTTCTCAGATGAACAAATGCCTGCCCCTCTTTGACTTGCATGACATGAATGTGGCACTTCAATGTCACTTTCTGTAAAATAGGAGTAATACTTCTATTACCCTTCCCTCACAAGGTTGTATTAAGGAAATCATTTATGCAAATATGAGTAATGATTATTGAAAGATAAGATGGATATGAGGCCACCCACATCTAGGGAAACAAAATGAGAGTAAAGGTCTAGATCTTTTTGGCTACTGGCATAGTGTTCTTTGGAAACTAAGGATGTGTTTGAATAACTTTTCTCAGAAAAGATAGAATTTAGAGAGCTAAAGACCTCATTTCCCAATGTCTCTGGGTTTTATATGCTGAAATTATCATGCTATTAGTTGATACTAAATTCCCCCTCAACTTTCAGAAAATAATTGTTAGCCAGGTTACTCAAATGAAGTCCTGTGAATGCAGAGAGATTAGAAGGATCCTCTGATCAGAAAAATTCACTTATCAATTTGAGTTTTTATTAATTATTGTCAGAGGAGTACTTCTGAAGATTAGAGGACAATCTGGGTGATGGGAAACATACACAATTAACTCTAAGATAAAATGGAAATGATAATATAGTACAGTAGACAGCACTATATTTAAAGTCAGAGCACTTGGGTTCAAAGTCAGCCTCTGTAATTATGAGTGACCTTAAGTCGCCTGATTGCAGTTAACCTGAATTTCCTTGGCCATAAAATGAAGGGCTTGCATTAGATTAACTCTAAGATATCTCCCAACTAAAAAATGTTATGATCCTACACGTATGAGAGATTGAACTACATTTTTGTAGCCCTTGGCCTAAAGACCATGGGGGAATTGAGCGGCTGTCCTGGGGTGAGGAGGAGCACTGGTTGGTGGAGGTTATGGACAGGGAACCCTACTCGCAGATCCTGGGCAGAAGAGTACTTATGGTTATTCCCAGACCAAAGCGCAAATTGTAAACTTCTCTCCCTTGATTGTGCCACCTAGCAGGAACTGAGAACTTACAAGTCCCTAGGCTATAACCTACTCTTGACAAAGGATTCAAAAGTCAAGTAACTGGCTGGGAAAATGCCCAAAAAAAGGGGAAAAATAAGACTAAGACTATAGAAGGTTACTTTCTTGGTGAACAGGTATTTTCTTCCATCCTTTCAGATGAGGAAGAACAATGCATACCATCAGAGGAAGACATAAAAGTCAAGGCTTCTGCATCCAAAACCTCCAAAATAAATATGCAATGGTCTCAGGTCATGGAAGAGCTCAAAAAGGATTTTGAAAATCAAGTTAAAGAGGTGGAAAAAAAATTGGGAAGAGAAATGAAAGCAATGAAAGAAAATCATGAAAAGCGAGTCAACAGCTTGCTAAAGGAGATCCAAAAAAATGCTGAAGAAAATAACACCTTTAAAAACAGGCTAACTCAATTGGCAAAAGAGGTCCAAAAAGCCAAAGAGGAGAAAAATACTTTAAAAAACAGAATTAGTCAAATGGAAAAGGAGGTTCAAAAGCTCACTGAAGAAAATAGTTCTTTAAAAATTATAACAGAGCAGATGGAAGCTAATGACTTTATGAGAAACCAAGAAATTGCAAAACAAAACCAAAAGAATGAAAAAATAGAAGACAATGTGAAATACCTCATTAGAAAAACTGACCTAGAAAATAGATCCAGGAGAGACAATTTAAAAATTATTGGACTACCTGAAAGCCATGATGGAAAAAAAAGGAGCCTAGACATCATCTTTCACGAAATTATCAAAGAAAACTGCCCTGATATTCTAGAACCAGAGGGTAAAATAAATATTGAAAGAATCCAGCAATCATCTCCTGAAAGGGATCCAAGTAGAAAAATTCCTAGGAATATTGTAGCAAAGTTCCAGAGTTCCCAGTTCAAAGAAAAAATATTGCAAGCAGCCAGAAAGAAATAATTTGAGTATTGTGGAAATACAATCAGGATAACACAAAATCTAGCAGCTTCTACATTAAGAGATCAAAGGGGTTGGAATATGATATTCCAGAAGTCAAAGGAACTAGGATTAAAACCAGGAATCACCCATCCAGCGAAACTGAGTATAATACTTCAGGGGGGAAAGTGGTCATTCAATGAAATAGAGGACTTCCAACCATTCTTGATTAAAAGACCAGAGCTGAATATAAAATTTGACTTTCAAACACAAGAATCAAGAGAACTATGAAAAGATAAACAAGAAAGAGAAATCATAAGGGACTTACTAAAAGTTGAACAGTTTACATTCCTATATGGAAAAATAATATTTGTAAGTCTTGAAACTTTTCTCAGTATTTGGAGGAATTATATATATATATATATTATATATATATATACACATATATATACATACATATGGAGAGAGAGAGAGACATGAGACAGAGACAGAGAGAGAGACAGAGAGACAGAGGGCACAGAGTGAGTTGAATAGGAAAGGACGATATCTAAAAAAGTAAAATTAAGAGGTGAGAGAGGAATATATTGAGAGGAGAGAGGGTGACATGGAATGGGGCAAATTATCTCTCTTTAGAGGCAAGAAAAAGCTTTTTCAATGGAGGCGAAAAGTGGAGAGGTGAGAGGGGAAAAAGTGAAGCTTACTTTTATCACATTTGGCTTAAAGAGGGATTAGCATGCACACTCAGTTTGATATGACGATTTATCTTACACTACAGGAAAGTAGGGGGGAAAGGGATAAGTGGGGTTTGGGGGAATGATAGAAGGGAGGGCTAATAGGAGGAGAGAGTAATTAGAAGTAAACACTTTAAGGAAGGGACAACAAAAGAGAGAATAGAGTAAATGGGGGGGCAGAATAGGGTAGAAGGAAATATAGTTAGTCTTACACAACATGACTATTATGGAAGTCTTTAGCAAAACTACACATATATAGCCTATATTGAATTGCTTGCCTTCTCAGTGGGGATGGGTGGAGAGGGAGGAAGGGAGAGAAGTTAGAACTCAAAGTTTTAGGAACAAATGTTGAGAATTGCTTTTGCATGCAATTGGGAAATAAGAAATTCAGGTAACAGGGTACAGAAATCTATCTTGCCCTACAAGAAAAGAGAAGATGGGGATAAGGAAAGGGAGGGGTGTAATAGAGAGGAGGGCAGATCGGGGGAAAGGGTAATCAGAATGCAAGGTGTTTTGGGATGGGGGAGAGGAGAGATGGGGAGAAAACTTGGAACTCAAAATCTTGTGGAAATGAGTGTTGAAAACTAAAAACAAATAAAATTGTTTTTAAAAAAAGAATTTCTGCCAAGGTATTTCCCATTACGTTATTTAAGCTGTTCATTATTAATTTTACACACATTGTCCTACAGTCCTTCCCCCTCAATTCATCAGTAAAATGGGAATAATAATAGCACCTATCTCAGAGGGCCGTTGGGGCATCAAATATAGTGACATGTAAAGTGCTATGCCAACTTTACAGCAGTATATAAATGCTAGCTAAGCTAAATCATGGCCTATAGAGGCTACACACCAGTGATGATAATAATGATAATAGCCTTTATATAGCAATGTCTACTACTAGAGTTCCTACTATGTGAGCTCTTTGAGGGCAGAAATGATCTTTTTGCCCCTCCTGTATTCCCTGTGCTTAGTTCAGTGCCTGGCATAAAGTACACACTTAATAGACTTTTACTGACAGTCAATTGGCTACTATATGTCCAGCACTAAGCACTTAACAAACATAGACCAGCGTGATCCTCACAACCCCCATGGAAAGCAGATGCTAGTATTATCTCCATTTGACAGTGGAGGAAATGAAGGTAGAGATTAAGTGACTTGCCCAAAGTCACACAGCTAATGGGTATATGAGGTCAAATTGAAATCATGTCTTCCTGACTCTAGAACCACAACTCTATCTACTGTGCCACTTTGCTGCCAAGTTGCTGGGATGCCATTTCTAGATCTTCCCTTACTGCCCAGCATCCAAACTCTCCATTTTTTAGATTTCTCTTACTGATGCAGGGTCTGATTTGGGAGTAATAGAGGTTCCTTGTTTACTAAACCAGAAGTAAAAAAGATCTGAGTTCTAGTCCCAGCTTTGCTACTTATTATTTGAGACATCCTGGATAAACTACTGTATCTCAGGGCTGGCTTTCTGTCAAACAGAGATAACAGAACCTGACCAATCTACTCCCCGTTGTAAAGATCATAGGAGTTAATAAATTTGAAAGTGCTTTGTAAAAAACTGTAAAGTGCCACATACAATGTTATTTTTACTTTGGGCTAATCCCCAACCCAGTCACTACATATGAGTGAGTCAGCTACTCAGTCATCTTCACTCATCTGGGAGTCAAAACAATGCAATTCAAATCCTGACTCTGATATTGACTCATTATGTGACCCTAGGCACTTCATTTAACCTCAATGTTTCAGGGTTTTCTTTTTCCTCTTTTGGTTTCGGTCCCATTCATTCTGGGACATAACCACAAGCCCAGGCCCTAGAAGAAAGCGCAGGCAGTAAGCCAGTGAAATGTGAATAAAAATGAAAATGTAACTGTCTAGTGCTGCACTTGTTGTTAGGTGCACCAATGTTCAATCATAGTGAAATACTGGACAGGTTGGGAAATATTTTCTAAATTCGTACGTTTTTGTGTTTTGTAAAAAGGCTTCCAGAGATCTCCCTCCTAGCCAGGGAAAGTATAAAAAGAGAAAAAAGTTATCAGGAGACAGTATGATCAGAAAAAATGACATTCTCTGTCAAACAATTAGAAAACTGCCCCACTATTATACAGACAGGACCATCCCATGAATAAGACTGTTTGGGAAAAATGTATATGTAGGAGATGTATACAGTCAAGAGGCCAGGAAAGGAAGTAACAACAGCATCTCAAATAGGCTACAATCACTTTAACTAGTCTACAAAGCCAGGATCACTTCAGTGCTAGGAAACAGCCTTTGAGTGAAGGCTGAAAGATAACTCCTGCTTGCAGCGGGAGGACTGGACTAGATGCCTTGAGGCCCCTTTCCACTCTTCAGATAGCAGAGAGAATAAAATTCATCTCTACAGGAAAGTCATGGGAAGGAAAAAGAGCATGAAGTTCTAAAGACACACAAAGCCTCAGAGCTACAACATTCCTTCTTCCTTTTCCCACTCATTCCTGGTACCTTCCTCTCCAGCCTCAGGCTCTAGGCTCCACATGCCAGGAAAAGAACCAAGAATGTTTAAGACCCAATTGCTTTCCAAACATTCTCTGGTAACACAGCTTCTGATCCCTCTCCTTACTCTTTCTTATCAGCCCCCTTGGATCTGCATTAAAATGACTATTTTCTGGCTTGGGTTCTCTCTTTGACAGAACCAGGAAAAAATCCCTGGTTCTTCTTAACACCAAAACTACTTAAATTGAGGATAGTAATGGTAGAGCCCCTGATGCTGTTTTACTTTATTTTTTACCAGCCTGTCCTTCTTGGTTTCCCCAGATCCCAAGAATAAACCATAATCAAGAAGTAAGGAGCGGTTAAGCTTTGGAATAGCTAAAATTAAACAAAGTAAAGCACTTTGTGAAGGATGGATTTACAGAGTTTTTCAAAATAGCAAATATGCTCATTTTTTTGTGCCTAGAGATAGCCAAAGGATAAACTGACCTTGAATGTTCTCGGAGTCTTTGAATTTACCATCTTCTTGTATTCTAGAGCTAGTGCTCTCATTGCATTTTCCAACTTGGATCTTAAGAGTTTGTTTTTGTTCTGTTTTAAAACATTATATCATGTGAAGGGGGTATAGAGTGGATGTCACTAACCCTCTGAACTTCATCTCTATGATATGAGGGAAATTATGTCTTCTCTCCTCCATGCTTCACAGTGCAGAACTCTCAAACCCTTGGTCAGGCACAGCCACATGGCCCCAGGAGAGCAGTGGCACTTTTCACTGTGACTGGTCCTCTATATCTCACGTTACCTACCCGACATGAAGAAAATCAATCCTGTTCTTTCTCAGATCCAGGACTGAAAACTAACTGATGCAAAAGGATGTGAGATTCTAGGTTGAGCAGAGACACGTGGTCCAGAAGAGGACTACTGCTTTTGATGGAATAACAGATCCTGTAAGAGAACTGCTGAATTCCATGGCATCCTTCTAATTTTGTGTTGTGGCACAAAGATTTGTGGTCTCCCAAAACTTTCTCCTGTCCTCTGGGATTAAGATGACAAGGATGGTGAATGATGGAGGTAGTAGAGAGGACTGACACAGCCCAGCTAAGCTAGAAAGTGGACAGGTTTCGCAAGATTCAATTGTCCTGAGTCACAGGGTGGCACATGACTTTAATCCAATTGGTTTATGAGAAAACAGGTCAGCAATTTCCATAACAGCTATGTCTGCAGTAAGAGTCAAGAAAAAGAACTCTGTTCTTAACAACTAAAGCCAGGACTCAGGAAAAACCTGGTTCAAAATGATGAGCTTATGTGGTCCTCAGGATATACTCTTAAGTGTCATGACATAGGTGCTGAGACAACATTGCTTGAAATTGTGTTTGTGGAAGCAGTTGTCACATATTTCATGTGTGCTTAATCCTTCTGAGTCCCCAGTTTGGGCAACTGAACAGAAATAGTGAACAGATAAGAACAACATTTTGCAGTGTAAGAGAAAGAATGCAGGGCTGGGTAATCAGAAAGCTAGACTCCAATCCAGACATTGTTCTTACCTATGTGACCCTGGGCAAGTCACAACTACTGTAAACCTCCAGATCATGGAAAATATCGATCTTTCCCACCCAGTAGTTGTTATACAATTAAAACAAGATAATCTAAATGAAAGTGCTTTGAAGAATATAAAAGCACTTTACAAATAATGTTTGAGAGTGGAGAGGTGGCAGGGAACAGTAACAAAGCTGCATCAGTCTGCATGCCTTGCTAAGTGCCACAGCCCTGATCTTAACCCCTGACCTTCACTCCTGGCCTCTCATTCTCCTTCCTATTGTTTCAAATCAAGTAGTTTTGCAAACTAAAGGGAACAGAACCCCAGAAGAAAATTAGTATTTACCAATAGTATTTCTTTAATTCTGGTTTAAATGTTGCACCTTAAAGCATTATATAACTGCAACATAAATCACAAAAGAAAGGTAGTTTTGAAAATAATCGAAGAACCCCATGCCAAGGGGGCCCAAATATAAGGCACAGAATGGGCTGATAGGACCAATGGAACCATACTAGGCCTTTCAGCTTTGTGGCATGCTGACTCTCCACCAAAAGAAGAAAAAACGAAGCTAGAGAAAAAGCCTGGCATAGGCCTGCACCACCTTTGAGAAGACAGTGTGCTTGAAAACTGTTGAATGGCTTAGAAAACCACCCTTAACATGCACATTCAGACAGAAGAAAAAGTTGTTTCCTAAGATGCTGAAAGGAATCCTCTGATCCCATCCACTATGACTTCAGTGAGCTGCTGGACAAGACCCATGGACTCCTAACCTAGCAGTATCTTTGGCCAGAAAATATTTTCATCAAGGTCACCCACCCATCACAACCCCCAAAGTGTGCAAAGTGCCCCCAGAGTCAGTAAAATTAGTTCTTCAATGTCAAGCTCTGAAGTTGAGAACTACAGTAGCCACAAGGACGGAAAAGTTTCCAACTTTAAAAGGAGTCCATATTAAGCAGTTTTTACTCCTCATTGCACAACTGCACGTTGGAACTGATAGCAATCAACATCAACATAAAACTGGGAAATAGAAGTGAATTTTAAGGGTAATTATTTATAGGACCAGGATGAGGGCAAGACACTAGAAAGGAGAACACCTGTGAAATTCCCATTCCTTTGCTTTCCTCTTATCCCATATTCTCATGCTTCTCACCTGTGTAGACACCAGTTACAATATCTCCTTCCTCAGGACCAGGGCTATCTGGGACCCACAACTCTTCCCCACGCTCCATTCGAGAGATTACATCAGGTTTAGGAATTGGATAACCTATCCAAAATGGATGAAAAGAAAAAGAGAAGAAAGAGAGTGAGTATAGAGTTGATCATTACCAATGAGTATGGTGCTATCTCAATAGCCTCTACCCCACATTCAAAGGAGGAGACTGCTGTCATAAGCTAGCAAATGTTATTTTAGTTTAGTTAGTTTAGTTCCGTCCCTCTTAAATGTTTACAGCTTCTTTCACATTCATTTTCCTTTGAGACCTCCCATTAATATTTCCCCTCAACTCTCTTAATCACACCTTCCCCACACCCATTGTTTTAGTGAGTGCTCTCATTTCTCCATCTCCAACTGACTCCTCACACCACTGGACACGTCAGTAAAATTTGCAGCAGAGATTCCGAGTAGGACTGATGGTTGTATCTACACACACTTGGGCTCCTAGGTCAAGAGGCCTTGACCTCAATGTATATGCTGTTCTGTGGGTACCCAAAGCTTACAACTCAAGCCCACTCCTGAATCCTACATAATGGATGCTGCTCCGTTCTGGGAGATGTGAATTACGTCTAGCACCTTTCCCATCCTGTCAGAGACCAGCAGTCCTAAGGAGTGACCATCTGTTTCAGAAAGAATATCATCCTTCGAAGGCCCAGGAAACGGGGTGGATTTACCCCTCTGCTCACTGCTTCTTAAGATGCCAGGAAGACTAGCACTTACCCAGGGATACCAGAATCCCATAGTTCTCCTGCATGACTTCCTTGTAAAGATCCTTCTGAGCTTCATTTAGCCTTCCCCACTCCTCCAAGGAGAAATACACAGCCACATCTTCAAATGTCACCAGTCCCTAAGGGAAAAAAAAAGAGCAGTAAATATATCCCTTTTGTGCCCCAAACAAGGAGAGTGAAGAAATGGGCCAGCAATGACAACTGACAACCACGCTGGGAGATAAATTAGAGAGAAAACTTAATCCCTACCTTGAGTCTGCATCACACAAAAGTTAACTTTCAGACAGCAGGATTTAATAGATGTTAATTAGACTGTAGCATAATATATATGAAAAATTTTAGGGGGGATGGGAGGACAGAAAGAAGGATGAGATGTACCAGAAGTCCAGGTATAAGTTCTAAATTTCAGTTTGCTAAGTCAGGGAAGAGCTGTTACTCTGAAAGGTGACAGTAAGGCTATCTCCAGCTAAGCCCACATCTAAGAGAAAAAATAGCCTTTAAATGTAGTGGGGTAACTGTAATAGCTTTGACTAAAACTTTCCTGCAGGGTTTCATCATGGTGGAGAGGCAACTCTGGGATCTGCAAGGCTGAGCCAAGAGACTACAAGTTCTGGCAAATCCTACCTATCGAGAAAGTCTCCAGATACAGGTCTGATGATGAACTAGAGGACCAGACTAGCCAATTTGGGTAAGGCTCATCACCAGAAGTTTGGCTGTCAGGCAATGAATTTCTTTCTTTCTTTCTTTCTTTTTCCTTTTTTTTTGGCCAGAGCAACTCATAAAAACTATTAAGGAACAGGAGTTAGAATCTGTATCAATAGGAGTAATACCCACACTTTAGCAAGCAGAGGACCTTGAAGCACTGAAATAATTGGAAGCGAATTAGTACTGAAGAAACCAAAATTTATGGGATGGGCTTAGTCTCCGACTTTTGAAAAATAAAAGGGGGGGGGGGAATAAATCACCAGAAGGGAATTTACTGGCTAAATAACTAATGACTAGCAATGTTCTCCAGAAAATAACTTTTTCTTAACTCTGTTTCCAAGCAGTACAGCACCTAACCCAGATTAGACTAAAAGGATTGCCAAGAAAGTGTATTAAGTAGTAATAACTGGTTAAACAGGGTGTCCCTAAAGTTCATGTGCTGTTTAAAATGTTAATAAGTTAAATTCTATAGGAGATAAAAAATAATCTGTAAATGCAATGCCAAAGCAATTAATTCAAGATTCGTTTCAATTAGTTTCAAGATTCAATTTTTAGTACATTTAATCTTAAAACAGTTAAGTCTTAACGTGTCCACCATCATTACATATATAAATACTACAATTTTCTATGTAGCCCAGACTCTATGGCTACTCTACCAACTCCACTCGGACCAGCAAAAATTAGGTCCCAGAGCAGTGGTCTCCCCATTACATCTAGTTTCATGAACAAATTCTAAAGTTGTGTTATCATAATTGTAAATTTTTTTATACTCACACAGACTTAAATTCAGTTAACTAAAGAACAAAATCTTTTTTTCTTCTATTGAAGCCATCTAGTCTACTAGGGTAAATTATCTGGAAAAATATAAAATAATAAAATTCACTTCTTTTTCATAAAAAATGAAAAAAATTACTTCTCTACTACATTTTACAGATTGGTTTTATTTCCTATAGAAGTGAAGTTGTTAATGTTTTAAACTTTAGGGACACTCTGTATTGCCTCAGGGGATTACAAAACACCTTGTGTCACTGAACATTTTTCTCAATGACTTGAAGACACAGATGGCATTTATATCAAATAGACAGTTGACATGAAGTTAGGAGGGACAGCCAGCACACTGGATGAAAAAAGTCAGGAGAGGGAAAGCTCCTGAAAAGTTCTTAGAATACTGGGCAGAAATGTCAGATGCAATTTAATGAGGATAAATGTCAAGTCTTACACTTGGGTTCAAAAATTCCGCTTCACAAACAGAGGATGTGGGTGGTGTCACCAGAAATCTGTCTGAGTAAGTCAACTGTGTGATATGGCAGCCTAGAAAGATAACACAATCTGCCTAAAGAGTCATCAGGTCCAGAACCAAGGAGGTGATAATCTGTACTCAATGTCCTGCCCAAGCAACATCTGAAGTATCATGTTCAGTTCTGGATGCTACATTTTAGAAGGACACTGAAAAGCTGAAGAGCCTCCAAAGGAGGGCAACCAAGAGAATAAAAGGCCTCAAGTTTATAAGGATCAATCAGGTAAAGGAGCTGAGGGGGTTAAGCACCAAGAAAGGAAAACTTAAGGTGGGGAGAGACATTAAGGGCTGTCACAAAGGAAAAAGATTTGACTCAGAAGGCAGAACTAGGAACAATGGGTAGCAGTGGCAAAAATACACATTTAAGCTTGATCTTAAGGAAAGACTTCTTGAGGATTCCAGCTTTCCCAAAGAGGAATATGTTCCCTTGGGAAACAGTAGTTTCTCTGATGCTGGAAGTCTTGTATGAGAGGAACTAGAAGGTTCCTCAGTTCCCTTCCAACTCAGGTTCTGTGATGCCATCTGATCCTCACAAAAATGTTGTGAGACAGGTTTTTAAATATCACCTCCATTTGACAGATAAGGAAAAACAGATCTGAGAGATTTAAATGACTTTCCCAAAGTCACACAGCTGTTAAAAGAAAAATCTCAAAACTAGATCCTAGAATTATAGAGAGAACAAAAGCTCACCTGCGACTCAGTAGTTAGGAAGTCAGTTGCTGTCTCATCATCATCAAGGATCTCTTTCTTAAAAATAGCTGGACCCCAGGAAACTGACACAGCTGAGGAAGAAATTATGATAAGTTTCTAATCACTCCTCCAGGTTCATGCATTAAAAGAGGTACCCCCTTCACCTTCCACCACCAGCCCCACAGTTCCAGAAAGCTAAAACCAAGAAAGACCATTACAGTCCCAAATTCAGACTGGAAACTACCATCTTTTCAGTTCTTACAGAATTTGGAGTTTATCATTTCTTTGACTCTGATGTCTCCTGCTTATGCCATAGAGGCACTGCCATCCCCTCCCCCAATACCCTTGGTCTCTCTAATTATCTGATTACCCCTTATCATAACCAAATGGAAGGCCTCTCCTTACCCTTCTCCTGAAGAACTGGGGACTCCATTTTAGAGTCATGGTTCAATGGTTCCTGTGGTTCTGGCTCTGGGTTGCCCTCAATCACCTCTGGGCTACCCTCAATGTGCTCTGGGTTGCCCTCAATCACCTCTGGGCTACCCTCAATGGGTTCTGGACTGCCCTCAATCACTTCCGGGCTGCCCATGATGGGTTCTGGGCTACCCTCAATGGGCTCTGGGCTGCCCTCAAGCACCTCTGGGCTGCCCATGATAGGCTCTGGGCTGCCCTCAATCACCTCTGGGCTGCCCATGATGGGCTCTGGGCTGCCCTCAATCACCTCTGGGCTGCCCATGATGGGCTCTGGGATGCTATCAATAGGCTCTGGGCTGCCCATGATGGGCTCTGAGATGCCATCAATGGGTTCTGGGATGTCATCAATAGGCCCTGGGCTGCCCATCATGGGCTCTGGACTGCCCTCAATTGGTTCTGGGAAGTCATCAATGGCCTCTGGGCTTCCATCAATCAGCTCTGAGTTGCGTTCATCCTCCTCTGAGCTGCCTTCGTCCTCCTCTGGACTGCCCTCGTCCTCTTCTGGGCTGCCTTCAATTGGCTCTGGGCTCCCCTCACCCTCATCTGGGCTCTCTTCCATCGGTTCTGGGCTCCCCTCAATCTCCTCTGGGCTGTCCTCAACCAGATCTGGGCTCCCCTCCCTTTGCTCATGATCAACTTCACACTCTGGTCTGACTTCCATTCTCTCCAGCTGGGAGGCTGGGGAATCTGGCGTTGTATGTAGGGCTGCCATCTTCTGTTTCTCCTCCAATGCCTTGACCTAGAAGAAATAGGTTACCTAATCAGGACATCCTGTATGCTATACATATATTTCTTTGGATGCCTGATGAACCCAGTTTTATGCCTATATCTAGGTCCCTCCTCTGGTCACCACTGTTGGGACAATTAGGAATCCCCAACATAATCGCTTCACCCAAAGAAACAAAACATTTAAATTCCAGTCAGCCTAGCTCTCTGGAAGAAAATGCCATTAAAACCAAAGAAATCCAAACAGGAAAAAAGAATCTAGCGCCCCTCCATTCCTATGTACAAAAACTGATCAATTCTACCATGAAGGACTAAATACTTCTCTCCTGAACCTTTTTGGCTGATAGTTCAGCACCTAGCACAGTACCTGGGCACAAAATAAGCATGCAATAAATGTTTGTTGAGTTTAATTTGTTCAAATATTCTGTTCCGGATCAGATTTTTTAATCTCAAGTTTCCCTCAAGTTTAAACATTCCAGAGATGTTTAAAAAGAAAAAAACTTCTAACTTTCTCCTCCTCTAGGCTTTAGGTACAACCTGTCCCCTTGGGTCTGTTGACCCTATGCAGTACTCACAGTGTGATAACATGTGTGTGGCATGTTGCCTTGGTCATCTCCCAGAGGGCAGAGTCTTGTCTTTCTGTACAGAGCCTAGGACATTTTGAACTCTCAGTAAAGATTACACAACTTCCACCCACTCCATGCCTAAAGGAGGGCTTTTCTCTCCTGGGCCTCAGGCTGGGAGATCCAGCTGAAACTGGACACCAAGCCAAGTCAAACAGAGCTGTCTCCCTGCGTTGGCCTCCACTCTACACTAAGTAGCTACTTCGGAATTCCACTGAATAAGCCAGGGTGACTGGGAAAAAAACCCATCAAAGGAGAATATGGGAGTTTTGAAATGGAATGGCTCCAAATCTTAATCTTCCAATTGGCGAGATAGAAGTAAGAAAATATTCCAGCCTAAATTTCATATCCGTTACGGAGCTAACCTTTGAGTCAACCCCAAAGCTATCATTCTAGCTTGGAGGAAGGAATCCTAAAAACTAGAGTTCACCTTGATACAGACCTACCACTACAGAGGAGTTACAAGGTTACAAAGTTAACTAGGGCACCAAGACATTCATCTCAATGTCAGAAACTAAAGGAAATCAGACAAGGCGGCCTAAAAGAAAGAAAATGTCCAAGATGCTAGGAAAGGAAACAAGGAAACAAGTAGGGCAGAGCAAGAGGACCCAGGCTAAACAGGCCCTCAAAGCAGGTTACAGCTGAAAAACCCATACAGACCAAAGGGTACAAAGTCCTAGAAACCAAAGGCTACAAGCCAAGAAGAGAAATAAAGAGAACAAAGACTAGAGCAGGGTAGAAATTTTATATTCTTATTCATGAAATTCTATCCTTTTCCCCTCTGTAACAACTACAGACTCTACCTTTTCCCCTTTCTAGTAATCTCCCACCTCAGCTCTTACCCACCCTTTTTCTTCTTTACTCTTTAACTTTTTCCCTTTTCAATCCGTCTCTTATCTGTAACCTGGAGCACACCTTTCCCCTCTCCAAAACACTTTGCTGGCTTCCTTGCTCCTTGATTACTAAATGCAAGTTGCGCTTTTCAAGTTCCTTCCTGGCTCTCATCACTTTAGATCAACTTTTTTCATTTCTCACTGTGATGATGATAGGGAGTCAAAGTAACTTAGTATTAATGCTCCAGGTTCTGTTGCAGTGTGTATAAAAGAGTTTGGGGAGCTCAGACTCTGAATGGGGATATCATAAAAAGTCTGAGAATCACTGTTTTAAAACTTCTTTGGAGAAGGTCTAATAATCCAGACAAGTCTTACAAGGTTGAATGCAGTGTTACATGGGTGAAGGGGAACTACTGATTGAAAATGTAAACCTTCTGATTCTATTCAAGTACTATCTAGTTGGTACTGCCAGCTGGCCTTTTCCCTCTGCCATGAGAGACTAGCCCTCAAGACCAAAAAACTCCATCCCTTAATTAACTTCTCTAGAGCTAAATAACAAATATCTGGAGGTCACAACTGACTCTTCTCCATTCAGTAGAGTCCAGATCAAGTCCTACTTCTTCTATAAGGAACAGAACTATAAGATTCAGATATGGAAGGAACTTTAGAAATTATTCAATCTAATTTCATTATTTTACAGATAAGGATAGTGAGGCCCAAAAGGGTTAAATAATTTGCCTAAGTTAACACAGGTAATCTTCCCTAACAACCTAGGGCTGCAGTGATCATTCCTGTTCTTGATTTCCCAAAGATCTGTCTGGGGAAAAAGAATACCTTTGACATTTAATTATATTCTACCCTATTTCATCGGTTTAAGTTTACCCATCTAGACAGTAAGGTCCTTGAGGGCAGGTAGCATACACTTCTCTTGTATCCTGTATAGTGATGGGTACATTATGTACTCAATAAATCAACTGAATTGAACATCAAGCCCTCTAAAAATAAAACCATTCAGGAGACTCTAGCTTCTTTTCTTATCTGCAGTCCTTTCCTGTTCATCTCCTTAGAAGGGTACAAATTTTCCCAGTCTCAAAGTTCCGTCTTTCCATCCAAACTTCTACCTTAACATAACATATCCCAGAGAAAGGGTAAACCCAGAGCTCTCCAGTTTTCACTAGTCCTCTTTATGCCCTCAGTTTCCATCTGAACTCAAGCTGTTGTCATTTTCCCTTCCTTTAAATCTACCCTAAAGACAGTATTGGGACCTTGATTCCCCTCTTTGTCTCTAGCCACTAGAAAATATTTATTCTTCTCTATAAATTGTGTTCATCAAGTACTCACAGTAGGCTGGTATCCAAAGATCATATGCAACAAATACAGTTCCTCATTCTTCAATACTTTCTTCTCTACCAGAACATAAAAACCTAAGAACTGCTCTAGTGGATCCTACCAATATCACTTAACGGTTATTTCCCCTGACATTACTCTAAATAATAACTTATCACAGAGCTGATGCAGTAGCTCTCACCTCCATAAACATCAGGTTTTTTTCAAACTGTAAGTAGAGATCTTGTCTAACCTCTCCATTTTACAAAAAAGGAAACTAAGATCCAGAGAGGTTAAATATCTGTGGTTAGACAGCTATTAAGTTGGAATGCTCAAGTTCAAACTCAGACACTTCAACCCTAACTCCATTGCATTTTTCACCATGCCAGTCTCTCCCCAAAGTCACTCCTAAAGCAATTCCATTCCCTATAAGTCCACAAACCTTGGGAGGCAGACCACATTCTACCTCCTCCAACAAAAGCTTTGTGGGCTGAAAAAAATCATGCGTACTTTCACCAAAATTTAACTACCAAACCTCAAAGGCACAAAGTCAAGGTGATCTACCTTTCCAACTTCACTCATTTAGTAGGCTCTATAGGGAATATGGCTATAAAGTTGTGATCATATTTACCTGAGTCACTCAATGAAAAAGACATTAAGCCTAGTTTTACTTAGTCCATTCTCCTCTCACTTCATTAATCCTATTCTATTCCCTCTACTCCACTGGGCTTGATACCTTGCTTAACAGGAGGGGGATAGGGAATGAACCTGTCATTTCATTTGTATACTCTTAGGTGAGAAGACTTCCTCTACCAATTTAGGTTGGCATCTATTCTTGTAACTTAATAGTGGTAGAGGGCTTTCTGAAGTTTTGAGAGGTGTCCAAGGTCACACAGTCAGTATGTGTCAGGGTCTGGCCTTACACCTCAGGTCTTGATTTCAAAGCCATTTCGACTCTCTGGCACACAAACCAAAATTAAGCTGTTTTTCGGCCCGTTGGAACTTCCCAATTCCAAGCTTTAGGGTATGGGGTTATGGGGTATGTTCTAGTCTCTTCTACTGGGTTTTACGTTCACTTCCACCAGTTTGGTTTAACACTTAGCATAATCGGGCTAATCCTCTTAGAACTATCAATCCTTTGTATTTATATTGCGCTTTTGACTGTTCAAAGTGCTTTCCAAATACATTTTCTCATTTGATCCTCACAACAACCCTGTGAGGTAGGCAGGGCTAGAAACCTTTATCTCCGACAAGAAGTGAGCACCCTTTCACTGATCGAGGAAACTGGAGGTCTGGACAAAGGTTAAAAAGACCCTGGGAGTTGGTGGCTCTTAAGAACCCCAGGCTCCCGATTCCTAAGCTAATAGTGTTCCTCCCACTCCACAAAAAGGAGCCCTGGCAGGCAGCTGGCCTACAGATTCACAAAGGGCCTACAGAGCCTAAGGAAAAAGCTCTCCCGAAATGAGAGGGCCCACTGTGTCCTTGCCCGCTCCGGCCACAGCCACAGAGGGCTCGAACCCTATGCCCACGAGCTCCCGGAGTCGGAAGCCGTGGGGAAGGAAGGAGCCGATTGCACAGCCCCACGCGCGCTCCTGGGGCCGCTAGCACCTGCACCTTCTCCGCCAGGGCCTCGGTTGGCCTTGCCCACCCCCAACTCCCCGCCTGCCTCTTGACCCCAGGGGAGAATCGGATGTGGCCCGCGCCCCTTCCCCCGTCCCGATCCCTCACCATCCCGGCCCCCCCACAGCAAACACACTCGCTCGCCCCCCCCGCCCGGCCTCTAGGCCTCTCCCCCAAACCCTCCCAGGCTGGTCCCCAACCAGGAAAGGAAAGGGAAGACAAGGGAAAGAAGCGAAGGCGCCTCCCCGGGGGCCTCCCCGCTCCCGCTCCCGCTCCCCCTCCCCGGCCGGAGTCCACTCCCCCAGGGGACACCCGAGGTGCGCGGGAGGGGGAGGATTCCCTTCCGAGAGCCCCGCCCCGCCGCGGCCCGACCCAGGCGGCCCCCGCCGGACTCACCCCGGGGCTCGGGGCTGGGCGACCCCGACCCCCTGGGTCCCGGGCCTGGCTGTGCGCCCTCCCTCAGGCCGGACGGACGGACTCTGGGGTTGACGGCGGCCGCCCAGTCCGGCTGGGAGACGAGGATTCCTGGGTCCGGGCCCGGAGAGCTGGGCTGGGGCTCCGAGAGGGCTGGTACTGGAAAGCCCCGAACTCCTGGGGCCTGGGGCCGGGCGGGCCAGGGAGGCCTGGGCTGGGGGCGGGATGGGGGGGGAGTGGGAGGGAGGGGAAGCACGGCCCGGGGCCCGGAGCCCAGACTCAGCGCTCCTGGGGGGGCCCGGGCTCAGACACAAAGTGACGGCCGCGGGAGCTGCGCGGCGCGTGGGCACCGGAAGTGCCCGCCTCGGATCCCGGCTCCTCCCCTCTCCTCACCCTGGGAAGGGCGGGGGAGCGGGGAGCGGGGAGCCGGGCGGGGGAGCAAGCGGGGGCGCCTGCGCCGTCGGCCCTCCGGGCCTCTCCAATGCCCCCCACGCCGCTCCTCCCTTCGGGCTCCCCCGCCCCTCGGATCCCGGAGTTGGCCACGGGGGGGGGGCACTTCCGGTCACGCAGGCGCCCTCGCCCTCTCTCTCTCCCGCGGGGTTCATTGTCCTTGTGTGAGGCGCAGGCCCCGGAGGCCGGGCGGCTGTCCGAGGCCCGCGGCTCGCGGGCAGGGCGGGAGGGAGGGAAGGAAGGAAGGAGGTGTCCTCTCCTCCGGCTGCCGGAAATGAACTCCTCGAGCCCGCAGGACTGGGGGGTGTGGGGTGCGAGAGGCCGGCCCCGGGGCGGCTGGGCCCAGCTTGGGGAGCCCGGCGGGCCGGGGGACCGCGTACGGGCAGCTTCACGCCCCTACTGCCCCAGGCCCGGGGGAGGGAGAGCGCGGAAGGAGAGGAACCTGGCCAGCGGTTCACCTGGGAAGCGGCGGGGAGGCCCAGGTGGGGAGGCCCAGGTGGAGCGGCCCAGGTGGGGTGCAGTGGGGCGAGGTTAGGAACGTCTGCCCCTGCTGTGCGTGGGAAGCGCGGCACCCGAGGCCGGGGGATCGGGGCTGTGCGACTCCCCAGATGGAAAGTTAAAGAGTGGGTGTGCGCGGGAGCGCGCGTGGGTGTGCGCTGGGAGTGGATTGGCTTTTCGGAAGTTTACCGAAAGCGGATTAGCACAAAGCTCCATTTGCCTAATGATCCGTTCAGGTGCCGAACCCCGCCTCCTTTATACCCATCTCAATGGCCCGGTTCTCCGGCCAGATTCCTTCCTGCCCTCCGGCCATAATGATCTATCTTCCCTTCCCCTCGACTTCCCCTGCCTTCCTTTCTCGGAACCTCGCACCTCCCCAATCCACATCGTGCATTATCGTGTCTTAGTGTATCGGCCTCACACAGTCGATAGCTTATCTTATTTAAACTTTGTGTTTCTCCCCAGAACGACAGCACGGTATTATTATAGCCCAGGTATTTTGTTCCTTGTATTCAATCAAAAATTCACCTAAAATTTAAATTTCCAGTAAGTAAAAGAGAATGGCATTTCATAGAAAAGTGGTTTTTACCTCCCCCTTCCCTTGCCGTGAACTATTTTTCCCATTATTTTAGGTTCTTGGTATACATTGAGCCTGCCTGTGGGGGCTTTAAGAATTTTCAAAACCAGTTCATATCAGGGCATTTCCCTAGAGGTTCCATATTTCTAAGTAGGCGTCCAGACTGCCCCTTATTCCATGATCCTGCATCATTTACACAAAGTGTGAGACTGCCATGATAACTTAGTCAAAACAACATGACATCCAGGTGTCTGGGCCCAAATAACAACAAACCTTCAATGAGGTGGAACTGGAGCACAGCATCGGTGGGTACCAGCCAACCTAACCTCAAAATAAATATTGAAATTGTGCGCGAAGTCTGAACAAGATTATGTAGGGCTAATGTTCTAATGTAAATACTTGTGATTAATTTCGTGAAATTGGCCATCACGCTGCCAACAGGCAAAATCCTTCGATTTGATCCACAATCTCATTGCCTCCCACCTTTCTCAAAGACCCTTTTTCAATAATTATCCTCGCTATTTCATGTTTCCCATCTGTCTACCAATATTTTCGGGTCTTCCCAGTCTTTACCAAAAAAAGTTTTAAGCCCTCCTTAAGCTTTTAGCATCCACTTAGCATCCTTCAGCAACTACTGGTCATTCCATCTCTCTTTCCGTTAACTACCAAACTTGGGAGAGAGGGGGAATATTTTCTATGCCTACCCTTCTACCCACTCTCCACAACCTTTTGCAGTATGGTTTTCATCCTCAACATTCCATTGAAATTTCTTTTGCAGTGGTCACCAGTAATTGCCTTGTGGATAAATGAACATTTCAGCTATCTCAATTGCATAAATATCCTTTGTAAAAGCTTCTTCTCAGTCCGCAGTCTTCTCAGCTTCTACAGAATTTGACACTGTTGACCACTCCTTTCCTTCTGGACACTCTTTCGTCCCTTGACTTCACATTCTTCTGGTTCTCCTCACTCTGATCATTCCTCTGTCTCCAGTAGCTACTCCTGACCCCTTAAAATAGGTGTTTTTCAAAATTCTGTCCCTGGCTGTCTTCTTTCTACACTCAGCCTTGACGATTTTATTCATTCTTGCGGTGTCAAGGAAGATGAATCACAAATAAATCTCTATCTCCAGCCTTATGTTTTTTCCCTAGAGTTCCAGATCCATATCTACAACTGCCTATAAAATTTCACCTTGGGTAAACCGCTAATGCCTCAAACTCAATATGTTAAAAATTGTATTTATCTTTCTTTTATATAAAATTATTTTATATCAGTTTGATTTTCCATCCCTCCCCCCGATCCATCCCTAAGACAAAGAATTAAAGACAAAGAAAAAAAAGAAGAAAAAGGAGGTGGGGAAGGAAGTAATTATGAAAAACTAAGCAGCACATCAGTCAAGTTCCAACAATATATATTCCACCTCTGCAAAGAAGTGAATTAGGTACATTTTTTCAGGGTCAAGCTTCTTCATCATAATTACCCAATTAAATTATCTTTAAAAAAATAAAACCTTTTTCTATTGGATTTCACTATCTGTGTCATTGACCCAGTCTCTCATTTTCAAAACTTTAATATTTGATTTTTTCTTCTGTTTCACCTCCCACAATTCAAATCCTGTCACTTCTACCTCTGAATTGTCTCACATCTGTCCCCCTCTCCTCTATCACTACCACCACAGTACAAAAGCTCATTATCAACCACTTAAACTTCTCCTTTAAGACCCTAATAGATCACAGTAGACTCCTAAAGTTGGAAGGGGCCTCAGAGATAATGTAGTCCAGCCCCTTCCTGAAAGCATGAATGCCTTCTGTAAATGATATCTGACAGATGATCGGTCAGCCTGCACTTGAGAACTTCAGTGCTGGGGACCTCATTACGAAAATAGCCCATTGCATAGAATAGTGGCATTTAGAGCTGGAAGACATTTTAGAATCAGGTAATCCAATACTTTTATCTTATAGATAAGTAAATAGGTCCAAAGAGGTTAATTTTCCCAAGGTCCCACAAATAGTAAATTAACCAGTAGTTTTAAACCTAGTTCTTCTTCGCATTCTTCCTACATCAGAGGATTGTTGAGGACCCAACTTCCACAAACTAGGGTCGCTAGAAAATTGTTTTAACTAGAGGGGAGGAAACAGATCTAAAAAGAAACTTGTGGAGTTCCTTGTGGAACCTCTTTGATAGAATGCGATTTTGAGGACTTCTTTTCCTTTAGAAGGCATTTGTTACTTTTATTCTCTGAGGAAAAAAGATGCTGCTGGATGCCTCCTTTCTTGAGGGATTACCCATGGAGTAAGACTGGCCATTTCCGGGGTTGAATTCTCTCTATGTTTCACAGTTGGGACCAATCACCTGGTACTAAAAAGAAAATTACATCATTCTATACTTCAAGCTCAGGAACAGAGGATCTTGCTAGGGATCATGTGTGAAAAGAATATGTTCTCGTGGTCATTTTTTTTTTGACTACTTCAATTGAGTTCTTCCTCATATTGAGCCAAAATTTGCTTACCTTCTACCTTCTACTTACTAGTTCCTGCCTCCACTCTCTCCTCAATTCAGATCATCCTTCAGACACAAATTAATTCTCCTTACCCATAAAACTAGTCATTTTACTCACCTGCTCAAAACCCTTCAATGGTGGACCATGGCCTGCTGAAGAAACTTCATATTCCTTTACCTGGCATTCAGGGCCCTCCACAATCTGGTGCCCCCTAACTTTTCCAATCTTATCTCATACTATGCCTTTTCATGTATTCTACACACTAGCCAAATGAGACTAAAGACATTTCTGCCTGTATGCTTTTGTTCGTGCTGTTCTGTATGCCTGGAATGTTCTCCCACTCCCTACACATCCTGTTGAAATCCTACCCATCCATTAAATGTCAGCTCAAATGCCACCTCAAGGCATGAAACATTCCATGATCTCTCTCCACTTGGTGATGACCCCCTCCCTCCACCCCTAGAGCTCACATCAAACTTTGCTCCCCTCTAATGCACTTATATATTATTTTGTTATCTATCTGGAATTTTTCCTTTTCTTCCACTATGATAGGAGTGGGGACAAAACAAGACTTAAAAACATTTCCATAAAAACTCCCTGATCTTTCCTACTTAACCCTGATCAACCCTACCATAGAATCAAAGTAACAGCATAAAATATGTTGGACAGAACAAGAGTTCATCAGATTCAACTCACACCTGAAACATGAACCCTCTCCACAATACACCAAACTGGTTGTCATCTAGCATTCCTCAAATGATGACCTCCAGTGACCAGGAACTTAGACTTCATGTCCCTACTGCTCTGATCATTAGGAAACTTGTATTGATCCAAAATCTACCTTTCTCTAACAGGAAACAGAGCAAGCAGAATAAGTCTAATAAGTCTTTCACATGACAACATTCAAATATTTAGGATTTGGTGGGAGAGGAGTTTCCCTTACATTGGCTAGATAGCTGGGATAATCTTCAACTTCCAACAATAGCTTCTGTGAAATCTTGTGAAGGCATAGGTCATTATTGTTTCCAGGAAAAATCAGTATCATAAATTAAATCTAGAAGAGACCATAAAGGTCACCTAGTCCAACCCCCTCATTTTGCAGGTGAAAAAACAAGCCCAGAGAGGTTGTGACTTGCCCAAGGTCAAAAGGCCAATATTGAGTTAGAATGGGAAAGGACCATAGAACTTACTTAACCCTATCTTACAGATGAGGCCCAAAGAGGTTTTGATTTGTAATTCAGATCCATATTCTCTAACTCCATATTCATATCCTTTCCATTGCACCACACTGCAAGGAGTATATATATTGTTTTAGGGTTCACTACATTCACTGAAAAACTGGGAAGGGATAAACTGTTGGCAAGGTCCATAATACGTACCAAAGATGCATCTTCACAGGCAAGAGACACTCCATACAAATATTTTCAGAGTAGCACCAGGAAAGCTTTCCCTCAAGGCCTGTACCTACATGCATGAGCAATGCTACCCCACTGCCTGCTTTCCTTGGAAACCTTAGAAGTCCCAGGGTCTGCACCCAGAAGTCATGGACTCCTGGTAGTTTCACGACTGAATAGAGTTCTTTGGGTTGGGTTTCCTTCACTCCCTGTCACTTATTATGTCTTCCATATTTCTCTGTGGTCTTCATTATGTGATTTCTCATGGAGCAGGAGTATTCCATTAAATTTACATACCACAATATGTGAAGTTGTTCCTCAATCATTGAACACAAGTATGTTCACAGCAGGTTTTTCCCCTTCCAAAAAGAAAAGATGGTTCTCTTTTTTCACTAGTAACATACTTAATGCATAGTCCTCGTAGTGGGAACATTATGTAGATCTTATTGAATAATTCAATGCTTTTCTCCATAAAACTAAAATATGCTTGTTTTCCACATCTACACCAACACTGTATTTATCATTTTCAACTCTTTTTGTCAATTTGATGCATGCAAGGTGATAACTGAAGTTTTATTTTGTTTTTTTAAATTAGCATTTCCCTTATTATCAGAGAGGTATTTTTTAGAACACTTTTTCATGTGGTTTTCCATCATCTGTGTTTTTTCTTTCAGTTTTATATATTTGAAAACAAT
Source organism: Notamacropus eugenii (assembly GCF_028372415.1). NCBI lineage: Eukaryota > Metazoa > Chordata > Mammalia > Diprotodontia > Macropodidae > Notamacropus > Notamacropus eugenii. Next base: position 42,645,875 of record NC_092872.1, on the reverse strand, counting down.
GATTCTGTCTTCCTGAAGCCTTTTCTTAAGCTGAAAGACCTTCAACACACTCATTTCCTTCAAATAATCTTCATGTGGCATACCTAGGTGATTCCATCAGTAGACTTGTGATCAAGGAGTAACTAGGTGGCACAGTGCTAGAGTGCCAGACCTGAGTTCAAATCCAGCCTCAAACACTAGCTGTGCAACCCTGGGGAAGTCATTTAACCATCATTTACTTTTGTTTCCCAATTTGTAAAATGGGGGTAATAATAGAACCTCCCTTCCAGGGTTGCTGTGAGAACCAGATTAGACAGTTAACTGTAAAGCACTGAGCATAGTGCCTGTCACATAGTGTTATATAAAATTAGCTACTGTTATTATTAAATTATTCAACCATTCAACCCCCAAACAACTGCCTAAGGCTATAAATTTCAGACAGGATGCTAATTTGTGTTAGCAAAAGGAGTTTTCACAAAGGGAAATTCCCCACATGAATAAAATTACAAACTGAAAAAAATTATATTTTATAGTATTTTGGAGGCTCGTGTATAAGATTATAGATTTAAAATTGAAAGGGATATTGGGTATCTTCTAGTCCAACCCTCTCATTTTATTGAAGAGGAAACCGTGGTACTGAGATTATGTGACTTACATTTCTATAGAGACTATTTTGTAGAATGACAGCTAGAAGGAATCTGAGAGACTGGCTAATCCATTCAGGTTCTCTGAGTCCAGAGCCAGTGTATTTTCCACAGTACATATGATCTGCTTTGAGACATGGTCCCCAGGACAACATTGTAGCAAAGATCAGAGCTGCCCTTTACAATTGTTTTCCTTATCAATCAAAGGAGAATCATATTAATAAAAGAGTTGTATCAAGGTCTAAGACAGAGGGAGGGAAGAAACAGTCTTACCTTTAGGGACACTTTTCTACTGCTACCACCTGATGGCTGCTGTCATATATTGCAGGGTGATCCCAGAAAAATTATTTTAAACTAGTCAAACTCTTCATCTGAGCCTACAGATTAAGACATCTTGTAAATTACTGCCCTACCAGTAGCCAAGAATTCTTTATCCTACAGCAAAGTAGCTCCAACCACCACAAGTTCTTTAGAATTCACTCAGTTTATTACAATATATAAATGTAATGGAATAGTATTGTACTGTAAGAAATGGTGAAAGGGATAATTTCAGAGAAATATGAGATGTGTATGAACTGATGCAGAGTGAAGTAAGTAGAACCAGAAGAGCCATTTATACAATGATAATAATACTATAAGGACTTAAGAACTCTGATCAATGCAATGACCAACTGTGATTCCAGGGGACTGATGATATATATACCACTCACCTCTTGATCGAGAGGTGATGAATTCAAGATGTAGAGACACACACAGATAGATAGATAGATAGATAGATAGATAGATAGATAGATAGATAGATAGATAGATATACATGCGCATATATTGATATACATGTACATATGTAGAAAGAGAGAGCACATGGCCAATGTGGGAATTTGTTTTGCTCAATTATGCATATTTGTTACAAAGGTTTCAATTTATTCGTTTTTTATCCATGGGGTAGGGAGTAGAAATGGACACAAGAGCTAGGATGATGTTTCCCAAAAAAAAAAATTTTTTGAAAGGATCATCCAAACAAGTCTTTGAAATGCATAGAAGAGGACAGAAGGAAGGTCAAAAGGAACCACAGACAAGGAGGACTGCTTTGAAAGTAACATGTTGAATTTATTGAATACTTAGAGAAGAAATGAAAGCTACTTAATTTTATAAAAATCACTTGCTCTCTAGGTTTCTATCTCAAGAGTTGACCAGCCTGCTCAGCTTGCTTTTTTGCCCTCCCTGATCTTCTGAATAAGCTGCATGAGGGCCATGGTCTCATATATCTCCTCACTTACCAAAAACAGCCTAGAGTTTTTCTCTGAGAAAAGTTAATTTTGTTGCTAACAAACCACAGCATTGGTATTAACATTTGCAAAGTTATATATGCCCAGTAGTGCCTCAGTAATAGAACAATAATTTTAACTTGTTTTCAAATCAACAAACATGTACTAAGCACCTCTTGTGGGCAGATCACAAGGCAAGGCCCTGAGGGAGATGTGGAAAGCCCTTCCTCATGGAGTTGACAGCTTAGATTTGTTTGTCTCCACACAGATATAGAGTATGACTATGCCATCCAGTTTCATCCCACTTTTAAAAGATGTCTACATTTTCTTTGTCATATTATTTAAGGTCTCCTTTTAATCCCAGTCCTGCTAGATGCTCTCTATCTTGAGAAATAAAAGCCCCTACAATTGGTTTTCAGGCCCATCTCCAGGACAGTCATTCTTCCAGGCAGCAATATGATTCCCATAGTTAATTGCTCTAACTTCTCTGATTCCTTCATTCGGTAATTCATTCTACAACCAACATTTAACAAACATCCGTTAGGTACCTGTTGTGGAGGAGGATAAAGGGATGAATAATGCTGACTGAGGAAAAATCACTGGAGTTAGAGCCAAAATACCTGGGTTCTAGTCACTTCTGGAAAGATGGCTAAAGCTACCTCTTCAATAGCACTCTCAAAAGTACAGAGGAAAAATGTCAAGAAGAAGCAAAACTGACAAATTCTCACAAGAAAATTAAAAATTGCCATGATAATGAGCGAATTTTAAAAGGGCTTCATAACAGAGGCTCCAGAGCAGAAAAGATGGGGAGAGGAAAAGTTGAAACAGCATCAACAGTTGCATCAGAGGCAGTACAAGAAATTTCTAAAAACACTAATAAAATGGAAAATTGTTGTTCAGTCATGTCCAATTCTTCATGACTCCATTTGGAGTTTTCTTGAGAAAAATATTGGAGTGGTTTGCCATTTCCTTCTCCAGCTCATTTTACAGATGAATAAATTGAGGTAAACAGGGTTAAAGTGACTTGTCACACAACTAGTAAATATTTGAGATCAAATTTGAACTCGGGTCTTCCTGACTTCCAAAATTGGCACTCTATCCACTGCACCACCTACCTGCCCCAACATAGATAATACACATACACAATGACATACAAAGAAGGTATGAAATAAGGGAAAGAAATCACAAAGGGAAGTAAAGGAGGAACTGGGTACGGTGAAGGAACAAAATGATGAGGAAACTCAAGTTTGTAAATCATCCCTTAAAATACAGAAACATTAATGCAGTGAGTCAAAAGAAAAAATGAAGAAAATAGAGATGAGAATGAAAGAAAACATTCAGTATGGAAAGGGGCTCAGAAAAATGCCTGTAGAAAAGATTGGGAGGTAATAAATATGAAAAAGAAGAATTTGGAAGATAGCTCAAAAGGAAGGAGCTTCCAAATCATCAGGGTTCCAGAGAATTTTGAGGAAAATCTGATAGCTTTATTTCAGGTACTTCTCAGAACAAACATATAGAATATGGCATAATATAGAGAATGCATGACCTGCAAATAGAGAACAGCAACAGGTATAATCTAGGATCCCATGAGGGATGCTGATCATTTAGAAAGCAAATATACCTGGTAAACAGGAGAGGTTTGTGAGCACTATAGCTCCTGGAAACCCCTACAGGCTTCTTAAACTTGTGTGTGTGTTCGTCCTTCATTGCCGAAGAAGACCATGCCATCAGAAACATAATGATATGACTTGCACTTGACTTTGTTTTGAGTGAGGGAGGGCTGTGCTAGGTCATCAGCCTCACTTCTCCTCCAGAGCCATCTGAATCCAGTGACCAGATATTCCTCAGGATGACTGGAGATGACCCAGGATGAGGTATTTGGGGTTAAGTAACTTGTCCAAGGTCACAGAGCTAGTGAGTGTCAAGTGTCTGAGGTGAGATTTGAACTCAGGTCCTCCTGACTCCTGCACTGGTGACTGACTTCATCCACTGCACCACCTAGCTGCCCCAGGCTTCTTAAACTAGACCAACCAAGCCTGAATGGTCAGGTCTGTGAACTTGAGGGATCACTGAGCAAAAGATAGAAAGCCATGGCATTTTGGTAGATGATAGGAGAGAGAAAAAAGAATTGTTATGGAAGAGAAAATATCCATGAACCCTAAATTAGGTAATTACTGGGAATGGACTATGTAAAATAGTTCTGTAATACAAACTTTAGGCAGTAGTCATATGTTCACAGGTCACATGTGTTGGCAGGAGTTAGGACTGAAGGTGAAAATTTACTGGATGGTTTTATTTCAATTCAACAGACAATTATAAAGTGTTTACAACATACTGGACCTTCACCTCAGTGGTTCAGGCAATTCTCCTAAGATTATAACTTGTGAAACAAGTGCCAGCCTGCATTGGCAAAGGGAATTTTCTCACCAGGAGTTGGACACAGGTGAGGAAATCAAAGGATCAGTTCACAAGTCATTGTGCAAGGTTCCAGGCATGAGTTTCCAAGGAATAAGATCTTAGAAGAATTACAGCTAATAGCATTTACATAGTGCTTTAAGATTTGCAAAAATGTTTCACAAATATTATCCCATTCTCACAACCACCCTGAGATGTAGGTGCTATTATTATCCCCATTTTATAGATGAGGAAACTGAGACAAATGTCAGTTAAGTGACTTGCCCAGGGTCACACAACTAGAAAGTGTCCTAGTCCAGATTTGAACTCAGATTTTCATCACTTCAGGTCCAATGTTCCATCCACTGCCTTAAAAGATTAAATAATAATACCTAGCATTTATTTAATAATTTTTAAGGTTTACCAAGTGCTTTATAGATATCATCTCATCTGGTCAAGTAAACATTTTATTCTGTTCAACAGACTAAGTGCTTCTGTTCAACACCATTGTCTAAAGTCTTCCTTTAATGGATCATTGCGACATACCTGATGCTGGAAAGCACTGAAAAGATTTCAAGGACAGCAGTGGCAAATTTCTGGGTGTGTGCCCTACAAAGCTCATCCTAGAGGGGGATCCTCACCCCAGAGTTAGCTGCAACATCATGAAGGTTTGGGGTCACAATTATTAAGGAAGACTTTCTCCGGAGGTGATTTTTTAAAAAAAAGTTTTGGTGTGTAGTCCTCCCACCCTAGGGAATGATGTTTTGGATAGACCTATGATTTATTTCATCAGCGCTGCAAGCTCCCAGTGAGGAAACTCCCTTTACCAACAGGCATTTTGGCAACTGTTCTGCAATTTATAGTCTTGGAGAATTGCTGGGAGAACTGCAGTGACAATACTTGAACTCAAACCTTATTGACTCTGAGAGTGATTCCCTGTCCACTAGAGCATGATGCCTTTCTCCTGGGTTGGGAAAATGAAGATGAAAAAAATCACATAGTTCCTTACCCTCCAGGATCATAGTTTAGGAAGGAAACAAATATTTATTAAGCAATGATATGTTCTAATTTCTGTGCTAAATGCTTTACAAATATTATCTCTTTCGATCCTTGCCACAACCTTGATAGGTAGGTGCCACTGTGATCTCCATTTGACAACTGAGGAAACTGAGACAGGCAAAAGTTAAGTGCTTTGCCCAGGGTCACACAGTTAGTATTGTCTGAAGCCACATTTGAACATAAGTCTTCCTGATGCCAGGCCTATCGTTCTATCCTCTGAGCCACCTAAGTTAATAGGAGCATATAACTTACAGAGTACTAATGGTAATACAAGATACAGTCTAAGTGCATAAGAGATGCACAACAGAGAGACAGAGAGAGATCTATTCTAGTCAACGAAGACTACGGGGAGTAAGTGGTCCCAGAGTTAGGTCTTGATGGAAGAGAAAGATTTCAGAAGATAGACAGTATTATTAATTTTACAAACTTGCTCAATGAAATATGCTTTGTTTAATTTAGAATTAATTTTGTTGTAACTGCCTTGTTATTTGATTGAAAGCAAACAGGCTATCCTTGGTTTTAAATTATAAGACACCAGAGTTTTTGTCGATGGGGTACAACTTTTGACAACTTTGCACTATCCCAGAGCAGAAGGGAGAATGGTGGCAATGTGTTGATCTGCTCTAAAAGAGGACCTAGCTGTGCTCTTCTAGACTTTGCCCTCATGCCTCAGAAACCTTATCATTTTGCAAACTCACTTCAACTATGGAACTCACCCTCTTCAGTACTCCTGGGCCTCTGACTGGAGAGAGTGGAGTTGGGGAGCTCCTCCCAGGACCTCCATTTAAGGAGGGGACCCAGACTAACCATTTCTTCATTTCCCACCCAGCTGCACTCATCTGGACTGTCCAATCATGTCCCTATGCCAGGCACCTTCCGCCCCCACCCCCTCTCAGCTTCCTTTTGTGTGCTGTCTCCTCACATTAGCTTGTAAATTCCTTGAGGCAGGGGCCTTTCATTATTTTTAATTCACAGCACTTAGCACCATGTCTTGCACATAGTATTGCTTAATAAACATTGTTTCTTTCCTAAGCTGTAAGATCCTGGAGGGCAAAGGACTACGTGATTTTTTTTCACCTTCATTTCCCCCACCCAGGGGAAAGTTTTCATGCCCTAATAGACAGGAAATCACTCTCAGGGTCAAGAAGATTTGGGTTTAAGTACTGCCAATGACATACTGCATTTCTTGCAGGCAATTCTCCAAGACTATGTTTATTGTTCAATCATGTTTCTGCCACGTCTGACTCTTCATGATCCCATTTGGGGTTTTCTTAGCAGATACTAGAGTGGTTTGCCATTTCCTTCTCCAACTCATTTTACAAATGAGGAAACTGAGGCAAACAGGTGAAATGATTTGCCCAGGGTCACACAGCTAGTAAGTGTCTGAGGCTGGATTTTAACTTAGGTCTTCCTGACTCCAGGCCTGGAGATCTATCCACTGCATCACCTAGCTGCCTAAATGTCTATTGACTGGCTGACAACTTGACAAACTAGCTGGCAGTAGATGATAGCTCTGAGTGCCAGTTGTGATCTGACTTTCCTAGTTGATGGCTGTTCCATCCTACTTTGTACTGTGCCACCTCAGGCTTCTCGACCTGTCTTCTTATCTGTTTGTTCTACTTTGTTTTTGAGTTTTGTTTTTCTGACTCTGTGAGCCTGGCGACTCTTGCTCTCTGTCTCTCCAGTTTGAACCATTACTTCAACCATCAATCAGGAAAGGGCACTGGACCTATAGGGCAGAAGACCAGGGTTCAAGTTCCAGCTCTGACACTTCTTAATTCTGTGACCTGAGTTATCACTTCACCCACTTCTCAGTCTCAATTTCCTCATTTGTAAAATAGGGGTAATAACACATACCACCTACCTCACAGGGTTGTTATGAGGATCTAATGAGATAATAATAGGGAATATTTAGAGAGATCTGAGGGATCATCTAGCTATGAATCCTTTGATCATATTTATCTATAACATCTGACTCAAGGGCCCCCTCCCCATAGGCATGCTGCTTCCTGGGAGACAGTAGGCTACAATAGAAAGAGCAATGGATTTGGGGTCAGAGAACTTGCTTTTAAACCTCACCTCTGCTTCCATGACCTGTGTGCTCATGGGTAAGTCAGTTCCTCATCTATAAAATTAGGGAGTCAGGCTCAATGACTTCTAAGGCCCCCTACTGCTCTAAATCTAGGATCCTATGACATGAAAGACCTGGGTTAAATTAGGCACATCAGAACTCTGACATATCATCCCCCAGCCAGGTGAAACCTGAGAACTTCACTAATTAACATGTCCTGTTAGTAGGAGCTGTTTCCTTGACAAGCACTTATATCTTAGGCATCGAAGAAGGCTTTGTTTCCAAAATAAAAAATAGAGAGTTAAGACCTGGAACCCACAGAGAAGCAGGACAGCCCCTGCACAGCATTTCCCTTCCCCCTCCCCCCAGGTGCCTGTGTAGGTAACAGGTTACTGGTAAACCAGTAACTCCTTGGATGGGACTCAACAAGAAGTGGGGTCCGGGTTCTGTTCCCTGCTGCTTGGTACAGCGGCTCCCCTCCTGCCCTCAGCTCTTAGCTGGCATCACTGTCACTAGCCACTTCTGGCTGTTCAGCTCTGAGGTTGCTTTACCTCTCTGCTCTCTATAGAGCATAGAGAGAATACTCTCTATGTTTACAAATGTTGCTGGAAGCTTCTATCTGCTGTGCTTTTCACAGGTGCTCTCTGGAAAGTGCTTCTTCTCCCTTGGTGGAATTACTTGGAATGGCAGCCAACAGAGTCATAGCTCTTTCAACGCTTTTTCATGAATGGGTTCATGAACCCTTCTGTTTTTTTTAAATTAAATTCCATAACCATGTGCTATAAAGAAAGGGCCTCTTTGGATGCTATGAAAAACACCTCTACTCAACCAGCCTGACCAAAGTTTCCATTTCCCACTACTGGCTGAGTTGGAGTAAATCCATGTAATTTTCTTTCCTCTCTCCCCAAGTACTCAAGTGTTATGCCTCCCACTAGCTTAATATCCCTGCCTGAGCCTTTTGATAATTTGGAAAGGCATTCTACTCTGTCCATTTGCCTTTCTTCCTCTCATATTCCTCCATGCACATTACCCTAGACTGTTTATACATCTCCAAATTTTGGAGGAAGGGAGGAAAATGCCTGACTGCTGCCCCTAACACCTGCATCGATTATTCAGAGGTTTATGTCCTTGCTACAGATGAAAAAAAAATGATTTTGGGGGCTGACATATTACCACATAAATGTAGCTTTTATCATTATTAGTTATTACTATTATATCTTGTGTCATATTGAAATTTATTTGCTTGTCAGTTTCCCATTTGTCTGCACTGATAAAGTTAAGAACAATAAATATGGACTATCACTATTTTCTACAGATGCTTAACTGATGTAAAGTTAAGGAGAAGGAGAAGGTCAAAAGAACCTAGAAACTATTTCGGCTAGCAAATATAATCTGTAATTCAAGCAGAGAAATATGGCAGCCAAGGGTAACACTGGTTTAGAACATAAACTCATTTTGTAAAATCTTGAAGAAGTCAGTGAAAGCATTATTTGCACATAAAATAGAAGTAGTTGAGGGAAAGACAAATTTACAGAAATCTTGATAAGAGACTCAAGCCATATCATTCTGAGATTTAAGGATGGAAACTGAAAGGTACAAAATAAAAAGAGAGATGACTCCAACAATTCTTTATTATTAATATCTAACAAAGAAGAAAGCAAGGAGACAGACTCACCAAAAGTTTTACAAAGTCCAAATGGGAGAGACAGATTTTCCACGGATGGCGAGATCCTCCAGATATTCTTGTTAGCATAATACATTGTGTGATTTCATCAATCCCTGGGACATTTTTCGTCCACTTTATGTTTTCTGTGTGAATATGTGGGCAAAACTCTTTTGAGTGATTATTAATCTAATTTGGGAGGCTTTGCAAGTGTTACAGAGATTGATACAATCACGCAATGTCATTTATCAACACAAGTATCTCTCGTCAACATCTATAGGGAACTCCTCTTATATTTGAACTCTGTGCTAAATATCCTCTGTGACACATTATCCCTCCTCTTTTTATAAAGGAGTTCAGGACAAGGCTCCATTTTCCTCTTTACTCTTACCTATGAAACTATATTTCTCAAATTTGTATGGACTCATATTTGAAGAATTGAATAAACATGTGGTATCCTTCCCCTCTCACCTCTTGGAATCCCATTTCATCAATCTCTTCAACTTTCAAGACTTAAATCTTCACCCCACTTCACCCACAAGAATGGTTATATCTTAGATCTCACCATCACTCATAACTGTGCCACCTCTGAAATTCTGAAACAGAAATTGCTCTCTTTAATCATCTCCTCTCTGCCTCATTCCTAACCTAGGATTTAGAAATCCAACACAATTTCTATTCTTTCCTCTGTCTTGGTTTCTTTCTCTCACAGGTTTTTTTCCTCCTCCTCCTCCTTGAATTTGGGTTTAAGTGACTTGCCCAGAGTCCCACAGTTAATAAACGTCTGAGGCCAGATTTGAACTCAGGTCCTCCTGACTCCAAGGGTGGTGCTCTATCCACTGAACCACCTAGCTGCCCCACACAGTTTTATGTTTTACTAATTCTATTATACATTATCTTCCACCCTTGAGTTCTTTTCCCTCACTTGTCCTTGTCCCAGTCACCATGGTAATCTTCAACCCTAGGCCTCCACCACCATCGACTTTCTCCACTCCAACTCTAATGTTGTTGGGGAAAAATTATGTAACCCTGACAACCAGATCTACTACCAGTTCATATCCTCTCGTCTCAACTTGGCCCTCTCCACCACATAGAAATTCTTCCCTGAAATCATGCTCTCTGCAACAGCTATTCCTAACCTCTCTCTTCAAATTCCTATGCCAAACCCATTCCCTCACTCTCAAAAGATAATCTTATCTCTTAATCTGCTGAGAAAAATCAAACTTTTATTGAGAGATTCTGCCTCTGCCCTCTAGGGCTTCCTCCATCATTCCTCTTTTGGCTATAGGTTCCAAGAAAGAGGTGGCCCTTCTCCTTTACAAGGCTTCTATTTGTACCCTTCATCCCATATGTTACTATTTCCTGCAGAAGAATTCCCCTTCAATCATTATTCTCTCTCTTTCCCTCTCTTATCTTCAGACTTTCTCACCTAGTCTTGATTATAGAAGAGGCCTAGGAAACTGAGGCCTGGGAAAGACCCTAATTTAGAAAGATCAAAATCATCTATTGCATCCCAGGCCATTGCCAGGACTCTTGACTTTGTCCTGAACTTGACTTTGGTGACTCTGGAGGAGAAAGTGAGGTTGACAACTCTGTATAGCTCTGCCTCACTTAAATCCAATTCATGTGCAAGTCACTCCATCCCACTTGTAAGGTCACTGGTCCTCTTCAAAACTGAAGGGCAAACAACAGCAATAGCCTTTCTCATCTAATGACTTCTTATCTCCTAAAAACATGATCAAGTGTCCCCTCATCATTAAAAACAAAAGCCTGATTTGACCCTGCCATTCCTCAAACTATCTCATATCCGCTTTTCCAAACTCCTAAAAAAAGTCATCTACACTCATTATACCTACTTACTCACCATTTCTTCACTTCTCAACTTCTTGCAATCTGGCTCTCCAAGTTCACGAGTGAATAGTCTTTTAAATAAGAAATCCAGTGGTCTTTTTTGACATTGTCAATCATTTCCTCCCATATACTTTCTTTCTGGCTCTTCTACCTGTTTGACCACTCTATTTTAGTCTCCTTTACCAATCATCATCCATCTCCTGCCCCTAAACATGTGTCCCTTAAGACTCTGTCCTGGACCTTCTTCTCTTTCCAGACCAGCTCCTGATGATGATTCAGAGAGCTACAAATCAGATCTTCTCTCTTTCCTTAACTCTAGGTCCCATATCTCTCCTTAACTCTAGATCTCATATCCCCACTGTGGAATAGCTCTACTTGGATTCCCGTCAGCATTTCAAATTCAATGTATCCAAAATAGATGTAATTTTATTCCCCCTAAACCTGCCCCTCCGGTTTCACTTTTGTCTTTATATCCCACACACAGTCTTGCATACAAAAGGCATTTAACATACTTATTTATTTATTGAATGGAATGTGAATCATAACTGGATGGTACTAACCAAAAAAAAAAACAACAACAAGGTTTAAAGACAATGACACAATAATTCTGACAAATAATTTAAATTGGGAAGTGTTGCCCTCCAATGAGTTCAAACCCAGATCTTTTAAGGCTTGTCTAACTTGATTATGCCTGCTTTTCTTTCCTTTGAAACTCAGTGCTCCTGAATGGCTAGTCTATATTACAGTATATCTGAAAAACATCTGTGGTTTTAGGAACCACTGAATTCTACCTAGACCTGTAAGAATTATTGAGTCCAATCCCTTTACTTTACAGATGAGGAAATGAAGACCAAAAGAAGTTAATTCTAACACAACTCTAAGACCTAAAGTCACACAGGTGCCAAATAGAAGAACTAGAATTTAAACTCAGATCCTGTGATTTCAAATCCATTTCACTTGCAACACATTTAAATAAGGTGCAAACTCAATATGGGTCAACAGTATGAAATGCAGACCAGAAAGCAAATGCTTGGGCTCAGTTAAAAGAAACATAGTATCTCAGATTAGGGAAGTGAGAGTCCTGCTTACTTTGACAAGCAAACTGGTTCAAGTGTGTCTCGCTCTTCATGACCCCATGGACCCTACTGTCCTTGGAGTTTTCTTGGCAAAGAATATAGAATGATTTGCCATTTCCTCCTCCAGTGGATTAAGGCAAACAAACAGAGGTTAAGTGACTTGTCTAGGGTCACAATAATAATAAGCTAATAAGTGTCTGAAGCCGAATTTGAATTCAGATCTTCCTGACTCCAGACCTAGCACTTAATCCACTGTGCCACCTAGCTGCCTCTAACAGGTAAACTAGTTCTAGAGTATTCTTTTTAGTTCTAGATAAACAAATTTTAGGCAGGACATTGATAAGGTAGAGGGAAACTAGAAGAGGGCAGTTAAGAGCCTCAGATTCATGTCATATGAAACCAAAGTTTCTTATTGAAGAAACTGAAATATTTGGCCTAGAAAAGAAAACACACACTCGGGGACAAATGATAGCTGTCTTCGAGTATCTGAATAGTAATAGTAGTGGTGGGAATAGTAGTAACAGTAACAGTAGTAGTAGTAAGTCACTAGCATTGTATAGCACTTCTAAGGTTTACAAGGCTCTAGATGTAAACATCTGGTTTGATCCTCACAAGGACCCTGTGAAATAGGTGCTATTAAAAATCCCCATTTTACAAATGAGGAAACTGAGACTCATGTTAAGTGATTTTCCCGAAGGCAAGATTTAAATTTAGGTCTTCCTATCTCCATGTTTGGAGTGCTCTCATCATTATCCCACCCAGTTAAAGGGCTGTCATGTGCAATAAAAATCAGACATGATTTTCTTGGCCCCCTGAGGACCAGAAGCAGTGAGTGAACACTGCTGAGGCAGCTATTGAACAGTGGAAAGACATTGATTCAGAGTTGTGAGATCAGGGCTCAAATCCTGGTTCTGCTCCCTTACTACCACTTGATTTCTCTAGGCCTCTATTTCATTTATAAAATGAAGGAAATGAGAGGATTAGATGTTCTCTGGGGTCCCTTTCCAGTTCAAAATCCTATATTCTAAGGAAATATTTCCTAAAAATGAGAGCTTTCCAAAAGTAGAATGAGCTGTCTTGAAAAGTTCTGGATACCCATTTACAGAAGGTATTTGAGCAAAGACCATTTGTCAGAAAGGCTTTTTTCAGGTATGGATTGGATTAGCTGCTATCAGAGGTTTCTTCCAACTTTGAGATTCTATGATTCATTTGTGAATGGGGAGAATTCTTGCAAGTTTTGGGGATGGAGCAGTCGCTACTCTGACTCTATCTACCATCCCATGGATTTTCCAAACCAAACTGGGTCACCATTCCCTTGTATAAGTTGTCTCCCCATATTAAAATGTAAATCCTTTGAAGTTCAGTTCTACATCACTTTTGTATCTGCATCTCCATTATTCAACACATTTAATCAATACTTATTCATCCATCCATCCATCCATCTAGCCAATCATTCATTCAAGCGCAAGGCACTGCATTAGGCACTAGCAATACAAAGACAAATGACGCAGTATCCAAAAGAATTAAGATAAAAGGAGATATATAATAAGAATGTAAGATAATATAGGTGGACAGATTAAGTGTTTGACTGGAACTTTGAAGATACTAAAAGAACTAAAGAACGGCATCCTCCAGTGGATCTTCTATAGGGGGACTGACTTGTGAAAGGACATGAGTATGTACAGGTGCCAAGAGGTTGCAATACACACCACTGAGATCACAGAGTCATCTTTGTATCTAAATATACATTACTATAACTAGCACTGGAGGCAGCTAGGTGGCTCAGTGGATAGAGTGCTAGGCTTGAAGTAAGGCAAACTAGAGTTCAAATCAGGTTTCAGACATTTACTAGCTGTGTGACCGTGGGCAAGTCACTGAACCTCTGTTTGCCTTAATCCACTGGAGAAGGAAATGGCAAACCACTACAGTATCTTTGCCAAGAAAACCCCATGGACCATATTGTTGTGCTAGGATCAACAGGGTCATGAAGAGTCAGACACAACTGAACAACAATAACTAGCATTTCTGAAAATCACATCAAAACTAAATAGTAACAGTGGATTGCTTGCTTTCCACCTATCTTAATATGAATATCTCCATTGAGTATGTTATCTCTTTGTTTCAAATTTTAGGGGAAAATTCTTCTATTTTTTCCATTTTAATGTTTTAAACATAAAAACAAATGCTGTTATTTTTCCAAAGGCCTTTGGAAATCTATTTGATCTTGGTTATCATATGATTTATTATACCAGTTTTTCCTAATATTAAATCATCTTTGCATTCCAGGTATGAATTGTACTTAGTCACAATGGATAATTTGTGTACACAAAAATAAAGCTTGATTTATTTGGTCTACATTCTATTTAATATACACATCAATATTCTTTTGAAGACAAACTATAATTTTCTTTTTCAGGCTTGGGAATAAAAAAATGCTCATTTAATTAAAAAATTAGATAGTATAGCATTGTTTCCAATATTCAAAAATATTCTATGTAGTATCAGGTATCACTTGTTCTTTGAAGGTTTAGAAAAATTCATTCATGAATTTGTATGTTCTCGTTGCCTTTTCACAGGGTAGTTCCTTAAATGTTTGTTCAGTGTAGGTTTATCCATTTCACATTTTGTCCACTTGCATATTTTATAGTAGATATAAATCCATTTCTTTTCTATTCCTCATTTTGTTAGCATAAAGTTGTTTGTAATAGTCTTTACAAATTTTCTTAATATTTCAAAATTTGTAAACTATTATTCATTTTTTCTTTTGGTAACTTGACTTTTTTAAAAATTTCTTTTGCTAATTGTGTATTGATTATATTGGTCTTGTAAAAAAAAAGTAAGCTTAGTTTTATTTATAACTTCAACTGTTCTCCTGTTTTTCATTTCATTTTTCTTTTCCCTGCTTTACTGCAGCATATTGCTTTCTTCCTTTTCTAAGTTCCTTAAATTTAGATTCATCTAAATAAGTTTCCTTTTTTTCTCTCATTAACATGCATGCTGCATACTATAAATTTGCTTCTAAGTGTCACTTTGCATCCCAAAGAATTTGGCATGCATCTTTTAGGCAATTTGTTATTGTTCTTTTCACCCAGATATTATTTAGTAAATTTAAAAAAATTCTGACATAAAATTGTAACTTTTAGTCATGTTGTTATCATTTATATAATTACATTGTGGTTAAAAAAATGTACTAAATAAAATTTCTGCCATTCTAAATTTACCTAAGATTTCTCTATTACCAAACAAATGGCTAATTTCTATGAATATTCCATGAGTTAAAAAAAAAGTATAGTTCTTGCTTTTCTCATCAAGTTTTCCCTACATGACTATTAAATCTAATTTGTTCAGCCACACTCTAGTCTATAACTTTATTTAACTGATGTTTTTATTTGATTTGACAATTCTGATAACAAGGTATTGAAATCTTGCGATTATCAATTTCTAGCTATTCCTTCTTATGAGACTTTAAGATTTAACTTTTATAACTGGCTCACATAGCTTTTAAAACGTATACATTCTCATTTTAATAATACCTTTAAACAAGATATTATTTTCTTATCTCTTGGTACCCTCTGATTTGATTTTTTTCAATATTATTAGTGCTACACACAAATTTTAAAATTAAGTGAAGTATAACATCTGGCGCAAGCCTCTACTCCCTAAGATTCTGGACTGACATAGAACAGATCTGATCTTGGGTATTAATGGGGTATTTTTTTTTACTTGGGGTTTGTGGCTAAAACCTGTAGTTTATCCTAGGACAATCTCCAAATATAATTTAGCCATAGCTTATGTCTCAGTTTCTACATGTGGGCAGAGTCCCTAGCTCCCATAAAATCATTCAAAGTAACAGTGATACAAACTGAGTATGTGACAGCCTTTATTTCACCCCACAAAAAATGCAAAAGATTCAAAGGACTCACAGGAAGCCGTAAAACAGATATAGAATATATATATATCAAACAATCTTTAACCGACCCACCCCCTCACTCCAGAAGGCAATCACATTTAGGGGCTGTGCAATAAATAATATGGCCCTACATTGTCTGAACCATTTATTGTAATACAGGAAGGGGTGGCAAAGTCCAGGTCTCCTACTTTCCCCAAATCCTGGGTCCCTGCTCTTCTACTCTCATGCACCACAAGAGTGATCCTCTTCTCTTTTCTAGGATGCTGTTCAGAAACACTTTCCATTAAGTGGCTGGGTGGGCAATCATGTCCGTTCCTGATATGTGCTTTTACAAGAATTCAATTAATGCCCCAGCTGCTACTTTCCTCATTTTTTCTGGAACAGTTCACTATCCATAACTCTTCTCTCAGGCTTGCCCCTGCCAAGTGCTTCTGTAGCCCCTCAAATCTCCAGTCTTGACCTATGCTGAGAAAGCAGTTGTCAAGTCCATGCAGCCTTGTCCTCCTGCCTCAAGGAAAAAACTATTACTACTCCTAGTGGGAGAAACTGTGAATGTACAGCCTTCTCTCCTCCCCACAGTAGAGATCTGTTCTAATATACTTTGGTATATCATCTGAAAGGAAGGAGCTGGCAGATGAAAAGAGCTTGGGGGCAATCTGTCCCTCTTTCACAGGTTGAACCAAAGGGGTGGATGCTCTGACAAGAGTCTATCCTCCTGACTATAAGCTAGTCAATCATCTTGGAGATAGCCCTGGTCCTAAAAACCTAATAAGGATTTGTCCTGTCCTTTCCATCAAGCATCATTGGGCATGCCTTCAAACTGTATTGAGAGGTGCTTTCCTGACCACAAATAAAAGACTTATGCCCTATAACTATATCAGGTCAATTGAAGGAATTTCCAATCAATGCCTCTTATGGTAGCATAATAAAATTTAACCTATGCTTTCAATGCCAATCTATATACTTTTTTGCATTAAAATGACATTATTGAATTCACTTTTTATCCTTTTTTCTTTTATTGAGTTTAAGCCATTTCCATTTAATATTACAATTGTTAAATTCCATTTTTAAACATTCTTTAATAAATAGTTGTTTTCTCAAAAGAGAATATGAACTGTCATGCTTTACAAATTTCAGTTGTTAAACCAAACTTAACAAAGCAACACTGAATAGAATTCCTATACTTTATCCTATTACCCTTGTGATTAAGTTGGACTCCTTTTCTTCCTTTCTTAAAGACAGGAGCTTCATCTTAGGATGGCTATGATGCCTTCTCCCCACCCTCTTTCACCTTTTTTTTCTTTGTTTTTGGGAACATCCTTTTATAACTTTCAGTAATTTAGCTAACATAATACTGTAATTATCCTTATCCTCCTTTGGAAGCTACTGTTATCTAAATGTATATGTTATTGTAGGTATTTATCACTTCAACTCTGATCTGTTTCTTCATCCTTTCAAATGACTTTTTTTTTCAATTTATTTCTAGGTGTTCTTTTGTTCCCATAAGCAAAGAATACAGTGATTTGAGGTATCAGTAGGAAATAGACACAAAGGTCACCAGTTTTACCAGCCCCAGGTGGTCTTTTTTCAATCTTGTCCTAGAGTTAAGGGCAACCAAAGGTATAATGGCAGCTGAAAAAAAAGTTTCTCATTCCAGCTTTTTTATGCTTTTTCTAGGTGAATTCCCCAGAATGAATTTAGATCACCCATGCTCCTGACCAGGAATATGATAGAAGATGAAAGGAATTCCCAACTGTAATTCAGATAAGAGTTTAGACTGTAAGACCCCTGCAGGAGAGAAGCAATTCAAAGGATGCATTTTAAAATGCCTAGGGACTACTCTAGATGGCTGAGTGGGACACCCTAGGGTCTACAGGATGAAGGATTAAAGATAGTCTTTGGGTATTTTAAAGTCTGTCCTTTGGACTCTTTTTCGAACTCTTTTTCTGCTGTTGGAATCCCTCAGTCTCAGTTCTTATCTGAGCAGTGGTTAGAAATTCCCTTTTATCTTCCCTTGGTTCAGAAGGATGGGTGCTTTCCAAATTAATCTGGAGTCTGCAAAACTGCAAAGAAGAGATGAGGAAATTGTTTTCAATGTTCATAACACCTCTAGGTGCCATGAATTTTTAAAAAAAGAGAACACTTATAAATACAGAAGAAACCAGGAAGCCACATGACAGCAGCAATCCAACATCTAGTTAGTAAAGGACAGCAGTAGTAATAGAAATGCTCAGCACAGAGCAGATAAACCCAGCACAGAGCAACCCAGCCAAAAGAACAGAAAAGGCAACAGAACAGGACACCGAAGGACCCCCAACTCAGTGGAGAAAGATGTTCACTTGATGATGTAACCAGATGTCACTGGTGACTCAGCAGCACTGGAGGCATGAGCTACCCCGATATGCATGTACTCTAGTCACACACGTCCGCTAGAGATGCCCCTACATGTGTGTTCTTTGGCCATGACTATTCCTTGAATGTGTCCCCTCCAGCACTAGCGACATGAGAACCTCTACAAGAGAGCCTCCCTGTGTACACAGCGGGATTTATTTTTTTGTCACCTTTTGCTATGCTATTAAATTATTGTCCTTGTCAATGTCTTCCAGACCCCCAATAACGTTGAGGTCACCCCTCCTCGATCTGTCCCCCCTCCAGTTTGTCAGGTGGAGATATGCTGTTTTCAAATCTGTTTTTCCCCAGTTCAATTACCCAGCTCCCAAGGTTCTGAGTTCTTCAGCTTCCAATGCATCAGCAACCATCTGTCTGCTGCATTCTCTGGACAAACTCTGCTCTTAATATGATTGGTAATTTTGAGTTTCTATTATATTCTCTATTTTGGTGAGTTTTGTCATCATTTCCTCCCAAGATTTTTTTTTGAACATCACTCATTCTAACTTCATTGGGGGAAAAGAAGGGAATAAGCATCTATTAAGCACCTATATGTGCCAGTGCCTTTTCACAACTTTTTTCAAATATGATCTCATTTAATCCTCACAACAACCCTACAATGTAGGTGGTTCCAGTTTCTCTGGGAATTTTTTTTAAACAGATATTACTTTTAAGACCTATCATTACTTTCTTGCAATTTTACCTTTCTTAAATAAATGCAATGTGTTATTATACCTAATAAGTTTATTGTGCAGATGAAATGAGATTGTGTAAAACACCTTATAAAACAGTGTTATATCTATATTTATGAAGTGTTATATATTTAAGTGTTATAGCTATCTGGATTTCCTGGGGTGTTTTCTTCACCATAGGCCACATGACAAAGCATCTATAGAGTTGGGGTGGAAGGAAGAAAGATTTTGATTCAAATCCCACCTTATCAGTTGCATTACTATGGAAAAGGTATTTAACCTCTTGGTGCCTCAGGCATTCTTTGAAGACCTTACATTTTAAAAGAGATACAATCTGTGTCAACAGAGAGTTCCCACAAAATCACAGATCTTTGATATTTACTTTTCTTCTTAAGTCAGAAAGTATTTTCTGCTTATGCGTGCCAAGCACTCTGCTAAGCCCTGGAGATACAAAGAAGGTGGGGGTTGGGAGGAGAGAGTTAAGAAAGAAAAAGGAAAAAAGGGGAGGAAACAGTCCCTGCTCTCCAGGAGCTAACAATTTAATGGAGACAGCAACAGTAACTACAAGATAAGGACAGGATAAAGTGGAAACAAACTTAGAGGGAAACACTAGCATGAAGGGTTACAGGGAAAGGCTTCTTGCAGAAGGTGAGATTTCAGATGAAATCTAACTCCTTAACAGTTTAAAATTGTATCAGGGCTCTTCTTCAGTTTCATGTTTTCTTTTTGTGTGTGCTTTCATTTTACTAATTACTAATTTTTTACTAAAATTTTTAATTTTTACTAATTTACTAATTTAATTTAATTTACTAATTTTAATTTTACTAAATTTAATTTACTAATTTAATTTTAGCAAGTTTGTTTGTTTTCAATGCTTTTATTGTTATAGGAGGGATGGCTGCAGGACCGCATTTACCACAAAACTTGGAGCTAAGAGAGCTTCAGGTATTGGGAGAAATTCTTTGCCCTATATTCCCAGAGGACTATTCATGAGACCTGTTAGTGTGGGGGTGTCCTGCTGGCGAATCACCAGGGCTGAAAAAAAAGCAGTAACAAAAGTAGATTTGGAGGTAGAGGGGAGGTGGAAGCTGCAAAAGTACGGTTGGAATGGGAAGACCATGTGGAAGAACATGGTCGTGATATCCCGCGAAAATGGACACAAAATTAACTGTAGTTCTCTGGAGCCAACAGAAAAAGATTCAGGCATTCAGGTAGGTTGTGAGAGACTTAAGGAAAGACATCAAACTGGCCGATAGCACCAGTCTCTAATACTTGGGGACATGAATTTAAAAAATCACTCCTTTTTCTATTATGCTTGGGAATCAGAGCATCAGCTAGGTGGCCCAGTGGATAGAATACCAGGCCCGAAGTCAGGAAGATCTGAATTTCAACATGGCCTCAGACATTTACTAGCTGTGTGACTCTGGGTGAGTCATTCAATCCTGTTTGCCTCAGTTTCCTCACCTGTAAAATGAGCTGGAGAAGAAAATGGCAAAACCTCTCCAGTATCTTTGCCAAGAAAATCCCAAACGGAGTCACCGAGTGTCAGATGGGACCAAATAACAAAGGGAATCAGAGAGATTAAATAAATTTAGGTTATTGCTTCCTAGAGTTCACCCTTTTATGTATGAATACCAAAAAAAAAAGTTTTACTGCCTAATTCCCTTCCTTGATAGTCATGTTATTTTATGTGTTAATTAAAATACATTAACAACTGGATAACAATTAAGATACCTTAACAATAATCACATTGTCTAACAAGAGAAAGCAAGTGAGTACTTTATTGGATAGCAGCTCAGGAACCACTAAACTGACAAAGAGGGACCTGAGAGTAGCATCGCATACAAGGTTATTACATATATTGAGACAGATCATGAGGAGTCTGCACCCCACTTTCAACCCTTAAACTCCAACCTCTTCCTCAAAGTTTCCTGTTATCCCTTACCATCATGTAAATTCACTTTGTCACTTAAGTGAAGATTAACAGAGCCCCAGTGCCTTGCACATAGTAGGAACTTAATAAATGCTTACTGACTGACTAACAGAGGTACCCAGAGTTGAAATAATGCAACTATTAATATTTCCAAAGCAATGAAAGGAAAAATTATAACACCTCTTCATATTACTCTTGGGGGGAAAATGCGACCTTCAGATAAAGGTTGGTAAAACTTCCAGAAGTTTATATTAACAAATGAACTAATACTTCCCTAAATTATGCATATACGTTCTTGAAAGTTTTTCTTTTGTTAATTTTCTGAGAAAAATCCCTTACTTCCTATTCTTTGAAGTGGAATGTCAGGTTTCATTAATGAAGCATACTCTTTCATGTGGTAATATCAACTTAAGAAAAATCTGAATTTTCCTGTTAAATACTTGCAAAGCTATATTATCATTATGCAACTATAGTCATAAGCATATTTAAGCTCCCACTCAGACACCTTCCTTCCTATTGGTGATCTGCCTCTCCAGGTTTACTCTGCTCCATATCATATCTCATAATAAACAAAACAAAATAACAGACTGTTTACTAGATGCATGAATACAGACAAGTGATCTAAGCTAAGTCAGTTGGGAATACCAATTCTTGCATCTAGCTATCTCACAGTTTATAAGGATAAAATGAGATGATAAAATCATGGGTACGGAGCTGGATTATCTGGTCCAACCACCTTATTTAATAGATGAATAAACTGAGGCCCAGAGAGGTGAAATTACTTGGCTAGGAATGGTAATTAGTGAAAATAATTAGTGAAAGCAATTAATTAGTGACAGAGACAGGATTTGAAACCAAATCTTCTAACTCCAGATCTAATGCTTTTCCCACTGAACCACACTTCCTTCTCACCTAGAATATACATAAATATACATAATTTAAACTTCATATAACTTTACATAAATATAAGTTGCTTTTATTCCTGTTATTGCAAGCTGTGTGTTTGTCCATCAGTGTTTCCAGATCTCCCACTTTCTTGAACTCCTGTGCCCAACTTTCAGCTTGAAACCTGACTCAGCTCTCCCATGATCTTTACTTGTTTTTGCTTCCTGCCTCTGTTGTACTGCAAACTCCAGAGTTCAAAAAGAGAGCTGACCCTGAAATCGGTATGGACCTAAATTTGGATTCTACCTCTTAGGCTTATTAGTTGTGTGACTATGAACTAAATCACTTAAAGCTTTACTAAGCGTCACTTTCCTCATATGTAAAATGGAGACAATAACGCTGTGGTAATGACTTCGTCGGGGATGTCGTCAGGATAAGATGAGATGCTGTGTTTGTTCACCTTTAAGTGCTAATTACTGGGCAACGTTGGTTATTATTTCTATGATTCCATCTACGGCTAGTTTGCCTTATTTTGATTTTTCTTTTTAGAGGCAATCGGATTGAAGTGACTTGCCCAGGGTCACACAGCTAACAAGTGTCTGAGGCTGACTCTGAACTCAGATCCTCCTGACTCCAGGGACCGTGGTCTATCTACTATGACACCTAGCTACCCCCTTAACTTTGATTCTTGATTATTCCTCTGTCAGTTTCTTTTTTGTAGACTTGGCCCTGAACTGTATCTGGCAAATGATTAAACCGAATAGAGCAGCTTAGGCTCAGAACAATATTGTGCAGCAGGTATAGAGGGAGACCACGTGAAAGTCTCACCTCTGACACAAATTGATTGTGTGACTCCCTTAACACATCAGTGCCCCCAAAACAACTCCCGAAGACATAAAGCTGTGAAGGGTTTCCTTACTGGCAATTCTCTACACCAGAGATATCAAACATGCAGACCCTTGGCCTCATGCAGCCAACATCACTCCCAAGTTCAGCAAGAACCAGATTAAAATGAAATTGGGGAATATTTAACAAAATAAATAAAAATACAAAATATAGGTAATATTAGTACGTAGTTTTCTAAGTCAGCATGCAACTCATGGGGGATCCATAGTACTATTTGATGTCCCCTATCTCTTTCAGGGTTTGACACTACTGCTTGACACCAGTGAAATTAAAAGTTCTCCTCTCTCCCACTAAGTAGCCACTTAACAGAAAACACCTAAGTTTTTTTCTCCTAATTGTAAGCCCCAAAAGATGAGTGAAGGACTAAGATAAGGGTTCTTAGCCACAGGTTCATTGGCAGATTTTAGGAGGTCTGTGAATTTAGATAGGAAAAAAAACTACATCATCATTCTTTTGCTAACTTCTAACTGAAATATAGCATTTCCTTCAATTATGAACGTAGGAAACAAATCATTATTCTAAGAAGGGGTCCAAAGGCTTCACTAGAGTGCCAGAAAGGTCTAGGACACAAAAAAGTGGTGCACCCTTGGACTAAGAGAAACAACCAGAACATGAAAGGAGGAGATTTGAAAATTATTAGGTTCTGCTGCCAACCTCAACACTCACTAGCTTCACGTTTAGCTAAACCTTCTTAGTTTCTAGGAAGGAGATTAAATTACCTCTAAGGTCCCTTATATTATAAAAATATATTATTCCATGTCCTAAGCAAGGTGTGTAATTGTTATTGGAGAGATATAATAAACTTTGGAGGGAGAAAAATAATTGAAATATGAAACTGGACACCAAGAAAACTACAGACCTTGGAAGTGTTGGGAAGAAATATAGGACTTTTGTTTATTGCAAAGGCAAGGTTTGCTGTGGGGTTAAAAGGGAGTCACTCGTGAATGTGACAGGGATGAAATTTCTAATAAGAGCATTAATTTTAAAAATTGTTAAACAAATCAGGCCAGGACCTCATAGAGGAAGATAAATTCTAAAAGGATATACTGACTCCTGGATAACTAGAACAAAACAAAGGAGAGGAGACAGACTGGGGGAGAGATAACAGGCAAAGACAAAGATGAACAAATAGCATACAGTTTCTGAGGAAGAAAATAAGCTTCCAAAGGGGCTCTATAGAGGAAATCAGCCCAGGAAGGATAGAAAGCTCAAGAATTAAATTCTGAAAACATAAAGAAAAACAGTTCTCATGAGAAACATGGGATCTTAATTAAAGAGACCCATTCAGAAGCACAGAGAAATCACCAATAAACTTAGATTTTTTTTTTTAAAAAGTTTTATTAATATCTTTTGTCTTTATATCACCTATATATCCCAATGTAGTCTTCTTGGGAAGACCTATTCCCTATTCCCAGAAAGTCTTCCCTTATAACAAACAATATTTTTTCAGTTGTTAAATTATCCACCATATCCAAAAAATCTGACATTACATGCAGGGGGAGTCCATAGTCTCTGACCTCTGCAAAGAAGCAAGAAAAGTATCTTAAGAAAACCTCTTCTTTGAGGATAAGCTTGGTCATTATAATTTAACAGGGATTCCATTTTGATTGTTTTGTTCCTACTGTTGTGGTCACTGTATATGTTACTTTCCTGACTGTCCACTTGGCATCTGTTCATTTCAGTTTCCATGTTTCTCTGTATACATTATCATCATTGTTTCTTGATGCACATTAATATTCCATTTCATTCACGTACTACAACTGGTTTAGCTATTCTCCAGCCACCTTAGATTTTAAAGTTATGTAAAGAAGAAAAAAAGTTAGGCAACAGAGGATGAATACAAAAACGTGATACTCTCCCGTCATGGTAGTATCATGAGAGCTAAAGCTTTATTGGGGAAATATGAGGATCAAGGGGGTGATGGGACTACTTCTCAGAGAGGAAAGGAGGATGATAATAAGATGCTCATATTTTATTTTGCTTCTGTGTTTCTTGCTTACGAGAATGATCCTTGGACTGAAAAGGACAGAACAGAAATGCTTAATAAGAGTTGACAGACCAGATAACTAGAAAGCACTTACTTGTCCTTGAGTCCAAACTGCCAGCCCCAGATGAATAAAATCCCAGGGTACTGAAAAAACTGATTAATGTGAGAACTAAGTCATTGTCAATGGTCTTTGAAAGCTCATGGCGAAGGATAAAAGAAGAAATGTTGCTCTGATTTTCCAAAGAGGGAAGAGAACAGAATCTTCAAACTATAGGCTGACTGACTTCATTTCCTGACAAAATTCCAGAACATATCATTAAAGGGATACGTAATGAACCTAGAAAAAGAAGTGTGTCCAAAAAGAACTAGCAGGGCTTCATAAAGAAGAGATCAAAACAGACTAACTTTTTTGACAGATTTTTCAGATTGTAGAGATCTGTGGAAATATTGCATACAAAATTTACTTGTTCAGTCATTTTCTGTCATTCCCAACTCTTCATTACCCCATTTAGGGTTTTCTTGGCAAAGATACTTGAGTGGCTTGTCATTTCCTTCTCCAGCTCATTTTACAGATGAGGAAACTGGGGCAAACAGGATTAAGTGACTTGCCCAGGATCACAAAGCTAGTAAGTGTCTGAGGCCAGATTTGAACTCAAGAAGGTGAGTCTTCCTGACCAGCACTCTATCTACTGTGCCACTTGCAAAGCAGTTGACTAAATCCTTCATGCTTCTCTTGTGAACAAAATGGAGAAACATGGTTTCTGATGTTATTTGGCAGAAGAGGAACTGGTTAAATAGTAGGACTTAAAGACAGTTTTAAGATTCTCCAGTTAAGTGCCCCAAGGATCAGTACTTGGCCTTGGGTTACTCAACATTTTTATCAATGACTTGGATAAAGAATAAATGGGATATTTATCAAATTTACAGACAGTGTAAAGCTAGGAGGAATAAGCTAACACACTGTATACCAGTCAGAATCTGAAAAGGTTTGAGCCAGGCTTGAATATTAGGCCAGATTAAGGGGATGAAACTAAATGGGAATAAATGTAAATTTTGATGTTTTGTTCACTCAAAGTGAAATACTCAAAGTTGAGGCAGACATGACTAATCTGCAATTCATCTAAAAAATGGTGTGGAAAATGTTAGCATAGTACAAGTCTAATGAGTCAACAATGCGATACAGCAGCCAAAAATGCTAATGTGATCTTAAGCTTCATGAAGAGAGCCCTAAAACAACCACAAATTAGAAAAGGTTAGCTCCACTTTACTGTGGCCTGGTTGGATCACATCCAGTATATTGAGTTCCATTCTGGATGCCATATTTTAGAAAAGACATCGAAACTTAAAAGAGGACAGCGAGGATGGTAAAAGGCTTGAGATCATACCATATAAGAATCACTTGAAGAAACAGGCACAGTTTAACCTGGAGAAGAAAAAACAAGGGAAAGACATGATAACTATCTCCAAGTATTTGAAGTTCCATAACATAGATTTGTTCTTGCTTGGCTCAGAGAACAAAACTAAAAGCAATTAAAATTACAAAAAAGGGAAGATTTAGGTTTGATATAAGGAAAGCCTCTGTAACAATTAGAGTTCTCTAAAAGGGCACTGAACTGTCTTGGGAAATAATGAGTTCTCCCTCTTGGTTCACACCTATGTTGGACTAGATATCTGGCTTCTGAGGATTCTGAGAAAAAGGCTCTCAGAAAGAAGTCCAGGTCTTGAACAGGAGACTAAGCCCTGAGAGATGTGAGAGATATGAACATCTTGGGAGAAGAAACCAAAACCAGAAATAAGCAAATGGAACACATCCAGGAAAAAAAATGAACCCTGAGAGAAGGGTATAGGCACCAGGACAGGAAAGTGTTAGAAAGAAAGAGTATTCCCTAAAAAGATGGGATAAGTGCTTAAAGCAGTAACTTGGGCTCAATAGAAGTAAATAGCATTTAAAAGGCTAGAAGAGATTCTGATTGAGTAAAAAGTAGTTCAAGAGATTGGACAAAAGCTTGAAGGGAGGTACTCAGAGTAACCCAAATGAAGAAAGACTAAGCTATAAAACAGATACACATTCCCTAAGAAAAAGAAAGGACTGAGAGGTGAGCCCAAATCCTCTCCAACATCCCCCATTTTCCTCCTCAATACTCTGTAAAATGGACTAATAATACTTGTGGATTTGACTAGCTAGAGAAATATGGGGAAGTACTGAGCCAAGTCTTGAAAGATGGCTATGGTTTGGAAAGGAAGAGAAAGGCATGGCCATTCTGCGCAGGGAGGACAACCTGAGTACAACCTTTGACTATTTTTAGGGAATATGTTTTGAGGGATGCTTTGTTCAGAGTGTCAATTGGGTCAAAATAAAACATACCAATTAAAAAATCTAAATAAAATAAATTGAACTAGATGATCTCTAAGTTCTATTTCTACTAAAAAAAACAAAGTTCAATAGGTTAAAAAAAAAAGTGCTCCACCCTAGCTTCCTGTCTACTAGAGTAGACATCACCAAACTTTTTTGATTGTACAACTCTATCAGTAAAAAAAAAGTTTAATATGCACCAATATATACATATTTATACACTGAATGCATTGCTACTTTATTATCTACATTATAAATACTTAAAAGGATGAGGCAAATGTGAAAGTTTAATTTATCTCATTAGCAGTACCAAAACTCTCTATAAAATATTATGAATAATGTTTCATGTAAATAGTGTGCCCATATATGCATCATTGTTTTTTTAAATCTTGGTTTAATACTGAGATAAAATAATTTGAACATTATTTTTTAAGGCAACTAGGTTATTGGTGGGTGAAAAGATATTGTTTTATTCTCCATCTCATTAAACTCAAAAGCTTTCTTCTAATTCTGAAAAAAAAAAATTTGCACCTCAAACAAAAAAGTCATTAGGTCCTGAAAATGTCACTTCCCACACAAAGTATTTCTGGATTTCCTGTCCTGAATGATTAATACTTTGCCTCCAGATTCCTCTACCCTGACATTACTACATATTTATTTTGCATATATTTCCTATATGCTTGTGTGTGTGTGTGTGTGTGTGTGTGTGTGTGTGTGTGTGGTTTCCCTGCTCCTCGAAAAAAGGCATTATTTTGTTTTTGTCTTTGTAGCGATGGCACTTGTTATACAGTGGGTGTTTAATAAGTGCCGGTTGAATGGAAAGATCTGTCTGTAAATCCCTTTCTCTACTCCCCACAGCTCTTACCTGCCTTCTTGTATTAGAAAACAAATGACAACAAACAACAGGGAGTCAAAAGTCTCTACTTTTTTTTTTTTTTTAAATAAAAGGCAATACTATGAAAGATCACACCAAAAGGGCCAAATCAGCGAAAGCACATTCCTCCCGGGCTTTGCTCCATCCAATCTCTGCTGGCTGAATTTTACACCTTTCAGCTCACTGAGTTTAAAATCATTCCATGACCTAAACAAACACACCCCTGCAACTGCATTTTACAGCTATCCCAGGATTTCCTTTCTGTCACACATCCATACATCCACTGCTCAACTTTTAGAGCAGGTAAAAAGTTCAGATCAGGATCAGGAGAGGACTAAAAAAATAGGTGGGGGCTTGGGGGGTGAAGGAGGGAGTTAGGGGCCAGGGAAAAATGGGGAAAGGAGAAGGAAAGGAAAAGGAGCTATTAGTGACCAGGGGTGGAAACAGAAAAAACAAGAATGTCACACAGCAGCTTATCTCCAGAACTTTCAAATAGCCCTCCCTCCCCTCAAATGATCCATAACTCCTCGGCATTCTGCCATGTGTCCCTGAGGGGAGGGAAAGCATCCCAGCAGACCCAACTGTGCCTCCAGGGACTTCATGGGGAAGCTAGGAATAGGAAAGGGAAAGAAAAGAGAGAAAAGATTGTTGAGTCTAAAGCCCAAGGCAGGGATTGCCAAGGGGACACTATCTCTTTGTTCTTAAGGAGGTGGGGTAAGAAAGTTGACTTACCTGAATGATCTGGAGTGGGTGGCTGCCCAGGTAGGGAGACTTTCTACTAGCAATTCTAACTAACCCTGGCTCCTGAGCATGCTCAATCCCCTCCTCTGAATTACCTACATGTTACCAAGTATTTCATTGTGCCTTTAGTCTTTTCAACAGGGGAGGTCAACATGGCCTGTGACCCGCTCATTTGATAGAACAAGTGAAGGTGCCAGTGTCAGTCCGTATAGTAAACATTAGCAATGCTGAATTAATTTTTAGGTTAAAAAACATAAATAAAAGTTCTAATATTTTCTTCCTGCCACCCCCATGCATTATCCTGCCTATATTCTACCACACAGACCCCTGCACTAGGTCAGAAAGGCACAGTAGAATCTTCAGAGAAAGAGCTGCACGATAGAGAAAAGGCGTTCAGTGAACGTTGTGAATGATAATTCCTGGACAGAGACTGATAATAATAGATGGTCATTCCTTTAAAGGGATAAAAGCAATGGAAGTGAACAGGTGTTTTTCCTTTTGGCCCCAGACCCTCTAGTTTTCCTCCTAGTCATCTGTGCTATCTCTCCATAAACCTCAAGCAATTTATGACTTTAGTCAAACTGTTACTGGATGTGTCTCTCCTCAGCCCTCACCCTGCGTGTGTCCCTCATCTTTGTTAATGTTACTATACTGCTGTTTTTATTTTCCCATTTGATCCAAGGCTATAAAGTCTTCATTGTGCAAACTGGACGTCCAAGGAGTAATGTGTGTGATGGTCATTGGTCAGAGGTGGGGGGCAGAGGGCAAGTGACTGAACTGAATCAACTGAAGGGCAGGAGGGTGATTAGTCAAGAATACAAACATTCATGGAATGGCTGAAATTCCAGTTTATGGAAGGGCAGAGAGATAGAGTTATCCCTACATGAACAGATACCAGGGAAGGTGATGAAAAGAGTGGCTGGAGGACCAAAGACCTCTCCCTTCCTGGGAAGGGTGTCCAGCAGATATCTATTAGGGTTATATGTGTATATACACATATACATATGTGTATATATGTGTATATATGTGGCTATACATATCTACAGTTACACACACACACATATATATATATATTTATAACACAACTGAATGTAAAAACACAGTACACAAAGCCCTTGTTAGGACTTGTTAGAACTCAGGCATGAGACTGCAGCCATTGTGTGCAGCTACAATGCCACCCCAAGCTCTAGGTAAACTCAAACATGAGAAGAAGGAGCTTGTTCTATTTCTCCTCATACAGCAAAGCGGAAAGAACATTTTCAGTGATTGGAAAGGACCTAGTGAGAGAGAATTTTTACAGACTTTACAATTCAGTCAAGATGCCACATTCTCCATGATATTCCCAAGTGGAAATGCTCTCTCGCTCTTCACACTGAATCACAGAGTTTTTCTGGGCTCTCCCCATCCCCTTCTACCTTGTCATCTCTCTCACTACTACACCATAAACTCTTTAAAAGCAAGGGCTGTATTATTTTCCAATTTTGTATCTTAAGCATATAGCACAGTGCCTCACATATACAGTAAGTGCTTACTGAATGAATTAAGTGTAGGCTTTGCTTGTGTTTAAGAAAACATAGGAAATAACAGGAGCTTGTTGGCTTATGCTTGTAGTCCCCGCTGCTAGGAAGGCCAAGGCTAGTGATCCCTTGAGTTCAGAAGCTCTCAGCAGCCAAAGGGCTAAAGTCAACTGAGTGTTTGCATTGTCTGGTACCAATATGGTGAACATGTTGGTCAGTGGAAGGCTACCACCCTGCCTGAAGAGTGATGAACCTACTACCCAGGTCAGGGAAAAGTGGACACATTAAAGATTCCATGTCACTTAGTATTAGGACCAATCTCACAAGTGTGTGCTGCACTGTCAGCCTGGGTGAGATAGGGAGACCCTGTCTTAATATGTGGTGACTTGGTGAATTTGTTCCTTCCTCATTAATTAGGGAAAGACAGAGTCATACAAGGATGAGGACTGAGTTCAAATCCTGTCTCTACTGCTTATTCCCTATGTGACCTTAAATAAACCACTTAACCTCCCTAAGCCTCAGTTTCCTTATCTGTAAAAGGGGGGGAGTTGGACTAGATGTCCTCTGAATTCCTTTTTAGCTCTAAATCACTGATTTTACAAAAGAAAAGAAGAAAGCATAAAATGGGCAGCCAGAGAGACAGACAACTTGGCAGATTATCCCAGGCAAGTGGGGAAAATAACATTTTTGTCTGGGAGAAAAGCTAGAAGGTCTGTGATGCCAAACAAGCATGCCTTAACAAGAACTAAGGCTGACTACCTGGTGGGGATTTTGATACAAAGTTAAATTCATATAATTTGATACAAAGTTATTCAATTATAGGATCTCCTCTCCTTTTCTTTCTCCTTCTCCTCCTCCTTCTTCAAACTTAGGAAAATCTAGGTTTAAGAAAGCAAAGAAAGGCCAAAGCTCTGTGGCCAAACACAAAGTTTCTTAGTCATGTTCCAGGAGGAAAATTTCCTGATGTATCATGAAGGTGACTGTTTTAGTATGGTGTACATCAAGGCCCATATGGCTGACAGCCACAGGATACCAGCTAGTAAAATGGTAGATGAACAGCCAACTTAGGTTTTAATTTGGTTTTTTTTTTCCATGTCTTGTAGTTTTCACAGAGTTGTGATATCTTACCACTCACCTATGAGCAGTAGGTTTAAATTATGAAGGCAAATTTTTTTGTGTGAAGAATAAACCATTTGATGTAAACCTCCAACATAGACATACCCCAAAGAATAGGAAAGGAATTAGAAGGTGTTATAAAGGATGAAGCTTGTCAGTTACAGGTATTTGTTTAAATGGTTTTGTTTTTTCTTTTTTCAATAGGGGGAGGAAATGGAAGGGAAAGAAAATAGATTTTTGTTCACTGAAAACTAAAAAAATATTTAAAGTATGCTTTTCTTCTGACCTTATGACATAGGGTCCTCTCTATCCAGCTCTTTGATGTAATTCTATGCCTAAGACCTCAAATAATCTACAGTACAGCCCAACAGAAAGCCTAATCCACAACCCTTTCCCCAAGGACACATAGGGGAACCCAAACAGCCAAACCCCAGGAAAGCCAATGAGGTAATCAGATTCCCCCAAATATCACCAGGCTGTCCTAAAAAGTTGTCACTTGCTTCTCATTATCCTTCTTTCCAAAACACACTGCTAGACCACCATATTACAGTGGGTCAACCTCAACACCAATCCAGAGGCCTGGCATCTCCTTGCTTTAATTTGCTGCCTTTGTCCAGTCACAGAGCAGGAAAGATTCTGGTGCCCTTCTTGGAACTATTGGCAACACCTTCCTGCCTCACACAGTAACTGCCCTGACTCCCTGGCTGTGCTAACATTTTGGAACAAAAATGAAGCTATGTGATAACAACTTTATGATATTGCTCGATATGCTCCTGTCAGTTCAACACAATCTTTACCAAGTCACAAACAGGATATGCAATTCAACCCTGTACATCGACGTCATACAAGACACAACTCTACAGCAACTGCTTTGTTGGGTAATCTGATGTATACTGGCATCAAGTGAGGTATTTTGTTCAACAAATGTGTTTATCCGTGTCACAAGGATACGGTCCCTTCGGTCAATCAATCAACAATCAATACCTGTTAAGTGCCAGGCACTGGCAATGTTCTCTAAATGCTTCTATTCACAGATGATATTCTGAAAATTTCATCAACCTCTGGAACACTAAAAAGGTACCTTATTAAAATCCTCAGAAATGCAAGATGAATCCATTTAACCATCAACACTGGGAAAGCAAACTTGATATCTTGGGAGAAGTAGCATGATATAGTATAGTGGAAAGGGCACTGAACTTATCCTTGACCCTACCACTCACTACCTGTGTGACCTTGATCAAGTTACTTAACATCTCTGGTCCTGGCTTTCCTCGTTGTAAAGACTAGGTAAATTCTAAAGTTTCTTTCAGCTCAAGCTTTATGATCTTATGACTCTCAAAATTCATGTTGGTCAAATTATGACATTCAGCTAGATGTGAAGCTTATCAAATTATTCCATTAAAAACATGTCTTAGACACTGAAGAGGAACAATTAATTGGATCTCAAAGTGATTAGTAGGAGATAAGACAGAACTGTATTGGGAAAATGGACTAATCATTTTTGCAAAGGCCTGTCTCTTTAACACCCAGTCTTGCCTATGATGATGGCTGCCCATCATGAAAGATATACTCTTAGGAGAATTACAATTATAGGCGACCCAAAGCGCTATGGAACGATGCACAGTGAGCCTAAATATGCTGCAGGAAATTACAAGCAATTCAGGCCAAACAGGCATGTGAGAACATTACCATGGATCTATATGATCATAAAGAGAGTCAGCATGGTGTAGAAGGATAGAAGGCCTCCATTCAAGTTCTACCTCTGACACACACTGGCTGTGTGATGCTGGGTAAGCCATGTAACTTCTTGGGACTCTTTTCTATGTCTAAGGCTATAAGGCGCAAAGAAGGTGCTGACCTACATCAGTAGAGGGAGGCTCCTCATGCTGGAGTTCTCTATACCAATAAAATCTGAGGTCCAGTCCTTATCCCTATCCATGATGACCATAAAAGGTGGGATTTCAGTCATATAATGAGAATGAGAGAAAATAAATGAACAGTTTGAAAGGTACTCTAAAAAAACACAATACATTTGACTTACCAAAATGAATAACATTGAGAAATATAACTTATTACAGGTCTTTCCCACTCCCTTTCTCCCTCTTGCATCCCTACCTAGTGCCATTCCTCTGAGATTACTTTTCATTCACTCTAAATATATGTCCTATGTGCACAGTTGTTTGCATGTTGTCTCCCCTGTTTGACTATAAACTCTTTGAACACTATTTTTGCCTTTCTTTGTTTCCCCATCATTCAGCACAGTGCTTGACACACAGTAAGGGCTTAATAGATGCTTGTTGACAAACTGACAAGAGGAAACTGATAACAACATTGGGAAGACCATTTGAATTGCACCAGATAAAAAAAGGTGTGGGAGTTCTGCAATCTACATTAGTGGAATCCTTCAGATTCTCCAAAATTTCCTAGAATCCCTTAGCATTTCCTGCAGTTCCTCTGATCATTCCTGTCACTTTCAATAAGCCAGTAACATTAATCACAGATGAATGCTTCTCAGAATCTTCATCACTACCCATATTTCACAACACAAAGATTTTTGCACAGGAACAGTTCTCTGATTTAGAGGAAAGTCAAACTCCAAAGATGTAACAGATATATTTTCAGAATACGGATATCATGTAATGACCCTGCACTTCAATACCTTATAAATTAGGGAAACTCACTGAAACTTCAATATGCAAAGGGAACTAAGTTGCACAAAACTGAACGCATACACAATGCTTGCCTCTGGCATTTAAAAAGAAAAAATAATTACTGCTGTGTTTTGTAAGATCTGATGCAACAACACAATTGCCTTCCAGCAAAATTGACTTAAGGGCAGAGAAGGAAACCAACCTTTCCGATTCTGGGAAGTTATGACTGTATGTAAGAAGATACACCTCCAGTGGCCTGGCCAAAGTGAAGAAAACTGACAGAATTGTGAAGGGGAACCTTAGGAGAAGTGGGTCCAACAGTAGTGTGTCTGTTTTCCCACCCAGGATGTCTTACGTGCTGTGCATATATTTGGTCCACAGCTCAGAGCTGACGGTGTTTTCTTGAAGGTGTGTGACTGTCATGGCATGACTATTTTGACATAGATGAGTCTATTTTTCTATTTATTAAGATATGGCCCCTGACCTTTTGGCGTTTACATTCTAGAGGAAGGGTAAGACACAAACACAGATGCCTACACTATAAAACATTACATAAGAAGGTATAGAACAGACTGCACGTGAAATCTGGAGAAATATCCTTACTGGGGGGTGGAGGTGATAAAGAAAGGACAGAGAGGTGGGTTTGGGATTTGGGAAGACTTCCTGGAGAAGGTGCAATCTGAATTTGGCTTTAAGAGATAGGCAGGAATTCAGCAGATGAAGATGGAGGAAGGGAAGCATGGAGAAGACCATAAATATAGACAGTCAAAGGCAAAAAAAAGTGTAAAACATGTTTGGAGAGAAGTGTTGTTCAGTTTGATTAGAGTGTAAAGTATATGGAGAGGAGTAAACTGTGATAAGGTTGGAAAGATAAGTTGATGCCAGATTGTGAAGGATCTTGAATGTGGTAAGGTTATTGTCCTGAGAGTCAACCATGCATGTATGGGCTTTAAGGTAAATCCCAGATGAAATATCCAACTTGCTGTAACTTTACATTTTACCTGTTAAGGGAAATTTTTGTCCCTGCTTCTATAACTTAGTCAAGCCAGACAATTTCTCAAGTCATTCACAAGAAGATGGGAATCATCCAAAGAATCCCTAAAAATATTATGCAATGCATCTTCCTTGTCCAATTCAAAGCAGTAGGGTGAATCAGGAAGTGGATGCTTTTCAAGTCTTTCCCCAGAAAGGAAAAAAGATTTTCAACACATATTTAGCAAAGATTTTCAATTCCCAAGGATTCTATCATTTTTAATTTCATTCTGTATCAGTCAAAATTAATTCCAAAACAACAATTCTCTTCATCACTTCCATCAAAACAAATCAATAAATAATCACATGTTCTGCTGTTAAAAAAAAAAAAAGGGAAAGCTCTTGTCAACATCTATATTCCAAAAATCTCCCATCACTACTGTATCATGCCTTCATGACGGTTTTATGATCTATTCTCCATCTGTTTCATTATCCTAGCCAAGTGGTCTAGAGCTTACCCCCATGACAATATTACTTATTATTTCTCCTTCAACTGAACCTTAGCTAAATGCTTTCACCATACTTCCCTACTTGAGTTTCTAGATTTCTTCATATTGGTATATTTTAATACTGAATGCTCCTTCATCCTACCTTTTCCCCTTTATCTGTCCCTTTGGAATAAGGTATACCACTCAATAAGAGAGCTAGGTGGCACAGTGGCAAGAGTGCCAGGCCTGGAGGCAGAAAGACTCATCTTCCTGAGTTCAAATCAGACCCTCAGAAACTTACTAGCTGTGTGACCCTGGGCAAATCACTTAATTTTGTTTGACTCACTTTCCTCATTTGTAAAGTGGGTTGGAGAAGGAAATGACAAACCACTACAGCATCTTTGTAAAGAAAACCCCCAAAAAGGGTTACAAAGAGTCGGAAATGACTGAAATGACTGCACAAAAAACACTTGATAGCTATACTAGGCTCACAAAACCCATCTCACCAATCAGTAATATTTTTCAGTAATAGTTTATTTTTCCCTTCTCTTATACTTGTTTCTCTTATTCTCCTCCTACCTGCCTAACCACTTTCCTACTCAGCCTCCTTTGCTGGATCATCATTCATAAATACTCCCTAACCATGGTTATCCAAGGTTCTTTCTTGGGCATTCTCTTCTATCTTTACAGTTTCTCTTGGTGATCTTCTGGTTTCAATTATCACCCCTATTCAGACGATTCTCATATGTTTATATCTAATTCAGATCTTTCTTCTGAACTCTAGTACCACATTACCACATGCATAGTAAACATCTCCAAGTGAGTATCTTGTAGGCACCTCAAATTCATCATATTCAAAACGTAATTCATCTTCCCCCTACATGTATCCCTCTTCTAAACTTCCTTATTTCTGTTGAAGAAATCACCAGCCTTTTAATCAGCTAGCTCTTCACTTTGCATTATCACCCTTTCCCCCATGATTATCAAGTTGCAAGCTTATCAAATTTACCTCTACGTCTCTTCACTCACACAAATATTACCCTAATCACTTCTCACCCAAACTTTGCGTTAGCCTCCTAACTGGCTTCCCTGCTTCCAGTTTCTCCTTTCTCACCCCATCCTAATCCATTCTCCACACCACCGCCAAAATAATATTCCCAAAATACAGATCTGACCACGTCCCAACTGTGTTCAAAAATTTTCAGTGGTTCCCTAATGCTTCTAGAATAAAGTACGAACTTTTCAGCTTGGCATTTAAAACCCTGCACAGGCTGGTTCCAACCTGTCTTTCCAGACTCATCTTACATGATCTCCCTTTAAACACCCAATGCACCAGCCAAACTGGCTTATTTGTTGTTCCTCAATCTCATCATTCTATCTCCTGTTTCCATACCTTGACACAGGAGCCTCAGCTTGCTTTAAGACTTGGCTCAA
This sequence comes from Notamacropus eugenii, assembly GCF_028372415.1. Classification (NCBI taxonomy): domain Eukaryota; kingdom Metazoa; phylum Chordata; class Mammalia; order Diprotodontia; family Macropodidae; genus Notamacropus; species Notamacropus eugenii. Next base: position 42,609,026 of record NC_092872.1, on the reverse strand, counting down.
ATGCTACCTCCTCCACAAAAGCCTCTCTGGATTCCTGTCTCCCATACCAAATTCTGGTTATTAGTGCTCTCTCTCCCTCCTCAAATTATCTTCTATTTCCTTACTTGTTTTTATGTTGTACCATTCCTCATCCTGTAGATTGTACTGTTATTGAAGTAGCGGTCAACTTTTTCTCTTGATCTTTGCATGCAACTAGCACAATACCTTGCATGTAGTAGGTGCTTAATAAATGTTCGTTGAATTGAATTTGCTTGTTGAGGTATATACTTTGTACTTTTTTGACCAGACGTTACAAACCTTGAGTTTTATTTCTTTCTCCTTGGAAATGGTCACCCATGAATTACTGGTCCTCGCCACTGATACTTTCCTTTATTATAGCAAAGGCAGAATGGAGTAAAAGGTAGGATGCCAGACCTAGAATCAAAAAGACACAGGCTCCATATCCTGCCTCTGACACTTCCTGTATGGCCTGGGAAGAGGAGCAGGAGTGGAAAGACAAGGAATAAGTATCTAAATATTAAGCTCCTACTCTGTGCCAAGCACAACGATGAGCACTTGGCAAATAATCTCATTTAATCCTCACACCACCCTTGAGACAAGACAATTATCTTCTCTGGGTTTTAGGCTCCTGATCTGTAAAATGGGGACAACAGTACTTTGTAATACTCATCCCACAGGTCTTGTGTGAGGACCACAATGATAATATACTACATAGAAGAACTTTGCAAACTTTCAGCACTATATAAAAATCAGGTACTAGTATCTGATACTCTCTGTGATATCTAGGATCAATGTACACATAAAATTTTCTCCTTTTACTAAAAGCTGTCTTGATGATATTCACAAAACTACATGTAAACACAAGGTGTCCCAAAAGTCTTAGTGTAATTTTAAGCTTTAATAGTTTTGGGATACCCTGTACACATTTCACCAGCCCTCATTAACTGCACTCCATCCATGGCCAAGAATTATTATATCCTAATCCCTGACATCGTCATTCAATTGAAACTGTTCTCTCCAAAATTACCAGTGAATTGCCACATGTCAGTCTTCATCCTTCTTGTATTCTCTACATCCTTTGACAATGTTGATCACCCTCTCTTTCTTACTCTTCTCTCTACGTTTTTGTGGCATTCTTCTCTCCTGGTTCTCCTCTTACCTCTCTGATTGATTGCTCTTTCTCATTCTCCTTTGATGTATCTTCACCTAGAACACACTTACTAACTGTGGGTTTTTCCAGAGGGCTGAATCCTGAGCCCTTTTCTCTCTTCTACTATTTCATTTGGTGATCTCTAAAGCTCCATTATCATCTCTATGCTGATGATAATCTAGCCCTACCCTCCCTTGACATGGTACATCTCAATTTGGATATCTCATAGCCATCTTAAATTCAACATTTCTAAAATTTAACTCATTATCTTCCCCCTCCCCCCCCCAAAAATTCTTCCCCTCTTCCCATTACTATTGAAGACACCACCATCCTTCTGGTCCCTTTGGCTTACAATATAGATGTCATCCTTGAGTCTTTACTTTCTCATTCACATATACCTCCATCCAAACTGTTGCCAAAGCCTGGTGATTTTACCTGTGTAACATTTCTCCCATATGCCCCCTTTTTTCCCTCCGATACTGCCACCTAACTAGCGCAAGCTCTCATCAATCATACACGGATCATACATACAATAGCCTGCTGGATAGTCTCCTCACTTTAGTCCACCTTCTCTATTCAGCTGTCAACATGCTAAAGTGAAGAAGTGATCATGCCACCTCCCTACTCAGATATAGGATCAAATATAGAATTCTCTGTTTGGGACTGGGAGCCCTTTATAACCTTTCCCACCTTTTCAGCCTTCTTATACCTTACCACCCCCTCCCCTCAATGTGTCTGGAACTCCCACTCTCTTTATCTCTACTTCCCAGCTTCCTTCAAGTCTCAGCTAAAATCCTACCTTCTATAGGAAGGCTCTCCCAATCCCCCTTAATTCCAGTGACTTCTTCCAATGATTATCTCCAATTTATCCTCTATCTAGTTAGTTTATAAATAGTTTGCATATTGTTACCTCCCATTAGACTGTGAGTTCCTTGAGAGCTGGAACCATCTTTTATCTTTCATTGTATCCTGAACATTTAACACATATTAGGCACTTAATAAATGTTTACCAACTGACACAAATCCAAATGCCATTCTCAGACATTTTAATCAGAGAATCACTTCCTATATCTACTTACTTTCCATTTACAGCAGTGATATATAGTAAGTGCTTAGGAAATGTTTGTAGATTTTCTTTTGACTCCACTCACATCCTACCTTCCAGAGGAGGCCTTTTCTGGTTTCTTTCCCTCAACCCTACGCTCTCTCTCCCCCAGTGTCTTCCCTCTGAGGCTGTTTTCCATTACATAGTATATATCTTGCATATACTATTTTTTGGATGTTGTCTTCCCCATTAGAATGTGAGCTCCTAGAGGACAGGGAATAATATTGGAAGGGAAGATATTTGCAGTTGAGAATTGGGGTTAGAAGAGGTCAGGAAAGTCCTCTTACAGGTGATAAAATTTGAGCTGAGTCTTGAAAGAGTCCAGAGAAGCCAGGAGATGGGAATTTAAGAGGGAAAACTATTCCAGGCATAGTGGGGAGATGGAATGTCATATGAAAGGAACAACAGGCAATACAGTGTAACTGCATCATAAACTATGTGAGGGCAACAGGGAGTCACTGGAGTTTATTAAATAGGTGATGACATAGACTTGCCTGTCTGGAGTATCACTTTGGCAGCTGAGTGAAGTATGGATTGGAAAAAGAAAAGATTTGAGACTGTGAGACCTACCAGAAGGCTACGGAGGTAATCTATGCATGAGGAGATAAGGGTCTGCACCAGAGTGGTGGCAACATCAGAGTAGAGAAGGGAGCATATTTGAGAGACGTTGCAAAGGTGAAATGGATGGGTCTTGGCAACAGATTGGATATGCAGGGGAGAGAGAGTGAGGGGTTGAGGATGACATGAAGTTATCTGGTAACTGGAAGAATGGTAGTGCCCCTTCACAATAACAGGAAAATGGAGTAGAGGGGACAGTTTTGCAGGAAATATTATGAGTTCTATTTTGCATATGTTGGATTTGAGATGCCTACAGGATATCCAGAGCTCAAGATTTTCAAAAGGCAGTTGGTAATGCAAGACTGGAGCTCAGGAGAGAGACTGTGACCAGATATTTAAATATGGAAATCATCTGCAAAGAGTGAAGTCACAAGTCAAAATGATTTAGAAGAAGAAAAGGGGCCTTTTAGGGAACCACCATGGTTAGCAGGTATATGAATGATGAGCCATGTTATGATACAGAGGAAATGAAACTGTGGAGTTATCAGATAGGTGGAAGAAAATCAGGTGACAGGAGTGTCTAAACAAAACAAGCCTAGAGAGGTACACAGTGCCTAGCATAGAGTAAGCTTCATCATGTAACTGACTGATTCACTGGGTGAGGTTTAAATAGTCAGTTGTTGCACTGAAATATAAACAGAACACTCTGTAATCCCACCACATAATCAGGATATTTCCTGACTGGCAGAGAGGTACACCGGAATTGTAAAGCAAACAGCATGCCCAAAGAGGCAAATCCTAAATCAGTAGAGGGAATGTTCTTGGAGAAAAGACATCATTTTCTCTGAAGCCTCTGGGAGAGGCAAGCACCACTGAATCAATTTCCAATATAGGAAGGATCATAAGGACCAAACTAGATCTGGGGAAATTTAGTTAAATATTTGCTATTAGTTGAGAAAATTAAGGTACTATCTAGTCTGACTCAGTAGTTTTCCTCTGCACAAAATTCTAAGTACATTACTCTGGGATACCATTTCTGAATGTACTATATACACTCTTCCCCCCCTTTTTAAAAGCAACATATACACACATCCTTGAGAATTCACTCTTTTGGTGTGGAGAAAGAAGGGAGAAGGGAAAAAGAAATTCTGTGCAAGATTTGGACATCTTGTTATCAGGGCAGTAGCAGAAGTGGGGAAAAGTGATATCGGGGATCAAGTATAGCATATTAGTGAACCACAGAGCCAAGGTGATCCAGAGTCCAAAGGAGATCAAGAAGCTTGGTGCCTTGAGTTAGGGTTTAGAGATAAGGAAAGGCCTGGAAACAGAGAGGTGCAGGTCCCACAGCCAAGAAAAACCTCCCCTAGACCAATTCCAAGAAGGAAGCTAATTGGGATCATCGAGGCCCAAGACCCAGAGTAAGGGCTATAGCAGTGGTTTCTGACACACAATTAGGTATGACCTTTGGTCAGATGAGAAGTCAAATGAAGAAAAATGAGCACACATAGTGCTCTCTAAGCACTCTGAAAGGCATTGACATGAGCTTCTTTCTTTCCAACAAGATATAGTTCAAGAGACTGGTACTGAGAAGGGAAACAAATTATGCCAACCTTCTCCCACTTCCTTGTCCCTCCTCCTCCCTCAGCTTCTTAGAGCTCCCTGGATGTACTCAGGACTTAGTGGCTTATGATTTTACTATGTTTCTATGAACTTTTCACCTATTTGCTACAAACCAGGAGGATACAGGTTATAACAGATGATTTCTATAGATGAGGTCCCTTTTCATCCATACTGAAATTATATAATCTATGTACATTTTTTTCCTACATGAATAGATATTTGGATTTTATATCACATTCAAATTCCCTTGAGCTAGATAAGCAGAATTCTTTCTGAGCTAAAATCTCTAAAGTAGTCACTGTGTGTTTTAATCCTGCGTGTACAGTAAACATATCCCAAATCTATCTGTGGGTGACTATCAAGATATAATCTATCAAAATACATCCTTAAGTGACCCCTGGGTTTAGAAAAAGGCTTGTAACATAAGCATATTCTTTTGGAAAAGAAAAGACATATTGTAAAAAGAATTACAGGCCAATGTAAGGCAGTATATAATGATACCTCTCTCATCCATTACCTTTTCTCCACTCACTCCTTATCACCACTTGCCAAGAATATTATGATAGTTTCCTAATTAGTCTCTTTGAATTTAATTTCTCCTCTTTCCAATTTGTTCTTCTCATAGCTATCAAAGGACAAGCTTTCCCAAGTTACAACCCTGTTAAAGGAACTTCACCAGCCCTATTACCTGTAGAACAAAATACAAACTTCTGGGTCCAACCTCCAAAAATATCACAAGCTGGTTGCCTTTTACTGCTTTTCACAAATCTACATTCCAGGTAGACTGGCAAGCTTGCTGCTTCCCATACACCACATTCTATCTCCATTTCTTTGTACTATGTTCCATGCCTACAACATTTCAACCTCCTCTCTTCCAGCTCTTAGAACTTCAAGCTTACTATAAGGCTATTTCCATGTTCCCTACAGTAAGAGGCCTTATGAGAGCTTCCCTACTCCACCCCCAAAGATTACTCTGTATACCTCTGAATATGAATATATTTTGCATTTATTCATCTATGTTCACCCCATCCCCCACACATACATACATACATACACACACATGAACATAAGTTCCTTGAGGACAGAGACTGAGGCAACATGATAAAGTATATAAAGGGCTATCATCAAGTTCTGTCTCTGATATAATGGCTGTATGACCCAGGGCAAATCACTGAACAGTGCTCTCAATCATTCTTTAAGGCTACAAATTGCAGAGGAGTTGCCAACTTGCATTGAAAGGAGTTTCCTCACTTGGGAATTTCCTATACCAATGAAATCACAGGTCCAATCTCTATCCCCATTACCTATTCCTAGCACCTAGCACTTTGCCCAGCACATAGTAAGTACTTAATAAATGTCTGTTGAATTAAATTAAATCAAGTTTCAAAATCAATGACATGTTCAGTAAGTATTCAAGGTATTCAGGTCAGAAACCAGTCAATCTTGGATATAGGTTTCAGGAATGACTTTATGGAGGAAGCTGGATTTTAAATGGGCATTGAAAGATTGGTAGAATTTGGATAGGTGGAAATAAGGATGATGGCATTCTAGGCATAGGGTAAAGACATCCATTCTTTTCTCAAAAATACCATTTCAATTAAGTCCTCATCAAGACAGTGCAGAGAGAAGAAACTTTTAATTATAATCTCTAAATATTTCCTACAATAACTCTGGTTTCATTCAAGAAAGCTAGCTACAAGTAAAGGCTTTTCATTTTCATTCTATAAATTAGACTCTTGTATAGTACTGAAAGAATAGTTTAAATTCTGGAGCAGGTGCTCTTAACCTAGAGTTTGTGACCTTAGAGGATTTTTTTTTCATTTTTAACTATTTTAACTCAAATCAACGAACATTTCCTAAGCACCTTCTACATGCCAGACAACGTTCTAAGTGTTAGAAATACAAAGAAAAGCAAAAAAAAAATCCTTGCTCTCAAGAAGCTAACAGTCTAACTGAAGAGATAACATGCAAACTATGTATAACAAAGAAATATATAAGATAAATTGGAAATAATCTCAGAGGAAAGACACTAGGATTAAGGAGGACTAGGAAAGGTTTCTTGAAGAAGGCAGGATTTTAGCTGAGACTTGAAAAAAGCCAGGGAACCCCAGAGACAGAGATGAGGAAAGAGGGCATTTCAGGCCTGGGGAACAGTTCATGAAAATGCTGGGAGTTATGATATGGAATGCTGTGTGCTCAAGGACGTGCAAAAAGGCCAGTGTCACTGGATCACAGAGTACTGTGTAGGGAAGTAAGACAAAGATGTAGGGAAGTAAGATAAAGAATATTGGTTATGGACTTTGAATGCAAACAGAAGATTCTATATTTGATCTAGGAGGTAGCACTAAGGAACCACTGGAATTTACTGAATGGAAGGGGGTGATATGACATGTTCAATGCTTTAGGAAGATCACTTTAATAGAGAAGTGAAGAATGGACTAAGGTAAGGAGAGGTATGTCAGGAAGACCAAACAGCGGGCTACTGCAGAAGTTCAGGTGTGAAGCATTAAGGACCTGTGGTGGCAGGGCCAGGAGGGAGAAGGCGGGTATATGGAAGAGATGTTACAAAGTATTCTCCATTAAATCAATATTCTCAGAGCAGAATACAGATTGGATAGATGGGACACCAAACTGGAAGTTCAGGGGACTGGGAAAATGGTGGCTCTCAACAGTAATAGCGAAGTAAGGAAGAAGGGAGGATTTGCAGGAGAGGGGGACATATTGAATTTAAGATACCTATGGGATATCCAGTATATGCCCCCTGCTCCCAGTAAAAAAAAGTCCAGGGCCCAGCCCCGTAGGAAATCCATGGATAGCGGTCATATTCTGGATGAAGATTCAGCAAAGGAGACTGAAAGGAATAATCATATAAATAGGAGATGAACCAGGAGACAGCAATGTCACCAAAACCTAGAGAACAGTGAGTTACCAAGAAGAAGGTGACTGACAACGGTAGAAAAAAAAGATCAAAAAGGACATGGACTGAGAAAAGGCCATTAGATATGGCAGTTAAGAGATCATGGTTAACTTGGAAAGAGCAGTTTCAGTTGAATGATGAGGCTGGAAGTCAAAATGCAGAGAGTTAAGAGAATGAGATGAAAGAAACTGGAAGCATCGGTTATAGATGGCTTTTTAAAGCAATTTAGCCATGAAAAAGGGAGGAGTGATATAATAGAATAGTGTTAGTGGAGATGGATAGATCAAGTAAGGGTTTTCTAAGGATGGGAGAGACACTGGTGTGTCACCGACAGTAGGGAGGGAAGCAATTAGTAGAAAAGGAGGGACTGAAAGTTAGTGAGATAGAAATAAATAGAGGGGGCAATCTGCTGCAGAAAACTAGATGGAATGGAATCATTTGTTCATACACAGTTAGCCTCAGCAAGAAAAGCCATCCCTCTTCAAGTGAGACAGATGTGGAAGAGATAGTAACAGGAGGCTTCTGAGTGACATAAGATGAAAAGGAGAGAAAACGGAGCTCAGCAAAGGGCCTCATTTTTTAGTGAGATATAAAGCATCTAAGAGGGTGGAAGCAGGAGGCTTGAGAAGGGATGAAAAGGTTTGGAACAGACACTGTGGTGAGTGGGATAGTAGTAAAAGCTGATTTCCCTGAGAGGCTGAGCTCCCATCTTCATCACACTTCCTGACTTTTTTTCCAAAACCAGCTCACCCTTGGATCTTCATGCACATCTTAGCTTAGTCTGCCTAGTCATGCACATGACAACTCTACTTCCCATTCCACTTCTCACCCCTTTTAGTATGACAGCTCTCTTTCTAACTTCTAGTCTAACCACTATTTTTTTTATCTCTGCACCTTCTTCCACCTGTGCTGCTTCTGTTTATTGAGAGTGGGCCAGCCACAGGCCCTAACGTGGTCAATGTTAGATGGCAAGGTATGAAAGGCTCTCTGGCCTTAAAAAATGCCATCCTGCTTCTGTTCCACCTACGGTGCAAAACAATTTTTAAGACATACAGAATTTGTTGCTGGCACAAAAAAAAAAATTAGAATGGAAAGCTTCCTTTGAAGTTACCTTTTCATGCTTGAAAGTTGCTTCCAAATGTCATAGCAATAATTGAACAATGTTTGAATTTGATATTAAGATCTCTAGTCTTTTTTTTTTTTTTTGAGACTGGATCTCTCCAGCTTGCCCAGACTGCAAGTGCTGTGGCCATTCACCAGCCCAACTCAACTGCTGATTAACACAAGGGTTTTGACCCACTCAATTTTCAAACTGGATTGGTCTGTCCTGCCTTAGGTAGTCTGATGGTCTTCCAGTTAATGGGTTGACAATATTGCTGCCAGACTTAGTACAGACACCAATTGGACCTTAGACTTATTGCAGTTCAGAACTCAGCCTCAGCTAGTAATAGGGATGATAGACATGTGTCACCATGTCCAGCCTCAATGATGTTTGTAAATGCGTTGAATAAATACGTAGGATTACCAGGGGAAACAAGACATTCAACTAACCAACAGAGCTATATTTGCTACTCAGATATGAGTGTACCTCTGGAAATTATCCACGTTATAGGACCTTCTAATGATAAAGGAGGCACTTTATGTGTTCCTAGGTACTACTTCCTCACCTCTCCTCAGGTTGGGAATATCCTACAGACTTCAAGGTATCCTTGAGGATCTATCAATCAATTCAGCAATTATTTATGAAGTGCTATGTACCAGACAGGTTGCTGGGGATATAAAAACACCATCACTACCCCCCAAATCCATGCTCTAAAGAAGCTTACATTCTAATACAGGAGACGCTAGCAGCTGAGTGATTAGGAAAGGTTGCCTGCAGGAGGTGGGATCTGAGTTGAGTCTGTTTCTAGTACCTACCCCTTTGGAAATAAAAGTAAAGTATGGTTTCTCTGCATGGAATAATGTCCAATAAACAGCTCACTCTTACAGCCTAGCACATGCTTGCCTTAAAATTACAAAAGTGTTCTCTCCTAGGGCCTAAGATCTGCCTGATATTCAGCCTTTGCTTCTTGTGGATCCTTTCCCACCATGCTAGAGAAGTGGTCCTAATTCATTAATTAACTGGGTTATTAACATAACTTGAAACAATGTGGTTCCATCAGCTTATAGGGAAAAGGTCTCAGTTGTGGTGCCAGTTTATTATGCCTTCTCACTAACAAAATGGTTTTCCTAGCCATTACCAGGAAGTTCAAGATAATAAAAGTCAGTATATAAGAAGCAATCCGCCTCCAAAAATAAGGTGCACCAACATCTCCACTCTCCACAAGAATAAAGGAACAAGATTTTAAAAAATAGCCCCATAAACTGACAAAATTAGCCAGCTGCACAAGTAGACCACTCTAAGACATAGTGAGTAAATGATTATATGAGATGATGATTATACTGTCTCCCAATACCCTCCAAAGGAAGACATCAATTTAAATTTAAAGTTCACTTTGATAAAGTTAACAGTGAGTTATTCAATTTTAAGAGGAAATAGAGAGAACTGTAAGAGGAAATACAAAGGAAACAGCTGCAAAACATGAGCTATGAAAATATAGTGTAACATAATCAGGGGTGTGCTGGACTTTGAAAGTCAATTATTGGGGCGGAGCCAAGATGGCGGAGTAGAAAGACGCACATACACATAGCTCCCAACACACAACCCACAGAACGGCTAGAGGGGACCAACTCACGGTGAATTCTGCACCCAGAGGCCACGGAATATTGGAGCGAGGGAGATTTCTGTTCCGGAGAGACCTGCAAACCTCTCACGGGGGTCCTTCGCACTGCGGACTGGGCGCCGGGACTGGGAGCTGAGTGCAGCCCTGCAGCGGCCGCAACACCGAGAGGAAAAAATCCGAGCGGGCTACGGGGACGGGATCTCCAGTGGCCACGCGGGTCCCTCCACCCACAGAGGGACCTGCAAACCTCTCACAAAAGGTCCATCGCGCTGCAGACATGGAGCCCAGCCCAGACCTACGGAGGCCGCGGCTCCGAGAGGTACAGATCCGAGCAGGCTTCAGGGACGGGATCTCCAGCGGCGGCACAAGTCCTGCCACCCACAGGTGACGGGGGTCAGTGAGAGAGTCTCTTTGGCGGGTCGAGAGGGGAGTGGGGTGCCCCCATAGCTCGGGCCCCCCCAGGAGGTAGAAGCTGAGAGGCAGCTGCAGACAGGGGCTCCCCAAGCGGGTGGGAGCCTGGATCCATTGTGGAAGGTCTGTACATAAACCCCCTGAAGGAACTGAGCCTGAGAGGCGGCCTTGCTCCGACCCGACCACCTGAACTTAATTCTCACACTGAATAGCAGCCCTGCCCCCGCCAAAAGCCCTAAGGCAGGAAGCAGCATTTGAATCTCAGTCCCCAAATGCTGGCTGGGAGGACCAGAAGGCGAGGAGGGAGTGAGGAGAATATTCAGAGGACAAGTCACTGGCTGGGGAGAATGCCCAGAAAAGGGAAAAGAAATAAAACTATTGAAGGCTACTTTCTTGGAGACCAGACATTTCCTCCCTTCCTTTCTGATGAGGAAGAACAATGCTTACCATCAGGCAAAGACACAGAAATCAAGGCTTCTGTGTCCCAGCCCACCCAATGGGCTCAGGCCATGGAAGAGCTCAAAAAGAATTTTGAAAATCAAGTTAGAGAGGTGGAGGAAAAACTGTGAAGAGAAATGAGAGGGATGAAAGAAAAGCATGAAAAGCAGATCAGCTCCCTGCTAAAGGAGAACCAAAAAAATGTTGAAGAAATTAACACCTTGAAAACTAGCCTAACTCAATTGGCAAAAGAGGTTCAAAAAGCCAATGAGGAGAAGAATGCTTTCAAAAGCAGAATTAGCCAAATGGAAAAGGAGATTCAAAAGCTCACTGAAGAAAATAGTTCTTTCAAAACTAGAATGGTACAGATGCACGCTAAGGACTTTATGAGAAAGAGAGATATCACAGAACATAGCGAGAAGATTGGAAAAATGGAAGATAATGTGAAATATCTTATTGGAAAATCAACTGACCTGGAAAATAGATTCAGGAGAGACAATGTAAAAATTTTGGGACTACCTGAAAACCATGATCAAAAGAAGAGCCTAGACATCATCTTCCATGAAATTATCAAGGAAAACTGCCCTGAGATTCTAGAACCAGAGTGCAAAATAAATATTCAAGGAATCCACAGAACACCGCATGAAAGAGATCCAAAAAGAGAAACTCCCAGGAACATTGTGGCCAAATTCCAGAATTCCCAGGTGAAAGAGAAAATATTGCAAGCAGCTAGAAAGAAACAATTCAAGTATTGTGGAAATACAATCAGGATAACACAAGATCTAGCACCCTCTACGTTAAGGGATCGAAGGGAATGGAATAGGATATTCCAGAAGTCAAAGGAACTAGGACTAAAACCAAGAATCACCTACCCAGTAAAACTGAGTATAATACTTCAGGAGAAAAAATGGTCTTTCAATGAAATAGAGGATTTTCAAATTTTCTTGATGAAAAGACCAGAGCTGAAAAGAAAATTTGACTTTCAAACACAAGAATGAAGAGAACCATGAAAAGGTGAACAGCAAAGAGAAGTCATAAGGGACCTACTAAAGTTGAACTGTTTACATTCCTACATGGAAAGACAATATTTGTAACTCTTGAAACATTTCAGTATCTGGGTACTGGGTGGGAGTACACACACACACACGCACACACGCACACATACATAGAGACAGAGGGCACAGAGTGAATTGAAGAGGATGGGATCATATCTTAAAAAAAAAATGAAATCAAGCAGTGAGAGAGAAATATTGGGAGGAGAAAGGGAGAAATGGAATGGGGCAAATTATCTCTCATAAAAGAGGCAAGCAAAAGACTTATTAGTGGAGGGATAAAGAGGGGAGGCGAGAGAAAAACATGAAGTCCACTCTCATCACATTCCACTAAAGGAAAGAATAAAATGCACACTCATTATGATAGGAAAACCTATCTCACAATACAGGAGAGTGGGGGACAAGGGCACAAGCATGGTGGGGGGGAGGATAGAGGGGAGGGCATGGGGAGGAGAATGCAATCCGAGGTCGACACTCATGGGGAGGGAAAGGATCATAAGAGAATAGAAGTAATGGGGGACAGGATAGGATGGAGGGAAATATAGTTAGTCCTATACAACACAACTATTATGGAAATCATTTGCAAAACTACACAGATTTGGCCTATATTGAATTGCTTGCCTTCCAAAGGGAAGGGGTGGGGAGGGAGGGAGGTAAAGAAGTTGGAACTCAAAGTGTTAGGATCAACTGTAATGTTCTTACCACTAGGAAATAAGAAATACAGGTAAAGGGGTAAAGAAAGCTATCTGGCCCTACAAGACAAAAGAGAAGACGGAGACAAGGGCAGAGAGGGAGGATAGAAGAGAGAGCAGATTGGTCACAGGGGCAATTAGAATGCTTGGGTTTGGGGGGGAGGGGATAAAAGGGGAGAAAATTTGTAACCCAAAATTTTGTGAAAATAAATGTTAAAAGTTAAATAAAAAAAAAAGTCAATTATTAAATTTTCAGTGTGAGCATTTACATCTTAGAATTCAGCAAACAATACACATCAGGGCTTGATGTATTAATTCTTGGATTGTCTAAACTTAAGAAAGTGACAGAGAAAATGTTAATAATGCAGATTAACTTTTTTTGGAGAATCAGTTATTAAACATTAACCAGCACCCCACTGAATGTATGGTAATAATGCTTTTGGTGACTCAAGCTGTGATTCTGTGTGATCAAGAATGTCCTGAGAGGTGGTAGACTCAAGATGAAGAATAAGAATACATTCTTTGGATATAGCCAATATGAAAATTTATTTTGCTCGACTCTACATGTTTGTTACAAAGGGTTTTTTCCCTCTTTTTTCCCCAAAGGGCAAGTAAAGATGGGAAAAAATAAAATCAATTCTCAATAATAAAAAATTTTTTTTTTAATTTAAAAGAATGACCCGAGTCAGGCATGGCTATACATGTCTATAATCTGAACTAGTGGTGAGGCTAAGGCCGAGAGTTCTGGAACTTGGAGTTCTGACTTGCAACAGATTATGCAGATCAAGTGTCCATACTAAATAAAGTATTTCTATGGTCAGACTTAGGGAATGGGGGCAGAAGAAGGCCCACCAGATTGCCTAAAGAAGGGTGAACTAACACAGTGCTGATCCATAGTGGTACCAGACCTGTGAATAATCCTTGAACTTCCAGCCTGGGCAAGGTGACCTCTGAGTTTCCTTCCAATGCTGAGATTCTTTGATGCTGATTCTAAGATGACTAGTCCCTAAAAACTTCATCAAAAAGATCAGGTTGTTCCCCCTGCCCCACAAAGTTTTCTCATGCTTGAAATGTAACTGACTGCAAAAAAGAAAAAAAAAAAGTTATTCACTCAACTGTATTATAGTAAGTCCAAAAGAATGTGATAACAAAAGGGAATAACACAGATTCCAGAAAAGAGAAAGTCAAGTAATAAGAATTTGTCTCCTATATTATTCAGATGAAAGGATGCTCTCAATTCTGTTCATTTTACATCTTAATAAACTTAAGTTCTTTAAACCAAAATATATGGAGAGAGGCAAATCATGAAGTTAACAAATTCTAATGCTGAGTATCATTTCTACTATAAGTTAACAAACAGGTTTATAAATTAATCTCTTATGAGTTTGATGGGTATGAAATCAGTTCTCTTGGAGTCTGGTCACCTTAAGAAGGGCTTTCTGACCCTGAGGAGCTGAAACTCTGATATGAGGTGAATGAACCAGACGCCCAAGCTGACCTCAGTCCTAATCATCTTTTAGAAGTAATAAGTTATCATGAACCTTTTTGTGTCAATCGTTCAAAGAAGCTAGTCATCCCCAGACACAAGTCTCCAGAGTGGAGTCCAGTTATGAAAAAAAGAGTAACTAATCTTGGAAGAAGTCCATAGGCCCTAAGAAAGAATATATTCCATGAAAGAGGTGTAATGGCTATCATTTATAATTTGACTTTTAAAAGTCATCACTTTATTCCTAAGTGCCCAATTCTGTGGTTTTTTCCTTAGTTCTCATTTTCTCTGACCAGTGTATAGCATCTGATCTGCTGGATACCCTCTTCCTTCAAATTCTCTCCCTTTGACATGCCTGATAGGAAAAAATAAAAACTTGCATGCTTAAAAACTGTTCTACCAAAAAAAATAATTCAATTAAAAAAAGAATAAAAAAAATAAACTCCAAAAAAAAAAACCAAAAAAAAACCTGTTCTACCATGGCCAAAAATGAGAGGTAGTGGGCATAGTAGATAGAGTGCAGCGTTTTTAATCTGTAAGATCTGATTCAAATCCTCCCTTTGACACCTTCTACAAAGGCAGTTTGCAGTCTCTACATCTATATCAGTAGAGGAAGTTTCCACGAAGGATTTTCTTTGCCTGATGAAATAACAGTTATGTTCCGAATATATTTCAAATCTTTCCTGATACAGGAAAGAAAGCAAAATGTATTCTCCCTGTAAGCAGAGATTTTTAACCTTTTTTTATATTCATGGAGCCCAAGTCCAGAATCCCTGCTCTATGGAAAACTTCTAGCAAGCACCCAGTCTCAGAGTTATAATGTCAGAAGTAAAATGCAACTTATAAAATGGATAAAAAAACCCAAAAGGAACAATAGACATGAGGAGTCCCTGCTGGCTGCAGAACCATAATCTCTGGGTGTTTCTTATGATGGTGCACAGGTCCAACAGAAGAGCAGGAAGTTTTCTGTTGATACTTTAGAGAAAAACAGAAAAGTTGTTCTCTCCCATAAAGAGGCTATTGTGCTTTCTAAATAAAGAAGACAGTCTCTATGCCACTCTCCAATAAAGTACGCAAACTAATTAAGGGCATTCTACTCAGCGGCTCACACCAATGGAACGCAAGCAAGTCATTTTTAAAGAGTCCTCTTACTACTGTGAGACCAATCTGAAGACTTCAGGGTCAAAGCAGCCCAAGGGTTGGTTGGTTCCTTTACCTTTTGGGGGGGGGGGGGGAGGGGAAGGGGGAAGTGTTGAATTTGAGGGAGGAGTTGAGGTAACATCAGCTTGTAAGACCAGTTATATACATAAACCAAGACCCAGCCTACAAAGCCAGGAAGATTTAAAATTAATTCTAGAAAACTTACAACCTTAAATAAACTGAGTGATCATAGATAGGCAGTACGAATGTCCCTAAGGCATTTAAAATGTATGGAGGTTTTTATTATTTCAATATTGTTCAAAATCATATTTCTTTGCTGATTGAAGTCTTTTTATTTTTTGGCCCAGACCCAAGATTTCATTGGTATAGATAACTGCTGGTAAGGAAACTCTAGAATTTGGTCATAAGAGCACCTGGGGCACTGACAGGTTAAGTGACTTGCTAGGAGAAGGGGCCACCAACTGTCAGAAGTAGTACATACTTGAAACCACAAATCTATCCACTGTTATGCTGCCTCCTCATTGGGATTCTTGAGGTGACTCAATTTTTATGACTTTATTTTTATATTTTTAAAGGCATTCTTGGCTTTGTGTGCAAGCTGCCATGAAAGGTACTGGATGGGTCTACATTCCCTAATAAGGCACCATCCCCACCTAGGGGAGATTATATGAATTGCAAGCATGGGGTACTCCAGAGTCTCTTAGAGCTCATGCCTTACAAATTCAACTCTATTTAGGTGCCCAATGAATCATGAATACACACGCACGCGTGCACACGTGCACACACACACATGCAGAGGTGATGCCAAAAGGGTCCCCTGGCCCCAGGATAAGGGAGCTCTGCTACAGCTTGAGCCCCAGATTACCTATATCCCAGAACATCCATGCCTCCCCTAGAAGCTGTCCAGCCATTTAAGCCCCAGAAATGGGAGAATCTTAATACTCAAGCTCAGGACTAAGTTACCTTTGGGAGCTAAATGGGTCACAGAGACTTCAATTGGTGCTCAGGGTGAAAAGGTATTCATGATTTGGGTCTCAGAGCTCAGCAGAGCACTGGGAGGCTCAAGTCAATAGACTACCACTATTACATACTACTCCAGTAACACTGTGAATCAAATAGGTTCAAGAACTGGACCAGGAACTTTATCATCATTATAACATAAATCCATTGGAACAGGTTTTCTGATCTCAAAATGGCCAACATATAACTGATATTTGGAACACAGTCTATCATAGTCAAACATATTGCCTCCCAAGCCCATACTAGATGCTGCCTGTACCTTTGTCCTCTGATATCTCCTCAGATTTTCTTTCAAAGAGCTCATGTGCCTTTAACTATGCTCTCTATAACATGTGACACTACTGACCATCATCCTTTGTCCTCTCTCCTTCCTAAGATCTCATGACTGTACTATCTCTCTCGGTTCTCCTCTTGTTTGGCTGCTAATTCTCAGTATCCTTTGTTGGATGCCAATCATGTTTCTCTCCTAAACTATGAGTATTCTCTAAAGTTCTATCCTGGGCCCTCCTCTTTACACTCTCTCTCCGTGATCTCATCAGTTATCCTGAGTTCAATTACCATCCCAACACCCGTGGGTGTCTCCCACAGTTTTGTCCTGGGCCCCCTTATTTTATCACTCTATATCACCTCACTTGCTGATCTCATCACTTCCCATGGGTTCGATTCTAATCTCTCTATTCATATGATGTTGAGATTTACAAATCCAGCTCTAGTCTCTCTCCTAAGCTCCAGTCCCACATCACCAACTACATATTAGACATATCTAGCTGAATGTTCCAGTCTTTTCAAACTCAACATGCATAAAACTATAATTCATTCTTCCCCCCTAAATCCTCCCTTTCCCCTATTTCTTTTGAGGGCACTACCATCCTTCCAGTTATCAGGTTTGTAATCTTGGAGTCATTCTTGACTCTTCCCTCTCCTTCCCCTACTCCTCAGTCAGTAGTTGTCTTGTTAATTCTACCTCCACATCACTTAATTGCATCCCCTTCTTTCCACTAACATGGCTGCCACAGACTCCTAACATCTCTCACCTGTACTACTTCCAAAGCTTTTTAATCCATCTCCCTGTCTCGTCTCTCCCCCATCAATCCATCCTTCACACAGCTGCCTAATTCATATCCCTAAAGCCTAGGTCTGACATTACATCCCTCCTTCAAGAAGCTCCAGTGACTCTCTATTTCCTCTAGGCTCAAATATACCCTGCTCTGACATTTAAAGCTCTTTACAATCTGGCTCCAGTCTAACTTTTTAGGCTTGCTGCATTTAATTCATCTTCAAAATCTCTGCATTCCAACCCAATCAGCTTGTTGTCTTCATCCATGACATTCCATTTCCTCCCTCCATGTCTTTGTACTCGTTATCTTCCATGCCTAGAATGAACTTGCTCCTTAATTCTTCCTTTCAGAACCCCTACTACTTCCCTTAAGGTTCAACTCAAGTGCTACCTCCTACATGACACCTACCCTGACATCCCCAGCTCCTGGTATCCTGTCTCCCCCATAAAATCTTATATTAACTTTGTATATATTTTGTATTTGTGCACATAGTTTCCCCAAGTAGAACATGAGCTCCTTGAAGGGACTCATTTTGTCTTAGTATCTCCAGCACTAGGCACGGTGTTTGGCACACAGTAGATACTTAATAAATGCTTGCTGAATGAATGTAATTGACTCTCAAATCTTTATTTCTGGCCTCAATCTTTCTTCTAAACTTTGATCTTATATTTACAACTACCTGCTGACCATTTCTATTTCAATGTCCAGCCATGACCTCAAATTCATTATGTCCAAGGCTAAACTCATAAAACCCAGTCTCTCCCTTCTGATTTCTCTTATTACTGTCAAAAGTACTATCATCTCCCTGCTCCTCCAGATCCAAAAATTTGGGGTCATTTTTGCTTATTCCTCTTCCCTCATCCTCTAGCTACAACCATTCACAAAGCCCTACTGATTCTTTTCAGGTCTACAGCACCTAGGTCAGGTAAAAGCCAATTTAGACCATTGGCATATAAGTACCTGACTAACAACACCCAATATCGTGAATGGTTTCAACCCAGGACTTAGTATATTCGTTGTGGTTTGAGGGTGTTCTGTTTTTGTTTTTAAAGACAAGACATCTGGACTTAGATCATCTTCTTTCCCATCCCCCAGGCAATACACAGTGTTTTTCCTCTAACACCTGGGCTCATCCCATGTGGCTCAAAACTGAAGGTATTCCAGACCAAGAGCCTTAAGTTACAGCTGATTCTGAAATATCTGGATCTGCAGGAAAAAAAAACCAAAAGCCTACACTCAATTCCTTGCCCTAAATTAACTGGGAAAAGTCCTTTTCGTTGTAAACAGTATTCAAGGACTACTGAAACAAGGGCCTAAAGACAGAAGATGACTGATCCAGAAACAGAGCAAGACAAGGACAGATAATCTATTTACTCAGACTTTTATTCTTTTTGTAAAATTTTCTCACTTCCTGACATTTTTGTATAAATGTTACAAGTTGTGTGCAAAGAGGATTAGTAGCAGAGGAAGAGGAAATAAAGGAATAGGGGTTGAACCAGCTAATGAAGAGAGCTAGAGGGCCGTTTTGGGGGCAGGAGGTGGTGAAAACCCACCACACTAGTGGCCTCTCCTATCCAAAATGCCACTAGCTCTAAGCTCTAACACTCAGACACATTACAATTCTGCTGCTGAATTCTTAATGCATCTTTTTTTAAGTCAAAGATCATTTCCACTGTCCCCATGTCCTGTTCACTTATTCCAAGGACTCAGTCCTTCCTGCTATCCCAACAATGAGCCTAACCCCTTAACTCCAAGGGAAAACCAAATCATTCATCTTCAGCCCCCAGCCCACAAAAGGATACTGAGGTTCTATACTTCCAGGCCTAACCTTTGATCTGGCAGCCTCTTCCCTGGTGAACTAATGGGTATGAAGAGGAACATGAAGAGGGGGGGCCTTCTGTTCCTTTGGCTCTTGGTTTACAGGATCAGTCCTATCTGTGGAATCTTTACTTCACAGAAAATATGGACTTGCTCTCCCACAAGTTTAGCATGTCTTCAGTCATCAGTATTATCTACTAGACGCTAAAATTCATAAGGGCAGGACCATATCTTACCTATATTGTCTACCTCTTTTCAAACTTGGTGGAGTGGTCTGCACACTGCCAGTGCTTAATTGTTCATTAAATCAATTAATTCCAGCCACTGCTAGGAAGTCTGAGGAGGAAGAGGACCAAAGATATCCAGCTCAAACCCAAGAGCTACCTTTCCTTTCCCTCTCCTTTCCACTACTCATTATAACTTTTGCTTT
Organism: Notamacropus eugenii; assembly: GCF_028372415.1. Taxonomy (NCBI): domain Eukaryota; kingdom Metazoa; phylum Chordata; class Mammalia; order Diprotodontia; family Macropodidae; genus Notamacropus; species Notamacropus eugenii. The sequence goes on along the minus strand of NC_092872.1, from coordinate 42,589,387 downwards.
AGAAGGTGGACTCTGAGAAGACTGTATCAGGGTGACAAAGTAGTTCCTCTACTAGACCTTTCAAGGAAAGGAGGGGAATATAAATATGTCTCTCCACCCAAAATAAAGCAGTCACTTAGAAGAGTTCTTGTACCAACTCAGAGAAAATAAACTATATTCCCTCTCTCTATCCCTTCACCGCTCTACTAGGGAAAACCTTTTACATTAGATTCCCCTCTCTCCGACTTCAAGTCCCAGTGTCCCCAAGCCAACCCTGGAGTCTATTTCAAACATTCCCAGCACCTTACCTTTTGGAGACCATCCCCGACCACTGCAGGGTTAGTCCCCAAAGTCCTTACCGTCTTCAAATGCTTTACTGCTACCTAGACCAGAAAAAGAATCCCGGACCAAAGGATCCTAATGTGTTCTAACGATCACTTTACCCGGTTTCCCACCTCTATCCTTCCACTCATCCTCCAGCCTTCCCAACTCTTGTTACCTTGGCAACCCTGGTAGGGAAGTCAACCCCAACCTCCGGTCCCAGGGCCACTACCTTTCAAGCTGCAGATCCCGAACTCCTCGGCCTAGAACGATCACTACTCCCTGCTCCCCACCACGCCCTCCCATTGGGATCCCTTTCCCCACCCAGGCCAGCCTGCCCTCTCCCACCCTTCCCACCCCAAATCTGCCTCTCGGAGTTCATTCAGCTTCTTGGATCATCAGGGCTGCCCTCGCCCCCTTCCCCAACGTCCCCTATCCCCTCGTCATCCCCCAGCTCCGCCCCGGGCTCTCCGGGCCCCAGGGAAGGTCCGGTTAAGCCCAAGCCGCTGGCCGCCCCGCCCCCGTGAAGCTGGCGCTGGTGTCGCCGGGCCTGGGCTTTGTGGCGGAAGCCCTCGCCGCAGTCTGCGCACGTATAGGGCCGCTCCCCCGAGTGGGTGCGCCGGTGGCGAAGCAGGTTGGAGGAGACGCTGAAGCGCTTGCCGCAGTCCGCACAGGCGTAGGGCCGCTCACCTGTGTGAGTGCGCTGGTGCTGGATCAGAGCGGAGCTCTCCCCGAAGCGCTTGGCGCAGTACGCACAGCCGTAGGGCTTCTCGCCCGTGTGGATGCGCTGGTGGGTGACCAGGTTGGAGTGCTGCGAGAAGCCCTTGCCGCACTCCCCGCAGCGGTGGGGCCGCTCACCTGTGTGCGTCACCTGGTGCCGGACCAGGTCGGTGCTGCGGCTGAAGCCCTTCCCACATTCCCCACAAATGGTGGGCCGGTCCCGGCTCCGCCGCCGGCGCTTCCGAGGCGGTGTCGGGGGCTCCCCGCTGCCGGCAGTAGGAGGGGCCGCTAGGGACGCGGCCATCGGGGGCAAAACCATCAGCTCCTTAAGCTTTTCATAGCCGCGGGCAGGGGGTAGGGGGGCAGGAGGCACCGGCTTCCGGCCTCGACCACGACCGGCCCCCCCACCCCGAAGCAGCCGGCGCCGCTGTAGCTCAGGTTCCTCCTCTTCCTCCTCACCGTCCCCGGATGGAGTTGTGGCCAAGAGCTGCCGCGGGCTGCCATTCCCCTCCTCCTCGTCGTCTTCCTCATTCTCACTCCCATCTCCTAGAGGGGAAAGGGTGGGATGGAGGGAAAGAGTCCGGCTAGCAGTCTCGAGACCGCTGAGCCAGGCAGCCCTGCTCCTGCTGAGGACGTGGGGATCTTGGTATGCATCCCCTCCCACCTTCAGCCCCTACCACACTTTGCCCCTTTGCCCAGACCCAGCTAGTCCGCACATGGCGCCAAAATAATAATAAACACCTGGGGGGGGGGGGGGGACTGAATAAAATAATTGTAGGCGTATATTTTAAATGGTAATGTGATAGAAATACCATCCAAAAGGTGCTGGAAAGGAGAAAATGAGTATTCAGGTAGAAAAAGGCCAAATCTTACATGGGTTCAGATCAAAGTTTTAAGCAAGGAAAGAGTGCTGAAGAGTGTGAAAAGTCCTGGGACCACAGAAAGACAGGGTGACGGAAATCATTCCAAGTCAGCCACGTAGCTGGAAATGAAAGATCAAGGGCTACAAAGCAATCCCTGTCTGGCGCCAAAAAAGAAAAGGGGGGGGGGGCTAAAGGGCATATTTTTCTCCCCCTCTGAAAGCAGTTCATAGTCCTGACTTTACTTCCTTCTTTACCATGTCCAGCTCCTTCCTTTTCTACCTAAAATTAATCTTTGACCAGGTCATAACCAAACCAAACCAAACACAAAACATTTCAAGCCGCCCTTTGTCTGATAAGCAGAAGACACAAAGCACTTTCAAATCTGACTCTGATTCTCAATAACAGGGAAAGAGGGGGTTTGACTAATTCCAAGATAATTAAAATGAATCAGGAATTCTTTGAAATGCATTATTGGTGTCCCTAGAATAAGGCAACTCTCTCATTCGTGGATAATTAATAATTTATGGAAAGTTTATTATTTCCACAATTTAAGTAAGTTATCTCCAATATAATGAATTGTTTCAAAGTTACTTGATAACACACTGTGTAGAAACTTTTACCAAAAAAGAACCTATAAAGAATACTAAAAAAGTACTGCCTGTTCAAGTACCTAATAGCCTTCACTAGGGCTGTTAAATAACAGGACATACTAAGGAAAAAATAAGCTTCTTTAAAACAATTAAAAGTTTGGAATTACAGGGACGTTTTACAATAGAATAGAGTGGTGAACAAACACAACAGAATTTACTATCGTTCAGGACTACCCCAAAAGAATAATTGGTAATAGGAGTTCAAGTGAATATATCACTTTACACTTTTAAAGTGTTTTACATTCATAATCTCTCAGTTTCACAGTTTCTGGGATAATATTTCAGTTCTAGCATGACATTTATATTTTGTGACTTCTACTTGGTGTTGCCTTTAAGTGTGTAATTATAAAAGATGTCCTGAATTCATAAGTATGATTTTCATGACTTTTCCCCCGAACAACCACATGTTCAATTTTGTGATAAAGCCCAACAGGAAAAAATGTAATCTTATAAACATAAATCTTATTCAATAGCAAAATTTTTCAGGAAAACCTCTCTTTCATAAAATAAATTATACCAAAACCTAACCAAAGTTATACCTACATGTAATTTTTCTTTCAGCAAAATTTTCTTTATATTTTCATTAGACTAACAGCAAAATGGGGTTGTAGAGGGTGAAGATAGCCCTTGAAAAAAATTCACAATGAGTTATCTACAAAATTGATAATCTACTTGTGGACACTTGAAAGCTGACTCGATTATCTAATTTAGTTTCACAATGACCCTGTAAGAAAAAGAGAGTCAAGTATCATTTATTCCCATTTTCCAGATGAAGAAAGTAAAGCACAGAGAAGTTATATGATGAGTCCTAGGCAAAACAAAGATTCAACGACAAAGCCAGTACTAAAATCCTAGTCCAGTTTTCCTCAGTAAGCCATTTTCTAACTCAACTATATGCCATCTCGGGTCTTTAGTAAAGGTACTGAATGGAAATTCTGTCCCTTCAGAAAGTGGGTGGCAAATTAAGGTTTAGCTAAAAATGACCATTGCAAGGTTCTGCTTCCCATACTGTAAAGGAAAGGCTGATAATCCTAAAAAGTCCACAAATGTAGAAAATACTGCTGTGGGGTCAAGCAAGGAGGAAACAGAAATAGAAAGGTCAAGAGCAGAGACCAAGAGTAAGAGAGAATAAAGGAAAACAGCAAACTTCAAATTTAGAGATGGGGGAGATATTAGAGATCATCTAGTCTGAGTCCCTCATTTTGCAGCTGAGGAAACTGAGGCCCACAGAGTAACTTTCCCAGTGTCACAAATGAAGTAGCAGAACTAGAGTTTGAATCCAAGCCTGCTAGAATTCTTTCTGAAGTTTTTCTTTGTTTGGGGCAATTTTGAGCCTTTTTTTCCAGATTATTTTCAAGTCATTTAGGATGTATCTGACTGTATTACATACTATTCCATGATGTAAGATGGGAGGAGCCCAGATCATGTCTTCACATCCCCTACACACACACACACACACACACACACACACACACACACACACACACACGAAAAGAAATGTGAAAAGAAACCTGTTTCAAAACAGAAAAAATGTCCCCATTCCCAAGCATATTTGGGACAAGGTAGCTAGGAAGACTCAGTCATAAACAAGACAGCCCATATCTGTAAAACTCCATGACTACAGGGGAGCCTGTGGCTTTCTCTGTGCCTTAGTTTCTCTCTGTAAATGTGGATTCCAAAACAGATTAATCAGTTAATGAAAGCCAATGGCATTTACTAATTGTATATAATATACACATGTGTAATATATAGTATATCCATACATACACATACATATACACACATATATGTGTATATACTAGTTCAGCCTAGTCAATTCCAGCCTCTAAATATACCCATTCCCAAATCTACATTGCCATGACATCTTGATTCTTTGTCACTCATTTATTATCATCACTTTCTACCCTGTGAAAAGACTGTACTAATTAAAGACCCCCAGACTGAACCTGAATGTGTTCCCATTTCCCTTAAGTCTCTCTGTCTCTGCCACTGAATGGTCTGGAACTGTGTGAAGATGACCATCACCCAGTCCTTACAAAGAAAAGTTTCACAGGCTTGGGGGAGATGACCTCTTTACTTTCTTCCCTCACCTGAATGAATTCCTTGCGGGATATCCCTGTCCTCAGAGCACCGAAGGTCCAGCACACATGCTTCATCCCCTCGCTTCATCTTGGAGGTCAAGTTGGATTTCCAGGGAGCTCTGCTCAGGAGGAAGGAAACAACTCAAATCACTAACTCTCCCTGAGATGAATCAAGAAACAAAGAGCTCCTTCATCCTAGTACCTTTCATTCCCTTAGGAGAAACACTGACCAACTTTCCCATATGCCAACTGTTGAAGGGACCTAATAAATCCATTAGTGTCACTGGTTGGTCTCTATCTAGCTAAAAGGGCAATTCAAATGTCATGGCTACCATTACTATTCCTGGCCTCCCCCGAAAAGATTAAAAAACCTGTCAAAGGAAGAACCATCAAATTCATAAAAATGCCACCTCCTTTGTTCCCATCAAACTGAGGGACATGAAGACAAAGTCAATATTCACCAGTACAATTTCAGAGAAGTCAGAAGGAAAAAGTAATGATGGAGCTCTGCACAGAACAACAGAAGCTGCTGGACCCTGCATGGTCAAGATGCTGTTTAGGCATATGCACAAAAGAGCTAACATTTCCATTCTAAGCTCAGTTGCCACAGCCTCTTTATATAACTATAAATTAAAGTAAGGTGAGTAGGTGGGATCCTAAGAAACAGGCCAGATTAGATCATCAGAACAGAGAATATATCACTGTCTTCCCAGTTAGTAATCTATGAACCCTGTCCTTCAAATCCTAAAATATCTCCTCAGCCTGAAGATTATTCAACAACAATTTCTTGGAGTCCTTCAGACTTGGAAAGAACACACACATAGAACAGACCCACCTTCTGGTCTATCTATTGCTCTTCCCCCAAATTACCACTTCTTTCTGCTACCTTCCTAGATTCCTTTCCAAAACACCAACATTCAAGAGGCTTCTCGAAATCCCTCCCCAACACTTGCTGCTTCTATGAAGCCATCCTCCAGCCAGTTTTGCTTAATATGTTGATTTCACCAAAACTTACATTTATGAAACAACACAAAAACCATAACATTGTCTTAGTTATTTGGGTTAGACATGGTTCATGTTCTCAGGGAATGTAGAATTCTTGGGGATATGATGCAGATGAGATATGTAAATTTAACAGAACATATGTAAAGGCAAAATAAACTGTATAAATGACAAATGCCAGTTAATAAATATATATAAAAATGAAAATTTTCAAATTTCAGTGAGTTGCTGTTGTTGGAAGGGTTCTCATAGAAGATATAGAGTTAGATTCTAAAAAACTGTAAGGATCTTAAGTGTGAAGGTTTGCTTAGCAATTATTGAGAATACTGTTTGGAAGGCAGGGTAAGATGTTGTTACACAGAAAAGGCACTGGACGAAACAGTTCTCTGATGCCTAAACATAGGACGTGGTGCTGGAAACCACTGGGGAAAACTACATCAGAGATCTGATGTGGATAAATTGCATTTCTGGGGCCATTCAAGCTGTGGCAAACATAGCCTGAAGGGCAGAGATCCTGAAATCCAGGAGTTAAATTAGAGCAGCTGGAGTCAAATCAAAAGTTAATCAGTTAGGACAAGAGATTTGGTGAGGAATTTCAGGTGAAGGAACAGAAATGAAAGACTGATTGATGCAAAAAGCAGTGGAAAGATATTGTAATGGTTAAGACTGGACATAGCAATAAGACATGAATACAAAGGATGCCTCCTCAGAATTACAGGCTTGACAGACAAACAATATAAGAACCTAGTTGACGAGGGAAGCTGGGTAAGAGAAGGTAGAAAACACAGAAAGAGAAGGTAGAAAACAAAGATGGTCCATTTTTACTACAACGAATTTCCAATGACAATAAGATAGCTTGGTGGAGAAGTACCTACAGGAAGTGGGAGCTGTCCTGGCTTAGCACAGAGTCCTAGGCTATATGAGTATAACATTATATAATGTTAGGTAGAGCTTTAGAAAATATATATGGAAATACCTTCATTTTACAGTTAAGTAAACTGAGACCCAGAGAAGTTAAATTACTTGCCCAGCGTTACACAGTAACAGAAACAAGACTATCATTCAAACCTCCTGACTTGAAGTCTACTGTTCTTTCCACAATATTAAACCGTACTTCTAGTAACTTACCTAGTAACATATATACAGTACATATGGCAATTCAAACCTTCAGAGAAGGTCTTTTCTAGGAGGTGAATACTTTGCTAACATATCACCACACTGCTCTCTTTTTAGCCTTACTGTTTATACCATCTATCCTGGTGCTTAATTAATCCAACTAGTACTGCCATATAAACATTTCACAACTAAATTATAAGTTTCCAGAGAATAAGAAACATGTTATAATCATCTTTGTATTACCCATAGCAAACAATTCATTACATAATATTGAGCACTCAATAAAGACTTGTTGAATTAAATAACGAAACCAAAAACAAATACCCTGGAAATCCCAACAAGAGGTTCCTCTAGTGTAAGCCTAGGTTACCTATTTCAAGATCCCTTCCAACTGTAAGACCCTATGATTCACTATGACAGTAGAGGGGAAACCCAGAACACAGGTAGGGTCAGGAAGCAAATGAAGACGTCAAAGAGCAAAGGATGTAGAAACTTTAATGGCTATATCAAATGCACAGATATTAGGCTTTAGAACTAGAAGAAATCATAAATTTCATCTGGTCCAGACCTCTCATTTTGCACAGAGGTACTGGAGATTGGGACCATTATGATGTCACAGAAAACTTTACCAAGGGTGCAGAGCTTGCCTTCATCATCACCCTTGCTATTCAAGGCAGCTCACAGCTATTTCCACCAGCCACCTCAAGTTCTATGGGGCTCAGTTGTTCTAGCATTTTTTGAGGAGGTCAGTTTTTAAAAGCAGTGTGGACAGAAAAGCCAGAGAAGCACTGGTCCCAAACTGAACTTCTGGATTTTGACACTAATAATAGTGCCTTGTAAATGGTAAGCACTCAATAAATATTGAGCTTTCATTTCATGAACTGTAAGCTCCTAAAAGATCTAGGACCTGATGTCTCCATATCATGAAAAACCAATGAATGATGTCCTAGACCCAAGAAATCTTCCTTAAGTTCTTGATCACAATGGAGACTTGGCCAGCTTCTGGAAAAGTTCTTATTCTTTCTTTCCAGCTTGGCCTGCTTAATAAATCAATGGCCTTTAGCCATTCAATCCCAGTAGAAACTCAGGCCAGTCAGTTTAAGAAACATCAAATACAAAGCAGGTTGAGGAGGGAGGCAGACAAGGAGATAAAATGAGGTAAGTGAGTAGGGTTTTTTTGCCTTTTGGGGGGGGAAGAAGAGGTGACAATCAGGAAAGGAGAACTGAGGGAAAGGTTAGAATGTCAGAAAGGCAAGTACAAGCAGTGGAAGCCTAATAAGGCCACTCTCAGAAAACAGGTGGTCAAATGACCAAAGGGGAAATGGTCATTTAATTAAACCAATGATATTTATTAAATACCAGTTACAATGCATTTGCTTGGCAGGGGAAATACAAAGTTAGATAATCCTCTTAAGGAACTGACCTGCTAAAAAAAAAAATGATACATAAATACCCATAAAAACAAAACAACATACTTAGAGCATAGTAAGTGCTCTAAGTGCAGGGAAAGAAATGATGGCACGGGACCTGAGGGAACTAAAAGTTTGAGAAGCCCAACTTCTGGATGCAAAATAAGGTCCAGGAAGAACAGCAGTATCTGAAGGATGAGAGAGAAGCCAGGAGGGGTAAAATGGAATGACGAGGAGGCCCAGGGAAGGAGAAAGAAAGGCAGGGTAGGGAAAGGAATTAGAACAGGTTATGAAGCCAGGAGAGAAAGAGGCAAAAAGTTAAGGGGAAGAATCAAAGAGGAAGAAGGAAGTATGAGAAAAAAGAGAGAAAAGGCAAAAGATTTTTTAAAGGAAGGAGAGAAGCAGATAAGGGGTGAAGGAAATAAAGGAAGTAAAGATAAAGGAGTGGAGTGGAAAAGTAAAGAGGATGAAGGAGGAAAGAGGATGACATGAAGGAAAAGAGAGGAGGAGGGGGGAAGAAGAGGAGAGGCAGATGAGGGGAAAATAAGGAGGGGGGTGAAGGAGAAAAGAATGAGATGATGAAGGAAGACGGGAGGAAGGTAATGAAACGGAGGGGAAAAGATTAAAGAGGGAAGGAGGTGAAATGATGAGAGGAAGGCATAAAGGAGAAAAGGAAATGAGGGGAAATAGATGAGGGATGGAAGAAGGGTGGGAGAAGAAAAGGAGATGTTGAAAGGGAATGAAGGAGAACGTGGAAGGGAGGAAGGGAGCGGAGGGAAGGAAAGGTGGCTGCAGCCCCCTAGCGAAGCCGCGGCCGCACCAGCTGAGGCCTGGCCGCCGGGGAGCGGAGAAGTGGCCAGAGGAGGCCGGACTGGACCCGGCCCAGGTCCGGGGAGGGGAGCAGAGGGGGCCGGGGCTGGGAGCTTTGTGTCCTGCGGTGGCGAGCCGAGCGCTGTGTCCGCCTGCCTGTTCTCCCAGCCCCGCCCCCGCCGGGCCCCGAACTCACCGGCGAGAGGAGGGGGGACGGGCAGCTGGGGCGCGGGCTGCGGGCTCCCCCCGGCTCCCCCCGGCTCCGGCTGCTTCCCCGGGCCGGGCTGCGGGCGGCTGGTCCCCGTCTGTCCCCGACGTGGCAAGTGGGAGCCGGGGCGGGGACCGAGGCTGGCACCGGGGCTGGGGCTGAGGATGCGGCGGCGGCGGCGGGACCGGGCCGGGGGCGGGGGGCGGGGGGCTGGGGGAACAGGAAGTTCCCCCTCGGCATCCTGTCCCCGCCCGGCCCGGCCCCGGCCCCGCCGCCGTCCCCCCTCCTCTCCCCCTTTCCCCTCCCTCACCTCCCCCCTTCTCCTGCTCCGCCTGGCCCAGTCGTCGCCGCCGCCGCTCTAGGCTGCACCGCGGCGGGAGCTCGGTGGGCTTAACCCTTCCCTTCCTGGCTCCTCGAGCGCCCAACGCTGTTGGAGTGGGCCAGGGGCCCGGCCTCGTAACTCCCGAGCTGGGCACAGCCGGCTTCTGTGCAATACCAGAACGCCCAGAACCGACCTCCGCCCCAGTGCTCCCCCCACCCCCGCCAGGCCCTTCGAGCTTCGCGCCCCTCATGCCACCCCCCAGCCTCGTACCTCTCTTGTCCCTCCCGTGTGCCCCCCCAGCCTCGTGCTTCTCGGGCCCCTTCCGTGTGGCCCCCGCCCCAGCCCGGCGCACCCCAAGCCCAGCTCCTGGGTCTGGTCCAGAGGCGGCTGCTCAGCTCCTAGGGCAGAACCAGGTTTGGGACTAAAACCTAGACTGAGGAGATCTAGATCCAAAGCCAACCCTGGGAGGGGGGACTGGGAGCTGGACAGGTGTGTGAGCGTGTGTGTGTGTGTGTGTGTGTGTGTGTGTGTGTGTGTGTGTGTGTGTGTGTGTGTGTGTGTGTGTATTTGTCCTATCTGTGTGCCGTGAGTTTGTGTTTGGCTGGCATAGACATGGGGAAGCCGCCTCGAGGCCTTCCTCCACCCAGTACCTTCATGCTGTGTTTGTGCACGTGTTCACCAATGTAGATGCGTGTGTTTCTGATGAAGTGTGCACATGTGTAAGTGTGTGGGTCTGAGCGTGTTTCTGTAGACCTGTCAGTGCCTTTGCCCGGTTTATGCCCGTGGGTCCCCCACTGCGTACGTAGGTCGTGCCTGTGTCTGTGTCGGTGTCTGGTCATTGATGCTGGTAGATCCGCTGTTGGTGTCGGTCTTTCTGAGGGACTTTCAGAGCGTGGCTATCAGCATTTCCGGGTGTGTCTGGGTTTCTCTGTATCCAAGTCAGTGTGTGTTGGTCGTGTTTGTTTCTCTGTCAGAAAGTGTGTATCAGTGTATTCCAATCAGTGCGTGGGTGGGGAGATGAGTGATTCAGGACACTATTGTTAGAGCTCTGGATCGTCTTTCTCCGAATTCCTTTTCCTGAGGGCAGCTCATAGTGAAAGGACATAGATAACCCTCAGGGCACTGTCAAGCTCTTGATTCAAATTGGTGGTTAATTAACTCTCAATTAGATGAGCAAATTAATGAAAGAGCTCCACTGAAAGCTCCTCCCTAATAGCACAGCAAGTGTCAGCACCACCGGGGCTTTCTCTTTCCGGGAGAGCCCAAGCCATCTCCGTCAGCCCATACCTTTATCTATCTTTTTCCTATCACTAGGGTCCTTGTCTTCAGCTAGTGGTCTAGGGACACTTTGTGCCATCCAGTAACCTGGTAAGCTGAAGGTTCAGACAGGAAGAAGCGCTGAGATCTGAGATCATCATCAAAAATATTCATTAAATGCCAGCGTTTTGCCAGGAATTGTAACTAAGCTCTGGGAATACTAAAAGAGGCGAAAGTCAATCCTGCCCACAAGGAACTTACATTCTTAAGGGGTAGACAACATGCAAACAAATATGTACAAAGCAAGCTACGTACAGGATAAATAGCATAAAAGTAAAAGAGAGAAGGCACGAGAATTAAAAGGGATTAATGAAGGCTTTGTGTAGACAGTAGGATTTTAGTTAGGCTTTAAAGCAAGCCAGGAAATTCAGTAGGTGGAGAAGAGGAGAGAGCATGCCAGGAATGGGAAGCAGTCAGCAAGAATGCTTGGAGCTGAGATGGAGTGTCTTGTTCATGGAATAGCCAGGAGGCCACAATCATCACTGTATGGGACAGCAACAATCTGTGAGTAAAGTTCAAGAAGACTCCAGAAGTAGGGAAGGGGCTAGGTTATGAATGGCTTTGAATTCCAAACAGAATTTTGTATTTACCTCTGGAGGCAATTGGAAGCCACCAGAGTTTATAAGGGGGAATGACATTTCTCAGAACTGTATTTTAGGAAAATTATTTTAGTGACAGAATGGAAAATGGATTGGAGTGAGAAGGAACTTGATGAAGACCCACCAGGCAATTACAATAGTCTTAGTTTGAGATGATGAAGGCCTGTACCAGAGTGGTGACAATATCAGAGGAGAGAAGGAGGCATATTGGAGAGATGTTTCAAAGGTGAAATCAACAGACCTTGGCAACAACATGGATATGGGAAATGAGAGATTGTGAGGAATCCAGGATGATTCCTAGGTTGTGAGCCTAAGAGACTGGGAGGATGGTGTTGCCTTCTACAGTAATAGGGAAGGGGTGGGGGATAGAGTGAGGCTTTAGGGGAAAAGAATGATTTATGTTTTGGACATATTGAGTTCAAGATGTCTACTGGATGTCCAGTTCAAGATGTCCAAAAGGCCGTTGAAGATACAAGATTGGAGGTCAGCAAAGAAATTGGGGTAGGAAAGGTAGATTTGAGAAAAATTAGCATGAAAATGGTAATTAAGTTCATGGGAGCTGATGAGATAGTACTATAGAGTGAAGTAGTAAAGAGGGAGAAGAGGAGGTCCCAGAACAGAACTCTGAGGCACACATAACATTTAGAAGATGTGATCTGGAGGAAGATCCAGCAAAGGAGGCAGAAAAGGAGTGGTCAGATATGTAGGAAGAAAACCAGGAGAGAGTGGTGTCCTGAAAACCTAAAGAGAAGAAAGTATGGAAAAGGAGAGAGTGATTAATAGTGTCAAAGGATGGAGAGAGTTAAAGGAAAATGAGAATTAAGAAAAAACCATTGGATTTGGCAACTAAGAAATCAGTATAAGTGAAATGATAAGGTTGGAAGCCATATTTTTGTATGTATGTACGCATATGTATGTATGTATGCATATTGTGTGTATGTGTGTATGTGTATGCATATATCAAGTTGTTGACAAATACTCTTTTTTAAAAAATATTTTTTTCAATTACATGTAAAGACAACTTTTAACATTCATTTTTAAAGGAAGCCAGATTTTAAGTGGTAAAAAAGAGAGTGAGATGAGAGAATGTGGAGGCACCAATTGTAGACTGACTTTTTGAGGAATTTCGCTACAAAGGCAGAAGAGAAATAGGATTGAGATTCATCACTTCATTTCTATGGGCAGTGTAAATAGGGAATTTGATTAAATGAGGTAAAGGTGCCTTTCAACTCTAGAATTCATGATAAAATACATGGGATTGAAGAGGGGAAAGAGTCTTTCAGAGGATAATCATAATAGGCTTTACATAGTGATTGAAGATTTGCAAGTAGCTTTACAAATATTCTTTTATCTTCACAACCCTCCATGGAAGGCAGATGCTGTTATTATATCCCCATTCTACATATAAAGAAACTGAGATAGGTTAGGTCATTTGTCACACAGCTAAACAAGTGTCTGAGGCCAGTTTTGATCTCAGGTCTTCCTGATTCCAGTGCTGGTCCAGAGCTGGAAGTACTGAAATCTTTTGTTTTTACATCACCTACTTTTCCCACTGTATCCTTCTCTCCTCCCTCTCACAGAGAGTTGTCCCTTAAAATAAAGAATTTAACATTCAGTTTCCATTGTTTTATTGTTGTTCTTATCAATTATGTTGTATATGTTGTGTATTTTGTTTTCCTGGTTCTGCTTATGTTCTATCAGTTCGTGGAAGTCTTTCCATGCTTCTCTGCATTCCTCATATTCATAATTTCTTACAGCACAGTAATATTCTATCATGTACCAATATTTGTTCAACCATTGCCCAATCTATGGGCATCTACTTTGTTTCGTTTTTTTCTTACCACACAAAATGCTGCTCTAAGTGTTGTGGCGCATATGGGTAGTTCTTCTTGTCACTAACCTCCTAAGAGTAAATGCCAAGAAGTGGAAATCTCTTGAGTTTTTCTTACCATAAGGGTTCTATCAATTCACAGCTCCACCAACAATGCATTAGCGTGTCTGCCTTTTTGAAAACTCATCTAACGTTGACTTTTCCCCTTTTTCATCTTTTCCAATTTGTCTGAGGTGAAATCTCAGAGTTGTTTTGGTTTTCATTTGTCTTACATGTAATATAATAATATATTACATATAATATAATAATATATAATATATAAATGTATAGTTATGTAATATATAAGTGATTTGAATATTCTTTCATATGGTTATTAATAGTTTGTACTTCTTTTGAAAACTGTTCATATCCTATAACCAATTATCTATTGGGAAATTACTTTTGATTTTGCAGGTTTCTGTTAGCTGTCTATATATCTTAGACATCAAACCTTATCAGAAACACTTGACATAAAGATGTTTTTGCCAGTCATCTATTATTCTAGTTGCATTAATTTCCTTTATGCAAAGGTTTTTCAATTTCATGTATAATCTACCACTTTTGTCCTTTACCATTATGAGGATGGGGGATTGATGACTAGGGAGGATCAAGCCCAATGGGTGTGCATGCCCCTCCTATCCCTCCTCTTCCATTTGACCCTTATGAGAATCAGTATCAGTGGGCTTCATAGTAATATTTCTTAGAGTATGATCTATGACCATTGGTCCTTTGAAGTCCATCTAGAAAAAAAGGGTAGTTGCAAGCCACGTGTTAAAGAGAGGGAGGGTGAGAGATCATGGAATTTCATACATACGTACATATACCAACCATTCTGGAGAGCAATTTGGAACTGTGCCCAAAGGGCTACAAAAATGTGCATACCCTTTGACCCGGTAATGTTGCTTCTGGGACTCTATCCCAAAGAGATCACAGAAATGGGAAAGGATCCCACATGTACAAAAAGGTTCATACATCCAAGAGACCTCCACACTTCATCCCTGAATTCCTACAGAGAATATTAGTACCAAGTGCACATCCTAGGGATTAGAAAAGGAGTGAGAATTAGAGCAGTGATGAGGCTGATGGGGACAGGGTTATGAAGAAGAAAGAAAAGAGCAATCCCCTTTGCCTCACCTTCTTTCATTTCCTAGTGTTTGTCTTTCCTTTCGCCCCTCTTTTATCTAAAAAAGAGTCCAGGGAGGATGGTAATGTGTGTAAGAGAAAGAGGTGAGAATCATGCAGTAGAGAATTAAAAAGTGAAATGGTACCCTTTGTGATAGAGTAGATTCCTACCATTCAAGATCTTAAAAGAGTTTAGATGACCACTTAAGGGAAATCTGCTTTTTGGTGCTTGTTTTTTTTTCCTTTTTTTAATAGATGGCCTCAGAGGTTCCATTCCAATTCTGAGATTTTGTGATTCTTTTGGAACCTAAGTGTGTCTAACCTGAGAAGGTCAAAAAGACATAGGATTTCTTCTGGTCCTCAAAGAAGCCAGGGACAGGCTAATGGCTTCGCTTGATTTTAGCATCCTTAAATCCAGAGGATTTAAGGTAAAGGGCAGGGTTAGACAAGAGTAATGTAGCAAGCAAGAGTAATGCTTCTACTTACCTTGGAAGAACCATTGAAAAAACGTTTTCTTCTCTTCCCTTTTTACAGAGATGGGGAACTATGATATTGCATACTGTATGTACTATCAGACATGATTGAAGTATTAATTGGTTCTGCTAAACTGCTTTTACACACACACACACACACACACACACACACACTTTAAAGGTTACAAGGCATAGTTTGCTTTGTAGAGGACAGGGGGTCAGAAGACTGGTGTTAAATCATGGTGGCTTGTGCTTTTCTAGGCACAGCTGAGGAAAAGCTGGAAGTTGCATTTGTTCAGGAGATATCGTAGTGCAGGAGGAGAGAGGAAGAAATGGAGAGAGATAGACAGGCAGAGAGACAGAGAGAGACAAAGACAGAGAGTCAACCTTTTGGCCTTGGACGACTCATTTATATTCTCTGGCCTGCAGTTTCCTTATCTATAAAATAAGGGAGCTGGACTAAAGCATCTCTAAGTTCTTTCCTAGTTCTACTTTCTGGAATGGCCACCTTGTGATAAATATTTGAGAACTAACAAAGTATAGTGGGAGGAACCCCAGCTAGACCTGGAGTCAGAAGACCTGTTCCCCCAGTTCAATAAATATTTCTAAGGGCATGCTACATACAAAGCTTTGTAATAGGTGCAGAAATAAAATTGCCCTTGTCTTCTAGGATGTTCTCAATTTAGGAAGGCCCATATTATGAGTTTTGATATAGAAATAAATAACACTTTTAATTTCAAATAAATTCATTAGAACTTTCATCAATGAGTGATTCAATCTTCTTTTAAAAATAATTTTCTAAACTTGACATTTCTAAACTTGACAAACATGAACATTTCCGTAAACAGAAAACAGGGGAAAAGAGGATTGTATATGATAACACTCATCTCATACTGCTTGCTCTTGATTCATTCTTCTTAGGAATCTGAAGTTCTCAGCTTTGCCTTGAGTAAGGGATCCGATCTAACAAATATTAAACACCTACTATCTGCAAGGCACTGGGCTTGGCTCTGAGAATAAACACAGAACATGACTTCAAGGGATCCTATTATGGAAGATGCAACATTAACCAGATTAAATATATACATAATAATTGAAAGAGCAAAGGGATGGGGGGAAGAAGAAGGTCAGGAGGATAGAGAGAGGTGGAGGGGAAACAGGAGTAGGAAATGCTGGTCACATATAATCTAAGTCTTTAAGGAATTCAAGGATTCTAAGAAACAAGTGCAGAAGCAGTCCAGAGTTCTGAGAAACAGCAAGCAGACTAGTCAGGCTGAAACATAGCCTGTATATGAGGAAGAGTAATATGAAATCATCCTGAAAAGGTAGGCAGAGGCCAGATTATGAGAGCCAAACTATGGAGGTTATTTTTTTAATCCTTGAGCCAAAGGGAAATCACTAAATATTTTTTGAGCAGTGATGTAACATGGACAGTGCTTTGGGAAAATTATTTTGGCAACTGGGTGAAGAAGAAGGGAATGACTGAAAGCTGGGAGGGTTGTCACAATCTAACGGGGAGGTAACATGCAAGTAACTATGTACATACAATATGCATACAGTGTAAACATGATAATGGGGGGCAGGATTCGGAAGGAAGAGGAGAGAGACCAGCAAAGCCTTCTTGTAGCAGGTGGGATTTTATGTGAGTCTTGAAAGAAGCTAAAAAAGCCAGGAGGTGAAAGTGAAGAAGGAAAGCATTCCAGGAATGGGGAACAAATGGTCCCAAAATAAGAACAGGGACATGGAGTCTATGTGTGAGAAACAGCAAGTTGACCAGTATAGCTGCTGTAATACTGGATGCAAAATGAATACAATGTAATTCTTTTTCCTGGAGGCACTAGAAGCTTTGGGGATGAGTAAAGACCATATTTGTTGCTTGATCTGAGCTTTGAAGGAAACTAGGGGTATGTAAAAAGCTTAATGTGAGAAAGAGATATGTTCCAGAGCATAAGGAACGAAGATTGCATCTACTTGGGTGTTTTTACTAGTTTCCTCCCCTGGGTGTCTTCTGATGTGCTTCCTAGTCAAGTGATCACAGCCTCTCCTACAATTGCAAAGGTGACTGGCAGACCAGTAGATGAAGTGGCAAAAGGGCTCCAAAGGGGTACTGCAGGGATCAGGACTCGGCCCTGTCCTTTTCATCAGTGATGTGGACAGAGACCTGAATGGTAGGCACACAAAACTAGGAGGGGTGGCCAGCACAGTGGATGATAGAGTCAGTAATCCAAAGAAGTCTCACCAGGCTAGAGCACTAGGTCAAATGTAATAAGATAAAATTCAATATAATCTTGCATTTGGGAACACAAAAAATTCACAAGTATAAGATAGCAAAGACATGATTAGGCAGCAGCTGTTCTTAAAAAGAAAGAGAGCTGCAAGCATGATAGGAGCCAGCAGTGTGCTATGACATCCAAAAATCCCTGCAGATGTGATCTTGGGCATAGCTTCCCATGAGCTGAGCTTCCTGCTCTCATCAGACCTCATCTGAAGCATTGTGTTCATTTCTGGGTACCACATTTTAAGGACACGGATAAACTGGAGGGTGTCCAGAAGAGGGCAAACAGAACAGTTAAGGACCATGAGGTCATGGCAAATGAAGATCATATGGGTATGTTTAGACTAGTGAAGAGAAGCTTTGGTGGTGGGGAAAGAGGAAGGATTTGATAACTTCAGCTATCTGAAGGACTATCATGTGCAGGAGGAGGGCATGTATGGCAAGAATACCATAAAGCAGATTACTGTCTGTGGTATAAAATTCTCCCAGAGGCCCCATATTGATGACACTACACAATCCCTTTATGGTTTAAAAAAAAAACCCAGGCAATTCAGTGCTGGCTCCCTGCATTTCTGCTCCTTAAACCTAGAAAAGGCAGAAAATTGCAAGGGAGGGAAAAGCAAGCTGTTCTGAAGTCTGGCTACAATTCTGTTGGACAAGGTTGATGGGCAAGGCCCAGGCTGGCTCGAAGTCAGGACTGAGGTAACTTCACCATGTGCCCAAAAGTCTTTCCTCAAAGACACCATTAGCTCCAAAGCAGCCTCCCCCCTTGAAGGAGTCACATCCTGGAAGGATGTTACCTGCCCTGATACAAAGAGGGAGCTGACAGCTGAAAGGAGTAGCCTGCCATGAAGGCAGGACCTATGCCTAACACTGGGAATCCAGAGGCATTTAAAACAACTCTCCTCGAGTACCCAGTATGTCAGACCTTTTAAGAGAGCATAATAAATGCCGTGCAAGCATTCTTGAGAGACAGATGAGGGGAGATCTGGAAGCCTGCAGTCCAGAAGGAATAAGGGGTTCCTATAATAAAAGTTAACATTTACATAGCACTTCAAGGTTTGGAAAGAACTTTACATGTTATCTCATTTGATTCTTACAACTATCTTAGGAGGTAGATGCGATTATTAAAATACTCATTTTCCAGATGAAGAAACTGAGGTAGATGGAGGTAAGTGACCTGCCCAGGGTCATATAGCTAGTAAGCATTTGAGGCAGAATTCAAACTCTAGTCATCCTATCTCTTTATCACCTCATCTACTATATCTATAACCTAAATTTGAACCTAGAATATCTAAATCTTATCAGACTGTAATGATATCCCAGAGGTGTTTAGCCAAGTTGTTGACCTAGGCCCAACCTACTCCTTGCATAGCACATTTGGGCTAAGTCTGGGAAGAATCTGCTGACTTTTTTTTTAAACCAGGTTGACCCATGAAACCAGAATTGCTAGGTCTGCCAGAAAGTTGGAAATAATAAACAGTTCACTCAGATTGAACTGTGATCTCAGATATCAAACTCCCCTCCATTGATCAGTGACACAGATCAAACCTATCCATGCCTGCTCATCCTTGATTCTTGTTTATGCCCTCCTATAAAGTCACCATAGGACTTCCACTCAACATATTGCATATTTGTAGTGGGGAGGCTTCCTCTTGATTCATCTTTAAATATATGTGTGTATATGTATATATATATATATATATGCATATATATATGAATGAGAATAGCACTCTAATATTTATAACGTACTTTACTCACAACTAGCCTGCCATGTAAGTAGATCAAATATTATTATCCCCATTTTACAGATGACAAAGCAGAATGAACAAGGTTAAGTGATGTTCTAAGATTTCCACAGATACAGGTGACAAACCTAGGTTTCCCTTAACTCTCAAGTCTGGTTCTCTGTCCACTCTACTACACCGACTAAATTCCTCCTATGTCTAATTATGCCTAATTAGAGGTAGATACTCTTTTTTTTTTAAATTTTTCTTTAATGTTTTATTAAAACTCTTTATTAAGGCTTCTCACACAAGGAGGTCTCATATATTAAGGCTCTATTTTTTTCAGATCACTCTCACTTCCACCTGGCCCACATCATGCATTAAAAACTTCCCTTACAACAAATAAGTACAGTTAAATAAAACAAAGAAACATTTGGCCACATCTAAAAATATATTCCTAACTCTGCATTTATATATAGTCCACCCAGTGAAAGGCAGGGATATGTTTCTCTGATGATTCTCGGTAGCTAGGACTGGTCACTGCATTAATACAAGATCTGGAGTTTTTCCATGCTAATTTTCCATATAGTGTTGTAACCCTTGTAAAAATTGTTTTTGCACCTGTGTTTATTCCACCTGCATCAGTTCGTATGTCTTCTTGTTTCCTTAAGTTCTTCCTAGTCACCATTTCTTATATAAGAATATTATGCCATTAATATCACATATGGCAGTTTGTTCAGTCATTCCCCTATTAATAGATGTTTCATTTCCTTCTATTTATTTGCTTCTACCGAAAATATTATTACAAATATTTGGGTTTATATATGACCTTTCTCTGTGGTATAGTTGATGTTTGTTATAAAGGGTAATTGATGGGTGATGGTGTCACACTTTTGTAGCTATCACCTTAATATTGATAACTCTACCTGTGGTGAATTCTTTTTTTATTAACTAATTTATTTTTAGTTTTCAGCATTCACTTCCACAAGATTTTAAGTTCCAAATTTTTTCCCATCTCTTCCCTCCCCCAACCCCAACACAGCGTGCATTGTGGTTAAAAGGTAGACACTCTTAAACACACAAACTTTTTCTAACTTTTAATTTTTGCTGATACACTTTGTTCCTTTTTTGGTGAGGGAGGAGAGGCAACCAGTTAAGTGACTTGTCCAGAGTCACACAGTTAATAAATGTCAAGTGTCTGAGACTGGATTTGAATTCAGACCCCCTTGACTCCAGAGCCAGTGCTCTGTTCATTGTGCTACTTAGATGCCCCCAGTATATTTGTTTCTCATATCACTTCATTTCCCAACATATGCCTTTCCTTCCTAGAAGAATCCCTTGTAACAAAGAATAAAAAAATAAATAGGGGGAGGGGAAAGTAGTCCAGCAAAACTAACACATCAATCAAGTCTATTAGTATATTCAGTATTCTTTTTCCATAGTTCCCTATCTCTGCAAAGTTGGGTGGGAGACGCATTCTCGTATCTCCTCTTACATGCCAAACTTGGTAATTATTGTTACACAGTGTTTGGATTTAGTTGTTGTTTACACTTACCATTGAATTTTTATTAAGCATCCACTGTGTTCAAGGCCTAGTATTTAATAATGGAGTATAACCCATCCTCCAGCATGATCCATTGAGAATCAGTTTAGTCAGCTGGTCTTAAGTAGCTTTTAGAAAGGGATATTCATAATCAGAATAACTGGCACAAAATACCCCAAAACTTTGTGACATATTCTCCCTCAGGTAAATACAAAGTCCAAGGGAAGTTGGGCTCTAGCTTATAGAGCATAGGAGGTCCTTTTCTCCCATTAGTGGGATGCTGCTCCATCATGGTCAGTCTGCATCCAGTTTGTCCTTGGCTCCCAATGCAAATGGAGCCAGCAGCTCATCTGGAGATGACATTTAAGACACCAAATGGGAAAATGATTAGTCCAACATCCATCCTTCCCAGTCCAACATTCCTCCTACAGTCATGCCAGTTGGTAGAATGGAGAGATGGAGGAAACTTGTCCAAGGCCAAAGCTGAAGACTTTCTTCCCTCATCCCCACCCCCGTCTCAGCATTTCTCCTCAGGGATGGGCTAGAAAGCAACTCTATCTAATTTCTGGAATCCCTCTCTTTTCTCAATTCAGTTGATATTTGATAGATAACCTCTGGGGGGCAGGACCATGTTTTCAAGCCTGTTGGAAGAAATTTCCTGTCTGGCCTCATTTTACCTCATCCAGTGGCTTTCTTTCTTTTTAAACTCGTGTTCACACCTATATTTCAAGTTTATGAAAATCATTATGAAAAGGATCCACGAAGAAAGCACGATTTATGAAAATTATGAAAACATCCTTGCCACCATTACATTTCTAAACACAATCTGCTAAAGATGAAGGAGGGCCAGGCAAAATGCAATGAGAAATTTGAGGAGAGGGAGATCACTTTCACCTATTGGAGTGAGGAGGTTTTCATGGAGGGAGTTGAATTGGGCCTTGAAGGGCAAAAGGAACTTAAATATCCTGGCTCTCTCCCAAGTAGAAACTAAGTTCTCCTTCACAAAATCCATTATTTCTGCCAGTTTTTGCCACATGCCTAAAATAAAAATTCACCACTGCCATCCACTACAACATTTTCCAATGTTGAACATGCTCGTGGACCAAGACTTCTCTGAAAGCCTTATTCCAATTGAGAAGATCATATATGGAGTTAGAGGGAATTGGCTTCCTGGTGAAACATCCGGGAACACAGAAGAAATCTTCCTGACTCCAGTCTGGCCTCTATCTACTGCACCACCTAGCTGTCCAGAGAAGCCTAGAGTGTCAAGTAAAAAGATAGTCAAAACAATCAATAACTTCAGCAAAGTTGCAGTATATAAAATAAATCCACACAAATTATCAAAATTTCTGTATATTACCAACAAAAAAACCAACAGAAGCGATGGAAAGAGAAATTCCATTTAAAATAAGAACAGGGTCTACTTGAAGCCAAATACTTCAGAGCCTACCTGCCAAGATGTACACAGGAACTATATGAACACAATTACATCACACAAATACAGAATTAAATAATTGGAAGAGAACCAATGCTCAGGGGTAGACTGAACCAATAGAATAAAAATAACAGTGCTACCTAAATTGATTTACTTATTCAGTTCCATAAAAATCAAACTACCAAAGAATTACTTTATGGAGCTAGAAAAATTAATAACAAAAGGTGAAGATTATCAAGGAAATCAGCAAATAAAAATGTGAAGAGAAGGGGGCCTAGCAATACAAGATCTCAAATTACGCCACAAAACTGTAATCCCCAAAACAATTTGGTATTGGATAAGAAATAGAGTAGTTGATCAGTGGAACAGATTAGGTACACAATATACAGAAGCAAATTACAGTAACTTAGTGAGTGATAGACCCAAAGATCCAAGCTATTGGAGCAAGAACTCACTATTTGACAAAAACTGCTGGGAAAACTGGAAAATAGTACAGCAGAAACTGAGCATAGACCAATATCTCACACCATATACCAAAACAAGCTTACAATGGGTGCATGATTTAGATACAATGGGTGATAAAGTGAATTAGTGAAGCATGGAAGAAAATATCCCTCAAATTTATGGATCAGGAAGAGTTCACGACCAAGCAAGGGATAGAGAAGTTCATGGGACATAAAATTTTGATTATTTAAAATTAAAAAAATTTTGTGTAAACAAAATTAAAGCAACTAAAATTAGAAGAAAAACAGGAAACTAGGGGAGGGGAAGAGAATTTTGCAGTTAGATTCCCTGATAAAGGTTTCATTTCTCAAATGTATAGGCAATTGAGTCAAATTTATAGGGGTAAGCACCGTTCCACAACAGATAAATGGTCAAGGGACACGAATAGATAGGTTTCAGAGGAAGAAGTCAAAATTACCAATAGTCATATAAAAAGTCTCTAAATCACTAATAACTAGAGATACGTGAATTAAAACAATTACAAAATAATATCCACCAGATTGGCTAAAATGACAGAAAGGGAATATAATAAATGCTGGAGGGGATGTGGAAAAATAGTTATACTAACAAACTTTTCAAGGAGATATGAATTAGTTCAAATATTCTAGAAAGCAATTTGAGAGTATCCCCCAAAGCTATTAAACTCCACATACCCTTTGACCAACAATACCACTACTAGGTCTATATTTCAAAGAGAACATATAAAGAAGACAAGGACCCTTATATCAAAAAAGCCTTTTTTGTGATGGCAAATAATTGGAAACTGAGGGATCCATCATACCATAACTTATTTAACCATTCCCCAGTTTCCAATAAAGATATAGTATAAGAATGTGACAGAATACTATTGTACTGTAAGATATGATGAAGAGGATGATTTTAGAAAAATGGGAAGACTTTTTATGTTCCACTGCAAAGTGAAGTGCAGAGAACCAGAACAAGTTACACAGTAACAGCAATATTGTAAAGACAGTCAGTTATGAAAAACTTAGTAACTGATCAATGACCCACTACAATACAAAGTACTAATGATGAAAATTGCTATCTACCTCCAGGTAAAAATGGAATGAGAGTGCCAAGTGAAACATGTTTTCCCTTTTTCTTGTTTCTCCATCCTGCTTATTGTGGAAATTTGTTTTGCATGACTTCATACTTGTAATAGGTTTTGTATTTCTTTCTTTCTCAATGGGTAGATGGAGGGAAAAAATTTGGAACTGAAAATAAAATAAAATTGAATTTTTAAAGAGTGTCATATGCTGCTACTGACAATACTGTCACACAAAGCCAATGAAGTGCCAGCTGCATAGATGGGGTCTTTAAGTACAGACATGGGAGGGGCCACTTAAAGTCTCTATAAGGTGGAAAAATAGTTGACTAATTCCTGAGAGGAGGCGTAAGAGATCATAGGATCATAACTCTAGAACTATAAAGAACCTCAATGTCCATCTACTTTTGCAATTCAAGCATCTAAATCCGAGTCTCATAAGAATGAAAGCAATCTCAAACTGGGAAAAATCAGCCAAACTGGCCTCATTGTACACAAAAGGGAAGCAAAGAAACTTATCCCTTTACAGTATCCCCTCCTTCTACCCTTTTCATGATAAGAGGTCTAGTTGAACAAAAGACTAAATAGAAGTCCTAAAGATGTTGCACTTGTGATAACTATCCCTCTCCCCATCTTTACTCCCTGCCCTCATCTTGTAGGTTTGGTACTAGAGCCATAAGGTCATAGGAAATTCTATGTGGTTTATGAATGTCTAGTGACGTCTTGCAGGGAAACAGTAGGGACCAAAGAATTATTTCCACTTTAGATTTATAAAAAGGGGACTGGAAATTTAACCTTTAAAATAATAAAATGAAACTAAATATGTCCATTGTAATGATGATGATAGCTAGAATTTATAGAGCACTTTTAAGGTTTAGAAAGTACTTTACAAATATAATTACCAGAATTGGTCCCAAAGAAAACATAAGAGAAGACACTTTTCCCACTCCTCTGTAGAAGTAAGGGACCATGAGTGTGAAATACTGTATATGATGTCAGATTTTTTTCATTTCATTAGTTTTTTTCATTTCGTTGGGTAGTTTTGCTGCAGTTTTTTCCCTCTTTTTTGTTATAAAGAATGACTCTTGGGGGGGCGGAGCCAAGATGGTGAAGTAGAAAGACGCACATACACATAGCTCCGAACCCACAAACCACAAAACGGCAGAGGGGACTAACCCAGGGCGAATTCTGCACCCAGAGACCACGGAATATTGGGGCAAAGGAGATTTCTGTTCCAGAGAGACCTGCAAACCTCTCGCAGGGGGTCCTTCGCGCCGTGGACTGGGCGCCGGGACGGGGAGCAGAGAGCAGCCCTACCGCGGCAGCAACACCGTGAGGAAAAGATCCGAGAGGGCTACGGGGACGGGATCTCCAGTGGCCACGCGGGTCCCCCCACCCACAGAGGGACCTGCAAACCTCTCGCAAAAGGTCCGTCGCGCTGCAGACGCGGAGCCCAGCCCGGACCTGCGGCGGCCACGGCTCCGAGAGGCACAGATCTGAGAAGGCTCCAGAGACGGGATCTCCAGCGACATCGTTACAAGCCCCCCCACCAACAGGGGACTGATGGGGGTAGGTGAGAGAGTCTCTTTGGCGGGTTGAGAGGGGAATGGGGTGCCCCATGGCTCAAGCCCCCCCCAGGAGATAGAAGCTGAAAGGCGGCTACAGACAGGGGCTCCCCAAATGGGCGGGAGCCTGGATCCATTGTGGAAGGTCTGTGCATAAACCCCTGGAGGGAACTGAGCCAGAGAGGCGGCCCTACCCCTGACCATCTGAACTTAATTCTCACACTGAATAGCAGCCCTGCCCCCACCAAAAACCCTAAGGCGGGAAGCAGCATTTGAATCTCAGTCCCCAAACGCTGGCTGGGAGGACCAGGAGGCGAGGTGGGTGTGAGGAGAACATTCAGAGGTCAGGTCACTGGTTGACGAGAATGCCAAGAAAAGGGAAAAGAAGTAAAACTATTGAAGGGTATTTTCTCGGAGAAAAAACACTTCCTCCCTTCCTTTCTGATGAGGAAGAACAATGCTTACCATCAAGCAAAGACACAGAAATCGAGGATTCTGTGTCCCAGCCCACCCAATGGGCTCGGGCCATGGAAGAGCTCAAGAGGAATTTTGAAAATCAAGTTAGAGAGGTGGAGGAAAGACTGGGAAGGGAAATGAGAGGGATGAGGGAGAAGCATGAAAAGCAGATCAGCTCCCTGCTAAAGGAGAACCAAAAAAATCTTGAAGAAATTGGCACCTTGAGAACTAGCCTAACTCAGTTGGCAAGGGAGGTGCAAGGGGCCAATGAGGAGAAGAATGCTTTCAAAAGCAGAATCAACCAAATGGAAAAGGAGATTCAAAAGCTCACTGAAGAAAATAGATCTTTCAAAACTGGAATGGTACAGATGGACGCTAAGGACTTTATGAGAAAGACAGATATCTCAGAACATACCGCGCAGATTCGAAAAATGGAAGATAATGTGAAATATCTTATTGGAAAAACAACTGACCTGGAAAATAGAATCAGGAGAGACAATGTAAAAATTCTGGGACTACCTGAAAACCATGATCAAAAGAAGAGCCTAGACATCATCTTCCATGAAATTATCAAGGAAAACTGCCCTGAGATTCTAGAACCAGAAGGCAAAATAAATATTCAAGGAATCTGCAGAACACCACATGAAAGAGGTCCAAAAAAATAAACTCCTAGGAGCATTGTGGCCAAATTCCAGAATTCCCAGGTGAAAGAGAAAATATTGCAAGCAGCTAGAAAGAAACAATTCAAGTATTGTGGAAATACAATCAGGATAGTACAAGATCTGGCACCCTCTACATTGAGAGATAGAAGGGAATGGAATAGGATATTCCAGAAGTCAAAGGAACTAGGACTGAAGCCAAGAATCACCTACCCAGCAAAACTGAGTATAATACTTCAGGAGAAAAAATGGTCTTTCAATGAAATAGAGGACTTTCAAATTTTCCTGATGAAAAGACCAGAGCTGGAAAGAAAATTTGACTTTCTAACACAACAATGAAGAGAACCATGAAAAGGTGAACAGCAAAGAGAAGTCATAAGGGACTTACTAAAGTTGAACTGTTTACATTCCTACATGGAAAGACAATATTTGTAACTCTTGAAACATTTCAGTATCTGGGTACTGGGTGGGAGTACACACACACACACACACATGCACACACGCACACATACATAGAGACAGAGGGCACAGGGTGAATTGAAGAGGATGGGATCATATCTTAAAAAAAAAAAAATGAAATCAAGCAGTGAGAGAGAAATATTGGGAGGAGAAAGGGAGAAGTTATATGGGGCAAATTATCTCTCATAAAAGAGACAAGCAAAAGACTTATTAGTGGTGGGATAAAGAGGGGAGGCAAGAGAAAAACATCAGGTCTACTCTTATCACATTCCATTAAAGGAAAGAATATAATGCACACTCATTTTGATAGGAAAACTTATCTCATAATACAGGAGAGTGGGGGACAGGGGCACAAGCAGGGTTGGGGGGAGGATAGAGGGGAGGGCATGGGGAGGAGAATGCAATCCGAGATCAACACTCATGGGGAGGGAAAGGACCATAAGAAAATAGAAGTAATGGGGGACAGGATAGGATGGAGGGAAATATAGTTAGTCCTATACAACACAACTAGTATGGAAATCATTTGCAAAACTAAACAGATATGGCCTATATTGAACTGCCTGTCTTCCAAGGGGAAGGGGTGGAGAGGGAGGGAGCTAAAGAAGTTGGAACTCAAAGTGTTAGGACCAAATGTAATGTTCTTACCACTGGGTAACAAGAAATACAGGTTAAGGGGTCAAGAAAGCTATCTGGCCCTACAGGACAAAAGAGAAGACGGAGACAAGGGCAGGGAGAGAGGATAGAGGAGAGAGCAGATAGGTCACAGGGGCAATTAGAAAGCTTGGGTCTGGGGGGGGGGATAAAAGGGGAGAAAATTTGTAACCCAAAATTGTGTGAAAATAAATGTTAAAAGTTAAATAAAAAAAAAAAAGAATGACTCTTTTGGAAGGGAGAGTAAAGTGGCACATTGGGAAATATAGGTGATGTAAAAACCAAAAAAAATTTACAAAAA
Source organism: Notamacropus eugenii (assembly GCF_028372415.1). Classification (NCBI taxonomy): domain Eukaryota; kingdom Metazoa; phylum Chordata; class Mammalia; order Diprotodontia; family Macropodidae; genus Notamacropus; species Notamacropus eugenii. The sequence continues at coordinate 42,561,905 of NC_092872.1, read as the reverse complement.
ATCCATTTTTAAGAAAGAAAGGAAAATCAAAAGTTACCGATAAAAATAGATATCTTTTTTTTAATCTTTTGAGAAAAGAGTTCTGGGAAACAGAAGTTACTCCCTTTTCCCCAGATCTCTTTTTCTCCTTTCTTCTTTCCCTCCCAGGGAAAAGTAAAAACTCCTTTTGTTCCCCACTTATAGTCTATCTGAATTTAATCTTATTTGTACTAAAGAACACCCTAGTCTTACTCTTCGGGTTCAGTGATAAGGGAGGATTTACTCTGGCAAATACATACATACATATTATATATGTATATATATACACATATAATATATATACATATATAATATATATATACATATATACATACACACACACACACACATATAATGTAATCACTCCTAGACTGGCTATGGAGTCCTAAGCTGCTCTACTGCTAAAAGCCTCCAAGAATGAATCTAGTCTCCCTATCTAGGCCACCAGGTGGAGTGTGGGAAGAGATCAGCCTACTCTGGGATGATTGAAGTAATAAGGAAGTGGGAGCTACTCAGACCAAACTCTGCATCGTGCTGCAACTGACAGTATATTTTAGATGATTCATATCCAAATTTAAATCCCTTACTAACCCTCTGTGCCATTTTAATTGAATCCCAGAGTGCCAAGAAGCGTTTACTCAGTTGAGCATTTAACCTGCGGTGGTCGATAAAAATTGGAACCATACTCCCAGACGGGAAATATCCCTCTACCAGGGCAGTTTCTCCTGGAGCACTGAGGGTTTAAGTGACTTGTCCAGGATCAGAGGTAGGACTTAAAGTCAGGTACTCCTAACTTCAAGGTTGACTTTCTTCCTTTCTTTCTTCCTTCCTCTCTTTCTCTCCTTGTTTTGCAATTAGGGTTAAGTGACCTGCCCAGGCTCATATAACTAGTAAGTAGGGCAACTAGGTGGTGCAGTGGATAGAGCATCAGTGCAGGAGTCAGGAGGACCTGAGTTCAAATCTCACCTCAGACACTTGACACTGTGTGACCTTGGCCAAGTCACTTAACCCCAATTGCCTCAACCTGGATCATCTCCAGTCATCCTGATGAATATCTGGTCACTACATTCAGATGGCTCTGGAGGAGAAGTGAGGCTGATGACCTGCACAGCCCTCCCTCACTCAAACAAAGTCAAGTACAAGTCATGTCATTATTTCTCTGATGGCATGGTCTTCCTCAGCAACGAAGGATGAACACACATGACTAGTAAGTGTCTGAGGCTTCATTTGAACTCAGATCCTCCTGACTCCAAGGCAAGTGCTCTATCCACTGCTGCCCCATGGCTTTCCATCATCATTCTATTCCATGTAGCATTCCTTAAATTTTGGAGACCATCTCAAAAGAGCGATTATATACTTCTATCAGGGATAGACTTTTCGGTACCCATGCTTGTTCAAGAATTGATTGGAATATTTTTGCTTAGAATAATTTATAGCATTTTTTTCCTACTCTGTCCTATTATCTAGCAGCAGCTGGCATGCAATTCCATTATGTCCTCAAATGTGTATATCCATGATACTGCTAATTTTATATTATTTTATGTGCATCTTTTTATAGATGTATATATATATATATATATATTCATATACATGTACCTATTCTCAGATAAACTGTTATTCCCCACTACTGATTGATAGAAGTGCCCAGCTGGTTACCCAGAAACTCATTTTTCCTCTTTGGCTTAGGGATTGTGACTCATGCTAGACTAAGGTTTAATATGGCATCAGCATGAAGCATGTGCAGAGAGGGAGGTAAGAGGGGGAGACCTTGGAGACTGACTCATGACCGCTGTAACAAGTAATCTGCATTATCTGATGATGTTCTCATGGCTGGGACTATTGTAGGAGTGCACAACAAAGGACACCTTTGGTGTGTTCTTATCTCAAATTGTGTAATGTCCTACCAAATACTTCAGTCCAGCATCCGGGGCTATGGGTGACTCAACTTCAAATTCTGGGTGTCCTTTTTTGCTTGCTACTTGACACCTGTGATGAGTCACTGAGTGATATCTCCTTTGGCAAAACTCTAAAAGAAAATGGATGTAAAGTTGAGCAATTTGGAGACTTAAGAACTCTGATCAATGTATGATCAGTTACGATTCCAGAGGACTGATAGGAAGAATGCTACCCAATTCCTGAAATAGAAGGGATAGATTAATATGCAGAATGGTGCATACGTTTTCAATATGTCTAATACCGGAATTTGTTATCTTAACTATGCTTATTTGTAATAAGAAAGTTTTTTTTCTGTTTTCTTTTTTCCAATAGGGAAAGCTAGGAGATGAGACAGAAGAAAAATAAATGCTTGATCCTTTTTTAAGTAAAAATTAACCTTAAAAAAAAGATAATTATTTCTCAATTTTTTTTTTTTGCAAAATGTTGGACAGTAAAAGGAACTTTGTTTATGATTTCTGTATTTCCAGGACACTTGAATCAGAATACTGTACTTAGAGAGTATATCATATACTGGACCTAGTAGCCTTAATGTCTTCCAGGTAGGGGTTACAAACTGGAATTGAGAAGTTCAATAGTTGGGGAAATGGGGAAGAGCAAGAAGGAGAGACACAGATAGATTGTTTTTAAGATCATAGTAACCAGGGGTGTACTAGTAAATGTTTAACAACCAGCTCTTTAGGGGGGGAAATTGTGCACAGAACACATTTTTATCTGAACTCAACATTTTCTCTATTACTTTCTTAAGTCTAGACAATCAACAAAGCAATAAGTCAAGCCCCAATTTGTAGATTTCTGAGATGCAAATGCTTACACTAAAAATTTAACCACCAGCTCTCCTGATTCTGTAGTAGTTGACTCTAGTACACTTCTGATATTAATAACTCATATTTCTAAAGTGTCTAAAGATCTGCAAAACACATTCCTCCCCACATTTTCAGGAAGGCAGTATATATCTTATTATACCCAATTTTTAACAAATTATGAAACTGAGGTTTAGAAAAGTTAAATTCCTTGCTCAAAGTCACCCAGCTAGTGTTCTATCCACTGTACCCTGTAGCTGCCCACCCCTTTATTTTTTTTTTGAGAGTCAGTGGTTAACATGTATCAGCACAATCTTGTCTTCCTTTCCCCTCCCCACCGAGTCACAAGGCTTTCTACCCACTAATAGTGCAACTGGGAGGAGTGTATACTAGATAAAAATGGCCGTTCCAAGTGGGAGTTACACACACTCACTGCACACTGAGCAGGGCAGCTAGGTGGTGCAGCGGATAGAGCACCAGTGCAGGAATCTCACCTCAGACACTTGACACTTACTAGCTGGGTGACCTTGGGCAAGTCACTTATCCTCAGTTGCCTCATCCTGGGTCATCTCCAGTTATCCTGATGAATATCTGGTCACTGGATTCAGATGGCTCTGGAGGAGAAGTGAGGCTGGTCACCTGCACAGCCCTCTCTCACTCAAAACAAAGTCAAGTGCAAGTCATGTCATTATTTCTCTGATGGCATGGTCTTCTTCGGCAACAAAGGACGAACACACACACACACACACACACACACACACACACACACACACACACACACACACACACACACACACACACTGAGCATGCCCAAGTGTACCTCCCAGTTGATAACTTCTATACCTACTGTTCTGAAAGGGTATGCTATGGCATCCTAGTATAGCCCAGGTTTTGCTAGGTGTGCTACAGAGCTGTTCCCCACACCCCCAGACTTTCATATTCCTTAGTCTCAACTGCACTGCCCCCCCTCCACTTCCAACAGAAACTTCTTGTTTGATCTTTCTACCCTGGCGTCTGGAAACGTCACCCTATGAGATTTCTCCAAGGACACAACATGAAGAAAGAGGAAGGTAAGGAGTTGAGGTGAGAGTGAGGAGTAGGGGAATCCCAAGGCCAAGGCTATGGGTCTGGAGGTCCAGTAGTCCTGGGGAACTCTGCTTTGTCATTTCACTTAAATGTTTCCTGGCAAAGACTTTGTTACTGTTGTTGTTTAGTGAATTAGGCGTGTCTGAATCCTGCTGACCCCTACTGGGGTTTTCATAGCAGATACCGGAGTGGTTTTGCCTTTTCCTTCTCCAGTTTATTTTACACATGAGGAAGTGGAGGCAAAGAGGGTTAAGTGACTTCTACAGGATCACACAGCTAGTAAGTGCCTGAGGTCAAATTTGAACTCAGGTTCTCCTGATTCCAGGCTCTGGAGTTCTATCCACTGTGTCATCTACTACTGGGCAAAAACAAAAAAAATGAGAAATCATTGTTCCATGCTGTCTCTAGTGCTTTGTGTGAACATTTTGTGAGAAATGAGTCCAACTAACAAGCCCCCATGAGAAACAGGCTCACCTTAAACAAAGAACAAACACTTGTTGTGAAATCAGTAAAGCTTTTATTAATCTTTACGTTCATTCCCCCTGAATGAACAAGTAGCTCCCAAGTAAGGCTACAAAAGCACTACAATTTGTTCAGTCCAATCCAAGCCCTTTACACTGTTTGGAATTTTGGACTTCCCACCCCACCATCCATTGACCACGAGACTTCATGTTCTCCTCTCTGACAGGCTTCCTCTAAAACAGCTCATCAAGCCTGTGTACAAGTTTCTGACCTTTTAAACCTGACCTTGCTAGGTCACAACTCCAATCACTTAAAGCTGGGATGAGTTTTAGCCTGTGGAAACAGAACTCCTTCCTTGTTTCCCACAAACTAAATATAGAAGTATGATTTATTGCCTTCAGAATCATAATGTATCAGATGACTCCAGCTCCTATACTCACCTGGATTCTCCAAACTTGCTTCCCCTTATCAATATAGCTTCAAAGAGTTCACTCACATACGAAGTTCAAGTCTCACCTTGGGGGCAGCTAGGGAGTGAAGTGGATAGAGCATTGGCCCTGGAGTCAAGAGGATCTAATTTCAAATCTGACCTCAGACACTAGTTGTATGACCCTGGGCAAATCAGTTAATTCTGAGGAAGGAAGGATGAAAGGACCCTGTGATCCTGGGCAAATCCCTTAAGTTCCCAGTACCCTCAGGCAACTCCCTGAGGTGATCAGCTGCTGATTTGCCTCTGAGGGGTGGTTTCCTCACTAGGAATTTCCTACACCAATGAAATCACTTTCAGACCAAAAAAAGAGTTCTGCCAGAACCACCAGAACACAATAACCACAATACAGCTTCTGACACTTGACTACTGCACACTCTCCCTGGCAAGGACCTACCTCTATGTAAGCCATTCCAGTTTCACCTTCCCATCTCTCTTAGGTGCTTAGAGATCTTAAAAAATACAAGAGGTGGGGGAATAGATGGACAATATGAAGTATCGTCACACTGATATGCTAACTATTGCTAATATGTGTTAAATTTGTCCTCTGACAATGCTTACCTTGGCAGGTAAGTGACCATAGGTTCTCCAAAATTGTTGGAGACCTGGAAGATCCTCCCAAGCTAGCAAGGTTTGGAGTATGAGCCTGGGGAAGACCCTCTCTCTATTCCCTGTGCCCAAGTACCTAATTCAGGAGAAAAGTGAGGGAGGACTTTCTGGTAGAGGAATATTGTAGCTATAGCAAATTATGAGGACCATCTTTTAAAACCACATTTTCCGAACTTTTTAGTGTATACCTTGACACTCTTAAAAGTTGTTGTGGTTGTTGTGGAATCATTTCAGGCCTGTCTGACTCTCCATGACTCCATTTGGAATTGTCTTGGCAAAGATACTAGATTGGTTTCCTAAATAACCTTTTTTTGTATGTATCTTTTGGTAAAATCTATTGATATATATGACATTAGAAATTAAAATGTCTTAATATTATTATGAAAACATATGCCCATAAATTTGACAATCTTAGTGAAATGGATGAATATTTACAAAAATATAAATTGCCCAGATTAACAGAAGAGGAAGTAAAATACTTAAATAACCCCATCTCAGAAAAAGAAACTGAACAAGTCATCCATGAACTCCCTAGGCAAAAATCTCCAGGGCCGGATGGATTTACAAGCAAATTCTACAAAACATTTAAAGAACAGCTAATTTCAATATTATATAGACTACTTGGGAAAATTGGTGGAGTCCTACCAAATTCTTTTCATGATACAAATGTGGTGCTGATGTGTGTGTTCATCCTTTGTTGCTGAAGAAGACCATGCCATCAGAGAAATGATGACATGACTTGCGCTTGACTTGATTTGAGTGAGGGAGGGCTGTGCAGGTCACCAGCCTCACTTCTCCTCCAGAGCCATCTGAATCTAGTGCCCAGATATTCATCAAAATGACTGGAGATGACCCAGGATGAGGCAATTGGGGTTAAGTGACTTGGTCAAGGTCACACAGATAGTGAGTATCAAGTGTCTGAGGTGACAATAGAACTCAGGTCCTCTTGACTCCTGTACTGGTGCTCTATCCACTGCACCACCTAGCTGCCCATGGTGCTGATACCTAAACCAAGAAGAACCAAAGTAGAGTATTATTATGAAAATAGTTTTGACCTTGTGGACACCATGAAAAGCTCTCAGAAACCTCCAGACCTCCCTCAGCCACACTTCAAGAATTTCTAAGGCATAGAGGAGTAGTTCTCTAATTTTGTCACACTACTGAAATAAATGAATGAATCTGTTGACTGGAGGGGAATGAGACAAGAAGATAGTTTGGGTAGAAAGGAAAGATTGTAAATGAATGTTAGCTAAGGTAATATATCATAACTTTGTAATGGTTGAAATCAACTCAATCTTCTACCTTTTTCCAGTGACAGTTGGCAACCCTAGAAAAGATAGTTAAATCATCACTGGATATGACTCAGGGATGAAGATTATTAAAAGCAGATCCTAGGATGATAGCAAATGAAACATTAAAGTGACAAAGTCATGGAGTCATGACTGATTAAGGAGGCAAATGAATTCAGAATGGGAAGAACTAATTGGAAAACAGGAAGAGGTCAAGGGATAAAGAGAACAATAAAGACTGAGTTGACTTAATATGGGTGAGAGTGTGAGAAGAGGAGGCTATGGTCACACAATGGTATTTCAAAGTTCCATATCCTATAATGGTATGAGAGAGTGTTAGAGCTGGAAGGAATTTTAGAAACATCAAGTCCAACCCTTGCATCTTACAGATAAGTAAACTGAGGCCAAGAGAGGTTAAAGGACTTGTTCAGGGTCACACAGCTAGTATCTGAGGCAGGATTTAAACTTGTTTATTTGTTTTTTTCTGATTCCAAGACCAGTATTCTCTCCACTGTACCACCAGGTGGTGAGACCAAAGGCCTGACAAGGTCAGTATATAACTAAAGTAAAATGTAGATGGAGGTCATTGGCATGAATGAAGTTAAGAAATTATGTAACTAAGTTGTCCACACAAGTATCAAAACATCCAAGAATAATGACAGGGAATGGGGTGAAGATAAAGAGCATGACTCAAATATTAAAATCATTGAAAAAACAGGGAGAGTGATGAGTGACTTGGAGACTGACAAATGACCACAAATAATGGGGGAAAGGTGGTCTAAATGGACTGTATGGGTTTCTAAAAAGTAAAGGCCAATGAGGGATAGTTGAAAGGATCTGGAGGTTGACATGGGGACTAAAACTATATTTATGCCACCTCCTCATGGCCCTCTGAGTCTGAAATGAGACAATGAAGGGCCACCATTGAAGAAAGTTGTAAATACTGGGACATACTTGGGGGGAAACCAGGTTTCTGTAAAAGCAGAGAAATGACTCTTTGTGGGCAACAGGGCAAGGGCTCTGAGGGACCTGATGAAATGGGATGGAGAGAGTGGGCCTAGGAAGGTGTAGGAATCATTAGCAGCTTAAGGGAAGAGGTAGTGTGGGCATGACTCTTGTACCTAAATCTGTGAGACTGGATGATCAGGATTGGGGAGTCAGTGTAGCAGGAAGTAAAAAAGTGTGAAATCCTTCCCTCAGCACAAATTATCTGACAAGAAGATTTGAGGGACTAACCCAACCCAGTCAGAAATCAAGATCTAACCACTTTCATCATGCTAATGCCCTACTCCAGAACCTATCAGACAATTCTAGATTCCTCATTCTGGCATTCAAGGTCCTCCCACACCTGGACTCATCCTATCTAGCCAACCTTATCTCTTACTCTTCCTTAGCATGACTTTACTGACATTATGACAGGTGTGCCTGACCTCAGAAATTAATCTAACAGAGCTTCAGTTTCCTCACCTTAAAAATGTGACTTTCTTAAAGGGAATGATCCCTGGATGGAAAAGGGGGAGGGTTATATTTGGAGAAAAGGAGTATATTAAAACAAAAGATATTAATCTTGAAAAGAAAAAAGAAAGGCAGAGGACATGCATAAAACCAGTCATTGGACTAGGGGGAAACCTTTAGTGGCTTTTTCCCATAGGAGTGATTTTTTCAATTATCTAAGTCATGGTTGGAATGAGTGTTTTATTTCTAGGAGATTTGTTGCCCCACGCATAAGATTCTTTAGAACATATAGAATATATTATAGGAAACCCCAGCAGGATGAATGGGAGAAAGGTCAGGGTCAAACTAACCTGTGGACTGTGGTTCCAAAAGTAAGTGAGGCTGTCTGTACATTGCTGTTTGTAATAAAGGAAATGAGAAATGTGAACCAGTAAATTCTGGCTCTAGGGGAAGACTCAGCAGAGTAGGAGAAAGCTGTTGTCGAAACACAGCACTCCAAAAAATCTTACAGTGCTGGAGATCAAAGGGACCTTAGAGATGCTCCTCTAGATCAACATTCTCATTTGAAAAATTGGGAAATTGAGTCCCAGTGAGTTGATGTGACAATGTTGGAAAGTGGAGAAGAACAGGGAGGATGTTGTGACTTCCCATTTAGTGTCGTTTTCATTATACCACATTGCCAGGGAGTATACCCTGAACCTAAAACAAATGATCTGACAGTTTCAAGTCCAGTAATATAATGCTCAGTTGGGGCTTTGGTCCCAGTTATGAAACAACATTAGCCTTTGGAAGTCTAGTACAGCCATTTTTGAATGAGAAATATACAAATATGTCACACACTATTAGTCCAACATGCAATCATATTTTTATTATGAATCAACAGATAGAGGTTTATCAAATAGTGGGTCCAGGTAGAGAGACGGTAAAAGACTATGTTTGCCCAGAAAAAAGTTAGTCAAAAGTTACAAATACTTGCATATAGTTCCTGGTCCCTTTCCCCCTATGCCCATCACAAAAGGTTGGGAATGGAAGTGAGGCAGAGATGGTGAGAGAAAGGACAACTGGAGTTAAGATTCTGTCTCCTGAAAAAAAAAGATTCTGTCTACTGTATATGTTGGGTATAGTACTGCATATCTAGTAAAATAGAGGGTGGTCATAGTTAATGAGGTCCTCCAGACACTTTTAAAAAATTAATTGTTGATTGTGTTTTGTTTTTATATTATCTTCATATCCAAATATATCTCTTCCATACTCAGTCATACTTTGTAACAAAGAATTTCTTTTAAGAAAAGGAAAGGGAAGCATTGCAGCAAACTTACCCAAACATCAACTGTGTCTGCCAGTATATGCGATACTCCATATCCCTAGTCCTTCACCTATACAAAGTGAGAGGGGTGCATTTTCTCATCTCTTCTACAGCAGGAATTTTGGTTGTTGTAATCACACAGCATTCTGTTTAGGGGTTCTTGTTCTTTGCATTTACTTTGTGAAGTTATTTTGTATACTGTTTTCCTGGTTCTGCTGACTTCATCCTGCATCAGTTCTTATAAAACTTTCCATGCTCCTATGAAGTCTTGATGTCCATAATTTCTTACAGCACAATAATATTCTATCTTATTCATGTATCACAATTTGTTTATCCATTCCTCAATCAAGGGGCATCTATTTTGTTTCTAGTTATTTTCTACCACAAAATAAGTGCTGCAATGAATATTTTACTGTATAAGGCACCTTCCCATCCTTAGAGTATATGCCATGCAGAAGGATCTCTGGGTCAAAGATTATGGCCATGTTAATCACTTTTCTTTTCAGCATAATTTAAAATTGCTTTCCAGAATAGTTTGGCTCAATTCACAGCTCTGCCAACAATGTATTTAGTGTTCCTGTTTTCCCATAGCCAATGTTTCCTCCAACACTGACTATTCCCACAGTCTATTGTCTTTGCCTACTTCCTGGGTAGGAGATGAAATCTCAGAGCTTTTTCTATTTGTAGTTTTGGAATTATTATTAGTGATTTCTTATTATTAACGATTTGGAGCAATCTGTTACAGGCTTTCTTTGACCTGGGTCCATGGATAGATTTCAAGGGATACATGAACTTGAGTGGGAAAAAAAAATGAACCTCTACCAGAAATTTAGCATTTCCTGCAGTTGTGAATATGGACAACAAACATTATTCTGAGAAGGGACAGAGGGATTCATAACACAAAACAAGTTCAGTGCCTGGTCTAGATTAGAGGTATCAAACCTCTGGCCCATGGTGGGATGTGGCCCAAACCACCATGGAGTGTGACCTGAACTAGATTAAAATGTATTTGGGAAATATTTAACAGAATAGAAATACAATAAAACATGAATAATATTACATTTTAATCATGACTCACAGGGATCCTTTTGTGTGGTTTTATGGCCCCAAATTCTATTTGAGTTTGACGCCACTGGTCTTGTTTCAAGTAGATAATATTGTGCTAGTTGCATCAGGCCTGGGAACACTGTCTGGTTCATCACTGAGATCTCTAGCCACTCAAAAGCGATCCATTCATCCACCCATGCACGTGGAATTCATTTTCCTGTTATCTCACGTCTTTTCTCAACATGGCAGAACATCAATTCAACTCAACAAACATTCATGATACTCTTATTATGTGCAAGATATTATTTTAGTCACTCGAGATACAAATGTCAGTGCTGCTCCCGAGGCATTCCTCGGGACTATCTCAAGGTGCCCAGAGAAAACCAGGCAGAGAAAGACTTGAACTTAGTTCTCCCCGGATTTGAAGTCAGTTTTCTCTATTTACTTCCTCAGTGGTGTCAAGCTCAAATACAAACAAGGCTACTACACAGTACATAAGGATTCCTTGCCCACCACATATTCATTAGAAAACTACATAGTAACATTATTTATGTTCTATCATATTTTTTTTGACTTTGTTAAATATTTCCCAATTACCTTATATTTTGGTTCTGGCCACACTTGGGAGTGACACCTCCACACTATATCATATTGTGTAATTAATAGAAAAGATACCATAAGGGTAAGGGATCAATCCTTGTTTTTGTTGAGGGAGTCAGAACTCTCAAGGGTCAGTTTACTCCCCTGGAACAATGTACTGGAAATTGTCTCTGCCCTTGAAACTTGCAGAACAGCCTATTTAAACAATGGGCCAGAGGCACTGGGCTTTGAGACCTTTCCCTCCTTCCCTCCAAAGTGGGGCACTAGATGGTGCTTCCTTAAAAAGGCATTGAGGGCTTGGGAAGCAAGGACTAGGCACAGGAGATTGGATGGGGGTGGAGGGAAGTTGAGGTTTTAGATCCTGCTATGGATCCTCGATCCAGTGTCACTGTTCTCCTGACTATTCTAAGAACTAGACACTCCATATCTCTCCTTCCTCTGCTGCTCCCACAGATCTACCTGGTTTCCTTTAAATTCCAACCAAAACCCCATCTCCCACAGGAAGCCTTTCCCAACCCCTCTTAATTCCAGTGCCTTCCCTCTGTTAATTATTTCCTGTTTGTTCTGCATATAGATTGTTTGTACATGTCTATTTGCATGCTGTCTCCCCCATTAGACTGAGGGCAAGAACTGCCTTTTGCATCTTTGTGTCCGAAGTACTTAACACAGTGCCTGCCACATAGTAGGAGCTCAATAAATGTTTATTGAATTAAATTGGAAGCAGCATTCTAGACCTATTTTGTTATGCTTTTAGAAGTTTGACATTATTGTAGAGGCCTGGGGATGGACTAGATTTTGCTCTCTTGAAAGACTGTGAGCTGGGGCTGCGCCTAATTTATCTTTAAATTTCTCCCAGTGCCCACACCAAGGATTATAACCAGGAGATAGTCAATAAATGTCAGTCAGTAAGTTATTTTATATCCCCTACTATGTGCCAGGTGGAGCAGCTAGGTAGCACAGCAGATAGAGTACAGCACCTGAAGACTGGAATATTAATCTTCCTGAGTTCAAATCTAACCTCAGACACTTGCTAGTTGTGTGACCATGGGTAAGTCATTTAACCTTGTTTGCCTCCATTTCCTCCATAAATGAACCAGAGAAGAAAACGGCAAATCTCTCTAGTATCTTTGACAAGAAAACCCCAAATAGGGTCACGAAAAGTTGGACATGACTGAAATGACTGAACGACAACATGCCAGGTAGGGTACCAATCACTGTACAATTACTTTCCTCATCTGAGACTCACAACAACCTGTAAGATAGGTGCTAGCTGGAGAAACAGAAGTTAAGTAATTTGCCCAGAGTCACACAGCTACTGGGGCCAGGTCTCTACTGGCTAGTACTCAATCCACTTTCCCACCTAGCTCCCTTTCCTCTCTAAACGATCCTCCCTTCCACACCCCCACACTCCCCTCAGCCCCTTCACAGATGTTCGAATACCTCAGCAGAGTGTTGTAACTGGACAGGCCACCAGGTGACAGTCTAACTCCGGGAGCCCAATGCAAACTGAGCATGCTCAGATACATGCTCAGGCTCTAGCTTCCTAGGACTACCATACGCTCCCTAGTGCCCAGATTCTAATTCAAAAATAGGAATCTTCCTAGATTTGTCTATTTTGTAGACAGCATCTTTGTATCTGTAGTTTCCTAGTCTCTTCACTACTTGACATGGTTCACTGTCTTATGTGTTCTGGACATGTTGCAGTTTCTCAGTGAGATTCTACCCCAGGAGTGAGGAACCTGCAGGGAAATCCAATTTTAGATTCAGTCAGAAGGCCAAGCTTGAGGATTTAGAAGGCCACATGTGGCCTGAAGGCCACAGGTTCACCATCCCTGTTGTCTATCATCTCTCACATCCTTCCAAATTCAACTTAAGGGTCACCTCTTACATTAACCTTATCCTGATGTCAACATCCCCTCACTCCTTTGCTAGTACCACTATCACCCTCCCAGAAATTATTTTGTATCTATCCACTTTATACATTTTTTGTATTTACTTATAAAGGTACATGTTTTCTATCACAATATAATAGAAGCTCTTTGAAGGCAGGAAATGTTTCATTTTTGTCAATATTCTTAGGATCTAGTACAATGCTTGGCAAATAGTAGGTATTTACTAAATGTCTGTTGAATTGAACTTAGACTAAATAAAATTTATCAAAAGGAAAGGTATAGGAAAAGGTATAGCCCTCTGCTTGGGCACACTGTTTGTTTTTTCTCACAGTATTGGACATTTGGTGCTCAAAGTTGTGTGAGCCCTGCCCAGTGTGGATGTCCCATGACACACACTGCTTCTACCCCATTCAACACATGCCCTTGTACCCTGGGAAGTGGGGATGGGAATAAGATAGGTGATAGCATTAAAATCCAAAATGGCTTGAGTAAATCACAGCTACTTGTAGTAATCTGGATTTCCAGGATCCTCCCTCTCTTTGCCTTCTGTCCCTTGTTCTCCCAACAGAGACCTAAGCTGCTCAATGAGCTTTTGTAAATGAGAGCTATTAAGCATTCCCCATCTTGGGTCAGGACAACGGTGTTAAGGAATCGCAGCTCATTACAATCCATCCCATACCTTCCCCTCTCACTGCCTTTCGTGATCATCAGTTCTAACACATGGTGCTACTCCTGAAAAGATGAAATCCTAATTCTTGGTTATCCACCAAACTATTCAGTGCTTCAGAAGGTAGACCTTGGTCTATCCCTCCTCCCTTCTGTGATACCTTCCAGGTATGTATCTTCTCCCCTTCTCCTTTTCCCAGTATGAAGTGGATGTATCCTAGAAACCAAAGGGAACAACCCAAACCTAGCGTCTGGTCTTTTTTAAAGGCCCAATGGAGAGTGACCACAATATCACCCCTGATGACTCTCCTCTTTAACAGTTCATCCCTCTGCACAACATCATCTCTCTTTTGAGCCTAAAAGTTGGGAAAATTCAGCTGGGAGGACATATCAAAGTTGAGTAGTAGAGGGTTGCCTCCATAGTGGAACTAGTTGTGTCCACAGAGACAGAGGGATTTGAAGCTCTTCCAGTTCTGCTGATTATGGATTCTGAATGCTTGGACAAGTGACTTAACTTCTCTAGGCCTCAGTCTCCTCATCTGCAGAATGATGGGTTTGGACTAGATGCTCTGGAAGGTCCCTTCCTGGTTGAAATCATGTGAGGTTATGATTTTCATATCCATATCTTTAGCCCTGACATATGTCTTGAACTTGAGTCTAGACCTATATCTCCAATTATTTATGAGACATCTCTATCCCACTCTCTCAACCATGTTCAGATTTAGTGAGTCAAGCCTGCTTATTTTTCCGATCTCATTATTTCTGTCATTGACACATTCACCCAGTCTTGGATGCTGAAACCTTGATGTTCTCTCTGACTCTTTTGGGGGCAGCTAAGTGACACAGAGGAGAGAGAACTGGGTCTGGAGTCAGAAAAACCTAAATTCAAATCTGGCCTCAGACACTTATAGCTTTGTGACCCAGGGTTAAATCACTTAACCTTTTGTCCGTCTCAGTTTCCTCAACTGTAAAAAGGAGATCCCAGTTCTACCTACCTCCTACTATTGTTGTGAGGATAAGATGATATAGCTGAAAAGTATTTAGCATAGTGCCTGGTGATGGGGTACTCTGACCCCAGCCCTAGAACCATATCTCTCCCCAGCCCAAAGGCCTTTTCTCTCAAAATAACTTATGAATGGACCTAATGAGGCAAATATCTCTCCCTGTTACAAGAATAAACTCACCTCTGTAGAATTTTCCTTTCATGAACAGGATTACCTTGTACCAGCAGAACTATCATATACTGATTCCCACATTATGCATACAATCCAGAGGTCAAGCTATAGATGTCAGCTCCCAAGGCTATCTTATTACGGATGTAACAGACCAAAAACACAACCCTTAGAAGTCCCCCCACCCCACCAGGGTTTGCAGTAGTGAATGACATCAGCACTCAAGGTACAGAAACTGTATGTTCACCATCTAGTTAACATACTTGGCACATCAATCACTGAACTTTTTCTATATAAGCTTCAGCATCAGTCCCATTGGGTTGCAAGTTCCATAAGGACCTCTGCCCAGCTATATTAGTATTACAATAAATTTTTTGCCACTTAACTGGAAGACTGCTTGGGTCTGTGAATTCTTTCCAGACAACTCTACCCTGAACCTCGGTATTTTGGGGTCCCTGCACCCCTAAAACCACATCAATAATGGGCCAATAATGGCCCTCATTCCCATTCCCATTGCCATAGTTCCTAACAGGTCTTCCTACTCTTACTGTCTCTTTGTCCAATTTTGCTTTCATATCACTACTGTCCATACTTTGTGCCTGCTTATGCTTCTGTTAGACCTCTGCTCAAAACCTTTCACTGACTCCTTATGATTTGAGTTTGATATTTAAGCCCCGCCCCCCGTAATCATATGACCCTTTACCTTTCCAGTCTCCCTTCACAATACTCCCTACCACATGCGCTACCTATGTTTCACTTAAGCTTACTCTTATCTCTAGCTATAGATACACGCTATCTTTCTTACAGGAGTTTCTTTGTTCTCAGGTTTCTTATCCTTGAAATGTACTCTCATCCCATCCTCCTCCTACCAAATTCTTTAAATTCATCCTTAAAAGCTCAGGCCAAAGGCTATGTTCTAAAGGAAGCGTTATCTGATCCCCCAGCCCTTAATCACCCTCACCTTGGAACCTCACAAAGCATCGCGCTCATAGTTCTTTAGAATTAGTTTGTGTTTTAAGCTATTTGTATCCACCTACAATTATCATGACAATATTTTTCTGCAATGGCAGATACATAAATTAAAACACATACTAGTCTGTACTTGGGATATTTTCTAAAAAAACTTTACTGATATTTTTTGTATTTTTCTCACTAGCAATACTCTTCTTGCTTCATACAGAGCTATGCCTGATAGCAAAGAATAAAAGAGGAAAAATATCATTCAGCAAAACTAAACAATACATTGACAGAGTTTGACATGATATACAATGTTCTGCACCCATATTCCCCCACCTCTACAAAGAAGCAAGAGGAGGTGCTGTCTCATGGTTCTGCTCGGGGCTATACTTGGTCATTATAACTTACCAGCATTCAGGTTGGGTGGGTTTTTTGGCCATTGTCCCTTCCATTTCCACCATTGTAGTCATAGCATGTGTCATGTACTGGTTTAGCCCACTTCCGTACACATCTGTTCACACAAGTCTTTTCATGCTGTTTTGAATTTTTTGTATTCGTTATTTCTGAAAATGCAGATAGCTTGTTTACCTATTCCTCAATTGATGGGCATCTACTTTTTTTCAACTTAGTAACTTTTAAAATTAAGAGTCAATTAAAAGAAATACTTGGTAAAGAATAAAAAACTCGAGTTATTAACAGTTGGCCTTATCACTTATGTTTCTAGTTAGTTTGTTCAGTTATTTTAGTCGTGTCTGACTCTTTGAGACCCCATTTGGAGTTTTCTTGGCAAAGTTACTGGTGTGGTTTGCCATTCCTTCTCCAGTTCATTTTACAAATGAAGAAATTGAGGCAAACAGGGTGAAGTGATTTGCCCAGGGTCACACAGCTAGTAAGCGTGTGTAAGCTAATAAGATTTGAACTCAGATCTTCCTGACTCCAGGCCTGGTCACTCTATCTACTGCACCTGCCCTCAGTTTGTACTGTGATGGAAGAGGAGAGAAGCAATCAATATTCATTAAGGGTCTGTCATGTGCCAGGCATTGGGCTAGGCATTGGGGATACAGATGCAAAAATGAGATAGTTCCTGCCTGCCTTCAAGAAGCCTACATTCTACTAGAGGGATATGAGTATACAAGTAGAAGAAGAAATGCAACAAAGTAGCATCATGAAAACTCAGGGAGGAAAGGGTGTCTAGGAGGAAATGGTGGTCAGCAGTATCAAAAGCTCCAGAGAGGTCAAGAAGGATGAAGCCTGACATAAAGTCATTGGGTTTGACATTTAAGATATTACTGGTGATTTTGCAAGAGTAGTTTCCTAGGAAAAGTAGGCTCAGAAACCAAATTGCAAATGGCAAACAGAAAAATGAGTTGGCTAACTCAGCTACACATTTTCTGTGATTAGTGGCCTCCACCACACAACTTTCCTGATCATCACAACCATGGACCTTCCCATCTCTTGTTCTGAACAATTGAACCTCAGCATAGCATTGGAGTTTTACATAACTTTCTTTGTAAAAGAAAAGATTCAACTTAGGAGGTAGACAGGTAACATGAGACGACTGTGTGGTCTAGTAGAAAAGGAAGCAGGAGATGTGGGTTTAATCTAGTTCTCTTACTTACTATTTATATAACCTTGGGAAAGTCCTTTTATTTCCCTGATTCTTCATTTCCTCAACTGCAAAATGAATTTGACCTAGATGACATCTGAGCATCTTTCTGTCTCTAAGTCTTCTACCAGCCTTTGGGGCTGAGGGAGAAAGGGTGGATGAATATCAGTGGATCCCTACTCCATGTAAAGAAGGGTCCACAGATACTCATAGACCTTCATAAACTTCCACTTTCTCTTGTGCTGTTGACTGCTAAATAATTGCCCATGAGGCTATGTGCCACCCTCTCCTTCCCCTTGTGTGACCATTTTAACCTTTAAACTAGAAAATTCTCATGTATTTACATGGGGTGGGAGATAGCACTGGAGGGGGTGGGGGTGGGGCTAGAGAACAGAAGCCCCAGGCACTTTGGTGAAGCAGGAAAGTAGCCTTACCTCTAAAGAGGAGGGGTAACACTGGGGCCTCAGACGCTGGGAGGTCTGGTACCATTCTACTTTTTTTCATCTAGGAATAAAATTCTGCACTCAGACCTGAGAGCCTTGATAGAAACTGGAGGAAAGCAAGCTAGACATCTGAGTGACTTAGAACATGGCCTTAAAATGGGGAAAATGTCCTTTGTTTTCAGAGTAAGACAGAGAACTCCAGAGAGAAAAGTCCAAGCCCAGTAATCGATTGTGTGTCTGTCACTTGAGAACTAGCTTAGATAGGTGTAGAGATAGTCTCCTCATTCTCTATACACCAAGTGATGAATTTAAGGGAGGGTGGGGAGTGGGAGAATGCCACAATAAGTCACAGATATTATCTATTGAGGCATAGAGAGATAAAATCTGGGATCTTTGGGACATTGACAGAAATAACAGTAGGAACAACTTCGAGATTTATAAAGCATTTGAACAGCAGACTTCCTTGTAAAGGAAGTAGGAAATTGCAGTAAGGCAGTGACTCCTGTGTGTGTGTGTGTGTGTGTAGATATTTCATTAAATATTTCCCAATTACATGTAAAAAAAAATTTAACAACCATTTTTATCAATTTTGAGTTCTAAATTCTCTCCCTCCCGACGCCCCAGAAGGCAAGCAATTTTATTTTTATTATACCTGAGGGCAGCTAGGTGGCGAAATGGATAAAGCACCAGTCCTGGAGTCAGGAAGGTTCATCTTCCTGAGTTCAAATCTAGCCTCAGACCCTTAAACCATCTGTTTGACCCTGAGCAAGTCACTTTACCCTATTTGCCTCAGTTTCCTCATCTGTAAAATGAGCTGGAGAAAGAAATGACCACTCCAGTATCTTTGCCAAGAAAACCCCAAATGGAGTCATGAAGAGTAGGACATGACTGAAAAACCACTGAACAGCATACATGTGAGGTCATGAAAAACATATTTCCATATTAGTAGAGTTGCAAAAGAACATACAAACAAAATAAAGTAATAAAAATAAAGAAAGTTGAGAAAAGTATGCTGCGATCTATATTCAGAGTACTTTGGTTTTCTTTTTGGAGGTGGATAGTATTTTTCATCGTGGGTCCTCTGAAACTGACTTGGATCGTTGTCTTAATTAGATTAGCTAAGTCTTTCACAGTTGATAATCATTACTGTATTGCTATTGTTCTTCTGATTCTGCTCACTTCATTTTGCATCAGTTAGTTTAAGTCTTTCTAGGTTTTTCTGAAACCATACCCTTCATCATTTCCTACAGCACAAATGTATTCCATCACAATCACTTACCACAATTTGTTCAAGTCATTCCCCAAATGATGGGCATCCCCTCAATTTTAATTCTTTGCCAGGGGCCATTTCCAGTCATACAGATCTATATCTTGCCATGGCACCCAGATGGCTCCAGAGGAGAAAGTGAGGCTGATGACTTTGCACAGCCCTCCCTCACTTAAATCCAATTCACTTGCAGGTGAGAATGAAGGACAAACAATAACAACAGTTCTTTGCTACCACAAAAAGAACTGCCATAAATATTTTTTAGCAAATTAGCCCTTTTCCCTTTTCTTTGATCTCTTTGGGATACAGGCCTAGTAGTGGTATTGTTGAGTCAAAGAGTATGCACAATTTTATAGCCCTTTGGGCATAGTTCCAAATTGTTCTCCAGAATGGTTCACAACTCCACCAACAATGCATTATTGTACCTATTTTTCCACATCCCCTTCAGTATTTGTCATTTTCCTTTTCTGTCATGTTAATCAATTTGATATGTGTGAGGTGATATCTCAGAATTGTTTTAATTTGCATTTCTCTAATCAATAGTGGTTCAGGACATTTAATACGACTATTTGAAAGCTTTGATTTCTTCTCTTGAAAGCTGTCTATTTATATCTTGACTATTTATCAATTGGGGAATGGCTCATATTTTTACAAATTCGATTCCCTATATATTCAAGAAATGAGGCCTTTATCAAAGAAACTTTTTATAAAATTTTCCCCAGTCTCTTGTTTTCCTTCTAACCTTCGCTGCATTAGTTTTGTTTGTGCAAAACCTATTTAGTTTCATGAAATCAAAATAATCCATTTTACTTCCCATGATCTTCTCTATCTCTTGTTTGGTCATAAACTCTTTCCTTTTCCATAGATCTGTCCCCATATCTGTCATAAATAGTTTGCAGCTCCACGGAGACTCATTTCTTATCTAAACTTTGTATTAACCTTGTTTCCTTCAAAATTCTGCTCAGCAGCCATGACCTACATGGAACATTTCCTGACCTTTCTAGCTGCTAGTGGAGAAATTTACCTTGTATATATTTTACCTCTTTTTACCTAGCTATTATACCACTGCTGGGCTTAGAAGTCTGTGGGGCTACATCCTCTCCCTCTCTACTAAGAAGTTCCTGTGCTCTGAACCAATACAAATGGCAACAAGGCTCAATTCTGGGTGAGACTGACCCCTTAAAGGAAGGGCCGGACTCAGACAGAGCACTGAGTTGAGTTCAAGAAGATCTGAATTCAAATCCTACCCCGGACACTTAATAGTTGTGGCACCCTGGAAAAGTCACTTAATATCAGTTTTTTCAACTGAACAATGGGGCTAATAACAATCTCACAGGGTTGTCATAAGAATCAAATGAGGTAATATATGTAAAGCACTCTGTAAATCTTAAACCCTATTATTGTTATCTGATGATTATTATAGCCTGGCTTAGGACTAGAGTATACTTAAAAAGAAGAAATAAAAAGGTATTCAATGGACATCATGAACCAGGCATAGGATAGGAAAAAAGAAATGCTTAACACAAAGACCCACAATCCTATATTGACAGAAAGCTTAAACAAGCAGCTGTAATAACTCCTGTGTATTGTCCCAAGAGGTTGAGACTTAAAACCATTAAAACATAAAGCCTTTTCCAGGAAGCCATTTCACCTCAGCTCTGCAATGACCAAACAGCTGCTTCCAAATTCAAGCCTTTCTGCAAGCTATTCCAGGGTTTGGGTTCATCCTCCAGCTCGTACATAACCTCTCAAAGAACTGCTGAAGTTAAGTCAATCTTCCTCCTACCTGAGGAACCAGAGTTCCAGACCTCTCACATATGTCCAAGAGTGCACATATCCACATCAACTACTGTTGCTCAATCTATCACTTGTGTCCCTCAAAGAAACACAAAGCAGAAAAGCACTGAGGACTGTCTGAAGAAAGTATGCATAGGAATGTGCTTCAATTCTATTGTGCTGTTCTAAATAACAAAAGGGATGGTTTTGGAGAAACCTAGAAAGAACTGTATAAACTGATGCAGGGTAAAGAAAACATATTCAGCAAAATAGTTTATACAATAGCAACATTGTAAAAACAAACAACTTTGAAAGTCTTAAAACTCTGATCCATATGACCGATCACTAATTCAGAGGAATGATGGTGAAGCATACTACCCACCTAGTGATAGGGAGATGACAGACTCAGGGTGCAGAATGAAAAAGATATTTTTTGCTTATGGTCAGTGGTGGGAATTTGTTTTTCTTGATTATGAGTATTTGTTATAAGGTCTTGTTTTTGTTTTTCATTTGGTGGTGGGGAGGGATAGGAGGGCAAATAGATTTTTCTTAGTTGAAAAAATTAAACTGAAATTTTTTAATATAAAAAAAAGTTTACACACACACACACTCAGACACACACATACACACACCATGCTACCACCACCCCCAAAACAAAACAGAAGAGTACATTCTGCTACATTTTTGAACCAAAGGCCCAGGCTCAAGTTGACTTGGTTGAGTCCCTTTGCTCTAGCTGCCGTGTAAGAGTAGCCACCACATTTCCTGAATTGTGGCAAAGGGAAGCAGCCTTCTTCTCTTCCACCCCTCCAGGGATAGAGCCCAATAGATCTAAGACCATCTGCCAGTGGGCAGACAGAAGAGAGTGAAGGAGTGGCTACTCCTCACTGAGTCAACAGTTTCTCCTGATCAACAGCCATTAAGGTGATTGCTTCATCATCTTATGGGGCCCAAGTCCTTCTGCATGGAGCCACATGGGGCAGGGCAACTGTATGTTTTCCCTAGAGGTGTACTCTGATTCAATCCCTGTTAACATGTTTTTCTATATATTGTTTTCCCTTATAGAACAAAAGTTCTTTGAGACAAAGAATTGCTTCACTTTTATCTTCGTTTTCTCAGCACTTAGCACAGTGCAAAATAAGTGCGTGTTAATGGAGTAATTGATTGACTGATTCCACCTAGCTGAGTACTCTGCTATACAGCAAGTACTTAATGAGCAGAATGGGGGGGGGGGGGGGGGAAGTGGAAGATATTTTGGTGCACACCTGTAATTTCATTGGCATTAGGAACTCCAGGTGTAGAATCTCCCTCCACCATACAAATACGTAACTTGTCTGTAATCACACTCTTATAATTTATAATATAATAATCTTAGTTACCCCAGGTCACAGAGTTAGTTTATGTAAAAGGCAGGGCTTGAACCCAGGACTTCCTGACTCCAAGGTACCCTTTTATCCACAACCGAGCTGCTTCTCTAACAGTAATGGTTTGTTGAATTGAATTGAACTCATTTGAATCCAGAGGAACATGACACTCAGAAATTAAACTGAGGATAGCAAGATTGTAAAGGTCTTGAAGGGCAGCCTAAAAAGAGTTTGGGAGAAGGGCAGCTAGGTTGCACAGTGGATAGAGCACCAACACTGGAATCAGGAGGACCTAATTTCAAATCTAGCCCCAGACACTTTACTAGCTGCGTGACCCTAGGCAAGTCACTTAATCCCAATTGCCCCCCCCCAAAAAAATGTTGAGAAAAAAAGAGTTTGGGAGAGCCATGAAAGGACTGATTTGATTTGACCATGCATTAAAAAGATTAATCTTCTATGTGTAGGATGAACAGGAGAAACTGGTGGTAGAGAAACCAGTTGGAATGTTATTGCAGCACTCGACACATGAGCTAAAGAGGTCCAGGTGAGAACAATGTGGCTGTGATAAGGGTGTTGGCTTTGAGAATGTTAAGGAAGAAGCCGATGAAAAATATATTTCCTTAGCTGAATTGGCATGATTTGGCAATTGAGTGGATGTGGAGAAAGAAGAGCCAACGATGACTCATGAAGAAGTTGGTGTTATTACAAACTGAGCCAGCAACTCCCACATCTAGACGTGATCTCTTGCTAGTCCCAATCTGTTTCTGAACTCTAAATCTTTTTCTTTTTCCACTGATGCTTCCTAAATACAGGCTCTTCTTTAGGCTTGTTACCCTTTAACTCAACAATTCAATTTAAAAGCATTTATGATAAAATCTGTAAAGCGCTTAGCACAGTGTCTGGCATATAGCAGGCGCTATATAAATGCTAGGCACGATGGTCTGCCTTCTGTGCGTCTGCTCTGATTTCACTAGGCTAAGGCAACTAGGGCAACTAGCTTCATGGCTCAATGGATGGAGTGCCAGGCTTGGAGTGAGGAAAACTCATCTTCAGTGTTCAAATCTGGCCTCCGACATGTACTAGCTGTGTGACCCCGGGCAAGTCACTTCACCCTATTTGCCTCAGTTTCCTCATCTGTAAAATGAGCTGGAGAAGGAAATGGCTAACCACTCCAGTATTTCTGCCAAGAAAACCCCAGATGGGGTCAAGAAGAGTCAGACACAACTGAACAATAATAAAAGGAACTTCCTGTAAGGAAATTTCCTCTTCCAATATAGAGTAGTAACTCTTACACAATTGACAGTTTTAGAGAGGAGCCTGGGACGCTGAAAAATTAAACAACTTATCCTGGATAACACAAGAAATATGTGTCTGTGGTAGAACTCAAACCCAGGTCCCCATGATCCTCAAACTTGCTCTCTTTCCATTGTGGCCCTCTTCTTATCCTGTGCTAAAGACAGAAAAACAAAAATGAGACGATCCTCCTCTCAACGAGCTCCCGTTTTACCGAGGGAATAACCACACAAATATAATATCATTCCTGACTTTATGTAATACTTTCAGGTTAGGAGAGTGCTTTACATGTATTATGTCGTTTTGATCCTCATGATAACCCTGGGAAGTAGGTGCTGGAATTATCTCTATTTTACAGATGAGGATTAGAGATTGAGAGGGGTTAAAGACTTGCCCACAGTCACAGCTAGTATTCCAGGTCTTCTTAACTCTTGTATGTACCACCTAACTCTACCTGCCTGAGCTGCAAATGAAAGTGAGTTAATTTGCAAAAATACCAAATAATCTTAAGGTGAGAGTGGGGTTTGAAGCACTTACAACGAGGCCCTAGAGGCAATCTTTTAAGGGACCTGGGAGTTCTAAGTAATGGAGTTGAGGACGGATAGGATTTCAGGTCTGAGAGATAACCTGCAGAAAGGAATGAATGTGATGTGGGTGTGATATATTATATGTGTGTTCTTCCTTTGTTGCCAAAGAAGACCATGCCATCAGAGAAATGATGACATGACTTGCACTTGACTTTGTTTTGAGTGAGGGAGGGCTGTGCAGGTCGCCAGCCTCACTTTTCCTCCAGAGTCATCTGAATTCAGTGACCTGATATTCATCAGGATGACTGGAGATGACTCAGGATGAGGCAATTGGGATTAAGTGACTTGCCCAAGGTTACACAGTTAGTGAGTATCAAGTGTCTGAGGTGAGATTGAACTCAGGTGCTCCTGACTCCTGCACTGGTGCTCTATCCACTCTACCACCTAGCTGCCCTGATATCTTATATGGGGAAGGCTTCCATTCCAATGGAAAGACTGTGTTTTAACTTAGAAGCAGTAGGGAGCCACGACAGTTTTCTGAGGAGGAGAATGACATGATCAGATACGTGTTTTAGGAATATCAATTGGGCAGCCAGAGATTAGATTAGAGGGAGAGAGAGAGAGAGAGTCTGAGCTCAGGAGGCAATTCACCACCCAGCACTGATTTCTGGACCATTCTGGCACCAATTTTTCAACCTAACAAAGCTGTGTACTCTTAGTACCACTGTGCATTTCTGTGTGCAATTTAATACACAAGGCATTTTGAGTTCATATGATGTGCTACCTCATCCATTTTATGTTTCAAGATTTGTACTAGCTCCTGATGTCACATTCAGTTCTTGGGCAATTTATGAACTGTGGAGATTGCCAAGGGGTTTGTGGTTTGAATCTTCTTATTACATGAAAATAACTTTTAAAAACCTGAACATTTGTCCTTTTCCAAGGGCAGATAGAAGCAACAATAATTTAGAAACTGGTTTTTATGAACCAGTGTCCTGTATTTTTTATATATTTTTTAATATATTTTTGATATATTTCAGCCCTTCTATGAAATAATTCCCATAGTGCATATGGCAATGGGTTTATTATTCAGGAGGACATATATTTAGATTTGGGCTCAGATACTAAGCAAGCTACTTAAAACTTCTTTGTGCCTCAGTTTCCTCATTTACAAAATGGAAGACTCACTGGTCTCTAATGTCCCTTTCAGTTCTACATCTATGATCTCATGACTCAGTAAATACAAGCAGCCCAATCTTACCTACCCTACAATCCCAGGGCACACTCTTCCTCTCCACCTCAGCTCCATTCTGGATCATAGCATCACAGGATTTGAAGATGGAGCCTGATGCTTTATTTTCACCATTTTACAGGTGAGGAAACAGCAGTCCTGTAAGGGAAAATAACTCACCCAACGTCACATGATCAGTAACAGAGTCAGGAATCAAACTCAGATATCAAACTCTTAACTTTCAACACAGAGTTAGCTAAACTAAACTGCCAAGCAGTTAAACTATGCTTCAGAGAGCGCAACTTCGATGGGCTGGCCATGTCAGTCGAATGCTTGCCAAAAAGACTATTTTATGGAGAACTCCCATGGGGCAGATTCTGACATGGTGGCCAGAAGAAGCGATACAGGGACACTCTCAAGGTTTCTCTCAAGAACTTTGGATTTGATTGTGCAACATGGGAGACACTGGCACAGGACCACTCAGCATGGTGTGCCCACATCAGAAAGGGTGCTGTGCTGTGCTCTATGGGCAAGGCAGAATTGAAACAGCACAAAGGAAACATAGGATGCGGAAATTTGGTGTAACCACCCCAAATATTCACACCGAGTATTTGTGTCCAACCTGTGGTAGAGCATTCCAAACTCATGTTGGTCTGGTCAGCGACAGTCATACACACTGAAACTTCACTTGATCATGGTGATGTCATTTTGGTCCTCTTTGAGAATGAAGGACAACAACCAACCAAGCTGGCATCTCCTGGAAGAGGAAAAGAGATAACCCTGTCTTACTCAAAAATGATGGCAATTACAGCCTATAATGATCACAGCTTGGATTTACTACCGAGGTGTACATACTTAATAAATCTGTCTATCTGTCTGTCCCTAGAGTTTTTGCAGTTTACTAGGCACTTTCTCCACAAAAGCCCGAGTACTCATGGGAGAATTGTTATTTCCAGCTACTCATACCTAACCTCCATTGCAATGGGAGAGGGTGGGACCTTTCAGGAACATAGCTTAATTTACTGTGTTTTTTTCTTTATAAGCCTCACTAAGTGGGGCCATCAGTAGATGACCTCCGATGCAGCTGAACCCTCTTCATTCTTGTTCTATATAACACTGAACAGGACGCAGAACATCCAGTCCTCTCCTTTCACTGGTCACCTGTTCCCTTCCCCCTCTCTACCCCTAGACTTGGCTCTATAACCAGTTCTCTTCTTTACCTTTGTGATTATCCACTATGGCTTAGGCACAGGGCAGCTAGGTGGCCCAGTGGATAGAGTACCTGAGTTCAAATCTGGTCTCAGACACTTACTAACTGTGTGACCCTGGGCAAGCTCTTAACCCTGCTTGCCTTAGTTCCTCATAATGAGTTGGAGAAGGAAATGGCAAACCATTCTACTCTCTTTGCCAAGAAAACTCCAAATGGAGTCACAAAGAGTTGGACATGACTGAAAACTGAAAACAAAAAGCTCAGGTATGCCTTTGTCTTTGAAAATTGTTCTTGCTGGGTGGTGCTAACCTGGCCACCCTTTGTGACCCAAGGTTGCCCAACTAGTTAGTGCAGAGCTTCTTTCCTGATCTAGTGACGTCTTTCTACTACACCACCCAACTGGGCTATGACTTAGCTATGCCAGACTGACAAAAGGCATGTGCCCAGAGGTTTTTCCTCTACCTCTTGTGCCTTTTGTCTTTACTTAGTGTCTGGTCAGACCCAGTTCCCCTGAATGTGACCCTGAGGTAGAACTCTTTTTCAAGAGTGAAGTTTTTAGTTAATCAATCAAGCTCCCAAGCTAAGCAACTTGAAAGCAGGAACTGTCTTTCGACCCTTTTTGTATCCCAAATGTAGTAAGTATTTAATCATTTTCTTTTTTTGTTTATTGTTTGATTTTATTGTTTGTTTATTGATTGATTGATCTGCAAATAGCACAGACACTAGCTAGTATTTTATCTTTCTTTTCTCTGTTTTATTGGGAAGATTCCAACCCCCTCTGGGGCCATCAAGGCTTAGGATACTCTACTTCCTAGTAAGTGATTTACAAATGAAATAAGTGAGGCAAAGTGACCTTTGCCCCAGGTTACATAGTAGCAAAGGTGGGACCTAAGCCCAGATCACCTGATCCAGTTCTTTAGCTCTCTTTCCATAACAATCAGCCATTAGACTGTGACTAAGTGCTGGACTGTGAGTTGTTTGGGATAGCTCCAGAACCTTAGGGTAGAGCTGGGAGCTTATCAGAAGGAGAGTTCTATTACCTGTTCTTATTCTGGCCACTTTGCTAAACCTCTTCTTTGGTGTTTTTGTAAACCTCACCACTTGCAGGAGCAGCAGGCCAGGAAAAAGCTGGCCCCTTAAAGAGAAGAAAGTTAAATTTTGTTGATCTCATGAGCGGTCACCCTGGATGGGGGCTGAGCCATTAATGAGTTAAAATTCAGAAGTCACGAAGATCAAGATGAAAAGTAAAGTGAGTAGAACTAGGAGAACAAATTATACAATCACAACAGTATTATAAAAATGAACAATTTTGAAAGCCTTTAAAACTCTGATCAATGTAATCGTTAACCATGATTCACAGAGGACCAATGGTAATACACATGACCCAACTCCTACTCAGGGTATAGAATCACACACACACACACATACACACACAGAAACTCATACACATGTATATTTGTATGCATACTATATATAGTAGTTAATGTATATACACATGCATATATATATCTATATGTATGTATGTATACATATATACATACATATACCTATATTACTATATGTATATGTGCTTATATACATATGCAAATACGTAAATATTTGCATACATACATATATACATATACATATATACACATATAATATATATATGCATATATATAATGCCACCATTACATAAAACAATTTATACCATTTTCATTACATGAAACAGATAGGAGTTTGCTGCTTATTAGAAGCAGCTGGTTACCAGAGCTAAAGAAGGAATATGTAATAGTTAATGCATAGCTATTCCCAAGAGATAAAAGGGGATATACATCACTTGAGACAGGAGGTAAAGAAAAATATAATTATCCTTAGGCAATTAAAGGTAGAAAGAAGAACTTGAAGGAAACCAGCTGTTGTAACTTGATCCTACAGTGTATGCTGGGGTCATATATAGCAAAGTGGAGAATTAGAATAAAATGGAGTTGGTTGTGTCAACTCTTAACAGCCCAGTCTTAACAATCCACTTTTAACAAGCCCAATGTTATGAAAATCTTCCTAACCAACAGTAGCACTGGCCACTTTAGGATGTAGTGGGTTCCCCCTTATTGAAGATCTTCACATCTGAGGCCTTGCAATGATCTCACGACTTTCACCATCCTGGTGGCATATGTCTGGATATTTCTCAATATCCTTTCTGAAATAGGAAGTCTATAACCAAATATAACAATCCATATGCGGTGCCAGATCATGGAAGGCCTTGAGGAGCTTGAATTCCACTCAGAGAGTAAAAGGGAGCCATTAACGGTGTTAGGGTAGTGAGATGAGCAGATTGATGTCCAAGAAAGATTTTTATGCTAGTTTTATGAAGGAGGATTTAGTGAAAGGACAGAGTGAAGATATTACAATAATCTAAGTGTGGTAATGAGTGCCTCAACTACAGTAGTGACAACAGGACAGAGAAGAGGTGACACTTTTCAGAAATGTTTGTTAAAAATCAAATCAATAGGACTTAGTAACTAATTGCATGTGAGAGGGTAAGGAGAGAGAAGTATTAATGATAAACCTAAGGTTGCAAATATGGGAGACCAAGTGTATGGTGATACCACAGATAAAAGGAAGAAATTATAAAGTCTGGAAGAGTAACAAATTTAGGGGGGAAATAATCAACTCAGATGCAGACATGTTGCATGTGATCTGCTAGCAAGACAGCCAGTTAGAGATATAAATTGTAAATAGTTTAAAGAAACAGGCCTGGACCTCAGAAAATTAGTCAGTGCTGACAATATAGATTTGAGGTAGAAGGGTTCCAAACCCTTTTTGTTTGTTTGTGGAGGCTGTTGTTCACTTGTTTCTGTCATGTCCAACTCTTCTTGACCCCATTTGAGATTTTCTTGGCAGATATACTGGAGTAATTTGCCATTTCCTTCTCCAGCTCATTTTACAGATGAGGAAACTGAAGCAAATGGGGTTAAGTAACTTGTCCAGGGTCACACAGCTAGGAAGTGTCTGAGGTCACATTTGAATTCAGGTGTTCCTGATTCCAGGTCTGGCACTCTATCCACTGCACCATCTAGCCACTTCTTGAAAGAGAACTAAGTCTAAATTAAAGAAATGAAGAAGGGACATTTAGAGAGATAAGAAGAAACTCACAATGGCATCTTTGAAGCCAAGAGAAGAGGAGTATGCAGTGTGAAGGATGGAGAATAGTTAGAGTCATCTGTTACAGAGACATGTCAAAAGTTACAGAGACATTAAGAAGATTTGGTAATGAGGAAGTCATTGGTGACCTTTGAGAAAATGATTTCAATAGAATGAGGGTGGGGAGGGAAACTGAAAGAAGTTGCAATAAATGGTGAGGTAGTGGAGGTATCAGAGGTAGACAACTTAAAAAAAAAAATTTAGCACTAGAGAGGAGGAAAGAAAGAGCACAGTAGCTGAATGGGAAAAAGAGCCAAGAGAAGCATGTTTGAGTATTGGAGAGCATGGCCAAAGGCAGGTGAGGAGCTAGTGGTAAGGGAGGGATTGTATTTGGTTATTTTTTAAAATTAAATTAATTTTTTTCAATGTAAAAAAATATGTGTTTTCTCTCCCTCCTGCCTCCTTCCACTCATTGAAAAAATTAAAATATAAACTTTTGTAACAAATATGCATAGATAAGCAAAACAGATTACATCATTGGCCATGTCTAACAACTGTATGTCCATCTGCACTCTGAGTCCATCCCATCACTTCTCTGTTAGAACATAGGTAATATGCTTCATTGCTGTGCTCTGTAATCTTGGTTGGTTACTGAATTCATAGAATCCTTTTTTAAAAAAATTAATTTTTAGCTTTCAATATTCACTTTAATAAGATTTTGATTTCTAAATTCCTCCCCCTCCATTCCTCCCTCTCCTAGAAGGCATGCAATCTGATACAGGCTCTGCATAGATGATCATATTAAATATATTTCCGCATCAGTCATGTTGTGAAAGAAGAATCAGAACGAAAGGAAAAAACCACGACAAAGAAAAAAACCAAAAGAAAGAGAACACAGTATGCTTCCAACAGCATTCAGCCTCCACAGTTCTTTCTCTGGATGTGAGTAGCATTTTCCATCGTGAGTCTTTTGGAATTGTCTTCGATCATCTCATTGCTCAGAAGAGCAAAGTCTAACGAGGTCAGTCACTGCACAATGTTGCAGTTACTGTGTACAGTGTTCTCCTGGTTCTCCTCCCTTCATTCAACATCAGTTCATGCAAATCTTTCCAGGTTTTTCTGAAGTCTGCCTACTCACCATTTCTTATGGAACAATAATATTCCATCACATTCATATACTACAACTTATTCAGTCATTCTCTAATTGATGGTCATCCCCTCAATTTCCAATTCTTCTCCACTACAAAAAGAGCTGCTATAAATATTTTGTACATGTGGATCCTTGCCCCTTTTTTTATGATCTCTTTGGGATATGTTGGGATTGGAAGTTCAAATCCGTGTGGACGGTCTCGGGCGGGTAAAAGTGGGACTTCTAAATCTTAGAGTCTTACGAGGCCCTCCATGAACAGCGGGGATTCGAGAAGGTCAGACTGAGCTAGCTCGGCTAGCTCGGGTATTTCCGCCTCTCCCCGGGAGATACGTGATGGGTGGAGTCTCCCTGCCCTCGAGGTTGTCCCGGATCTGGGCACACTATTGTTATCTAACAGCACGGTATTCAGATGCAAACTGTGTGGCTGAAGATTAAGTAGGATTGAGGAAGCCTGAAAGCTCTCTTAGCACGTGAGGAGCCAAGAGGACAGTAGGCTCCGCTTTCTTCTTTCCTCTCTCCCCTCCCCCTCTCTCCTCGCTTGTACTTCTACTTCCAATCCCTTAAGATCTTAGCCTCCTTAGGAAATCTCCCCCTCTTCCTCCTAAGGAAGACCCCCTGCACTTGTAACCTAGACCCTGAAATAAAGCTCAACCCTTGTTCGACTCTGGAACGTCCTTTCTCTCATATGAGCATCTGGTTTTGGCCAACCGAAGACCTCGGAGGTGAGGTAAGAAGACTCGGGTAGCCCACACAGGCCTCTAGGCCTGGCAGGGATACATACCTAGTAGTGGTATTGCTAGATCAAAGGGTATGAATTCACAGAATTCTTGAGCCTTGAAAAGGTGTTTTACTTTACAATGATGTTACAGAATAAAGTGTTTACCTTATTTTGCTCACTTCCTTTTTTATTAATTCGTACAAGTCTTCTCAGGTCTCTCTTTAACTGTCCTTTCATCATTCCTTAAAACATGATTGTATTACATTACCTTCATATACCATAATTTGTTCAGCCATTCCCAACTTGATGGAAACCCCCCTTAATGACCTTTTCTTTGCCACTGCAAAAAGATCTGCTATAAATATTTTTGCTCAAATGGTTCCTTTTCCTCTTCCTTTGCTTTCTTTGGCTATAGGCCTACTAGTGGTAGAGAGATTGTATTTGAATGGGGAGGACTGCTTCGGTGAGATCCTGAGAGGCAGAAAAGGAAGGAATTTAGGGCCCAGGTAAAGAACAGATTCAGGGAGTATTAAGTAGATCTGTTCTTCTCTGACCACAGAGGGAAAAAAAGGCAATGTTGATGAGCAGTTGGGAGGAAGAGTGGTTGCTGGACACTTCCATCTTCTCTCTTAAGGAGGGAACTCATCTACTGGGGCCTTGGGATTAGGGTGGATTTTTCTGATGAGAAGAGGGTAAAAAAACTAGGACCAGTGCCCTAGGGCATAAGATAAGAAGTTGATAAAGGTTGAGTAGAAAAGACTGCCAGGGCCCATAGAAGATAATGCATTATCATTTCTAGTAGATGTAATCAGTCCCATTTTGTAATTTCTACAAGGACACTCAATAGTCCTAGATTTGGAGAGGAAAATCGGATAGTAGTAGTCATACAGGGTCAAATGGAGGAAGGTTATTGGAAAAAGGGGTGCTAGCTCTTAGTAAAATCTGAGAAAACACTATTTGAGGGTAAACACTATTTATAGGAAACTGATTACGTGCAATATTATTTCATAAAGCAGAGAACGTCAGTGGACGATACAAACAGTTTAAAGATAACTCAGCATGAGACAAATGTAGTAAGATCATCTAGAACACATTGAGAGGGGAAAATTGGAGGACGTCAAACAGAAGAAAAAGGAAAATATTCTGCAACAATTTTTATAG
The DNA here is from genome assembly GCF_028372415.1 of Notamacropus eugenii. NCBI lineage: Eukaryota > Metazoa > Chordata > Mammalia > Diprotodontia > Macropodidae > Notamacropus > Notamacropus eugenii. Next base: position 42,529,234 of record NC_092872.1, on the reverse strand, counting down.
CCCATTATGTTTACCATATGAGTCACCTTACTTGGACTTTAGCATCACAGTACCAGATATTATATAAAAGAGATAGTAATGGTACTAAAGAGAACAAAGATGAAAAAAACAATAGCCAGATTGGGACCAAAGAGCATATAAATAACAAGAGCTACTTTAAAAGACACTTTAGTAGGGAAGCTAAATTGGAAGAATAGGGGATGGGTCAAAAGCCTCTAGGATAATGGCAAAAAGTAACTTTAAAGTGTGGAAAAGCTGTGGCAAAGTCACTTAATTCAAAGGTCTGGGTCTTGGAGGTCGTGTGGATCCAAGGAGGAAGTCCAAAGTGTGCCTATGTCTGTGTGGCTTTAGTGGGCTAGAGAGATATGTAGGTGGTAGGGTGTTGGGATTCTTTAGGAGGCTGATGAATTGTGTAGACAGGTTGTCAGAGGGTTGTTAGGTTAAGCATTGATATGTTGACATTTGGTTTTGATCTAAAGTCAAGAGAAAGAGCTTAGTTGATTTTTAAAATTGAGGGAATGACCTGGATATCAGTAGTTGACAATAAGGAGCATAGAGAGTCTCCTCTCCTGACTCCTTTAAGCACACACACACACACACGCACACACACACACACATACATACCGACATATACATATACATACGTACACACACACACCCACCCACATACCCACACCCACACATACACACCAACACACACCTCCCCACCAGAGTAATTCCCTCTCCAGGGCTAGGCTGGAAATGTTCTATTACTGCCAGGCTGGCCTGGTATTGGAATATCAGATTCCAAACTCATTGACCTTTTTTTTTTGCCAAGTACAACAGAGTGACTGATTTTCTTTAGCCATTCTCAATATGCTTCCTATGTGGAGATTTAAACTAATGGCTGGAAGTGGTTCGCTTATTCTAAATTGACTAAAGACCTTTTCTATACCTAGTTTTATACTTTTGAATGATTGATTCAATAGAGATGTCTAGGAATTGCTTATACCTGTTTTATACCTTTCATTGATTCTGTAGCTCAAAGAGGCTTTCTCACCTGATTAAGTTATTAGGAAATATAGTATCTTATTAGCTAAATTAATTGGGGCTGGGAGTGATTGATTGATTCAGTGGAGAAGCCCAGACTTTCATAATCTGTTCATTGGGGTGGGCTGCAGGCAAATCCACACCCTTATACTAGGAGCTTGGATATGAATTTGGAAAGGACTTGAAAGGTTATCCAATCTAAATCTCATTTTGCAGATTAGAAGCTGAGAGCGGGAAAGATTAAATGACACAGAGGGCTTAGTATAAACAGATTGTGTGTACCTTGAAGGAGGAAAGGTCACTGGTGATCTGGATATGGTAAGGAATATTCCCACTCTTTCTCCTACCCCTAAGAATTTGTGGTTGTTTGTGGACAGGGGCAGGGTCCTGGAGTAGGGGAATGAATGAAGAATGTCGTGAAAGAATTTTGTTTTTGAGGCAATGAGGGTTAAGCAACTTGTCACATAGGGTCACATAGATAGTAGGTTATCTGAGGCTGATTTTGAACGCTCAGGGCTTCCTGGGACTCCAAGGCTGGTGCTCCATTTTGCTACCAAGCTGCTCCCTGACTTTTCTTTTTAATTACAAAGCTACTTTTAATACTCTGGGGTAAGGCCCACAGGAATAAAAACCACTGGAAGAGGGTAGGCCCCTCCACCCCCTGGAGGAGAGCAAAGATGCCTAGGGGCAAAGATACACAGAGGGAATCCAATACAGACATAGGGCCAAGGGAATGTCTTCAGTTCTGGGACCTGAGTGATACAGAAGGAAGCAAGAGGGTGATGGGACTGGCTCCAGTATCCAGCTGCAGGCAAGAGAGATGGACATGAGCCACAGAATTACTTGGTCTCATTGGTCTTTTTCTGCTTCTGTTGTATGATCTCCAAGTCCCTCTGCTTTCTGGAACCTGCAGAGAACAAACATAGTGCTTAGCATAGTGCCACACCCATGCTACAATCAATTGGCCTCTTAGCAATTGCTTGATGTGACTAATAAATGTGTATTACTAATAGATCTGATCACTAAATACAGCTCTGAGTGACTCAGTTTATTTGCTTAGACAGGAACGCTATGGAATATTGTTCAAAAATACAAAAAAATTAGAAATCTATAACTCCAGAGGTCCCACTCCACATCTGGAATCTCCTCTCTCAGTCAACCTTCGACCACCCAATCACCTCATTCAAAAGATATACCGTGGCCACATAATTTAGTCAACAGAGTGAAAATGAAAATAAGAAGGTTAAGTATTCTTCTGTGAAGCTATCTTCTTCTAATCATTTCCATAAACCTTCTCCTTTCCTCAGAAGTTGTAGAAAAAATTAAAGGTATTGTATAATTGGGACCTTCTCTCAAGGTCAGAGACTATCACTATACCAAAGGAAAGCAAGGGAAGCTTTGTGGGAGAGAACCTCCCACCTCACCAATGGAAAGGATTGTCAATGTGTGCCATTCTGAGCTCCTCTGGTCTGACCACCATAACTCCAATCTCTGACATCTTGTTCTCTGAGTACCCTGGATTCAAAAGAGCACTAGTTATGGTACCGGCTCTTCTTCTCTAATCCAGATCAGGAGGGGGTAGTATTAAACTGAAGTAGCTTCTGGCTATCAGAGCTCCATAGGTCTCCATTCCAAGGTCCCAGTCCAGTCAACGGCCAGGGCTCTGCATGACAACCAAGGATGTAAAATCTTAAGGACAACAGAAGGAAACAGAGGCAATCAGTTTGGGACAATGTTCAAATCTTTCACCCATTGTATTGTAGGGCTTTCTACTTATTTCAAGTACTGGCTTCCTGAGTTTCCAGGTCTTTTTCGTTGTCTTTCTGGGTCCAGGAGTAAATAATAATTTGAAAGAGATACAAGAAGAGTATGACGCTAGTACAGGGTACACACATAACTATAGCACAATGTCTTATTAATACCCAAAGAAAGGACTTGACACATAGTAGTTGCTTAATAAGGGGTGGCTGGATGTGGATAGAGTGCCAGACCTGAGGTCAGAAAGACTCGTTCATCTTTGTGAGTTCAAATCTGGCAGCAGACTATTACTAGCTATGTGACCTTGGGCAGTCACTTCACCCTCTTTGCCTCAATTTCCTCATCTGTAAAATAAGCTAGAGAAGGAAATAGCAAGCCACTCCAATATCTTTGCCAAGAAAATCGCAGTCAGACACAACTAAAAAATGACTAAACAACAAGGGTGTTTAATAAAAGCTTGTTGAACTGAATTGTGTGAATGAGAGACACAAAACAACATGTTATGGGAATAGAAACAACGATTTCTCAGTTTCCCCAGAATCTCTTATAAAAACAGCTCATTTACTTGAATTCATGGGCAGTTCCCATCCTTATTTGATCTCTTCCCATGCCGAGAGTAGAAGGCAGAAAGTGGGCTTCAGGTTTCTCTGAAAAACCCAGTACAAGGACCAGACCAACCCCAGCCTGGAACCAAACAACCCCAGTTCAAACAGGACAGATTAGGATATTGATAGGTTCATTCTCAGTCCCCTTCTCCTGGATCCTTCACATCCACCACAAAATCCTGTTCATTGTCAACAAGAATGCAACTATACTTGGTACTTCTGACCTTTCTCTAGGATGGACAGTCAATAATCATTTAGGGCTATGTAAGGGGGTGCTGGATTATTATCAGTTGTATCCTGACCCTTGGTCATTTAGCCAAACCTTAGTCTGGGAATGCAAAAAATGAACTCAGTGATCCTGTAGCATTGGAGAAACAGATTGGGGAGTGTACGTAGGCTTTCTATAACTGGTGTTGTTTGGCTAACCAGTTATGGAAGAGAAGGTTCTTTCACTGGCTGTGGAGACATTCAAAAAGACATCTCACATCTAGCTATGGCCTCTCTGTGCTTCTGCACTCTTAGAAACATGTTCAGCTTTTGCCTTGGTAAGATCAAAAGATTCAGAGAACTCTTTACATTCGGTCATTCCAAAGTTTGGGTTTGCATGGAGGACATCATTAATACCCCAGAGGTATGAAGGGAGTGGAGTCTTCTTTGGCATCTAGGAATTCAGAGTTCAAATTTGTAGTTAGAACAGTATTGATGACTCATAAGCAAAGAGTGACCTTCAGGATCCTATACCAGTAGGAGCTAATAATAGGACTCAATCTGGTATCAGTGCATGTAAATTTGGTAACACCACTACTATGTAGGAATTGAACTGTTTCAAACCTACTTCCTCAGAAACCAAGGTGGCGTCAGGTAGAGTGTACCCCTGACATACTGGGAGGAAGACATTTGTACATATATTCTGGCTATGTCTTTGAAATAAACATCCTTTTGTGAAAGTTAGTCACTGTTAAGTGATCAAATGTAATTGGGGTGCCAATCACTGGTACCAGTGGGGGCTCCAGACAGTGGCAGAGGAAAGAGATACTCCAAGCCCTCAAGGTTACCACTTGCTATTCTGAGAGGTGACATAGCAAGGCTGACCCTAAGAGGATGAGGCCAGAGCATACAAACTATATTTAAGGACTTCTAGAGAATTCTAAGCAATTATTTAATACTACATACATGGCTTATGGGCAGCTAGGTGGTGCATTGAATAGAGTGCCAGACCTGGAGTCAGGAAGACTCATCTTCATGAGTTCAAATCTGGCCTCAGACATTTACTAGTAGTGTGAACTTGGGCAAGTCACTTAACCCTGTTTTCTCATTTGTAAAATGAGTGAGAGAAGGAAATGTCAAACCACTCCAGTGTCTTTGCCAAGAAAACCCCAAATAGGGTCACAGAGTAAGACACAGCTGAAATGACTGAACACAGGTAGCATGAAAATAACAAATCAATAAACTAATGTTTAAATAACTTTGAAAGCCATAAGAACTCTAATCAACACAATGATAAAAAAGTGATGCACTCAGGCAGTAGGAACAGACATTTTCTGGACATGGTCAATGCAGGAATTTGTTTTGTTTGACATTGCATATTTAATACAACAGTTTGGCTTTTCTTTTTTCTTTTTTCAATAATAAGGGGAAGTAGGGAGAGAAAACTGATTTTGCCAATTTAAAAAAAAATGTAATTAACAATAGTGTTTACCTAATAGAAAGGGAAAATAAGTCAAAGATACATCTGTGGTATTAAATCAAAGTAGTACACAGTTACACATAGCCTGAAGGACTATCATTAGATGAGGTGTTATGTGATCCAAACAAACCATCATTATATTTGATCATATTCCAAAGATTGTTATTATCTCCCAGTACCTTACAGCATTTGCTAGTTTGTAATTAATCTTGATCAAGTCAGTAGCTTAAATTAAAGGTTTAGTTAATTTAGCTAAGCATTAAGGCCTTCTTAACTCTAATTTTCTTATGTTTGAGACTCTAAAATTCTATTTTTTCATCCTCTATGTAAATTTCAAAACCATAAATGTAGATTTTAAACTAATAGCACCTCTGTTTAATCTCCGTCATGGCAGGGTCAGGGGAGGACCACAAGGTAGGTTTTTGAAGGTTGAAAACTCTTTGGTGGCTAGACTAGATATTATAGCTATTAGGGAGTCTCTCCCATATCTGTGCTATAAAGACCATTTGACTTTTAGCTGAAATGGATTACACCTTGGTAGACTTAGTAGACTCCCTAACTGGATAATTAATATAGTGACATGCTACCTTTCTGTAGGCTTCAGGAAGAGGGCATATGAGCCATTGTGAATCACTTATAGTGCCCCAACTGTTATGTGGCATGCTCACAGAATTTCACATGTGTATGAATCTTATCTCACTTATTAAACTGATTCCTCTTAAAAGTGGAAACTGGAACTGATTTCCTTGTCTATTTATAGCACTCCTTCTGACTTATGTCCTCAACTCAGCTCTCAGAGATTGGATTCTCACAAGACAACTATTATCTTATATTCAAGGTACTCTGTGAATACAAACTCATTTTCTTTTACTTCCTCCTCTTTATTTTTTTCTTATGTAAACAGTATTTTATTTTTTCCAATTACATGTAAATACAATTTTCAACATTCATTTTTACATAATTTTGAGTTCCAAATTTTTCTCTATCTCTCCCACCCCTCCCGGTTTTCTAAGGCAGCAAAGCAATCTGATATAGATTATACTTGTACAATCATGTAAAACATATTTCCATATTGTGTTTGTCCTTCGTTGCTGAAAAAGACCATGCCATCAGAGAAATGATGACATGACTTGCACTTGACTTTGTTTTGAGTGAGGAAGGGCTGTGCAGGTCACCAGCCTCACTTCTCCTCCAGAGTCATCTGAATCCAGAGACCAGATATTCCTCAGAATGGTGGAAGATGACCCAGGATGCACTGGGAGACCTTGGGCCCTTTAGGTCAAGGTCTTTGCAGGCAATCAAGGTGAGAGAGTAATTATCAATAGTGACTGTTGCTGCTCCCCACCCAGCCTGATGTCTTTCTTTCTTGACCTCATTAAAGGGGACACGCCTTGGCTACTTCTTAAACTGGTGTGTTTCCATATTAGTCACATCGTGAAAGAAGAAACAGAAGAGAAGGGAAAAAATGCACAAAAAAGAAAGTCAAAATAATATGCTTCAATCTGCATTCAGATTCCATCAGTTCTTTCTCTGGATGTGGATAGCATTTTCCATCATGAGCCTTTTGGAATTATCTTGGATCATTGTACTACTGAGAAAAGCTAAGTCAGTCACACAATGTCGCTGTTACTATATACAATGTTCTCCTGATTCTCCTTACTTTACTCAGGTATCAGTTCATGTAAGTCTTTCTAGGTTTTTCTGTAATCTGCCTGCTCATTATTTCTTATGGCATAATAGTATTCCATTACATTCATACACCTCAATTTGTTAGTCCTTCCCCAGTTGATGGGTATCCCCTCAATTTCCAATTTTTTGCCACCACAAAAAGAGCTATTATAAACATTTTCATAATATTTCTCCCTTTTTATGATCTCTTTGGGATACAGACCTAGAAGATGGATCAAGGGGTTTGTACAGCTTGATTGCCCTTTGGGCATAGTTCCAAATTGCTCTCCAGAATGATTGGATCAGTCCACGACTCCACCAACAGTTCTGTGGTGTCCCAGTTTCCCACCTCTTCTCCAACATTTATCATTTTCTTTTTTTTATTATACTAGCCAATTTGATAGGTATGAAGTAATTCCACAGAGTTGTTTTAATTTGCATTTTTCTAATCAATAGTGATTTAGAGCATTTTTTCATATAACTATAGATAGCTTTGATTTCTTTATCTGAAAATTGCCTGTACATATCCTTTGATCATTTTTCAGTTGGGGAAAGTAGAATTCTTAAGACTACAGTTCATAAGTTCCCACCAATGCACTTAATTTCTATAGTCAGCCAGTGGACACAATTAGCTCAAAGCAAAGGAATTTTCTGAGAGAGAATAGTAAGAACACAGTAATAGTAATTAAAAAACATTTTTCTCATAAACCTGGGTGAACTCTCTCATAAATACAATGTCAGTGGGAAGAGTAGGTACATACACAGTGTACTCATAGAGATGCACATATGTAGAGAACATATATGGCCAAGGCAAACTTATGATTCCTGCAATGCAGGATCCCAATGTCTTTTCTCATCTTGGGGTATCCTCAAACTGCTCCCCACTGGGCACAATACCTGGGTAGATTCCTAAACTGTTATTCCCTGAGTCTGTTCCTTGACTTAGTCTGACCCTCAACTTCAAGGGCTAACTCTCTCATGAATGCATAACGGAATATCTTTTCTGCTGCCAGGTCATGCTCCTAAAGGCTGTCTCTTGCCTCAACTCTTTATCTGACCTTCCCTCCTGCTAGGCGCTGTGTCACCTACCAGGTACCTAGCTCCACTGAAAAATACCATAGCCAATGGTGCCAGAGGAGAAAGAAACTGTCCTTTCTGCAACAGAGTGCCCTGGCAGAGGTACAGGGGAAAAGGCAGCTAGGTGCTGGAGCAGATAGGGCACTTAGCCTGGAATCAGGAAGACCTGAGCTCAGATAAGCCTCAAATACTTACTAGCTGTGTCACTGTGACCCTGAGCAACTCATTTAACCAGTTTGCCTTATTTTTTTTCAACTGCAAAATAGGGATAATAAAAGCACCTACCTTCCAGGGTTGTAAGGATCAAATGATATGGTACTTGTGAAGCACTTAATAAAGTGCTTTGCATATAATAGGAATTTGTTGTTGTTCAGTTTTCTGACTCTTCATGACCCCATTTGAGGAAAAGATATAGAAGTGGTTTGCCATTTCCTTCAGTAGATCATTTGCAGATGAGGAAACCAAGGCAAACAGAGTTAAGTGACTTGCTCAGGGTCACACAGCTCATAAGTGTCTGAGGCCAGATTTGAACTCAGAAGATGAGTCTTCCTGACTCCAGGTCTGGCATTCTATCCACTGTAACACTTAGTTGCCCCAGTTAGGCACTATGTAAAAGAGAAGGAACAATCCCTTCTCAAGAGCTAGGTTCTTCCTCTATAGATGCTTATACTCTGGTCTGCCAAAGAAGCCACATTGCTTGAAGCTGCTACTAAACTTGTCTCCAAAGCTGGCAAACTAACTTTTTAAAATTATTATTTAACTTCTATATCAACCTAGAATTTTTTTTCAACACTTTTATTTAAAGTTTTGAGTTTCAAATTCTATCCTTCTCTCCCTCACTCCCCTCCCCCTTCCTGAGATGGTAAGCAATCAGATATATGTTATACATGTGCAATCACGTAAAACATTTCCACATTCGTCATTTTGTACAAGAAGGTTGGAATAAAGAAAAAAGAAAGAAAGTGAAAAATAGTATGCTTCAATCTATATTCAAACAATATCAGTTCTTTCTCTGGAGATGGATAGTATGCTTCATCATTAGTCCTTTGGGAGTATCTGGGATCATTGTATTGCCGAGAATAGCAAAGTCATTCACAGTTAATTATTGTTACAATGTTGCTGTTACTACGTACAGTGTTCTCCTGGTTCTGTTCACTTCACTTTGCATCAGTTCATGTAAGTCTTTCCAGGTTTTTCTGAAACCATCCTGCTCATCATTTCTTATAGCACAAGAATATTCCATCACAATCATATAGCATGGCTTGTTTAGCCATTCCCCAATGGATGGGCATCCCTTTGGTTTCCAGTTCTTAGCCACCACAAAAATAGCTGCTACAAATATTTTTGTACATGTAGTCCTTTCCCCTTTTATTGGATGTCTTTGAGATATAGACCTAGCAATAGTATTGCTAAATCAAAGGGTATGCACAATTATATGGCCCTTTGGGCATAGTTCCGAATTGCTCTCCAGAATGGTTTTATCAGTTCATAACTCCACCAACAGTACATTAGTGTCCCAGTTTTCCCACATTCCCTCCAACATCCAACATTTTCCTTTTTTGTCATATTAGCCAATCTGGGAGGTGTGAGGTGGTACCTCAGAGTTGTTTTAATTTGCATTTCTCTTATCAATAGTGATTTAGAGCACTTTTCGTAATGACTACAGATGCTTCAATTTCTTTGTCTGAAAACTGCCTGTTCATATCCTTTGACCTGTTTGTATCAATTTGGGAATGACTTGTATTTTTGAGTTGATTTGATTTGATTCAGTTCTCTATTTGAGAAATGAGGTCTTTATCAGAGATATTTGTTGCAAATATTTGTCCCAGTTTTCTGTTTTCCTTATAATTTTGGTTGCATTGACTTTGTGCAAAAACTTTAATTTTATATAATTAAATTATCTATTTTACATTTCGTAATGCTCTCTAACGTCTTCCTTTATCCATAACTCTGCCAGATAAACTATTCCATGCTCTCTTAATTTGCTTGTGGTATCACTCTCTATGTGTGAATTATATACCTATTTTCACCTTATCTTGGTATATGGTGTGAGATATTGATCTATAACTAGTTTCTTCCATACTGTTTTCCAGTTTTCCTAGCAGTTTTTGTCAAATAATGAGTTTTTGTTCCAAAAGCTTGGATCTTTGGGTTTGTCAGATGCTGAATTACTATGCATGCTAGCTTTTTAAAAACCACCAATGGTGTGACCAAACAAAGCAACCATTAGTAAGTAATTTTCTAATTCCATCAAGAATTTATTTGTATCTTGTAAAAAAGGTAACAGAATGAAAATTCTTCTGCGATCTCCTCCGCTAAGTCAGAGATAAGGATTAGGAAACTGAGTGATGTGGTAAGTCCTCACAAAACACTGCATCTCTGCCCTGGCCCATTCACCTGGTGCCTAGTGCAGGGCCCTGCGGAGGGCAGGTTCTCTATAGATGTTGGTTGAGCTGAACACTCTTCCCTTGTTGACTCATCTCTTTACTTGTCTAGCTTTGAGAGATTGCTCAGCTGAGCCCGTAGGAGCTGGGGTATGGCCCCTCCCTGTCTTTTACCTTGCCATTATGGTTTGTGGACTAGGTTTGACCCTGGGGAGCCAGCCCTGGAAGCCCTGCTGAGAAGACATTCCCTTTTCTTCACACTCATTGCCCCATTAACAAACCATAGAGCCCCAGGGAAAAATTGTTTATGCCTGAATTATGACTCATGTCTACAGACCTCAAAGTGGGGAGTAAAGAGAGGACCTCAAAATGCAAACATGAATTGGGTGTGGAGCAGGTAATTTATTTATCCACTTAAAAAAGAATGTAAAATATAAAGAATGACAATACTCATGAACAGAATAAGAACAGTAGTAGTAGTAGTAGTAGTGGTGGTGGTGGTAGCAGTGGTAGTGGTGGTGGTGGTAGTAGTAGTAGTAGTAGTAGTAGTAGTAGTAGTAGTAGTAGTAGTAGTAGTAGTAGTAGTAGTAGTAAAACTTAGCATTTTATATAGTACTTACTATGTGCCAGGCACTGTGTTAAGTTTTACAGTTATTATCTCATTTGATCCTCACAACAACTCTGGGAAATAGGTGCTACTAGTATCCTCATTTCACAAATGAGGAAAATGAGGCAAACAGGAGTTAAGTGATTTACCCAGGGCCATACAGCTAGTAAGAGTCTGAGCTTGGATTTAAACTCAGTTCTTGACTCCAGTTTCAGTCCTCCTCTTGATGGGCCACCTCACTGCCCCGTCATCCACTGAGGCAAATTCAAGTATGCTTCATGCTCCTTCATTCAACATTAATAAGCACCTGCTATGAACTGAGCTAGAAGCTAGAAGAGACACTAAGTTTTTGTCAGATTTAGCCTTTGTGGTGCTTAGAAATCTGTATTTCTGACAAGATGCTATATTAGAAGACGCAGACAGGCAACATAGAGCATTATACGTTAGCTTCACTTCAATTCAGTGGTTTTCCAGTTGTGTCTGCCTCATCATGACCACATTTGGGGTTTTCTTGGTAAGGGTACTAGAGTGATTTGCCTTTTCCTTCTCCAGCTCATTTTGCAGATGAGGAAACTGGGGCAAACCGGGTTAAATAACTTTCTCAAAGTCACACAGCTAATAAGAGTCTGAAGCCAGATTTATCCACTGTGCCACCTATCTGCCCTGATAATTCCATTAGAGGGTTACAAAACAAAGTATTATAGGTACAGGTGGCATTTGAGTTGAGCTTCCTTTTAAAGTATGGGCAAGAATTCAACAGGTGAAAAAGGGAAGAGAGGAAATTCCAAAGGGAATTGCCCAAGCAAAGGCAGGGAGGTGGAAAATTGAAATCTGAGATCCAGAGAGAGAGGAGTCCCGTTTGGCTAGAGTATAAAGTTGGTCAATGAAATAAGAAAGGGGAGTTCCTTAGAGTGCCTTAAATACCAGGCTAAGAAGTTCGAACTTTATGCAGTAAGTTATAGGGCTCTAGTGATGATTTTAAATCAGCAGAGTTGGCATGACCAGATACTTGCTTAAGAAAGATTATTCTGGCACCAGTCTAAAGAATGGATTGCACAGAGGAGAGGATGAAGGCAAAAATACCTACAAGTAACAAGGCTGTATAAAATGTAACAGAGACATGTCTATCTGACTACAATTGCCATAACACCTGAGACCAGAAACCTATTCATTAGGAGAGGCTATCAAACCTTCACTATTACCAGGGGGACTGTGTACCTGGATTCAGGAGAATTTTATCAGGAGGCTAGGACTCTGATAGTGGAATGAGAGACATCTGGGAAAGCCTAGATCCAAGCATACATGATGCAAATGGTATGGGAAGGGGTTTGAAGGATAGGGCAGGGATATTATGGTAAATGTTTAAGAAAATGCTTTCTGGTAGAAAAATATATATAACATCTTTAAGTTTAATGTGCATTAGTAACATTTTATCCATCACTTTCTTAAGTCTAGACCATCAGCAAAACAATACATTGTGTTTGGAGATTTCTGAGACTACAAATGCTCACACTGAAGATGTAAAAATTAACTTTTGTAAGCTGGTTAAATCTGGCTCCAGCACACTCCGGGGAAGATGCTCAGAAAGTCTGACTTGCATTGCCAACAATAAAACAAGAGACCTGAAGCATTTAAAGCAAGACGAGACTGGGTCTGCTTGTGGTTAGAGATTTTCTGAGTCTCTTCAAGGTTTTCCATTCACATTATTCTTTGGAGAAAAGACTCAAGGACTCCTGGGTGTGCTGGCAGAAAGTATTTACTTCAAATATTTTACTCTTAAATTGTGAGCAAAACCAACTGATATTTCCTTTGAGGAAACAAGTAAGGGGTGGAAACTCTGAAGCTTACTTGGCTTGATGTCATCACATCTGAGGTTCTCTGTAAGCATGACTTCTCAAAATCTTACTGGTATGGTCTGTTTTGGTGCAAAAAGTTCAATTTATTTGGAGAGTACCCAGATGATCTGTACTCAGGGCTCCAAGTTATGGAGGGATGATAATTTTTAACTTGGAGGGAATTGGATGTACCCACATGTTAAGGGGAGGTTTCTAGTTTGCCTCTAATGTTGGCCCTGGTTTCTAACATGGATTCATCTAGTTCTTAAAAGGCATTATCCTACAACATTTCACAAAATTTTCACAATTGGCTTGTATAGGACCCCATTAAGATTCTTCCTTCCTTCCCATGTTGAACGGCCTGAAAGTATAGTTTGGGATATATTTATTGAATGAAATTGGAATTTAAAAGATACAGCATTAAAGCTCCCAGGAGATTAAGCAGTGCTCCAGTAAAAAGTCTGCAATTTTTACTCATTACCAATTCCATCTTTAGTTGGGTATTCTTGGTGTACCTGAATGATCTTTTAGAAGAATAAATTCTAATGCTCTGTTTTCTTTTTTGGATTCAATAAATGTTTGTTGATCTCTTGTTTTTATATTATCAACATTTCCCAATGTATTCCTACCAATTGGCCTTCCCATGAAGCTATGGGTTTAATGAGGGGCATATTGCGAAACATGCTTAGAATTGGCCTTCCTGTATCTATTAGACTATGTGAGAGCTTTGAGTCCTGCTCCTTGAAGGCACAGATTGTCCTTCACCTAGCCCAAAAGTTGGTGGTATTGTTCAGTTGTGTCTGACTGGTGACCCCATTTGGGGTTTTATTGGCAGAGATACTGGTATAGTTTGCTGTTTCCTTCTCCAGCTCATTTTTCCAGAGAGTAAACCCCAAATGTCCTTGGGCCCCATATTAGTTTGTTGTAGATCTTGGTACCTGACTGAACCCAGAGCAGAAGTACCCCTTGGTGGCAAGCATCTTAGTGCACCTGGTGCCAGGGAGTCTGTATTGTTACACAAGCACCAAGACAAAATGGTTTCTCACCAGAAGGATGACTTCCAACTGACCCCAAGTTCCTAATCCCTATGGAGAGAACCCTATTTGTTCTGAGAGCTCTGTAAGGGCCAGGCTTTTCCTGTGAGAGGGGACGTTTGTTTTTTTCCTCCTTTTCTTATTGTCTTTGAATTAAGAAAGGACCTTACGAATGCCAAGACAGGCAGTAATCTATGAGACTTAATGAAATGATATTTGTTTCTTAAAATTGTGATATCACAGATTTGGAAGTGGGTGCAATCCCCAAAGACCATTAATCAGGGTTGATCTGTTGCCTTGTAGAAGAATGTTTGTTTCTGCAGGAAGAACTGTTCTATGTGCACTTTTCTGAAACTCTATATTTTTTAATATAGAATTTATTTTTCAGTTCTCAACATTCACTTCCACAAGAATTTGAATTGAAAATTTTCTCCCCATCTCTCCCCACTCCTCACCCCAGGACAGCATGCACCCCATCCAACCCTTCCTCCAGTCTGTCCTCCCTTCTCTTACCCACCCTTCTTCCTTCCCCCTTCCCCTCTATTTTCCTGTAGGAGAAAATAGATTTCTATACTCCATCGCCTGCATAGCTTAGTTTCCAGTTGCATGCTAAATTAATATTTAACATTCATTATCAAAGCTTTGAGTTCCATATTCTCTCCCTCCCTCCCCACCCACTCTTACTGAGAAAATAAGCAATTCAATATAGATCATAGATGTGCAACAATGAAAAGCACTTCCATAATAGCTATGTTGTAAGACTAACCACATTTCCCTCTGTCTTATCCTGCCCTCCATTTATTCCATTCTCTCTCAAACACAATAGTGTTTGCTTCTGATTATCCCTTTCCCCAACTTGCTGTCCCTTCTATTATCTTCCCTCCCCTATCCCCTTCCCCCTTGCCTTCCTGCAGGGTAAAATAGATTTCCATATCCAAATGAGTGTGTGTTATTTCCTCCTTAAGCCAAATCCCACCAGAGTAAGGCTCACTTATTTCCTTTCATTCTCCCCCCTCTTCTCCTCCATTGTAAAAGCTCTTTCTTCCCTCTTTTATGTGAAATGATTTGCTGCATTCTACCTCTTCCTTTCTCTTACTCTTCGTACATTGCATTCAACAGTAAATATTTTTTTTAGGAATTCCACCTTCATATTCAGCTCATCCTGTGCTCTCTGTTTATATGTGTGTGCGCGTGTCTGTGTATGTGTATACACACACACACACATATATATATACACCCATGTACATATACATACCTACACATATATAATATACATACATACCCATACACACCTACTCCCTCTAACACTCTAATACTGAAAAAGATCTCATGAGTTACAAATAACATCTTTCTATGTAGGAATGTAAACAGTTCAACTTTAATGAGCTCCTTAAGACTTCTCTTTCCTGTTGACCTTTTCATGTTTCTCCTGATTTTTGTATCTGAAAGTCAAATTTTCTATTCAGTTCTGGTCTTTTCAATAAGAATGTTTGGAAGTCCTCTATTTCCCTGAAATTACATTTTTTTCCTGTGAAGTATTATACTCAATTTTGCTGAGTAGGGGATTTTTGGTTGTAATTCTAGCTCCTTTGACTTCTGGAATATCATATTCCAAGCCCTTCAATCCCTTAGTGTAGAAGCTGTTAAATCCTGTGTTATCCTGATTGTATTTCCACAATACTTGAATTGTTTCTTTCTGGCTGCTTGTAATATTTTCTTCTTGACCCAGAAACTCTGGAATTTGGCTACAATATTCCTAAGAGTTTTCCTTTTGGGATCTCTTTCAGGAAGTGATCAGTGAATTATTTCTATTTTACTTTTTGGTTCTAGAGTATCAGAGTAGTTTTCCTTGATAATTTCTTGGAAGATAATGTCTAGGTTCTTTTTTTGATCATGGTTTTCAGGTAGACCAATAATTTTTAAATTATCTCTCCCCAATCTATTTTCCAGATCAGTTGTTTTTCCAATAAGATATTTCACAGTCTTTTGTTTTTTCATTCTTTTGGCTTTGTTTTGTAATTTCTTGATTTCTCACAAAGTCATTAGCTTCTATCTGCTCCATTCTAATGTTTAAAGAACTATTTTCTTCAGTGAGCTTTTGAAACTCCTTTTCCATTTGACCCATTCTGCTTTTTAAAGCATTCTTCTTGTCATTGGCTTTTTGGACCTCTTTTGCCATTTGAGTTAGTTTATTTTTAAAGGTGTTATTTTCTTCAGCATTTTTTTGGGTCTCCTTTAGCAAGCTGTTGACTCGTTTTTCATGATTTTCTTGCATTGCTCTCATTTCTCTTCCCAATTTTTCCTCCACTTCGCTTACTTGATTTTCAAAATTCTTTTTGAGCTCTTCCATGGTCTGAGACTATTGCATATTTTTTTGGAAGTTCTGGATGTAGAAGCCTTGACTTTTATGTCTTCCTCTGATGGTATGCTTTGTTCTTCCTCATTTGAAAGGATGGAAGAGAATACCTTTTCACAATGAAAGTAACCCTCTATAGTCTTATTTTCCCCCTTTTTTTGGCATCTTCCCAGCCAGTTATTTGACTTTTGAGTCTTTTGTCAGGTGGAGGGTATACTACCCTAGGCTAAAGAGGTTTTGTGCAGCTGTCCTCTGAGATATTTCTAGGGACCTGTAAGTTCTCAGTTCCTCCATGGTGGCACAATCAAGGGAGAGGAGGTTACTCCTCTCCTGGTCTGCACTCTGATCTATGAGAAACCACAAGCACTTTTTTCTGCCCTGGAACTGTGAGTAGGGTTCCCTCTCCACAGCCACCACCAGCTCCAGGAAGCCAGCTTCAGTGCTCCTCCTCACCCCAGGACTGTCACTCAGGTCTGAGACCCAGATCAGCTGCTTGATTCCCCCAGGGTCTTTAGCCCAAGGGGTCCAAAAGTGGATGTGCTGCTGTCTCCCTGAAACCAGGGCTGAGGCCTGACCACACTCCCCTCTCACCTAGGTGAGATAGCTTTCTCACTGACCTTTGAAGCCATCTTTGGTGTTTGTGGGTTGGGAAATCTGGAAACCTCAGCTGCTACCCGTGATTCAGTGCCCTGAAGCCTGCACCAGTTCTGTTCATGCCTGCAGAGCCCAGACTGGGCTGTGCTCCACTCTGAGTTCAGTACGATAGACCTCTTCTGTCAGCCTTCCAGGCTGTCTTGGACTGGAAATCTGTTTCACTCTGTCATTTTATGGCTTTTGCTGCTCTAGAATTTGTTCAGAGTCATTTTTTACAGATATTTTATGGACTAGGGGAAGGGCCTAGAGCAGGTCAGTCCTTCTACTCAGTCATTTGGCTCCGCCTATTCTGAAACTCTTCTGTACAAGACATTCAAAAGGATAATCCTTGACCTTCCTTAAATCACTAGAGGTCTATCTTTTCCCCTAAAACCCAGTGTACCCTGAGGCATGGAACAACAAGAATCCCTGCTCAAGCTCCACTCAATGGCTGTTTTTGGACCCTCCTGACTTAGAATCAATGTCAATAGTAACTGTTTCTGGTTGAAATAACAACCCTGAGGCTCCTACACCTCCCAGCTAGATTTATTTATTTGTTTATTTTTTATTTTAAGGGGCCATCCCCTGGCTACTTTTTAAAGAGGCCTATTCACTGAATGGGTATTACCTCACTTTAAGTGAGTACCTGAAAAGGCCTTACCCTAAAAGGCCAACCTCTCCCATTGCAATCTGGGCCATCTCCAGTCATCCTGATGAATATCTGGTCACTGGATCCAGATGGCTCATGAGGAGAAAGTGAGGATGGTGACCTGCACAGCCCTCTCTCACTCAAATCAAAGTCAAGTGCAAGTCATGTCATCATTTCTCTGATGTGATAGTCCTCTTTGAAAGTGAAGGATGAACACAACAACAAATAACAACAAGAGGTCTATCTATAATTTGGGAATATGGACTTCTGAGTATAACTTTAAGTAAGGTGAATGGGTGGGGATGAGGGACCTGGGAGAGGGGAAGAAACTACATTTACAGATCAGTTTATGTTCTAACCAGGTGATGCCTTTAGGAGCCATCTCTTCTCTCTGCCAAGTAAGTCACATGTTTGTTGAATAAGGCACTTTGTGGCTTTTTTGATCTCCTTGTTGTGGCAATCGACTTGTATTGATTAAAATTCTATCTGAAATTATTAGAGTTTTGTAGAAGTTTGTTCTCTTTTTTGTTTTTAATAACTTATTTAAGTAAGTCAGAGCTAAACTGTCTTAATTGCATACCTTATATTTTTCTCATTATAGTTTTTTAAAAATAAATTCTGATTTTAGCTTTAATAAACAGTTGACAGTCTGATTAAATGCTGACTCAGGGATAACTCCAACATAGGAACAAATTTTTTTCCAGTTTGTTAAAATGCAATTGATTTCATTCTTTGTGGTATAATTTGGTGTGCTCTATGTTTAGTACCTACCAATTCTTTTTTCAAAAAAAGTGATGGTGATATAGAATTATGAGGATTCTATGTAATGTACAAGTCTGTCCTCTCTCATCACTTGTGATTACATTAACAAAAATGGAGGCTAAAACACTGTGGCTTACTACAGCCAATGGCTACACCAAACATTGAACTTGAAAATCTGTTGGAATTCCAGATTGGAGTTGTTTTCATTTGCATACCTCTAATCAACAATTATTTTTATATGACTATATAGCTAGCTTTGCTTATTTCATCTGCAAACTGCCTGATCATATATCCTTTGACCACTTACCAATTACAGAATAGCTTATTTTTATAAATTTTACTCAATCTCATCAAAAATAAGGCCTATATCAGAAAAGAATTTGCAGTATTTTTTTCGTTTTTTCATTTGATTATTGTGTATTTCCCTCTATCCTGTTTTTCCCATTTGTCCTACTTTTTCCTTTCATACTGGTCCATCCTTAAAAGTATTTTGCTTCTGACTACCTTCTCCCCCAGTCCACCCTATTATCCCCCTCCCTCTTCTTATTCCCCATCCCTTCCTACTTTCCTGTAGGATAAGATAGATTTCTATACCCAAATAAGTGTCTGTTACTCCCTTTTTGAGCCAATTCTGATGAGAGCAAGGTTCAATACACAGCCCCACTTCCCCTCCACTGTAGTTCTTTTGTACCTTTTACGTGATATAGCTTGCCCTCTTTCGTCTTCTCCCAATCCCTTATCTCTAAATTTTATTTTTTTGACGTCATCCCATTATAGTTCACTCACACCTGTGTCCTCTATGTATAGTCTTTCTAGCTGCATTAAAAATGAAAAGTTCTTAGGAGTTATAAAGTATCATCTTCCCAAACAGGAATATGAACAGTTTAACCTTATTGAATCCCTTATTTCTTTTTCCTAGTTACCTTTTTAATGCTTGAGTCTCATATTTGAAAGTTAAACTTTCTATTCAGCTCTGGGCTTTTTGTTAGGAATGCTTCAGTTTCACTGGATTATACTGTTTTGCTGAGGATTCCTGGCTTATAATCTTAGCTCCTTTGTGCTCTGGAACATCATATTCCAAGCCTTCTTATCCTTCAATGTAATCTTGTTATTCTGACTGGCTCCACCATACTGAAATTGTTTTTGGCTGCTTGCAATATTTTCTCCTTAACCTAGGAGCCAGGAATTTGGCTATAATATTCCTAGCAATTTTCATTTTTTTCACTTCCTTTTTCAAGTGATCAGTGGATTCTTTCTATTTCTATTTTGCCCTTTGGTTCTAGAATATATCAGAGAAGTTTTCCTTAATTTTCTGAAAGATGACATCTAGGTTCTTTTTTTGATTATAGCTTTCAGCTAGTCCAATAATACTTAAATAACCTCTCCTGGATCTGTTTTCCAGGTCAGTTGTTTTTTTAATGAGATATTCTACATTTCTTCAACTTTTTTCATTCTTTTGCTTTTGTCTGTTTTTTGATATCTCACAAAGACAAGTTTCCACTTGCCCAATTCTAATTTAAGAAATTATTTTCTTTTGTGAGCTTTTGCATCTCCTTTTCCATTTTGCCAATTCTATTTTTTAAAGAGTTCTTTTCTTCAGCAAATTTTTGTATATATTTTTCTTCTTTGGCCAGTTCTATTTAGTGAGCTCTTTGATGGATTTGTGTACATTCTACTATTTGGCCTGTTCTGGTTTTTAAGGTGTTATTTTCCTTTTTTTGGGAGGAGGGGGTACCTACTTTACTATGTTATTGATTTTTTTCGTTATTTTCTTATATTACTCATTTCTAATTTTTCCTCTACCTCTTATGTGATTTTTAAAAATTGTTTTTGAGCTCTTCCATGAATTCTTTTTGGGTCTGAGACCAATTCATATTTTCTTTCAGGCGCTGGAAGTAGCATTTTTGACTTTGTTGTCTCCTTCAGAATACCTCTTCACTGTCACTATAGTAATTTCAGTAACTTTCTATGGTCAGGTTTTTTTTTTTTTTTGCTCATTTTCCCAGCCTATTTCCTAACTTTTAACTCTATGTTAAAAGACTCTGTTCCTAGGGGTACTGCCTGAAGCTTGAGGCCTTTCTAGCTATTGCTCAGAGCTAGTTTGGAGTGGTAAGAGGGTGTCTATACATTTTCAGTTCTTCCAAGGTGATATGATCTAAGGTCAGGTGAGGGTCACTGTTCTCCTGGCCTCTGTTCTGGCTTTTTCCACCCTGTGGAACTGTGGCCAGGGTCCCCACTCCTCTGTGGCTACAAGCTCTGCAGTGCTAGTGATCCTACTCCCCCGAGGCTGTGACCTGGATAGGGTGACAGGAAAGAGACCTCCTGTAACCTGACCAGGTGTGGACCAAAAACTCTAGAAGCTACAGCTGCCATTGTTGATTCAGTCATCCCCAAGGCTTGCTGATGTCTTGCTGGGGTTACTGCCTGTGTCCACTCTCACCCTGGTGAGACAAACCTTTCCTGCTGACCTTTCAAGTTGTCTTAGGCTGGAAAATTGTTCCACCTCAACCTTTTGTGAGTTCTGATACTCCCAGAATTCATTTTGAGGTGTTAAAAGTTTTCTGGAGGGGAATTTGAGAGAGCTCAAGTGAGTCTCTGTCTCTTTTTAAAAATAAGTTCCCCAGCTCAAGAAGTCTTGCCTTAGTGCATTGTAGGGAAAATTATAATGAATTAATCAGATCTGGATTCAAATCCCAGCTATGCCACTTGCTATGACCTTAAATAAGTCACTTAACTTCTCAAACTTTAAAATGAAGGTATTTACATAACTCCAAAGGACCTGTGATTAAGAATGTTACCTACCTTCTGACCATCAGGGGCCTAATGTAGAATGAGACACACATTTTTAGCCATAACTAAAATGGGAATTTGCTTTGCATGACTTTTATTTGTCACAAAGGTTGTTTTCCTTTCTTCTTTAGGGAAGGAGGAGAAGGAAGGCAAGATGGAAGGAATAAAAAAATAAATGTTTCATAATTTAAAAAGAACTTAACTAAAATTCAGGGGTTGAACTAGATGATCTCTTTAACACTTCCAGCTCTCTTGTGAGCCTAAAGGTGCTGTGGCCTCCGTCTAAAAGGCAGCTTCCCAGTCATTCAGCTTTCCCTGGAAAGGTCACTGCTTGGGAGTGGGCAAGGAGGAAAACTCCCCTTTCAGCCAGCTCCTGTCATCCCCAAATCACTGCATACAGTGAAGGCAAAAACAAGAAACCCTCATGGAAGGTAAACAAGGGGAACAGCTGGCTCCTCTAAGAAGGGGGGGTGGATTAATAACTGGTGACAGAGAGGAGTTACACTGCCACACAACTCAGAACCCTCACCTCTCAAGATGCAGTTCAAACACAACTTCATGCACAAAGCCTTTACTGGTGCTGCCAGATGCTAGGGCCCTTGCCCTCTCCCTAAAATGCCTCCTATTTACTTGGTAGGTATTCACATACAGACAAGTTACTTCCCTCAAAAGAATGAAGTTCCTTAAGGGCAGAAGCCACATTTTTGTCTGCGGTTCCCAGAACTTAGCACAGGTCCAGCAACATAACTGGCTCTAATGGAGTAACGGTGTTAGCTTTAACCCTTTAGGTCCTTTGGAAAAAACCAGCTCAATGAAAAAACCCATAAGCACCAGACCCCCCCCCCCCCCATGGGATAAGCCTTGCCCCAACCCCTGACCCAAGGAGAAAAGCATGAGATTTTTCTTTGGGGGAGGGTGTGAGGGCATTTAGATGAGAAGTAAGGACTGCATAATCCTTTAGAGATACACCATAACTGATGGCCCCCAAGCCATGCTGTTCCTGCCCAGACCAGTTTCTATCCCCCCTTCTGTGGCCCATCTCGTAGTCCCAGAGAGACCCTCAGATGAGACAGTTGAGGCAGGACTTTACTGAAAGAAGACTTATCTCCTACTAAGAAACAGAGGCACCAAGGTAGCGAAGAGGTCAAAGCCAAATCAGTCTTTTTCAAGCAGCTTCAGCTGCCTCCATCTTCACCCTCCAGCCAAGGCACAGTACGGACTAACCTTGTCTGTCTTCATGGAGTTCAACATAAGTTAAATACACATCCATTTCCTGATCCCGTGTCAATCAGGTCTTCAAGGACAATAACCACACACCTGAAGAGCAGGTGGTCTGAGCCATCCTGACCATGCATCTGCATGACTACTAGATGGCTTTCCCACCCCTCACCCCCCCAACCCTAGAATGAGTTGGGGGTGGCAGTGGTAGCTTTTCTGGCAGACATCAGGGGCATCCCCGGTGGGCAGGGGCTAAAAAAAATTAAACTTAAATTCTTCCTCGGGAGAAGCCAGGGCAGTGGTCTCTCCCCCTGGACGACGCCTGCAGATCCGGCCACTCTTCCTTCGGACAGCCTCTTCAACGGGCAGCACCTGGGCGGATCGAGCTGCTGCAGGAAAGAGATCCAGCATGGGCTTAGGGCTGGAAGGGCACACCAAGCTTGGCTCAAGCCAGTGTTGGGAACAAAGGGGTGCTTCCCCCCTTCTCCTCAAGGCACCGGCTCTGCCCAATGACGCAGCAGCACTGGGCACTGCCTGTGTGACCCTGGCAAGCTTCCCCCTCTGTAAAGCGGGCGTCAGACCGAGGCCTCCAAGGCAAGTTCGGCCTTGGATCTACCATACTAGGAAATCCCTTCGGACCTGGCCTGTGCTGCTCACCATGTTCAGACCAGCTCCATGGATGGCTTCTCTGGGATCAGAGCCCGCACAGCGGGGCTGGGATCCAAGGCCCTCGGCGCCCCCACCCACCCACCCCACGCTCTTTCCAGGCTCCATCAGGGCTGGTACGGTAGACACAACAGCTCACCAGCTTCCATGGCCTTCAGGGCCGCCTTCCGGTCTTCCTCCATGCGGGCGCGGTAGTCCCCGAACAGCGCCCGCATCAGCTGGCGCTTCTTGGGCAGCTCGGCCCGAGGGCTGCGCAGCGTCTTCACGGCCCGAGCCGCCTGTTCGGCTGCGGGCAGAGAGGGGCACCCCGTGATTCCGCGCTCCGAGCGGCCCTCCCCCCCTCGGCCTCTCCTCGGGCCTACCCTGCTTCGGGGTGGATCTCTGGGTCCTCAGGCCCAGCTCCAGCTGTTCCACGCACCAGTCCAGCTCCCGCTGGAGCCGAAGCTGCTCATCCTGGGCCTGCGGGTCGGAAACGAGGGGCTTCGGTCAGTCAACAACCCCCCCTCGGGGCCTCACTGGACACCGAACGCCGCGCTAAGTGCAGGCGATACAAAGCAGGGCTAAAAGACCGGCTCCGGCCCGCAAGGAGCTTCCGCTCAAGCGGGGGCGGGCACCTTGGCACGCCCGGCCCTCGGCTCCCGCACAGCCATCGGCCCCAGCCTGCAGTTGTACTCAGTCGGGATCCCGAGTACCCGACCGCCCCCCCCCCCCCCCCCGCCCCCGGCCTAATGCTCACCCGCTCCTCGGCGCCTCCGCCCTGGCCCGGCCCGCGATGGGCAGGCGGCGGCTGCTTCTTGCCCTTCTTGTTGGCCCCGCGGCCTCCGCCCACAGGCTCCGGCCTCTTCGGACCCGTCGGCTGCGGCGCCTGAAGCAGAGGGCGAGGAATCGGCGGTGACTCACCTCCGGCCCCGGCCCGGCCCGGCCCCTCACCTCCGGCCCCGGCCCGGCCCCGGCCCCTCACCTCCGGCCCCGGCCCCTCACCTCCATGCGCCGCCCGGCCACCACGCGCTCCGCGGTCGGTCCCGGGTCCTGCGCACATTCCCTTCCTCCCGGAAACGCGGCTTAGCCCTCCAGTTCCGCGGCCAGGCCCCCGCGGGCGGCCCGCCTGTGGCGGCGGCTCGGAGCGAGGCGCCCCGGGGGAAGGCGAGGCCCCGGGACGTAGGGGCCGCCCCGGTCGCCGCCTTTCCTTCGTCCCCCGCAGCCGCGGTCCGGTTCGGTGCCCGTCTCCAGCCACGTTCTGAGCTCGCCGCTCTTCCTCCTCCTTTCCTCGCTGTGTCCATGGCCGCCGCTGCATTCTCCTGCTTCATCCCGTCTCCCTCCTTTAACCGCTTCGTCTTCACTGCGGGCTCTCCTCCTCTCGGCTCCTCAGCCTTCCTGGGTCACAGGGCTCTGGATCTCCCAGCACCTGCCCTGGCTCACTGACTTCTCGGGGGGATTCTCGTCTCCCACCCCTCCCCACACATCCACGAGCACTGCCGGCTGTCCTCCTAACGCCTAAGTCTGGCCCGGACCACGTCGGAGCCTCTTCAGTCTCGCCAGATTTCTCTTCCTAAATGTGACTGGTTAGGCCGTCCCCCTCTGCAAAGCCTTCCACGACCCATCTCTACATGAAAAAGTGCCCCGCAAACAATGTGGCCCTAACCCAGCTCCCTGACTTTACTACCCTGTATTGAAGAGGGCAAACTGCTCTAATTCTCTGAAGCACATCCCCCATTTTCCTGCTTAAAAGCTCATACTCAACCATCCCCACCTTGACCAGCTCTTCTCCTGGTCCCGTCACTTATTTCAGGACACTTACTTTCTCACACTTGCATTATCTAAACTACACAAACCTATTAACTTGCCCCGTTCCCTGTTTCATGTTTGTTAATCTTTGCTCCCAGATAAGACTGTAACCTTCTTGTGGGCAAAGAATCATAGCGATAATTATTGCGATAACTCCACAAGGAGGTGAGGCTGACGGAATGGGCCACATCCAATGAAACACACAGCCCAATTAAAAACAATCAAAGAAAAATAAAGCCCTCTAAGGGGCACATTCATCTGTGCTGTTGATCAAAGAGGGACAAGGCCTGATCATCAAAGGTCCCAATCAATACTCATCATGGAGCAAGGAGTGGTAGCAGCAGGAAAAGGAGTATCCATTTTATTTTGGGGAGCAGGAGGAGACTACAGAAGAGGCCCTCCCACGGAGTCCACGTCTAAGGCCAAGATTATGCCTCCAAGTGCAGGGTCTAGAAGGGCTAGGAATCTGTCCCCTCAGATATTTAAGACCCAAAGGAAGCTGCCAACCTCAGTGCAGATGCAGCATCTAGCTGAGGGCTGAGTAAAGTCTTCTGGCTCCAGCCCATCAGTGACTGAAAGTCTTGTCCTTCCACACCAGTTCCCCTGCAATGTATGTGGCCTTAACATTCAGGCAGTCATCGAGGACCACGAAGTCTGTAGACAAAACACCGATGGAAATGTCCTTGTGAAGCATCAACCTCCTAGTATGCAGGGAGCTCATGCCACTGCCCCTCCCACTGTTCTCATCTGGCCAAGGTATATTCACAGCATTTCAGAGTTGGGAAGGACTTCAGGGGCCTCCAGTCCAACTCACACCTGAAAAAGAATCCCTTCCACAAAATATCCAGCAGGTACTCATCAGCCTTGGGTGAAAGACCCCGAGAGGAACCCCTCACTATCCTCTTTCAATTCCAGGTCACTCTCAGAATTAATGAATTTTTTCCTTGTATCTGGTCTAAATTTGCCTTTGCAAATTTAACCCCTCAACAGCTCTAATCCCTCTCCCAATGACTTAAGCCAGCTACCATGCCCACTTCTAAGCCTTTTCTTCAGGTTACACATCCCTAGTTTCAACAAGTCTTCAGATGGCACCTTCACCCAGTGTCTCATTTATCATCATTCTTCCTTGAGAACTGGACAGAAATCATCCCCATCTGATAAATGAGGGAACTGAGGTGTAAAAAGTGAGTCATGTATAATCAATATCCTACTGCTTCCTTCTCAAGGGGTAAGAGAGAAGAAGCAGGAGGAAGGGAGAGAATTTGGAATTCAAAATTTTAAAAAATGACTTAAAATTTTAAAAATTTAATTGGGAAATGTTTAATGAAATAAAGTGTGTGTGTGCATGCATGTGCGTGTGTGTGTGTAAAAAGTCACCCAATATCATGACATTAAAAGCAGAACTTAGGCTAGCATGTAGTTAGGATGAATACCCAACACTAGGGACCAAAGCAGGAAGGGGGGATGCTTCAGAATGATCCCAGGGTTTCTACTCTTACCCCATTTTTTAGTCAATAAGGAGAGGGTTTATGCACAAAGGAAACCTTCACCCTTCTCTCTCAAACATGGCCTGTTCCTGCCCTTCCCCCTTCCCAGCTCATTCCTCTTTATGATTCTCCCAGAAGCCTAATGAAAGAGGAGAGGCAGGGCAGGTATGTGGAATATATGACTGGATAATCAGTCATTTTTCCTTTCTGGGCCTAAATTTCCTCATCTATATGATGAGATACTGAACTAGATATTCCCTAAGTTATTTAAAAACACTCTAAGTATGAAGAATTGCCAGTGGGGCTGCAGTGACCCTAAGTGGGTCCCCATCCCTATGGGGTGGGAGACAACAACAGACTTGGAAAGAAGGGACAGTGTCAGGGGGAAGAAAGATAGCCCAGAGAACACAAAGAACTCTCCAGAGCTGAAGGATTCTATTTTTTCCCCAAGGAGACACAAAAGCTGTGATGGTAGCTTTTGTTTTTCAGCATCTGGTTACCCCAGGCTAACGCCCTCAGCACTACTGGCAATAAAATTTCATAGAAAATTCTAAATTGGCTTTAGCCAGTGCTGGTTTCAGGGGTGGTTAAATTGGAAAATAGGTTAGCTGATGAGGAGATACTGTACCCTACATTCAAAATGAGCAGGGAAGATGGTTCCAGCCATCGAGGCCAGATAAGAAGAGAGGATCTCATTTGAGTCTTGAAATTAGAGGAGCCACAGAAAATAGTTTGACATCTCAAGACCAAAGACTACTCAAATGGGAAGACTGCAGGTACCCTTTCACCCCACCAAGTTAGCTCCCCCACATTCCCAAACCTGATACCTGCATCTGAGCCAAAGTCCAAGGTCCCCTTTTGATTTTCTATCCCTAGCAGCTGGGCTGGGTGCAGGGTTGCAGCCTCAAGTGCCATCTCCACACTGCAGCCTGTTGGGCAAGTGATGAGTATGAGCAAATGCCCTTCCTCTGGAAGTACTTTTTCCTGTGGTGCCACCTTCCAGCTTGGCCAGGCGAGTGGACATCTGGCTTCAGAAGCTGGCGATGAGCAGGAGAGGAGAAGGAAAAGGAGTGTCTTGGGAGGGAGTTTCCCCGGTGGGGCATGTATTTGTTATGTCTTGGCCTAAAAAAGTTTCCTGTTATGTTCTGTTAATTACTTCTCAAATTAAACCCTAGAAATGCACATCTGCCCGAACAGTAGAGCAGCACACACAATAATTCACCCAAGGTTCTCAGGGACCGAAGTACCCTCAGAAGCTGAGATTTCCTGAGGCAACCAAACAAGGGCATATCCAGGCCTCGAAAAATAGACCTAAAGGCCCCATGGCATGACACCAAGAAGGTCTATTCTCTGAGTGGAGGAAGAAAAGGACTCAAAAGAAGACAGCCACTGAAAGCAACCAAAAGCAGAGTCAACCCCCGCTCCTGCCTCCCCCATGATTTAAGACTTCTTGGTCTCAGTCTCAAAGAGCATCCATCCCCTTCCCCAGTCTGAGGACCTGTGGCTTGGAGGAAGTGCCGGACACAAATATCCAATGAGGCCACACTGCCACAAAGGGTCTTGGTACCTATGCGAAAAGAGACAAGAAGCTAGACACAGAGGTTGAGGGATAGACATGGTGGGGGGGAGTTGAAGGATGCTAAAGAAGGGATTGGATTTCAGTGGTACATGCTACAGGGACAGTGACCAGAATGGCATGTTTTGGTAGATATTAGAGCTGTTGGGGCTTTGTTTTGTATTTCAAGGGGAGGGGAGGAACTTGACTAGAAATCGGCATCCCTTCTGTTTAGCCATTAGAACATAGATCTCTACCCCTTTACCTGCCACGCAGCAAATCAGCCCATCTACCTCGATCTCTTGCTGACCCAATGTGTGGCGACCGTTGCCCAAGCCCAGGGCAGGAATGGCATCGGTGACCAGCACAAGCCCTAGAAAGGGGAAAGATCACAGTTTCTGTCTTTTATTCACCCCAGGCTCTTTGTTCCCTCCCTTCACCATCAGCCCAGTCACACCCTGGGCTCCCCAACTTTGTTCTACATCCCTGTGTGTCTATCCTTCTCCTTGTTCCCACCTTTGGGATTGGCAGCATGTGCAATCCTTAGAGCTGCAGGGTTTGTGTGGATCCCATCTGCAATCATTCCAAAGAAAACTTGCTGTCCAGGTGGGATCTTGTCACTAGTTAGAAGACCCACAATGCCAGGATCACGATGATGAAACTGGAAGGTCAACGGGGGCAAAAGGAAGAGGCAGACTGATGGAGGAGCTGGCCAGTTAATACTCCAATATTGCCAACATCACCCTTCTCAGGCTGCTATCTCCAGAAACCCTCTCATATTCTTCTTAGGAGTTCTCTCCCCTAACTATACTACTCCCTTTCCTGGAGTATGTCTTCCACCAGAACACCAAGGTTTGTGCAAAAGCTGAAATAGGGCTCACTGAGGCCAGGCCAGGCCAGCCTAGTACTGTCACACAGGAAGTAGGGGGCGAGAGGGGAGAGAGGGGGAATCACAGGGATAGTGAAAGAGAGGACTCCTGAAAGGACTGAGACAGGAATGCCTAAATAGGTGACAGAAAGTCACTCACAGGCAGCATGGCATTGAAGAGGTGGGTGATAAATCTGGCTCCATTTCGGACTGCTTCTTCAGCCTCCTGCAAGTGAGATACGGAGTGACCTGGGGGGTTGGGTCACAAGAAGAGGAATTAGTGTTGCAGGGGATATCTGAGGAGGAGACAATTATGGGTTATAGGGAGCTTTCAGGTGACAAAAACTGTTTGTTCTATACGCACACCCCAACCTGCTCTCACCCACAGACACACAGATGCCACGGGTCGTGAGTTCCCTGATGACCTCATGACTTCCTGTAAGTTCAGGGGCCAGGGTGACTATGGCAACATTGTCCAGGGATCCATAGGTTTTCAGCAATTCCTTGAATGTACCAGCCTCAAAATTTCGAATGTGGGATTCAGGATGTGCCCCCCGTTTTTCAAGGCTAATGAACGGTCCTTCCAAATGCACCCCTGAAAAACAGAGGAAATGGACTCAAGACAGGCCCATTGTAAATTCCTCTCCCTGCCCTTTACTCCTCCAACCCATCTTTCTTCCCAGGGCAGGTAGACCCAAGGAATATAAACAAGTGGTTGTTGAAGAGCCCTATTGGGTTAGAGGACTGGTTACTCACCAAGGACCCCTGCTCCTCTGGAGCTACCATTTCTCACAATGATCTTAGGAAGGATCTGAGAGAGAAGAGCAATTCAAGTTTTAGACTAGACCAGACCAGAACCCCTTGTCCAAAGCTAAGCCCAAAGACAAAGCAGTCTGGTCCAGCCAGACCACTACTACCGACTACTGGTACGTCCCAGCATAGCTAAGATCCCAGTGCCCAGGACTCCAGCCCAAGCACAGAGGTCTAGAGGCTAGAATCTAGCCTATCCCGGAACCCGTAGCCCAGAGCTCAGAGTTCAGAGTCCAACCCAGCACCCAGCCCCAAGCCAGGACCCTAATGACCATGGACCAAGGCCCAGAGCACAGCCCAGAACCCAATACCTTACACAGTTCACAGCTTCTCCCTTCTCCCAGGAGAAGAACTGCATGGCTGGTGGGGCTAAATGGGCAGGAAAAATCAGAAAATCAGTGAAGAGAATTGCGAGGGCCTGAGCCAAGGAACAGGATGGAGTTAGATATAAAAACAAAAGAAGTCACAGAAAGTGAAGGCCAGGACAGATCCCTACAGAACATAAAGCAACAGCAGGATGCAGCAGGAAAACCTCCGATCTAGAACGTGACAGGGCACAAGAAAATCCAGCCTAGAATCGGATTAAGTGAAATATCTGAATTCTCCTTTCAGCTCCTCCTTTACAAAAACAGTGCCAACTGGAGCCAGGAGAGAGGGGGCCTCTAAAAAATACCACAGCCTATCGGGCCTAGAAGTGAGTGACCTTAGAGTATGAGTCCAGCTCCCTCACTCTATAAAAGAGAAAACTTCCCACTTATCCCAGGTAATCTATCAAGTTAGAAACTAAGCTTCCTCCACCCAGAAGCAGTGAGGGTCCTAGAATCAGAAGCCTCAGTTCAATTCTGGCCTGTGTGACTCTGGGGAGGTCACTTCTCTCCACCTGCCAGGGTTGTTCTGAGAATCAAATATGAGAATCAAATGACCTAACGTTTGTAAAGAGCTCAGCACAGTGCCTGGCACTCCTTCTTTCCTTTCTTCCTCCTAGGCTCCCTCTGGGTGGTAACAGGTAGGGCAGAAGCCCCAGGACACAGGGCAGCAGTGATCAGTGGGTCTATGTTGGTAGCCCTCAAAGAAAGGGCTGGCCCTAAGGAGTAAGAGCCCACTGAACCAAAAGGACATGTCCTGAGGCCTGAAGATAAAAGTTGTAGCCAGGACTAGAGTTGTCTCTGTAAATCTGACTTGAGGAGGAGGAGAAGACAGGAATCTCCTCAAATGTCTCCCACCATACCACCTCTCCTATCACTACCAAATTAATCCTCCTTACATACAGGTTTCATAACATCACCCCCTGTGCAAAACTCTTCAATAGCTAGCTAGTATCTACAGAATAAAATACAAACTTCCTAGTATGGCATTCAAGGCTCAGGATGGCTCCCCACTGACTTCCTCCCAAGTTTTATCATTCCTTCATGTACCCTATATTCAGTCAGACTGCTCAACACACCAACCCCAACCCCACGACTATCTCCATAAATGTCAGCAATTTACCATCTTTATGCCTCAGCCCAAGGTATTTTCCACTCCCAGAAAATTCTCAAGTCCCAAATCTACCTTTTAGAGAAACTACACTTCCCTGGGGACCAGTCTCAAATGTAAGACCTCAAATGGAAGAGTGCCTAACAGAGATCCTGAGGGCAGGGTCTTGTTAATCTCTGTATCTCTGCCTGCGCCCATCACAGTGGTCTACTCAACTGAATACTTAATAGAACTAAAATCAAAGGGAAGAAAGTGGAGAAAAAGTATCATGGGAAACATGCGTACTTGGAAGATAGGCAGAAACATAAATATTGGTGCTATGAGTCAAAGGGATGGAAGAATTAGGAAGCAAAGGGTTGAGATGTCATTCAGAGAAGAGTAAGACAAAACTGAGGGGCTACACATAAGACTTGTTCTTTGATAAAAGAGGTCTGCTCAACCATTTGGGCCTAGAATATGGTTTGTTGCAGACAGACAAAGTGGTAAAAGTTTCTGAGTCAAACTAGGAACTGTGTGATATGAGGAATGAGGCAAAGAGCTACCCAGATTTAGTCCTTGTGCTGTAAGGTCACTGCAGGTCTATATGATCCTACGTGGGAAGGGTGGGGAAGGACCCTAACCCTCAGGAAGTGTTCGATTCTGAAGCAACCACCTATGGCCCTGGGGAAGGCGGAGTTGTTCTGCAAACCTTAGAGTACTTGACAAACTATTGTTATTGTTACTATGATCCCAGAAGCACAAGTGCTAAGTTCATATCCCCAATATGTACTGTACACCAGAGTCAAATTAGTCACCTTCCTTAGTATATGCCAGGCTCCTCCTGGAGCACCTGCCTTTTTTCTCTCACCCATAAATCTTAAGCATCTTTCAAAATCCTGTCAAGTCTACCTCCTCCAAGAAGCCTTCCTAACCTCAAAGGACCAAATGTTTATGAAGCACCTATCCTGTGCCAGGTACTACGCTAAGTGCTTTATGAATATTACATCATCTAACTGGGAAAAAAAAGTCTTGAAACTGTGTGATTAACTGTGGTTCCACATGCTACCTTAAGCCTGTGTAATGAGACAGCACTAGCCTCCCCCCAAAAAACAAAGACATCAGGCCAATCACCAATAAACACACCCACACTTCTATGGCCCAAACCAAGTTTCCTCCTCCATACTCTGCAAAATCTTCCAAAACCTACAAGAAACTGCTTCATTACAAAAACAAACAGAACAAAAAGGAGTTGTTCTTCACTTTCTTGAAGGTCCTCAACTTACACCTGCCTGTACTGGTGGTTCTGATGAAGAATTTTTCACTCATTCTCAAAGGCTAAATGAAATACAACTAGTTAGTAGGTGGCAACTGGCTAGACACAAGAAAAGATCAGACAACAAAGGTGGAGGGCACTTTGAGAACAATCAATGATCACTGGTCTTTAAGGTGAGGGATGTGGGGGGTGAGTGGAAGTTTAGTAGCCTGCCTGAAAACAGGGGGCTAGACTGGAAGACCTCTGGGATTTTAGAACATAAAGAGTTCTCTGGATGAAAGGAAGCAATGACAATACCACAGAACCCTGGCTTACCTACCTTGTGATAAATATCAGGTGGTGAGGTGACCAGGGTTGGGCAGAATGAAGTAACCCCATGAGCCAGGAGCTTCTTGGCAACCAAAGCAATCCCTTTACTTATATCTTCACTGGGCAGGGAGAAGTCTACCCCAAATCCACCTGTGACCAGAGAAAGAAGCTGACCCTCACTGCCCCATCCATATCACTTATCTCACCAGTCCCTAATGCAAGGATTTTGCATCAGTCAGGAGGCTACTCTGTCAGTGTAATGGGTTAATTTTATCTGTGTTCCCCCATGAAGCATATACCCAGGAACTACAGTAGTTAGACCAACTGATGCCAGAGTCTAACAGAACAATGGGAGAAACAGAAATAGGCTGAAGAGTTAAGAAGTCAAATGAAAACAGCTCTGCAAAGTTTGGGAGCTGGCCCAGAGTTTAGGGAACATGTCTGATGGGAGGCTAACAACTCAGATCCATAGAAGTTTCTGAGTAGACAGACCATTAGGTCAGAAAGGTTTCAGGGAAGCAAACCAGACTAGGTTCCACACTGGGAGGGAACCGGGTTGTGGCTGAAGTGGGTATGGCTGTCTCCCAGTTGAGAGAGGTGAGCTGGGAACACAAAGTACGGGTACCTACAGAAGCTCTCAGCTCTGTGGGGGGAGCAGGAAAAGCACAAACCAAAAGACTGAGCTGCGGAGTGTAGAACTGAAGGTGGGGGTGGGGGCGGAAGGACGGGGACCTTTTCCTACCATTTATCTGAACATCAATGAGGCCTGGGGCCAGGATGTGGCCCTTACAGTCCTTCTGCACATCAGCTGTTTTCTTCTCATCAAAGAAAAGCTTCTCTGGATCCAAGATCTGGCCTCCTCGAATCCACAGGTCCTCCCTGAAAGCACAGAGCTTAAACAAGTAGAATGGGAGTCGGGGGCAGGGGGGCTCTCCCCAACGCAATCCTACCTCCCAGTTACTGCCCCTCCAGCCCAGGGGTGGGACCCAACAAACCCTTTTCTGGAGATGTGTCTGTGAAGTTTGAACGGGTCAAAGGGCCGCACCCGCGGCCTCGAGGCGGCAGGTGCCTGGTTCTTTCGGGTCTAGCCTAAGGAGCACTAGAGGCCGGGCTCGAGCCCTCCCTCGCCAGCGGGCGTCCCTGGAAACGTCCCTGAACCCGGCTCGCCCCCATTCCTCTGCAAAACGAGCCGGAGGAAGTGGCAAACCATCCCTGGATCTGTGTCCAGAAAACCTCCACGGGGGTCCCGATGAGTCAGCCGGCCCGGACAACTCGCTCCCGGCCCCCGCTCTCCTTCGGGGCTCTCCGGCTCTGGAGGCCCTTCCTCCCCTTCTCGGAGCCACAAGTTCCTCCACATTCCGGCCCTCGCTCCCCCCACCCCCGGCCAGGGCTGTCCTCTTCGGGGCCACCCCACGTCCCTCGGCCCCGGCCCCCCACACGCCCCTCCGGCCCCGCACCTGAGCAGCGCGTGGCCCCGCAGGATGCGGCAGTTGGTGAACTGCACGATGCGGGCCTCGGCCTCGACCTTGCTGGGGGGCATCCTGGCCCGGGATGTGGGGGTGAGGTGGTACCGTCGCAGGGAAGAGCCCGGCTCTGTGCGAGAATCCCACTTCCCGCGGCCCTCCGCAGCCCGGACTGCGGGACGTCCTGGGCTGGGCCGTTTTCTCCCCGGCTTTGGGGCCCAGCCCCGCTGTCATGTGATCACCGATCAGCTGACGGCACGTGACCAAGGCGGGCGGGCGACCTCGCCCCCGACAGCCCCGCCCACAGCGGTCCCCCTAGCGGTCATTCTCCGACTTCCGCCGCGCTCTGACCCTGCCTCAGCCTCCCGCCAGGTGTGCCGGAAGAAGGCTCGGCACGGCGGAGGCGGCCCCACACCTGGAGCTGGGCGGGGCGCGGGTAGCGGAGCCGGCCGGAGACAAAGCAGGGGCACGACTCCGGGCACGAGTGGGACCGGCGTCCGGGGGCGGGGGGCGTGACCCAGGGGGCCGCGGTGAGGACCACGGCCCCCAAATGCAGACTTTCCCAAGTTCAGGGTTCGAGGGTATGCGGGTCCTGTGACCCCCCCAACCCACCGCTCCAGCAGCTCCAAAGGTATTTCCCTCCCCCCACCCCCGTCTCTCCCCATCTCCAGACCCCTACCCCTTTCCATTGACAGCATGGGGTCTGAACTTTTTATGCTGATGGCTGTTTCAAGAGACTTGGTTTCCTTCCTCGTCTCTGCATTTTGTCCATTTAAAAGCATCATTCCAAAAGAGGTCCATAAAAGGGATCCACGTCAAAGTCCATGACACAAGAAACACGAGGAACCTCCCCAGTAAATGCGCCCCAGCCATTCACAGATGGACACACCACACCAGCCCCTCCGGTCAGAATTTTATTTGGAAATATCACTGTGAGCCCTGGCCCCGTGCTACACAGCACCACTGGAAACACACCTTCAACATGTTCCCAAATCATACAATTCTTACTGATACCAGGACACTACAGCAATCTTGAGTTTCAAATGATCACATCCAAGGAATTCTCAGCACTTGACATTTAACCCCACAGTGCAATAATCTACCTATATTTAAGATTAATATATAGCATGGGAAATTGAAAATTCTTGCTCCATAAACGTTATGAACATGTCAAATCTTTATAAATAAACATCCAGTGAAGAGAAAAATGACAATCTAATTCATCTTTATACACAGAGTACTAACGGCAAATGGGTAGGGAGATTGCACGGCTGCCTGGCCGATCCCAGGAGGCCTCGGCCCCAGCTGGGCCCAGTTCAGGCACCATCCAATCTGGTGCGGTGCGACACAGACAGAAGAGTCACTAAGACATTGCGCATTTACAAGACCAACTACCGACTGGACAACTGCACCAGGTGTCAGGCCATTCGTTCTGGAGCGAATTGGGAGGGATGGGGTGGTTCAAGACGGGTCTTTACATCATACTCTGTGGCTGAAGGGGTCAGTGGAGGGAGAAGGAGGTGGGGCACTGGAAAGGGGAAAACAGGGTCTACTTTGTAGAGAGAATGAGGGCCACAATCAGGCCGTACAGCCCAAGCACCTCAGCGAAGATGAGAATCAGAATCATCCCCACGAACAGCCGGGGCTGCTGCGCTGTCCCCCGAACACCAGCATCACCTACAATGCCAATGGCAAAGCCAGCTGCCAGCCCACTCAGACCTACGCTCAGGCCTGCTCCCAGCTGAAGGAAGCTCCTAAAAGTCAAAAGTCAGAAGTCAGAGCCTCAAACAGGCTAGTTACTCACAAAGTAGGGAGGGGGGGATGCAAACCTAAATTCCTCCCTCCACTAACTACCCCACCCCAAATTCCCCAGAGGTCACCCTCCTCAGTTAATAGCTGTTGAATGAATAGGGTCAGCAGCCAAAAGGGTAAATGTACGAAGGCAGGAAGGGGGTAAGGAGAGGGGATCTTGTTACTGAGGAGGTATGGGTGCTAGGCAGATAGGTACCCACTAAATTATTCATGAGAGTTTCCCCTGTGACCTCAGTATGAGCTGAGAGAGGGGGCTGGGGAGGAGGTGGGAAGTCCAGGACTACACTCACTTGAACAGGGTGATTCCCGGTGTCAGAGAGTTGGCAATGAGTACAGCCACCACCAGACCATAGATAGCGATGATACCAGCCATGACGACAGGAATGATTGACTTCATGATCAGCTCAGGTCGCATGACTGACATGGCTGCAATACCAGTGCCACTTTTTGCTGTGCCATAAGCTGCACCAAGAGCTGAGAAAAGAAAAGAGGGAAGCAGTCAGTCAACAAGCATTTATTAAGCCTGTCTACCCTCAGAGTCCAAATTCTAATGGGGGAGGCCAATATGGAAAAAAACTGCACACGCAAGACACAATGTAAATGGGAGCTAATCTTATGGAAGGCACATGAGGAATGGGAATGTCCTCCTGTAGAAGGGGCCACTAAGCAAAGTCTTAAGGGAAGCCAAAAGGAGAAGTGAAAATGAAAACATTCCAGGCATAGGGGATAGCAGATGAAAAAAGCAGGTGAACCAGAACCTCCTTCAAAGCAGGCTTGCAGACAACACCTGAAAGCTTAACCCAAAGCCACTTGACAGTCTCATGCGTCAGAGAAATTGTTTATCTTACTTCTAGTCTGAGAGCACTTAGCACTCCTTCCCCCCCAACACCCTCAAACCATATATAGCTTGGCAAAGTGGAAAGAGATGGTGACAGCCATAAGCCCTACCTCACAAGGGTCAAGTTGAATAATAGAGAAAAGGCAGAAATGTGATTTAAGTCCATTCCTCACTGTTGGTGCAAAAGCTCAATGCAAACAAGGCCTTTAAAATCTAGGGAAATGCCTACCCCTTTCTTTACCAGTTCTTAACCTAAGATCCATGAATTTGGGAGTTTTATTCCATATACTCATAGAAACACAAACTGTTTATATCTGCTTGGTCACAATGCTTGACATCAAGGAGAACCTAATAAGGCAGGTTAAGAGCAAAATGGAAAGCTTCAAGCCTCTCTAGAATATTTTTTTAAGATGAGAAAATGATTAGTGTATCCAAATGGAATGTACATCAAGGAGAAGCAATTTAAAGTTTTATTTCAAAGGTTACACCACCTTAAGCAGACACCCCTAGCATGGGTTTTTACTTAGCTGAGAGAAGGTAGGGGAAGTTGGAAGCTCAAGTGTGTAAAGGAAAAAAAGGGTGAAAAACAGCAGAGCAAAATGGCTAGTTTTCTTCATTGTAAACCCTAGGACCTAAGATGGGAGGTATGAATCACCTTTCTGCTTATTCCAGAAGCACAAGTTATTACCATCCAAAACCCAGCACCGTTTCATCTGGTGAGCCTCCTCTACTATAGCCAGGAAAAGCTCTCTCTTGCTTCTTTCAACCCCAAATACCTTCTGATGTTTCATCTCATACTTGGAAATCCTAGTCCTAGTAGCCCAACACATCCAAAAAAGTGCACTGTTATGAGACTCAGGGAGAGACTATTCAGAAAAAGATGGCTAACAGTTTCAGATATTTCAGGTCATATAAATCTACTGGCTTTCTGATAAGTGATAGGTGACCTTGGAGAAAGAAAATGTCCACAGAATGATGAGGCTAGAAGGCAGATTTCAAGAAGGTGGGTAAGAAAAGGTCTGGAGGAAAACCAGGAATTTGAGATAAATTGGATAGATGACTTCCAAGGGTGAAGAGATGTACACAGTGGGGTGGGGGTTAACCTCACTGGTGAGAGATACAGAAAAGACACCAAAAGAAAGCTCACAGGGAGAATAAAAGCAAATTGCATCCAAGCCTTCTAAATCAAATATCCTACTTGAAACAGCATCTACATTTACTTCAGGTCAACAGGTCAAGATGCAAAGAAAGACAAGAAAGTGGCAGAAAATACCTAGAACCCTGGGAACAAGAGTTGTAGAATAAAGACCAACTTCTAAACTTAAAGCATTGAGGACCACTAGGTTTTTGCCAAGAACTCAGGCTCAAAGAAAGCACTTGCCCCTTCTGATTACCAGTCTTCATTTCTAACTGGCTGCTTTGCCTCTGGTCAAGTAAGATAGACAATTCAGAGTACTACAAAACCCTACACAACTATCATTTGTTATTAGCGTCCCTACTTCTACACTCTGAATCTAGTCTTCACAGGTTGCTTGACTAATCTTCCTAACGGACAGCTCTAATCACATCACCCAACTGCATAGACA
Source organism: Notamacropus eugenii (assembly GCF_028372415.1). Lineage (NCBI taxonomy): Eukaryota > Metazoa > Chordata > Mammalia > Diprotodontia > Macropodidae > Notamacropus > Notamacropus eugenii. The sequence goes on along the minus strand of NC_092872.1, from coordinate 42,491,235 downwards.
TCAAGACCATGCTCCCTAATCTCACAATCAGAGGCCATTTTGGCCCTACCTCAATTCTACCAGGATCTTCTACTGCTCCTGTGCAGTTCATTCATGCTTCTATACCTTCAAACTGCTGTTTTTCTGCCCATAATATTCCCCTGGTGCACAGCTGTACCTTATCAGGAAAAAGACTTTTCTTTTTACCCACCTTTACCAGAAAGCTATCCCAGATCATTCAAATCCACAGTGGATTCAATCTTCTTTAAAGGACTACAGCACTTCTGGTGTTGCTAACTGAAAATTTGATACATGCCTTGAGGAAAAGAATAAGGCTAAGATTCTCCTGTATCCTTCCACTGCACCGAGCACCAAGAATTTGGGCACACAGCTTTTTGCCATGAGGGAATTATCTGGAGTCATCCTGGCTCTGCAGAGATTTCCTTTAGCCTATAAGAGCATAGTAATAAGGATCTTAACTGAAGTCCTCAGCAATCATCTAATCAACTCCATTATCTATAGAGATATCCTTCAAGACACTTTCTTTCCCCCTCAGTTCCAAAGATCCTGGGTGACTGATTAGGCTGATTCCTGTTCTCACCAGAACCAAGCAGAGGAGGTAAGGGGGGAAAGGACATGAACAAAGACACCTGTAACAGTAATTAGCATGGCATGTAGAAGACAATAAGGGAATTGTTTTTTTTAATATGTTCCACGCTGAATGAGATATGAGGATAAATTGGTATACATGTTGAATACGGTAAGGCCTTGAACATCAGGCTCATAGGTTTGAACGCCTATGGCAGCATCAAAAAAGACTAGTGATGCTCATGGGCCAGATGGATAGGTTTAAGGAAACCCAATATAAATTATGAATAATCTAAGATAAAGGTGATGAGGGCCTAATGAGGCATTCTGAAGGAAGGGATGAAGATTTAAAAACAACTCAAGTTTTCTAATCTGGGAGGAATGGCAATGACAAAACGATACTCACATGAATAAAAAGTTAGGAGCACTAAGGTTCTGGGAAGCAAGCCTGATTAATGTGGCTTCAGACAAAAAGGAAACATCCTATAAGCAACTGACAATACAGAACTGGAGCTCAGGCAAGCAGATTAAGGGCATGGATAGGTTGGAAAGTCATCTGCTTAGAAGCAAAATAGCTGAACCATATAAAAATTTGCACTCTTCAAGGGAAAGCCCTTGGACAAAGCCTTGAGGAATTACTGAGGCAGAACAAAAGAAATGAGAAAAGACAGGACAGAGAGGTTGGAAAACCAGGGGAACTGGTTGATAAAAGTAGGAATGTTGTTACAACAAAGTAATTAGAGTTAAATGTTACAAAGAAGTCAAGGAAAATGCAAAAAAGGAAAAAAAAGGCATTGGGTTTGGCAAGAGAGTAGTCTTTGGTGACCTTGGAAAGAAGAGTTTCAGTAAAGTGGTAAAGACAGAAGTCAGACCGAAAGGGTATTGAAGGAGTAGGCATGAAGAAATTACTATGAGCATGAGCTGAGTTGGAGAGTTGCTAGATTAGGCAGAGTCTAAAAAAGGTTTTATAATTGTTTAAACTAGTAACAATGGGATACCTAAATGTATGTATTTGTATATAGAAAGAACCAGTGCTTAGACAAACTGAGGGTGCTGCAAGCTACATGTAAGGAAATAAGATTTCAACAGGATCAGGCAAAGCCTAAGGTTTGGGATTCAAGGTACAGTGGAAAGAAAATGAGATCTGGAGTGGAAGGACTTGGTTGTCTTTGCAGAGTACTATGTGGGCAACCTTGAGGCAAGTCACTTAATCTTTCTGGGCCCCAATTTCCTCCTGTTGGCCTCTAAGGTCCCTTCTGGGTCTAAATCTATGATCTGGCAGAAAAACTTTTGCTTTTAGCACTGGGAAAAAATATCTGTAATAATCCCTACCCCCAATTACTTTATATGTATTTAGTGTTTACTTTTTTCTATATACGAGTTCCTCTGTCCTACCCCCAATAGAATGTAAGCTCTTAGAGGGCAGGACCTCCAGAGCCTAGCATATATTTTTAATAAATGCTCTCTGAATGATTTGGGCACAAGCACATAGTAGCCAACATAAGATCTGAAAAGCCTAGAATGAACAAACAGTACCAGTGACCCCTTCATTCCATGAATCTAGGCCAGAGCAGAGAAGCTGGTGGAGCAAGTACAAAATGGAGGATACCTAAGGACTGAGCAACCAAAAACCAAGGGGAAGAAGTACAGGAACACAGTTTGTTGGGTCACCACCCTTACAGCGATTGCTAAAGACTCAAGGGTGGAGTTGGATCAATCCTTTGCTTCTGTGGTGGCAAAGACATTTTCAACCCATGCCTCAGGTTTGTCTGAAGTCAGCATACATTTGCAAAAAAGTTGCGCATCCCAACTCTATTAGGGTGCCTGTTCAAAGCAGCTAATGCATTTCATGTTATGACTTCAAAATACCTAGTAGAGAGTCAATGAAGGCTGTGGACACAGATGATTTAGAAATAGCAGAAGCTGCTTCTCACATTCTTCAAGAATGGGAAGTAGAGTTTCTTAAGGCTTTTGCCACAAATTAAACCCCATGTGATAAGGAAGAAATGATCAGTCAATAGCATTTGACATTGAGACATCACCGAAGGAAATCTGGCCAAGAGACAGGCCACAGGGTGAGCAGAACATGAGTCAGTACAAGATGGGCTGCTGGAGACCCTTGGAGTTGATGACTAGCTCAGTCCAGGTTTCCACTGATGAGGTATTTACTGTCAGCAGATGATATTTGGTGTTCAAACCCCTCACATTCCTATAAACATACTTGAACTCAGCCACTAAAGCAGGGCAAGACAGGGCTTGGTCACTGAAGCCAAAACCCAAACCCACTAGATGAGGATAAGACCAGGCCAAACCAGTCAAAGGAGACCGCTGACTAGGAATCAATCTCTCTGCTAAACTCTTCATTCTTCTCCTAATTACAACTTTCTCCCATATATGCTTCATCACAAATATAGCCCCTTCTGAAACCATTATTCCTGCCCCTCTTCCTTGTTTACACTCACACCCTTCAGTAGAACAAGGTCTTCAAAGGGTAGGTATGGGGGGGGTGGGGGTGGTCATATGCTTAGCATCCAGGGATCCTGCGTGTTTTCCTAGGATATATCACCAACTAAAGTGACTTCTCCCTAGCACTTTCAAGAGAAACTGTAAGTTTAGCCTTCAAAATCAAAGGAGGGGGGACTATGATAACCTCTTCAGTTATGCTACAACCCCCTATCTTCACCACTCCATACAACATTGATAGGTGGCTTCTTATCACCTCTAGGATCAAAAATAAAATCCAGTGCTGCCCTAGTGCTTTTCAACTCAGTGATGTTGGCCTCCTTGCTCTTCCTAGAACAAGACACTCCATCTATCAGATCTGGGCAATCTCACTGGTGGCTGATGCCTGGAAACTCTCCCTCCCCATCTCAGCCTCTTGGACGCCCTGCCTTCCTTAAAGTTCCAGCCCAATTTCACCTTCTATAGGAAGCCTTTCCCATTTTCTTAATTCTGCTGAATTCCCTCTATTTCCTATTTATAGCTTGTCTGAATACAGTTGTTTGCTGCTGTCTCATCCATTAGATTGAGGGCAGCTAGGTGGGAGGTAGATAGCATGCTGGGCCTCAGACACTAGCTGTGTGGCTTTGGGCAAGTCACTTAACTTCCATTTGCTTCAGTTTTCCCATCTGTATGAAGATAATAATAGTATCTATTTCCCAGGGCTGTTGTGATCAAATGAAAGAATGCTTAGCAGTGCCCAGCACATCCTGAGGGTTACAAATGTTAGCTATCCTTGTGAGCTGTACCCCAGGGGTTAGCGTTAATACAGAGTCAGGGACAGTGACCAACAAAAGTAGATTGGCTGGATCTCCCAAGGAACCTCAGAATGGCACACACCCATTTCTAAAGAATCTGAAGTCAGTCTTTAAGAGCACAGATTTCAGGAAGGCATCCATTTACTTGGACCCCCTTAGGCAAAAGAAAGTGAGAGGTCAAATTCTATCCATTTACTTCTTAGGTAAAAGAATACTAGGGTTTTCTACAGGCATGCTCTAGGGCCACAGTCTTAAGATTACTATTCTCGGTAAAGCAATCCAGCAAGTATTTATGTTAAACTAAAACAGAACAGTTCCTGCCCTGCAGGAATTTACGTTCTATTCGGAGAAAACAAGCACAAAGAAGGCAAAATTCGAAAAATATAGGAGGGGAGGGGAGAAAGTTTATATATAGACAGAGACGAGATGGGAGACAGAATAAATAGGAATATTGAGTAGATTGGTTTGGTGGGAATGGACTAAACCTTGAGCTAGACTGTTCAGAATTTTAAAAGCCAAAGAAATTTGATTATATTGTAGAGGGAAAAGAGGAACTACTATAAGCTTCTTGAAAAGGGGAGGATGACTGGAAAGATGGTGGTGCTTCAAAAACAGAAAGAGGGAAGTAAAAGAGTGCTTAAGGGGAAATAAGGAGTTACTTTAGATGTGCTGAGATTGAAATATGCCTGTGAGACATCCAGCTGGCTATCTGATAGACTGAAGGCTTTCAGGAGAGATATCAGAGCTAGATACATAGATTTGGGTGCTGATGAGAACACAGAATGTAAAGAGAGAATGGGGTCTGAGACATGGACAATGATCCAGCAAAGGAAAAGGAGAAAGCAGCAGTCAGAAAGAAGTGTCACCAAAACTAAGAGTATTTGACAATTGGTAATGATGGAGAGGAGTTTCATTTGAGTGATTAGGTCAATCAAAAGAACAGGGGCACTGAAAAGCAACAGTTTTTCCCCTAGGAAGAGGAGGCCACACGAGAGGAGAAATCATCCCATTCACATAGCTTGGGAGACAAGGGCTGCGAGGAATGAGAATGGAGCCTTCCGGGGAGAGCAGCGTGATATCAGCTCCGAAGGAAACCCAAGCCTCTCTAAAGTTCCCAAAGCACTGCAGGGGGCCACAGCCGAGACTCTGGCCAAACCTCCGAAACATCCGATGGCCGTTCTGAACCGAGAACCCCAGAACATACATGAAGGTTGTCTTTAGGAGGAAGGCCAGCGTTTCGGAGGCAAAGCCAGAGACGGCTGGGATGATTAATGACCTCCTCCGGACAGAAAGCGCTCCTGATACCATTCCAGCAGGGAGGGTGCCTCCGTGAGCTAGCTGCCTGCCCTCCAACCTGTTACACCAGTCGGGCACCCATGCTCCCTCCTGCAAGGATGGGCTCCAGGAGACCGAGTGGGCCTCAAAGCCTTTCTAACGAGGTCGCCCACAGAGCCATCCTGAAAAGGCTGGGGGTGGGGTGGGGGGGCAGCATCCCGGCATCTCCAGAGCTAAGATGGCAGCTCCGCAAAACGCAGCTCTCGCCCCTCCCCACCCCAGACCTGCGGGAGTCCGCAGGAGCGCGGGTGGGGGGAGGGAGAAGGGGCAGCCGCCCAGCACAGACCCCGCACCCACAGGCGGCCAGGAACCACAGGGTCCCTCCCCAGCCTCCCTTTCCCCGGACAAGGTGCCCACCACGAAGAGCCCCCCAAAATGAGGGGAGAACCCCTCCCCTAAGTCACATGACGCGCCGGCGGGGTGCCCCCCCCGCCGGTTGGAGCTGTCGTCAGCCTGTGACGTCACCAGGTCCGAGTCCCGGATGCCGAGGTCCGGGACCCCCGGGGACAGCGAGTTCTCGTCCCCACCCTGCCCTTCTCACCGCTGAAGACCATGGCGGCTGAGGCGCCCATGACGGCGAAGAAGGACGCGTATTCGGGACTCTCAGACATGTCTGCGCGGGGTCGGTAGGCCGGAAGGAGGACGGGGCGAGGGGAGAGAGGCAAGGGCACGGGGCTGGGTAGCGGGTAAAGGACCAGAGGGTGGGTAGGCGGGTGGGACGGCGTAAATTCGGGAGACACCGGCTCCGCTCCGCGATGCGCTCTAAATACCACCACCGCAGAACAAAATGGCGGCCGCAGTGGCGTCACATGATCCGAAGGCCCTGCCCCTGGTCTGCACCATTCGGCGACGGTAGGAGGGGACCGATCGGGTGGGGCTGGTCAATCTACATCACCTCTGGTCATCCCGGGAACACCACTACAGGCTTACACTACAAATTCTTTTCTTATTTGGCACAAGTGAAGACTCCTGACTTGATTTCGTTTCTGCTTCCGTAAGCGCAGCGCGGGGCGCTATCTGCACCCCCTTCGGTTTCAGATTCAGTGTGCCTGTCCGACCACCTGACTCCGGGGGCGGGTCCACAGCTCCGCCCTCAGCCGCAGGATTCGCTTTTATTAGCATAAGGGGTGTGTCCTTAAATTTCGTCCCGCCTCCTCTGCGGGCTCCGCTTCCCCGCCCCTCCAGGCCCAGGGACAGCCTCGATCTCTGCCCAGGGGACCCGAACTCCCGGCTTCTATCAGTGAAGCGCCAGCCTTGGTTTCCCCAGGGTCCAGGCTGCTGGCCTTTGTGTCAGCTTGCCATATTTCCGCATGTGTGGCTCCCCACGCACCCCACCCCCAGCCCACTCTCGTCCCTCTAGGCAGGCCGCGACCCCATCTTATTTTGTGCTCGCGCTCTTCCCTTCCTACCCCGGCAGAAGTGCTCCCCATGTACAGCCGCCCAGCCCCCGAAACCCTGGGGGTGGGGCGCGGTCATCGCAGGGGCTACTGCGGGTGCGGTGATGTGGGCAGTGGGCAGTGGGCAGCGGAGGGGGCGTGGGCCTCTGGGGCGGGGTGAGTGTCTCGAGGTCAGGGCGAGCCGACCATCAAACCCCGGACCTAAGACCCTCAGCCAGGCGGACACCCCCATTTCTGCAGCGAGGCCGAGGCCTGTCCAAGGTCATGCAAGGAAAGAAAGTCCCCCTGGGAGGCAGGAGGGGGAACTTCCTTCCCGACCACTGTTTCCCAACTCCGGAGGCGTGTCTAAGAGGGCAGCTGCAGCCCGATGCCCCCAGGCAGGTCCCGTCCGCCCGGGCCCCCTGGGCCTGGTGGGCCGATTAGGAATGAATGAAAGTTTATGTTCCCGTGCTCTTTGAAGGTTTCCTGAGCGTTCCTCCCCAAACAGCTCTATGGGGGGCGCAGTATTAGTGTCGGATTGGAATCTGACCCCTAAATCGGCCACAGCCCGGGAGCCAGGGGCGCAGTTCTTCTGGCCAACTGAGGGACAACTTGGAGGGCTGCAGGAGCTCGGACTCTTGTACCTAATGGGCATGGCTTCTGGGTCCGAGTCTCATCTGTCTGTCTCCCGTTTCCCTCTGTCTTTTTCCTCTTCTGTCTTTCTCTGGGATCTTAAACTGCTGACAAAATGATCTTCTTTACCCTGGGCTGCTGTATGTGAGGAGGAGGGGGAGGACATAATGCCTTCCCTTCATCCTCCATTGGGGCCACTTCCTCCTTCCAGTGAAAAATCACGGGTTTCAGGCTGAATCACAGGACAGGCTCTAGCAAGATATCAGGGATGTTGGAGGGTGGGGGTGGTGAGGAGAGCATGTTGTCCTTATATATAGGTGTATGTGGGGAGGGGAGATATAACATTGATCCTAGGGAATCATAGGATCATAAATTTAGTTTTTAAATAGCCTTCAGAGGTGATTCAGTCCAGTAGCCTCATTTTACATATGAGGACCAGAAAGCTTAAGTGTTCAGATACACATACAGTAGCAGATCCATATTTTGAACCTAGGTTCTCTTACCAGGTCCAGTGCTCTTTCAACCTGTAGAATACTTTGCTGGCCTAACTCATCAATCATCTAAGGCTGGCTTAAACCTTCCTGTCTACTTCCCAAACTCCTGGTTCCCCAATCCCAATCATCCAATGCTAGTGTCAGGTGTTATAGGCTTTCTCTGGCATCCTGGTCCTATGGAGATCAACCTTGCCAGGATTTCTTGGCTTTTCTATTAAACTCTCAGGAATCTCTCTTTGTAAATTCACCTTCATCACCCATCTCTTCCTCAAATAAAGGACGCAGCTAGGTGGTTCGGTGGATGAAGCCCTGGGCCTGGAGTCAGGAAGACTCAAATCTGGCCTTCAGACACTTACTAGCTGTGTAACCCCTGGGCAAGTTGCTTAACTCTGTTTGCCACAGTTTCCTCATTTGTAAAATGATCTGGAGAAGGAAGTGGAAAACCACTCCAGTATCTAAATGGGGTGATAAAGAGTTAAACATGACTAAAAAAAAATAGCAGTTCTCTTATAATCCTTCTATTTTCTGGTATTAATGGAAAGGTAGATTTCCTGAGGATACCACATTGTTTTTTCCTAATATTCTTTATCAAGTATCCTAGTATTCTTTCTCCTTTTTCCCCACCCACCCCCATGGCAGCTAGGTGGTAAAGTGGGGTAGAGCACCAGTGCAGGAGTCAAGTGGACCTGAGTTCAAATCTCACCTCAGACACTTGATACTTGCTAGCTGTGTGACCTTGGGCAAGTCACTTAACCCCAATTGCCTGCCTCATCCTAGGTCATCTCCAGTCATCCTGATGAATATCAGGTCACTGGATTCAGATGTCTCTGGAGGAGAAGTGAGGCTGGTGACCTACACAGCCCTCCCTCACTCAAAACAAAGTCAAGTGCAAGTCTTGTCATCATTTCTCTGATGGCATGGTCTTCTAGTAGACACTTAATGTTTGTGGACTGACTGAACTCATTATCTTTCCCCTTGAAAAAACCTCCCTTCTACCACCTTCCTTATTACTTGTACACCAGTCCCTCTTCCCAGTCCCTCAAGCTTGAAACCTAAGCGTAATACTGGACTCCTTACCACCACCACCACCACCCATTTCCAATTTGTTGCCATGGGCTGTTGACTTCACCTTTGCAACATCCCTCAAATACACCCCTTTCTCTCCTTTGACATTGCTACCTTCTAGTGTAGGCTCTCATCCACTCACACCTGGACTACTGGAATAGCCTGCTAATAGGTCTGCCTGCTCTAAGTCTCTTCCTGCTCCATCCTCCAGCCACTAAAGTGATTTTCCTAATATGTAGGTCCAGCAATGTCAACCCCCTACTCAATCAACTCCAGTGGCTTACTGTTACTTCCAGGATCAAATACAAAATGTTCTGGCATTCAAAGTCATTCATAACCTAGTCCCTTCCTTCTTTCCAGTCTTCTTAGACCTTACTTGGTACATGTGTTCTTGGATCCAGTGACACTGACCTGCTGGTTGTTCCATAAAGAAGACCCTCCACTTCTCAGCTTTAGGCATTTTCTCTAGTTGTCTCTCATGCTTGGAAGGCTTTCCCTCTTCAACTCTGCCCCCTGGCTTCCCTGGCTTCCTTCAAGTCCCAATTAAAAGTCTTTCCCAGCTCCTCTCAACTCTAATGCCTTTCCTCTTTTAATTGTTTCCTATTTATCCTGTATATAGGTTGTTTATATGTGGTTGTTTGCTTATTGTCTTCTCCGCCAGACTGTGAGCTCCAAGAGGACAGGGATTGTCTTTTGCCTCTTTTTGTATCTATTTGTAGCATTTAGCAAAGTGCATGGTAAATAGTAGTAGGTGGTTAACAAATGCGACTTATAGATAAGCAAACTGAGACTGGACAAAATTCAATTACTTGCCAGAGGCCTTTAGAAGCAGTAAGTGTTTGAAGCAGAATTTTGAACTCAGATTTTACTTACTCCAAAGTAAGTACTTTGCTTACTCCAAACCCAAGTAATGTAGATGTTGTGTTCCAATCCCACCACACACACACACACACACACACACACACACACACACACACACACAGTAGAATATAAGGTCCTTGAAATCAGTCTGCTGTCCTATGTTTCTATCCTTAGCACCTACCACAGTACCTTGTACAAGACAGATGCATAATAAATAAATATTTATTGAATTGTGTTAACTTTGAGCGATGCAAAAGAAAACTGAGGTATGATGGCAGGGGAATAGACTTAGAAGTAGAAGTGGGGAGTGGAGCAAGGAATATAGATGGGGTGGGTGTGTTCATCCTTCATTGCTGAAGAAGACCATGCCATCAGAGAAATGATGACATGACTTGCACTTGACTTTGTTTTGAGTGAGGGAGCAGGTCACCAGCCTCACTTCTCCTCCAGAGCCATCTGAATCCAGTGACCAGATATTTATCAGGATGACTGGAGATGACTCAGGATGAGGCAGTTGGGGTTAAGTGACTTGGCCAAGGTCACACAGCTAGTGAGTGTCAAGTGTCTGAGGTGAGATTTGAACTCAGGTCCTCCTGACTCCTGCTCTGGTGCTCTATCCACTGCACCACCTAGCTGCCCCAAGTGTCTACTATATGCCAGGCATGGAGATACAAATATGAAGAAGAAAAAGAAAGAGAGTCCTTCCTTGCCTTCAAGGGGGAGCTGAAATGGGAGCATAGTATAAAACTCAGAGAAATCCCAAAGTAGAGCAACCAGCTAAGAAATGAGGAGATGTTCTGAGTTGAGCTCCCTCCTGGAAAGGAGGTTTTGGAGCTTATAGCTCCAGAGGGACAGAAGGTGGTAAGGAAGTAGTGTCCTGTAATGGTAATTAAAGAGTTAAAGACCTTCCTCACCCATCTGTTAAGGAAAGTTTGATTGGGGAGACTCACACCTCTTGTTAATTTCTAATGAGGCACTGGTTTTTAAGGGCTGTGATGCCCCTCTGGCTCTGAAAAATGTATAAATTCTCTGAGGTGAGGTTTTACTTTGGGGCTTACTCTTTGGAAGTGTTTGTTTGGCCAGATGAGACTCTGGGGAATCGCTAAGGAGCCCCCCACCTTTGAAAACGCAGATGTTGGTGCTTCTCTCTCTGGTAACTATGTATTGATTATGGTCAGACCGTTGGGAGCCCTGTCTGTCCATTTTGATTTCTCTGTATTTTCTCTGAAGTTCAAGGTGCTGACTTTTTTCCCTGAACTAAGTGAATGATATATGTACTTGATGAAAGTGATTGTTGACCCCTTAAAAGTTGCTTTCCTTTTAGAAAAGCAGATCTAAGAACCTGTACAGCAGGTTCTTACATACACCTGTTGGTGTCCTTGCTGTTACTTGTCCCAAGGCTGATAGGATCTTTCAAGATGATGAGGTATTCCCAATAATGAGCCTCAGTTTTGGTCATAGTGAATTTAAGAGGTCTTACTGGACATCCAATTTGAAATGTCTGAAAGGTAGTTGGGAGACTAGAGGTCAACAGAGAGGTTGGGGCAGGATAAGTAGATTTGAGAATCAGCGTAGAGATGGTAATTAAACCCAGAAATCCCTAAGTGAAATAGTGCACTCTAGAAGAGTATACAGAGCCTAGGACAGACTCCTGAGGAACATCTAAAAGTAAGAGGATCCAGCAAAGCAGACTGATATCTCTAGTACTTCATGGTTGCTGTGAGAATCAAATGAGAAATTGTATGTCAAGTACTTTACAAACTTTAAAACTTTATAAATGTCAGTTATTACTATTATAATTAATATAAGGTTATTTGAGGAGGAGAAAAGCCCTGGGGACAGTCAAAGATAAGAATTCTGAAAGACAGAGATGGGGAAAGAGATGGTCCTACAGGCATGGGGTGGAGGAGGTGGGTCACCTTGTACAAATTCATGGTGGCAGGAGATAGCATATCACATTTAGAGTACAGCTAGTTTGAGTACAACAGAGAATCATTAATCATTAAGTGTTTATTAAAGGACAACTGTGTCCCGGGCACTGTGCTAAGTGCTAGCGATACTAACCAGTTTCTGCTCCTCTCAAGCCTACGTTCTTAGAATGGGGTGGGGCAACATGTGTATAAATAGGTATGTACAAGATACGTATAGAGTAGAAACTTTGGAAGGGAAGAGACTAGCAGCTGGGAGGACTGGGAAGAGGGTTGAGTTGGGTTTTTTTTGTTATTATTATGTTTAAGAAGGTGGCATTTAAGGCTAATCTTGAAGGATGCCAGGGTTATTCTGACAAGATAGCTCCTGAATGGAGGCAGACCACCCAACTCCCATATAACTACTTTAGTCAAACACTAAAGTTCACACCAGATCACATAATGATAATGGAAATTCAATGAGAAACTACAATAAGTGACTTCTTAGAAATGCACAAAAGATCAACCAGAAGCTGCAAGACAATGGGAAAGAGGGCCCCTTCCAGTGAGCAACCTTCAGAGAAGAGTTGTCTCTTAGCAAGACTGGAGGTGACCAGGGACATATATCCTACAAGGGTCTGTACCCTAAGACAGCAAGAGCTGAAAGCTCCCCAGAAAAGCACCAGGGTGAAAGCCTTGGAAGTACATGATTGAGGCAGCCAGAGGGGACATTAAATGGAAGGAAAATAAGTACCTTGAATAGAAAATGGTAAACCTTAGCCAAGAAATGGACTTCCTGAAAGCATGAAACAGCAAGAAACACTAGAAGAAAATCAAAAGATTAAAAAACAGTAAGATCTGATAAAAAAAAACAAAACAAAACTGACCTGCTAGAGAGAAATCTGAAGAATCACTAGATTCCCTGGAAACCATGATTTTTTTTAAAAACCTCTAAGAGTGTATAGTTCAAGAAATCATATTATTAGAACCAGAGGCAAAGTAAAGATAGAAATAATCCACTGATCCCATCCTGAAAGAAATCCCCAAAGGAAAAGTCCCAGGAATGTCAGAGCCCAAATTCAGAGTTTCTACGTCAAAGAAAAAATTGCTGCATGGGTCCAAAAAGAAGCAGAATACCAAAGAACCCCAGTCAGTGTCACACAGAAACTGGCAGCTATTAAAAATAAGAAAGACATCTTGGAATAATAATATTCCAAATAGCAAAAGGTATAGGCTCACAACCAAGAATATATAACTTAACCTGGAAAAGTGAGTATAATTCTATAGGGTATAAACATGAATCTTAAATGGAACAAAGGACTTTCAAGCATTTTTAGTGAAAAGACCAAAGCTAAGTAGAAACTTTGAAATACAAACACAGTAGTTAAGAGAAACCCAGAAAATTTATTTGAGCAATCAAAAGGAGCTATGTGATGATACAGTGCTAATAATGTTCGAATGGGTTAGAAGAAACATCTTTTCAGAAACTTAATATCTTTGAAGGATATCAGGTGAGTTACATAAGAAAAACTGAGATTCTGAAGTGTGTTGAAATTGTAACTTGTTATGGTCCTCCTGGCCAATCCATCCCTTTCTAGTCAGTATAGTAAGTAAATAAGTAAGTTTTTATGGGTAGCCAGTATAAAGGGGACAATAGCAGGGCATGACTGCAAAGGAAAACCTAAAAACTGAGGACAAACTGTCCCAAAGATCATAGGAGCATAATTTGCATGTATTAGCCCAAATTCATATCCTAGTAATTTGTGCTGAATCAGGAGAAGCCATCTAGGTGCTGTTTGTTAAAGTTCTGTTCAATGATGTAAATTCCAGACAAACTTCAGACCTCCACAAATCCAGATCAACAGAATACCAAAAGGGTTCTGATAATTTTGAGATTATGACTTTGAAGTCTTACCTTTAACTATGAGATGTTTTGGATATGTTAATGAACCAACCCCTAGGTGGCAGAGAGTAGTTGGTCTGTTTCCCCCCTGCCCCCAACTCTATTAAAAAAAAAGAGAGACCTCAGACCTCAGACTCCTGCCCCACCCACCAGCCCTCTCACATCACCTAAGAGTTCATGCTGCTCAAGCTCTGCCAACTCCAATTATTACTGTAAGTGACTCATCCTTTCTCCATCCCTCTTCCTCAGGCTGCCTGCCTCCCTTCCTGTTCCCATTCCCTTCCTCCTCAAGTTGTCTGCCTCTGTATCCCCATTTTTTAATTCTTGTCTTTGTGCTGTCCCACCCATGGAGGTTATTAAAATGTGATTGTTACCCTGTTTTCTATTGCCAGTCAAGGTCTTTCCCCATGAGTCCCCAAAGAACTGGGTGTGCTTGCCCTTATTTCATAATTTCATAAATTATCAATTTATGTTGGTTCCATTATGAGATTTTGGAGCAGGGAAAGGCATATACTAGTGTAGAAAGGAAGACTTGTTATTTCTTATAATTAGGGTTCATAATACAAACATGGAGGAAGGGGTTAGGAGAGTCAGCGTCACATAAAACTTACACTTATTTGAACCAAAGGAGGCTTAAGCACACACAAACACACAGAATTTGGTGTAGAAATTCATCAGATTCAACAGGGAAAGAAATGGGAATGGGGATTAAGAGGGAAAATGATACTAGGAAAGAAAGAACTTCAAGTAAAATGAATTTTCCGATCCTGAAGGAAGAAATAAAAGGGAAGTAAGCAAAAATAAATAGAAGTAGAGAGAAGAAAAAAGAAATAAAAGAACTAGAATATTAGGGGATGTAGAATGAAACATATTTTGGGACATGCATTTTTAGACATGGCCACTGTGTGCATTCATTTTGCTTGACTATGTTTATATATATATATATATATATATATATGTATAGGGTAGGGTAATAAGTACATAGTACAAAGTTACCCTGCTTTTCTGTTTGCTTCTAAGTCTTCTTTTGTTTTCTGCTGTATACTTTTTATTTTTTTCTCCCCCTCTCCCTACCCCACCCCACCCTACCTTACCCTACCCTATCCTAGAGAAAGCTACAATTAAACACAAATACACACACACACATACACATACACATATACCATACCACATATGCTTCTATTTATCAGTTTTTTCTCTGGAGGTAGATAGCATCTTCCTTCATAGGTCCTTTGTAATTGATTAAAATAATTTTTTTCCCTGAGGTAATCTAGTTAAGTGACTTGTCCAGGGTCACACAGCTAGTAAGTGTTAAGTGTCTGAGGCAGAATCTGTAATCATTCTCTTGGTACTGCTTATTTCATTTTTCATTATTTCATGCTAGTCTTTCCATGTTTTTTCTAAAGTTAACCAACTCATCATTTCTTATAAGACAGTAGTATTCCAGCAAAATCATATACCACAACTTGTTTAGCAATTTCCCAATTCAAGGTCATCTATCATTTTAACCAATTTAATAGGTGTAAGATGACATCTCAAAGTTGTTTTAATTTGCGTTTCCCTAATCATTGATTTAGAGCATATGGCTTTCTGTAGTTTTTATTTATTTATTTTTATCAAAAAATTGCCTGTTCATATACTTTGGCCATTTATTAATTGGGGAATGACTTGCATTCTTACAAATTTGACAAAATTCTTTATGGATTTGAGAAATGAGACCTTTATCTGAGAGACTATCTATGAAGATTCCCTCCCCCAATCTTCTGCTTGCCTTCTAGTCTTGGCCATATTGATTTTATTTGTACAAATACTTTTAATTTAATGTAATAGAAATTATCCATTTTCTATCTCACCATGCTTTCTTTCTCTTGTTCATAAATAAATTGTTCTAATCCATCAATGTGATACTTAATTTGTTCCATGTTCTCATTTTCTTGTGAACATCCCTTTATATCAATGTCATGTATCCATTTTGACCTTATCTTGGTACATGGTTTAAGATATTGCTCTATGCTCAATTTCTATCAGATTACTTTCCAGTTTTCCCAACAATTTTTACTAAATAATGAATTATTATCTCCCAAACTTAAATCTTTATATTGTCAGACAAGATTGTTATAACCATTTACGAATGCGTTTTGTATATCTACTCTGTTCCACTGATATGCCTCCCTATTTCTTTGCCAGTACTAGATAGTTTTAATACATAGTGTCCTATAATATAGCTTAAAATCTGGTACTGCTAAGCCTATTTCCTTGATATTTTTTCATTAGTTTTTTTTGAAATTCTTCACCTGTTCTTCCAAATGAATTTTGCTATTTTTCCTAACTCAGTAAAGTATTTTTTTGTAATTTAATTGGGATGGCTTTGAATAAATAAATTAGATAAAATTGTCAATTTTATGATATTCGTTTTGCCTACTCATGAACAATTAATACTTCTATAATTTTGGACTTTATTTATATTTAAAGCATTTTATAATTATGTTCCTGTAGTTCCTGAGTCTGTGTAGGCAAGTATACTCCCAGGTATTTCTCCCAGGTACTGTCTACAATTTTTAATAGGGTATCTCTTGCAAGATTTTGTTAGTGATATGGAAAAATGCTGATGATTTCTGTGAGTTTATTTTACATCCTGCTACTTTGCAAAAATTATTGTTTTAACTAACTTTTTAATTGAATCTTTAGGATTTTCTAAGTATATCACTGTATTGTCTGCAAAAAAGATAGTTTGTTTCCACATTTCTCATTCTGATTCCTTCAGATTTTTCTTCTTATTGCTAATGCAGCATTTCTAAAACAATATTTAATAATACTGGTGACACATAATTTAGTTTCCCTGTTATCTCTTTTAATTAAATCTGTTTTAACTTCCAACTTTGTCTCAGATCACGATTGTTACTCCTGCCTTTTTTTTTTTTACTAATGTATAGTAAATTCTGAATAAATTCTGTTCCCTTTATTTTAACTTTGTGTGTATCTCTCATTTTTAATTGTGTTCTGTGGATTCTGATTTTTAATCCATTCTGCTATCCATTTCCATTTCATGTATGAGTTCATCCCATTTACATTCAAAGTTATAATTACTAGTTGTGTGTTTCCCTCCATCCTATTTTTCCTTTCTATCCTTTTCATCCTATTTACCCTGTCCTTCTTCATAAGTCTAATTTACTTCTAACCCCTACCTTAATACCTCCCTTATGTTCTCCTTTTATCTTTCTATTCCTTAATCTGCCCACCCTTCTAAAAGATCCTTCCTTGTCTTGTCCCCTTGCCCTCTTATTTCTTTATAAATTTGGAAAACTTTTGTACCCTTCTAGATGCATATGGTTTTTCCTCTTTAACCCAGTTCCATCTGTTTCCTTTGCGTCAGTTCTTCTTTTCATGCCTAATTTGTATGAGATAGTTGCTCCTTTTTACTTTGATTTGCTCAGTTTTATTTTTTAGAATTACCTCATCATACTCAGCTTTTCTTTCAAATTACTCAAATAATCATAACAGTCTTAAGAGTACTGATAACATTTTCACATACAAGAAGTAAACAGTTTGATTTACTGAGTCCCCTTATAATTGGTCTTTAATGTTTACCTTATGTTTCTCCTGAATCTTATGTCAAATTTTCCATTGAAGTTCTGGTCTTTTTGTCACAAATACTTGAAAGTCTTTCAGTTCATTAATATTCTTCTTTTTTTTTATTCAGGATTATACTCAACTTTTCTGGGTAAGTTATTTTTAGTCACAACCTTAACTCATTTACTCTTCAAAATATGTTCCAAGACTTATGATCTTTTAATGTAGATGCTACTAGGTCTTGTATGATCCTAATATTAGCTCTGCAGTATATAAAATTTTTTTCCTTGTTACTTGTGATCTATTCACCTTAACCTGGGAGCTTTGAAACTTGGCTATCTTATTCCTGCAAGTTTTCCTCTGGCAATCTCTTTTAGGTGGTGATTGGTGGATTTTTTTTTCTATTTCTACTTTACCCTCTTCCAGAATTTCAGGGAAATTTTCCTTAATAATTTCTTATATTGTATCAAGATTATTTTTTTAATTATAACTTTTGGGTAGTCCAACAATTCATGCATTGTCTTTCCTTGATGTGTTCTCCAGATCAATTGTTTTCCTAATGAGGTATTTCACATTCTTTTCTATTTTTTTTCATTTTTTGATTTTGTTTATCATTTCTTAGTATCTTATGTCATTAGCTGCCCCTTGCCCAATTCTCGTTTTCAAGGAGTTAATTTCTTCCTTAAGCTTTTGGATCCCTTTTACCCATTGGATTACTTTCTTTTCATAATTTTCTTGATTTTCTTGGATTATTCTTATTTTTTTCCCTAACTCTTCCTCAATCTCTCTTATTTGATTTTTGAAGTCCTTTGTAAGTTTTTCCAAGTTTTTGAGCTTTTGACCATTTGGCATTTCTCTTTTAATTAGGAATAGCTTTTTAAACTTCACTATCTTTCTCTGAATATGAACCCAGATCTCCTCTATCCCCATGGTAGCTGTTTAGGGTCAGGTTTTTTCTCCTTTGTTTATTCATTTTCATTTTGTTTTATTTTCTTTTTAGTAACTTTTATTTATTTAGCAGCTATTATTGTAGTTGGTTCTAGTTCTGAGATGTGTGGAATGGTGCCCCAGGCTTCAGGTCCTTCTGTTATTTTCTGGGTTCTGTCTCCCAGGGGCCCAACCTTAGGTAGTCCTCTTCACCCTTAAGTCATGCATGGCTAGGGTCTCCAGCCATACTGTCCCACAAAAATTCTTGCCCTCTGTGGTCTTTCCCATCACAGCAAACTTCAGTTCTCCCCTCTTCCCTGTAGCAGAAACCAGGCACTCCATTCTTTTGCAAGTGTCCACAGCTCTCCAGGTCCCTGTCCCTCTGCTACTCCGCTCACCAAGCATATGCTAGTTTTTCCTCACCCACAGCCTCAGTTCTACACCTCAGGTGGTCAGCACAACAGGGCCTGGCATCCCAAGAAAATGGAGCGTCCTTCAATCTTCCCCTACTCAGCTGTCTGACCCCTACACTGTCTGTGAGGGTACCCCCTGACTCAGCTGTGCCCAGGTCTTGTTTGTTGAAACAGTGGAGTTTGCCTGGAGGTGTTTGCACTTCACCTTGACCAACCTCTGCCCCTGGAGGTCAAGTTTTTCCTGAGATCCTCTCAGGATTGTCTTAGGAGGACAACTGCTTTACCTCCACTTTTATTTATCTTTTGCTACTCTGTGTTCAATTTGAGGGGGTGTTCTGTCTTTTTTGTGGAGGAAATTTGGAGAGCCTAGAATTTTCTGACCTATTCTAGCGTCTTCCCAGCATCCTCTCCTGACTGTGCCTTTGTGTTACAGAGTTTTTGTTTTGTTTTCTAGTTTTCTCAATGGGGTGGGAATACCAGGGGGAGGGGAAATTTAATACTGGTGACATCAAAAATAACACAGTCACTGTAATACTTTTAAAATAATGTAGAAAACAGAAAGTACTTCAGAAAGAGACAGAGCAGGAAAGTTTTAAAAGTATGTAAAATTTATTATGTTTTATAAAAAAAAAAAAAGGCTCAGATTCCTTAACAGTCTAGCCAATATGGTGGATCTTTAATAAACTTTGTTTTTCTTTGGCTGAAAAAAAAACCCGAAAAGGTATTAATTCAGTTTCAGACAGAATCCTCTTTTAATATTCAGCTGGGTGTATGAAAATGATCTCTCTCAATTTTGAATGACTTAAGGACTGATCCATGCAAAGAGCAAACACAATTCTAGAACAAGCAGGAAGTACGCAACCTACCTCCTAACAGAAAAGTTAATAGCTCAAGGTGCAGAATGAGACATATTTTGAGACATGGCCAGTGCAGGAAAGTTTCATTTAACTACGCATATTTGTATAACCCCCATCCCAGGGCCTATTTATATGGGACTCTCTCCTTTGTGGAGATGAATGCCCTACCCAGTGGTGAGGGGAAGGGTGGAGTTGTTGAGAGGCAACAGAGCTGTACCCTTTGGAGTACCTTTTGGGACCATTCGGGGTTAATCCCTTTGGGGACTTTTCAATAGCTAATATCTCTTATGGAATTCTTCAAGTTTTAAGTCATTTTTTGGGCTCTTGACTTCCAGCTTTGAGAGACACGATAAAGAGACCAACCCCACTTCAGGTAGCTAAAGGAAAAGACTCTGGGAAGACATGAGGAGCTGGCAGTCCCCAACATGTCCCTTTTCTCAGGTAGGTACAGTAGAGACTTCAGGAAGTTTCCCTTTGGGTGAGATCAAGGACTCTTTCTGTTGGTTGAACTGAGTTATCTTTCCCTTTGTGAGAAAACTCATTCACTCTATGTTGTCTTCTATGTATTCTCCTATGTATACCTTCTCTAATTTGTTTTACTATGATTCAAATAAATGGATTTCTTTGCTATTCACTATATGAGTTTATTGTGTTACTGGTATTAGGTAGGAAAGGAGTCGAGCTTTGCTTTTAGAGCTTGGGGTTCCCCTTCCCCCCAGAAATGGCAAAGCAATCAGAAGTTGGATGGAACACAATCATATCCCCTATGTGAATATTTAAGGGAGCATAGGTACCACCTTCTCTCTGGGGAGATTAGAGGGGGACCCTGGTCCCAACTTCCTGCTTCCTCTTTTGTCAGAAAGTAAAGTCTCCTTTGGAGCAAATGAGGCTCGAGATGTTTATTCTGCCTCCCTTCAAGCTGCACACAAGGATTCTGACATGGGTGGCCTCACATGTAGGGCCCCCTACTCTCTTTACTGTATGGGGTTCTGTCTGTGGGAACAGAATTTTTGGCCACTTATTTTTAGAAGATACTATGGAGCTTGTTTTTTAGGCTAGTTTTTTCTTCTTCTCTAAAAGCTGGGATAAATTGTGTCTGTTCCGTGTTTTTTTGTTTTGTTTTGTTTTGTTTTTTTATTTTGTAATGTTTAACAATCGCTGCCATACAATTGTGATTTTATCCCCCCCACCTGCCCCCCACTCCCCCCCTCCCTCCCCACGACTGCATACAATTCTGTATAGATTCTACATATACTTTCCTATTGAGTATATTTTCACTATAGTCATGCTATGTAGTCAGACTAAGATAAATGAAAGAAATCGTATAACAAATCAGAACATGATACACAAACACATACACATACACAAACATGATCTGCTACAATATGTGAGTGACTTCCATATTTCTCTCTCTGAGTGTGGCAGGCATTTTGCCTTGAGATCCTCCATTGGGATTTTTTTTTTTTTTTTGGTAAGAAGTTCTTGTGTTATTACAAAAATCTAAGTCTACCAGAAAAAACTCTCACACACTGTGGTTGTTGCTGTGCATAAAGTTCTCCTGGTTCTGCTCCTTTCACTCAGCATCAGGTCATATAAGTCTTTCCAGGCCTCTCTGAAGTCTTCTTGTTCATCATTTCTTATGGCACAATAGTACTCCATTACATTCATATACCATAATTTATTCAGCTATTCCCCAATTGATGGACATCCCCTTGACTTCCAGTTTTTGGCAACTACATAGAGTGCTGCTATAAATATTTTTGTACATGTGGGACCCTTTCCCATTTTTATGATCTCTTGGGGATATAGTCCTAGTAGCGATATTGCTGGGTCAAAGGGTATGCACATTTTTGTAGCCCTTTGGGCATAGTTCCAAATTGCTCTCCAGAATGGTTGGATGCGCTCGCAGCTCCACCAACAATGAATTAGTGTTCCAACTTTCCCACATCCTCTCCAGCATTTATCATTTTCTTGTTCTGTCATGTTTGCCAATCTTATAGGTGTGATGTGGTACCTCAGAGTTGTTTTGATTTGCATCTCTCTAACCAATAGTGATTTAGAGCATTTTTTCATATGATTATAGATAGCCTTAACCTCTTCCTCTGAAAATTGCCTGTTCATATCCTTTGACCATTTATCAATTGGGGAATGACCTGTTCCGTGTTTTTTCAATAATTTAGTCTCTCAGAGCCAGTCCATCCTGTTTTCAATGGCACTACTTGACTACACCATTTATCATCTCAGGATTATATTGAACAGCCAGTAAAACCCGCCCACCTCCCCTCCACCCCCCACCCCCAGCGCAATCCTCAGTAGGCTCATTGTTTAGATTCTGAGGGCCTGAAATAAGTTTAAATAGCAATTTTTTTACAACCTTATTTATATTTTATATTTATAAATTAATATTTTTTCTTGACAGCATCATTCCCTCCCAGACTGATTTTTTTTTAGGATGGTGAATCTTAAGGCCCATCTCCTTTAGCTGTAGTTTTTATTGTGTTCAGTTGTTTCAGGCATGTCTGACTTTTTGTGACCCCATCTTGGCAAAGATACTGGAGTTGTCGCTATTACCTTCTCCAGATCATTTTACAGATAAGGAACTGAGGCAAACAGGGTTAAGTAAGTGACTTGCCCAGAGTCACACAGCTAATAAGTATCTGAGGCAGGATTTGAACTCATGAAGATGAGACTTCTCTATTCCAAGGCCAGAGCTCTATCTACTGTATCACCTAGCTGTCTCAGTTCTTATCTAGTCCTTAATGACTGAATGAGTGTTGCTTCATGCAAGCAAACTAAGGCCTGGGAAAAGTTCTTTATTTAGAAAGATAGTTTTTGGCATTTTCCTGTGATCAGCTTTATTTCAGAAGCAGAATTTTGTTTTCCCATTTTGGGAAACACTCATTTGTGGTCATGTCCCACTCTTTGTGACACCGTTGGGGGTTTTCTTCTCAAAGATACTGGAGTAGTTTGCCATTTCTTTTTCCAGTGGATTAGGCAAACAGAAGTTAAGTGACTTCCCCAGGGTCACATAGCTAGTGAGTGTCTGAGGTTGAATTTGAATTCAGGTATTCCTGACTACAGCCCCAACACTCTATCCACTGAGTCACCTAGCATAATTAGAAGTAGAAATTTTTTTAGAACCACAATTTTGTTTCTTCTTGGTTATATCCTGGAATATTTTTTTCAAAGTAATTTTTATTACTTTGTATCAGTTTTTTTTTTTGGAGGTTTAACAAGCCTATCCTGACTTGGCTATAGCCTACTATTGTGCAATTGCTACATTGATTGACACTTAAAAGTCTAAATGCTACTGAATGTAAGATTATTTGCTTTATGTTAATATATGAACAAATCACTGGAATTGTTTTCGTTATTTGAATTCATGTCTTTTGTTGCTTTGGTAAGCACATTATATTAATCTAATAGATCACTGTTGTTGCAATACTGTACATTTGCTAACTGAATTAGTATTTGTCTATTAAAGTAGGTACATATTGAGCAAGCTCTAGAAAATAGGAGAGCCAAGATAATTGAGGAGTATTATTTTGCTTTTAGATTTAAAAAAACACAGAGGTCTCCTCATATCAAGAATAAACCCGAAACTTAAGAATAAGGACATTTTCAGGATATTGGACAGAAAAGTGAAAGGACTGGAAGACAATTAAGGCCACTTATTTTAAGGCAGGTGAGATAACTCAGGAACAGAGGCTCCCAAAGTGGGGGAGTACTGTCCACTGGGGGGCAGTAGTAGCTTCAGGTTCAACTGGGGGCATTGAATAAAAATAAGGAAGCAAAAGAAGAGAATTTTGAAAAACCCTTTGTTCATGTTTCATCTGAGGTGTAAGAGTTAAAGTTATAATGATTACATTATTTTCCATACAAACATATAAGCAAGTTGTAACTGATCAGCGCTTGTCTTCCGAAAAGTCTTAATATCAGATGTTGGCAGGGGAGCGTGTCATGTCAGAAGTCCAGCATGCTGTGTGCACGTAATAAGATACCATATGCTTACATGATGCAATGTTGCATCGTCAAAATTTCAATGCAGGAAAAATAACCTACAAATTTACAATAAGATGGGTTATTTTAAAAAATGAAATGCTATAAATTTAAAAAAACATTAAAGGGTTAAAGAAAGTAGATTTCTTGGGGTGGGGTGGTGTTGAGTAAATTTTCTTTTCTTTTTTCTGAAAAGGGGATGGTAGGCCAAATAAGTTTGGGAGCCTCTGCTCAGGAAGTTTCCCTAATCTTGTCTGAGTATTTTGACCACAGCGATATAACTGAGGAATTAACAGCAGAAAGTTATTCCTGGGAATTCCAGATTTGTTCATCGTCTGAAGATGAGAAACTGCTCAAAGAGGTAAGAGTCCTGCTAATCAAAGGAGGCATTCTTACAGAGACTAAATACTACAACTACACCCAAGAACTCCACTCTATCTGTGGGCAAGGTGGAGCCCATGCTCCGTGGTGTAGAAACACCATAGGTTCCGAATCGGCATTTTCTCTGGACATGAGAACAAGGAGAACAATCCTGGGAGATCTGGGTTGGACAGGCAAGAGTGTGCCTGGGACACTGGAAGTCCCTAAAGCAGACAAAGTGATAGGACTGTCAGATAGCCCAAGGGATGTAGCAGCAAAAGCAGTACATCCCCTCATAGATGCAAGAGCCAATGTTACCTGGCAAGAATGTATACAAACCATAACTCCGATGTTTGAGATGTTGTCTCTAATACCATGCAGCAGTGGGGAGAAAAGTCTGTTGAGCTCCTCCTCAGGATGTAGGAACCTGTGCAGAGATTGATATAGATAGGTGCTATGAATCCTCAGAATACAGGAAAATTGCACTGTAGAGATTGTTCTGGGACTTGTTACATGACCCTTGTGCAGCTGACATCATTGGATCTATGTAGATATAGCAACCATTGCCAACAATGGCAGAAGCAAGACAGGCACTCCTGAGCTTCAAGGCTCAATATAATTCACAGGGCTTGGGACCAGCAAGCTCCGGGCTTTCTCTAATATGGGCCAAAGCAAGACAATAGCACCAGTGCTGAGCTGCTGTCACAGAACCTGAGACAATCAGGTAAGAGATGGAGCTGTGCCCAATCCCATTGTCCTTGGACAAGGAGAGGATCAAGAGAAAGGATGCAGAAGCCTGATACAAGGTTACCTTCATCAGGTGTTGCTGTTGTTTGTCTTTTGTTTTCAAAGAGGACCAGTGCCATTATGGGTGCCATCTTGCTTGACTTATACGTGAATTGGATTTAAGTGAGGCAGAGTTGCACAAAGTCATCAGCCTCACTCTCTTCCTGAGCCACTGAGGTCCAGTGACAGGACAAAAGTCAAGATGACTGGTGATGACCCATGATGCAGTGGATGACCTTGGTGTCTTCTATGCTTGACCATACTCTAAGTGCTCCACAACACTTGCTTCAGTTGCCTTCATGGCTATTGGAACAAATTGTTCTCATCTGCCCATTCTGCAGGGAAAGTCTTCATATGCTTTGAGTAGATATCTCCCAAACTCACTGACAGGTTTGAGGTCCATAAGTTATCCTCAACCTGGTTTAGTCTGTATGCTGAGACAGTCTGCAAAGAAAGTTTGCAGAGATGTTTTACCAGGGTGTGCCTACTATTCACGCTACAGCTTTTTAGAGATACAGTTGAGACTTGCGTGAATCAGGTGGACACGAAAGGTAGATGAGTAGCCTTGAAAAGGGCTCAGCAAGCCCTCACACCAGACATGCTAGTCCTCCTGAACATCCCATACACTCTTCATCAGGTCATCAGAGAAAAAGATCTACCTTTTGTTATAATTGTGGATTGCATGGACATACTTATGTTGGATGAACTGGCAAAGAGAATGCAGCCTTGATCATGAAAAAGTTAAAATGTCCTCTAGCTTCAGGGAAAGGAAGTCACCGTGGGCCTTAAGGACAGTCACATTGACCTCAATATCAATTCCCTATGGGTCTATTCTGACTGAACTCATAGG
Organism: Notamacropus eugenii; assembly: GCF_028372415.1. Classification (NCBI taxonomy): domain Eukaryota; kingdom Metazoa; phylum Chordata; class Mammalia; order Diprotodontia; family Macropodidae; genus Notamacropus; species Notamacropus eugenii. The sequence goes on along the minus strand of NC_092872.1, from coordinate 42,466,075 downwards.
ACCTCATGCAGAAGTGATGGTAAAAATTGAAAATGTGTGTGGCAATGTTCTCCTGGACAATGGATCTCAAGTTACCTTCGTTTTCCAATCTTTTTATGACAAGTGTTTGGGTAAAATACCTTTGAAGCCTATGAAGGGACTTGGGCTTGGTGGTTTGAATGATAAAGACTGTCTGTCTATGTATCCACTAGGATATATCCAGCAGGATACCGCCAGGATACAACAAGCTGGGACACTTTTCTCCATCCACACAGATTATGTAAGCAGAGGCTCACAAGAGGACAGAAGCCAAAAAATGGTGAACGCCACAGGAGCACCAACTATTCACCCTCTCAACTAGATTCTTAGAACTGATTTCAGTGACTCCCCAGTAAAGCTAAAATAGATTTAACTGAAAGAGATATTACTTACTCTTGTTTTAGAAATGCTAGTTATAGCAATAAGAAAAAGAAATCAAAGGAATCAGAATGAGAAATGAGGTAATAAACTATATCTTTTTGCAGATAATACGATGATATATTTGGAAAATCCTAAAGATTCAACTAAAATTAGTTGAAAAAATAATTTTAGCAAAGTAGTAGGATGTAAAATAAACCCATACAAATCATCAGTATTTTTATATACCATCAACAAAACCCTGCAAGAAGAGATAGCAAGAGACACCCCATTCAGAATAAATGTAGACAGTATAAAATACCTGAGGGTATACCTGCCAAAATAGATCTAGGAACTGCATGAACATAATTATAAAACCCTCATTATACAAATAAAGTCAGATGTAAATAACTAGAGAAATATTAATTGTTCATGAGTAGACAAAGCCAATATCATAAAAATGACAATTTTACCTAACTATTTATTCAATGCCATCCCAATTAAATTACTTAAAAATTTTTTTAGAAAAAATATGAACAAAATTCATTTGGAAGAACAAAAGGTCAAGGATTTCAAAGAAATTAATGAAAAAATGTAAAGGAAGAAGGTTCAGCAGTACCGCACTACAAACTATTTTATAAATCTAAAAACTATCTGGTACTGGTTAAGAAACAGAAAGATAGATCAGTGGGAACAGAGTAGACATACAATACATAGTAGTAGTAAAGGATTATAGTAACCTTATGTTTGACAAATGTAAAGATTTAAGTTTTGGGGATAAGAATTCATTATTTAGTAAATATTGTTGGGAAAGTTGGAAAGGAATCTGGCAGAAATTGGGCATAGATTAATATCTTAAAACATATACCAAGATAAGGTCAAGATGAATACATGACCTAGATATAAAGGGAGATATCACTGCAAAATTAGAAGAACATAGAACATAATACCTATTGGACTCAGGGATAATGGAACAATTTATGAGTAAATGAAAAAGAGAGAAAAAGAGAAAGAGAAAGAAAGAGAGAACATTATGAGGTGTGAAATGAATAATTTTAGTTATATTAAATTTAAAATAAATACAATACAAATAAAACCAATGTAGTAAAGATTAGAAGGAAAGTAGAAAATTGGGGAAAAAATTTTCATAGTCTCAGACAAAGGTTTCATTTCTCAACTAGATAAAGATTTTTGTCAAATTTATAAGAATATGAGTCATTCTCTAATTGACAAATGCTTGAAGGATGTGAACAGGCAGTTTTTTGATAAAGAAATCAAAACTATATATAGTGATAGGAAAATAATGCTCTAAATCATTATTGGCTAGAGAAATGCAAATCAAAACAACTTTAAGATATCATCTTAGACCTATCCGATTGGCTAAAATGACAGATGCCCTTCAAGTGGGGAATGGCTAAACAAATTGTGGTGTATGATTATGATGGAATCCTACTGTGCTATAAGAAGTGATAATCTGGTTGATTTTAGAAAAACATGGAAAAATTTCCATGAAATAATGAAAAGTAAAATGAGCAGTACCAAGAGAATGATGTACAGAACAGAGCTATTGTCCTAAGAACAATTTTGAATGACATTCATTTTGAATATCATAAATGCTGCAAAGGACCCATGAAAGAAGATGCTTTCCACCTGTAGAGACAGAACTGATAAAAGTAAATACAGTATGGTTTTACATATATGTGTATGTGTGTGTATATATATGTACATATATATGCACATACACATATATTAGTGTTTTGTAGCCTTTTCAGACTATAATGCAATAAAAATTATATTTGATAAAGGGTCTTTGAAACATAGATTAAAATTTATTTTTTAAGATATGATCACATCCTATTCCATTCACTCTGTGCTCTCTGTCTCTGTGTGAGTGTGCGTGTGTGTGTGTGTGTGTGCGCGTATGTAATCCCACCAACTACCCAGATACTGAAAAGTTTCAAGAGTTACAAATATTGTCTTTCCATGTAGGAATGTAAACAGTTCAACTTTAGTAAAGTCTCTTATGACTTCTCTTTGCTGTTCACCTTTTCATGCTTCTATTCATTCTTGTGTTTGAAAGTCAAATTTTCTTTTCAGCTCTGGTCTTTTCATCAAGAATGCTTGAAAGTCCTCAATTTCATTGAAAGACCAATTTTTCCCCTGAAGTATTATACTCAGTTTTGCTGGGTAGGTGATTCTTCGTTTTAGTCCTAGTTTCTTTGACTTCTGGAATATCCTATTCCATGCCCTTCGATCCCTTAATGTAGAAGCTGCTAGATCTTGTGTTATCCTGATTGTATTTCCACAATACTTGAATTGTTTCTTTCTAGCTGCTTGCAGTATTTTCTCCTTGACCAGGGAACTCTGGAACCCGGCCACAATGTTCCTAGGAGTTTCTCCCCCTGGACCTCCTCCAGGCAGTGATTGGTGGATTCTCTGAATACTCATTTTGCCCTCTGTTTCCAGTATATCAGGGCAGTTCTCCCTGACAACTTCACAAAAGATGATGTCTAGGCTCCCTCCCTGATCATGGCTCTCAGGCAGTCCCACAACCTCCAAATTGTCTCTCCTGGATCCACCCTCCAGGTCAGCTGCCCCTCCAATGAGATATCCCACATCACCCTCCATTCTTTCATTCCCTTGGTCCTGCTCTGTGATTTCTTGGCCTCTCACAAAGTCATTAGCCTCCATCTGCTCCACTCCAACCCTGAAAGAACTATTTTCTTCAGTGAGCCTCTGGACCTCCCCCTCCACCTGGCCAATTCTGCCCCCTAAAGCATTCCTCTTCTCACTGGCCTCCTGAACCTCCCCTGGCAATTGAGCTAGCCCACTCCTCAAGGTGTTACCCTCTTCAGCATTTTCCTGGGTCCCCCCCAGAAAGGTGTTGACCTGCTCCTCATGCCTCTCCTGTATCTCTCCCACTTCTCTTCCCAGTCCTTCCTCCACCTCTCCAACCCGATTTTCAAAAACCTTTTTGAGTTCTTCCATGGCCTGAGCCTATTGAACATTTATTTTGGATGTTTGGGATACAGAAGCCTTGACGTTTATGTCTTTCCCTGATGGTAAGCATTGTTCTTCCTCATCCAAAAGGAAGGGAGACACCTGTTCACCAAGAAAGTAACCTTCTATGGTCTTATTTTTTTTCCCCTTTTCTGGGCATTTTCCCAGCCAGTTATTTGACTTCTGGATTTCTTTTCCACACCCACCTTGCCTCCAGATCTGCCCAGCCAGCGCTTAGGGGCTGAGATTCAAATGCTGCTCCCCAGCCTCAGGGCTTCGGGCAGGGGCGGGGCTGTTATTCAGTGTGAGATTAAGTTCAGGTGCTGGGGTGGGGGCAGGGCTGCCACAAGGGGCTCAGCTCCCCCGGGGGCCCATGTGGAGACCCTCAACGATGGATCCGAGCTCCTGCCTGCTTTGGGAGCCCCTGTCCGCTGCTGCCTCCTGAGGGGGCCTGAGTTATCGGGGGACACCCCACTCCCCTCTCAGCTAGCCAAAGAGACCCTCTCACTGACCTTTGGCGATTGTGGGTGGAGGGACCTGCAAAGCCACTGGAGATTCCGTCCCTGAAGCCTGCTCAGATTTCCCCTCGGTGCCGTATGGCTAAGGCAGGGCTGGGCTCTGCTCCGGGTCCGGTGCATGATGGACCTTTCATGTCAGTTTTTCAGAGCTCTCTGGAACAGAAATCTCCTCTGCTCCATTGTTCTGTGGCTTCTGCTGCTCCAGAATTTGTTGGGAGTTCTTCTTTACAGGTATTTTATGGGCTGTGGGTTTGGAGCTACCATACATGTATCTTTCTACTCCGCCATCTTGGCTCCTCCCCCATAGATTAAAATTTAATTGGAAACTAAATAATCTAATCCTAAAGAATGAGTGGGTCAAAGAACAAATCACAGAAATAATAATTTCACTAGAGATAATGACAACAATGAGAAAACATACCAAAACTTTTTGGATTTGGCCAAAGCAGTACTCAGGGGAAAATTTATATCTCTAAATGTTTAAATCAATAAAAAAAGAGAACAGATCAGTGAATTTGGTATACAAAAAACCCCCAAACAAACCTAGAAAAACAACAAATTAACCCCCCTCCATAATTAAACAGCAAAACAGAAATCCTGAAAAATCAAAGGAGAGACTAATAAAGTTGAAGTTAAAAAACTATTGACCTAATAATAAATAAGACTTTTATGGAAAAATCAATAAAATAGGAAAACTGCAGGCTAACTTGATTTTTAAAAAGAAAACCAAATCACCAGTATCACAAATGAAAAGGGGAAACACAATCGATGAAGATGAAATTAAAGCAATTATTAGGAGATAAAATTATTTTGCCCAACTACACAACAATAACGACACTGACAATCTGGATGAAATGGATGAATACTTAGAAAAATATAAATTGTCTAGATTAAGAGAAGAGGAAGTAGAATACTTAAATCACCCTCTCTTAGAAAAATAAATTGAGGGGGCGGAGCCAAGATGGCAAAGTAGAAAGATACATGTATGGTAGCTCCGAACCCACTGCCCATAAAATACCTGTGAAGAAAAGAACCACTGGCGAATTCTGGAGCAACAGAAGCTACAGAACGGAGCAGACGAGATTTCTGCTCCAGAGAACTGGAAAACGTCTCGCAGAGGGTCCCTCGTGCCCCGGACCGGAGCAGAGCCCAGCCCTGCCTCAGCAGCCCAGCGCCGAGGGGAGAAGATCCGAGCAGGCTTCAGGGACGGAATCTCCAGCAGCCACACGGGTCCCTCCACCCACAGGTGACAGGGGTCTGTGAGAGGGTCTCTTTGGTGGGTCGAGAGGGGAGTGGGGTGCCTCCATGACTCGGGCCCCCTCGGGGGGCAGCAGCGGAGGCGGGAGCAGACCAGGGCTCCCCAAGCAGGCAGGACCCTGGATCCATTGTTGAAGGTCTCTGCATAAACCCCCTGAGGGAATGGAGCCCGTGAGGCGGCCATGCCCTGACCTGAGCACCTAAACTTAATCTCACACTGAACAGCAGCCCTGCCCCTGCCCAAAGCCCTGAGGCTGGGAAGCAGCATTTGATTCTCAGACCCCAAGTGCTGGCTGGGAGGATCTGGAGGCGAGGTGGGGGTGGAGAGGACACTCAGAAGTCAAGTCACTGCCTGGGAAAATGCCCAGAAAAGGGAAAAAAAATAAGACTATAGAAGGTTACTTTCTTGGTGAACAGGCATTTCCTCCCTTCCTTTCTGATGAGGAAGAACAATGCTCACCATCAGGAAAAAACGCAGAAGTCAAGGCTTCTGTATCCCAGCCCACCCAATGGGCTCAGGTCATGGAAGAGCTCAAAAAGGATTTTGAAAATCAAGTTAGAGAGGTGAAGGAAAAACTGGGAAGAGAATTGAGTGACATGCAAGCAAAGCATGAAAAACAAGTAAACACCCTGCTAAAGGAGACCCAAAAAAATGCTGAAGAAAATAACACCTTGAAAAATAGGCTAACTCAATTGGCAAAAGATGTTCAAAAAGCCAATGAGGAGAAGAATGCTTTCAAAAGCAGAATTAGCCAAATGGAAAAGGAGATTCAAAAGCTCACTGAAGAAAATAGTTCTTTCAAAATTAAAATGGAACAGATGGAGGCTAATGACTTTATGAGAAACCAAGAAATCACAAAACAAAACCAAAAGAATGAAAAAATGGAAGATAATGTGAAATATCTCATTGGAAAAACAACTGACCTGGAGAATAGATCCAGGAGAGACAATTTAAAAATTATGGGCCTACCTGAAAGCCATGATCAAAAAAAGAGCCTAGACATCATCTTTCATGAAATTATCAAGGAAAACTGCCCTGAGATTCTAGAACCAGAGGGCAAAATAAGTATTCAAGGAATCCACAGATCACCGCCTGAAAGAGATCCAAAAAGAGAAACTCCTAGGAACATTGTGGCCAAATTCCAGAGTTCCCAGGTCAAGGAGAAAATATTGCAAGCAGCTAGAAAGAAACAATTCAAGTATTGTGGAAATACAATCAGGATAACACAAGATCTAGCAGCTTCCACATTAAGGGATCGAAGGGCATGGAATAGGATATTCCAGAAGTCAAAGGAACTAGGACTAAAACGAAGAATCACCTACCCAGCAAAACTGAGTATAATACTTCAGAGGAAAAATTGGTCTTTCAATGAAATTGAGGACTTTCAAGCATTCTTGATGAAAAGACCAGAGATGAAAAGAAAATTTGACTTTCAAACACAAGAATGAAGAGAAGCATGAAAAAGTTAATAGCAAAGAGAAGTCATAAGGGACTTTACTAAAGTTGAACTGTTTACATTCCTACATGGAAAGACAATATTTGTAACTCTTGAAACTATTCAGTATCTGGGTACTGGGTGGGATTACACACACACACATGCACACACACATAGAGACAGAGTGCACAGAGTGAATTGAATAGGATGGGATCATATCTTAAAAAAATGAAATCAAGCAGTGAGAGAGAAATACATTGGGAGGAGAAAGGGAGAATTGAATGGGGCAAATTATCTCTCATAAAAGAGGCAAGCAAAAGACTTATTAGTGGAGGGATAAAGAGGGGAGGTGAGAGAAAAACATGAAGTTTACTCTCATCACATTCCACTAAAGGAAGGAATAAAATGCACACTCATTTTGGTATGAAAACCTATCTTACAATACAGGAAAGTGGGGGATAAGGGGATAAGCAGGGTGGGGGGAATGATGGAAGGGAGAGCATGGGGAGGAGGGAGCAATTTGAGGTCAACACTCATGGGGAGGGACAGGATCAAAAGAGAGAACAGAAGTAATGGGGGACAGGATAGGATGGAGGGAAATATAATTAGTTCTTACACAACACTACAATTATGGAAGTCATTTGCAAAACTACACAGATTTGGCCTATATTGAATTGCTTGCCTTCCAAAGGGAAGGGGTGGGGAGGGAGGGAGGGCAGATTGGCAGACAGGGGCAATTAGAACGATTGGGGTTTTGGGGTGGGGGGAGGGGACAAAAGGGGAGAAAATTTGGAACCCAAAATTTTGTGAAAATGAATGTTAAAAGTTAAATAAATAAACAAATTTAAAAAAAAAAAAGAAAAAGAAATTGAGCAAGGCATAAAAGTGGTGAGAAAAAGCCTCAAGAACAGATGAATTAATAAGTGAGTTCTACCAAACAAAAACCAGTTAATTCCAATATTATGTAAACTGTTTGGAAAAATGGTTAAAGAAGGAATCCTACCAAATTCCTTCTATGACATGAATATCGTTTTAACATCTAAATCAAGGAGAACAAGAACAGAAAGAAAACTATAAACCAATTTCCCTAATGGATACTGATGCAAAAATTTAAAATAAAATACTAGCAAGAAGATTGCAGTGATATATTACAAAGATCATACATTATGACTAAGTGGAATTTATGCCAGAAATATAGAGTTAGTGTATTATTGCTGTTTTTGTTGTCCAGTTATTTTAATCATATTTGCCTCGTTGTGACCCCATTTGGGATTTTCCTGGCAGAGAGAGTGAAGTGCTTTGTCATTTCTCCAGCTCATTTTACAAATGAGGAAACTGAAGCAAACAGGGTTTAGTGACTTGCCCAGAGTCACACAGCTACTAAGTGTCTGAGGCCAGATTTGAACTCAGGTCTTCCTGACTCCAGGTCTGACTCTCTACCCATTGTAGTACCTAGTTGTCCCTAGCTGCATATAGGAAAACTATAAGCATAATTAACCATGTCAACTAAAAAAAAAAACCCCAAATAATGATTATATCAATAGATGCAGAAATGTCGCCAAATATAACACCTATTCCTATTAAAGATACTAGAATAGGAATAAATGAAGCTTTTCTTAAAATTGTAAGTCATATCTATCTAAAACCAAGAGCAGCAAGCATTATCTGTAATGGAGATAAACTAGAAGTCTTCCCATTTTGAACAGGGATGAAGCAATGGTAGTCAGCATCACCATTACTGTTTAATATTGTACAAAAAATGCTAGCTATAGAAATAAGGCATGAAAAAAAATGGAAAGAATAAGAACAGGCAACAAGGAAAGAAAAAGAACACTTTTTGCAGATCATACGATGATATGCTTAGAGAATCCTACAGAGTAAAAAAAAAAAACAACTTGTCAAACCAATAAAAAACTTTGGCAAAGCTGCAGGATATAAAATAAACACATAGATCATATATCTATATATTACTGACAAAACCCAGCAGGAAGAAATAGGAAGAGAAATTCCATTTAAGATAATTGCAGACAGTATAAAATACTTGGGAGTCTTCCTGCCAAGACACAGAGAGGAACTATATGAACACAATTACAAACACTTTTTATACAAATAAAGACAGATCTGAACAACTGGAGAAATATTAATTGTTCACGGGTAGGCCAAGTCAACATAACAAAAATGATATTACTATCTAAATTAATTTCCCCATTCAGCACCATATCAAACTACCCAAGAATTGTTTTATAGAGCTAGGGAAAAATAATAAAATTCATCTGGGTGAAGAAAGCATCAGGACTACCTAGGGAAACAATGAAAAAAAACAGTGAAATCGCAGTATCAAGTCTCAAACTATACTCCAAAGTGGTAATCATCAATCTAGTAACCATTCTGGAGAGCAATTTGGAATGCCCAAAGGGCAATCAAATTGTACATAGCCTTTAATCTAGCAATACCACTCTGAGGTCTGTATCTCAAAGAGATCATGAAAAAGGGAGAAAGACCTATATGCACAAAAATATTTATAGCAGCTCTTTTTGTGGTGGCAAAAAAAAATTGGAAATTGGGGGGATTCCCATCAAATTGGGAAACAGCTGAGCAAGCTCTGGTATATGAATAATAGAATACTACTGTGCTATAAGAAAGGATGAGCAGGCAGATTTCAGAAAAACTTGGAAAGATTTACATGAACTCATGCAAGGTGAAATGAGCAGAAGCAGAACATTGTACACAGTAACAGCAATGCTGTGTGATAACCAATTATGAATGACCTTGTTCTCTCAGCAATACAATGATCCAAGACAATTCCAAAGGATTCAGAACATACTATTTTCACGTTTGTGCATGTACACATGTGTGTTTCCCTTTGCTGCTTCTTTTTTCACAACATGACTAATATGGAAATTTATTTTATATGACTGCCCAATGTAATCTATATCATATTGTTTCCCACTTTAGGAAGAGGGGAGGGGAGAGAGAGAAGGAGAAAAATTTGGAACTCAAATTTTTGTAAAAATGAAAATTATCTTTACCCATAATTGGAAAAAATAAAATACTATTAAAAGCAATCTGGTACTGGATAAGAAATAGTGGTTGGTCAGCGGAACAGATTAGGCACATGATATACAGAGGTAAATGACTACAGTGACCTAGTGTTTGATAACCCCAGAGATACAGGCTATTGGGGAAAGAACTCATCATTTTGACAAAAATTGCTGGGAAAACTAGAGAGTAGTTTGGCAGAATCAAGGCATAGACCAACATCTCACACCATAAACCAAGATAAGCTCAAAATGATTTAAGATATAAACAGTAATATCATAAGCATATTAAGAAAATATGGAAAAAATTACCTGTCAAATCTATGGATAAGGCAAGAGTTCATTATCAAACAAGAGATAGAGAGGACCATGAGAGGTAAAATAGATAATTTTGATTATGTTAAAAAGGTTTTGTACAAACAAAACCAATGCAGCCAAAATTAGAAGGAAAGCAAGAAACTTGGGGGAAATATTATAGCAAGTTTCTCTGATAGAAGCGCCTCATTTCTCAAATATTTAGGGAACTGAGCCAAATTTATAAAAGAAAATAAGAGTCATTCCCCAAATGATAAATGGTCAAGGGATATGAAAAAGCAGTTTTTAGAAGAAGAAGTCAAAGCTTTCTATAGTCATATCAAAAAATGCTTTAAATCACTAAAAGAAATGCAAACTAAAACAGCTCTGAAATACCACTTCACACCTATCTATCAGATTGGCTAACATGACAGAAAAGGAAAATGGCAATTGCTGGAGGGGATGTATTAAAAGAGGTACACTAATGCATTATTGGTGAGTTGTGAATTTATCCAACTATTCTGGAGAATAATTTGGAATTTTGCCCCAAAGGCTGTAAAAACCATGTATATCATTTGACCTAATTAATACTACTACTGTGGGAGCAGTTAGGTGGTGCAGTGGATAGAGTACTAGTGCAGGAGTCAGGAGGACCTGAGTTCAAATCTCACCTCAGACACTTGACACTAACTAGCTGTGTGACCTTGGCCAAGTCACTTAACCCCAATTGCCTCATCCTAGGTCATCTCCAGTCATCCTGAGGAATATCTGGTCACTGGATTCAGATGGCTCTGGAGGAGAAGTAAGGCTGGTGACCTGCACAGCCCTCCCTCACTCAAAACAAAGTCAAGTACAAGTCATGTCATTATTTCTCTTATGATATGGTCTTCTTCGGCAAAAAGGACCAACACACGCACTCTACTACTAGGACTGTATCTCAAAGAGATCATAGAAAGGGAAAAGGACCAATTCGTACAAAAATTTTTACAGCAATTTGTCAAATATTTTGGAGATACCCTGTTTCCCAGAGCCAGGGCCCAGCAAGTAAGCTTTGTCCTGAGCTTGGTATAACAATAATATTTTGCGCTCAAGATTATCACCCTTTGACAAAGTATATTGCTTGGATCAGCAACAGGTGTTCACTGAGGGATTTAGCTCCCCCTATTTCCTAGGGCCATCCATCATATATTCACAATCCCTGTTCCTTGTCAATGATAGGTATTACACTCCTGTTCCCATCACAGAACTCTAGTTTGGTGCCCTGAAAGATGAGCACAACCCCCAAGATTTGAGATAATACTGTTCCCACTGGGCCCGTGGGAACAGTAACTCAAGATCTAAAAGTGATTATGTCATGGTCTAGCTCAGGATGTATATAAGATCTATCTTTAGTCTAGCATGGTAAGCCCTCCTTCTTAGGAGGGAAGGCTCTGTGTGCATATGTAACTTTCTTCATTCAGAAATGAATTAAACTTCTGTTTGCGTCGGGGCTTTCCAGTGTCTAGCCTGCTATTTGTATAGCTCTAGCCACCAACAGGTTAGAGGGCGGTTCCGGTCTGGCGCAGTTGATAAGTTCTTTTAGTGGTAGCAAAGAATTGGACAATGAGGGATGCCCATTAATTGGGAAATGGTTGAACAAGATGTGGTATATGATTGTGATAGAATACAATTGTACTGTAAGAAATGATGAAGGGGATGGTTTCAGAAAAATCTGGGAGGACTTACATGAGCTGATGTAAAGTGAAGTGACCATTGTACACTGTAATAGCAGTATTATAATGATAAACAACTGTGAAGGACTTAGCTCTTCTGATCTATACAAGGATCCATGACAACTCCAAAGGACTCATGATAAAAAACACTAACTACCTCCAGAGAGAAATGAAGCATATTTCAAAGCATATTTTCTTTCACTTTATTTTTCTTGCCTTCTCCCTGTTCCCCCTTCCTCAAACATGGCTAATATGGAACTATGTTTTGTAAGATTTCACACCTATAATGGGTATTCTCAATAGGAGAGGCAAGGGGAAGAGGGAAAGAGAGAATTAAGAACTGAAGGTTAAATTTTCCTTTCTTAAAACAGCCTCAATTTTTTCAATGCAGGATAAGGCAAAGCCATGAGCTGAGAAGAGTGGGAAAAGAGGGAGCTGTGGGAAGCTGGAGAAGAGACTCAACCAACCAGTCAATATTTATTAAATGTCCACTGTGTGCCAGGCACAACAGTAAGGAGCTTACAAATGAATGGGGGAAGACAACACAAAAGGAAATGATGAGAGATGTGTGTGTAGGGGGGAACGCAGTGCAGCCAGGTAAGAAGAGAGGAGATGCTGTGGGGTGAGGGGCAGTGAGGAGTCAAGGATGACTCTTAGGTTTCTAGCCTGACAGACTGGGTGGATAGCAATGTCCTCTCCAGTAATAGGGAAGTTTGGAGGGGGAGTAGGGTTTAGAGGGAAATATAATAAGCTCAGTTTTGGATGTGCTTGAGTTTAGGATGTCCGCTGGACATCCAATTCAAAATATCTGAAAGGCAGTTGGAGATGCAAGATTGGAGGCCAGAAGAGGGGTTATGGCATGCTAGGTAGATTTGAGAATCACCAACATATAGCTGATGAGATCACCAAGAGAAGGAGCGTAGATGGGGAAGAAAAGGGGACCTAGGACAGAGCTTGGTGAGAGACCTATGATAAGAGGGCATGACCGGGATGAGGATCCAGCAATAAAGACTTAAGAAAGAGCAGTCCAGATAGGTAGGAGGAAAGCCAGGAGACAGTGGCGTCCTGAAAACCTAGAGAGGAGAGAATATTAAGGAACAGAGCATGAACAAGTGTCACAAGCTGCAGAGAGGTCAAGGAGAATGAGGATGGAGAAAAGGCATTTGATTTGGAAACTAAGAGATCACTGGGAGCTGCAGACTAGAGAGCAGTTTTGGTGGAATGATAAAGTTAGAAGCCAGATTATAAGGAGGTTAAAAAAAAAAAGTGAGGAGAAAAAGTAGAGACATCTATTGTAGTTGGCCTTTTCAAGGAGTTTAGCCACAAAAGGCAGAAGTGGCACAGGATGATCGTTAGCAGACAGAAGAATCAAGTTCCCCCACTCAAGAAAGGGGTAGCAGGAAATGAGCCAGGAGAGAGGGAGAGACTGAAAATGAACGGCAAAATAGGAATGACCGAGGGGGCCACCTGTTGGAGGAGAAGAGAAGAAAGGGATCACTTGAGGTGGGAAAAGTGTCAGACAGGGGGAAAGGAAGAGACAGTGGGAAAAGAATATGAGTGATACAAGAGATACTATGGAATCACTGAAGACTTTCAAGCAGGGGAGTGACAAGTCAGACTGCGCTTTAGGAAGATTACTTTGCGAGTTGTGTGAAAGAAGACAGACTAGACTCAAGCAGACCTCTAATTAGAAGGCTATTGCAATGTTTCAAGCAAGAAATGGTAAGATCCTGAACTAGGTGTTGGCTGTGTGAATGAAAAATGAAAAGGAGCAGAAAAATTTCATAGGTAGATGGTAGACATACCAGAACTTGGTAACCGATGGGACTGGGAGGCAAGAAGAGGGAAGGTGGGCAAGAGTGTTTTCAAGTTTACAAACCAGGGTTTCTAGAAGGATAGTGCTGCCAGAATTTGTTAATCTCCATATTATTTACTTACCTTCAGCACTAGGGTCATTGTCTTTCTCTTTTGTCTAGTGCTCTCAACTGGTGACTTTAAACTTCATGCAGATAACCCCACATCCTGACCTCCTATTTCCTCAACCTCCTTAACTCCTACAACTTTCATGAACTCTCAGGTCCCTTTTCTTACTCTATAATATCCCATGATCTATAATCACACACAGGCATAGCTACTTTGGACATTATCACCACCTCCAATGTCCTAAACAATAAAACCCTACTCTAACATAGTTTTGTATCCTTCTGCTTCTCTAGTTCCCCTCATGTACCAGAAACCTACTCTTTACCCACATGGTGACCTTGACTCTTGATACTTTCTAATTTGATCTAGAACCCTTGGCCAACCATTTCAACAACGGATTAACTGATATCCTAGAATTTTTCATCACTTCTGCCCTTTTAATTCCCACTCCATTCTCAACCCTAGGTTAACTCTCCTTATCTGATTGCTATGCTTCTGCACTACTAAGCACAGATGAGAAAAGCCTCAAAATTCATACTGATTATCTGCTACACACTTATTCTGTATGATCTTGGATAGGCCTTTACTGTTCCTCGGTAATCTTTTTTACTGATTCCTCAATGCCTCCCATTCATTCTCTACAATTTTTTCAAAAATGGGTTCAAATTTTGACTTTGCCACTTTCTATGTGATCTTTGGTGAGTTACCCAATGTCTCCAGGCTTGTCATCTTCACCCACCCTCTTTTCCTCTTACCCTTGAGAATTAGGCATCCTTACCCCCTTATTAGCAATAACATCTCCATGTACTCTTGACCCTCTTTGTCCACTCAGGGACCTCCATCAGTTATCCTTTCTCTCTATTCCATCTTCAATCTTCTCCCTTTATTGCAGTGTCCTTTCAATTACAGACATGGTGTCTCCCTTGTCTTGATACACACACACACACACAGACATACACAGACACACACATATACATACTGTCTTTGAACTACTGGCTTTTCTATCCTGCATTTTACTGACACTTCTACAAAGAGGAGACTTCTATATCTGAAGATTATATTCCTTTCTACCTCTTCATTCTTCAATTTCTTCCCTCTATCTGGCTTAAGTCTTCACGATTTTTAACTGAAACTACTCTAAGGTCACTAATAAATTTATCACCAAATCCAAATAGATTTTTCTCAGTCTTCATCATCTAACCTCTCCAGAGTTTTTTTAAAAATACTGTTGACAAGCCTTCCTTCTTGGTATTCTCCTTTCCATTGGCCTCTGTGACTACTCTGTTTCTCCTTTAAGCTCTCTTGATTCATTTTCCTCCACCAACTTTTCTCCAGACCTATGATCAGTTTAAATAAGCATACCTGACAGAAGCCTCAAATACTTTGTTAAGGATTAGAACAAGAGTTGTGATTTTGTATAGGCTGAGGAAACTCTTTTACAAATGCACACAACACCTCTGCAACTTATTCTTAAGAGAATCACCTAGAACACTAAGAGGCTACTAAGAGTGACATAGCCACCATGTATCAGA
This sequence comes from Notamacropus eugenii, assembly GCF_028372415.1. NCBI lineage: Eukaryota > Metazoa > Chordata > Mammalia > Diprotodontia > Macropodidae > Notamacropus > Notamacropus eugenii. Next base: position 42,450,990 of record NC_092872.1, on the reverse strand, counting down.
GGAGGAACTTGAAGCTTGTGAAGTCAAAGCTAGATCCCTAGAAAGAGGTAAAAATGGTATCTCTTTAAAATATTTCTTGATGTTATTCTGAAATTGACGAATAAAAAAATATTTCCCTATACAAACAAGAGAAAAAAGATTCTAATGGAAACTCAGACTTATTACCAATAGTTTAAGTATAAATTCAACTTGGCATGTTAGTTCCAAAGCTATCTCACTTATCTGTTGCCTTCAACCTCCTTTGATCTCTTCTGTATATTGTCCTTTAAATCCTTTTTCTTCCTTTTTCAAATCTGTCACTATTCCTTTTCCTCTCCTTTTTAACAGTCAAAAAAAATCATTCACATTAGACATATCCAAAAATTGTGTCTAAACCAACAACCAAGAGTTCCCCTCAACCAGACCCTTCAATGGAAATGGTTCTTGAAGTCTTGACTCTGCCTAGTTGAACTAATCCATTTCCACTATTTCAAATTAACTTCTCTATGTGGTTGATTTTCATCTCTGTATCTCTAGCCCCCACATTTCTCCTGATATCTAGATACATATTTCCAACTGCCTTTTGGACAGTATTCCCACTACCACTTCATATTCAACAGGTCCAAAGTGGAATTCAGTATCTTTCCTCCTTCTCAATTCACTCTTCTTTTGAACTTTCCTATTGATGTGACTTTTAAGTCACCTAGGTTCACAGACTTGGTAATATATTCAACTCTGCAATTTTCCTCAGAGCTAATCAGCTGCTAAATCTTATTTCTACTTCTTTAGTAGAAAGTGCTCCTCCCTTAGCCATTACCCAAGTCCATGCACATCTCACCTGGATCACTGCACTAGCCTTCTGGTTGCTCTCCCTGCCTTAAATGGCTCCCCTTGATTCGTCCTTCCCCTTCAGCTGCTGGAGATTTTCCTAGTCAGTCAGTAAGCTATCATTTAATGCATCTATCATGTGGCAGGCACTGTGCTTAGAAGAAAAGAGGCAAAAGGCAGCCCCTGCTCTCAAGCTCACAATTTTTAAGAGGAGGGACAACATATAAATAAACAGTTATGTGCAGAATGGATACACAGGATGTCCCAAAAGTCTCAGTGCAGTATTAAGCTACTAAAGTGCACTTGGGGTTACTAAAGTTTAAAACTGCACTAAGACTTTGGGGACAGCTTGGGTAAGTTGGAGATAATTTCAGGAAGCAATAAGATTAATGAGGCTAGGGAAGGGCTTCTTGCAGAAAGTGGGGCTTTAGCTGATATATGAAGGAAGTCAGGGAAACTAGGAGATGGAGATGAGAAAGGGGAGCATTCCAGGTATGGGTGCTGGGAGATGGAATGTGATGTGCAAGAAACAGCCAGGCATCACTTAAAGCTAACCTTCTGCAGTACCTTCTATATTGGTCTTCCCCATCCCAGTTCCTTCTGTCTGAGATTACCTTCCAATATTCTCTATGGACCTTGTACTTACATAGTCACATGCTGTCCCTCCATTAGAATGTGAACTTCTTAAAGGCACAGACATTGAAAGGCTGACTTTCTATGTTCAGTGCTTACTTAGCCTCGTGCCTGGCCCAGAATAAACACTTTATAAATGCTTGCTGTTATGTATTATTACAAGCTGGAGGATCAGAAACTGTTTCATTTAGTTCTATCCTTAGTGCCTAGGATAATGCTTTGTAACTTAATAAATGTCGAACTGAAATGAAATGGCCCAACTCCCAAACTCCTCTCTGTAAAGGGCACTCATATGTAAATGTAACTAGATTTTAGCTTTTAAATCTGATCTCAATTTATTCAGGCCTCATTTGAAAACTGTAAAGATTTCCTTCATTCTGCAAAAATTCCTGGAAAATAACTGTTACTATGGGCTTTAAGGTTTAAAACAAATTAATCAGATACAGAGTTCTCTGGGAAAAGAAAAAACAACCTGCTTAGTTCTAAAGTGTTGGCAAATAAAAGGACAAAATGTCAATCAAACCTGCGGTACATTTGGAGCTGTAGTGGGTAGCGGGCCCCAAGAGAGTAGGCAAGCAAAAGAACAAAGTTTAGTTAGTGGGAACTCAGTCAGATGTGGCAGTTTCCAAGGGCATGCCTCCAGCTCATGCTGCCTCAGTATCCTTTGCCTCCTTGTCCTGAACCATAAGTAATTGATTCTGAGCAAGCTTTCATTGGATGATTGGATAAGACTACATGCCATGGCGCCTTCCCCCTTCCTAGAGAAAAGCCCAGAGTAGGAGATGGGAAGGCAGAGGAAAGAATCAAGGCTCTTGATGGAGACATCCAGAGGGAAGTCTGCACCAGCTTTGACATACTCTTGGCTTGGAAATTACCTCAAAAGCACCTCTGTAACTTTTTCCTTTTCCATAGCGTTGTTCTGCTGGCTTTTCGGAATCCTGAACAAGAGGCAGCTTGGGACAAGGCTACCCAACCAAAGGAGATAAGATCTCTTATATACCCCAAGGAGAAGGATCAGTCACCAGAGGTCACCTTCTTTCTCACCACATGGGGGCACCAAAGTCCTAGGAGTAGCAGGGCAATAGAGCATAAGCCCTGATGAGGCAGTAGAACCACTATTCTTCAGGTCCCACCCAGTACCTGATATTTGTAGACAGTAACCTCAGAAACTCCAAAGAAAAAGAACAGGACAAGCACCCAGGCACAGAAAACCAGATTCAGTGTTACAGGAAGAGACATATATACACACAATGAGATTTTTTTTTTAGGGTATAAAGGGACCAAGATACCTAGACAAGGGAGGAAAGTGGATGGGGGCTCAGACAGCTATGATGGCATGAGGGATTTGTGTAGAGTGCTAATTCCAGCATCCAGCGTTAATTCCATCCCCTCTGAGGACTTCTGTCTCTTGGACTTGAGCCTTTTCAAAACCCAGAAAGTTAAGGTGCCTATTGGGAGGATTGTTTGTCCACATCCGAGTCTAAGATTTGAGAGAGGAAAAGGGTGGCCCCAAGGGCTATATCTGGGGAAGCCTAGTGACCCTCTGGGCAACAGTAGAGGGCTTCATGCAAGGGGCTTTGTTCACCTGCACCCTGGATTACCCTTAGCCTTCCCCCAGCCCAACCTTCAGGAACAGCCAGAGGGCCTAGGCATGACCTTGGAATTGGTTCGCCTAGCGTCATCTTTGCTATATTTATCTGTCTTCCAGCACCATCCATGGGCTCTGTCCCAAGAGGAGACAGGACTGTGGATTACACCAAAGTCTCTAAGCAGATGGGGCAAGGCTTGAGTCTGTCTCCAGAGATGATTTGATCTCCATAACAGGCTCCAGCTCAAACTAACCCATTCCCTGGGGGATGAAGGGAAGTTTCTGGAAGTCTTGAGTACAGGCTGACTTTTCAGAGGGGTCAGTAGCCATCATAGAAAGCTGGGATGAAAAGAGACCCCCTAAAGGATCACAGGGCCTTGTGGATAGAAATATCCAGGTTCAGGACCTGAAAATGGGGAAGTCCATCCTGGAGTAGCTTTCCTCCTGTGCTGGGAACCCCTGAATGTCTTTGTCTTCCTTGAAGGGACTGGTGAGCAAGGCTCTTTCTACTCTTGGATGTCAGCGTTCCAGAAGCCCCACACCTCTAAGGAGGAGATGAGGAAGTTTTCAGAGCACAGAGGCTCATTGTTAAAGGTTTCACAATGTCCTGTGTGGCCTCGGTTCAGGTCCCCATCAATGTACAGAGCCTGGCCACCTCCACCACCTGTGGAGATAAAAAGGTCAGTAGCTATAGCTAGTACTTAGCAAATGTATCCATATGAATTCAAACTATCACCATCACTTTGGGAGTGATATGCATAAAGTCTAACTTAAGCCTTAGGACATTTCCAACTGCCAACGAGAACTCCTCACTTGAAAAGTCAGCATGGTTTTCATAGCAAATCTGATTTTTCGAGCCTACTTCTGAACTTCCAATACTTAGGGCCTAGGGTACAATAGATTATATTATTTCTTGTTACCATGTAAAAGAATTGTTTCTACCACTACCAGCTTCCCTAGACATAGGCAAGGCTTATGTCTCCTCACTCTTCCCTACCCTACACTGTTGAGCTCAAGGCTGAGGATGGAGGAGCTCAGTTGGCATGGGCGAAAGACTATTGGAAGACCAAAAGTGGAACAGTCCTACACTTGAGGTTCCCCTAAATACCATCACTCTCCCTCCCTCAAGCCCCTGTGCTTTGGTCATACCCAGAAAGGAAACCAGCATCAGCCAGCAGGGTGGTAAAAATCTGGAAGGAAATCTGGGCTAACTGACCTTGGGAGGGTAGGAAAGTATAGGAGTGGATAGAAAGGAAACCTGCTTTGCCATTTCTTTAACCTGTGATCTTGGGCAATTCACTCACCTTCTCTTGGCTTCAGTTTCCTTATAGTAAAATGATGGGCTTGGGTTAGATGACCTCAGAGGACCTAAATATAGCTCTAATATATATACATATTAATAATATATATATGATACTAGACTAAACTTGGAGGGAAGAATGCTCAAGGCAGATATGTAGGCACACATATATTGTATGGCTTGGGGAAAGGAAAGGAAAGAGAATAGCAGGGAAAAGGTCAAGGTTTTGGGAGGAGGTAGGAAGAAGGGAAAAATATGGGAGAATCAAGGTTGGAATGGTAGGGGACGATATGGTAGGCAGGGCAGCCTCTTACCTATGATGATACAATCATTGGATCCAGCCATGAACATAGATTCAGCTTTTGAAGGAAGACTGAAGTGCCGAGCAGCCAAAAAAGGCGAGAGCCGTTTCGAGGGGTCCGTGGAGGCTGTGTGGCTGAGCTGGAGACCTGATGTTGTGGGTTCTGAGGCTGAACTCTTGGCCAGCTCTGGGTGTTTGATCACAACCCAGACATATCGCTGAACTTTTGGCTTCAGCTGTAGGGATGAGGGAACAAAAGGATCAGAGTCTGACGACTGAATGAGGGGCCGGGACAAGGGAAGGGGAGTCAGAAGGGCTAAAATGCTCACTCCCCGCAAAGTCATGACCCACCATCCTTAGAGCTTACATCTCTCTGGGGGCGGGGCACAGGTAAGAGAACTCGGTGACCAATCAGCACACACATTCCCCAAGAGAGGGAACTCCCCCCTAAAGGTTTCATGCTTATTTATCATCAGTGTCCTGCTCCTTCATACTAAGGCCCACTCACCCTAAACACAAAGCACTCCCCAGTCCCAAAGAAGCTCAGCTTGCCTCCAAATTTATTTCGATCCCTCCAATCTGTCGACAGGTAAGCACCACAAACCTAGAATAAGAGAATGTGAAACTCCAACCTTCATATTAGCCTCCCAACAATCAAAGCCCAACCATTTCCATACTGGTTATTCTTCAAGTAGAAGAATGGAGGCTCATGACTATCCAAGGAGCTAAAGAACCAGTCTGGACTCTACCCAAAGGGGTCTGAGCTCCCATTTTCCCTCAGGGTGGAAATACCTAGATCTCCTACCAGTACCCATAAACGGTTATTTTTCAGAGCTCTCTAAAATGGAAGGGGACAGAGACAGGGGCTCTGGGCACCTGCTCCCAACTTAGACACAAAGAATAAAGGATATTAGTGCCAGAGGCACAACATTCTTCAGACCCCAGTGGTCAGGGTCCCACGGTGACAAGGAAAGAATACCTTTCTCCCTGCTCCAGAACCCCTTGAGTTTAAGTGTCCTCAAAGTCGAAGACAATTCCTAATCAGGCTGGACTGATGCAACGTGATCTCTAGGACTTCTTCCCCCCTCCCTCACAATCCCCCACCTCCAGTTTACCTGTCAAAGCATTTGAAATACTAACATAAAATAAGTCCCATTGTTTAAGTTATTCTTTCCACAAATATTCTTTTTCTAAACTCAGGTTCTTAGTCTGAAACATCCCCCCACATGTATACTCTAGAGGCGGCGTCCTTTCACCAAGGGGCTCCATGCTTTGTTCAACCTCCCCCATTTCTCCCAATCCCCTCATTACTCAGAGCCATAATAAGATCATGAGGAGCTAAGTTTAGAAATGTCGGAAACAAAACTATCTGAAGTCTCAGGTATCTAGCCTTACTTACCTCTTTTGTTGTTGTCTTGAGGAGAAGGAGAGTTGGCTCATGTCCCTCACAGTGGTAATAAAGCCTGCAGGCAGAAATGATATGTCAGCAGCAGTAGTTATGGGCACCATCATGATATTCCAAAAGGGATAAAGAAGGCAGACTCTCTTGGTTGGTTGGGAGCTCAGAGTGGGGGAAAGGGAGGTGGGGAGGTCCAGTTCTTCTGTCTCACACTTCAGGTCAAAGTGGCTGAGGAGTACTACCATGGCAGAACAACAGCTCTGCCAAAGCAGAGCGCACACCCGCTCGGGTCAAGTTCCTCGGCAGCATTCCTACTGTAGACAAAACTAAATAGGTGCCATAAAGGACACAAAAGAAACAGGACACTTGATCCTTGCCTAGGAAAAACTTGCACTATGCTTGAGGAAACAGCATATGTGGGGAGAAAAAATTACACTGCAGGAAAGAAAGAAAACAGGTGCAGACTGAACTGGTGCCAACTATGTCTCCCCTCCACCCTTCCTGAGGCCTCGGGCTGGAATCTTCTTAGAGGACAAGCCTGGCACGTGCTGTTCTGCAGTGGTTGAAAAGGACTAAGAAATGTGGTTCAGGCTGCTTGGTGTCTGAGCTGGGGCTGGCAGATGCTGCCTGTGGGAGTTCACCAAAGCAGACTGTTGGCATCTCCCTTCCTAGAACACTTATGACTTACTAGTGTCAACCACTACTTTGGAAAGGCCAAGCAATAGCACTGACACTACAGTCCCCTCTCTACCTGACAGATTCCAGTCTAGTAGCTGGCAGTGACCTGAGATAAGTAGAAGACCTTATCAGTATATCCCTCCCATAGCCTGGGGCAAAAGGGAGTAGCTGGGGTTGGAGGAGCCTTTTGTTCAAGAGATATCAGCAGCTAACATACATAACCCAGCATCTGGCTCCCTCAGGTTCCTGGTCAAAAGGAAAGGGGTTGAATCAGTTATGCCTTGCTGTTTGAATGTTATTTTCATTTTTACAAATTAATCAATAAGTTTCTCAAGGGCAAGGCCCAACCATGTCTTCTTTATCTCCTAAGATTTCTGGTCCAGAGAAAGGTATAATAGGTATTCAAGAATAATATTTATTTGAGCTTAATCACTTTAGGGAAGTAAAGCCTAAAACCAAAGAAGGGAAGGACATGTTGATCCTGGATAAGAAGCTTCGGAGATTTCTATGACCACCGGTATGAAGGCCACACCCCAGGGAATTAGGGCCTCAGGCAGCATGGAAATGAGCTTCAACCCTTTCAGTAGAACTAATTACCATTTAGTTTACCCAGTCAGGAAAGTATGGAGGTGTCAAGCCCAGGGCCCCAATTTCCCCTCCATTATTTCCCTTTTCATGTTGTCTATAGAAGAGCCAAAAGAGAAAGGAGCCATTCAGATCCTTAGTTCAGGGATCCTATATGAATATAAGCAGGGCATGGTTGGATAAAGTTACCTTGCCAGGCTATATCCATGCTGTGTAGTGGAGAAAATCAGCAGAGGCTGGCAGAGAGCAAACCGTTCAGGGAGCCATGACCAGATGTCTCGCATCTCCTTCACAGTGACAATCTCTGACTGGAAATTCTCAGCATGAACAGCCAAGTGCACGAACTGCCTGGGGGAGGTGGGAGATGAGTTTAGAATTCCAAGGCGGCTACATATCATGAAGCTTCCCAGACAGCCAAAACAAGGAAAGAAGAGTGGCATTTTGGGACCAGGCTTGAATGAGACTCCCATTATGGGGGTTCTCAGTCTGCATGGGAAGAAAGAGATGGAGAAAAGTGGCAGCCAGTGCTATAGCCCATGCAGGCAACCTCAATTCCAAAGGCACTATTCCCTTACTTGTGAAAGAATTCAGCCTATGTACAAGACAGAGTCCTTCTTTCCCTTAAAGTCTCAAGGCAAGAGCAACCAGGAGTTCTGTCAAGTCACATATATATTCAGGAGGCCAGTCCCTCAGTTTCTCTAGGTTCTATTATCCTTCCTGTTCATATAGTAGCTCTATGGGAATACAGAAGAGTAAACTACTGGTAGAATTAAGTTCCTTGAAGGCAGGGATTATTTGGTTTTTTGTATTTCAAGCACTCTGCATAGTGCCTGGCTCATTATGAGGCATTATTGAATTAAGACCTTCAAATTTAAGCAAAAAAACCCTCCATGCCACTGTGTTCAGGGACAAAGCTGACTTCCCAGGCACACACATCTCAGATTTCTTTCAAAATGGACTGCTCCTTCAAGACTACAGCTGTAGTTTCCACTTGGAAACCAATCTGAAGAACCCTCAACATGCTTGACTTCCCAGACTTGAAGTTCTTCCCTTCTAGGAACCTCTCCAATGTGGCATCTATTGCTCTGACAGCTTTAATGTGAAAAATGAAGATAAGAAACCTTACTTTTCCACTTATCCAAGAATCAACAAAACTTCAGTGAGTACTGACTATTGAGACAAGTGATCCCAACCATTCTGTCAGTTCAGGGAAGGACAGGTAATCTCCACGAATGCTAATTTTCCTGGCTTAGAAAATGAAACCTCTAAAAGGAACAGGCTCAGTAGGAAGATACGTAAAGAACCAGGGCTAAGATATGCACAACCCAAGAGGAAAAAGCACCAGGAGAACAACAGTGAGGGAAAGAGGATTGAAAGGTCAACAAAATCCCTAATGAGTAAGTAGGGAAGCTCCTCAAGTCTCTTAATTCTGGCAAAAGGTCTGAAATCTGAAATCCTTGTCCCTGGACCAAATGCAATCCCAAAGAAAAGGCAATCAAGACCTGGACTCTGTTCTCCCTCTATTGTGTCTTTCACCTGAGACCTCTGGGACTGTCCCCACACTTACTCTCCTTCACAATCTAGAACACTGGGTTTGCCTCACTGAGAGGGAGGGAATGCTGAAACTCAAAAGTTGTCAAGGAAGGCATGGATAGCCCAGTTCCACCCACTCAGGCTTTGGCTGAGGGAATGTTTTCAGTCCAGTTTGGTCTGGGACCCATTTGTGCTCCTCTAGGCTAGCCACAATCTCACTTTAGCTTGATATATTTAACCAATCTTCAGTCACTTATTCCTTTGTACTGGTGACACTGCATTTTATATCAAGAATTTGCTATTTCCAAAAAGTAAAACAAGTGGGGCTTCTCTCTGACTCACACATCAGTTCACCTTCTTTGTTCCACAAAACTTCCTAATATTTTACTCTAGAACAGAGAACTATGGTAATGATATCTGTCACTTATAGATCAAATAGCCAGTACTATGTATGACCAGGCTGTTGATACCCTAGGCTTATGGGACTAATCACAGGCTCCCCTCTTTCCTTCCCCAATTAATAAGGATCCACATTTCAAACAAAGGTTCTCATCTGGATTTATGCTTCTGGCAATTAAAGCTTGTATTGTTTTCATAGTACATTCTTTGGTGCTTTGGGGACAGGAATTTGAGGTCACATGTAACCTCAGAGGAGGGAAAATTTAGTGCTCTGATATTTCCAAAGATCTTGATGGGAAGTCACATTCTGTGCAATGGTTCACTCTTTCCACATGCCTGCCCATTTTGTCTGTTACTTCATATGCTCTCCCCCACAAACCTGGAGTGTTTTCATTTTATACAAAGCAGATCTGGGGGCATCAAGGTGACCCTAGCTTGTGTTGAAGTTTTCACCCTTTGGACCATATTTACAGGTTCCCTGGGCTGCTTTCCCCAACTCCCATGAACCAGTCCCCACACCAGCAAGGCAGGGTCTACGATTCAGGCAAGCACAGGTTAGACAGACAGGCAGACGCATCAATAAGGCAAGGACCCAGAGTAAGCCAAGCACAGACAGGCAGATAGCACCAGTGAGACAGAATATGGAGAGTCAGCCAAGCACAGGACAGACAGACAGACAGACAGACAGACACACACACACACACACACACACACACAGCTGGCAGACAGGACTAGTGAGGCAGGGTCCAAAAACTGGCAGAAAAAAGACAGACGAGAAGCAGGAAGATTCAGTTTTCAAACCTACCTTTGAGAAGATGAAACACTAAAAAACAGGAGGAGGCAGTGGACATGGAATTAAAGAAAAAATGAGACAGATAGGAAAAGATTAACAATAAGTCCCTAGGATCCACAGTAAGCTCTTTGCATAAGCCTAAAGAGAAAGATGTAAACATATTACTTCTTGAACAAAGACAGTCCCATAGTCACAGACAAAGATGGCCCTCTACAGTGTAGGAGTTTAACTCTAGGATACCTACAAGCACAGCAATGTGGACTTTCCAGCCAGTATCATTAAGGGATTGTTCTGCAGGGAGAAGCATGGTTTGGTTAAGACACAACAGGGAGTACAGTAGTAGGAGCCAGAGTTTGAAGGCCACTAATGCACTCTATCAACTGCATCACTTCTGACTAGCCTGAGAGGAAGTTCAGTCTCACAATGACTGAAGGTACCTTGGACTTTCCCTTGAAACCAGTCCCATCTCACAGGCCCAGATTAACTTCAAGTTCCCAGACTTGGGGATAGGCCAAAGGCTGTCCACAGTCTTCTTTTTCCTCACCCCCACCATCCTCCCACAGATGGGATATATGACCTCTGGGTCATCACTTTCATAAAAATGATAAACTGTAGTGATTTTTATTTAGAAGGCCCTTGGGAGTGAATGGGAAAATACCCAATAGTCTTCAGGCTCCCTAAGAGATAAACTCATACCCCACATGTACATACAAAATCATTTTATACATGTCTACTCTTCTTACAAGCACAAGCTTCCTGTGTTCAGTACACAGACACTGGTCTCACAGTCCCCCAAATGTCAACCTACCCTTATTTGAGAGGAAAAGGGAGAGGACGGGAAAGGCTGTCCTTGGATTTGAGGTGTGGACTGAGGACCAAATCAACTACCTCACCTCTTATTGTGGACTGTGATGCCTTTCTGCTTCAGAGCTGTCTCATTGGCCAAATGCAAGAGCTGGATCTCCTTCCGGGAGAAGAGACGGATGGCAAAGGATTTGTCTAGCAGCTTCTCAGGTGATACTGACTTTTCGATGTCTCTGACAAACATACGGATATCCTGCTTCACATTGTCTGATGCCAGGGGCTGCCCACCTTTCACCTTATAATAGAACTTGAGAATTGCCAAAGCAACCCTGTAGAGCACCTTGTAACCTTCAACCAGGAATACATCAAACACTCGGGCAAAGTAATGGAATGGCAGATCCCCAAAGAGCCACCGATGCCAGTCACAGTAGACCTGTAATACATCCTCTGACAATTCTACCACCATTCTGTGGGCTGCCTGGCAGTATTTGTTAACAAGGTCCCCAAATGTCATACAAGAAGATTCAAAGGCGAGGAAGCTCTGGTCAATAAACCTCTTATTAGGGTCATTGCAAGCCAAGATATGACATGTTTTCTCAAAACACTCTGCTTCATCAATGCTATAGTGAAGAAGTATGGCAACAATTGCTGGGAGTGTTGGACAAAAGGAAATGTCGGGGAACTGGTTAGCAATACACAGGAGGATCTTTCGGACAGCTTCTTCTCCCTGTGGATTCAGGCAGTAGGTTGGGACCATACTATCATCTACAAACTCAGGCAAAGGGAAGTTAGTGCTACTGTGTTTGCCCACAAGCTTTCCTACAATGTCACTGTACACACTGGCATCTGGTGTGACTGTTCGACATGGAATGTCCTCAATCAGCCTTTGGTAAACCTTTCCCCTAAGAGTGTAGTTTCGGGCCCAGTAACCCTGGCGTGCTAACTGTTTTATCTCCTGGAAGTCTGTGCTTATCATCTCTTTGGGTCCTTGGTCCGGGATCATAGCTTCCATCTTTTCTGGATCCACAAAGCGGTTGTACTCTGGAGTATCCATGATGCAGTAATGGGGGGAATGGCCTTATTTTAGTAGCACAGCTTTGCACCTGGAGAAGAAAAAACAATGGCTCTAAAACTTCACCCATCTTAGAGGTTTTTCTTCTTTTTGCCCCACTGTAGAGTCCACATATTTGGGAGGAATTTTTAAAAAGTCTTGAAAATAGGGTCTGTCAATTTAAATGAGTGAGATGTTTATCAAGTTAAAAAAAATAAAGATGACTTTAAATTGAGATGCTAAAACTCATAGATCTCCTTATGGATAACTACTAAGTCATAGAGTATTTGAGACAGTATATTTGGATAAAATAGGAACTGGAAGAACTGGAACTATAACTTTATTGGTATAAAGAACTCCCAAGTGAGGAAACTCTCTTTACCAGTTCAAGTCAATATCTTCTCTGCAACTTAGTCTTAGAGAGTTGCCTACCACATTGAGAAGTTACATGGCTTGCTAAGGGTTATAAGTCAGTATTTGACAGAAGAAAGCCTAAAGCTCAGATCTTCCCAGCTTCAAGTCTAGTTCTCTACTATACCACACCATCTCTCATATTTATGAAAAATTTTCTAAAAAGTGCTAGGAACAGGTTGCAACAATCTCTTCTACAGGTAATTTAGGAAAACCAAAGAAAATACTGCTACTTGATTTAGCATAAAATATTTCATTAGACAAAAAGATGCCTATCAAGTTAAATCAGTGTGCTGTGGGAATAACTTATTTAGCATCCAACCAATTGAGTACATAACATCTAGATGTGGAACATTAATTAAAGTATACTGAACTTTGGCATATAGACTGATTTCAACTTGGACTGATCAAATGACCATTGTTTAACTTTTATCATACTTGGTTCTATTCACAAGCTCTACTCCTATGAATAGTCAAGCAGTTAGTTTTGGTTTATCACATCTCTTAGAGTTGGAAGGGGCTGTAGGAGTAAAACAAAACAAAAATAGAGATTATTAGTGTCAGTTCCCAAACTGACAAATATGTGGCTAGATATAACTTGCTAGATTGTATAGTGATGACAAGTGACCTTTATCCTTTATCTCTAAAAGGTAAGTTTCAAGTAGGAGATAGACAGTCACCACTACTCCTTCCTTAATCCCAAGTAATCTGGTTTCTGTTCCCACCACTCAGGTGACACTGTTCTCTTCAAAATCACCAATAATCTCTTTAATGACCAGATCTAATAGTTTCTTCTCCACCTCCTCATACTTCTTAACCTTCCTGGAGCATGACACTATTGAGTCTTTTTCTTTGAGTCTTTCTTAATACTCTTTCTTCATCCTCGGAACCTGTGACACTGTCTCGCTAGGTCTCTTCTTTCCTCTGATTATTCCTTCTTGGTTTCCCTCATTGGTTTTTTCTTGCCTATTAAGCATAGGTATGCCTCAAAACTCTGTCCTCAGCCCTGTTACCTTAACTTTTCTCCAAAGGCAATCTCATCTGCTCCTATAGCTTAAGTTATGACCTTGAAGCAGACAACTCCTAAATGTATATATTCAGTCTGCCCTCTACCTGGAGTTTAGGTCCTATATCTCCAAATGCATTCTAGTTATCTCCATCTGGACATCATGATACCTGAAACCTAGCACTTCTAAAATGAAATTTTTAAAATCTGTTTTGGTTGCAGGTTAATATTCTCATGATTATTAGCAAAATTTTAAGTTCCATATAAATGTCATCTAAGTGTCTTACAGACATTATCATCTCATTTGGGTCTCATCACAACCTCGAGTTAGGTTATCGTTCTCATTTAGATATAACGAAAATCAGAATCAGAAAGCTTAAGTGACTTGCCGCTGGTTATTTAGCTAGTAAATGTCAGACACAGGATCTGAACTCAGGTCTTCCTGACAGCCTCTCTGACACTCCTTCCATTATGCCATGCTGCCTGTCCTAACAAGGTTATTTGGATGGCTCTCAGCAGATACAGATTACAAGCCATCTATGTCTTCTTACCCTGCAGTTCTTGGGTGTGTTCTCTCCCGAGTCCTCCGTAAAAGATCCACCCAGTGCTGTCTTTTAATATTTCATAGACACCGATGTAACTTTCAGACCGTTTATCTGACGCTCTTCAAACATTAACAACTCCTTGTTCTTTTTAATCACACACATTCCGGGTGCCTTTGACACTCCTTGCTTGTAAGCAATATTGGCAGCATGCCTCAGGGCATTAACACCGATCGTGTGGCTTTATGTTGTTTTTCAGATGGAGTATAACTAATTATTCATGTGGTGGTGTTATTCCTTGATTTGTTATCATATATCATTATGGAGTTCAAAAATGTGCGTTAGCAGCAGGGACCTGGTGCGCTCTGCAAATGGCGCTGTGAAATTTCCTAAGCAGGATCTAGCTCTTTCTCATTTATTCAACACGAATTTATTAAGTTTCTATTACATTTAAGGCAGGTGCTGGTTGGCAAAGGGGATACAGATAAAATCTAAAACAGTCCCAGCCTTCAACAGGCTTCCATTCTATGCACATTCTCCTATTCAATTCTAGGCCCAGCTCATCATCCATCTGGTAGCACCTATTCAATGAATAGAGTTGCTCATCTAATTCCATAAACCTGGGCAATACATGTTTTTCCTGTGTGGGAAGGAAAATTTCTTCAGGGTGACCCTGGATCCCTTGGAGGAGGTCCTGTAGAATTATGAGGTTCTCTGCAATCTGCACAATGACATCTATAAACAGGAATATATGGACCACCTCACTATCTACAGAGATTCCCTCCTCCATTTGGGCTTTGAACAGGACATCTTTCCTGGCACTGGTGAACAACTTTGTGGAGAACAGGTCTATTTTGATAGTCACTAGATACTGCCAGAGGATAACTGAATAAAAATTGTCTTGGTGGTTACAGCCATCAAAGAATCTTGAATAACCTTAACATATGCATGAGACAATACCTTGTGGGAGAGTCTTTAAGGGTGGGTTTTTTCCTATTGAGTCAAATATTTTTTGCAAACAAAAAATATATATAGAATAGGATTTTGTATTAGCCATACCAAATCATTTGTATGACTGATGATATGATCTACTAAGAAGAATCTTCTGCTACAGTATGCCTATTCCCTCCCTGTTCATATTTTCCATCAAGGATAACTTTGATGCATAAACAGACCATTCTTATACAGATCTTAGATGAGAAAATAGGTATATGAATTTGTAGATAACAACGCCTTCTTAGTCACTTTTCAAAAAAGGGATTGTCTATGATCTTTTCTATTCCTTTGGACTTTTCTCTTTAGATATCATTAAGGAAAAATCCTTGAGTATCTTTAAAATTGCACTGCCTCCAAAAACAGATTTCTTCTATATGTTATTTGATCAGGTCCAGCCATAATTCCTAATTTAATTTTCTATAGTGCCACTTCTAATTCTTCATTTTCTTCAGTGCTATTTTTATTACCTAAACCACCTCTATACTTAAGAGGTACCAAGGTGGTGGCATCCAAATATTATGGTTGTACTCTCCCAGATTAAGAGAATAGATCACTAGTGAAATTCTGCAAGACTGGTTCCATTTCACATTTATTTGTTGTCTTCTTTCCAGCTTTATCTGCAAATGCTCCTGGAATGATCTGGTTTAGTTGAGTCTCAAGCCAAGTTTTCTGAAGATTCCTCATTTTTTTAACCTGTTTTATAAAATGATAGTTCTCCTGTAACATTTCCCCTTCCCCCATCCAATTATCTTCCTCTTTAATAGCTTGCAAACGAGCTAGTATTCTGGCATTACAATGGGCTGCCATGTCTCTCTGCATGGAAACACAATCCAGTATTTGTTGACTGAAAGTAAATTTGTTATATTGGTTAAACCTCTAAATAATAGTCATAATAAAAAAAATGATTTTTACTTTTATCCATTTCCCATTTCAGAGGCAACATTGCCAAAACAGATTTGGAGCCATGTAGTCGTAACTCATTTTTATCTTTTTTTTTTTTCCAATTTATTAATTTTGACCTTTGTTTTAATCAATGATCTGACTCCAGACTGATTCTGAAATGGCCTTCATAAAAGTCATTTTCCTATTGGTTAAGATGTCCGTTTCAGGGTTTTTGGTGTGTGTGTGGGTGTGTGTGTGTGTGTGTGTGTGTGTGTGTGTGTGTGTGTGTGTGTGTGTGTGTGTGTGTGTATTTACACTCTCCAGATCTAGACACCTTTCAACTTATAAATACTAATTTTGTTCCATCACCACTTATTTCTGGATATAATATATAAAATGAGCTCTTTCAGGGAATAAACTAAAAAATAGCTTAGCAACACAAAAGACACATGAATTATACCCACCAGTGTATTAAATATTGTGCATCTGTAGTCCTCCTCCTCCACTTCTCTACTAAAAGGAAGGAGGTACTTACCTCACCTCTTTTCAGGAAGCCAAAACTGGTCATAATAACTACTCAGCATTTGGCTTTTAGTGTTGTTTCCATTTACATTATTGTATTCATCATATGGAATGTTCTTTTGTTTCTGCTAGCTTTATTCTGTATCAGTTCATATGAGTCCCATGTTATTCTGAATTCCTCACATTTAATTTTATAACGAAATAATATTTCATTATATTTAATATACTATAATTTATTCAATGACTTTTCAATTGATGGGCACTCACTTTACTTCTAGTTTTTTTCCTACCACAAAAGTGGCTGTTCTGAACATTTTGGTATATATATATATCTATATATATAGATAGCGATATAGATGTCTATATCTCTATCTATACACACACACGCACATACATACACACACACACACACACGCACATATGAGGATACCTTTTCCTGACTTTTACCTCCTTGTAGGGTTATAGGTCAAGTAGTAGGAGGTGTGGGGCAGTTAGGTGGCACAGTGGATAGAGTGCTGAACTTGGAGTCAGTAAGACTTGAGTTTAAATCTGGCCTCGGACACTTACTGGCTATGGGACCCTGGGCAAGTTTTTTGCCTCAGTTTCTTTATCTGTAAAATGAGCTGGAGAAGGAAATGGCAAACCACTCCAGTATCTTTGCCAAGAAAAACCCCAAAAAGGGTCATGAAGAGTTGGATGTGACTGAAAATGACTGAATAACAATAAGGAGCTCGGGACAAAGGGTATGACTAATTTATGATTTTTCTCACAAAACTCAAACTGTTTTCCGGAATGATTGGGCTAATTCACAACTCCAGTGTATCCTTCTCCCATGGCTCCTCCAATATTATTTGTCTCGATATCAATGCTTATTTGCTGGGTTTGAGATGAAATCTCAGAATCATTTTAATTTGCATTTTCTTATTCATGATTAGGAGCAACTTTCTACATAATTGTGGATAATTTTAAATTCTTTTGAAAACTTTTATCAAGTTGGAAATGGTTCCAATTCTCTTACTAAAGAAAGCGTCCAGTATATTCAGACATATGTATGTATGTAATCAAATCTATAGATGGAGATTTCTGAGTTATCCACAAACCTTTGGCCTCTTTCATTTCTTAATTTTAAACCATACATTTTTAAACAATACATTTTTACTATTCTTCACATTTGTCCTTCTTCACACTGAAGTCACTAAATGTCAAGGTATATACTGACCTGGTTTGGAGGCTCTCAGCAAGTTCTTTGCTAAATTTATCAATTACCCAATGCTTTGCAACAGATGTTACTACATAAGACACAACCAACTTCATGAAAGTCAAGAAATGGCATTTTTTGTTCACGACAGGTGCAAGAAACCAACCTCACCAATTTCTTTATTCATCTTCTGAGGAGAAAACAGTTGTGAGACATTCTTCCATTTCTGTAACTTCTTTATATCACTGCATTTGAAATTTATAGTGAGAATGTCAATGTAGATGTGGCTTAGTTCCTTCAATAATCTATCAACTCAACTGGTCATTGGATAAGAATTTTACATTTAAAGTACCAGTTAATACTTATGAATGATTAAAAACAGATTCTTAGTATCTTGTGTTCCTGTCTTTCCCATTGTCATTGTAGGGAGCTTCAGAGACCCATGCACCACTTTGTAGTTTTATCTGTGTCATATTTTGCCTTATTCTGTTGTTTTATCATGGCATGGGAATGACCTGAATTCTTTTTTTAAAATTCAACTTTATTTTATTTCCAGTTCTGAATTCTCTCCTATCCTCTTTCCTCTTCCACACTCATTGAAAAGGTAAGAAAAACAAAACCTGTTATAAATATATATAGTCATGCAAAACAAATTCCCACATTAGCCATGAATGACCTGAATTCGGGAAAGTTGTCTATTCCAACAGAATGAAAGCTTCAGCTAGTCTGAATAACTGAAAAGGGTTTGGACATCATCTGCATGTCAGACACTGAGCACCAGCTCAGCTAAGCATGGAGAGGTTCATTCAGAGATTGGCCACCAAGTGATTCTTTGACATAAAATATTCTATAACACATTCATGACTATGAAACAAAAGGTCTCTAAGGTCCCTTTTCCAGCTTTAACATTTTACAAACCTATGCGACTGACCTTTTGAATCGGAGATTATTAACTTGGTCCAGTGGTGCTATAAATAGCAGCTTCAGTTAGCTTTGGTAAATAACCAGGTCATTTCTCAGATTTCTGATGCATCTGGGAAATTCATCTGAAAAAGCATAAAAGTCATTTACTGCTTTAAAATGTTTGCCTTCTAAAAATGGAGCCAACATCTCTTCCCTTTCCTCCCACAGAACCTCCTTCTGATCTCAGAAGATGATGTATCATGGTTATATGAAATTCAAGAAAGTACCTTTTATAAAAAATGTTTACTAAAATTGAGGTACGCTGACTAGTGATTGAATAAGTGATTTAAAATCAATTTGTCTTTTTAAAAATTATTAATTTTTACTTTTCAATATTTGCTTTTATAAAATTTTGAGTTCTAAATTCCCCCCCTCCCTCCACTCCTCCTCTCCATTCCTCCCCAAGAAGGCATGTAATTTGATATGGACTATACATACATGATCATATTAAACATATTTTTCACATTGTCATGTTGTGAAAGAAGAATCCAAACAAAAGGGGAAACCTCCCCAAAAAGGCCTCCAATTTTATATAGACTATACATGCATGATCACATTAAACATATTTTCACATGTTGTGAAAGACAAATCCGAACAGAAAGGGAAAACCAAGAGAAAGAAAAAACAAAAAACAAGGAAAGAAAGAGAAAATTATATGCTTTGATCTGCATTCTGACCCCACAGTTGTTTCTCCAGATGTGGATAGCATTTCCCATTATGAGTCTTCTCGAATAGTCTTAGATCATCGCATTGCTCAAAGTTGGTCACGGCACAATGTTGCTGTTACTATGTGCAGTGTTCTGGCTCTGCTCACTTCACTCAACATCCATTCATGCAAATCTTTTTAGGTTTTTCTGAAGTCTGCCTGCTCACCATTTCTTATGGAACAACCGTATTCCATTACTTACATTTATGTACCACAGCTTGTTCAGCCCTTCCCCAGTTGATGGACATCCCCTCAATTTCAAATTCTTGGCCACCACAGAAAGAGCTGCTATAAATATTTTTGTATATGTGGGTCCTTTTCCCTTTTTTATGAACTCTTTGGATACAGACCTAAGTTAATTTATCTCAAAGCCCTTCTGAAAGAAGTCTAGCAAATTTGCCTAGGCTTGATACTAGGACAAGACCTATCTGGCCCACAGAGAAAGAGCTGTGAAAGTCGTCAGTATACGTTTCTTTTATGTATCTGTGTTTGGGATAAAATCAGGCTGAGATTTTCTTCCTCCCAGATCTTTGTTAAATGTAGGGGTAACCTAGTGACCAACTCTAGCTATTCTCTCTAGTCAGACAGTCAAGGTACTCTAGATGACGGAAGCCTAAACTAGATTGTTGAGGTACTGGTGGCTATGGTGGTCTCCAGAGTGGGGACCAAAGCATGAGATAGTGCGAGTATGAGAAAATGATCATTTCCCACCTTCCCTTTGATAATCTACCATGGGGCTTGTCTCCCACATAACCACTCTCTTTTCTATTATCACTCACCACTCCCCTACTTTGCCCCCGTCCACCTCAATACTTCCCAGCTCTAGTTCCTTCTACTTCTAACCCTACTCATCTACACCAGCTGCTTTGCTGCAGGCAAAATATCCCATTCTGTATCCAGTATTACCATATCCTGGCCCTCAATTCACATGACTGGTTCAGGGACCCCCCTCAAATGGCAAGCTTTGAGCTTTGGAAGAGTAGTCAGTAAGAACCCTTTCCTCTCATCCCCCATCTTAATTTCTCCACTCCCCTATTTTTTGTTTTGGATGGAACCAAATGAGTCACTCAGCATCAGCAGGCATGGATGGGCTGTGATTGTCATTACAGATCTCATATTATCTGTTGCTCTCCCCTCTTCCAGCCCACTTCCCTCTTCCAAATTCTCCTCTTTCTGTTAGGATATCACCAGCATCCTTCCAGTTACCCAGGTTTTGAAACTTTGTATCATTCTTAACTACTCATTTTCCTTCACCACAAGTATCAAATCAGCTAAATGTGTCATTTCTACCTCCATATTTCTCATAGCCATCTCCACTCACAGAGCCACCATCTTCATTTGGGCCCTCATCACCTTTGCCAGGGCTATTACCAACTGCTTCCTGATCAGTTCCCTTGTTCTCCTCCACTGCAATCCATCCTCTACTCAGCTGCCGAATTTTAATTGTTAAACTATAAATCTGACCATATCCCTCCAGTGGCTCTCTATTTGCTCCAGTATCAAATATCATTGTCTTTACCTCATTCTTTTTGAGTGTGAGTGTGAGTGTGAGTGTGTGTGTGTAAGTTTTATTGGGATAGGGACTAAACTGCTTTTATTGCCATAGGAAACTTTCTGACAAACAAACTCTTCTACCAATAAAGGCTGGCACCTTCTCTACAGTTACCTGGGTAACTGGAAGGATGCTGGTGATATCCTAACAGAAAGAGGAGAATTTGGAAGAGGGAAGTGGGCTGGAAGAGGGGAGAGCAACAGATAATATGAGATCTGTAATGACAATCACAGCCCATCCATGCCTGCTGATGCTGAGTGACTCATTTGGTTCCATCCAAAACAAAAAATAGGGGAGTGGAGAAATTAAGATGGGGGATGAGAGGAAAGGGTTCTTACTGACTACTCTTCCAAAGCTCAAATACCAGTATTAAGGAGCTACTCAGAGTACAGAGAAGTTAAGTGACTTGCCCAAGGTCACATATATGTGGCAGAGGTATAAACCCAGGACTTCCTGGCTCTGAGGCCAGATCTGTATCCACCATACCAGTGGTTCTAACATGTTTTGGATTCAAGCCCTCTTTACATTCTTAAAAATTGAAAACCCCTCAAACAATTCTTGTTTATGTGGATTACATCTATTGATACTTACTATGTCAGAAATTAAGGTATACTAGCATTATGAAAATTTTTAACTTCAGGGACTCTAAGGGGTCCCTGGACCACATTTTGAGAGCTGCTACACTAGACCATGTTGCTTCTCATAAGTTTTATAATGTACACAATTATTAGTATAATAATGAATTATATAATTTATAAGTAAATATATATATATACACATAGGAAGATACATGTTAAAAAATTTGTTACTGATGGAGGGCATGATCAAAAAAGTTTGGAGACTATTGGGCTATATGTTGGAACAACTTGGTAGAACTGACTATTCTCTGTGAAGTCTAGGCCTATCTTTTTTCTCCATTTATAAGAAGTCTCAGTACAGCTTAATAGTTTTATTTTAACTTTATTGCTTCCATTCTCTTCTCACCCTCACCCCACCAATTATTCTTCATAATGGCAAACATGTTTATAAACAAGACAGGCACTAGCCAGAGGAGTACTAACCTTCACCCAGCTCTCCCCAGATTCAGGTTGAATATTAAACTAGAAACTCCAAAGCTATTTATCATCCCTTGGAAGTCTCCTTTAAAAAGGACTGACTGGAAGAAGCAGAGCTAGAGCTGTGCTTGCCAAAGTATAGGAAGGTCAGGTAACCTGTTAGGAAGGTGAAAACTTGCAAAGGGCATGGAGGAGTTATCCAAAGGCTTCTTGCTATCCTAGACTTTGCCCTGCTATCCAGGGTATTTTCTTTAGGCAGGCAGGGGCATCAGATTTTAGATTCATTGTGGTTTTTATGAAGAGGAAAAAAAAGAAGGCGGGAAAGCCTGAGGTCACAGAGAAATGCTATTAGTGGACAAGTCATCTGGAAGAGGGAAATTATCCTAGCTTTTTGTGGTGGCTAAGAACAGGAAATTAAGGGTTTGTCCTTCATTTGGGGAATCGCTGAACAGATTATGGTATATGAATGTGATGGAATACTATTGTAGTATAATAATAAATGAGGAATGAGATGGCTTCAGAGCAACCTGGGAAAACTTGATTGAACTGATGCAGAATGAAATAAGCAGAACCAACAGATTACAAACAACAACATTAGAAAGACAAACAACTTTGAAAAACTTAAGAATACTGATTCATGCAATGACCAGCCAGATTCCAGAGGCCTCTGGAATTCCATGATGAAATATGCTACCTACCTCCTGACCAGGAGGGAACAGATTCAGGATAAAGATCAAGACAAATATTTTTTTGGACATGGCCAATATAGGAATTTGTTTTGCTTGAATATAAATCTCTCACTCTCTCTCTCTCTCACACGTGCACACGTGTGCGCACACACACACACACACACACACACACACAGTGTTCAAACAACTTAATATAATCATCTAGAGATGGCTGAAAAGAAAATTCTAGCTCTTGTTTATTTTCCATATTATTCTTCTTCCAGAAGGCAATACTGGTCTTTCTAACAAACCTAAGTGTAGTTTCAACATTTGGTGGAATTTTACTTAGTATTTTAATAATACAAGCACACAAACTGGTAAAGTGACCTAAATCTGGCACAAAAGACAAGAGAGACGTGGAATGGAAAAAGCATTAGATTTGAAGTCAAAGGAATCTGGATTCAAATTCTACTCCTACTGCTTACTGCCTTTGTGACCCTGGGCAAAACATTTGATCTCCCTGGGTCTCAGTTCTCTCAACAATAAAATGGGTTGGTGGCACAGCAGATAGAATGCAGTGCCTGGAGTCAGAAAGATATCTATCTGAGTTCAAATTCAGCCTCAGACATTTACTAGCTGTAAGACCCTGGGCAAGTCACTTAACCCTGTCTTACCTCAATTTCCTCTTCTGAAAAATGAGTTGGAAAAGGAAATAGCAAAACATTTCAGTAGCTTTGACAAGAAAATCCCAAATGGGTCACAAAGACTTGGGACACAAACTGAAAGGGCTGAACAATAAAATGAGATTGGACTAAATTGTCTGAAGTCTTTTCCAGTCCTAGATCTATGACCATACTATACTGGCTGGTCATCCCCACCCTGACCCTTCCTTAAACAGTCTAACCCTATTCCTGCCCCATTACTTAAAAGAAAACAAAAAAAGGAGGGAAAAAAAGCACATTTTTAGCTATGATTTTGTCAAATAAAGCAAATTCTCTTCCCTTTCCTCCCCCAGAACACCCCTGTGTTCAAGCCCTGAATACCCCCCACAAATTGATTACTCATGGTGCAGGAACAACTTAGGGGCCCTAGACTATGCTGAGCTGATTGTCAGTCTCCAGATCTATCAGGTTCATAACTAAAGATAAAAAATATAAATATTAGTGAAATAGTAAAATTAATGTGTCTGTCTAAAAAGGATGAAATGTACATCTCTTTGATTAGCTTGCAGCCTTTAATGCTTAAATTTCTCCACTCTTACTTAGGGGATTTCTTATTTAGTGGCTATGAGAACCTTCTTTATAAGGTTCTCTGTATGAGACAGTTCTTCACTGATAAGAATTTGGACCAGAGTTTAAGAACCTAGCAATTTTTCTACATGTCACCCCAATCGGAGCTCAAGATAATGCTGCAACATGGAAGAGCCAATTTAGTCCTTGCAGCCAACAAGATTCTGGAGACCAAAGGTCAATGTGACAACTCAGCAGCATACAGCAGGGATAGGTACAAGGAACTTCCCTATATTTTTGTCTCTCAGGTAAAGTCTTGGACAACAATGAGCAAATTTCTCCTTAGATGCTGTGGAAGTCAAGTGTCATAAGCAAATTTTCTTCAGATTTCTCTATCATCTTTCCCTTTCACAGACAACTACTGGTATTTTCACAGTTCATCCCCAGCTGCAAAAACTGTCAACTCATAACCACACCCTCTGTCTGTCTATGTAGATACTCCTCCTAACTGTCCTAATAGTGATAAAGTTCTTAAAAGTTACAAGTCTCTTCCCATATAGGGATGTAAACAGTTTAGCCATATTGAATCCTTTATGTTTTCTCTTTCCTGTTTATTTTTTTTATGCTTTTCCTGAGTCTTGTATTTTCTTTTCATCTATAGTCTTTTCGTCAGGAATGCTTGAAAGTCATCTATTTCATTGAATATCCAATTTCTCCCCTAAAGTTTTGCTGGGTAGGTGATACTTAGTTGTAAAACTAGCTCCTTTGCATTCCAGAATATGATATTCCAAACCTTCTAATCCTTTAATGTAGAAAATGCTAAATCCTGTGTAATCCTGACTGGAATTGTTTCTTTCTGGTATTTTCTCCTTGACCTGGGAGTTCTGGAATTTGCCTATAATTTTTCTGGGAGTTTTTATTTTGGGATCTCTTTCAGGAGATGATTGGTAGAATCTTTCAATTTCTATTTCATCCTCTGGTTCTAGGATATTAGGGCAACTTTCCTTGACAATTTCTTGAAATATGATGTCCAGGCTCTTTTTTTTTTGATCATGGATTTCAAGTAGTCCAAAAATTCTTAAATTATTTCTCCCAGGAGAGATTTTTTCAGGTCAGTTGCTTTTCCAGTGAGATAGTCCACATTTTCTTCTATTTTTTTCAATGTTTTGATTTTGTTTGATTGATTCAGTGTTTCATGGAGCCATTAGCTCCCACTTTCCCAATTCTAATTTTAAGGAATTCTTTTCTTCATTTAGCTTCCGTACTTCCTTTTCCATTTGGCCAATTCTACTTTTTAAGGAGTTGTTTTCTTTAGTGAATCTTTGTACATCTTTTCACATTTTTTGTGCTTCCTTTACCAAGCTATTGACTCTTTTTTCATAATTTTCTTGCATAATTCTCATTTCTATTCCCAATTTTTCTTCTACCTCTAATTTGATTTTTAAAATCCTCTTTAAACTCTTCCAGTTCTTTTTGGACCTGAAACCAATTCACATTTTTCTTTGAGGCTTCACATGTAGGTGTTTGATATTGTTGTCCCCATCTGATCTTTCGTATCACCGTAGTAACTTTCTATAATCAGGTGTTTGGGGTGTTTATTTTTGTCACTTTTAAAGTTGAGCTCTGCCCCTGAGGTACAGGGGGCACTATCCCAAACTCACTGCACTGGGGTCTGGCCACTTGCCTGCTGCATTGGGGCTGCAGGGCCTCAGTACTGACCTGTGCTGGGGACAGAGACTTCTTGCTGGCTTGCTTAGACACCACCTGCACTGGGCTGTTTTCCTCTTTTACCCAAGTCAGACAGACTAACCTAACCTAATAAGCTGTCTTGGGATGAAAAACTGTTTTACTTCATTTTTTTGTTAGCTCTACCACTCCAGAATTCATTTTGAGGCATTATTTTATAGTTATTTGGAGGTGAATTTGGGAGAGTTCAGACAAGTTCCTGCCTTATTCTACCATCTTGGCTCCACCATGCCCCACCCCCACACTCAGCTGTAGAAACTGAAAACACAAAAAGACTCTACAAGTTGTGGGAGCCAAGTACCATCTTACCCAAAACTTCATCCTTTCTAAACATATGAGTTTGAATTTTATCAACATAGTCACTAGAAAGGAAAACTCCTGATAGCTCTATTCTAAGGACCTGTGAGACCTCTTGTGCTACCATTATGTATACGCTACCTAGGTTCAGCTCTTTCCTCACTTAACGCCAGGGTTTCCAGTAGCCCCACATAGCCCCCAGGAACCTGAATTTCATTCCAAATTTCCAGTAGAGACATATGTCATATAACATCATGTTGTCTTTACTGGCCCATACCGGGAATGCCCTCCCTCTTCATCTCCATCTCCTAGTTTCCCTAACTTCTTTCAAGTCTCAGCTAAAGTCCTGCCTTCTGCCTTACCTCTGAGACCACTTCCAATTTATCCTGTATATATGGCTGTACACAGTTACTTACATGTTGTCTCCCACCTTAAGGTTGTAAGTTCCTTGGAAGCAGAGAGACTGTTTTTTGTCTTTCTTTCTATCTATAAAGCTTAGCACATTGCTAGACAAGTGAGTTATGGATTGCCTCACCTTGGAATTTTTCAAGCAGAACCTGGGCAACTGCCTGTCAGGCATATCATAGTGGGGCCTCATTTTGCATATAAGTTGGACTACATGGCTGCTGAGGTCCCTTTCTACTCTCAGAATTTGAGATTATCCTTCTCTGGATTCTCTCCAGGTTATCAATGTCCTTCCTAAAATATGGCACCAAAAATAAATGGAGGACAAGGCATCTGAGCTAGGCAGCATGACAGAGTGCTGGAGCTAGCTAGCATCAGGAAGACGTGAATTCAAATCCTACCTCCAACACTTACCTTTCAGGTTTTTTGTGAGGATACAATGAGGTATCAGTAGAGTATGTTGCAAACTTTAAAGTGCTATACAAATACTAGTTATTATCACAGAAGGATTCCAAAAGTCAGAGATGAAGGGCATTCTAGGTATTGAGAGGCACAGATGAAGAAAGAGCAGAAACTGACTTAATTGTGAGGCAGTAAACTCTCCAACATTTAAAGTAGGTAGAGGCTAGATGAACCCTCTGATAGGGATGCTGGATTGGATGACCTGTAAATGCCCTTCCAACTCTAAGATTTGGTGACTATGAAACTGAGACTGGAACAAGTTAATTAATAAGAAAATAACAAGGAGGACATAAGAGAAGTAATCCTGGTCCTTCATCTCTCATAGTATCAATTAATCAGTAAACATTTATTAAGCACCTATTATGTGCTAGGCACTGGGGATACAAAAAAAGATAGTTCCTGCCCTCAAGAAACTACAATCTAATGGGGAAGAAAACAAATATAAACAAACACACACACACACATACGCAAATTAAATGTAGGAAAAATAGAAAATAATTGGTAGAGGCGAGTCATGAGAATAGGACAGGAAACATTTTTTCTTTCTTCATTTCCCATTCAGCTGAACTCTTTGGGACTTCTTCATCAGGCCATCAGAAACCCTCTCACTGGGAAATCTCATTATCCTACAAGGTCAAAACAGTCTTGTACTCATGCCTCATCTCTTTCTCACCACCTTACTTTTGGACTCTTCATTATGTTCCTTCCTCCTTCTCTTTTCCCAACTCCCTCTCCCCCACATGCTTTTCAGTTTCCTTTTGTGTGCTGTTATCCTCCATTCTGCAGTCTTTTTTTGTTTTTTGGATTTGCATCTCAAGCACTCTGCACAAGTGCCTGGCACATAGTAGGCACTTAAGAAATGCTTGTTGACTGAATCGTTGTTGGATGGTATTCTGAGAACCAGATTCAACTTACTCCCACAAATATGCTCTAATCATTCAAAGTACCCATCATTAGGACACAGAATGTAGCAGATGGATGCTATGAGGTATGAAAGAAATCTCTTCACTGACTTGCTGGGGAAAAAAAGGCATACCAAAACAAGCAAAACAAAAGAATATGTATGAGTATGACAACTCATTGATATCTGCTAGGTCCTTCTGATTGACAGAACTTCCAAAAGAGAAGGGACCTCAGAGGCCATCTAGTCCAATCTAAACCGGAACAAGAATCTTCTCTACAACATATATGGCAGGTGCTCATCTAGCTTTTAACTGAAGGTTTACAATGAGGGACAACCTACTATCTCCTGAGGCAATCCATTTTACTTTTTTATCTAGCTCTATCATAAAAATTTTAAGCCTAAATTTGCCTCTCTGCAACGTCTATCCAATTTCTAGTCTCTGAGGCCAAGATGAACAAGTCTAATCTCTCTCCCATATGACAGCCCTTCAGATACTTGAAGAAAGATATCATATCCCTGCTAAAACTTCTCTTCTCTAGGAAAAACAACCCCAGTTCCTTCAACCAGTCTTCATATAGCATGAACTCTAGGCCTTTCAGTATCCAGTTGTTCTCCCTCAACTTGTCTGATGCCCAGAATTGAACATAATATTCCAAATACCATCTGACCAAAGTGGAATATGTTGGAACTAAACTAACATCTCCTTTTTTCTTAGAAACTAGGTCTCTTAATGATGTTCAAGATCACATGAGCTTTTGTGGCTGCCACATCACACCACTGACTCATAACAAGTTTGCAGTCCCCTAAGCCAAGAGCATTTCAGATGAATTTCTGTGTAGCCATGCCTCCCCCATTTTGTACTCCTAAATTCTTTGAACCAGAACATAAATTTTGTCTTAATAGATTTGGCCAGTGCCCTTTCCTAATAAAGTGCTTCACTGTGATAGCTTTGTGTCACCTGCAGATTTGATGCATTTCATCTATTTCATTATCCAAGTCACTGATAAAAATGTTAAACAACATAGGGTCACACATAGATGCCTAGGGAATTCCACTGAACACCCTCAAGCTGACACTGAACCATTAATGAACCTTGGGGTTCAGTCGTTCAGTAAGTTCTGAATTCATCTAATTTCCTATTGTCTAGCCTAAATCTCTGCATCCACCCATCTACATATTCCTAATCAAAAAGTCTGAGAAGGGAAAGTAGTGTGGCATGACCTATTTTACTTTCTCCAAGGTCAGCAATGATCTTTTTATTGCTAAATCCAATGACTTCTGCTCAGTACTGACACTGCTGACCACTCTCTCCTTCTAGATACTCTCTCCTTCCTGGGTTTTCATGACACTGTCCTCATCTGGTTCTTCTTCTACCTATCTGACCACTCCTCAATCTCCTTTACTATATCATCATTCATCAGCCATTCCTATGCGTGAAGTGAATACTAGGAGTCTTCTCTTGAGTCCTCTTACCTTCTCGTTCTCCACTTTATCTCAGTGATCTCACCATCTCCCATGGGTTCAAACTCCTTGCATATCCCAAATATACAGGTCCAGCCCTCACTTCCTTCCTGAGCTCCAGTCTCTCTGCCTGTCCAACTGCCTATTGGACATTTTTCAGTTAGATGTCACACAGATATTTCAGATGTGTTTAAAACTGAACTCAACTTTTTTTTCTTACAGTCACTCTTTCTCTTAACTTCTCTGCTATTAAGGACACCACCATTCTTCCAGTCACCCAGGTTTGCAAGGTAGGAGTCACCCTAGATTCTTTAGTCTCATGCCATACATCCAATCACTTGCCAAACTTTGTCAATCCTACTTCCATGACTTTTCATTCATACCACAACCACCCTAATTTAGACCTGTACCATCTCTCACCTAGGCCACTGCAAAAGTGTCCCAATTGTTCTTTCTGACTTGTCTCTTCCATCTCCAAACTATCTTTCACATAGCTATCAAATTGATATTCCTGAAATATAAATCTGATTATGTCATTTCTCTGCACAAATAGATCTATAGCTCTCTTTTCCTCTAGAATAAAATATAACTGTCTCCATTTGGCATTTAAAGCCCCTCATAATACTGCCTTCAGTCTATATATTTCCTGGCTGATTTCACATTATTCCCCCCTCATCCACTGTACATTCAAAACAAACTGGTCCGCTTAATGCTTCTATTACACAACATTATATGTCCCAATCCCATGCCTATAATGATCTCGCCTCCTCATTTCCATCCAATGCTTCCTTCAAGTTTCAATGCAAGTTCTGCCCTCTCCCTCCAAGAGGATTTCTTTGACTCTCTTAATTGTTAGAGTCCCCTTCTTCAAATTACTTTGTGTATATTTTGTATTTACTTATCTATGTATATATGGTTTCCTTTCAGTAGAACATAAACTCCTTGATGGCCGGGACTGTTTTATTTTTGTCTTTGCATCCCTGATATCTATAAGGTGCTTAATAAATGTGAAATTGAACTGAATTTCAGCAAAGGAAAAATTTTTTTTCCCATTTCTGGTTCTTAAGTTTTCTTCACATGAAAACATACACTGTGCATATAATGCTGTTCCTCATCTTTTACCTATCTTGTTTATTTCAAAAAAAGATACACTCTCAGGGCTACACTGCAGTCAGGGGCATATCCTACCAAAAATTAGTGATCTCTGTAAGGCCAAATGTGCCTTCTGTATGAGAACCATTTTTCCTGCTGGTCACACTTTGTCAAACTAATAACCATCTCATCTACTTTTACCACTTGCATTTATTCTTTATGCCCACTGCTCCTACTCTAGTACAGTCCCTTATTACCACCCAACTAAATGAGAGCCATAACTTCCTACTAGGTCTTCTGGACACTACAAAAAATCATAGCTCTCTACTGCCTCACCAAAGTTCAGTGTTCTTTGACTGCCATCCAAGGCACTCTACAGTCTGGTCCCTTTCTAAACCTCATATTACCTCCTTTACATAAGCAATATGCTTCATTAAATTGTCTATTCTTGGAAAATGACATGCACCTTCATAGCTCCATGCTATTGTTCAGACTGTTCCCTATGCCTGGAATTCCCTTGCTCTCCTTTGCTGGCCAAATTCCTAACCAAGTTTTAAAACCTAACTCAAATCTTATTTCTTCCAGCTGCCCTGGTCACACATGCCTGGCTGATAATGACTTTCCGCCCAGGCTCTCCCATGACATTTGGTTATCATCTAGTGTACTCACTAACATAACATTATGAGATAATATTTGTGAAGCACTTGGCACAGTGCCTAGCACATAGTAGGTGCTTAATATTTGTTCCCTTTCCTTCCCCCATTATAATTATGTGTGCTGATAACTTATCCCAAAATCACCAAATTTGAGAACTGGAAGAGATTTCAGCCAGTTCAACCTATACATGAAAGAATCTCTGCTATGACAAATTTGGTAAGTGGTTGTACAGCTTCTACTTGAAGATTTCCAAGAAGGGGAAATCCGCCATCTCCTGAGGCAGTTGCATTCCACTTCTGGACAACTTTAATAATCAGGAAGTTTTTTCTGACATCACATCTAAACTGGTTTCTTTACAGCTTCCACCCACTTCCGTTGCTTATGGTTCTGCCCTCTGGAATAAACTGAACAAATCTAACCCTTTATCTAGCTCTTCAAATGCCTAAACACAGCAATCAAGTCACCTCTGAGCTTTCTTTTCTACAGACTAAACATGTCCAGTTCCTATGTCATGGACTCAAAGTCCTTCACCATTCCAGCTGCTCTCTTCTGGATATTCTCAAGCTTAAACTATGGCATTGAAAACTGCACACAATCTTCCAGATGGCATAAGACAAGTGCTGAGTACAGGGGGATTATCACTTCTCTGTTTTTGGAATCTATGCCCTTCCTAATGCAACCCAAGATTGCATTAGCTTTTTGGGCTGTCACATCATACTGATGATTTACAATCCACTAAAAGCTCCAGTAACTTTTCAGAACTGCTGCTTACCTATGCCTCCCCCATCTTATACCTATGGAGTTAATTACTGGCTAGACTTTACATTTTCTCTAGTGACTTTCCTCTCATTAGAATCAACCCAATGCTCTAGCCTAGAGGCATCAAACTAACTCCACCAGGTCACACCAGATTAAAATGTAATTAGGAAATGTTTAACAAAATAAAAATACAATATAACATATATAATGTCAATTTGTGTTTTTTTCTAAGACAGTATGTGGTCTTCAGGGATCCTTTTCTATTTGATTTTGATATCGCTTCTCTAGCCTGTCAAGATCCTTCCGGAATCTGCCTTTGTCATTCAGTGTGCTAGTTGTCTTCTTTCAGCTTTGTGTCACCTACAAATTTTATGAACATATCATCCATGCTTTTATCCAAGTCATTGATAAAAATGTTAAAAACAAGACAGGATTCAAGTAGTGATCCCTAGGGAACTTCACTGAAGATCTCCTTTTACGTTGAAACTGAACTATTAACAACTACTCTTGGAGTACTGTTAACCAAACTGCTCTGAATCCATCAGATTATACTATCATCTGATCCATATCTTTTCATCTTCTCCAAAAGAACAGCATGAGATACGTTATCACAAGTTTTGCTAAATTCTAGGTAAATACATATGTCCACAGCATTCCCTTTATCAACTAGTTTAGTAATCCTATCAAAAAAGACGACGTTATTCTAACATGATTTGTTCCTGATGAAGCCTCTATGGTTCTTTGTTCCTTTTCAAGATATTCACTGCACTCACATAGGATCTTTTTGAGAATATTCCCAGGAAGAGAAGTCAAGCTCACTGGCCTATAGTTTGCAGACTCTGTCCTCTTCCCTTTTTTGAAAATTAAGACATTTGCTCTTCTCCATTGTTGTAGTAGGCTCCCCATTTTCCATGATCTTTCAAATAACATTGATAATGGCTCTGCAATCACATCTGCCAGCTTTTTTTTAGGACATGAGGATGTGGTTCTTCTGAGGCAGGTGACTGAAATTCATCAAGGGTAACTAAGGGCTCTCTTATTATCTTTTTATTTATTTTGTTATCAATTCCCTGTTGAACAGAAGATGAGTATAAAAGAGTAACATCTCCAGCACAAAAATCATTCTCCTTGGCAAAGAAAACAAACAAAATAAGAACTGAGCAGATCCACCTTCTTTCTGCTGTTAGTGATCAGTGTCTATCTAGTCAGTCAGTCAGTCAAAAATTTACTAAGTGCCTACTATGTGGCAGGCACTGTGCTAAGTGCTGGAAATACAAAGAAAGGTAAAAGATGGTCCCTCCCCTCAAGGAGTTTATAATCTAACGGAGGAGACAACAAGCAAACAATCATGCATAAACAAATTATACACAGGATAATTAGAAAATAATTAACAGGAGGAAGGCACTATTGTTAAGGGAAATTGGGAAGGGCTGTAGAGGTAGGATTTTAGCTGGAACTTGAAGGAAGCCAGGGAAGTCAGGATGTTGAAAGGAAGATAGGGAACATTTTAGGCATGGGGACAGCTAGAGAAAATGCCCAGATCTGAAGTAAAGGTCATATCGCTTCTTTGATCCTCCTTTTTCTAATATAACTTTAAAAGCCCCCTTCGTTGTCATTAGTCTCCCTCACCAGCTTAAAATCATTCTGAGGTTTAATAATCCTGATACTTTTTATAGGACCATGCTACTTTTTTACTCTGTCTTCCATCTTCTGTTCTCTTGCTTCTATCTTGTGTACATTTCTTTTTAAAAAATTAACTTAATTTTTAAAAGTGAAGAAAATCTATTTTTCTCTCCATTTTTACCTTCACCCCATTAAAAAGAAAGAAAAACAAATCCTTGTAACATATATTCATAGTCAAGCAAAACAAATTCCCACAATGGCCATGTCCAGAAAATACACATCTCATTCTGCACCCCAAGCCTATCACCTCTATCAAGAGGTGGGTAGTACGCTTCATTACTGGAATTCAACCACTGGAATCATGGCTGCTCTTTGTTCTTAAATCTTTCAAAGTTCTTTGTCTTTGTAAAGTACACTTCTGTTTTAAAATCTAAATTGGTTAGAGAATTCACATCATCAGTCTCTCCAACTCCATGAAACCAAGTGAAAATTGGGAAAATCAATTTATTCTATTTTCTTATTGATTTCATTCCGTATCATCACTGACATTTTTGTAATAGCTTAAATCATATTTCATTTGTCTTGGAGTTAAGTTTGGAAATTCATCTTTCCTATAAACTACTCACTGCCTCTGAGTTAGTTTTAGAAGTTTGGTTCTCCTGCTAATCACTCTTCTTTTCTTACCTTAAGGAAATCTGTTTTCCTTGAAGGATGCAAGTGGATGCCACGGAGTCTGCTCTGCTATCCACGGCTGTGCTGTCCACTGTGGCTAAGCTGTCCTTGAAGGTGGATTCAAACAATGAAGATTTCTTAGTGACAGGTTGGAAGGAGAGGCTGTAATTGGCCCCTCATTCCTAACTTCCAGACAATCATACTGTATCTAATGCCTGTGATGTTTCAGATTGTGTAACTAATAACATTGTTTCCTCTATCTATGATGCTACAAGCTTTGTAACCAATCATATTGTTTTCCCTTCTATGATGCTCCTTCCTAGCTCTTGGATGTTCCTCCTTTTGTCCATAAAAACGATCTTTCTGACTTTATTCAAGGTCTTCTTGCTTGCTGAGGACCTAAGTGCTAGCCTTACCAATAAACTGGACATGTGTGGAACTTTATGCCTCTGTTTACCTTAATTTCAATTGTGGCTTATCTAAATCTTATATATCTCTCAATATCTAGCATAATATTTATACACAGTAGGTACTTAATGAATGAAGCAGAGAAGGTGATAAAAGTGGGTAAGATTAGTATGAGAAGGTCTATTGGATCCAGTCAAATTTTAATGCAGTGAATGTTGAATGAGAGAAGAGATGAGTTGAGGATTGGTAAGGGGTAGGGGTGGGAGAAGAAGGGAAGAGAACAGAGTAAAAAAATAAAAGGATTACAGATTTAGAACTTGAAGAAACTTTGAATGTCAACAAATCCAACCCCTCATTTTACAGTTGAGGAAATCAATGCCCCACAACCAGTTCAATGCCTTGGCAAAGGTCACACTGGTAGTAAGTAGCAGAGTTGGTATTTGCACCCATACCTTCTGAATGCAAATCCAATGCTCTTTCCATTGTACCACACTGCCTACCACACAATACCCAGATACATGATAGTAATATAGTAGCATAATAGATAAGAGCCTCAAATACCAGGCAAGGAAGTCTGGAAAGCATTCTTTAGGCAAAGTCCAAAATGAATTCTGAGGAGGGGAATAACAGGATAGAAAACAGTATGTTAGTAAGATTACTTTCACAGCAATATGTAGGATGATATGGAAGAGAAGAGACTGGCTAAAGGAAAGAAATCAGCTAAGAAGATGCCCAGGTATAAGAGGGGAACCGAAGACTAAGAAAGATATAATAAGTGCCACTGAAGAAGGTACAGAATGAATAGCTGGAGAGAGAAGGAATCTTGAAAAGTATAATGATGATGATGATGGTTAACATTTATATAGTGCTTATTATATGCCAGATACTGTGCTGAGCACTTAACAATCATTATTTCATTTAATCCTCATAACAACTCTGGGAGGTAGGTGCTATTATTACCCCCATTTTACACATAAGGAAACTGAGGTAAACAGAAGGGAAATGACTTGCCCAGGGTCACACAACTAGCACATATCTGACATTAAATCTGAACTCAGGTCTTCCTCACTCCAGGTTCAGTATTCTATCCACTGCATCACCTACTTTATACTACAGCATAAAGTCAAAAAAAGTCACAGAATTAGAATTAGAAGGAGGTTAAGGACCAATAAGCATTCATTATATATCTATTAAGAGCCAAGCACTATGCTGTCAAATGCTAGAAAGAGGACAAGGAGACTGATAATCAAGGAAAGATCAATAGATGCCAAGGAGGAGGTCACTGGTAACCTTTAAAGAAAAGAGATTTAATAGACTGATGGGAAAAGAGGTCAGATTGAGGTGAGAGGGGAGCAAATTTATACTCAGTTTTGAATTAAGATGGAATTTTGTGAAAGAAAGAAAAAAATGAAGAAAGGAAGGAAGGAGGCAACACACATAACACATATAGGAAACTTTATTTGATAAACTTAGCCTCAAAAGGTAGGAGGAGGCATGGTACTATAGTGTTGTTTTTTTTCAAAAAGCATTTTCCAAGGTAATAAAATACCTACATACATTTAAAGGCACAAGGCAAAGAATCAGTAGTCACTAAAGCGGGAGAAGACTGGAGAAGAATTTGTTCAGGCTGTTTTCAAAGAAATAAATCGTATCAACAAGAATATGGAAAAATACTCCACCTCACTAAAAATTAGAAACTGTAGATTAATTTTTAAAAGATTAAGATAAAGGAAAGTGGCAACTGTTAAGGGAAGTCAGGAAAACAGGAACACATGCACTGTTGATAAAGCTGTGAATTAGTCCAGATATTCTGGAAAGCAATTTGTAACTGTGTCCAAAAGTTACCAAACTGTACATGCCCTTGACCCAGTGATACCACTAATAGAGGTCTATACCCCAAAGAGAGCACAGAAAGAGGAAAAGGACTTTTTTCTATAAAAATATTTGTAGTAGTTCTCTCTCTCTTTTTTTTTTTTTTAGCAAAGATCTAGAAGCTAAGGTAGGGGGAGGGGGAGGATATCCACCAAGTGAGGAACTGCTGAACAAATAAATTATGGTAATAAAAATGTCAAGGAATACTCTTGTACCATATGAAAGGACAAAAGGGGTGGCTTCCAAGAAACCTGGGAAGAACCAATAAAGAGTGAAATGAACAAAACCAGGATAACAGTTTATATAAAAACACATTATAAAAGCAAACAACTTTGAAAGACTTAAGAACTCTGATCACTGTAATGGCTAAATGCAATTTGAAGAGACCAATGATGAGGCACGCATCCACCACCTGACAGGGAGGTGATGGGCTCAAGGTGCAAAATGAAATATACATTGTTGGACCTAAGTTAATGTGGAAATTTGTTTTGCTTGACTAGACATATTAGTTGCAAAGGTTTTATTCTTCATTTTCCTCAGTTTGGGAGGGGTAGGTGGTGAGGAGATAAAGAGGAACGAGGGATAAGATTGCCCAAAAAAGGAGATCAAAAATCTTTGAAACACAATTTTGAAATTCACAGAAGAGAAAAGAAGGAAAGCCAGAAGGAAATGGACAAATAAGACAGCTTTGAGAGATACACGCTGCATTTATTATATAACTGAAAAAGGAAAGCTATACGTAGAGATATGCAGTTTCACATGCAAGGCTGTCTTTCTATTCTACTATGTATATGGAAGTTCTCATTTTACTTGGTTCTTATTAAGTTCAGAATTTAAAAGGGGGACAATCCCATTAGTTACTACAGAAAATCCATTTTAGGATTAAATTGTGAGAGATCATTTATAAGAAATAAATGAAGACTGTTACACAATAAAGAGGTTCTATCAATAAAGAATCGATATTTCAGATGAGAAAAGCTGGGAGCAAGGAAAGAAACAGAAAAGTTGCTTCATGCCCAATCCTCTTCCATGTTAATGAATAAAAAAGCTTCCAGTGAAAGAGGCTGTGGGTAGTTAGGGATCTTCAAAGACAAAAGATTCAGAATGGTCAAGTATAGAGCAAACCAAGCAAGCCTTAGATACCTCACAAAAGACTATGTATGACCTGGTCAACTACTTTAGTATAGGAGGAAAATTTCCTTCTCTAGGGTACTTCTTACGGCAGATGCCAAAGTAAAGAATGCTGCTCTCAAAAGGAAACAACAGCCAGGTCACTAAAAGGTATCTAAGTTCTAACAGTGAAGAGGAACCTGATATTCACATGTATGAGATTAATACATGCTGCTCAATGCTGCAGCATGAGCTATAGAAATTTTTCAAATATTAATAGTGATTAGAATTCCACAGTAACTACCAGGTAGTTAATTACCATGAAACTCAATTCCCAGCCCTTTGCTGGTAGCTGACAATGAGGGCCACATGCCAGGTACAACATACATATAACCACTAATGAGGTGTTAGTCACAGAAAATGCAGGTCTGCCACAGGTAGGAAGTTCATACGAAGGGAAGGACATAGCTAATAGCCAAACCTGTAGGTTGGTCCACAGGATCCAAGACTGGAAATAGTGGCTGAGCCCCAAGCCCATGGTGTTAAAAGCAAGAAAAATCTTCTGGGTCCTCTGGAGATCCTACAGACAAGTAACAAGGAACAGGGCACATAGTAGGCACTCAACAAATACTCACTAGTTTCTGTTCAAGGACACAGAATGCTCCCAGTAAATAATCCTATAATTGCAAGAATTATCAAAGTTCCTTAGCTTTCATATCACATCCAAATCCTACCCATCTTGCTTCATGCCTCCTTTCCCCTACATTCTTAAGAATGAAAGACAATGAAATCCCTTTGAGAATCTCTTCTTAAATACTGTTTGGCATGTGAGTCTGCCTTTAGAATTTAATTTATTAAAAGACAGAACTTTTCTTTCAAGCCTCAATATAGTTAAATCATAACTTCTGGAGGAAGGAGACCATGACATATACCAAAGTTTGATAATATCCTTCCTGTTGAATGCGAGTCATCTGTTGGAAGAAGCAAAACCATCAGCTATCACCTTTTCAATCTATGACCGCAATGTGGGGATACAGGTTGAGAGCTCTGAAGCAATACAAACCTGTTGGGGAAATAACAGGCCTTTTCTCCCACCTGTAAGACATCTGACTCATTCAGGCACTGTGGTCAGTTTGGTTGATCCTTAGTCCACAAGTTAGCGTCTCAACCATTGCCCAGCACGGCCTCATCTGTGAGGCACCAGGAACAGCTTGGCTCCCTTTACTTATCAGTTCTACCAGGCTCTTAGCAAGCTGCCTAAGCAGAGAGGGATGATTTTATGTATCCTATCCTAAGGCGTATCCTTACATAATTTATTTTGATATAGATATAATCCAATCTCCATACAGATAGTTCTGCTTCTGCAAGACAAAGGAGAACAAAAGCCAACTAATCCTAAAATTCCACTTTCTTCCTTCTACCTGTCTTTCAAAGGAAGCAGTGATGGTGTGGTTGACATTGATGGGGTGCAGTAAATGGAAGCACAACTGGGCAGTACAACAGTGATCAAGAGGCCAAGACCAGGAAAACGGAGGAACTGGGGAAGACTGTATAGACAAAGTTGGGATACAGAAGATCTCAGAAGAGCTGGCTTGGCATCATGGCAGAGGAATTTTCCACTAACTAAGATAAAAACAAGATCTTAGAAAAACATATACTTCCTTGGGAATAAAATATCAGGGTATCTTTTAAAATCTTGAACATGGAAGAAAAACAACACAGGGAAATGAGACATGAAAGATTCCCCCAAGATTGATACCAGACAAGCTTCTATGAAACTGAGAGTTTGCAGCCATGGTGGTAGATACCTAATCACTACTATCAGGGAGGCTGAAGCTGGTAGATTTTTGAGTTCAAGGGTTCTGAGCTGCAGTTGGATAAAGCAGATCAGGTATCTTCACTCAGTCTGGCATTAATATGGTGGGCCTCAGGAGCAGGGAGTCACCAAGCTGCTTAAAGAGAGAAGTGGTTTAGGTCAGAAACTAAAGAGTCAAAGTTTCCATGATGATCAGTACTAGGATTGGACCCAGGAGTGCACTTCAAGTGTGAGCAAGATAGAGAGATCCAGGTGACAGAGGGTGAGGAAGAGAGAGAGAGAGAGACAGAGACAGAGAGAGAGAGACAGAGAGAGAGTGTTTTGGACTAAGGTTAAGATGACTTTCATCTCAGACAGGGGATTAAAATATCCAGTAGTGTTATACAGAATCTCTGATGAATGGATTAAAAGAGAACTTTTATAGGAGACAGAAAGAGTGTACATAAAACCAAGATGAAGCACAAAAGCAAGGATCTGTAAAAAACTGTCAGGAAGACTTAAGTCCAAAATATGACCTGTAGAAAATGCTAAAGGGCAAATGTTTTACTTGCACTGGGGACAAGAGCAACAAGGAAGGAATAGGCCTGTGATGGGGCAATCTTAGCAGATGGCAGAGAGAAAGCAGAGTTACTCAACTCCAATTTTTCTTGTTTCATCTATCAAGGAGAATGATCTCCAGACTGGAAAAGACAGAAAAATAAAAGTCAAGAGAAAATTGAAATTTAAGTAAAGAGATAATAGAGCACCACCTAGTTATTCTAAATAAATTCAAGTCACTAGCTTGGACAAATTATACTTCCAAGGTAATTGCTAAACTACTCTATGCTGTCTCTAAACATACAACTGGAAATGAGCAAATAATATCCGGATAATCAAATATCTCAGCTTCTGCAACTGGATGGGTTAGTTTGGTGGATGGATTAGTTTGACATCCACATTCAGCAAAATTTTATAAGAGAGGATCAAATGGATGATTTTCAAACTTAAGGAAGCAAAAATCATATTATAAGACAGCATGGGTCATGCGAAACTAACCTGGTCTCTTTTTTTGACAGAAATATTAGAATTATTAGAAACTGACAAAGACAATAGTATACATGGATTCAGCAGAGGATTTGACAAAGTCTCTCATGGTTGAAATTTTTTAAAAAAGGTTATGATACTACAATTCAATGTATCTGAGATTGGTTGAAAGACCTAACCCAAAAATGTCAGTTTGAAAGACAGTCTCTAGTAATGTGTGAATAGTTATATCCTTAGCCTGTCTCTGGGGCTTATTAATGACTTAAGAAACAAACATAACATATTAAAAATGTGTATACTGCATTAGGTTGAGAAGGACAGCTAATATTTAGATAACAGAATAGGGATTCAAAAGATATGACAGGCTAGAACAATGAAACAGACTTCAGAGGTAACTTCTTAAGGATGAATGTAAATTCTTATACAGTTTTAAAACACCCATTGCACAAGTACAAAATGCTGAAGATGGAGCTAGGCAGCAATTTATGTAAAATGAAACTGGTGAGCTTACTGGACTTTAAGGCTAATATCAATCAGTGTGACTGCTGTCCCCCCCAAAAAAGGAAATGGATCCTTGGGCTGCAATAATACAAGTAGATAGTGTCTAGAATAAGAGAGGTGACAGTATCACTGTGCTCTATGCTGATCAAACTAATTGTGCTCATTTCTGGGCACCACATTTTAAAAAGTATGAAAAAGTAGAGGCAGGTGACTCAAAACCATGTTATCTGAGTATCTATTTAAGGAACTAAGAATGTTTGACTTAAGAGGAAATTTAATGGAGACATGATAACCCTTCACAATTTTGAATGATGGCTCTCAATCTAAATATTTTAGTACACAGCAAGTGAAAGCAATATTACAAAGAAAAGGAATTAGTGTTATTCTGCTTGTCCTAGTCCAACAGGTAGAAATACTGAGAGGAATATCAGCTACAAACTGGTAAGAACTTCCTAACAATTAGAGCTGTTAAAAATGAAATGGACTATCTCAGGAGGTAATAAGTTCTCCAACACTCCAGGAATTTGGGCAGTGGCTGGATGACTACTTGACAGAAATCTTAAAGGGAAGATTCATCCATCAGACAAGGAGTTAGATTAGATAGCTTTCTAAGGTCTCTTTTAAGTATGATTTTATGAAGCAATATGAGATTAGCTAACATGCACAAATTCCATGTGAAATCTGTAGAAAGATATTAATTGTAAGGAGTTTGGATACCAAATGAAACATATAAAGAATATTCTCTAGATCTGAAATTGAAAACTCAAAGCAAAGGTCCTATAAGGGCCTGATAAGACAGATTTCAAAAGACTAAGTTAAAGGACCCAAGAGGAATGAAAGATAAAGACAAAAAAAAGCCTGACTACCAGCCCCTACTCTGACCTGTGCTGGTCAGAAAAAGTAGTCATTCCTGGAACTAATCTCATCATTAATAGGCATACCACACCAAAATGATTTAAAAAAAAAAACCTGCCAATTATCTATCGAGCTACTAGCCTTTATCAGTGTCAGCCCAAGGATAAGAGAGTCAGTTCAGGGTGAGGTGGGCAGGAATAGGAAACTCAATGCCAAAAGCATGTTGATCTCTCTCTGTCTCCAAAGTAGTTTCTATTTTAGCAAGGATGACAGGATCAGTATGAGTTGTATGTATAGTTTACAGTCCGATTAAGGTACAGTTTCCTCTTTTCGAGCTTCAGTTTAATTTGTTCAATTTGTCCAAAGTCCTCAAAGATTACCATGAGTTTCTGGCATTGTGCCCACATCCAGGAACAGCT
This sequence comes from Notamacropus eugenii, assembly GCF_028372415.1. Lineage (NCBI taxonomy): Eukaryota > Metazoa > Chordata > Mammalia > Diprotodontia > Macropodidae > Notamacropus > Notamacropus eugenii. The sequence continues at coordinate 42,409,307 of NC_092872.1, read as the reverse complement.
AATAGTAAATACATAAAGGATAGAAACAAAGCTTCCTAGTATCGGTGAGTCTTGGTTTTACAGAAGCCCATCTGCTCAGGAAGAAAATTTCTCTAGATTCTACCATCCAGAGATACTGTTGATTTAAGTATGGAGTTCTCAAAATTCTCATATCTACTCTGACCAGCACCAGATCTATCCCCACTGAAAGGGCAGGGGAAAGAATAAACCCAAAATAAAATGTGGAAGTTAAATCAAGGAGCAACTCTTGATGCCTGAGGCCTTCCAGTCCTACTGAGCACCCACAGTGTCAGCCTGAGATGGAACTTTCACTGCTGTTGGTCTACCCAAGTAGCTTTCCTTGGAAGGCCTACCCATAATCACTTAGGTTTTGGTTTTTTTTTAACCCTTCAGGTTAATTCTTGTTTCAGGTCTCATTTCCGTACTCCAGATCAAGGCATCTGCTTCCTCAATCTCCCACTCTGCCCCAGGTTATCCTTTTATCTCTTTCTGGAGGCTCTAAACATAAATCACTGGGGAGAGTCAGGAAGGAAGATAACACCTACCCCACTTCTGAAACCAGAGCAATAAGTCCCTCCTTCTGAACTTTTGAAAAAGGAAACCTGCTCTGAAAAGGACCAGAAGATGACTGACAACAGTTCTCAATTACTGAGGGGAACACTGGTCTCATTTAAGGAAGGAGATCTACTGCTTTTAGATGGGGTCCTTGGAGCAGGTATTAGATATGACACCTGTCCATCCAAGGGGCTTCCCCACCTCAGCAATTAAAGAATTTGATCTTCTCTTTTAAGGGCATCACAAGAATAAGCCCTACCCTCTGACTAATTCATCAAGGGCAGCTGGTCATGCCGAGTGTCTGACCATTCATACTTGAATCAGCCTCTCTCAACTCGGAAGATTCCAAGGGTTTCGAGAGATTCCTTGCTTTTTTGGGACAACACCTAAGTTTTCAGGGTCCTGTGAATACCCAGAAGCTGCTGTCTTGAGGAAACTGCAAATGACCTGACCTGATAGGTTATCTGACTGTGCAGTTATTTAACTGCTCAAGCCTGTTGATTCAAAGCCTCTTTTCCCCTTCAGGCTATTGGACAAACACTCATAACACTCACACAGAGCTCCTTGGATTAACCCGCACTTGTCACCCGTGTTTCCACAACAGACCCTGGCCAGGCACAGGATTTGGTGGATGTCTGGCCCCATCTGACAGCTCTGCTCTGTTCTGCCAGGCACTGTCCCGCCCCACACGGATGAAGAAGACCTCTCCAGTGCCAACCCCCGGCTCCGTGGGGTCCTCCCCCCACCCCACCCGCATCGACATCGACTCCCCCACCCCCACCCCCACCCGAGCTCCCTGGTCACCTACGTTTCTCCCCATCGAAGCCCCGACCTTCTCTCAAGCCTACCCCACACCACATGCTCCCCATATCCCCCTCGTCTCTCGCTAACACTCTTGCCCTCTGTGCCCCCCAACGTTCTGCTGTGAACCCCTCCTTGCCTCACAGTTCTCAAGGCCTCCACATCCCCCCTCGGACCCCCTGAAGCCCCCAGCTCCCCTGAAGCGTCGCCACGCCTACACAATCTACCACCCATCAGGGCTCCTTTTGCCTCTTCTCTGCCTTCCCACTGGCACCTGGAGCCCTGAAACCCCCACTGTCGAGACCCCCATCCCCTCGCTCCCCCAGCGCCTCACCCAGCTCCAAAGGTCCGCTTTCACCTCGGCTCCCGGACCAACAGCGGGCAGCCCGAACGCGCAGGCGCCGTTTAAACTCGCCCCGCCCCCGCCCCGCCCCGTGCCGCGCACGCGCCGCCCACGGGCTCTCACAAAGCGAGCCTGACTACCTGGGCTCGAGCATGCGCATTACTAGAATGCTTCCCTTCGCCAGGGTGCTGTTGCGTGGAGAGAGCATGCGCGGCTCTGCGGGAGCCAGCCACCGGGACGTGGTGGGTGGTGGTTGGAGACGCAGTGGAAGCTTTGGGGAGTGGGGAGGGGGACGAACAGAGAGGGGCCTCGGAGACCCCAGGTGGAAGGGGGTGGGGAGGACACAGCCCTCTATCACACAGTTGTCCCCCCTTTCTCCTCCAAAAGTTCCTGAAGATAATTGGCATGGGGCTCTGAATCTCCAGCTAGAGACTGTGTGGTAGGGAAGCCTGCACTGGAACGTGGAAAACCTGAGTCCGAGTATGCTACATTTCAGCCGCGTGACTTTCAGCAAGTCACTACATTCTGGTCTTCTGTTAGCTCCCAAAATGAGGTGGCTTCACCTTTTTTGAGTTATGGACCCCACTGGAGAATCTGATGAAGCCTATGGACTCCTCAGAATAATTTTTAAAAAGCATAAAATACATAGGATTACAAAAGGAAATAATTGAATTAGTTATTAATTTTTTAAAATGACATATCTGTCCTCAAGGAACTTATGTTTTGATTTTATCTTTTTAGTGTCTAGCGTAATGCCCGGGACACAATAGATGTTTAATAAATGTTAATTAATAGAAGAAACAAAATTCGCACAATTATAGTGCAAGGATGAGTGTGATAAGTGCAAAAAGAAATGTGTAGGTAAAGTGCTAGAGGAAATTTGAGGAGAGTCAACTGGGGATTAGTGGTTTAAGGAAAGACTTCATGAAGGACATGTTTCCTGAGTTCCGTGTTAAAGGAGGAGAAGGATTTCATCAGATGAAATTGTGAAGGGACTCCATTCCAAGAATAGGAATACCATATATTATGTGAGTAAAGGCACGATCCCAGAATGAGCAGGACTAGAAGAGGGGACAGGAAATCTGCCTGGACCAGAGCAGATAAAGGAAAAAATATGAGATGTTTGGAAAGGTATGTTGAAGCCAGCTTGAGGAGGACCAGGATCTGGCATTTGTACTTTTCTGGCTTTTCCTTCTTAATCATCATAAAGGAACTGGCCGAAAATAACCACTGACCAGTGTCCATAGGGAACATTTGTTTGAAGTAGGCAGTGTCTGCGGTGACCACTTCTACCAAGAAGAGAGTGTTTGTAATGACCACAGTGCCCAGTGTCCACAGTGCCCATAATGCTTATTATGTTTGCAGTGATCACAGGCTCTGAAGTGCCCACAGCAATTATAGGGTCTTCTTAGACCAGAGTGACCTTGGACATGTGAGGGAGTGTTAGGCTGCTTCGTGGGGAGCCACTTCTCATCACAAAATGAATGATGTGGACAAAGAGATGTCAAAGAAGGAAGAGACACATAGATTTATAAAGACACAGAAATAGACATAGAGATGCAAAAAGGGAGAATAGATTGGAGGGGTATGTTGGGGACTTGCTTAAAATTTTCTGCTTCCTTTAATTATAATTTCCTATTGGGGTGGGGCACATAGGCTGAAAGACATGGCCGGATGCTCTCTGCCCAACATCTGGAGATGGTACCCCTGCCCTTTCACCAAATAGCAATTTTTGATGTGCCCAGACTTTGTCCTGCTCAGCATTTTTTAAGCACTGAATTGTCATGGGAGGAGATGGGGATCTCTCCAAAAGTAAGGAGAGTAGAACAAGAGAATGACCAGAGGATTCATGGACTAGGATCTTGCCCTAAGAGGGGACCATGATGGGAAATGGTGATTAACTGTGAGAAGGACATGGGAGGATGGGATTGGGAGTCTACTGAGAAGGCTCAGAGAATCTTCATCATCATTATGGTGGTGGAAGCATGAATGAAGGGTTTTTATGTCTAATGGAATAATTGAACATGTGAATGAGTCTTGGTTTGGTAAGGGGTATCTTCTGTTAAAAACTCACAGAGACAGAGACAAGGGACACAGAAGTGTGTGTTGTTGCTTTTGTTGTTATTAGCATTTGGGAATTAAATCTATGATCACAAAACCAGCATAGCTTCATCAAGAACAAAACATGCCAATCTAACTTCTTTCTTTTTTTTGACAAGGTTACTAAATTAGATACTAGAGGTAGCATGGTATAATGGATAGAGATCAGGCCTCAAAGTCAGTAAGACATGGATTTAAGTTCTGTCCAACTGGCTATGTGACCTTGGGCAAAACATTTAACCTCTAAGTGCCCAATCAACAATAACTTTACAAGTTGTTGATAGGCATCTCTTGGCTGTTCCTGGAACAGAACACTCTATTTCCTAATTCTGAGGATTTTCACTGGCCTTTCCCCATACCTGGGATGCTCTCCTCCTTTGTCACTTCCTTTTGACTTCCCTGCTATCCTTCAAGCCTCAGCTAAAGTCCCACCTTCTGCAAGAAGCCTTTCTGAATTTTTCTTAATGCAAGTGCCTTCCCTCTGATGATTACCTCCACCTTATCCTATATATATATATATATATATATATATATATATCTTGTTTTTACAGAGTTGTTTGAACATTTTCTCTCCCATTGGAGAAGCTGTAAGCTCCTTGGCAGCAAGAAGTATCTTTTGCCTTCTGTCTCTCTCTGTCTCTCTCTCTCTTAGCACAGGACCTCTCACATAGTAGTGAGTTAATAAATGTTAGTTCCCTGACTAGAGGGAATTCCTTATTGAGATTTCCCTAATCTGACAAAGTCATAGTCTCAGTTTAAGATTAGAACTGTTAGAACTCCCTAGACACAATATATTTGAATTTCAGCTAGACAAAACAAAATTTCTCATGATAATCATGTGAGCAAGATGGATAGATGTAGACTAAATGATAATATAGTTAGATAGATAAACATCTGGTTGAACAACTTGGCTGAAAGAGTGGTGACTAATGGGTAGATCTCAACCTGGAAGTATGTCTATAATGGAGTACTGCTCTTTCTTTAGCTTGTTTTAATAAACCGTTTTTTTTTTTTTTAAATTGGCTTGGATGAAGGCCTAGATGGCATGCTTGTCAAATCTGAGCATTACAGGAAGCTGGAAAGGATACATAATATGCTGATAGCAGAAATGGGATCCAAAGAGATCTTGACAGGTTGGAAAGATGGACTGAATAGAATTAAGATTTAATTTAATTGGGTTAAATGTAATCCCATTTGGGTTAAAAACAATCAACTGCACAAGTTTTAAGATGAGTCTAGACATCATGGCTATACAATCATTGTTTGGAAAAGGACCTGGAGGTTTTAGTGAACTGCAAGTTTAGCAAAAAACAGTGATGAGGTAGCCCCCAAAACTCATGTGATTTTAGGCTACTTTGGTAAAAGCACAGTGTCCAAGAGGTTATAGTTCCATTAAACTCTTCTCATCAGACCACATTCAGAATATTGTGGTCAGTTATTGGTGCCATATTTAAGGAGGGATGTTAATTAGCTGGAGAGGAACCAGAACAATGTTAATAACTTGTACTTTAGCCTGAATGACTGAAGATTCAGTGGGGAAGAGAGGACATGACAATTGGTTTCAAATACATTGTAACAATTTAGCAACCCAAGAGTAGAATGAGTGGCCCTGGGAGGCTCAGTGGAGCCTCTGAGCAAATGCAGGATGACCACTTGTTGGGTATATTGTAGAGGAGATTCTTGCTCAGGAATGAGTTGGACTAGATGGGCTTTGAGGTCCCTTCCTACTCTGAGGTTCTCTGAAATATCTAAAGAAATTTGTTTTGTTTGGATTCAGAAGACCTAGGTTCACATCTCGGCAGCTTGGTGAAGTGGAAAGATCACTGAAATCCTGGCTCCATTTCATTAAACTTCACTTTTCTGAACCTTAGTTTTCTTATCTGTAAAATGAGAGGTTTGGACTAGGTTACTTCTGTTTCTTCCTAATTTTAAATCTCCTAAACTAGGAGAGAGTAACAATTTTGCTTTACATAAATTGATTCATTTACTCTTCACACAATAAGGCTATCAGACAGGTGCTATTATTTGCCTCATTTTACAGATGAAGAAATTGAGCTATAGAGAGATGGATCCACTTTCCCAGGGTTATACAGGTCTTAAGGGTTCTGAAACAGGATTTCAGCTCAGGTCTTGCTGACTCTAATGCTCTATGCACTGTGCTACCAAACCGCCTAAGATCAAAAAGTGTCAATTAAAGAGGTAGATCTGAGCTCCGTATAAAAGGAGGGGGTGGGGAGAGAGTGATAAACTTCCTAGCAACTAGAGCTGCCCTCAAATGGAATGAGCAGGGTAGGAAGCTATCACTGGAGGTCTTCAAGTTTGAACGGTCAGGGATGCTGCAGAAGTACAGGTTGGGATAGATGGCCCCTGAGGTTCCTCTGGGGTTATAAGATTCTGTAAGGGAGAGGACAGAGGTAGAATCTGGAAGGGATGGCGGCGATACAGATGACACTAGACACAACGACATGGCGATGGATACATCGATACAGGGATCAGTACAGCAATGGATACAGCAATACAGCTATACATAAAGTGATACAGCTACTGATACAATGATACAGAGCTCAGTACAATGACTCAAAGGACAGATACAATAAGGACCACACAGCGGGACCAAGACCGCCGGCAGTCGAGGTATTTATAGTATTTACAGGCAGGGTTTCCGGGCAAGGACTCCCTCTCTCCAAGGTCCTGGCCCACTCTCAGGGCCCTGCATCCTCATGACCTCTCCGGCCCCGTTCTCCTATTCGGTGGCCACAGGGTGCCCCTACACACGCGCCTACTCACTTACACACGTTCCCAAGCGGCGCCCCTCCCCACCCGTGTCCCTGCTTTGATGCCCTCCCTTTTCTTCCCCGTCACGCGGCCCCTCCACAGCGTCCCTGCCGCTCCCGCCGCTGTAATTTCCGGAGCCTCCGAGCCCAAGCATCCCGCCAGGGGATAACCAGACTGCCCCGCCCGGCGGTAAGTCCCGCCCGCTCCCCGACCCCGGTTCCCGGTCCTGTCCCGCCCAGGATCAAGTAACTGTGCCCCGGGTGCACTCGTGGACAGCGACACGCCAGGTCCCGTGCGGGAACCCATAGGACGCTCTCCCCACGCCTCGCACGCTCTTCACGGCTCTTGTACACGGACACCACGGCCACAGAGAAGCGCGTCCACGAACCGACCGCCTCAGCGGCGCCCACAGCCACCTGCACCGCTGGGGTGGGGGAGAGAAGGAGGGGGTCACATCACGTGGGAGAGGGGTCGGGAGAAGAGCCGGGATGGGTATGGACTGGACCAGGGTAGTGAGGGGTAAGGCCAGAAATGGGTCTAGGGAGGAGCTAGTGCTGGCTGGGGCGGGGCTAGGTGGGGAGGAGGTGGGGTCTGTGGATGGGGCTGGGCAAGGCTAGGGTTGGGGACCCGGCAGGGGAAGGGAACAGGGCAGAGATGTGGGGGTAGGGGAAGAAATAGGAGGACTGGGGCAGATTTTTAAAATGGGAGGGAACTAGACTGGAGTTGGATTCGTAGGGGAGAGGAGTCAGGGAGGAGAGATCAGAAAGGAAAGGAAGGGAATGTGTGCTTGGGAATGGGGCCAATTTTGAGGGTGGGTCAGGAATGGGCAGGGCCAACAATTGGGGGTGGAGTCTGAGTTTTAAGGGTCCAGAGAGTGGAATGGGCGGGGCTGAGGAAGGGCTTAGTGTTGGGGACCTGTCAGTGCCAGGAATAGCAGTTGATTCATGTGTGTGAGGGGGACTCGGTGTTGGAAGGGTTTGGTACCATAGTCTTTTCCACAGTATTTCTTCAGGTTGATTCTGTAGCTCCCTCTGGCTGGTTTGCAATGAGAGTCACAATCTGGGGGCCAGGAACGAAGATTTTAGAGCCCCAAATCTCATAGCTTTTCCCTGTGCTTCCCCACTCCTTCCTTGAACCTCCACCTCATGCAAATGTCCTCCCCTCACAAATCCCCTCTATACCCCTTCTCTGTCACTCACCCTCAGGGGCCACCGTGCTGGTCACTCCTGTGGGTACCATAGCTGGAATTTCTATGGGAAGGAGGGAAGAAGCTGAGCTTGAGCAGATTTCCAGAACCTCCTGAAGAAGACTGGGGAGCAGGAGGGTTCTTAGGGATTCTGTATGCTCTGGGGTCACTTACTAACTCAAGGGCACAAGGGATCTCTGAAGTCTGGGGAGAGATTGGGGAGACTGGGAACCTGTGCCACTCACTACCACAGGTGACCTCTGAAGTCTTTGGGACAAGTCTTTGGGGCAAAATATGGAAACTTAGGTTCACCACTTGGGGCCTCAGGAGCATAGGTGACTGGGCCACTCACTGATGCAGGATGCAAAGGAATTTGAGGGGAACTCTAGGAACTTGGGTCCTTGGAATTACACGGCAGGTATGTGGATGATCACTCACTGACACATGGAGCTACAGGTGAGCGACTCTGCTGGAAGCCAGGAGCACAGCGATTGCAGGTAAGGCCTGTCACTCCATCCTTGCATGGGCACTGACCGGTTGTCTGATTGCAGGTTTTGCCAGCAGCTCCCACAGGGTGACAGTCACAGGCTGGAGATAGGGGAATGAGGGATGGTCTCACCCTTGCAGGCAGAAGCCCCTGGGGGTCCCAGGGCCAGGATTAGGGGGCAGGGCTAGAGGTTAGAGCCAAAGGTTAGTTAAGGTTAGAGGTCATGGGTAGGAGTCTGAGGTCAGTACTGGGCTTCAGCAGTTGGAGCCTTAGAGTGGAGAGGTATGGTTATAGCTTAGACTTAGAGTGTACAGTCAGGAACTAGGGAGAGGTCTTACCTTTGCAGGCACGTCGGTGGCTCAAAACCCGGGTCTGGTCTCGGTAGAAACCCTCACGACAATAGTGACAGTGCCGCCCTGCTGTATTATGCCGGCAGTTGAGGCAAACACCCCCACTACGCCTCCCGGACAATCGGTACAACTCCATGTTGAAGCGGCAGCGACGAGCATGACCATTACAGGAACAGGCTAGAAGGATTAGGGGACATGGAAAAAAGGGGAGCCTCAGACTGAGGAATAGGGGATTAGACTAGGATTAGGACAAGTGGTTGGGCAGAAGGAGCAGGCTGGGAGGTTGGGGATGTGGATATAATGGCAATGGGGACTCATTTTATTGTTCACCTCCATAAAACTTTTTCTGGGAAGGCTGAGGGAAAGGTCAAGGTTAGGAGGTCACAGGGCCCAGCACCAAAGTTTGTTAAATGAGTCAATAAAAGAAAGAATGGATCAGGAAGTCATGCAATCAGGAACTTGTGGGACCCAGACCAACACAGAATGCTTTTAAGGGTCCCCCTCCCAGGGGTGGAATTGGGGCTGGATATGCATGGCATGGCATGTTTGCCTCACCCAGACAGGCGTGTGCCTCATGGGCTGTGGCCCGTTGCCAGGGCCGGTCGCAGTAGAAAGGCTTGCAGCGCTCACAATCCGGGCCTTCGGTGCCATGCCTACAGTCACACACCAGGCGGCCCTGGGTGTCCACCACACATCGAGATGCATGTCCATTGCATTTGCAGCGCCCACCCACCTGGAGTTCACCCACAGAGTAAACATATGGTGCCACAACCCCACCCTCTGTAGCCCTTGGCCCCACTGGCCGAGTGAGCACCACACGGATGTCTGTGGCTGTGACCCAGTCCTGTAGTACAGGACTAGAATCCAAGTCCTGTCCAGGTGGGAGGCCATCCTGCATGCTGAAGGCTAGGAGGGGACCAGTCCTTGGTGGAGGCTCAGAACAAAGTGCTTCAGGGCCTCGAGGGACTATGGTGCCCAAAGAGGCCTGGGCAGGGGCCTGTCCCATAGCCCGGCTTGGCCTACCGTATACTCGGTTACACTGTGAGGAGAAGAAGCGCAGTGGTGACCAGCTGCGGCCATGGTCCTGGGACTTGAAGACAGCAGCAGAGTCAGGCCTCGCTGAGCAGAAGTGTAGACTCACGTAGACCACCTCAAAGGCCTTGCCCAGTGGTAGTGTCAATGTCACATTTAGTGGAGTCCGAGTCAGTGTCTCTGAGCGCCAGCAGGTACGGTCAGCTGCTGCACTTGCATCTGTCAGGAAGGCTGCAGGGTGGGTCTGCCGGGGGTCTGTGCTGGAAGCCTGCACCTCACGCCCCAGGGCTGCATTGACAAATTCTGGTATACAGCGCTGTGGGGCTCCTGCCTCATCATAGCAGGGGTCTGTTGGGACCTGTGGGCTAGCACTCAGCACTGGAGCCAGCATCCAGGCAGCCAGCAGGAGCCACAGCATTTGTCCCAGCATGGCCCTGGTCCCTAAGGGGATCTGGCTGAGTGGGCAGGACGTGGTCAGGGCTAGGAGGTAGGTTAGAGGGGTGAAGTCAGAGAAGAAGGGGTCCCTATATCAGGAATGCCCTCCTAGGTTGCAGCAAGTGGAAACTGAATGGGAGGTTCATATTGACAAGACAGTGGGAGGGGGGCAAGGGAAACAAGGACAGAAACACAGAGATATAGACAGAGAAACACACGCGCGCGCGCGCGCGCACACACACACACAAATATAGACACAGACAGCCAAAGGCAAAAGGAGAGAGATGCAGCCAGACAAGAGAGATATGGAAGGAGAGACACTAATACAGAGACAAAACCAAGGAGAGATAACGGAGAGATAACAGAGACAAACGGGAGACAGAAGACTGAAACCCAGGGATAAAGGCAGACACAGCAAGACAAACAGACCCAAGGAGAGGAGAGAAACAGAAACACAGAGAGAGACAGAGACACAGCAAGGCAGAAACCGGAAAACGGAGGCACGGCAAGACAGAGACACTAAGAGACAAACGGAGATCCGGAGACAGACCGAGACATGGGCGGGAGCGGGAGAAAGGTGTGTGTGTAGGGGTGGGGGTGGGGGGGAGAGAATGGGAGGGGCCGGAGACGATTGAGGGGACACACCCTGGTCAAAGCAAAAGAAAACTTTCTTCACCTAGCCTCGGCCTGAGAGCAGGGTAAGAGATGACAAGAACCCCACCACCCACGCCCACCCCACCCCCTCTTACGCCAGCTGCTGCTGCCGCCGCAAGTCGGACTCACCAGAGGCAGGTTGGAGGGGCGGGGGTCAAAACGGATCTCCCTTGAGCCCCCAAGAGTGGGTCTGGGGCTTGCACCCTTCTTCCTCCCTCCCTCCGCCTGGTCCCTCGGCAGTCTCCTCCGAGCCTCCCCAGCCCAGCCCAGCCCAGTCCAGCCCAGCTGCTTCAAGAGCCGGGAGAGGGCGGGGAGGGAAAGCGGGCAGCTGGGGGAGGGGGGAGCTGAAACCGCGCGGGGAGTGGGGGAAGTAGGGGGTTAGGGAAGAGGGGGAGCCTCGGAGGTGGGGGAGGGGGCGGGGAGCTTAGCCCTTTCTAAAGGAGGGGCGGGGAAGGGGGACCAGGGAGCTGAGGGAGGGGGGTAGGGAGGAGGGGAGGGGGAGAAGGAGGAGGGGCGGCCGCAGTCTCCCCGCGGAAATCAGAAGCAGATTTCAGGACTCCAGGGAGGGGGCTGTGCGCGCCGCCCTTAACCCTCGCCCCGCCCCTCCCGGTCCCCCTCCTCTTCTCCATCCCAGACTCCAGCCCCTTTGCGTAGGGGGAGGCCACCGGGCAACTGTGTCTCTGGTGCTGGGTAGCGGGGGTGGGGGGGTGGAGGGAGCGCGAAAGGGGGCGCATCCTCTGGGAGATGGGGGAAGAAGACTGGCTGAAAGGTCGGCTTGACAGGAAGGAGTGGGGAGTGAGGTGGTGGTCAGGTGTTCGGAAGACAGACTGGGGAGGGGGAAGGGGCTTAGGTGGGGCTGCTAATGTCCCTGCCATCCATTAGTAAAGCCAGAGGTGGAATCCTGTACGCTCACTCCTCTACAAATTAAGAGAAAATCTCAGTGGTGGAAAGTGGCCGAGTGGTCCCAGCTCACCTACCCACCTGACCCCACGCTTAGAGATTTTAATCCCTGACTCCAAAGGGATCTTCCCCTGTCCAAACTTCATGTATCCAGTTTCCTTCAGTCCATTCTGGAGCCTCATGGCTCAGCCCCACATGCCTGGGTACTAATCTCAGGGTGCTTCTGTCCAGTGCCCTGTGTATCCTGGCTCTGCCAACTCAGAGAAATCTTCTAACTCCCGACATCTAATCCCCAGTCAAGTTCTACTCATTTTTACTCCTAAAATATCTTTTCCATCTTTACCCGATTTAAACTCAGCAAACATTTAAATCCTACAGTGTGCCGGGCAATTTTCTTCATGATGAGAAAGCAAAAATAAGAAATGAGCATGGGGATGGAGGGGAGGAAGAGGCCATGAGAGGGACATAAATTAGTATAATAATACAATAAGAGGCTAGGAGTCAAAGGGACTAGGGAGAGGCAAGACATTCTAGGAATATTCAAAAAATGATAGAAAACTTGTGGGGGCCTGAAAGATGTGAGCTGAGTATTGAAAGAAGACCCAGGCATTTGGACATGTAGATGAAAATGTACATATTACAGGCATGAAGGATTAGATAGCCTTAAGTGAAAAGGCTAAGTTGAGTTTTGTTGGAAAAAAAACAACACTCAACAGTTTAGTTCTTTGAAGTTTCCACTCCAACTACAACTACTCTAGTTTATGCCCTAATTACTTCTAGAATATTATAATCTTTCCAATATATTAAAATATTTTGTTTTGGTAGGACACTTCCCTTCAAAACACCGAAACTGCCTTACAAATTGCCCCCAAACGATCCCTTGACTGTCAACAAAAAGGAGGAATATGTCTTCTAGCTTTGATAATTGTATTGGCCATTGTATTTTACTAGACTTCTTGTCTTCCAATATTAACACTATAGTAATTTGTATATTGTTCTCATGGATCTTTACTCTCTCTTCATCGGAGTCTTCCCAAGTGTCTCCAGTTTCTTCTTATTCATCACTCTTCATAGCACAAGAATATTTCATAACATCCCTCCATCCCAATTTGTTCAACCATAATGGATTCTTAGTATTGCCTACTAATTGGACTCTGCCTCCTCTCTCTGCCCTGCAATCTAGCTTTCATATCACTTACAAAGTCAGCTACCTAATCACTTCCCTCCTCTGCTCTAATGCATCTAATGGCTCCCCACTATCTTCAGCATAAAATATCAGTTCAAGGCTCTCCACCAACTAGCTTTAACTCACCTTTACAGCCTAGTTCATGTACTCCTCTACTAATATTTACACATTCTGCTCTTCAGCCAAACTATTTTCTGTTCATAAATCCAGTCCTATCTTTGATGATGTCTTTGTATATCACATTCTCTCACCTGGCATAGACTCTGTCCTCTCTCCACCTCCAGTCTCTACTTAATAAAATTCTTTTCCACCAAGGCCGTGCTCAGGGGCTACTTTGTCCATATCAGGGTTCATAGTCTTCTTTGACTCCCTCCTCGATCCCCCAAAGATGCCTTTTTCATTGAAGTTCCCCATCATTTTCTATTAGAGTTATCTGTTCACATGTCTTATTCCAATACTGGAGGGTAGGGCTTATTTCCCTCTTCAACTTTGTATCTTCCTCTAGACCTAATACTGTTCCTAGCACAAAGTAGGCAGCACTAGATTGCGCTTTGTTGATTTGCTCAGTACCACAAATGTCCAGAGCTCCTCATGCCTAGTTCTGTTGGCCTATTACCCTATCTGTGTGGTTTTGACCTTGTTGCTATAGCCCTGCATATTGCTTCCTAATCCCATCAGGTTCAGCCTTCAACCTTCCCCCAGTTACACTCTAGGAATCATAGTAGAGAATACATGAGAGGTGAAGCTTATGATATTGGCCAGAGAATGCTTGGTATTTGGGTGTAACTAGAATGGGACTAGTGTAGTCTGGTCAAAAACTCTTCTTTCTACTTGACACAGAATCATAGAGTCTCAGAATTGGAAGAGATTTTGAAGGCCAATTTATTCAAACCATATCTGACCATATCCTCTACAAACATCATAAGATAAGTCATTCATCCTCTGCTTGAAGACCTCTAGTGAGAGTGTACTCACTACATCCCAGCCTTGGCATTCCATTTTCAGATAGCTGTGATAGGAATCCAATCCAATTTAACAGACATTGGTTTAATGCTGACTAGGTGCAAAATACTGTGCTAGAGGAGATTACATAGAGGTACTCTCAAGGAGCTCACATATTGCCGTTGTAGGGAGAAAGGAGTATTAAAATTACAAAAAAAATACAAGGTTATTTGATGAGATGGAGAGCAGTAACAACAGAGGGATGAAGGCTGATGGGGGAGTAGCATTTTAGCCAAGTCTCAAATTAATGTCAGTATTAAAAAAGGTAGAATGGAAGAGGACTCTAGTCCAGGAAGGAAGATCAACTTGTACAAATTCATAGGATCTTATGGATATTAGAGGGCATGTGATCCAACTCATTTTACAAGTGAAGAAACTGAAACACAGAGAAGTTAAGTGATTTGCCCAGTCTTGCAGGGTGGATAAGGTGGTAAGGTCAGGATTTGAATTTTGGGCTCTAATTACAATACTCCTTCCATTCTACTGTGATTCCTCTCAATGCATAGAAACAGGTGGCAGATGCAAAATGAAGTACTAGAAATCCAGTTCACTGGAATTTAGAGTGTGTGGAAAAGACAATATAAAATAAGATTGGACAGGTAGGTTGGAGGCATTGTAGAGGGCCTTCAGTGCCAGGCTGTGATGTTTGTCTTTTGTGCTAAAGCCAATAAGGAGCTAGTAAAGATTACTGAGGACAATCATATACCTAGTACAGCTATAAGATTCTTTAAGATTTCCAAAGTGCTTTACATATGTTCAAGTGCTATTATTAGACCTATTTTATAGATAAGGAAATTGAGACTGAAAGAGATTAAGTGACATATTCAGGTCCACACAGCTAGTTAAGTGTCTGAGGCTAGATTTGAACTCAGGTCTTCCTGACTCCAAGGCCAACACTCTAATCACTATTAGATCTCTAATCCCTGAGATGTCTGATATGATAGGCTTTAGCTTTAAGATTATTTTGGCAGTTGTAGGAAGGATTGACTGGAGACAGGAAAGATGGGAAGGAAGTGGTAACTGGGCATTTGTCAAGAACCTTGAATAAGGGGGAATCCACTACTCCAGGAGGCAGCCTGTTTTAATTTTGAAAGGAACTAAATATTAGGGAGCTTTTCTTTTCTACTTATGCAATTTCTACTCATTTTCCCCAGTTCTGCCATCTGAAAGCCAAGCAAAACAAATGTAATTTCTCCTTCACACACTTGAAGGCAGCTGTCATGTCCCCATGAAGTCTGCTTATCTCCAGGCTAACTATTGTCAATTTCTTCAGCTGAACCTCATGTGTCAGACTGCCCAGATCTCACCACCACCGTGCATCACTGCCCTCCTAGATGGACTCTAGCTTCCTAATATCCTCTCAAGTACATGGTGCCCGCAACTGAAATAGTATTCTAGACATGGACTAACTAGGACAGAGTAAAGCAGAATGATCATTTCACCCTGCTTTTTTGTTTACTCAGCCTCTCCTAGCAATTTAGGACAGCATTAATGTTTTCAGCTCTCATGTCACACTGTTGAAGCATACTGACTTTGCAGTCCACTAAAAACTTCCAGATTTTTTTTAAAAGTCTGCTAATTCAGAACATCCCCTTTATTTGAATTACTCAGGCTTTACTGAATAAGTAAGTTTTTAAACAATCATTCAAAAATTCCAAAAGGGAAATGGAGATATTCTGTCCTTTAAAAAAAAAAAAAGCCCTTATTCAATTTGTCCTAAAAGGGGTGTTGGAAGAGACATCCCACCAATCTACCCATCCCCACAAACACAGGGCCAGACTAAGGTGGCCACCTCTATGAAACCCGAACCCTATACTATCAGATTTTAATACTGGTTCTGTAGTTTAGGGGTGAACCAGGGGGCTGAATGGGAAGTGACCCACAAAGAACAGGGCTGCATTTCTCTTCCTTGATGTCCCATTCCATCCCTACCTGCATCCTAGAAGCCAGGTATAAGATTCAGGAAGCTTTTTTTCTCCAAGTTGATGCTTTCCTCCCCTGCCTGGTCTGACCTCTTCCCCCTCAATAGAAGAGAGGACTTTATTTTTAAAAATTATATTTTTTATTTCCCATTGTATTCTCCCCTCAACCCCTCTTTTAGAAGCTATCCTTTATGATAAAGTATGAAGAAACAAAGAAAAAAATTCTGCAAAACTAGTAAACATATCAACAAGGTTCAGGATATATAATATCTCACCCCCATGGTCTCCTACTTCTGCAAAGTAACAGGGAAAGATGTCTTCTCATATCTCTCTTGTAGGGCCAAGGTTGGGCATTATAATTTCCCAGCATTCAATATCTATTGTCTTCTTGTTCTTTCCATTATTTTGTGGTAGTCATTGTCTGCGTTGTTTACCTGGTCCTGCTTATTTTACTTTGTGTCAGTTCATATACTTCTATGATTCTCTACATTCATAATTTTTATAGCACAGAAATATTCCATTATGTTAATGTTTAACTATTTCTCCAATCAATGTGCATCTCCTTTGCTTCCAGTTTTTTGCTACTACAAAAGTGCTGATGTAAATATTTTGATTTAGATTGGGCCTTCATTTTTGTCATTGAGGAAGGGGCTTTAAATCCTTTGTTAGAGTGTCAGAACAAGAATCCTCTTTGTGGAGGCCTTGAAAAATTCAGACCTTGCAATGGAGGGGTCAGTAAGGGTCAAGGTAAACAATAAAGGCAGCTGCCTGGAGTTCAAAACTTGTCTGTTCAAGGTAAAAATTTGGTATATTAGGGTCCAAAGGTCAGAGTCCAAGAGGAAAGTATCCAAAGTCAAAGACCAAAAATTCGAATGTAAAAAATCAAGTCATGGGTCTGAGGCTCAGCAGGGGGAGCATCTTCTCCCCAGGGTGTGTGTATATGGGGGAGGGTAAGTTCAGGGTAGTCCCTAAAATCAAGTATCCAAAGCATCTGGTGACCTTGATGTCTCCACTACCATACCAAGATCCCTTGGTATTTCCACGACCACTATCCCTATACACTCAGGATTTTAAGTCTCAGCCATAAAATATCAGAGCAAGAGGGATCTTTGAGATCATTTAACCCAACTTCTACCCACAAATGCATTTTATAGATGAAGAAAATGAAACTCAGAGAGGGGAAAAGTGACTTGTCCAAGGTTCCACAGCACATAAGTGGAAGAACTAAAGACTAGAATTCAGGTTTTCGGATTCTTGGACCAAGGCTTATTTTCCTAGTTATATGTCTATTTGGATAATTTTTCTGCGGCCTTATGGGATATGTGGAGAGAAGAAAGTGGAACAGTGTTTAGGATATAAGAGGTTGTGGGGAACATATTTATACGACAGAAGGGTGGGGATAGAAGAGCAGAAGCCAGAGAAAGAAGCTGGAAGGAGGACGATTCAGGATTTTCCAGCATGGTCAGCAAAGGGATGTGGGACTCCATCCAGTCAAGGTATGTAGCCCCTAGGTGCCCCCTAGTGGTCACCAGGACAGAGTTTGTCGCTGTCCATGGACTGGTCCTCTGGAATCTCCACCACATACATCTATGGGGGTCTATGACAGATGCCACCTTTTGCAGGGGCCACCCACACGCTCATTCTAACCCTCTAAAATTCTATTGTCTTATCATCCCTCCCCTATAGGCTTTGCAAACTCTGCCCTGGCCTTTTGTTTTCATCACCCTTAAACCCATCTCTGAACCAAGGCTGAGAAAATCCCCACCCCACAAGTGGCTTAAAAAGTTCAAAAAGTATTTAAGTGCTACTATGTACAAGGCATTGTGTTAGATCCTTGGAATGTGAAGACAATATGAAAAATGACTCTCTCAAGGAGCTTAAATATCTACTGGGGATAAATACAAATAAGTGAATATAACCCTGATCCTAAGGGCTATTGCTGCAGGACTTTCTCCTTATTGGTAGAGAATTAGTTTATAATTGCTAGAGATACCTATTCTGCCTGCCTTCGAGCTGAGCCCCTTGATACAGGTGGGGAGGGGGGAAATCAGACCTTGCCATACACAGGGTCTTACAACTGGTGAAGTCTTATTACATCTAGGGGCCTATTTTGTTACATAAGTACTACATACATATACACACACGTATATGTGTATGTATATATATGTATGTATACACATATGCAAATATATACACACAAAATAATTTTGGCTGGCAGGAGGGTGATGGTGAGGGATAGAGAATAGGATAGGCCTCTCAGTCTCCATATGTCTAGAGGTACAGTGAACCTTGAAGCAGATGCTCACCTGTGTGATCTTGGGCAAGTCACTTACCTTCTTTGGGAATTCAGCTTTTTCATCTGTAAAATGAGGAGGACATAAGTGGAGAACCTCTAAGGTCCCTTACAATTTTATTTTCCCCCTCTGGGCTTCTGCACAAGCTTTTTCCATCTTTGGAATTCTCTTCTTTCTTACCTTTGCCTCTGGGAACTCCTGACATCCCTCAAGGTTTAACTCAAGTAAAACCTCCTATCAGAGACGCTTTTATGAATTCTCGAAATTGTTAGTGCTGCCAACACCCATAAACACCCATGTTTATTTTGTAAATATTTTATTCATTCTGCATAGGAGTGGTTGCACACTGACTCCCTTTCCCCTCTCCCCCACTCACAATCCCTACCTCGGTTCCCATTTTACTCCAGCTCTTGAGTCTACTTCCTTCTTGCCTGCTATTAGTGGGATAGTCCCCTCAACCCTGACCATTGTCAGGGATTCACCAGCTGCATTTCTTTTGGTAAAATAAAGGACCACTAAATTGTGAATTGATCCAATGATTCTGGGAAGCAATTTGGAACTATTTCCCAAATGCTATTAAACTATGCATGCCCTTTGTCCTAGAGATACCATTAGTAAATCTATAAATTCAAAGAAATCGAGGAAAGGAGGAAAAGACCCATATATACAAAAACTTTTATGGTAGTTTTTTGTGGTGGAAAGGATTGGAATTTGAGCAGTTACCCATAATTTGGGGAATGGTTGACTAACTCACGTTATATGAATATTATAAAATAATATTGTATTATGAGAAATTATGGAGGATAGTTTCAGAAGAAACTGATAAGACTTGTATGAACTAATGAAAAGTGAAGTTAGAAGAACCAGGAGAACAATTTATACAATAATAACAATTTTGTAAAGATATATAATTTTGAAAAAGGTAGAAACTATCACCCACACAATGATTAATAACAATTCCAATAACAATTAGGCTGAAACATGCTACCTACCTCCAGATCGACTCAGAATACAAACTGAGGCATATGATTGTTTTTGAACATTGTGGTTTTGGTCATTGTGGGGTTAATTTTATTCAACTATGCACGGTTTTGTTTTTGTTGCTTTCTTAATTGGGGGTAGGGGTGGGAGCAGAAAATTTGGACCTGAAAATAAAATAAATTGAATTCTAAGAAAAAATAGAGGACTATCAGAGCTTTCCATCTGCTTTGTGGGCCACTAGCTCCTACCCATCTGTCTTGTCACTGTACCATCCAGGCTTCCAGGCATTGCAATCTGACCTGCTAATACACCCAAGGGACCCCCTACAGCTGAACCCTTCTATACGTATTGTCTCCCTCAGTTAGAATATGAGCTCCTAGTGAGTTCCTGACACGTAGTAGGTACTTTCTGTTTCTATTCCTGTAGCTTAACAAATGCAATTTTATTCATCTATTCATTGTGACATAACATGAATGCAGGAATACTAATCAACCAAAGATATACACAACATAAATTTGTCATTCTAACTTAATGCTTAACATAATAATTAATCTGGACATATATGTTCTTTATTTTGTCCCTTTGCTTCTCCATCATTTTACCTGGCAATCTAAGTTGCTAGCAACAATATAGCCTTCTTCCTTTGCCCATGTCTTATACAACATCATACGTAATACATTACAAGTGTTGTAATGTATTCACTCATTATTGACTCATGAAGAGTCAATTATAATTATGTGTACAACAACATATGTTAATAGTATCAATAACACCTCCTCTCAAAGTTTACTGGATACATCGCCCCCAGAGCCATTCAAAAGACCCACTGATATTACAACGCATAAAGCAACTCCCATATTCTTCCCCTTTTGTATGACTACCTGGCCCCAATCCCAAATTGCAAATTAACAAGGGTCTGCCACTCTGTCTTAAAGGTCTTCCAATTTGTCTTAACTTATTGCACTTGGAAAGATATCTCACTGAGAGGACGTAGATTCACATCATAATTGTGCTGTGCATTGTAGGGGTTAACCTTGTGAGTCTAACTATTCTTTAAGAAGACAGGACACTAAATCTTGGAAAGAATGTGGTGCAGAGGAAAGAGGACTCACTTGTTAGTCAAGATTATCTAGATTCAGATCTCACATTTGACATATTACCTATATGACTGGACAAGTTAATTATTTAACCTCCCTGAGCCTCAATTTCCTTAGGGGTAAAATGAGTGAGTTGGAGTAGCTGGTCTTCAAGGACCTTTTCAGCGCTAAATCTGTGAATGTAAAACAAATCTTCCAACAGAAACATTTCATGGCCCAGACTATAACATTTCCTCCCAAATGCAGTCAATGCTCAACTTTTTACAGGTGTTTCTAGAAAACAGTGTAAAAGTCAAGAATATGAATGTTGATACATACTATGGAAAATATGGGATTAGATTCCTGTTACCATCCAAAATCATAATCTTTTGCTAGAGACTGCTGAGAATGTAGTTTTCTGCATATGATTTTTTTATAACAAAACATTAATTTTGATTACCCCCCCATCCCTGCCTTGTATAGGGTCTTATAATAGCTTGGTGAAACTATGAGCTATGCCATGCCAGGTTACCCAAGCTAGACAGGTCATAGTGGAGACAAAAGGTGATCCAATGAAGAAGGAAATGGCACTACTCTAGTATCTTTGTCAAGATAACCCCATGGACAGTACTAAAATGATAAAAGAGATGATGTTGGAAGATGAGCCTCTCAGGTCAAAAAGTGACCACTATCACATGAACTTGGACAGATTTAGATGGTGGAGGATAAAAGGTCCTGATGTGCTATGGTCCATAGGGTCATGAAGAGTCAGAAACGACTGAACAACAATTCTGATAACATGCATTGTTTCCTAACATGATAACCATGAAATAACCTGTAAAATGCAGTATGCAACATAAAATTGGTAATATACAAGACATTTTTTCTCCCTAGTAATTCCCTAGAATTGTGACCTTTTGTGGTAAGATCTCAGTAACAAAACCATCAACAAACCGGTGATTTCAGGCAATACTATAGTGCTGTAAACCTCTCTACTGTGGCTGGCCTCTGAAAAGCAAGAGAGAGTTTGCTGGGACTTTTGTGGCTGTTGTCAGAAGACACTGAGACTAGTGAGATCTTGACATTACCTCCAACACTCCGAATGTTCCTGGAGTTCTTTACAACAGTACAACAGTAGGGCTAATAGGACCTGTGAAACACCTAGTAAGATACCAGTCATCCCACTAACATGCTTCTCATTTTTTTCTCTATTGTGCATAGATGCAAATGTGTGTGGTTGAGAATGCTTGAAGTTGTGAAAGTTGAGAGTTGACTGTAAACTACTCAAAAGTAACTACCGTGTGGAATTTCTATTTCCCTGCATAGAATATAAGCTCCTTGAGGGCAGGGATTATTTAACTTTTGTATTTGTGTCCCCAATATCTAGCACAGTGCCTGGAATATAGTAAATACTTATATTATAAAGTGTGATTCCTAATCAGAAACTCTAGAATATGGAATTCTGTGGTAGCATATCAGGGACTCAACTCCTTAATGACTTTCTGCAATGGCTCAGTATCTCAGCAATGCAGAGTCACATTTAAAGTAAATGTCCGTAGCAATCAGAGCAAATCTGATTTGTGACAACCCTTCTCCAAGGTCTTGTGCAAAGTACTGATGGTTTTCCTTAGATAATCTGGCCAGAGTTGGAATTCAAGGTGGATCACATGTGTGATAAAAGATGTGACAACTGGCTCTCATGAATCTCCTCTGAACCTTCTTCCACATCCACTCTGCTGATGGGACCACTGGGCAAAAGACAGAGAGGCTTCTTGGGGTAGCTTCTGTTAGAAGTCTACTTCACTCATGCTGTTTGAGAAGGGGGCATTTTTGGTGGGCATTAACGTAAAGATACATAAATGGCTGAATGGCAACCTCATCCTTCCAAACAGTCTTGTCCCATTGTGCCATTGGCTAGATATGGTCCCTTAATTAGTATAAATACCACCTCTCATGTCTCTTCCTTGATATGTCTTATTACTGGTCCATGGATTGCTCCAAACTCAGCCCTCTGGAATGATTTTCCTTCTTTTCATCTCATATGAACAAGCCACTCGTTAGAGAGTGGCAACTGATTAGTTCTGAATGACTGTTCTTGTTCCTCTTAATTCTTCAGGGAGGTGACAGTGTTTTTGGTTTACAATTTTAGAAAGCACCAAAAACTTTATTGGCTTTTATTTAATAGTGACTATAATAGCACCTTATGTTTACATAGACTTTAAAGTTTATAATGTGCTTTACAAATATTATTTCATTTTATCCTTACAACAATACTAGAAGGTAGGTGCTATTATTATCCTCATTTTACAGACAAGGAAACTGAGGCAGTCAGTCTGACTTGCCCAGAGTCACACAGCTACTAAGTGTCTGAAGCCAGATCTGAACTTAAACCTTCCTTATTCTAAGTCCAGAGTTCTATCCATCTAACTTTCATTTTGCCATCAGAATGGCTAACATTCTGGATTTGAGAACCAATATGGAGGTTGTGCTAGTGAGCCAATATAGCTATTCTTATAAGAAACCATTTGAGGGTGAGTAAAGCCACTACAGGGTACAACCTGAGCCTCACTGAAAGGCAGACAACAATGGTTCTTTCAGTCACATGACCCCCACATACTCTCCAAAAGGGGCTCAGGTGCCCACTTGAGTTCTCTCAAGTCACTGACACCTTTGCATCAGAATCCAGGAGCCTTTGTACATTAGGTTATTTCCCTTGGCCCTGTCAGTTGTGACAAACTTAAATGACTTCAGGTTATTTAATCTCAGGAGGTTGGGTAGCCCAGGCTCTAAGGTTTAAGCCTTGCCTCTGGAGCTTCCTTCATGTGTTCTCTTGGGTAAGTTACTTCATTTCCTTGAGCCATTTGTAAAATGAGGGGATTGGACTAGATGTCCAGCTCTAGATCATGTGATCTAGGATCTTGTGAACAGTTTTGCTCTAAGTGAGCATGGAGAGCCCTACTTTCATTTGCCAGTAGCTCTGGGCTCTTAACTCAGCTAACATCAGGGTACAGAGGAGGGGTAGAGAGAGTGGAGCTGCCAGCTGGCATCGTTCTGTTCTGTTGGCTTTGCTCTTCCTCCTCTCCATGTGGGCTTACTGCCCGTTCTGTTTTAGAAGCACCCTTGTGGGTTGTTGATTGATTTTCTCCTCAGGGAGCCTTTGATTAGGAAGCCAAACCCACAGCTGCAGGTGGATCAGTCTTGACTCACATTTTGACTTCTTGGTCATGCTCCAGTTTTATATGGCTGAGACCTGGGCTGTACCCTCACCCCAAATGCTGCATTGGAAAGTACATTACTTCCTTTTACTCACAGTTATCTTGGTCTAGGCCAGCATGTCCATCAGAGGTTCCCTTCAGTCTTCAAGGGAAGCCCTTTAACGTACTGGAAGTGATGCTCCTAGGGATATAATATAATGGTGTGTATGTGTGTCTGTGCATGCTTGCACATGTATGTATATATGCATGTACACGTACATATATGTGTACGCATAATATGCATGTGGGCCAGACTTATAGGGCATAACTCACCTAACATTCCTAGTTCTCTTAACCATGGTATTTTCTCGTCCTCTGTTTTCCCGGGAAGGATAGGCTATCCAAATAGCTGTCATTGGTCATTGTTTAGTCCAGGCCTGGAATCTCCTAGACAAATCAGCAGGGTATACATTTACAGAATCATTATCACAGAACATGAGAATTGGAAGGGTCCTCAGCCACCATCTAGTCCAATCCATACATGCATGAAAGGAATCTCTGCTCAAACTTACTTGACAAGTAGCATACATGCTTGAAAACTTTCAAGGACAAGGAGCTCACCACCTCTCCAAACAGCCCACTGCATTTTGGGATAGCTCTAATTGTTTACAAATTTTTCGTTGACATCAGGTCTAAATCCATTGTTCTTTGTTTTGCCCTTTGCACTGAACAGAGTCCCGGTAGTCGAGTCTGGTCAAGTCTATGGGGCAGCCCTTCAAGTACTTGGCCACAGCCATCATTTGACCCCTGTATCTTCTTAAGTCCAGGCTAAGCATCTCAAGTTCCTTTAAATGATTCTCATATGGTATGGACTCAACACCTTTTACTATGCTGGTTACCCTCCTATGAATATTTTCTACCTTATCAATGTACTTCTTAAACTGAGGTGCTCAGCACTGAACACAATACTCCAGATGAGGGCAGAGGACAGTGAATTATCACCTCTATCTTCCTAGGAGTGATGCCCCTCTTAATGTAACCCAGAAATGTGTTAGTTTTTTTGGCTGTCATATCATACAGTTGACTCATGTGGGGCTGGCAGTCCACTGAAACTACCAGATCTTTTTCAAAACAGCTGTCCAACCATGTCTTCCTTATCTTGTGAAATTAATTTTTTTTGTACCCAAGTTAGAAACCTTATATATATAGCCCTATTGAATTTCATCTAATTATAGTCATCTCAATGTCTATCAAGATCCTTTTGGATTCTATCATCCAATGTGTCACCAATGATTCCCATTTTGTGTCATCTACAAATCTGATGAGCATGCCATCTATGTATTTATCTAAGCATTAATAAAAATATTAAATAGCTTGGGCCTAATTGCAGATCATTAGGATACCCCATAGGAGATCACCTGCCACACTGACGTTCAACCTTTAAAAACTACCCTTTGAATTTGTCCATTCATCTAATTCTGAATCAACAGAATGGGGAAGGAGAGTCAATGAAAAGACATAGGGATAGGAGTTGGAGCATTGTATCTGAGGACCAACAAGAAATCCAGTTTGTCTATAGTATAGAATGAAGGAAGGAGAGTAATGTCTAGCAAGCTTAGAAATGTTAGGTTTGGGTCAGGATATGAAGGGTCAAACTGAGGAGTTTATACTTGATCCTAAAGGTAATAGGGAGCCATTGGAGTCTATTATCAGAGCAATGACACGATCCAACTAGTGCTTTAGAAAAATCACTTTAACAGTTGTGTGGAGGATGGATTGGAATGGGGTTAGAGCTGAGGCAAGGAAGCCAATTGGAAGAATACTGCAATATTCCAGTTGAGAGGTGCCTGAACTAGGGTAGTGGCCACGTGAACAGAGAGAAGGGGACAGATTCATCTCCCAACCCTGAGCATTTTCACTTGTTGTTCCCTAAACCTGGGACTTTCTGTTTCCTTATCTTGGCTTCCTGGCTTCCTTCAAGTCTCAGCTACTTTATGCAAGAAGCCTTTTCTAGTACTTGTTAACCTTAGTGTCTTCTCTCTATTGATTATCTCCAATTTATCCTGTATACACCTGTTTACATAGCTATTTGCATGTTCTCTCCTCCATCAGACTATAAGCTCTTTGAGGGCAGAGGATTTTATTTTTTGCCTTTCTTTGTATTCCCAGTGCTTATCATGGTGTCTGTTACAAAGCAGGTGCTTAATCAATATTTGTTGACAGATGTCATGGAGGTAGAAATAAAATTTAGCAACTGATTAGATACAAGGGAGATTGAGAAGTTGAGGTTAACACCAAGGTTGTGAACCTAAGGAACTAACTGAAAGGAAGGTATATATATACATTCCTGAGCGCAACAGCTGAGCATCTCCAACTATCTCTTGGACATTTTAAACAGGATCTCCCTTGGAAATCTCAAACTCAACATGAGTTCTTTCCCCCCAAAACACACACTCCTCTTCTAAGCTTCTCTGTTTCTATCAGGGACCCTACCTTCCTTTCAGTTATGATATATATATATGAGAATATATACATATATTATAAGAAAATATATATGCATATATAGAGAGAGAGATTATGTAGCTAGCTGGATATAGATATATAGATACAGATATATTTGGGTGTCACCTGCATATAAAGAGATCATTAAGGCCATGGGAAATGGTGAAGTAACCAAGTGAGAAGGTGTAGAGAGGGAAAGAAGAGAAGAAGCCTCAGGACAGAGTTGCATAATATACCCGCAGTTAAGAGGATTGACATGGAAGATGAAACTGCAAAGGAAACAAGAAAGAACGATCAGACTTGTAGGACAAGAACCAGGAGAAAGCAGTGTCAAGAACATCCAGAGGTACGTCAGTTGAATATAAGCTCCTCGAGGCCAGGAACATTTTACTTTCGTCTTTATATCTCTGTCACCTAGTAGTGTCTTGCATATATGAGGTCCATAATTGAAGTGACGTTATTACTCCATACTTAGGAAGCAGCAGTGGTGGTAACAGGTAGTAAGAATTTTTTTCCTAGGAGATTTAGAGTTAGGAATCCTCACACTTACTAGGCAGGACATCATAGTTTTAGAGCCAGAAGGGACCTTACATGTCACCTAATCTAACCCCTACCTCACAGAGTTGTTGAGAAATAGGAAACAGAAATGTCTGTGTGTCTGCCCATAATCTGGAAATCTGAAATTCCCCTCTGCGATCCTGTCTTTCCATCTCCTGGATCACTCTTGCCAATCAGGTTATTTATCTTTTGTTCTTTCACTCCTGCCCTCTATCCTTCCATTTTCTTAGTACATTATCCCTGTTCTGGTCTCACTTCCTTCCCTCCCTTGAACCTATATTTGAAAAGATTAACTAGGAGCTGTCCTACTCTCTTACTCCTCTGCCCTCTGCTAATCCCTAACCCTCTACCTCCTGCCCTACTTAACTTGTACGTAACTATAACAACGGGGGCCATTACAAGTGTATATTATCTAATCTCAATTTGACCTGCACTATGGCATAGCAACTTTTTATTCAGATTAAGTCCTTATTATCATTCTTAAAGTGGCTATTCAAAACCTTCACCTCTCTCCAACAGCTCCTAAAGTCATCCATACTCCCTTTTGCAAAGCAAACCAGAAGGTTATAGCTTTAGAACTGGAAGGGATATTAGAGATCTTTTTATAGGTGAAAAAACTGAGAACTACAGGGATTAAATGGCTTGCCCAAAGTGACACTTGACAGTTAGCAGCTGAACTAGGAGTCAAACTTAGGTCCTTTGACTCCAAATCTAGTTCTCTTTCTACTGCATCATGCTGCCTCTAGCGAAGAAGTCAAGGTCAAAAGAAGCCTCTCGTATGACCTCCTTTATCTTCTCAAAACGCTTTCCCTCCTCACCAGTTCTCTCCTCCATTTGCTCCAGTTTGTGATGCAGAGGTGCCAAAGCCAAATCCTTTGCTGCATCCTTAATTCTGGCCTTTTCCTAGCTCCTCTGATACCTTGCTTCCAAATCTTTTCTTTTCCTTCCTTCTCTATCCTTCCTATTCTCTCCCCCAGTCTTTGATGTTTTCATTACATAGAAATACTAGCGATTTTGTGTGGGTTTATTTTGTAATTTGTAACTTTACTTCATTTACTGTTTCAGTTAGTTTCTTTGCTAATTTCCTAGGATTTTATAAGTAAATCAGCATGTCATACCAAGTAGGATAATTGTATCTCTTCTTTTTCTATTTTTACGACGTTAGTTTCTCTTGTCTTGCTATGGCTAGAATTTCTGGCAGTATTTCAGTTATGGAAGGGAGAGTGGGTATCCTTACATTACTCCTGTATTTATTAGGAAAGTTCCTAGTGTATTCTATTGCATATGATTCTTAGTCAACCTCTTCATATATTTAGGCATCTTCCCTGATGCTTATTATGTCCTACCTGCCTATTAAAAAACGTTTACTTGAATAAAGGCATGGGTCATTTAAAGCAATCAATGTCTCCCACATCAACTGAAGTAATTAATGAGGTGCTACTTGTAGATGCGGTTATTGTGTGAGAATATATGTCATGTGAACTAATCAAAGATATGAACTATATGTGGTTGTAAAATATTTGAGAGTGTGTATCCTTCAAGATTCACCCAAGAACTATATGAATCCAGCTATAAAACTTTTTAAAGAAATGCAGACCAAAATAATTGACAACATATTAGTTGTTCATAAGTATATTAAGCTAATATATTTGACATCTGACAATAACTCGTCAAATGTTCAAGGAGGATGAACATGGCATCAAGGTCAGCTACTGCACTGATGTTTAGTTCTTCAACTTGAAAAGGCTGCAAGGCAAGACCAAAGTACAAGGAGTGTTGGTGCATGATTTCCTGTTTGCAGATGATGGTGCACTCAGTACAGTCTCTGAAGCTGAGATGCAACAAAGCATAGATCTTGCTTGTGCTGATTTTGGCCTAGCAATTAACACCAAGAAAACACGGGTGCTCCATCAGCCACCACCACACCATGCATATATGGAACCATCAGTTACAGCAAATGGAGAAGTTTTGAATGCTGTGGATAAGTTCACTTACCTTGGTAGTGTGCTTTCCAGGAATGTACACATTGATAATGAGGTTGACACATGTATTGCCAGAACTAGCTCAGTGTTTGGGAGTCTCTGAAGAAAAGTATGGGAGATAAAAGGTATTAGATTGACTACCAAACTGAAGGTCTACAGAGCCTCTGTGCTGACCTCATTATTCTATGCCTGTGAAACCTGAACAGTATACCATTGCCATGCTAGGAAACTAAATCGCTTCCATTTGAATTGTCTTAGGAAGATTCGGAAGATCACTTCATAGGAAAAGGTACCAGACACTGAGGTCCTTGCTCAAACTAAACTGCCACGCATTCAAACTTTGCTTTAGAGAGTGCAACTCTGATGGGCTGGCCTCATTGTTCAAATGCAAAATGTATATTTGTCAAAAAGACTATTGTTTGGAAATCTCACATAGGGCAAGCATTCACATGGTGGTCAGAAGAAGTGATACAAGGACTCTCAAGGTCCCTCTTAAGAACTTTGGAATTGATTGTGGGACATGAGAGACACTGGCACAGGACCACTCAGCATGGTATGCCCACATCAGAGAAGGTGCTGTGCTCTATGAGAAAAGCAGAATTGAAACAGCTCAAAGGAAACACAGGATGAACAAAGTTAGAGTATCTACCCCAAATGTTCACATTGACTATTTGTGCCCGACCTGCGGTAGAGCATTCCAACCTCATATCAGTCTGATCAGCCATAGTCGGACACATTGAAACTTGACTCTAGGATAGTGATGTCATCTTAGTCCTCCTCAAGAACGAAGACAACAACCAACCAAGCCAACATAATAAAAATGGCAATGATGCTTAAATTAATTATAAATATTAAATATTATTTAAAGTAATTATTAATTAATACATTAATTAAATATTAATTATAAATATTAAATATTAAATTTATAAGTAAATATTTATTCAGTACTGTGCCAACTGGATTACCAAAGGAATATTTTGTACATCTAAAAAAATAATTCTTTTGGGAGAGTAAAAAGTCACAATTTCAAGGGTTATCATCTTAAAATAGTGAGAACAAAGGGAGAGATAAGATCTCAAACTGTACTACAAAGCAATAATGATGAAAATGATTTGGTACTGGTTTAAAAAAGAGGTTAATCAGTAGAACAGATTAAGTATACAACATACAAAAACAAACAGCATAAATGTTTAATAAACTGAAGACCACAGTTCCTGGAAGAAGGACCTATTATTTGACAAAAACTGCTGGAAAAACCGAACAGCAGATGGTCAGAAATTGACAACATACACCGAGATAAGCTCCTAGTGGATATATGGCCTGGATAGAAAAGGGCACACCATGACCAAATTCAGAGAACAAAGGAGAAGTTATTTTTCAGATCTACAGATAGGAGAAGAGTTTGTGAAAAAAAAAAAAGCACCAAATGGTTGAAGGGATCACACAACATAAATTGGACAAGTTTTGGTTATATAAAATTAAAAATCTTTTATACAAACAAATCTAATGTTATAAAAATTAGAAGGGAAATAGGTAACTGAGGGAAAATATTTACAGCAATTTTTTTCTGATAAAAGTCTCATTTTTTAAAAAAATTTATTTAACTTTTAACATTCATTTTCACAAAATTTTGGGTTCCAAATTTTCTCCCCATTTGTCCCCTCCCCCCACCCCAAAACACCGAGCATTCTGATTGCCCCTATCACCAATCTGCCCTCTCTTCTATCATCCTTCCCTTCCCTTGTCCCCATCTTCTCTTTTGTCCTGTAGGGCCAGATAACTTTCTATACCCCATTACCTGTATTTCTTATTTCCTAGTAGCAAGAACAGTACTCAACAGTTGTTCCTAAAACTTTGAGTTCCAACTTCTCTTCATCCCTTCCTCCCCACCCATTCCCTTTGGGAAGGCAAGCAATTCAATATAGGCCATATCTGTGTAGTTTTGCAAATGACTTCCATGATAGTTGTGCTGTGTAAGACTAACTATATTTCCCTCCATCCTATCCTGCCCCGCATTGCTTCTATTCTCTCTTTTGATCCTTTTGATCCAAAAGTCTCATATTTAAGCTACATAAGGGATTAGTTCAGATTTACAAGATTAAGAACCACTACTCAAAAGATAAATAGTCAAAGGATCCATGCAAGCAGTTTCCTTTAAAAAATTTTTTTGAGACTAGGTCTTCCCATGTTCCCTGTTTCAAAGTACAGTGAGCACACATGGGCCCTATCCCACTTCTAATCAGCACTGGGACTTGGACCTGCTCCATTTTTAACTTGGGCTGCTGCACCTTCTCCTTAGACGGTCTGACATCTCCCCACTCTCAGGGAGGAATCACCACACTGGTGACAGACATCCTTTGGTACACAAACCTCATTGACTTAGTTCACTGCAGCTCAGAACTTCTGAGGGCTCCATTCAAGGGATCCACTGAATTCATCTTCCCCCGAAGTGGAATAACACGGTTACACCACCACATCTGACAACAAGCAGTTTTCAAAGGAAGAAATCTAAGCTATCAACAATCATATGAAGAAATGCTCTAAAACACTAATAATTAGAGACCTGAAAATTAAAGGAACTTTGAGGTTCTCTTTCACACTTATCAGACTGACAAAAGTGACCAAAAAAAAAGATAAATATTGGAGGAGCTATGGGAAAATTTACCTTAGTGTATTGTTAGTAGGGCTCTGAATTTGTCCAGTCATTCTGGAAAGAAATTTGAAACTATTGCCCTAAAGTTACTAAAATGTGCATGTCCTTTGACCTTGATATTATCACTACTATGTTAATACTCCCAAAGAAAGATTAAAATGATCTGTATTATTAAGTGTCCTCCTAGTGGAGAATGGCTAAACAAATTATAGTAATATGAATGTAATAGAATATTATTGTACCCTAAAAAATGATGAAATGGACAGTTTCAGAGGAAACTGGAAAGACCTCTCTGAATTGATAGTGAAGTAGGCAAAACTAGGAGAATAATTTATATAGTAATAACATTATAGAGAAAAACTTTGAAAGACTTCAGGGTTCTGATCAATTCAAAGAAAAATTACCAATCCAAAAGATGAAATATATACTCAGTCTACCAGAGAGATGATGAACTTAAAATGAAGGTTCATGTTTTTTAATATGGCCAGTGTGGGAATTTGTTTTGTTAGACTTTATAGCTAATGCATTGAGGACTTTGTTTTTTTTATTTTAAAAAATTGCTTGGGAGTAGTAAATAGATCAATATAAAAAGAGAAAAACATTTTTTAATGAACTAGGTGTGAACAAGGCCTAGACATTTCCACTGAACCAATCAATTAAAGTCTTTGGATTAGGCTCAAAAGTCCTGGATCAATTTTGAAATCTTTAAAAGTGACTGGATGAAATGGAATGATGTTGTACAGGAATTGTATTTCAATTAGTTGAGGAGACTTGGGTCACTCTCTGTGGGGCAGGTTGTGTAGGCCTGCTCTGCAAGGATTACCCCATGAAGAGAAGAAAAAGGACTTCTAGCAACCAGGGTTCCTAGATGTCTCTTTTGGTTTGTGTTTTTTTCCCAATGTATTCCTTTCAATATCCTAATCAATAATCATCTTCCAAATAAAAATCAACAGTGTGTCTCCCAGATCAATTTATTGAGGATAGGTGGTCAAACAGGTATCTTGAGATGGTATACCTACCCTTGGAGGTAATCATGTGAGTGTGAGAGATTGAGAATTCCTGAATCTTCATCCTCAACTGATGCAGGCTTTACCTACTCCAGTTCTTGAAAAAGATAACCATTGTCAGAAGGATGAATCAAATCTGGCTTGGGTTGCCAGTGGATGAGATTTGTTTGACAGTACAGAGCTGAGGTAAAATGCCAACTCAGCAGTCTCACAGAATATTTCATATTTTAATTTTTAAGTAACAGCTTATTGGAAGAGTATAACAATAGTTAAGTGATTTCTGTTGCTTGTTTAAATCTTTGCTAATATTTGAGGGGTTTTTTTGTTGACTTTCTTTTGTGTAGAGGAAACAAATAACTACCCTATACCTGATTTACATTATACATTGAGCCCCTTTTTAGTTCCCCTTGCCCCTTTTTGAGGAGAGGGTAGATTTGAGCTAAATCTAACCTTTAAGTAATTTTCCATGGAGCTCTAAGTTGAGGCATGTAAAGAACCAGAGAGTCTGAGAAAGAACCTAATCTCTCATTTTAGAGGCCAAGCTCTCCCGGGAATGAACTTGGTCCACATATATATGAGTGCAGAGCTGAAGGAGGCCTTTTAGTGGCAAGGGAGGACAAGTGTTTTGGCTTCCCTGGGCTCATCAGCCGATAATTTTGTTATATCACATTGGGACCTAAGGAGCCTCCAAACATTACCAAAGAGAGAAATGAAATTGTGAGACTCTGGGCAGTGGCAAGATTTGTGCATAGGCACACAAGGATTGAGGTTACTAATTTTCTTTGTCCTTGAGACTTTTAGTTGCCCTTCAGATGCAAGGAACAGAGCTTTTCTGCAGTTGGACTAAAGCTTCCTGGGTTCAAGCTACCATGTGGGTTGGTGGAAGAGACTTTGGGAATCAAACTTTCTAGGCAGCTAAAATCTGAGCCTTTCTCTGTGGACAGAAGACCACTGTTGTAGAAGAGATTATGTGTGTGTTTGTCCTTTGTTGCTGAAGAAGACCATGCCATCAGAGAAATAATGACATGGCTTGCACTTGACTGTTTTGAGTGAGGGAGGGCTGTGCAGGTCACCAGCCTCACTTCTCCTCCAGAGTCATCTGAATCCAGTGACCAGATATTCATCAGGATGACTGGAGATGACCCAGGATGAAGCAATTGGGGTTAAGTGACTTGCCCAAGGTCACACAGCTAGTGGGTGTCAAGTGTCTGAGGTGAGATTTGAACTCAGATCCTCCTATCTCCTGCACTGGTGCTCTATCCACTGCACCACCTAGGTGTCCCTGTAGAAGAGATTAGTCAGGGAGCAAAAGGAGAAACCAAAATGAGAAAAGCAACTCAATGTTAGAGACTGTCAGCTATTGTGAAGCCAAATTGATTGGTCAGTCAGGGATGAGAAAACCAACATCTCTCCTAATGTTTCCCCCACCTTCTCCGTTTATAACATGAATGCTTATAATCTGAGCTATGCACAGTTGCCACTAATTGCATCTCCATGATCTGTGAGTATGTACAGTTCAGAAAACCCCTTTGCCACTTTTAAAAACAGAGAAAGTAGTCTGGAAGAGTTTGGGGCAATGGATGGGCAGAGGGGTCCATATGGGAGTGCTCTGCTTTAATTTCTGCTCTTTCTAACAGCGTGGCTAGAGTATATTAATTGCTTCTGCCCTGTGAATAAATGGGGTCATTTGGCAGACTGGGGAAATTCTAGATGCATGGTGGGGTTGGACCCATAGACTTCCTATTTTAAAAAATAATTCTGAGCGGAAGAGTCCTGGTCCTGTTTCCCAGAAGACATGGACTTTGAGGGAGTTGTTTGGGCAGTGTAAAGCCAAGGTGAAAGTAAAATGCCTATTTAATTGTTCTACCAAGTGCTTTATATGTTATGGAGGACTGACCAATGATCATTCTTTAGAGCATAATCAGATTTGCCCTTCTGGTCGGGATATAGACAGTCCACTTTGGTTTCTTTTATTTTTAAAAAATATTGTTAATTATATTTATTTTTTGTCAATTGCCAAGTATTTATTTATTTTTCCTTCCACTGGAGGGAAAAAAAAGCAAAAGCAAAATCCTTCTAAGGAATAAGCATACTTGAACAAAACTAATTCCTATGCTGGCCATGACGGACAATGTGTCTCATTCAGCCTATTAGTTCATTACCTCTCTATCAGGAGGTGAGTGATATTCCTCCATAATAACCATTGCATTGGTCATGGTTCTTAAGTCTTCCAAAATTGTTCATTTTTACAATGTTGATATGGTATAAATTACCCTTGCCTAATTTCAATCTTAGTACATGTAGGCTTGGCAAGCAAAGGTAGGAATAACATGTAAAAGTTTACATGTTATAGTAATCCTATACACACCCTCCTTCTCCTCAGTGCATTCAGTGCCTTCCAAGGAGGTACATGAATAAGGATAACACAGTTCTGGAATTGTAAAGGTCTTTGTCCCCTTTTCCGTCCTGGGGAGTGTCCGTTCAGATTCCTTGAGTGACGAAGCTTCTAGGTTGAAGGGGTACTTCTGTCTAGGGTGAGGTGATCCACACCCGAATTAAAATCCCCCCGGGCAAGACTCGGACAAATAGCAGATGATCCAGTCGTCTGCTTGGATTCTCCGCTTTCAGGCTGCTCCGATGCTCAGCTGGATCCACCACTGAACAGCCAGGGCTGCCTCAGTCATTTCCAGCTTCAAGCTTAGCTAGGACAGTTCTGAAATCTGCCTCTCTTCTCTTTCTGGGGTTCGGATACTGAACCTGCCGACCTTAGCACATGGTTAGTAACCCAAAGATTTATCTTTTATTTATAATTAGATTTAATTTATCTCATAGTCAGAGAACGGTTCTGGTATCCGTGTGGTCCCTGGATAACAAACGTACTGGAGGGGCTGCCGCTGGGGTAAGTGACTTGCCCAGGGTCACACACCTAGTAAATGGCTTCAGGTCGGTCCGACTCCGGCTGTGCCACCTCGATGCCCTCCATACCCACGACGTCCTTCAGAGCTCAGGTGCCAAGCCCGCTGGAGCATCTCCCTGCCAGCTCTTTGTGTTGCCTTCTTGATCAAGCGATCTTCGCAGAGGAAAAAAATAAATAGAAAACTAGCGGTTTAGCGAACGAAACTCCCCGGATCCGGCGGACCAGAGTGGGGGCGTCTCCGCGCCCCAGCTCCCCCTTGGTCACTATTAATGCATCAGACTCCAATCAGAGCCGCAGCCAGACCTTCCTGAGCGGGAAGCTCGGGAGGGTTACACGTGGAACGTTTCTGCGAACGCGGCGTGTTACTCTCCCAGTTTTACCGGGAAGCGGACTCGTGAAGCGAATTACCCGGGGTCACACCGCTGCTCAGACTAGTTAAGGTCATTTTCCCCCTCCCACGTGGGCGCCCCACCCCCACCCTCGGGGGCCGGCTGGCTGAGCCAAGTCCTGGCAGGGGTGTAGAAGACGGAGCTGACTGTTGGGGCCCGCCGCTGCCCCCGACTCCCGAGACCCCCGGCGTCTCCCGGCCTCTGAGCTCTGACCGCAGCCTGTTCATGGGCATCATTTCCCGCCCCGCCCCCCCAGCCTCCGGTACGGATCCGAGGACGCCCAAGAGCCTCAGTGAGCAGCAGGACCTGGCGGGGGCGGGGCCAGGAGGCGGGGGCGGGGCTCCGGCCCGCCGGGGCCGCGGCCGTTTTCCCGCCGAGCTGTGGCTGCGGGTGTGTGCTGGGGTGTCCGTTGCGGCGGCCCCGCAGCCTCCCCCTCTATCCCCAGTGCGGCCGCCATGCTGCCTGCCGCCTGCTCCCACAGGTAAGGGTCCCCTCGTTGGACACACATCGCCAGGGTTCTGGGGCGCAGGCCGACGGCAGCCCCTGGTGCTGGTGGCCTTCAGACTACGTTCGGGGAACCCCGCGAGCCTCCCAGGGGGCAGTGTGCGCGCGCAGGCGGGGGAGGGGGAGGGGGAATGTGTGAGAGAAAGCGGGGAGGGGCGCCGGGGACAGAAGTGACCGCTGACCCGCGGGGCCCGGCGCTGTGTTTCCAGGCTGGTCGCCGAGCTCCAGGGAGCCCTGGCAGCCTGTCAGAAGAAGGAGAAGGAGCTGGAACAGGCCATTGCCCGCTGCCGAGTGCTGCTTCAGCCCTGGTATCCCGGGGGCAGGGGACGGGTGGCCCGGGTCCGATTCCCCGCAGAGACACCCCCCTCCCCCCGCCCAGACCCGGCCTGAGCCGGGGCCCCCCGAGGACGGGCTGCCTTTGGGGTCCGGCATTCCAGCATCTGCCGAGGGTGGAGTCTCCCCCAGAGAAGGAGGGCTCCACAGCTTTGCCCTCCGAGTAAGGGGAGAGTTAGCCCAGGCACAGACCCTTGGGGTCAGACCTCCGAGACCGTCTGGTCTAACCCACATGGGGCCCCAGGTCGGCCAAGGGACGCCCCAAGTCACATAGGACAGTCTAACCCCCCCCCCCCCCCCCCCCGCGGCTCCAAACCCAACGCCCTTTTCAGCTCATGTCTTTAGCTCACCGAGCCTTCTCTAGGGAAAGATTTGTTTGTAAGGAAGGAAGGGGACGAGACCTGTCAGGTGTATCTCTTAGGAATCTGGTGGAAAGGTCACTGATCTTAGAGTGACAAGATCTGGATTCAAATTCCAACTCTGATGTACTAAAATCACATTCTCTCTTAGAGTTTTGGTTTCCTTGTTTGTCAAAATGTTAAGAATAATTCTTATAGCAGCGACTTACCTCACCAGGGTGGTTGTGAAGAAAGCTTTTTATAAACTGTTCATGCTGAGGCGTTATGGATTCTGTCTCCCTTTTCCCAGGGAAGACCCCTCTCCCCCAAGCCCCGAGCCAGCCCGGAACACAGAGACTAAACCTGGTGAGCTTTGGTCTGGGCTTCTGCCTGCAGGGCTCTGAGCAGAGATAGCCTGGCCACTGTACACCCTAATGTGGGCACTGGTTTGGGTGGGTAAAGGAGAGCCTCAGTTGGCCTAGCTGGTAGTGAATGGGGGGCCATTCCTGGAAAGCAAAAAATTGGATGGGAAAGACAGAGTGCTTCTTTCTAACAATTTAAACCTGCAGGCATCAGAAAGGGGCAGCAGGTCAGGTTGAGGGAGGGAGTCTTAGGAAGAGCTCTTCCCTAACTTACAACTTTCACAGCACATGAACCAGCTCCCAAAGACCTCAAGGAACTGGAGCTGCTGACCCAGGCCCTGGAGAAAGCCCTTCGGGTCCGGAAAGGTATCTCCCGAGTCCAGTCAGAGCAGAATGCCTCCAGTGGGAAAGCTACCCCTCCTCTGGTCACTGCCCAAGCAGGCCCTGGGGCCAGGCCCAAAACTTCAAATCCAAAAACCCGGGTTCCAGCCAAGCTTCCAACTGCCTCTCAAAGGGCCAGCGGTAGGCTGAAAAAACCTGCCAGAGCCTCCTCCTATAGAGGCAAGTGCCCTGGAAACGCTCTCACACATGTCAAGCAGCCAGATAACTCAGTGCCCATCGAGGGGCCAGCTCAGCTCTGCCCTCTGCCTTCCCAGGGCCAGGACCCAGGGCTCCCAACTTCTACCCCAGTTTCAGTATTAAGAGAAGCAGATGCTGCTGGTCCCAGCCCTGGACCAGAAGAAGGAAAGACCCAGCCAGGCCTTACATCTGAGACCTTCACTCTCAAGGAGAAGGGGTAGGTTTCCTGAACCCTGCAATGCATGATTGAGGTTTTGGCAAAGATGACTGAGCTTTTAGAGGCTTTCATCCACTAGACTTAAACCTTCTCTGGGACCTCCAGAAGGAAGGGGGCGCAGATCTCTTGAGGAAAAGTTGAAACATACTTTTGGATAGGTTAACAAGGACTTTGGAGGATCACACTTCCCAGGCCTAGTCCTGTACTCTCAGAGCACCTTCCCAGGGCAGTGGACTGACAATCCAAGGGGATCTTTTGGGGTATCGCCCCCTTTTCCTGCATATGTTGGAGCAGAGATTTAGCTAGATCCAGAGGTGCCAGGATCTGAGCTATTCATTCGTTATCCTCAGGCCACTCAGCTTAAGCTGTAAGATCCAGAGGCTCCCTGATATCTTGGTTCCAGTCAGGTTGAACCCTCACTACCCTTAGGGCCAGCTCCACATTGAGTTTTGCGTTGCCTCAGCGGCTCTAGCTAGAGTCTGATGAAGTTACCAGGTACTGTAGGCCCTGACTCCCTGCCACCTTGCAACCAGGACAGTCTTGGCCCTTTGTTCATTTCTGCAGTCTTGCTACTGGGAGGCACCATTGTGATAGCTCAGAGTGGTCTCGTCAACAGGTCCCTACCTCCTCAGGGCTCTGGAGAGCTCCACTGATGACAGGAGTTTAGGGGAATGGAGATAGGGCTGCTCTCCTATGGCTCTTGGCTAGAGGACCATTTGGCTCCTGAGCATGGCAGGGAGCCCTGAGTGGTGATTGCCTTTTGCAGGACACAGCTGCAGCTGCCTCGGTTCTATAAGAAAATTGCTTCCAGGAATTCCAGGTGAGGTTTGCTCATTAGTCAGAAAGATTTGAGGCCCCTTAAGGATATCCACTGCCAGGTGGGAAGCAGTGAGACTCTCGGAAGTCTCAGGCCAAGCTCCAGCACTTTTGCTGCAGAGGACATGAATCAGGCACACCCACTCCCATAACCTCGTAATATGTCCATTCAGTGACCTTTTCAGTGACTTTGTCCTTTGAAGAGGAAGCAGGCTCAGAGAAGGGGAATGACCGATTAAAGTCACGTAATGAATTGTTGGCAGACTTGGCACTTCAGACCCAGGACTCCAGTGTCCCAGACCATAACCTTTATCAGTGTGGTACCTTAATTAAGAAAGGGGTGAGTTTATTCCTTTTGTTCTCGTGCATCACAGGTGTCAAACTCCTCCAAAACTCCCTAGTGCTAGATTAAAACCTAATTGGGAAATGTTTAACCAAATAAATACAGAACAACATAGTGTTAATTTTCATGATTTTTTGAAGTCAGTAGCAGCCAGTGGCAACACATTTTTTTTATGAGAGATTTAAAATTTCTACTTTCATGTAAGGAATTTGCAAATAATTTAAATTTTCACTAGACTTATTTAATGATAAAAACGACTTCAGAATAGTTTTTTCCTACTTAATAGTATTTTACTTTTTCCAATTACATGTAAAAATAGTTTTCAGCATTCGCTTTTATGAGATTTTGAGTTCCAAAATTTTTTTTCTCCCTCCCTCTTTCCCATCCACCCTTCCCAAGACATTAAACAATCTGATGTAGGCTATACATGTACAGTCATATTAAATATATTTCCATGTTGGTCATGTTGTGAAAGAAGAATCATAACAAAAGGGAAAAACCACAAGAAAGGGAAAAAAAGAAAAAATAGTATTCTTTGATCTGCATTCAGACTCCATCTTTCTCTGGATATGGATGGCATTTTCCATCATGAGTCTTTTGGAATTGTCTTGGACCCTTCATTGCTGAGAAGAGCTTGGTCATCGAACCATGTTGTCATTACTGTATACAATGTTTTCGTGGTTCTGCTCACTTCACTCAGCATTGCTTCAAGCAGTGACCCATTTCTGTTTGAGTTTAACCCTGACTTGCAGTTTTTTTGTTGAAAATCTCCAGAAGTTCAACCTTCTGTCTTAGCACAGGTCCTTTGACTTCTTGCCTCTTTTCCTATTTTCTGAGCAAGTTAGCCTACATAGGGAGAAGGTACAATATTGAACAGTGGATTCTCTGGTTCCACTAGTAGATGATTTCCCCCTCCCACAAAACCATCACCATGTTGAAGGCCATTGTCCTTGCCCTATAGATCTTTTTTCTAATTAGTCCTTTCCCCTAATCTGAGGAGCCTCAGGCTCTAAACCCTTTTCCTGACTTAGAGAAGGTAGCAAGGATTATTAATGGAGACCCCAAACTAGACTGCTTGAACCCAACTGGTTCCAGTTCAGAAGAGTTGGTTGTTAAATTTTCATTGTGAGCATTTACACCTCAGAAGTTAGCAAAATCTACAAATGAGGGCTTGATTTCTTGTTGTCTAGACTTAAGAAGGTGATGGAGATTAAGATTAATAATGCAGATTAAATTTATAATCATGATGTGCATGTTTGGAGAGCCACTTGTTAAATATTTGCCCATGCATTCCTATGCACCTGTCATATGCAACAGAAACAGGAAAGACTGAAATGATCTGAGTTTCAGCAATGTCTGTGCCTGTCGTTCAGTCATTTCAGTTATGCCTGGCTGTTTGTGACTCTGTTTTGGGGGTTTTCTTGGCAGAGATACTAAAGTTGTTTGCCATTTCCTTTTCCATTTGAGGAGACTGAGGCAAACAGGAATAAGTGACTTGCCCAGGGTCACGTAAATAGTAAGTGTCCAAGACTGGATTTGAACTCAGTCAGATGCTTCTTGACTCTAGGCCTGGCATTCTGTGCACTATGCTGCCACCTAGTGGCCATGCCTGCAGTCTCTTTGCCTGTAC
This sequence comes from Notamacropus eugenii, assembly GCF_028372415.1. Classification (NCBI taxonomy): domain Eukaryota; kingdom Metazoa; phylum Chordata; class Mammalia; order Diprotodontia; family Macropodidae; genus Notamacropus; species Notamacropus eugenii. The sequence goes on along the minus strand of NC_092872.1, from coordinate 42,368,904 downwards.
TGGTGTGCATTTTGTTGAACATTTGTGTGTGTCATAGCCTGTGGGCCCAGGTCCAGGACTCCCAGTCCAGTGCTGATGCTGATGTGGCTGCTGCCAAAACCCGTTTCCTGGAGAGAATGAAGGCGACTGTATCCTTGCCAGGTGCCTGGTGTCTGGGCTGTGGGACATGTGCTGGGGGAGTGGGCAGGGAATGCCACTGGCTCCCAGGCTCTTTAGCTTGGGGCAGGGAGAGTAGAAGCCAAGGGGAGGAGCTCTTTGGCTAATGGGGGATTTGGCTAAAAGCCGTAGCTAGTGATGTCACTCTCCCTTGAGACGATGGGAGACCCCAGCTGGCTCTTAATGGAGCCTGAGGGGCTCCATCCCTCATACAATACTACTCCCTGGGCCTCTTACCAGAAGTTGTTTGCCAGTGGATTGCGCACTGCTGCCTTGGGGAGACTGGGGGGAAGGGAGCACATTAGCCATGTGCCAAAGACTCTGCCTCTCCTTGGAGCACCTCCTTCTAGGGTCTGTAAGGGATAGGGGTACACTTCTGAGAGTGAGATGAAAGCTTCAGAAACTTTCCCTGACTTGCTCTGAGTTTGACTTGCCGGGCCCAGCAGTCAGTCTTGCTGAAATCCAGGAGGAGGTGAACCGCTTGGATCAGGCCTGCCACCTACTGACCCAGCATCTAGAGGAGACACTGGATGTGAATGGGGAGGCAGCTACAGGTGAGGAAGGAGGCATGCACAACTGCACAAACCTGTATTTGACTGAAAGCAAAAGGGGAAGCCTGAGCAGGTGTTGGGAGGGTGCTAGGGGGGTGGGTGGAGTTAATGGCTTCTGAAGCCATGTCCTTGCCCTTTCCTGTAGCCTCTCTGAGCTGGGAGCAGGAATACCGCCGTCTGGTCACTTTGGAAGGACTGCAAGCTGCTGTAGAACGGCATTTGCTTAGACTACAAGAGCTACGAGAAGGTGAGGCTCCCTGGTAGGCCACGAGAGGCAGGTAGACTGAGGTCTGTATTAGGGTTGATTTTGATTTTCAATCAAAGGGCAGTGGGGGTGGGGTACAAAGAGTGGGGGAGGAGTAGACGGCACTGCTAGGTCTCTTGGCCTTGATCTGCTGCCCTGGGTGGGCTGGGGGAGCAGTAGGAGTAGGGACTACTAATTGTCCCACCTAGTGCTTCTGAGAGGGATGCCCCAGGAAGGAGGGGCAAATTCACCTTGAGATTCACCCTTAGAGGCTGGTTTCTGATACACTGCTCAGAGGTGGTGTGCCTTGTTGTCATAGTGCTGGTGTTTTTAAAATAATTTTCTATCTTTTGCCTCCTAGAGAGTCATTCCTATAGCAAATAATAAAAAATAGGGCAAAACCCAGTAAGCTACAGAATTGAGTTTTGAGCCAAGGTCTTCACAAAGTCCTGTCCCTCTGCAGCAGAGGACCTCCTTCCATTGCAGCAGCTGCAAATACCAGGAAGATACTTCAGAATACCTGGGATCAGTCTTGCAATCTGATAAGCTAATGTTTGGAGAAGTATGTAATTGGAAAAGGGAGTCCTGCTGCAGATTAAACAAATCGAGTGAAAAAGTCTTTGCAACTTGCATTTTCCTCTACCATGAATTATGTCTGATTAATCAATGATTCTGAACTCAAGTGGAAGAAGAAAATTACTATTTTCCTTGCTCTGATCAATATACTCATAGACATTGATTTTCTGTAGGTTTTATTTTTTTATAATTCAAAATCCTAATGTATCTCTTCTTAAGAGAAATTTTTTGTGGAAAAAAAAAATAGGGCAGAAAAGTTTGGCAGAGCTAACTAGTTAGGTCTGACAGTATATCTAGGATTCCACACCCATAGTCTCCCATGTTTGCACAGAAGGAAGGGATATATACTGTCATATTTCTTTGGGGCCAAGCTTAATGTGCTTGTATTTCTTAATAATTGTTCGAGGACTGGTGGGTGCTGGCTTCTCAGCTCCAGCCTCCTGCTGGTGGTGCCTTGGTTCTTTCCAGGTCTGTTAGTGCTATGTAACTAGGTGCTCTTCATTTCTCCTGACTGAAGAACTGGGCCTTTGTCTTCTCCATTAACTTATGTGTTCTACTGAAAGCATTTCTAACCCTGAAATTGGTATGTAGCAGCAGACAAGACAGCAGGAAATGGAGTACTTAGCCCCTTGCCAGAGGAGAATGCTACCAAAGGGCAAGGGAGGAAGCATTGTTTTAGTGCCTACAATGTGCCAGGCACTTTACAAATGTTAATCTCAGCTGATCCTAAAAAAACAACCTGTTAGGTAGATGCTGTTATGATTCCTGTTTTACAGTTGAGGAAACTGAGGCAGAAGGCAGACAAGTTAAGTGAATGGCCCAAGATCACACAGCTAGTAAGTGTTGGAGGCTGGATTTGAACTTGAATTTTCCTGATGCCAGGCCCAGTAGTCTACCCATTGTGCTGTCTAGCTGCCTAGGTGGTTCAGTAGATAGATGAACCAAGATGGCAGGGCTTCTGCCTTTATTATAGGTTGCCCTACCTACCTGCAGAGACACCCCATAATCAGTTAACTTTGATCATGGCCACTTTGGTGTCATCAAAAAATCATCAGTTTCACAGCCTCTTTTAAAGCTGTACCTTAAAGCATCATCCTGTAGAAGTGTGCTTGGTAGCTATAATCCTTCTCTGGTGCTTTGGAAGGGGAGATTAGCTAATGGCTTACTTGCTATAATAGTGGGGTGAGCTAGCTGTCCTAACCATTGTTGCTGGTACTTCAAGGCTCTGAGTCCCTCTTTTCTCACTCCTATTCCTCTTCCTTCCCCCTCACTGATACAGCAGAGGAACAGTGGTCGCATCCCAGGTTTGTTGAGAGCTCTACTTGGGGTTCAGCCCTATGTTTAGGAAGAAAGGGGTTCAGCGGGTCCACCAACCGTCTTGTCTACTCCAGTGTTCAAGAGCTGCAGACAATGACAGCTCTCAAGCTTCGTGTGGCAATGTTGAAGCAGCAGATCCACCTTGAAAAGGTACATACCTGTCCTGTCCTGATGGTGGCAAGAATTCCCATTGAACCAGCCATCTGCTTACTTGATCTCCTTTTTTGTGAACTCTTATCTCTGTGGACTTAATAGTTCTGTGTCTGGGAGGTTAGACAAAGGGAATGTGTGTCCAGAGGGCAACTTCTTTCCTCTGGAGGAAGAAATAGTTAAGGGATGTGGGCCTAGGTTCTTTGCACAAGGCTTCTGTTTGTTCTCTCTGGCAGCATCTGCCCTCACCAAGATTCCAAGAAGGGGAATGACTAATTAAGGTCACATATTGAATTGTTGACAGACTTGGCACTTCAAACCCAGGACTCCAATTTCCTAGACCACAATCTTTACCAGTATGATACCTTAATTAAGAAGGGTGGGTGGGTGGGTTTATTCCTTTTTGTTTTTCTGGGTCACTGAAGAACCCCTAACACTTCAACCAGTGTACATTGAGTCCTGTATGTGATAGAAACATTCATATGTGCTCCAGATATAAGGTTAGAGAGGTGTGTGTGTGTGTGTGTGTGTGTGTGTGTGTGTGTGTGTGTGTGTGTGTGTGTGTGTACAGTCCCCATGTTGGGACACTGGAGTATTTACAACCCTTGTTGTCTCTGAAAGTCTTTTCTCTGTGATGCACCCAGGTTCTAATGGAAGAACTTCTCCCCCTGATGAGATCGGAGAGTCCTGCTGGCCCAGCTCAGTTGGCACTCCTCCGTGCTATCCATAGCCAACTTTGTGAATCTGGGGAACGCTTCTCCATACTGGTGAGAGATGAGCCATCTGTCTGAGCCTGGCATGGGCCCTACCATCCGTCATTCCAATCTGGGCCCTCCCTCCACTGAATTTATGTCCCTGTTTTCCCTTGTCATTTATTATCAAGCAACCTTTGCTTTCTGTTCCCCAGGAACTCTTGAAAGCCATATGGGAACATTAAATATCATAGCTGATCTCTGCCCTCCTGCACCACTAATTCCCTGCCCATCTGTCTTTTTGCCTAGTCCAGGACTGTAGGACCCAATAATCGAGGCCAAGGACAGGGAAGGGTTTATTCTTTGTACAAGGGTGTGGCTTCTTGGGGAGAGGAGAGGATGTGGAGGGACTGAAGACTGTAAGGGGACTATATTGACTAATAGTACTGATAATCTAAGCTGGAAGAGAGAGGGAGGCAGTAGCCTAGAAATGGACTCGGGCTCTTGTAGTACTACTAGGGGACTTAGCAATAGAAAAAGATTGAAATTGCCCTTAGACCAGAGCCTCCTTCAGGAATGTTCCACTTCACACATGGCCAGCACAGCACAAGACATTTGTTTAGTGGTAAGAGAGTGATTGTGAAATTTACTGAAAGGCAAAGTCATCTTCCTTCAGGCTAGGACAGTTGAGGGAGCCTTCCAGGAGGAGGTGGACATAAATTAGGCATTGAAGAATAGATGGGCATTGGTTAGGGTGAGGGAACATTCTAGATAGGAGACAGAATTAGCAAAGGAGAAGAGATAGGAAGGCCTGGCAATTTTGGAGAGAGGCCAACAAGGATGGAAAAGTAGGTGGTGAGGTCAGAGGAAAGGGCCTTTCTGAAGGCCAGGCTAAGGAGTGTGGACTTGATTCTGTAGGCAGTTAGGAAGCTGTAGAAGGGTATATCAGGAGGTCATAAGTTGGGCTCTGGTCCCAGATCAGTGCCTTACTTTCTGTGTGACAGTTTCTTCATCTGTACAATGGGGAGAATAATATTTATATAACTTGCATAAAGTACTTTGGAAATGTGAGTTTTGTCAACATTTAATAAAGGTGTATGACTTCTAAGTTCTGAAACATGCATGGATTTCAGTTCAAATCGGCACAACTGCACTCAGTTCTTACATAAAGACAATTATGTAGTGTTGACTTTTATTTATTCTTAAATATGTTTTTATTCCAAACTTAAATACCAAATACCGAGCATTTCCATGTATATAAGAGAACCCAAAAAGAGGATTGTATACACACACCCCCCTTTTTATTTGAAATAAATAATAAATTCAACTCATTAATTTCAAAAGTGTCCTACTTGTCTATCCTTCCTTCTGAACTTCTGGACTCCTGTGCATGTTAAAAATGTTTCATTGGCCCTTCTTTTATTTTTGGCATTACCGTCATTACTCCCTTATTTCCCCTGTCCATACACATGCCTCCCTAATTAAAAACAGAAAGGAAGAAACTATAACAGATAAGCATCATCCAGCAAAACAGATCTACACAATCCAAAAATATATCTCTCCTTCCACACCTTTGAGGCTATCACCTCTGTCAGGAGATGGATAACATGCTTGTTTGTAAGTCCTCTGGAAATGTGGTTTTTTTGTTGCTTTGATTAGAGTTCCTAAGTCTTTTTAAGATGTTTTTCTTAATGTTTTGTCATTCTTCAAGTTGTTCTTCAGATTTCTCCATCCATTTCAACATTTGTTATGGCAGGATCATATTCCATTATATTCATACGTAGTAATTTTTTTAGCCATTTCCCCATTGTATTGGCACTGCCTTCATCCTTTGATACAACAAAAAGTTCTGCCACAAGTATTTTTGTATGTATCTGCCCATTTCCTCTTTCTTGTATCTATTTGGAGGTATTTGCCTAATAGTGATATGACAAGGTCAAAGGATTGTATGATTTAGTGACTTTTTGTTTATAGTTCCAAGTTGCTTCTCATAGTGGTGGGATCAGATCATAACTTTATCAACAGTACATTAGTGTGCTGTCTTCCCACTCCTCTCCAACTGTCATTTTCCATTGTTGCCATTTGTTCTCATTTTAATTGCTATTACTATTGGTCATCTGGAGCATTTTTTTTTTAATATGGTTGTTGTTAATTTGCCTTTTTTCTCTTGAATGGCCTATTCGTATCCTCTGGCCATTTACCTTTTAGCAAATGGCTCTTGTTCTTATATATTTGTATCAATTACCTATGTCTTTGAACTGTCTGCCTGTAGCATTAGTGACCTCTTTGCCTTTTCTGTGGAAATCTTTTAAGTCCCCCAAAAGTAACCCCAATGGACTAGAGTAGCTTCATTTTATTAGATGGGGAAACTGGAGCCCCCAGAGAGAAAACTCATTCAGGTAATCTCAGCCAGGATTTGAATCTTGAGGCTGCATTCACCAGTGCTATTTCCATCTTACCCTGTGTTTCTGCCCTTGAAAATATTTGATTCCCTATTTCCCATCTGCTTGGATTTGCAGAACATCCCCCACGTCTATCAGTCACAAAGCCCTTTATTCACAGCTGTTTGGAAGCTCATTTGGCAGACCACTTGGTTTTCTTTCTACATGGGAAGGGAACTGGGTACACAAAGGATCATTATAGAGCACTATGTTCAAGTAATGAGATTTACTCCTGAAGAGAGAAAGAAAACTGGAGAAATGGACCCATCCTTACTGTTGGAAAGGATTGTATGTTGGTGTACTGTAACTGTATCCATCATGTACTGTTGGGAATTGTACATTGTCAGTATAGCTATGTCATATACTGTCGGAGGGGATTGTACATTGTCAATATAATTGTGTAATATATTGTTGGAGGGAATTGCATAGGTATAACTAACTGTATGTAATATACTTTTGGAAGAAATTGTATGTCAGTATAACTGTGTAATGTACTACTGGAGGGAATTTATGTCAGTATAACTATATGTAATGTATACCGTTGGAAGGAACTATATGTTGATATAACTGCATATGTAATGTATTTATATTTTAATCAGATGGATGGAACGTATTTTCAACCTGTGAGGGGCTCCAATGAATAGTAGCTTTGTTGGGGATTGTATGAACCATAAAGCATCTTAGTAGGTGGAACCATGCCAAAGTCAGAATGGATGGTGAAGTGGACCCTGGAAGTTCATGAGAGAGGCCTGAAGGTGGGAGGGAGGGAAGCTTCTTTGAAGCAGAAAGAAAGCTAAATTTATCTTGGAGACCTTCCTAGAAGAAGATAGGAGAAAGTTCTCTTCCTAAGGTAACATGGTGGGTGGCCTCCAGGGCAGAGATAGGCCTAGAGACAATCAGATGGAAGCTCAGCTAGCCCAGGAAGCTGTGCAGACCAGTTTGACCAGATTAGGAGTATTTTGGGATAATATTATCTAGCAGGGAATTCATATCATAGAACTGTGTAGTAATTTAGTTTAGGGTGTGCGCTCAGGGAATTTTATATATTTAAAAATTTTTTTAAATAATTTAATTTTTTAAATAATCATCAAGGACATTTTTATTTATCAAACCAAGGAAATGGAAGCTTAATTTAATCTAAAATTTAATTTAAAAATGTAAACTTTAAAATGAAGCAAAAATGACAGATTTTGGTTTTAGAATTTACCAGGTATATGTAAAAATAGTAAATTTTCATAATCTTTATCTTTTACCTGATAATAAGCTAACCCAAAATGACTCAAGTAGATGAAGTTTTTTTCTTTTCCTTCGCTAGAGAATAAGACAATAGGGATTCACATTCCCTAATCACATCATTATTCACCTTTGTAATTAGCAGAGGAGGCCAATTATTATTCAATGTACCAGTATACAGTATACCTTTTTTGATTTTTACATGTGTTAGCTTCAAAAAACCTCTTTAACATAATGTAGTAATAAGGCTGCAAAGCATTGGATAGGTTTGTAAAAGGCCTAGAAAGTTGAAAAAAATCAGCCTTATTCCTTTGCCAATCAAACTAACCTCAACTAGCATTCATAGCACTAACTTTAGGAATAGATATATCATAACCAAAGCAACCTCACTTAAGCTCCCAATGAATATGGGGACACTTTAAATTAGTTGGCAATGATTTTCATATCCCTGCCAATGTCTAATGTCTCAGCAGTTTTTCATTGTAGTTGCAGTTTTACAAATCTGCTCCGATCAGTCAATGCCAGTAATCACAGTGTTCAGGAGTGAGTAAAATGAAGTTATCCTCTCCTCTTTTATATCAAAGTCATGTTTTGTCTCAAAAGTATCATTAATACCTGTGGGTGTTTTTCTCTTAACTGGGGGAATTGGTCCATCATTTCCTACACACATTTTCATATCATAACTGAAAAGAGATTGAAAAATATTCTGGGCTACTTCTCATCACAGTCAAATGACAGATTTCTACCTCCTGCTATTACAATAAATTACAGTATGGAATTCAAAGAGCTGTACTTTTAGCACCACCTGGAGAAGAGAATAGCTATGTAAAAATGAATTGCCATAAGTTTAATTCACAATAAGACTTCTGGCTCTTATTTTCGTATCATCAAGGAGAATTACCTTCAGGAGCCTGTAAAATGATGGAGTAGTGACTTTTTTTTAAAATAGCAACCACTGTGGCACTGCATGCTCCATCTTGTATTTAAATATAAAATACTTTGATTTTAAAGTCTTTAACCCTACACTTTCCTACCTTTCTAGTCTTCTTACACTTGACTCCCACCAACTCTACGACCCAGCTACAGCAGGATTCCCTGGTGCTGCTCACAAATGATACTCTATCTCCTAACTCCCTTTCACTGCTTGTTCCCAATGTCCAGAATGTGCTTCTTCCTCATAACTGCCAATAACTGCCTCTCACTTTTTTTGTTTTCCATCAAGACAATTCAAATCCCAGTCTGCAGGAGGCATTTCTTGGTTCCCCTTACTGCTAGTGCCTTTTCTGAGATGATCTTTCATCTACTTTGTATATATCTTGTCTGTACACAGTTGTTTGCATGTTGTTTTCCCCACTGGAGTATGAGCTCCTTGAAGGCAGGGCCTGTTTTTTGTCTTTCTTTGTATCCCCTTAACTTAGCACATAGTAGATACTTAATACATGCTTGTTGACTGATTGAAGATGACTTCCACCTTTAAGTGGAAAACTACTTTGGTGAAATTTTCTCCCTTACTACATGCCCTTCCATGAGGTCTGAATAACACCCCAAAGTCACACTGTTCTGTTCTATTTATTTGAAGTGCACACATCCACTAGGGATTCTCAAACAATGAGAACAGCAGTGTATCTAAAGTATTTCATTATATATGTTTCATTTGAAATCTCACAGTAATCCATTTGTAGCCCATAATAGCTAGTATTCTGACAGAGCTTCAAGATTTGCAAAGCACTTCACATTTTCTCGTTTTATCCTCACAATAATTCTGAGGAGAAGTAAGTTCGGGTTATCCCCATTTTATAGATAAGGAAATTGAGGCAGACAAGCCACTTGCCCGGGTCACAGAGCTAGTAAGTGTCTAAAGCTGAATTTTAGCTCAGATCTCCCTGACTTACAGGTCCATTACTCTGCCCACTGTGTGCTGCCAAGCTGCCTCCAAAATAAATATCACAAATGACCAGACCATTTTAAGACTGCCAAGGACATCATTTAACTGGTCACAGAGAACATCAATTAATAATCTCTAAACAGACACAAACTCTTCAACTGGATTTTTTTTTTATTGTCCAAAATACTGTACCACAATGGACATCTGTTCATAGTGTCTACTGTCAGTAGTAGTGTTGGCAGTTAATGAGATGATTGTTTTATTTGACGAAGAACCAATCTTTTGTTGAATGATGTTTTGCAATGCCACAATTAAATCATTAACAAGATTTAGAAATAAACTTTTCTCAAAACTGGCAGCTTTTTCACTGAGAACCCTGAATAGTCTCCTACTTTTTGCCAAATGTTGTATGTCAGTGTATTATCTTTTTGTCATGGCAGTTTCTATATAATACTGGCCCCACCAAATTCAAATCCAAATACAGCATTACTGCTTGCCATATGAGTTCTTCATTCAGCTACTGCCAAACTGGGTCTTAAAAGTCACTAGAGGTCCAAGGCCTCTCTCATACCATTGTCTCTCACTGAATATGAAAGATTCAAGGTAGGAGTTGAATGAACTCCACCAAAAAAGAAATTGGGGTAGAGATTGAGTAATGCCTTGTTAAAGGCCTCCATAGCCAACCAAAGAGCCTCCTGTTCTTCACAGAGGTGAATAGGAACTAGTTCAGCTAACCTGAACCAGTTGCAGAATATCTCTGCACATTTGCAAGTCTTTCTCCAAGTTACTTGCATTGCATGTCATCAGGAATCTCCTAGAAATAGGCTCCCTAGACTCTGGCATATGAGGGGCATTCTGCCATGTCAGTCCCCATTACAAGCGACCCAACAGGCTTATATGTCTAAACCAGAAAAGAAAAAGAGAAACTCTGCTAAATCCAAGCCCCCACTTCCCAGAAGACCAAGGTGGTATAGAGGAAAATGTGTCCCTGAAGTGTTGAATGGAAATTTTCATGTTTTTGTTCTTGCTGCATCTCTAAAGTAAATATCTCCAATACACACTAATGTGTAATGATTATAGTAATCTTGTGTTTGACAAATGTAAAGATTTAAGCTTTTGAGTTAAGCATATGCTATTTGGTAAAAATTGTTGGGAAAACTGGAAAGTAGTCTGGCAGAAATTGAGTATAGATCAGCATCTAACACCATTTACCAAGATAAGCTCAAAATGGATACATGACCTAAATATAAAGGGAGCTATCATAAGAAAACTAGAAAAGGGAACACATTATCTATCAGACTTGTGGATAGGAGAAGAATTTATGAATAAACAAGACAGAGAGCATTGTGAGATGTAAAATGGATAATTTTGATTACATTAAATTAAAAAGGTTTTGTACAAATAAAACTGTGAGCCAAGATTAGAAGGAAAGCAGAAAAATGTGAAAAAAATTATAGTTTCTCAAATAAAGGTCTCATATCTCAAATAGATAAGAGAAATTTTTCAATTTATAAGAATATGAATCATTCCCCAACGGATAAATGATCAAAGGATATGAACAGGCAGCTTTTAGATGAAGAAATCAAAACTATATGTCATCATATAAAAATCTAAATCATTCTTGATTAGAGAAATACAAATTAAAACAACTTTGAGATTTCATCTCATACCTATCAGATTGGCTAAAATGATAGGGAAAATGCCATGTTGGAGGGAATGTGGAAAAATTGGGACACTAATACACTCTTTGTGGAACTGTAAATTGATCCAGCCATTTTGGAGAACAATCCGGAATTATGCCCAAAGAGTCATTAAATTGCCTATATCCTTTGATCCAACAATACCAACTATTAAGTCTGTTTCCCAAGGTGATCGGGGAAAAAGAAAAAGAGCCTATGTGTTCTAAAATATTTTTAGGAGCTCTCATTGTGGTAGTAAAGAACTGGAAATGACAGGGATACCCATCTATTAGGCATATAATTGTGGTGGAATACTACTGCACTATAAGAAATGATGAACTGGTTGATTTTGGAAAAAAATATGGAAAGTCTTGCATGAAATAATGATGAGTGAAATGAGCAGAATCCAAAGAACTTTGGATACAGTAGCACCGGTATTGTTTGAAGAATCATTGTGAACAACCAAATTATTCTGAGTACTATAAATACTCAAATCAACTAGAAAGAACCTAGGAAGGAAGACGCTCTCTCTAGAAAAAAGAATTGATAAATAGAAATACATATATTATGGTTTTACATATATTTATAAATCTGTGTCAAATGATGGCCTTCTCTAGAGTGGGGTAGAGAGGGAGGAAACAAATTGTCACAAAAAATAAGTAAATAAAATATCAAAATAAATAAACAAAAACATAAAATAAATAATAAATACATTTAAAGAATAATAAAGTAAATATCCCTAAAAATGCTACTTTCTAATTACCAATACTTTCATACAAGTTGGGCTAAAACTGTCTTCATTTACGCCCTGTTTAACTGCTAGATAACATGCTTAATCTAGACGGATAACTTTAGAAAACTGAAATTGGTTTCTTTCCGAGTCAGCTTTTTCTAAGAACCTAACCTACACAGGTCAGATTAATTTTTCCTTAAAAGGTCCTCAAGCCAATGAAGTAGCTTCCTGGTCAGCTCAGTAGAAAAGCCAGCATAGTCAGGGTCATAGAAGAGTCATGGGGGCTCTGTTCTGAAGCTTCTAGGAGACCAGTAGCAGGAACAACACGGGTAGATGGTCTACAACCCAATGACCACCATATCCTCAACTAAAACCTTTCCTTTCTTTGTGTATTTCATTTCACTCCAGTCTTAAAAATGAGGTCCCAGCCCATCTTGAGTCCGGCCCAGCCCAATATGCCATGTCATCCAACTGAGTGATGTCTTCGATTTGTAATTACGCTGATCTGAATTAAGATACGAAGTCCGCTTCCGTTGGTCATTTCTCACTTTACTGCACAGTCTGGTACTTGGCAATAACAATTATCTTCATTTAAGTTCTTAATGGAGAAGCCCAACTATTTGTATTAGTGTTCATTTTTGTTCAGTTTGCCCCTTTAAAAAATCTTGAAAGATAGCCAACAATTCAATTAAAATGTAGTTCCATAGGCTCCTTATATCAGTCTAGTAAGGGCATTAAAGATTCTCCATACTGTAGATGCTGTGCCGGGCCCTCCTGATGTAGTTAATTTCTTCCAGAATGGTAGTGAGGGAGGAAAATCAAAGGTCCTCGCTCGGATGTGGTGATTTTCTACATATTTCTGCAAGATCTATACTATATTAGCAATTTGGTACTTAGTGATGCAGTGTGCGGCAGTGGCCCACACTTTAAAAGTGAAAGTGTATCACAATTAATGAAGAGATACTTTTTTTAGGAAGGAGGTGACAGTAAGGCATGTTTGTACACACCCACACACTCTGGATGCCTTCGGGGGACAGGCTGTGGGAGGACAACCTAGGTTTAACACCAGGTTAGTCGAACTGGATCTGGATTAGGTGAGTGGGAAGTGTCTGATTAATTTTCCAGTCACAGCAGCGTATCAACCTAGCGAGACATACAGGAGTTGCCACTTGTGTCACTGGAGTGAGGATCTACACCATAAAATCATAGGACATCGCGAAATTATTCCTTTCCAAGCCTCTTTTTTCAGCTCTGACTGTGTATTCTGATTCCTTCCAAGGGAGATGTTCTGTGCCCTAAGGTCCCTTTCAGCCCTGATGCTCGAAGTTCTTAGGGCCTTTTTATGTTTGCTGTGGAACACTTCTGCAGCCCTCTTCTACCTTGGCCTTTGTTGGAGGGATCCCCAAAGGGTTAACGGCCCCAGTGTCCCCCAGTGACATCACGGTTCCTTCTTCCAATCCGCGACTGGGTTCCCAGGAAAAAAAAAAAGTCCAAAACAAAACCCAGCTGAGGGGTTGGGGGCAGTAGCCAGAGCCCGAGCCGGAGCCCGAGGGAGCCAAAGTCAGAAGGCTTGCCAGCCCAGCACCCTCCTACCCGGGCTTTCGGCGTCTGGAGCCATGAGCACCCCGACGTGCGCGCTGGCCTCCGAGGCAGGGCTGCCCCCGGCCCCTGCGGCCCCGGCCCCTGCTCTGGGCCCCTCAGGACCCCTGCACACCCTGGCACTGGCCACCGGAGGAGCGGGCAGCTCCTGGCACCGCTGCATCTTCCCCTTCGGCGCCGTGTCCACGCTGGTCGGGGCGGCTGCCACCGGCATCACCTTTTCGCTGAGGGGACCCCGCCTGGACCTCGCCCAGGGGGTGTCGGTGGCCGCGCTGGGCTCAGGCCTCGGCCTCCTGACCGCCGCTTTCCTGTGCTGGCGGGCCCGCCGGGGGAAACGGAGGCAGCGGGAGCCGGACGAGGAGCCCCGGACGCCCTGAGGCTGCTGGGGCTGGAGGTTGGCTGGTCTCCAGGGCTCCAGCTCCGGGAGGCACCGGCGCAGGCGTCGGCTTCTCTCTGCGCCTTCCATCCCCCGACCCAAGCCGCCCGCTCGCCCGTCTTGGGCGCTCCAATTGTCGAGGGAAGCGCCGCGGCTTGGCGGGTTAGGGTGGCGGACTGTGGCGGAGGGCAGGGAGACAGGAGAGCGTTGTGCCTAGGACGGGGGGCACAGCGGGATGCCACCCGGGGCTGGGTCTTAGAAGGGAAGAAGGCAGCCGTCTATGATGGGGGTTGAGGGCTGGCTTCTCTCAATCCCTCCCGCCGCAGCTTGGCTTCGCCCTCCTCTCCAAAGCGGGCAGGGATGGGGAGAGGATGGAGCTTTGTCCCCTTAAGGGACCAGTGCCTCCTCCTTTCATTTCTCTATCGACCCTGGGGAGGGGGGCACAAGAACCAAACTCCAGGAGGGACGTCCCCTAGGCCTTCTTACCCCATATTTTCTGTGGTTTACTGTTTGGCTCTGGCCTGTGACTCATTAAAAGAGTTTGTCCTTCAGTCTGTTCAGATGGAGGAGGATGGGAGGGGGAAGAGAGGGTAACTGATGTGTCCTCGTGCTTTGGCTCAGGGTCTTCTGAGCCCAGGCCCAGAATGGCAGCCTCACTCCAACTGGGACTATGGTGGGGAGAGAACCTGGTATGTTATTAGTGGAAAGAGTCTTGGATCCAAGAGACTGCGATTCTAATTCCTGCCCTGCTATGCGCTATTTGTGTGACCTTGGACAAGTCATTTCTCTCTGGACCTCAGTTTCTACATCTGTAAAATGTGGGATTCCGTAGTTCTTTAAGGTTTGCAAAGTGCTTTTCTCCCCAATAACCTCCTGAGGCAGGTAGCCTAGCTGTATAATTTCTATTTTAGATTATCTCTAAGGTTCTATATATACAGCTCTAAAAATTCCATGATTCCTCCCCCTTTCCTCTGCCGTCCCAAAGCGTTCTCAACATTTAGAAAGGGAGCCTGTGTGCCACCCTCACCCCCAATATTTGGAGAAGGAATGGTCCCAGGTGTGGCTTCATGAAGGTGAGAGCCTTCCTAAATATGTGAGGTTTGTTGGGGGAGTATATTCCAGATGGGGGAGTCGTTAGCCAAGGCTGTGAGTCAGGAATGAGCCTGGTGCAATCCTGTAGTCATCTCTGTTTTCTAGCCTGCCACCCCCCCACCCCCACCCCCAGAGCAGTGGTTGTGGAAGATTTTACCCTTCTTCATCCTTGTGCCCCTTGGCCTTCACTCACTGCCGAAGCCCTTGGTTCCAGTGGTGGTGTGGAAGGAGCCATGGTTTCAGAATTAGACCTGGGATTGTCTGGCTCTGCTCCATGACTCCGGTGTAACCTTGGCCAAATCACTTCTCTCTCTGGTTCTCGGTTTTTACATCGGTAAAATCAGGGGCTTGGATTAGATGGCATCTGAGGTGCCTTCCTGCTGTTGACATATGAGGCTATGACTTCCAAAATCCCTCTGATTCGACATCTGTTTTACTGAGACAATGGAGGCTATCCGAACTCCCTCAACTCCTGTGCCCCCTCAGCAATCCAGGCAGTTGTTAAGCCCTGATATCTCTGTCATCCCTTTCTTCCCCATTCCCACTACCACAAAACCTTTCTTACCTTTTCACCCAGGCTTTCTGCCTCCAGTCTCCCAATCTATCTAACCAATGAATTCCCTAAAGAAACTTAACTTCCCCCCCGCCCCTCCCCCATCCCAACAATACTCAAGCTTTCATGACTGTGTTATCCATGAAAAGGCAAACCTCCTTCACCTGGTGCTTAAGGCTTACTCTGATCTTACACTAACCTTCCTTTCCATAGCAATCTATGCTTTAGTCCAACTGAACTCTTCACCTTCCCTTCCTCCGGATGTGTCCTATGCCTTCTCATTCCTGGGTCTGCGTTTTGTGTGCCTGACTTCTCTGTTTCTCCTTTTCATGCTCTCTTATTCATGCTTAAAAACCCAGTTCAGATACCATCTCAAGGAAGTCTGCCTGGGTCCCCAAAGCTGGAAGGGAATTTTCCTTTCTCTGAACCTTCTTACAAAGCATTTTGTGACTCTACTATATTATATCACTTGTCACACTCTTGCCTTATATTGGAGTTCATCTGTGTATATGTCCTTTCCCCTTCTAGATTGTAAGTCCCTCGAGGATAGCACCTGCATCTTTATCACCTTTGTGCCCCTCCAAAGCAACCAGCCCAATGTCTTGCAACACAGTAGGCCATCAATAAATATTTATTGAAAGAAAATTGGCCTAGCTAAAGTGGAGGTCTCATGGAAGGGAGGTGGTTAGGACTGGAGCTGTTACATCAGATTAAGGAACAAAATCTTCATTCTGTAGGCAGTAAGGAAGGACTCATTGAAGGACTTCGAGTGGGGGAGTGATGATTTCAAGACTGTTTGCTAAATCTGGCAGCATGTGCAGAAGGAGGGAGAGTCTGGAGGCGGAAAGGTCAGTTAGGAGGTTAGTGTGATAATAGTCCAGAAGAGAGATGAGGACCTGAGTTGGGGGTTGGATTTGGTACTAAAAAGGTGGGGAGACATTATAAAGCCTAACACTGAAGGGGTAGAATTTAGAAGCTGTAACAGTAGATAGAACCTGCAATCTCACTACTGTGATTTGTATGTAGTCGGTGACTGAGAAATATTTACTAAATGAATTTAAAGGAAGATTGGACAAGTCTCTGGATCTGAATTTGGGAGATAAAGTAGAGGGAGGAATCTGATATCTGAGGTTTGGGGGCTAGGAAACAGGCATAAGTATGGGGCTAGTAATTCAGAAATTTTGAATTCCATAGGTCAGCCGTTAGGGGGCAATTACGATAACAGAGAAAAATCCAAATAGTGTTAAGGTGCTCACCCCCACTCCTGTTCCACCTTACTTGTGCCAGCCTCTACTGAGTCTTAAACCAACTCATGTGACTCAAGCTAAGAATTTAGACTGAGCTTTTCAGCTTTAGTACCATCTAGAAGCTAGGAAATGTCAGGAATTTGGGTAGCTAGGGTTGTGAAACCTGGCTACTTCAGGATTCCTGTGAATCCGACGCAGTGAGAAAACATCGGTTATGGATAGAATCACCTGCTTAAATTAGACTTTTGTCTTGTGATCTCTCTGGGCAGGTAGATGGCACAGTGTGCCTAGAGTCAGGAAGAATTATCTTCCTGAATTCAGATTGAGCCTCAGACATTTACTTGCTGTGTGACCCCAGGCAAGTCACTTCACCTTGTTTGCCTCAGTTTCCTCATCTGTCAAATGAGCTGCAGAAGGAAACCACATACTTTTCCAGTATCTTTGCCAAGAAAACCCCAACTGAGGTCACGAAGAGTTGGACATGACTGAAATGACTGAACAACAAATGTGACGTCTCTGGCATATTCTCTCCTACCCCCCCCCTCAAAGCCAGGAGCGATCTCAGATACTTTGGGTCCCCATTTTTTAAATTAAAAAAAATTATTGTTCCTTTCAACAGATACTTGCCCATCCAAAGGCTGGGAGATGAGGGTTATTGTGTGTTCTGGACCCAAAATGCCAAGAAGCTACTGGATCCATCGGTGAAGTGAATAACCTTGACACCTTTTTCTCAAGGTCTTGCAATTCCCACACGTGGGTCCATTTTATTTCTACAAGTCCCTGGGACTAGTTCCCATCCTAGGTAGGGGAACTAGGACCCTGGCAGCCCTCAGTCCACAACTTAGGCATCCCAGCATTGGGTCCCCTTGAGCTGGTTCCCTTTAGACCTCACGTTCTAATTCCTAGGCCTGAGCTTCTGCTCTACCCTTGTGTCCTAGCCTCTGATTCATGCCCCAACCTTCAGGCTGCAGTATATTTCTGCTCCTTGTTTCTTTAATCCTCTGGTAACATTAGTGCTGAGATCCTCCAAGCCCTTGCAGTCTTCTGAGGGCTTAGAGTCCTAGGCCCAAACAAAACATAACTCCTGTAACTTTGTCCTGCCTCCCATTGCTAGATATCTGAGGTTGCCTGTGAACCCTACTTCATGCTAAACCCCCTTTACTCTGTTTCCTTCCACTGGGCCTCCCTGACACTGGCTGCTTGCTTATTGCCTACCCTAAGACTTTCTTTTCATTCTTGCCCATTCTTCTAGACTTCCTCCCTCTGCCTGGCTCTGGGACTTCACCCAATGGCCTGCCTAGACTCTCCAGTACTAATTTTCTATGCATCCTGACCTCTGGCCTGGCCCATCTAATGCCACTCAAATTCTAATATTGACCAAATGTTAAGGCCACAAATATCTCAAGTCCCAACCAAAGGGCTCACTCTGATGTAAGAACCATTAGAGGTCAGGGGGAGAGGCTGACCACAGTGGCCAGAGGGAAAGAGACCTCTAATAGGAGTTGACTTTCTGACCCAGGAACTAAATCCTACATGTAAGTCTTAGGGTCAAGTTCATGTCCAACAGAGCCTCTGCCCTAAAAGCCAAGCTCAGACATACTGCCTTCCCTGTCTCTTACTCCACCCTGGACCCCATCCCCATTAGATGTTCCTTTTCATGAAACAGCCTGCAAGCTTGTTGCTCTGCATATGCTTTGCCCTTTAGAACCTGTTTGATCATTCATGTGCCCTCCAAATCACATAGCCCTCATTGCCTATTGGTATCTCTGGGCTCCAATTTTGTTTCCTCTCCATGGAAAAACTGCTTGGATAACTTAACAAGAATTCGGCAGAAATCTGCAGTTGTTCTCCAAGTTCTTCACCTTGACCTGGGTTGGTGTGAGATCAAGGTTGGTATCTTTTCTCCACGACCAAGTATTGTGAGCCAATGTCTGCAGGTATTCCCCTCACTAGGTTATTCCCAAGCTGTTTGGCCAGCCCTCCTGTTAGGCCACCATGGTTGGGTGTTATAGTGGAAAGAACTCTGGATTTGGAGCTAAGAATTTTTGTTTAAGGGCTCTAATTTCTTCTGTAAAATGAGGGATTTGGCTTAGATCAGGGGGTCTTTTCCATTTTTTTTGTGTACTACATCTTTGGCAGTCTAGCGAAGTCTGCAGACCTCTGATCAGAATAATGTTTTTTTAAATGAATAATGAAAAGTACATAGGATTACAATGTAAACTAATTATATTGAAATAGTTATCAAAATATAAAAACAAATTCAAGGACCCCAGACTAAGAACCCATGGACTAGGTCAGAGGTATCAAACTCCTGAAAGCAGAACAAACATTATGTTAATTTGTGGGTTTTTTTGTCACTATGCCACTGGCATAGCACAGCCTTTCTATTTGATACCACTAGACTAGGTGATCTCTAAAGCCTCTTCCAGCACTAGGATCTGAGCTTTCCAGGATCCTCCTCTGGATTAGGGCACTGGTATAGGATATTTGAACTTGTCCAGCACTTCCTGGTGTCCTCTCCCACAATTTATTCGAATTGCTTCTGTCTCTTCTGAGCACCTGAAGTCTTCTATCCTTGGATAGTTCCCTAGCTTCCTCCCCAAGTTCCAGGACCTCCCTCTCTTTTTAAAGTTAATTAATTAATTTTTAAATTTTCAACATTCACTTCCATAAGTTTTAAATTTTCTCCCCCTCTCATGTCCCCCCCCTCCCCAAGATGGCCTGCAATCTGATGTAGGCTCTACATATACATTCCTATTAAATATATTTTCACATTACTCTTGTTGTATAGAAGAATTAAAATGAATGGGAGGAACCACAAGAAAGAAAAAACAAAACAAAAAAAACAGTCTGCTTTGATCTGTATTCAGACTCCACAGTTCTTTCCTTGGATGTGGAGTAATTTCCCATCATGAGTCCTTTGGAATTGTTTTTGGTCCTTGCACTGCTGAGAAGGGCTAAGTCTATCAGTCAGTCATCATCACACACCGTGGCTGTTACTACAGAAAATGCAGAAGGCCCCTCTCCTTTCAATACCTTTATATACAGCCCTAGTCAGTTTCCTTGAATTTAGGAGAGCTGGTTCCTGTTGAGTCAGGAAGATCATTGTTCACCCTAGGCCTGAGCAGCCCTAGGCTGGTGCTCCTTTGAGGGCTGCAGTTAGAGTGGGAGGGGAAAGACTTCCAAGGCTGATGGCTGACTCTGATGACCCTGCAGGGCCACTGTGTCTCTGCCTCAACACTGAAAACCTGAGGACGTGACGGGAACAGGACTTATGTCCCAACTTCAAGATCTGTAAAGGACACCCACTAAGTGAATAACCAATTTAAACATTTTTACCCTGTCCTCACTGGAATGGAGTGGTCCATGGACCCTTATGATGGTCATGGACACTTAGAATGTGCAGTTATTTTAAGAGGTTCATAAATCATTAAGTGCACCAAACGTCATCGTTTTGTCAATCCGAGTGTACTAAAAATGCAAGTACTAGTATGTGATAAAAGGTGAGGCCCATGAAATTTTATATATCAAAACGCTTTTTTCCCCAAGAAATCTCTTTCTTTGAAAAGGTTGGAACCACTCATCTAATCTGAACCCCTGATTTTGCACCTGAGGAAGCAGACTGGGGAGGGCAAGGAAGTAGAAGAGATGGGTTCTGAACCTAGGTCTTCTATCTCCAAGTCAAGCTTCTTCTACTAATTATGTCATGCACCCATTTCAGCCTCCTCATTCTATAGGGGAGGAAGCTGAGGCCAGGAGAGAAAGACTAGGTCAGTATTGCACAGTGTTGGAAGGACCACAGTTCAAATCCAGATATTTCAACTCCATTCAACTCTTTCCACTTAACCAATGGTTCTCAAAATTTTTGCCCTCAGGACCCCTTTACACTTAAAAATTATTATCTCAAAGAGCTTTTGTTTATGTGGGTTATATCTATGTTGATCAAGTTAGAACTTAAAACATTGTTATATTATGAAAATGGATTATGAAAATAGTTTTGACTCCATGGGCCACCTAGGAGGTTCTTAGAGACCCCTGCAACTCCCCAGACCACACTTGGAGAACCGTTGCACTAGAACCTTATAATTTTCCTACTTGACCTTAGGTCATTGTGTGTATGTACACCACCTTGGGGAATCTGCTGGGTCAGCTGGGTTGCTGCCCCAGTCCCCTGCCAAGTCTCCAGCCAGCATCTTGGCCTCCAAGCAGACACTGAAAAATGTCCTGTGTGCTTCTCTCTTTGCAGCAATCCAGTATATCCTGGAGTTTAAACAACCTTCTTCTTTGAAAAGCCTCCCCTGATTTTACTTAGAACCCCACAACTCTATTATGCCCAAATTGTTGCCCCTCCCATCCCTTTAACCACTCTCCCCCCTAAAAAAAAATTCTAGAATGAGGAGCACCTCTATTCCCTCCCCTTATGTCAGAGACTTTCATGACTTGAAGGAAGGACCTGGGTAAGATCACAAGGCCTTAGAAATCATCAGGTTCAAATCTCTTGGGAGATTTCTCTGTTTCCCTCAGCTCCCCGACCCTGCCCAGGAACCACCAGAAACTATCTATCCCACAGTAAGTCTGTGGGGACTGATTCCATACTTGTAAGGACTTCTTAGGTAGCAGCTCTATAGAGGAGAGTTTTTTCGATGGGAAGCAGCAGTGTTGTATGGTGGGAGGAGTACTGAAGCAGAATCCTGGAGAGTACTAAGTGCATAGTCTGGCTTTGACATTTATTATCTGTGAGACCTTGAACAAGTCAATTCCCTTTGAACCTCAATTTCCCTATCTATAAAATGGGATAATACTGGAGCCCACAGAACATTGTTTTGTTAATTTTTAAATAAATAAATGTGAGCTTTAATTATTGGCTGGTCCCAAAGATGAAGATAAATCACAGGAATTACTAATCATAATCTCAGTATGATGCTTCTTTGTTTGAGGACCCTACACATCCTTTCTTTCCCATGCTTTTACAATGCTTTTTGTTTGTTACTTAGGTTTCAAGGATGATTATGGAAGTAACAAGCAAACAAATTTAAAGAGAATTCCAGAGGTACCAGTTATTGAGTCAAAGACCCCAAGGTTCTCATGACATTCTCATAAATCTGGTCAGGAATGATGGAAGCCACCTTAGTGATTTGGAGGAAAGTACCCCAAATTCTGATCTCCCCATTCCTTTTTCTCTCTCTAGGTGCCCTGGAAGACTGATGGTGCAGTGACCAGCCTGGTTTCCTGGCCTGACTGACATTCTAGTATCCACTCATGGTCTACTTCATCTTCACCTGCCATTAAGCCTCCTCCTTCCTCTCCCCAGGCTTTAGGACTAGCCTAGTCTTGGACAGAAGATTGAGCACCTGAGGAGCCTTGGATCCACAGCTCAGGCAGCTCAGCTTCCAATCTCTGTGATGCTTCCCCTCCTCCTCCCTCCACCCATTTCTCATAATAGGGTTTCTTGCTTTGTCCATTGTGATCAACTGCCTACCTCATATACTAGTACTGGGGATGTCTTGATCTCTGTGTCCTAGTTCCTTTAGGCTTGGGGCTCTACCCCCAAACCATAGCTCCAGAATAATCTGCTTTGAGGCATCCTCTATGCTGCCTTTTTTGGCATGCTCTACTCACTCTTCCTCTGGCAGTCAGAGAAAGGGGAAGACCTGACAGATTCCTGCTCAGATGGGAAAATCCCATCATCCCCATACCTTTGGTCACTGCCAGTGTTGGGCCTTGGTGTCCAAGGTTCTTGGTGCCCAAACACATATAGATTCTCTTTCCTGAGTCTGTTATGGAGATAGGACCAGAATCCTCTCAACCTTGGCCCCCTCTCCCAATGAGACCTTCTTCTCTGAGGGCAGGCAAGAGAAACAGATAGGAGAAATTTCTGTGGAGTCTACTAGGTTTGGTAGGGCTGCTAGACCAGTCCCCTTTCCCTTTGGCTTATTGAACTGCTTTCTCACCCCAACCAAGTCTTCGCTGAGATGCCAGACCTGGAGCTTAATGTGACTCAAAACATGAGCTTTTTATTGTAAAATTCAGACTCAAATTGAAGAAAGTAGGGAAAACCATCAAACTATACACATATGACCTAAATAACATTCTTTATTAATATGAAGTGGTGATGATGAGTAGATTTAAGGGATTAGATCTAGTAGATAGGATGCCTGAAGAACTGTGAACAAAGGTTTGTAATATTGTACGGGAAGTAGCAATGAAAAAAATTCCAAGGCAAATAAGAACAAGAGAGCAAAATGGGAGTCTGATTAGAGTTTACAATAGCCCAGGAAAGATGGAAAGGGGAAGGGAAAGGAGAAAGGGAAAGATCTATTCAACTGACTGCAGAATTCCAGAGACTATTAAGGAGAGATAAGAAGGTTGTCTTAAATGAGCGATACAAAGAAGCAGAAGAAAATAATAGAATGATAAACATAGATCTCCTCAAGAAAATTACAGATATCAAGGGAAAGTTTCATGCAAAAATGGGCATGATAAAAGACAAAAATGGTAGGGATTTAACAGAAGCAGAAAAGATTAAGAGATGGGGTAATTAGTCAAAAGATCTTCACATCGCTGATAACCACGATGGTGTGGTTATTGATCTAGAGACAGAGAGCCTGAAAAATGAAGTTAAGTGGGATTTAGGAAGCTTTGCTAACAACGAGAAGGCTAGTGGAGGTGATGGAATTCCAACTTAGCTAATCAAAACTCTGATACTGTTAAAGTGCTGCACTCAATATGCCAGGAAATTTGGAAAACACGGCAGTGGCCACCAGATTGGAAAAGGTCGGTTCATGTATCAATCCTAAAGAAGGGCAATGCCAAGGAATGTTCAGATTACCAAGCAATTGCACTCATTTCACACACCAGCAAAGGTTATGCTTAAGATTCTGCAAACTAGGCTTCAGCAAAAAGTGAACTGAGAATTACCAGAAGAGCAGACTGATTTTCAAAGAGGCAGAGGAACTAGAGATCCAATCGCCAACATTTGATGGATTATGGAGAAAGCAAGGGAATTCCAGAAAAATACACCTACTTCTGCTTCATTGACTACACTAAAATCTTTGACTGTGGATCACAACAAAATGTGGCAAGTCCTCTGGGATGGGAGTACTAGATTATCTTACTTGTCTCCAGAGGAACCTGAATGCTGGTCAAGAAGCAACAGTTAGAACCAAACATGGAACAACTGATTGGTTTAAGATCAGAAAAGGAGTACGACAAGGCTGTATATTGTCACGTTATTTATTTAATTTACATGCAGACTACATCATGTGAAATGCCAGACTGGATGACTCAAAAGCTGGAATTAAGGTTGTCAGGAAAATTATTAACAATCTCCAATATGCAGATGATGGCACTCTAAAGGCAGAAAGTGAAGAGGAATTAAGAAGCCTCTTGAGTGTGAAAATGATCTTAAAGCTTAACATAAAAACAAACAAACAAACAAAAAACCATTAAGATCTTGGCAACCGGGCTCATCACTCCCTGGTGAACAGAGGGAGAAGAAATGAAAGCGATGTCATATTTTCTGTTCTTGGGCTCAAAGAACACTGCAGATGACTGCAGACAGGAGATTAAAAGACGCTGCTCCTTGGAAGGAAAGCTAGGGCAAATCTGGACAGCATATGAGCAAGCAGAGACATCACCTTGCTGACAAAGGTCCGTATGGTTAAAGCTATGGTTTTTCCAGTAGCAATCTATGGTTGTGAGAGTTGGAATATAAGGAAAGCGGAGTGCTACAGGATTGATGCTTTCAAATTGTAATTCTGGGGAAGACTTCATTAATTAATTATTTTAAAGAATTTCTTCCAGTGTCCTTAGCATTTATTCAGTTTCTTCTCCTCCCCTTACCCTTTTCAAAATTTTAAAATTAATTTTTAAACAAATATAAAATGAGAAAAGAAAAAAAGAGAAGATTTTCACATAACACAGCAGACAAAAGAGAGGATTCAATATAAAACAACAAATTTCCATTTCATGAAAAGCTAGGTAGTAATTCCTATATATTGTTATCTTTTTCATTGTAGGGCTTTTCTTTTCTTTTTTAAACATGTTTCCATATTAGTCAGAGAATTAGAACCAAAGGGAAAAGCCATGACAGAGAAGAAACAAAACAAAAAAAGAGAGAAAATAGTATGCTTTGATCTGCATTCGGACTCCATAGTTCTTTCTCTGGATGTGGATGGCATTTTCCATTATGAATATTTTGGAATTCGTATATATTATTTTCAAAGCAATCCAGCTTTTCTGTGCTTTCTCCAAGACTATCTTTTGTTCTCTGCTGTGTAATTTTTATTTTATTTTCTTCTCCACCCCCCCCAGAAGGTCACAATTAAATGTGAATATGCATACATATATACACATATGTAAGACCAAATCATATATATTTCTATTTGTCAGTTCTTTTTCTGGAGGTGGATGGTCTCTTCCTTCATAGGCCCAAATCTTTCCATATTTTTCTAAATCAACCAGCTCAGCATTTCTTATATCACAGCAGTATTCCATCAGAATCATATCCTATCTGACAGATTGTCTATGAAAGTTCCCCCTCCCCCCATTTTTTGCTTTCCTTCTAATGTTGGCTACATTAGTTTTAGTTATACAAGGAAATTTTAATTTAAAATGATCAAAATTATTTGTTTTACATTTCAACAAAGTTCTAGCCTTATAATATAGTTTAAGATCTGATATTACTGGATCTCCTTCCTTTACATTTTTTCCCCTTAGTTTCTTTGAAACTCTTGATCTTTTGTTCTTTCAAGTAAATTATGTTATTATTTTTTCTAACTCAGTAAAAAACAATTTTTTAGTAATATAATTGGGATGGCATTGAATAGATTAGTTAGATAAAATTATAATTTTTTTTTATTATTTTGACTTTGTCTACCCATGAACAGTAAATATTTCTCCAGTTACTTACACCTGACTTTGTTTGTATAAAGAATGTTTTATGTTTCCATAGTTCCTGTGTCTGTTTTGGCAGGTATACTCTCAAATATATTATACTATCTAGTTATTTTAAATGGCCTAAAACAATATTAAATAATATTTGTGACAGTGTATTTTCCCTATTTTTCTCTTTTGATTAAATGTATTTTAGCTTTAGCTTTGAGATCTTGGGTACTACTCCTGTTTTTTTTTTTTTTTTACTTATTGTTCTCCTACAATTCTTCATTTTATCACTGTTTATGTCTCTCATTTTTATTGTGTTTTCGAAAGCAACATATTCTTGAATTAATATTTTTAATCCATTTTGTTATGTTTCCATTTTATGGGTAAATTCATCCCATTCACATTATAAGTTGTAATTACTTGTAAATTTCCCTCCATCATATTTTTCTCATTATCCTTCTCACCCTATTTATCCTTTTCTTCATTCATCTAATTTACTTCTACTCGTTACTTTGTTCTCCTATTCCATAATCTACCCACCCCTTTAAAGATCCCTCCTTTATTCATTCCCTGCACCCTACACCTTAATATACCTGTCTTTTTAAGAGTTTGTCCCTTATCTCATTCCCCTACTTATTCTTATTCTACATGTTCTTCTAAAAGTCCCACCATTATTCTATCCACTCAACATCTTATTTCTTTCTAAATTTAGAAGACTTTTATATCCTTTTAGATGCAGGCTGTTCCTTCTTTAGCCCATTTCTGATGAGAGTAAGGTTCCAGCAATACCAGCCCCCTGCCCCACCATTGCTTGGTTTGTATCAATTCTTCTTTTCATGCCTTATTTGTATGAGATAATGACTCCTTTTTACCTCTCCTTATGCAGTTTTATGTTTTAGACTCACTCCATTATATGTAGCTCAGCCCAACCCTTTCTTTCAAACTTCCCAAATAATGACAGTCACAAGAATACTGACAACATTTTCACATATAAGAAATAAACAGTTTGACCTTATCGAGTCCCTTATAATTGGTCTTTAATGTATACTTTATATTTCTCTTGGATCTTATATGTCAAAATTTCCATTAAGTTCTGATCTTTTTATCACAAATACCTGAAAGTCTTCAATTCATTAAATATTCATTTTTTCCCCATTCAGGATTATATTTAACTTTGCTGGATAAGTTACCATTGGTTGTAACAATGAGTGTGAACTTGGACAGACTTTAAGAGATAGTGGAGGATAAAAGGGCCTGGCATGCTATGGTCCATGGGGTCGTGAAGAGTTGGACACAACTGAACAACAAAAAAGGTCACGTATAAAGTAAGTGATTGGTTATTAGCCTAACTTTAAGGAATAACCACACCCATTCAATTTACATACACAGTTATAATCCTGACATCCTTAAAGATTTTGGGCTCACACAGATTAGGTCTGACACCTGGGGTCAATTTCTCCTTTTCTGGCTTGTATCCACATGGAATTTCTCCAGGGAAATCTTAAATACTGTGTTTAGGTTTCTACAAATGTGGACCTAAGCCCTGCCTCCCTTCTAGAAGGAAGTGTCATGAGAAGGATGGAGCCCATGAGAAAGGGGCTTGTTTGGGTATATGTATATGCCAGAGGTCTTCAATGCCAAGTCAGACTAGCAGCAGATAAATCAGTCTTAGTCACTTCAAGACCAAGATACCCTTTGGCAAATACTGCTGGCATGCATGAACCTCCTACTCCATGTATTAACTGTCAGGATTATTCCCTTGCAAGTTTTTCTGCCTCTCCAGGTTAAAAAGGAGAAGATCTAGGATATGATCTGAATATATATGCATTCTGGAAAACTCTGCAGAACAATACATGCTTTATCTCTTTAGCTCCATCCTAACCCAGTTTACATTGGGAAAAAGAAAAATCCCTC
Source organism: Notamacropus eugenii (assembly GCF_028372415.1). NCBI lineage: Eukaryota > Metazoa > Chordata > Mammalia > Diprotodontia > Macropodidae > Notamacropus > Notamacropus eugenii. The sequence continues at coordinate 42,341,583 of NC_092872.1, read as the reverse complement.
CCCATTGAATTGGGCTTCCCCTCTTTTAGTGTCATTCCATGTAATCACGGTTAGATACACTCATGTTAAATGGTCATCAAGGTTTCTAATGATAGTTTCAATAGCACAGAAATGAGAGTAAACAAAGAAATAAAGCTCTGGCAAGCTTAGACGTGACAGATGCCTTTTGCTTTCCGACACTCCCCATCCCACTTGGCCAGGAGGGAAATGGGAAGTGAGTAGTGTTCAAATAAAGGAAAAGTAGACCTGAGAGGGAGGAAGGATGTTTTGGAAAGGGTTTGTGTGCCTTACAGTCCTTACAATTCACTCTCCCTTCCTCAATCCTGTCCATGCCTTGGCCACCATACCTAGACACTTCCTTTGCTCTGGTCACTGTCTCCACTGTCCTTCATTTACATTTACCAGATGAACCATTGTTACTAGGCATCACTCAGTTCCACTCTTGAATGGTCCAGAATGGAGTCCAGAAGATGATTCATCTTAACCCTCCATTAGCTGTGGATAGAACCTTGACTTCTCTACTTCTTTTCTCGGTGCATTGCCAGATCTTCTCTGTATAAGAGTTCAAGGTCAAAAGGCATAGAAGCTTGGGAAACTCTGGATAATACCTGACTCCTTCCAGCAGGTATTTCTAATCCTTTGAGTCAACAGAAGGGAGGGGGGATTGTGTTCGTCCTTCGCTGCCAAAGAAGACCATGCCATCAGAGAAATGATGACATGACTTGCACTTGACTTTGTTTTGGTTGAGGGAGGGCTGTGCAGGTCACCAGCCTCACTTCTCCTCCAGAGCCATCTGAATTCAGTGACCAGATATTCATCAGAATGACTGGAGATGGCCCAGGATGCACTGGGAGACCTTGGGCCCTTTAGGCCAAGGTCTTTGCAGGTACTCACTTAGGGTGAGACAATGCCCATTCATTAAATAAGACAAAGGCCACATGAGTCAAAGCACCCAATTTGACTCATGTGGGAACTGGAGGTTTTAGTTCTAGTATAAAGGTTCAAGGGATAATATGAGTTATATCATATATAGTTTGGCGTTTATTTCACCCACAGAAAATGCGAAAGACAAAAAGGATCCACAGGAACCTAAGAACAGATACAGAGAACTAAATCCATCAGCTCTCCACCAGTAGGTAGAACTTGCAGTTACTATTAGGGCAATGTCTTGAAATTCTAGTAAAATTCCTCTTTTCCACAGGGTCATACATAGTGACTTTCAAACTCAAGAGTGACACCCTGTGATTTATATTCCACCAGAAAATAAGTATATTTTAGGGGTTGCTGAATAAGCAAAATCCTTTCTATTAGACCTGCACAGTCCACATAACTCTCTGGTATTGTCCCCTAAATAGGGTGCTGTTTGGACACTCTTCTTTATCCACAGAGCACACTGCATCAAGAGATCTTTTCCTAGAAGAGCTGGTACTTGCACTCAAACTCAGGCACCTTGAAACTTGGGTTTCTACCTCACGGAGGTAGTTCCAAAGCTGGAACTGTTCTTTTTTAGCAAGTGGGGCATATACACACCTGCCTTTTCAGGAAGCCTTTCAGTACTCTGGTTACTACTTTTTGTTCAGAGAGGAAAGCCTACTCTGTCTGCCTCTTGTGTAAGCACATGTCTACTACTGCCATGTGCTTCTGTTTCAAGTTTCTTTCCTAACATGTATTCCAGAAGATGGAACAGGGAAAAAGTGAAGAGGAAGTCCTGAATAGAGAGAGATGGACCAGATCATTTTTTTGTAGATCATATGGAGTGATTGATGTTTAATCAGTCAGTCTTCAGCAGCCAGCCCCAATCCCTGGAACTCTAATTATGATGCTAGTGGGCATGCTTAAATTCTTGTAAAGTTAGCTGGATCAAATAGATCAGGGACTCCTTTACACAACTATTTAAATTTTTTCAAATGTCCTTCAAGACAGAAATATTCATCACATCTTCTCAATGACATCCTCCTCCAGAGCTTCCTTTGCCATTCACTCTCGTTTGTGAATATATTTCAATTCAACATCCTGTAATTAAGCCCCTATTCTGGTAAGATTCTGTGTTAAGTACAAGGGATATGAAAACAACAATTGTTGTGTTGTCATTGGTGAAGTGCTAAGTGATGTTTTAATATTCTAGTATTAAATACTGTTAAAGCTTAAAGCAACTTTCAGGAATATTAATGCTTTCTTTTTAATAATAACGATCCATACAGCAGCCGTAGCAAGAGGGAGGTGGGTAAGGATGATCACTTGCATTTTCTAGAAGTGAAGTGACTTCTGTGGACGCTCATGGGGGCACATTTGTGACAAGACTCCAGCCTCTGCCTCCCAGCTTTAAGTTGAGAACTCCTTCCGTTCCACTTCGTTTTTGCACAGTCATAATAAATTGGCATATTGGTCTTCAGATTCTGCTTTCTTTACTTCACATTATTTCTAGCCAAACCTTTCCGTATTTCTTTTATATTTCTTGTTTCTTATTTTTTATTGCAATGACAGTAATTCTATAGTCTATCAAGATATTCATCAATTGTTCTGAGCTTTAAAAAAAATTATCTGTTTTAAGATAATACTATATTTCTTGAGCAAGTAGTTAATTTTTTTCTTCTTTCTTAGACCACCTTATCACAATTTGCATTATTGGCTCAAAGGGTATAATTTATAAAATTTAATAGGTGTTTTATAACATTTAACATATTACTGCCAAATTGATCTCCCCCAAAATTCTAATAATTTGTAAATCTAGCAGAGATGTTTGAGCGTACCTGTTTCCTTAGAACATGGACAAAAATAAATGATTATTTTTCTTTTGCTGCCCTAGTGGGTGTGACACTTATTCATTCCTCTCCCAGCTGTGTTTCTCATTCTCTGGCCTTTGCTTCTGTGTCTTAGTTACCTTCTCACTCTGGAACTTTCCTCAATGCTTGGGGCCTTCTGGTCCTGGAACATCCCCTGGGCATGCCAGACCCCTTCTCTCACTAGTGAACTCCTTCGGGGAACTCCATTTGGGGGACAGTTACAGGCCAGATACATTTTATTCTCCTCTTGCCTGTGTTTCTGATTTTCTGGGTTTCGCTGTTATGCCTCCCTGTGCGAGTACCCTCCCCTTTCCCTCCCCCAGGCTTTTTTAGCTCCCTTTTTTTGTATTATCTTCACCCCTTGAAGTATAAGCTTCTCTGAGGGTAGGGACTATCTTTCTTTTTTGCTTATATTTGTATCCCTAGCATTTAGCTGAGTGCCTGGTATATAGAGCTTAATAAATGCTTATTGCTCACCTGCCTTCTCCTGGGAAGAAGACTCTAAGTATAGAATATGCTATCAGATTTAGCAAGGGTGATTTTCAGACAGAACACACACACACACACACACACACACACACACACACACTCACATTACAGGGTTCATATTCAAAGTATTTCCAGATTGGTAGGCCATTCTAGACCTTGTGTTCCACTGTTATGGTCGTCAATAAATCTGCATTACCATCACATCTGTGGCTTTAGAGGGAGACTTTAGTGGAGTTCCCTTCATAGTTGATATAACCATCCCTGTTCCCTACTCTGTGGGTATCCTGAACAATACTTGAACAAAGTTCGAGGCAGATTACGTGTATGGTCATTCAATTTTTAGCTCATAAGCTCCCATCAGTGTTTTACCAGCCAACCAGAGGACACAGTTGGAAACAAAAGATTTTCAATTAAATAGCATAGCAATAAATGCCGAGACAAAACTCCACTCTACACCTAGGGTCACTTTCCCTCAGGTCACCACATCACTAGCAGGGGAAAAGAGCACCTTTAGGGAACACTGAGCATCACAGCAGCACACATAGTACACACGTAGCGAGGACACATGGGATGGTGGATGCATAAAGAACATATCTGAAGGGGCACACACCAAGGGAACCCATGTGGATCAGCTCATACTTCTGCTATTGCAAAGAGTCAATATACTTTGGTAATGTGATCAGATCAGTTGCTTCCTCTGTCAAGGTGGAACAATCTGCATTTCTTTTCTCTCCAATGAATGTGCTTCACTAGGTATTTCTGCTGTCTGCTGGATAGTTTTCCCTGGGTGAGGGGCTCTTGGAGACTGCTTCATGGGCCTCTGCTGCCATCTGCTGGTATTTGACAAGATATGGAATCTTAGATGAATCATACCTCCTAGGTTCTGCTTGAAAAACCTCTACCCCTGGTTTATGCCCTTTGAGGGGGATTTGAACTCTAGTTAGCTACACTTAGCCAGTGTAGGAAAACTCAGGCAATTGTTGCGCTACTTTTTGCACTAACTCCTTTGTTGCCTCCTCTATCTTCTTGTCAGCTGCTTCTTTATATGTCCTCTGAATGCATGAGTATGCAAACATATTTAAATTTTCCTCTAACTTATTAAAAAAAAAACCCAACCATCTTTTTTGTTTATGATCCACCTTGCACTTATTAGGGCATACGGCATAAGGTAAAGATCTAAACTTATCTTGTGCCATATTGTTATCTAGTTTTTTCCAACAATCTTTGGTCGTTGTCCTTCATTTTCAAAGAGGACCAAAATGACAGCATCATGATAAAGGGAAGTTTATAGTTGATATAACTGACTGTGGCTGATTAGATTGATAGGAGCTTGGAATGCTCTACCACAGGCTGGGCACAAATAGTCCGTATGAATTTTTGGGGTGGATACTCCAAATTTGCGCATTCTACATTTACTTTGTGCTGTCTCAATTCTGCTTTGCTTATAGAGCACAGCACCCTTTCTGATGTGGGCAGGCCATGCTGAGCAGTCCTGTGCCATTGTCTCTGATGTCACACAACCAATTCCAAAGTTCTTGAGAGAGACCTTGAGAGTGGCCTTATATCACTTTTTCTGACCACCATGTGATGGCCCGCCCCATACGAGTTCTCCATAAAATAGTCTTTTTGGCAAACGTATATTTTGCATTCGAACAACATGGCTACTTCATTGGAGTTGTGCTCTCTGAAGCTTAGTTTGAATGCTTGGCAGTTCAGCTCAAGCAAGGACTTCAGCGTCTGGTATCTTGTCCTGCTAGGTGATCCTCAGAATCTTCCTAAGAGTTCATATGGAAGTGATTCAGTTTCCTGGCATGGCACTTGGTAGACTGTCTATGTTTCACAGGCATACAACAATGACGTCAACACAACGGCTCTGTAGACCTTCGGTTTGGTAATCAGTCTAATACTTCTTCTCTCCCAAACTTTTCTTCGGAGCCTCTCAAACACTGAGCTAGTTCTGGCAATGCATGCATCAACCTCATTGTCAATGTGTACATCCCTGGAAAGTACACTACCAAGGTAAGTGAACTTATCCACAGCATTCAAAACTTCTCCATTTGTTGTAACCGATAGTTCCATGTGTGGGTGGTGTGATGATGGCTGACTGAGCACCTGTGCTTTCTTGGTATTAATTTTTAGGCCAAAATTAGCACAGGCAGCAAAGAATTGATCCATACTTTGTTGCATCTCAGCTTCAGAGGCTACATTGAGTGCACAATCATCTGCAAACAGAAAATCATGCACCAACATTCCCTCTACTTTGGTCTTGATTTGTAGCCTTTCCAAACTGAAGAACTTACCATCAGTACAGTAGTTGACCTTGATGTCATGTTCATCTTCATTGAAAGCATTTCTCAATATGGCTGAAAACATCAACAATCTTTAATAGAATAAAGGAGGTAGATTAGGGGAATTTCCTCATCAAATTGAAGAGTTTTCCTAAACAATCTGATAACAATGTGAAGGAGTTTCTTATACAACTTGATAACATTGAAAAGTATGGGTAATTATTTGTTGTTGATCCAATTGAAGAAATACCTCAATTGACCTGATGGGAATAATAGGTATTGGCCACTGAATTAAGACAACTGATGGGGCACAAGAAACTTTTAACGATTGTCCAAGAGGATGAGCCATGTCCCCTGGGACCTAGGTGAAAAACAAGTTGGCTTTATTCTGAGACAGTGAAGATGGTCAACTCTTAAGACTGGGCTCTTGATGACACTCTGAGCTATTGATGATTTACTAACTCTTCTTGGAGACAACATCAAGAGCTCTCTTCTCCTCCCTCCCCTGGCAACAGTGTTCTGTGGAAGAGGGCAAGTTCAACAAACCCATCAGAGCAAGACACCTTGTCAAGATATCTTGCCCACTGAGGAGGATCACAGGGATATCATAAGAAAACATCAAGGAATTTGCAGTGCTCTAGGTGTGAGATGTCCATTCATATGTGTTTTCTATATGTATATGTGGACCTCTTCTGCTCAATCTCTGTACTTGTTTACTGCCTCCACTGATGGTGTTGTGGGAAAAGTGTCCCTTAAGTTTATAGAGGGACTGTTCTGTTGTAAATCTTCTTGCTATTGTTACCATCAAAATTAAGATAAACTGAGGCACAAAGTTCTGAGTACATTCAATTTATTGATAAGACTGGTAATTACTAATAAAAAGGATCTTTAGGTCCTCAGCAAGCAAAAAGACCTTGAATGAGGATAGGCAGATTATTTATTTTTAAAATTTAAAAAAGTGTACAATTTATTTATTTTTCAGTTCTCAACGTTCACTTCCACAAGAATTTGAATTCAAAATTTTCTTCCCATCTCTCCCCACTCCCACCCCAGGACAGCATGCACTCCATCCACCCCTGCCTCCAGTCTGTTCTCCCTTCTCTTATTCCTGTTCTTCCATCCCCCTCCCCTCTATTTTTCTGTAAGGCAAAATGGATTTCTAGACCCCATTGCCTGTACATCTTATTTTCCAGCTGCATGCTAAAACCATTTTTAACATTCATTCTAAAAGCTTTGAGTTCCATATTCTCTCCCTTCCTCTCTCTTCACTCACCCTCACTGAGAAAACAAGCAATTCAACATAGGTCATAGATGAAGACAGATAATTTTTACAGACAGAAGGAATAGCATCCAAAAGCTAACAGGGAGGATCACAGATGGGAAAACAATGGCATTGGCTGCAAGCTCGGACCTTCTTGCATCTTATCAGTACGGAAGGCTCATTAATGGTGTCCACCTGCATGGCTAGTTAATGTCACAGCAGTAACAGATCAGACTTTCTTAAAGGACAGCTGGCGTGGCAGAGATAACAGACCAGACTCTCTGGCATCTGCCTGCATTTGTCAAGGACAGCAGATTTCCTTGGAACAAGAACAGTGAAGGAAAATGGAACTTGTAAATTTATTTAACTCAGAGAGGAAAGCAAACTCTTGAACTTGATTTAGAGACAAAGAAATGCAATTGAGGCAGGATACAAAATATTGGTGGTGATATGGGATAGAATTAATTACAAAAATGGAGACAATATCAATTTTATTTTCTCACTATGCTATTCCAATAGATGTTTCTGCTTTGAGCTAATTGTGTCATCTGGCTCACTACTGAACATTTAACATGTGGGTAGTTTTAGGAGTATAGATTCACACTCTAAACCTTGAATTGTTGTTTGTCCTTCATTCCAAAGACGACCAATGACATCATGTGAGTTGGATTTAAGCAAGGTAGAATTGCACAGTCATCAGCCTCACTCTTTTTTCCAGAGTCATTGAAGTCCAGCAGCAAGACAAAAGTCAGGATGACTGGGGATGGCCTGGGATGAGGTGGATGACCTTGGTGTCCTTGATGTCTGACTGAGCTCTAAACACTTTCCTAAATCACCGATGGGTTTGAGGCCTATTAATTACCCTCAACCTGGTTTAGCCTGTCTGTCAAGACAGTTTGCCAGGGTGTGGCCACTGTGCATGCTACAGCTTCTTGGAGACATAGGTGAGAGTCGAGTGCCAGGTAGACACCAAAGGTGAATGAGCAGCCCTGAAAAGACTCAGAAAACCCTCTCACCTCTCTCTTTGAACATCCCATCTACCCCTAAAAGTGGGATAGTCACTCTCTGGAGAACCGGTGCTGATAGTACATGGGGAGGGGAGATAGCCAAAGGAGTATTTCCTTTCTCCAGTTTTGATTTTCCACAGACTTTTCAAACATTAATCTTTTGTGCACACTCTTTCATTTCTGTTACCTCTAGAGCTGGTCCATTGGTCTCTTTTTGTGTTTCTCAACCTTTTCTCCAGATTCTCCATGTGCTTGCTCAAATGTGCAAAATACTACCAGAGCTGAATGCCATTTTCCAGATGTGGTTTTGATCAGGGCAGAGGACAGCATGACTATCATCTCCCTAGTTCAGGACATCATGTTTCTCTTAATGAAGCTTAAGTTTTCTTGGCTGCCATATCAGAGTGTTAAGTTTTCAGGCCACTAAAACTATCACATCTTTTTTAGGTGAATTTCTGTCTAGCTTTGCCTCTTCTGCTTTGTAATTGTGAGCTTGATTTTGTAAATCCAAATACTTTTGTCCCTACACAATTTCATGTCATTCAGTTTAGCCTTATGTTTTGGATTTTGAATTTTCAAGAGATTGTCAGATTCCAGCTATCACCTAGTGTGTTAACTCTCTGTGCTTACCAGCTTTGTGTCATTTTTGAATTTGATAAGCATGTCATGACTTTATCTAAGTAACTGACAAAACTGTTAAAACTTGTTTTCACCATGACTTCCTACCCCATGTAACAGCAAGGACCCCGGCATACATAAGAGCGTCTGCTCTACAGGTTCTTAGATCTGCTTTTCTAAAAAGAAAGCAACTTTTGAAGGGTTAACAATCTACTTTAATTAAGTACATATATCATTCACTTAGTTCAGGAGGAAAAATTCAGCACCCTGAACTTCACAAACAAATTACAAGCAGAAATTACAAACAGAAAGACCAACAGACAGGGTGTCCAACTGTCTGATCATAGACAATATATACTTCATTACCAGAGAGAGAGAAGCATCAGCATCTGGGTTTTTCAAAGCTGGGGAAGCTCCTTAGTGGCTACCCAGAGTCTCATCTGGCACACCAACCTTCTTCCAAAATAATAAGCCCCAAAGCAAAACCTCACTTCAGAGTATATATACTCTTTTCAGAGCTGGGGGCACGACTCCTCATGACCCAGTGCCTCAACAGCAATCAGCAAAAGGTGTGGGCCCTCATACAAAACAAGCTTCCTCCAATCAAGCCTCCCTCAATAGCCCCACCTGAGGCTTATCAATGGACAGGGAAGATTTTTAACTTCCATTACACCCCTTTACCCCTCAGTTCCTACTTTGGTCATCACCCCTGCATCGGATATATTCCCTTTCCTTCTTCCTTTTCCTCTCCTCCCCAACAACCCACAATAGATGTCTTCATACCTCCTCTTATCTTGCTTTCTTAACTCTCACTGTCTGTCTTCTGACCTCATCATTTAACCAAAATTAGCAGTGATCTCTTATTCCCAAATCTAATGGCCCTTTCTCAATTCTTATCCTTCTTGACCATTTCGCAGCCCTTGACATTGGTCGTTACTACTTTTTCCTGGCCACTCCTCTCTAGGTTTTCATGACACTGTTCTCTCTTTTTCTTCTATCTTTTTGAAAGGATCCTATCAGTCTCTTTCCTACATTTGTATCCAGGTCTCCCCAACTAACCATGGTTATCCTTTAAGGTTCTGTCATGGGTCCTCTTCTCTTCTCTACCTATCCTCCTGTCTTAATGAGTTCATCAGCTCCCATGGACTCAATGCAAATCTCTATGCAGATGAGTCTTAGATTTATGTAATTTTAATTTTTCTCCTGAGTTCTAGTACCATAAGGCAACAAACTTCCCTTCATCTTAAATCTTTTTCCTGCCAGTTGTCTTGACTTTTGTCTTGCCACTGGGATTTGATAACTGAAAGAGAGAGTAAGACTGATGACTTCACACAATTCTACTTTACTTAAATTCAATTTATGTTCGGGTCAAATGGCATCATTTTTTGATTCAATAATTTTATCATTTTATTATTTTACCATGTTAATGCTTTATTATTTATTATTTTATGATCTTATTATTTTTCCTACCTCAAAGTCTTGTGATGATGCACTACTGACAAAACAGCAGAGATAGATACACTGGAAGTTGTAGTTACAACCCTGCACACAGGCAGCCCAGGTCATAGGGTCATCTTCTCATTGGACTGAAGCAGTAGTGGGATTTGGCAGTCCCCTAGGTGTCTGAGTAGTCTTCTTAACGACCATACTGCTCACCTCCTGGTATGAGGAAGGGGCTAGAAAAGGCACCCTAACATTTTTCTGTTTCATCTAACACTAGTCTGATTACCATGGCACTTGGGGCTCCCACTCTGCAGTAGAAGCACAAAAACATGTTACAAAAACTTTTCCAAAGATGATTTCACTCATTATTGTGGAATGTGCACGTGCTTATGGAGAACAAGGAATCCAGTAAACCCAAAAGATGAATAGCTCTTGTTGTGAAAGAAAACTCAGTAGGTATTGCATCCAAATAGCAGCCTTGAGTGAAACAAGGCTGGCAAATAAAGGCCACCTTATTGAAGTCAGAGCTGGATACACATTTCTGTGGAGTGGCTCCAGTGATGGGGAGTGCCATGAATATGGCAAAGATTTCACAATCAAATCTAATCGAGTCAACAAGTTTGTATACCTCCCCAAAGGAAGGCTTGAGATAATACCGCTTGCAAAAAAGTGCCATGCCACTATCATCAGAGCATATTCTCCCACCATGACGAACCCTGAGGAGATCAAAAAAAAATTTTATACAGACCTGGAGATCCTTATCATCAATGTGCTGAAAGAGGACAAGCTTGTAATTCTGAGTGACTTTAATGGCAGAGTAGGCACAGACCATAAAACATGGCTGGGAGTCCTTGGGAAAAATGGAATCAGAAACAACAACAGCAGTGGTCACTTACTATTGAGGACTTGTATGTCTTATGACGTTCTCATTACCAACACTATCTCCCATTTACCTAAATGCAACAAAACTTCATGAATGCACCTTTGCAAGAAACATTGATATTTAATAGACTATGTCATTGTAAGGAGAAGAGACAGAGAGGATGCAATGAAGGCTATATGTGGCACAGAGTGCTGGACTGATCATAGAGTTATCCTTTCCAAGCTAAATATTTATATTTCACAAAAGCAGTTGTCCCAAGGCATGACAACTATCGGAAGACTCAGCATTAACAGATTAGAGTGCTTCTCCATATAGGAACAGTGTTACTGACATAGAGCAAAAGCTGAGTCAACACATTGTTGGCAATAGTAGAGCAGAAAAGGAGTAGGTACCTTCCAGAGATCTGGTATACCGCACCGCATTTATTCATCTGGGCCAGAACACTTGAAAACATCAGGACTGGTTTGATGAAAATGATGGGGAAATGAAAAAGATGAAAAAACAGAGAACTCCAGAGGGTCAACCAGCAGGATAGTTTCTTTGTCTCTAAAAAGGCAGTGTTTAACTCCATAAAAAGTAAAGTGAAAGCAAAGCTTAGAGAGATGCAGGATTCTTGTCTCAGTGAGAAGATAGATGAAATTCAGTTTTACGCTGATAGTAACAACTCAAAACCCTAGAGGCTATTTATGGGCCAAAGACCTTTGGTGCATCTTAACTACTTAGAGCTGATGGAGCCACACTGATCAGAGATAAGGAAATGATCCTGAAGAGATGGGCTGAAGCTACTGACTGCACACCACAGGTTGAAGGCGATCTCTCTCTAGTCAAAGAAGGTTTTGAATGCCATTAGGCTTCTCTCATGTGGCAAAGGACCCGGTACTAATTCTATTCCAGCAGAGATTTACAAGGCAGGGAGTCCACTGCTCATACACAAGTTGACTGAAATCTTTTGGGTAATATGGCAAGAGGAGGTTACTCCCCCAGGAGCTCATAAATGCCACCCCTGTCCATCTCTGTAAAGGAAAAGAAAATCATTGCTGGCAAGATTCTTGCCACAGTCCTCCTTAATCAGGTTATCCTTCACCTGTGACTTCAGAAAGGGCCATGGAATGGTCGACATGGTATTTACGGCCTGACAACTCCAGGAGAGATGCTGGGAGCAGAACAGAGGTCTGTATACAACACATGTTGATTTAACCAAGGCCTTTGATACTGTTAGTTGTGAGGACTTGTGGAAGATGATGGTGATATTTGGTTGCCTAGAGAAATTAATTGGTATCATATGCCAATTTTATGATGTCATGCCTGCACGTGTTTTGGATAATGAATGATGCTCTCATACTTTCCCAGTCACCAATGGAGTGAAGCAGGGCTCTGTGCTTGCTCCCTTGCTTTTTAGCATAATGTTTTCAGTATTGTTGTCAGATGCCTCCAACGAGGACAAAAATGACATGAAGGTCAACTACTGCAATGATGGTTAATTATCTAACTTGAAAAGGCTACAAGACAAGATTAAAGTGGAAGGAGGGTTGGTATGTAACTTTTTGTTCTCAGATGGTTGTACACTCAATGCAGTCTCTGAAGCTGCGATATAACAGAATACAGATCAATTCTCTGCCACTTGTGCTAATTTTGGCCTGGCAATCAACACTAAGAAAACGGGGATTCTCCACTAGTCAGAACTACATCATCCATATGTAGAACCATCAGTTACAGCAAATGGAGAAATTTTGAATGCTGTGGATAAGTTCACTTACCTTGGCAGTATACTTCCCAGGGATGATCACATAGATGGTGAAGTTGACACATGCATTGCCAGAGCTAGCTCATTATTTGGCTCCAAAAGAATGTTTGGGAGAGAAGAGATAGTAGGCTACAGAAAAACATTAAAGCCTACAGTCAAGGGCTGTGAGTTACCCCACAGCAAGTGAGTTCTCTTCCCTTTATAGTCTTCCCTGACAGGTTCCTATAAATGTGTGCCTAGCCTACAACACAGATGTTAAGTACACTGATGGGAAGAGTACTATCTAGGTTTAACATGAGTATTGCGATGTATTTATCATTTATGCCTTTCCTTTAGCATATTTGTAGCTATAGTATTGTTTGTCTTATTGTTTAGTAAATAGTTATGTTTAAGAAAAATGTAAAAGGTTAACACACACTGGGATATGTATTTATACATATTCATATATAGAGATGTTGATATAACAAATACATGCATACATTATACAAAAATTAGGTGGTTTTTGACCAATGACAACAGAAATGAAGTCCCCATGAAGTGATTAATCCTGACTATGCTGTTCCTCTGTGCCCTCTGAACATGTCCCTTAGTATCAACCCTTTAGTTGCTCTAAGAGAGTGCATTGGGGGAGGGAATGAGTAAAAAATACCTTAGAGTTCTTGAAAACAGGCATAGCGGCAAAATGCAAAGACCATGAAACCTAGACTCACCTTCAGTTCCCATGCTGCCTGTGTCACTTTGGGCAAGGGACCCTCCCTCTTCTATTTTTGTAACTTTATCAATGAGATTATACTTTCTCCCTGGGGATTTCACACCAAGGCTGTGTATTTTAAGGCATTGTCAGGCTTCCACCTATTTCATGATGGAAATGACCTGGGACCCTGATTAGTTCCTGCATCATGAGCAGTTAGGGCCTTTAATGAACACTTTGGGCAAGGCTTTATGAAGCAGACCTTTCCAGAGCTAATCAAGCACTATTTTGCTATGGCATTCTAAGCCCTTAGGTAGGTTGTACTGGAAGCAGAGGAGTAAGAAGCATTCTCCCCTCCCCTCTTAGAATCAGGTAGCATTAGCCTAGGATGGATGTACCCTTCTGGTTAAGCTTCTTTTGAGTCCAAAAGGCTGGCACTTGCTCTCTGGTACATAAGCTATTCATCAGGGAAGATACTACAGAGAACTAAAGTGTCACAAGTACTAGCACAATCTGCACAAACACACACACACTTATGGGTACAAAGAAGCCAAGAGAGGAAGTAATAGGATTGCTGCTCAGCAGCTCTTCAGTGGCTGGGCATGTATGGAGCCACTGGGACTCATGGGAAAGCATTTGCCTCCCACCTCTGTTCAGGTTGCATGTTCTGTGGAAGTCTGTCTTTTCTCCTCTCAAGCTGGTTTTCATGGAAGAACTGTGAGATTGTGGGCCCTCCCCTTCAGGGGGTCTAAGCCTTCAGAGAGAAAGGTCAAATTTCTCTTTAAGGTTACTCAATTTATTAACATTATATATTAGCATATACAGACTAGATGCCTATTTCTGTACCTACTATAAATAAACATTAGGTTATAGGATGGTGGCCACTCTTTTCACGCATTTTTATCTGAAGATTTCTGTAAATGGGCAAAATTCATGAAGACTTGCTCCAGGGAGATCTGACTGATGGAGTAGTCTTCCAGTTTGTATAGATCTTTGTTTTTTTCCAAGATACCAAACACCTGTGGGGCAACAAACAGTAACTGTTAATAAAGTTTTCTGCAAACCAGGTGGGGAAAACTCAGAGTTTTTGGTTCCTAAGCATGTCAGATCATGAAAGTTAAGACGCTGGAAAGGAAAGGGTGTTGGAAAGGGAAAGAGCTTTTTGTGTCTTTGCTGAATACAAAGTGTGAAAATAATAGCCCCAGAACCCTTTGATGTGAAAGGAAGTGGAGATGAAAAATATCCCAGAGGTTCTGTACCTTGGCCTGTTGGAGATGGCCTCCAGGATAGTAAAGTCCTTTGGGTCATATATCTATTAAGCACAGTGTTCTCAAGTCTGTGCTCAGTATATATAAAATTTAAATCAGTTTGAGAGAATTAGGGCTAAGAAGTACTGGCCAGTGTTGGCATGGTGAGTGTTGGAAAAGTTCAGAGAGAAGTAATGTGTAAGAGGATAACAGGTAGAAGGATTTTCACCCAAGAAAAGTCAAAGGTTCCCTATGGAGCAGACTGTCACATTTCCAGCTATCTAGGTGGCACCACGAGATCATGTGTTCTCTGTGAGGGCAGAAGCTTTCTTCTTGCACCCTTCCTTGGAGGCAGAGTTAGGATGGCTGGCCTTTGTGAAATCTGGTCTCCTTACTTACCTTTGCCCAAGTGAGGTCCTTGCTAGGCAGGTGGTAGTGAACCATCCCTTGGTGCTCATCTTCTAGGGCATTGCCTGACAAAGAAGAAGAGATGTAGCCTGTGAGGGATGGGGTGTGGAGAAGGCCATTCCTTGGCAGATTTATTTCTCAATCTAGTTTAATAGCTAAAGTCAATTCCATTATTCATGATACTTGATAGGTGTGGATAACACAAAAGAGCAGAAGTTTTTAAAAAAAGAACACTAATGCTTTATTTATCCATAATATTTATTTATCCTTAATATCCTTATTTATGTTGAAAGTGAGTCATTTGATTTAATTTTCTAGTTGCTAAAGTTTAACCTTTTAAAAGATAAAACTTAGAACATTTAAAGTATTTGTTGATGAAAATCTTTCTAAAGCACACGATATATCTTTCTTTATTGTAGCGTATTGTACTGTAAACTGACTACACCCAAGATATTTAATACCCTTGATTATTCAGGGTCAATTTGGATCTCAAGTACTATGATACATTAAAAATGTAGCTGTAGATGAAGATGAAGAGGGTGCGAGAGTTAAGGATGTATGTGCACCCATCCCAGGTGCAGCCTTAGAACTTGGTTTCTTGAAGAAGTCTCTTTTATTTGTGTTTTTTTTTTTTATCATTTCCCCCCTCTTCTCATAAAAGATGGTGGGAAGCATAATAGACAACTGCATCGTCTCCTGGCCTTCTCTTTCTGCAAAATGAATTGGTCGCTCAAGGTTCAGGCAGCCTTCTTTCTTCCCAAATGGTTTTTCTTATTCTCTAGAAAGAAAATCATCTTTGCTGTGAATTGTGCTTCAATTTGTTGGCAAATATCATTCTAACCACTAGCTATCCTTTCTGCATCAGTAACACAATGGACTTTATATTCACTCTTATATCATTTAGGCTTTTGATGGTGTGTGAAGCAAGGTATACTTCATTTTGAGAATTCATGGGACGCTGTCTTAAATAGGGCTTACTCCAAAGCCTATATATTCTCCATTCCTGGAGAAAATATGACAAGATAGAGGTTGCAATTTTCTCTAAGTTCTCCTTGAAGTACAAGTTTGAACAGAATTCTAGGCACAGGGAACACTAAAAAAAAGTTGTTAATTGTTGTAAAACAATTGAAAGTTCTCTATAGGGGACCTGATTGTGATGGCTCAATTTGATGTGAAATCTATTTTGTAATAATATATTCTGAACAACATCCTGAACTATAGGTAAATCTGTGAAATAATACAGGAGGCAGGAAGATGACAAAAGATATTTCCAGAATCCAAAGCTGCTTCCTCAGGATGAACTCTTTGACTGCCTAGGAGTAAAAGAGCTTTTCAACTGGATTCAATTCAATCCAATCCATTCTAATCCAGTCCAATAAACCACATAGGGCTATTTGCTCAAACAATGCAGAACTATCCTAGCTCCCTTTCTGGAACTGAGTCTTTTTCCAATTCAACTTCTCATAGTTCTCAGGAGTGAGTCCACTCTGTCTCCTCTTTTCTTTTTTCCTTCTTATTTCTCTTGATTCCTTGTCCTGCTGCTTTCCTTCCTTTCCAGCTTTTGTACCAGATGGCTTGTCTTTCATCACGTCCACCAACCAACAAAGACTTTCTTCCCTCTGGTTGAAAACTGACCAAACATGCTGGATGTTCATTTCTTCTTAGCTGCTTTTGTCTTTCTCATCACTTAGGGACTGGTCCACTGCTGACAAAGACGCCCAGCTCTACTAGCATCCCTTTGTCTGGTTAGCAGTCAGAGATGAGTGGAGAAATCAGAGAGAATGTTAGGTTTAAATTTATAGTTTCTTATGGTTGAGACCACCAGAAGGCTGACTTCAAGAGAAATGAGGAATCACAATATGTCTTTTTTGCTTTGGAAGACATTGGGTAATTGCTTTCCTGGGAAATGTTCCCAATGATGCTTGGCATCTGCTTGCAGTGTTCTTTAATAGCATGCTACCTGATCAGTTAGAAAAGGCAAAGAGGGTGTAATTGGTGGCAGATGAAAGTCAACCTGGGATTTAAAACTATCCAAAGATAAACAGTACTTGGATATGTAAGAAATAATTAAGAACATAGAGATATCCAAATAATTAAGAGGCTCTAGTTATCTTCATAAGGATGGAAAATACCCAAAGGGGCAGTTGCTGAAGGGGGTCTAGTCAGAGCCTCCCACACCCTTTTTCTTTTTCAGCAACGTCCCAGGAGTTAGGGGGTTACACAGGGAAGAGTTTTGCTTCTTGGAGCCCAAACTACTTACCTGGAAAGGTCTGTTCGACAAACTCCTTGAATGCCTCCACGTAGTCTGTTTTGGCGCTCGGTTTGATCTTGGCCAGCAGAGTGTATCCACTCCCAAACTTGCTCTTGAGGTGCTGCGGGCTGCCGATGCATTTGAACTGCCCGTTCACCATGATGGACAACCTAGTGCATAAAGCCTCGCACTCTTCCATGCTGGGGAGACAAGAGGCCAGGAGGAAGAAGCATTGAGGGCCCCCTTGAAGATCAAGGCTGTGCCAGGCACAGCCAGGGCTCTGTGTTTGAGCTCTTCTAATGGCAGGCCTGGCCCTTGGTCTAGATCAGTAAATGGTGACACTGGCAGAGTCAAAATACCTAAATATGAGGTGCTTCTTCTCTGGCACCACCTTCTATACCACTGCGAGGCACATAACTTCATTGAAAAGCTGTGCTCAATATCAGAAGAGTCCGAGATTTTTCCCCTCCACCCCAAAAATTTCCAGGTCTAACAACTCAGCTTCCTTCCCTATAATTCAAAGATTTTTGAAATATGAATAAGGACAATGACACATGTTCACAACCCTTGTTTCCCACTACAGTTTTTGCCCTCCCTCCAAAGAACTGAGCAAAGCATGGGTCCTACCTATGAGAGGTGATGACAATGGCTCTTCCAGCTTCACGACTCCGTGTCACCGTATCCCAGAGCAGGCGTCGGGCTACGGGGTCCATGCCTGTGGATGGTTCATCCAGGAAGATGACTGAGGGCTCTCCGATCATGGCAATGCCAGTGCTCAGTTTGCGCTTGTTGCCACCACTATGTGGAAAGGGAGCAGAGAAAGAAGGAGATAGTTATTATCTATCTAGGAGCATCAATTTCTAGCTTCCATGATAGAACAAAGGAGAGATACATAAGGCAAATCCCAGGGCCCCTGAAAATGGTAAAGTATGAATTTGTAGCTCCCTACATAGTAAGCCTATATTATTTTAACTCCAATAAAATTGAAGGTCATTGAACATTGAAAAATCAAAGCAAGAATAACCTAATGGAGATGAAATGGGGAATGGGACTGAGAGAGTAACATAGTAGATAGAATGCTTGACATGGAAGTCAAGAGACTTGATTTTGAATCCTGCCTCAGACATTTACTAAATGCGGGACTATAGGCAAGTCATTAACTTCTTTTAATCTCAGTTTACTCATCTGAAAAAATTAAGGGGTTGTACTCAATGACCTCTAAGGTCACCATCAGCTTTAAATATATGATCCTATAATAGATTAAAGTTGCTGAAGAGTAAATATAACTATGAATAAAGGACAATCAAAAGATATAATGTATTTAGATCTTCAGAAATGATGACATGACTTGCACCTGACTTTGTTTTGAGTGAGGGAGGGCTGTGCAAGGTCATCAGCCTCATTTCTCCAGAGCCATCTGAATCCAGTGACCAGATATTCATCAGGATGACTGGAGATGACCCAGGATGCACTGGGAGAGCTTGGCCCCTTTAGACCAAGGTCTATTCAGGTACTTACTTAGGATGAAGTAATGCCCATTCATTGAATAGGTCTATTTAAGAAGTAGCCAGGGCATGGCCCCTTTAATGGGGTAAAGAAAAAGAAAGACATCAGGCTGGGAGGGAAACAGCAACAGTTACTGTTGATAATCACTCTTAAGCCGGGAGGGTCCAGAAGAGCCCTTAGGCAGGGGCCTAGTGTTGTCAGTATATGAGCTTCAGGTCTTCCTCGGTAATGAAGGACAAACACAGTAATCTGTAGACACAGCTGCCTGAATGGGGACGCAGGTAGCGAGGTAACTCAGCTCCTCCTCTCCTGTCTGTCTCCCCCTCCCCTTCCTTCTCCTCTCCAAAGGAAGGTAAATTTGGATGGCCAAGATTGTGCTAAGTGCTTTTAGCATATATTATCTCATCTGATCCTCACAACCCTGGGAAGTAGGTGCTGCTACTATTCCCATTCTACAGTTGAGGAAACTGAGGCTGAGGCTAAGTGACTTGGTCAGGGTCACACAACTAGTAAATACCCAAGACTGCATTTGAACTCAGGTCTTCCTGATTCCACACACTGTTCCACTTAGCTGCCTGCTTTCAATGAACAAATGTTTATTGACTGACCAATTAGAAAGAAGAGACAGTGAGCCAGCAAGCCAGTGAGGTCTCTTTTTGGTGAAGCAATGTAGCTCCAAGATTTTGTTTCCTGAGTGCTCGTTATGTGTAAGGAAGTATGCTAGGCCATGCAGAACTTTCACCTGTGTGGACCACTCCCAGTGTGGAATTCCACTAATGAACATCAGCCATTTATCTGTAACTTCTAGTGTGAGCTGGGAGGTGCCTGAGGAAGGCCCTGGGCCTTTATCTTTCTTATCTTATCTTTAGGCTGGCCTCCCCTTAGCCATGCCAAGCTTCCCCTTGCTGAACAATGGAAAGAGGAAGACTAAATGAAGCTGTTCCTGTCCTCAAGAAACTTCCATTCTACTGTGTTAATACAACATGGAAACAGACAATGAGATTTGAGGAGGCAGAGAGCACTTAACTGGAGAGAACAACGAAGGCTTTATGTAGGTGGCGCCATTGGAGATGAACTCTGAAGGAAGCTTCATTCTAAGAGGTGGAGTTGAAGGGAGAGCATCTGAAGCATGGCTACAGGACTGTGCAAAAGCATAGGAGCAGAATGTAATATTGATTTGGGGCATTAACTAATAGGCCACTTTGATTGGGATATAAAGTGTGTGGAAGGATGTGATACTGGAAAGGTATCTTTGTGGAGAGCTTTAAATTCCAGGCATTTTATCTTAGAGATAATAGCTACTGAAAATTTCTGGATGGGGTAGTGAGGTGGCTTTATCAACCTGTATCTTATGAATATTACAATGGCATCTATGGAGAAAACCAATTGGAGAAGCAAGAGACTGGGAGCTTCAAGGAGAGCATTTAAGAGGCTCCCGAAATAGTCCTGGTGAAAGATGCTGGAGATTTGGTGATAAAAGAGATATTGTGAAGACAGAAGCCATTTGACTTGGTAATTGACTGACATAAGATTAAAGTAAAGAGTCAAAGATACTGAAGACGTGAACCTGAATGAGTCCGGTATCAGAGAAGCTAAGGGAGAGGAGAATATCCAGTTGAATAGGGTGGTTGACAGTTTCAAAAATTGCAGAGAGGCATGTAGACTTGAGAAAGTCGAATTGTAGAATTGAGAAAAAAGCCATTTGATTTTTTAGTTAAGAGATCATTGATAACTTCAGTTGAGTGGTGAGTTTGGAAGCTAGATTTTAAGGTTGAGAAGTGAGCAGAAGGTGAAGAAATATAGGCAAATCATTTAGGCAACTTTTGGGGGGGTTTGATCAGGAAAGTGAGAAGAGCTACAGCAGAATAGCTCGAGGGGCCGGCAGAGTCAAGGGTTGTTTTTTTAAGGATGGTAGAGACTTAGAAATATTTGCAGGCAGCAAACCAGGTAGTAGATAAGGAGATACTGAAGATGAGAGAGAGGGAAGCAACGCTTTAAGGGACAAGTTTATGGAGGTGGAAGGAGTGGGTAAAATCAAGGGAGAGACAGAGAAGGATCATTTCTCTTCCATGTATATTGCAACAAAGGAGAGAATAAAGAATGATGTAGACAGGTTTTGAGAAATGGAACAGGAGAGGAGTAAATTATTAAAAAATGGCTTCTGTTTTCCTTGTATCTCTGTGTTCCATTGTGGAGCGTGCCTCAGAGGACACATCTTTTTGTGTATCTCTGTAGCCTAGTTAGAGATTGAGTTCAGGTAAGATTGAAAGGTCTGATAGGATGAAGCTGTGACCATAATCTAGACAAGACCTTGTGAGTCATTTGTTCAAGAGAGCATGTGGTAGACGCCATGGAGCCCTGACAATACTTCAATACCTGAGTTGAGTCACTTACTCTTTAATCCTTAATCCTGAAAATGAGATGCTTGCTTGTTAAAAGAGAAGGACAAGGGAGAGGGGATGGGGAATTACAATGCCGCACCTGTAGGTTTTGGTGAGCTTCTCTGAGTGGACCTCTAGAAGCAGCTCCTTCAGCACATTCTTCACAATGCCATCAATTTGGTGCTCGGGGATGCCACGGAGCCGTGCATACATGACCAAAGTCTCTCGTCCTGTCATGTGGTCCAGTAAGGCATCAAATTGAGGGCAGTAACCAATATGTTGTCGTACCTGAAATACCAGCAAAGACCCAGGTAACAGATACAGATTTAGTGGTGGCCCCAAATAGGAAAGTCTTATCTTATTGTAAAGGGGTAAGTCCAGGAAAGGCATTCCAAAAAAGACTGTAGGGGGTATAATTCCCAAAAGTTAAACATAGTGTCTGTTTCCTGTGTCTGTTCCCTTACACTGTTATCTAAAATTCTGAATTGGAGAAGGTAAAAGACCTGGTGCCCTGCCCAGAAAAAGTTTGTTCCCTATAGAGTCTGTAAATGCTTTCTGTTGCCAGGAGGGCTTTGGGTTATCTGAAATTGGACCTTGTTGGAGTGAATTCGGACCTCTCAATGTCTTTTATTTTGTCAGAATTCTCTCTAGGATTACTTTGAAACACAAACCTAAGAGGGTCCCTTTAGGTGACCAATAGATCACAACTAACCTGTTTCTCTGCCAGCTCCTCCTGGGAAGGTTTGTCTCATGCAGAACATGGAGACAAAGTTATACTTGGGAAATGACATAAAAAGATCCTGAACAGCTCAGTAATATTACCAACTTCATTATGATTTCATAGTGGCTAGTCATGTACCATCATGAAGTTTCATTATCACAGATGAGAAAAGTAAAGAGAATGTTGCCCTGAGTTGTAAGGAAATGAGCCTGGGAACAGAGCAGGTATTCAGATGCAGAGAAGTTTGTCCAGGAACACAGAAGAGTGATAATGGGAAGGAATATTTCAAAACCAATCAATAACATTAAGAGGATCTGGATTTTTACTGGAGAGGATAGACTCCTCTTTATGTTTTTTTTTCTGTCAAAAACACTTTTAACAGAGATTCTGGGACCTGGACAGACCTGATTTAACTATATTGGGATCACAATATTTACAGTTAGAAAAAATTTTAGAAATCATCAAGTACAACTTAAAAAAATAATAAATATATGAGCAAAACTGGGCCTAGAGAGTTGAAATAACAGCATGACACAGTGGAAAGAACGTTGGAGTTTTAGACAGAGTTTCTTTGGCCTTCAGTTTTCTTCTATATAAAGTGACAGATTGGATTAGATAACTTCCAGTTTTGCTTCCAAGGTCACAAAGATAAGAAACACAGCTGTAATTTGAACTCAAGTCTTCATATCTCAAATCCAGTGCTAAACTGACATCCATATGTGTGTAGGCCACATTGACTTAATTATGCAATCGACTGCATTTGGTTTCAATTAAATAATTAATTCAAACAAATATGTTGCTAGTTTGTCACTTGGCAACAGTCAGTTACATTGCAATAGTAGCAGATAGGCTCTTATTATCTAGGAATTCAAGTACACTAGCTAATTGTTATTATTATTATTATGGATAAAGCCTTGGGTAGGCATCAACTTGGAGTAAGAAAGGCTGTATTTGACTCAACATGGACTTAATGTTTCACATTCAGAGACTAGCTTCTGTGGTTATATTTATTTTATAGATCAGGAACTTGAGGTCCAGAGAAATTAACTGATTTTCCCCAAGGTGGCATCTATGGTGGAATCAGGTCCAGAATTCAGGTCTTTTGCCCTTCCAAGACAGTTCTGGTATACCACCACTTTTCCTCTGATATAATAAAAACATTCTATTTCCTCATGGGTCTGTATGGCCCTAAGAAAGGCAACATTTCAAGGCAATCCAGAGATAGACAATAGAACCACGAGGACCTGGGGTAAGACTTGAGATACATTTGGACAGGAGAAGTTGTATTTTGGTCTTTGAGTGCTTACCTGGCATAAACAAAACACAACAAAAAACAATACTGACTTATTCAAACACCTTCAGCAGTTAACAGAGGCAGTTAAGACTGCTTAGATGCCAGATATCTGACCAAGAGGCTGGGTGTAGACTAGGGAATCTGTAGTCCTGGAGAGACCTGGGGGAGCTCTCTTTGTCATTCTCAAGACAATGATGAAGAATGTATCAGTTCTTCCACTTGTACTGCAGTAAAGGGCCCAGGTTGGGGATTACTGAAAACATTCTCTACTTGAACTTTCCCCAAACTTATACCATATGTTGCCTAAGGGATAGTCATTCCCCCTAAGAATGATATCTTTGCTTCTAGTACCTTCCTTGAACCACTCCCTTTCAGACAAACACTACTTCTCAAGGTTGCATGGTTCCACCAGCATCATACCTTTTTGATGTGGGTTTTGATACTGTAGCCGTCAATATAGGCCTCCCCAGAGGTGATAGTTTCATCCCCAGTCAGCATTCTGAAGGTAGTGGTTTTCCCTGCTCCATTGAAGCCAAGCAATCCAAAGCACTCCCCTCTCTGGACGGCTAGGAAGATCCTGTTTACAGCCAGCAAGGGCACTCTACTGCCGTATACCTGAGATTTATCCAAAAAAAAACCCGGCACTTGGCAAAAACACAGCTCATGAACTTGTAAAATCAAAGGTACAGACCCTTAAGTAATTACTACTCCCATTTCCCAGAGCAGTTGAGTAATTGTTGTGTCCTTCTAGTTTAGTTAATACACAGGGCTTCCTGCTGACCCATGGACACTTATCAGTCTCGAGTCAGGACTGACATACAATTTATATACAATACACAATTTATATTAGGGGTTCATAACCTGGGGTCTGTGAACTTGTTTTTAAAAATATTGTGACAGTGTTACAGCAATATAATTGGTTTTCTTTGTAATCCTATGTATATTTTATGAATTTAAAAACACTATTCTGAGAAAGAGTTCATAGGTTTCACTAGACTCCCAAAGGGATTGCTGACATAGAAAATGTCAGGAACCCCTGCCTAGATGCAGGCTCCTTTTAAATATGCAGCAATGACATCTAGAATCAATGATGGTTCCACATAGGTGGGTAGCCATCCACTCTCTAACTCAAAAGGAATTCTGATACCCCCTGTGTTAACTTGATACCACACACATACAAGACTGGTATAGGTGTGAGAAGCTCCAACTCTTTCTGTCTGATTCACCCCAGAACTACAGTGCCTCCAGATCTGTGGGCTGACTCGCGGTCCAGCCATATGTCTGGATTGCCCACCTTCTGAGAGGAGCTTTATGTGCAGGGCAAACAAAGATGGGGACCCAGCTGTGGATGTGTCTACCTCGTGTCCTTCTTCAGTGACTAGTTTTATGTACTTTGTATCTTATAGCTACATCAGCTTACTGTGAGGCTTTGCTGTTGCTTCTTGAAATCCAAACCCTGCTTAGCACAACCCCTTTCTTTTCTTCCATGGCCCCCGGAATTGACCCATATGCTTCTGGCCAGATGTCATCACCTATGCTTCTGACTGGCCTCTTTCCCTTTCCTAGTTCCCCTAGTTTCTCTCTTTCCCTCCTGTCCCCAATCGTAGACATATGGCCCTAGGAAGGCTCCAAGAGTTTTTATGATTTGTGACTACAGGGGTAGAAATAGAAGATGTCTTAAATACTTCCTGGTGTTTGCCAGGAGGCAAGTAGTGCTTAACCTGGTATCCTTTAGATTCCCCTCTTGGCTCTCTTAACAATTCATCTTTCTGTTTTTGTCTTGAGAACCTGGAATCTTTTACTCCTTTTTTCTACCTGGGAATGGTAACATCAATTTCCACTTTCACCTTCCCTTCAAAAAGGAATACTCCTTTTGGGCTCCTCCATTTTCTCTCTTGCACATAGATGCTGTGGGAGATACAAAGGCTTACAAAAGAACTGGTGGCAGGTCTTTTAGTCCCTAAAGAACTCAAATGACATTCATCTACAACTAAGAAGAAACTCCTGGCTTTTTTTCATAGTATATTCCTATTTCTCAAGAGAAATTTATCTTAGGTCACTGCCTTATACTCCAGCAACTAAGGGAAACTACACATAGATCCCAGAGATCAGGCAATGCATTAATTATATCTGTACATATATTTGATAGTTCTCTGTTGAGGAAGGAAACAGGCTTTCATCTGACTTTACCTTTGTGAGTTCCTTAATAACTAGTGGAGTATCGTGCAAAAGGTCTGTAAGGGATTCCTCAATTTTCTTCCTTTCATTTTCCACATCTTCATCTCTGGGAATGCTTCCTTTTCTGCTATGCACTTGTGCCTATATTGCAGAGATAAGGATCATAGATGTGAATACCTTTCAGGAATCCTACTTGAGTTGGAGGAGATGATTGTGAAACTGGGGAAAGCAGGGACTTATGGGGCAACAGAAATGAACTGGATTCTCAGAGATACTAATAACAGACACTGAGAAGAACTTTTGTGAGATGCCCTACTCTGAATTACTGCTCTTACAGGCATCCTTATCTTCCCCTGACCTAGGACACAGACAAATGGGTCTCACACAACCAGGATTAGGAAATTCCAGAAACAAACTTCACGTGGAATCCTATGCACACTGAGAACTTTTTAGAAAAGCAACAGGGTTGTCTGTCTTCAAGACTGAATGCACTAGACCAAAGTGCCAAATTTTAGAACAAGTAGTCTTAACTGTTTCCTTGGACATATAGAAAAAGGGCTTCTCTCCTGTGTGGCCATAGCAGATGGTGGCACATAGAGTTCTATTCAGCTGACTTGATTTTTATAAAAATAATGGTTATATTGTGACTAGTCAACAGACTAACTTATGAGTGGAGAATGGGGAGCTTGCTGATCAAAGGGGCTTCTGGGTCAATACTTCTGTGATTCCCTCTATTTATCACTGGAGTCACAGAGTCTTAGAGGTGGAAGGAACTTTAAAGGTCATTTAGTTCCACTTGCTTTCCCATGAAGCATTTCCATTTTTGGACAGCTGATTGTTGGAAAATTGTTCCTGACTTGTAGTAGCAATATACCTTGCTGTGAATTTCACATTGTCAGGAAAACATTTTCCTGAGTTCAAATCTGCCTCAGAAACTTACTTGCTGTGTGACTCTTGGGAAGTCATTTATGCTGTTTGCCTCAGTTTTATCACCTGTAAAATGAGCTGGAGAAGGAAATGACAAAGCACTCTAGTATCTTTGCTGAGATAACCCCAAAAGGGGTTACAAAAGAGCTGGACACAACTGAAAATGACTGAACAACCACAACAGGGAGCTTGGGACAAAGGGTTTGAATAATTTGCTGATTTTTTTCACATGATTCAAATTGTTTTCCAGAATGGTTGGGCTAATTCACAGCTCCAACAGTGCTACAGTTTGCTAAAGTGTTACGTACATGGTCATTTATTTAAAGTTTAGACAGCATAGTATTTAGAACTGGGAGAAACTTTAGAGACCATTTAGTTTAACCCATTTTAAAATGTTTTTTAGCAATACGATTTGATATCTTTTGTTTTACATCAGATTCATTTTTTGACAGCTTTCCTTTATAAAGAAGAAAAATAGGACTCAGCAACCTCATCTGCCAAAGTAGACACCATTTGGCACTCACAGTTTCCCATCTCTACTGAAAGGAGGGAAGTGCTTCCTTACCAGGACTGATCATCACAACTTCTTAGAGTTCAGCTTCATTTTAGGGTGTCTTTTGTTTACATTGTTCACTGCTATGTAGTGAATACATAGTGATTCTAACTATTTGATTCAGTTCACAGAAGTTTCCCCATTTTAAAAAAAAACATTTTACAAGCATTTATTATCTCTCCCTCTCATTTCACAATAATTTTCTTTTCTCCTTTTTTAAAAGAATGCTCTCCTATTAAATATTCATAGTGTAGCAAAATAAAATTTTACGTTGACCATGCCCCAAACGGATAGCTCTCCGCATTATTTTAAGCCCATCACCTTTTTGGCAGTATGTGAAGGGTGAGCTGCACCTTCAGTTTCTGAAGGCAAGTGTATCACTGCGCTGGGCAGAGTCCTCAACTCTTTCAAAGCTTTTTTTCTCAATTATGTTGTCATTGAAATCATCGTTCTCCAAATTCTCCTCACTATACTTTGCATTTAGTTCATACAGGACTTCAAAGTTATTATTTCTTAGGGCATAATAACATTTCATTACATTCACATAGAGCTAGGTCACAATTCATGTGAATTTGGATAATGTGAAATTTGATTTAGTGTCAACTATAAAATGATATCAAGTTGTATTTGATGTGAGCAAAAACTTCAATTCATGAGACACAGATTAGGGGTGTTAGCACACTGCTCTGTTGTCAGTCTACACTTGTTTATCACCACCTCTGGATGTGATATGCTGCCAGATATCATATTACCAACAGTTATGTTTATTATTTTTGAAAAGAACCTTTACTAAAATAGATAAAAGTAAGAATATTTCAGACGGAAATACTTCAAGTGTAAAAAAGAAGAGGTTTCTTATTGCATTAGAACAAAAATTTAATGAAATTGAATAGCATGAAACTGATCAAAGCAACTCTAAAATAGGGCAAGGTGTTGGAATGCCTGAATCTATGGTATGTAATATTATAAAGCTTGTAGGTGAAATAAAAGAAAAAGCAAAAGTTGCAGCATATTTTTGTGCTTTGAAAACAACTACAGGAAATAGAAATGTTACAGTGATAGAAATGAAGTGTCTTTTAGCTTCATAGATTAATGATTGCAATAAAAAAAATGTTCTTCTTTAGTACAATAGCCATTCAGACAAAAGTTTCAAGTTTATTTAAGGCAGTGAAAGAAAATGGAAAGGAAATAGACAGTAAATAAATTTTTACTATAAGTGTTGATTGGTTCAACTGCTCAAAATGTAACTTAAAAGTCTTTCCTGATCCCCCTAAATGCTAATGCCTTCCCTCTTGTTTATCTCTGATTTGCCCTATGTAGATCTTGTTTGTAAATAGTTGTTTTAATATCTCCTTCAGTTAGACTATGAGTTACTTAATAATAATAGCTAAGATTTAAATAACACCCAGAGTCTGGAACTTACAAAGCTTAGACTCAGGGCAAGGTGGAGGATGGTGGTGGGGGGCAGAGGACAGTGATCAGACTTCCCCTGGATCATACTACTTGTGAGATCCGAAAGTTTGCTACTCTCCAACCTGAGTCTTAAGACTCTGGAATAACACCAAACGCAATAGCCTAAGGAAGCAGCAACGGGATCTAAGATGACACAAGGTCAGACCAGATATTTCCTCCATAGATCCTAGCACTAACATTAAGTTTGAAGTCAGAAGTAGACTCAAATGAAAAAATATCCCACTATAAAAAGTGATTATGGTGATAGGGACACTCAAGACATAAACTTAGAACAATGTCTACAAGTAAAGCCTCAATGAAAAACAGAGTTTGGGCACAGTAGAAATCATAAAACAAGGTTTAAAATTTTTAAAAATGTTTTTTATAAATTAAAGGTTAGAGGAAAAAATGGAAAAGAAATGAGAGCTATAGAATAAAGAGTGGAAAAGGAATGGACAGTTTAGTAAAAGATTTACAAACTTTTGCCCAAGCAATAAAATCCCTAAAAATTATAATGGACCAAATAGAAACTAATGACTCTATGAGACAACAAGAAATTTTAAAACAAAGTCAAAAGACTGAAAAAAAAAATAGAAAAGTTTAAGATATATTAAAGCAAAAATCACTGACCTGGAAAACAGATTAAGAAAAAAATCAAGAATCACTGGACAGCTTGAAAGCCATGATTGAAGAAAGAACTAGAAATCATATTCCAAGAAACCACAAAAGAAAACTGTTCAGATCTCTTGAGGCCAAAGGGAAAAATGGAAGTAGAAATAATTCACTGGTCACCTCCTGAAATAAACCCCAAAATGAAAACCCCAAGGATAATTAAAGTAAAAATCCAGAGCTACCAGGTCAAAAATAAATACTGCTAACAGCAAGCCAGCAAGTAGGAATTCATGGACCTAGAAGCCATAGCCAACATCATAGAATACTTAATAATCACCACTATATAGGACTAGAGCTTAGAATGTGGTATTCAAAAAGCAAAGGATGGCTTACAAGCAAGAATAACTTTCCCAGCAAAATGAGTAGATTCCTACATGGGGGAAAATAGATCTTTAATGAAATAGAGGACTTCCAGGTATTCCTGATGAAAAGACCAGAATTATGTAGAAACTTTGAAGTTTAAACACAGGCGTTAAAAGAAACATAAAAGGTCAACATGAATGAACAATAATAAAAGACTAAATAAGGATAAACTGCTTAATTCACTTATGGGAAGATGATATGTGTTCCCTCAGAACCCTATCATCATCAAAAGTTACAGAGGGAGTTCAATTAGTTAAGGCTTGGGAATGGTTCTGTTATGTTTTGATGATCTTAAAGAAAAATGGAAAAGAAAGAGGAATACATTGAGGGCAGAGGGAGGGAGAAGGATAGGGAATTATCTCACATAATCAGGCTGCCAAGCAGAAGTTCATACAAACAGGGAGGGAGTAGAGAAGCAGATGACACAGCCTCCCTCTCATCTAAACTAGTCAAAGGGAAGAAGAATACATACACACACATTTCTGTTACAGAAATATTTTTTACTCAGTTGTGCCACGGGAAGAAAGGGAGAAGAAAAGGGTAGGGACAAAGAGGGAAGGTGAATTAAGGTAGACATTAATTCTAAGCGAAACAAACTCCTGTTAAGGATGTACAAAAATACTTATAGCTCTTTTTCAGTGGCAAGGAATTGGAAACTGAAGTGATACCCTCATGAAGGAATGACTGAACAAGTTATGGAATATGAATGTCACAGAATAGTATTGTGCTATGTGGTTGTGGTTTGTCCTTCATTCTCGAAGAGGACCATGACATCAAGGAGATGATGACATGATTTGCAATTTACTTTGGTTTGAGTGAGGGAGGGCTGTGCAAAGTCATCAGTCTCACTTTCTCCTCCAGAGCCATCTGGATCTCACTCAAAGTGAGAACCTGAAAAGACGTAGCTTAAAAAGGGCCAAAGTCTCCCACTGTATCCTATTGTGCTATAAGAAATGAGGAAAGCGATGGTTTAAGATAAAACTGAGAAGATTTGTACGAACTAATGCAGAGGGAAGCAAGCAGAAGCAAGAGAAGAACATATACAGTAACAACAATATAGTAAAGACAAAACTTTGAAAGACTTAGGAACTCTGATCAACATAATGACAGACCATGATTCTATAGGACTAATGATGAAACATACTATCTCTCTTTTGATAGACAGGATAGAGACTCAGAGAATGGATTGAGACATATTTTCTTTGGACATAGACAGTGTAGAGAATTTACTTTGTTTGCCTTTACATGTTTGTAACAAGAGTTTTGTTTTCTTTTTCAATGGAAGATGGGGAGGTGGGAGGGAGAGAATGTAGATTTTGGAAAAAAAATTATTAAAAAACCAGATAGATGGATCAGTGGAACAGATTAGGCATACACCATCCAAAAGCAAACAAACATAGCAGCATATAGGGTATAGTAAAAATATAGTGTATATAAAAGATCCCAGTTAGTAAGGGAAAGGCTCATTACTTGACAAAACCTATAGGGAAAATGAAAGTAGTTTGGTAGAAATGGGATATTGACCACTTTACTCTGTACAATAAGCCAAACTCTAAATAGATATATGACTTGGGTGTAAAAAATTATTAATTATTATAATTAATAGTGATTAATCATAATAAGCAAAATAATAAAAATAATACTAGCTAACATTTGTATAGGACTTAGTATATGCCAGGCACTGTGCTAAACACTTTACAATTATTATCTCATTTGATGCTCAGAACAATCCAGGGAGGTAAGTGCCATTGTTATGCCCACTTTACAGGTGAGGAAACTGAGGTAAACAGGTTCTGTGACGTGCCCAAGGTCACACAGATAGTAAGTGTCTGAGGCTGTATTTGAACTCAGGTCTTCCTAACTCCTGGTCCAGCACTCTATTCACTGAACAACCTGGAATGGCAAGGAAGAAATGACCTTTCAGATCTATAGAGGAAAAGTTCATAACTAAAGTGATAGAAATCACCAAAAAAATGGACAATTTTGATTACATATAAGTGGAAAAGTATTTTAGAAATAAATCTACTGTAGTTAAAATTAGAAGTAAAGCAGGTAACTGAAAAAGTATCTTTGCCATAAATTTCTCTGATAAATATCTCATTTCCAAGATAAATTAAGAGTTGTCTTAAATTCTTAAGACCAAGAGTCATTCTCCAATCAACAAATGATGAAAAGATACAAACAAGCAATTTTTTTTAATGTTCTACAATCACTACTATAAAACTTAGATTTTTTTCCCCTCTACCTACCCCCTATCACCCCCCTCCCTCCCCAAGACAGCATACAATTCTATATAGGATCTACACATACTTTCCTATTGAATATGTTTTCACTATAGTCATGCTGTGTAGAAGAACTAAAATAAATGGAAGAAATCATACAACAAATCAAAGCATAATACAAACACACACACACACACACACACAAATGATCTGCTACATTCTGGGAATGAATTCCATAGTTCTTTCTCTGAGTGTGAAAGGCATTTTGCCTTAGAAGACCATTGGGAATTTTTTTTTAAGTTCTTGTGTTGTTACAAAGTTCCAAGTCTACCAGAAAAAACTCTCGCACACTGTGGTTGTTGCTGTGCACAAAGTTCTCCTGGTTCTGCTCCTTTTGCTCAGCATCAGATCATATAAGTCTTTCCAGGCCTCTCTGAAGTCTTCTTGTTCATCATTTCTTATGGCACAATAGTATTCCATTACATTCATATACCATAATTTATTCAGCCATTCCCCAATTGATGGGTATTCCCTTGATTTCCAGTTTTTGGCAACTACAAAGAGTGCTTGCTATAAACATTTTTGTACATGTGGGATTCTTTCCCATTTTTATGATCTCTTGGGGATACAGTCCTAGAAATGATATGGCTGGGTCAAAGGGTATGCACATTTTTGTAGCCCTTTGGGCATAGTTCCAAATCGCTCTCCAGAATGATTGGATCAGCTCACAACTTCACCAACAATGAATTAGTGTTCCAACTCTCCAACATCCTCTCCAACATTTATCATTTTCCTGTTCTGTCATGTTTGCCAATCTAATAGGTGTGATGTGGTACCTCAGAGTTGTTTTGATTTGCATCTCTCTAATCCAAAGTAATTTAGAGCATATTTTCATATGATTATAGATAGCCTTAATTTCTTCCTCTGAAAATTTCCGAACAGGCAATTTTCAAAGGATTAAATCCAAGCTACCCTTTGGGCCATGTCTAAATATGTGTGTTTCATTGTACATCTTGAGTCCATTGCTTGTCTTTCCGGAAATGGGTGGCGTTCTTCATCACCAGGCCTCAGGAATTACAGCTGATCAGTGTGTGATTAGAGTTCTTACATCTTTCAAAAACTTTCAAAAACTTTTACAGTGTTGCTGTTATGTACAAATTGTTTTCCTTGTTCTGATCACTTCACTTTGCATTAGTTCACGTAAAATTTCACAGGTTTCTTTGAAGCTATCCTCTTAATTATTTTAAACTCGGGTATTTCTAAACGTAATAAATGTGATTTTAAAGATACTTACGAATATCACTTTTGAAAGACTTTCAGTCTTTAATACCCTTTAATACTTTCAGTACTTAATACCCTCATTAAGGATGGCCATGATATACGAGTAGATTATTATGGAATTTCCTGCATCATACTATTTAGTTTAAATTTTTTTTTATTCTGAATTTAACAAACACAAAAGAAAGTGGATATGTTCAAGACAGAACGGACAAAGAGATGTGTACATGAATCTGTGGGTCTCTGTTATGTACAGACTGCTAAAAAGTATTTTTAATACTTGTCTGTGCTTCTCTCTGGCCTTCTTTCTATTCTCTTCTTGGCATTAAAAAAAGATGCCTAAAAATTCCCTTTTTTCCTTTTGGCTACCTTATTTCTATTCTCCCTTTCCCTGCTACCTCTCCCAACCTCCCAATCTGGAAGCTTTTAAACAAAACTTTTAAAACAACTACACATGACCCCACAAAAATATCACATTGGCTATGGAAGTCTTATTCTCCATCTTGAGTCCTTTACTACTCTGTACTTTTACATTTCAAAAGGTAGGCAGCATGATTAATTATCAGTTGATTGTAATAATTGTTTTTAATTGCTTAAAGAGAATATAACCTCTGTTGAAATGAGCTTTTGAGTGATGTTTTGATTAATATAAACTCCCTAAAGCAGCAGAGTAAGAAGTTAAGGGGACTTGAGGTCTGTACCTGCCTTCACTGCTGCCAAATGACCTTTCCAGTTGTCTTACAATTTATTCCCCTCTGAGAACCCTCCTATCTGGCTGCACTGGTCTGCTTCCTTTCACACGATGCTCCATCCCCCAACTTGATGACGAGGTACCGTTACCCATGCCTAGAAGGCTTTCTCTCCTCATCTCTACCTCTTGGTTTTTCTGGTTTCCTTCAAGATTTAGCTCAAATTCCATCTTCTACAAGAGGCCTCTTCTGGTTCCCCCAACTATTAGTATCCTCCCCTCTGAGGTTACCTCCCATCTATTCTGTATAATGTATGTGTTTGATTATTTACATGTTGTGACCCTGATGGAACGTAAACTCCTTGAGGGCAGTGATATTTTTGCCTTTCTATCTTCAGTGCTTATAACACACAGTGATTGTCAACAAACACAACATATAATTTTTTAAAATTTATTTTTATTTATTTTTAACACAGTTTATAACAGATAAAGCAATTCAAACTTTTGGTTAGGTGATACATCTTTTTAAAGCATTTACAGTATGGACCACAAAAGAATTTTTTTTTTTAAACATTAA
Source organism: Notamacropus eugenii (assembly GCF_028372415.1). Classification (NCBI taxonomy): domain Eukaryota; kingdom Metazoa; phylum Chordata; class Mammalia; order Diprotodontia; family Macropodidae; genus Notamacropus; species Notamacropus eugenii. The sequence goes on along the minus strand of NC_092872.1, from coordinate 42,307,658 downwards.
CCAACTGAGACACAGATAATATTTATGTTGCTAACTTCACAAGCTCTTGACCTACTTGTCTCCACAGTATTACTAAGAGTTAAAGGACCCTAACTTAATGTTCTTGGTCTAAAGTCCTATGCCTAATAGCTTAATTTTAGACACCCTCGCGATGTTTCCCTTCCCATAATCTATAATTAAAGAGATCTGGTATTAAGCTTACAAACCTTTTGACTATAGGAAATTGCCACCAATAGTAAGGACATTGCAGGGATGCAATATCTCCCCAACTTCACGTCAACCCCAGGCAGGATTAGACTATCCACTTGCATTCAGTCAGGCTTAAAGTCTGCCAGGTGTCAGTGGGAAAATTGAGTCAGGAGAATCCCACCTCAGTCCATGTTGAACAGCTGTTCTCCCACCCTTCCCTTGAGATCACCTATGCAGTTCATACCAGCATCTCATCAGCTTACTGGCATCATGTATTGGAGGCTCAGATGGCCTTTCTTGCTTCCCATACCTGGAGTTAGACTCAGAAGAACAGTCACTTGATAGTCCCATAGCATCTAAAAATAGCAAGTTCCAATAACTAGGTTTCAAATATGATTATAGTTTCACTTTGGCTAAGGAACATCTTTCGAGGCAAGTCCTATGTGGCTTACATGTCTTTCTACACATGTTCCAGTTCCTGATTAAATGGCAATCATAAAATCGAATTTACCATTAAAACCTTGACTTTTCCATCAATGCCAAATTTTACCCGAGGTTGCCTCCCTCTTGGAAATTTAGACTGAAATTCTTTTCTCCAAACTAAAGATATCATTGATTTATTCTCAGTAATTAATTCAGTCTGTCATTTTAATACTAATTGCTTTTACCTCACTTAGTGACATGTCCAATTTTTCTCCCCATCACTCCCCTCCCTCCCTGCCCCACTTCCTAAAACCTTGCATTCTGATTAATCCTTCCCTCACTGTACCCTCCCCTCCAACACACCCCACAACTTTCCTATCCCCATCTTCTCTCTCTTCTTGCAGGGCAAGATGAATTTCCATACCCCTATCCTTGTAGTTCTTATTTCCTGATTATATGCAATAAAAATTCTCAACATTCGTTTCTAATACTTTGAATTCCAACATCTCTCCCTCCCCCCTCCCTCCCCAGCCCCAATGAGAAAGGAAGCAATTCAATACAGACTAAATGTGTTGTTTTGCAAGACTTCCATAGTAATCATGTTGTGTAATTCTAATTATATTGCCCTCTGACCTACCCTATCCCCCCTTGTTTTTCCCCTCTACAATTGACCTTGTCCCTTCTCAAAAGTGTTTATTTCTAGTGACCCCCTTCTCCTATTTGCCCTCCCTTCTTACATTCCCCTCGCTCCACTTGTCGCCTTCTCTCCTACTTTCCTGTGGTGTAATAAATTTTCATATCAAATTTGGTGAGCATGTTATTCCTTCCTTCAGCCACATGTGGGGAGAGTAGCTTTATTTTCCTCCCCCTTCCCTTGTCCCTTATCTCCTCCATTGAATAAGATTTTTCTTAACTCTTTTATGAGTTATAGCTTGCACTATTCCATTACTCCCTTTCTCTTCCCAGAATTTTCCTCCTTCACCCCTTAATTTTTATTTTATTTTATTTTATTTTTGTGTGTGTATTTGTGTATGTGGATATCCTCTCTTCTGATATAACACACCCTGTACTCTTTATCTATCTATGTGTATGTGTGTGTGTGTGTGTGTGTGTGTATGTACAATCTCTCCTACTACCCAAATACTGAGAAAAGATTCAAGAGTTAAAAATATTTTCTTTCCATGTTGTAATGTAAACAGTTCAGCTTTAGAGAGTCTTTTATGATTTTTCTTTTCTGTTTACCTTTTCATGCTTCTCTTAACTCTTGTCTTGGGACATCAGATTTTTAAATACAGATCTGGTCTTTCCTTCAACATGAAATCTTGAAAGTCATCTATATCACTGAATGACCATTTTTTCCCCTTGAAGTATTATATTCAGTTTGCTGGGTAGGTGATTCTTGGTTTCAATTCCAGTTCCTTTAACTTCTGAAATATCCCATTCTAAGCCCTTTGATTGCTTAATGTTGAAAATGCCAGATCCTGTGTTATCCTGATTGTATTTCCACAGTACTTAAATTGTCTCTTTCTAGCTGCTTGCAGTATTTTCTCCTTGATCTGGGAACTCTGAAATTTGGCCACAATATTCCTAGGAGTTTCTCTGTTCGGGTTTCTTTTAGGAGGTGACCGATGAATTCTTTAAATATCCATTTTGCCCTCTGATTCTATAACATCAGGGCAGTTTTCCTTGAGAATTTCATGGAAGATAATGTCTAGGCTCTTTTTTTGATCATGGCTTTCAGGTAGTCCAATAATTTTTAAATTATTTCTCCTGGATCTATTTTCCAGGTCAATTGTTTTTCCAATGAGTTCTTTCACCTTATCTTCTATTTTTTCAAACTTTTGGTTTTGTTTACTAACTTCTTGGTTTATCTCATAGTCATTCATTTCCCTGGACTCAATTCTCTCTTTCAACGAATTATTTTGTTCAGTGAGCTTTTGAACCTTCTCCTCCATTTGGCTAATTCTTCTTTTTAAAACCTCCTTCTCCTCATTGGGTTTTTGGACCTCTTTTTCCAATTGAGTTAGCCTTTTTTTAAAGCTGTTATTTTCCTCAGCATTTTTTTGGTTTTCCTTTAGTAAGCCGCTAACTTGTTTTCTAAGGTCTTCTATTGCCTGAGCCAAGAGTAAATCCCCTTTGGAGGCAGAGGCCTTGACTTCCTCTGACAGTATGCCTTGTTCTTATTCATTGGAAAGGATGGGGGGAGACACCTGTTCCCCAAGAAAGTTAACCTTCTATGGTCTTATTTTTTTCCCTTACTTGACTTTTCAGTCTCCTCTTCACACCCACCTTGCCTCCAGTTCTGGCCAGCCAGTGCTTGGGGGCTGAGATTCAAATGCTCCTCCCAAGCCTCAGGGTAGGGGCGGGACTGCTATTCAGTGTGAGATTAAGTTCAGCTGCTCAGGTGGGGGCAGGGCCGCTACACAGGGTTCAGTTCCTTCAGGGGGTTTACAAGAAGATCTTCAACAATGGATGCGGGCTACTGCCTGCTTTGGGAGCCCTTGTCCGCTGCTGCCTCTGTTGCTGCCTCCGCTGCTGCCTCTGTTGCTGCCTCTGCTGCTGCCTCTGTTGCTGCCTCCGCTGCTGCCTCCCAAGGGGGCCTGAGTTATGGGGACACCCCGCTCCCCTCTCAGCCAGCCAAAAAGACCCTCTCACTGACCTTTGGCACCTGTGGGTTGAAGGACCTGCGCTGCCACTGGAGATTCTGTCCCTGAAGCCTTCTCGGACCTGCTCCTCTGGGTACCACATGACCAAGGCAGGGTTGGGCTCTCCTCTGAGTCCAGTGCACAACAGACCTTTCCTGTTGGTTTTTCAGGTCTCTCTGGAACAGAAATCTCCTCTGCTCCGTTGTTCTGTGGCTTCTGCTGCTCTAGAATTTGTTGGAAGTTCTTCTTTACAGGTATTTTATGGGCTGTGGGGTAGGAGCTAATCATCTGTGTATCTTTCTACTCTGCCATCTCGGCTCCTCCCCTCTTAACATATAATTTTTGACTGACTGAGTGATATAGCTTGGCTTCTAAAGAGGATACACAGAAAATGAAACTGGAGATCGTATCTATGATCAAGCATCATTTTCATGTTCTTACAAGTTTGCAGTTTAATAAATGAAAAGGGGTTTAACTCAAATAGTTCCCAATTAAAATACAGGGATACAAGAGTGGGTTTCCTCCCCTTAAGGAAAAGGAGTGTGTGGACTTAGCTTCTTTATCTGGCCTAAAGTTGAATGAGAAAGAAATCTTATAAGGTCATCTCCAAATTTCACATTTAGTTACTCACCCAATTCCGAGCCCTAAGGAGGTAACCTATAAGCGTTTTCAGTCTCCAGGGAATGTTGGTCTCAATAAATAAAAGTAGGATGAAGAACAAAAAGCCAGAGACAATCAGTGAGGTCATAAACCTTCCAATTCCTGGAGTTTTCCATGCATAGAAATTATCTTCATAGTTTATATCTGGGAATATTGAAAGGAATTATGTTCATTTTAAAATCCTGAGGTTCTTTCAACATATTTAGTTACTGTAAAAGATTTCCATGTCATTTTCCAAAGAGGGACCTAAATGAGAGAGCAAGGCAAGTCATTCACCGTAGATACCTTAATTCACCACTATGCCACCTTCATTCTCCCTGATCTGTAAGGAACATTCAATACAATGATGCCGGGATTGGTCCATGGAAGAGGTAAATGTTTAGTAAAGGGTTTCAGACTATGTACAACGAAGTTAATATTAGGTTTCTGAAAGGGAAGGATACCCAAACTTCCATTATCTCTTTTCTACCATTGCAATACCTTGTTCAGTAGTCTTGTTCATAGCAAAGTTCTTTGCATTTTACTCTTTCATAGTGTTCCAAAGCTAAAATATGAACTGAAGACTTCCCAAGGTTAATATTAGAGCTTAACAGTACCATCATTAACAATATTTCCAAGCTACTACCATAATAGTAAATAAAGCAGATTCTGTAGGACTCTTAAAGTGCTTATGAGTGGTAATGAAGATGGTAACTTGTAATACCCAACTACTACTGGTAGGCAGCTCCAACAGCAAAAGTTCATTAACATTCTTATTTTCCTTTCTGTCTAGTTTGCACAATGTTAAGAGAAAATGTCATAGTTTTTGCCTTTTTCAGATTCAGTCTTTTGGACAACGAGGACACTGGCAAGTTTATCATTTTTCTAAAATGCTCAGCCTTGTCCTAGAGGCCTGAAAGGATTAATATGCTTTGATTTTTTAGAAAACCTTCTTCTCAGTATCCAGGAGGGCATATTGCCTTGTGAAAAGCTGTTTAATAAATGTTGAATTGAGTTGTTCCATGAGCCTTTGACCACTATGAATTTACTTTGTGTCTTCTCATGGGGCCCAATGTGCTTCACAGAAGTTTTCCCCCATTGTAAAAGTTACTCCTGCATTGACAGTAGTCCCTGATGAGTCTACTCCTTTAGAGGAGAGAGAAACAAGTTTCACCAGAACCTTCAAACTCTTTTCCTAAATAAGCAGTAAAGAGAAGGGATTGCTTCCATTGGCTATGGTCAGAGTGGGGAATGGGTGGGCTGGATGGATACTCACGTGCCATTTTACAATGAAGGGCTGCAGTGGTAGAGGAGGTACAGTATTTCCTGGCCTCAAAGTTGTTGTAGAAACTGCTAAGGCACATTCCTAAGCAGTGGTTAGGTAGCAGGAGGAATATTTTATCCAGAAGTTTAGAGAGTTTTTTCAATTTTAATGCTATGAAGGAAAATTGTATAGATTAAGTCATTTTGTAGTCCTTGATTCTTTGTGTATATTTTAATTTTTGACTACTTTCTTTTTAAGACACCTTCCTACTGTGACATGACTTCAGCTGGATCTCTTTCTATCTCCCTATTCCTTCTCTGGTTCCTCTTCTCTCATTCCCTGAACCATCTTCTTTATACTTTGAAACATTATTTACTATTGTTGCTTCAAGCATCACCTCTATGTAGATGGCTTTAAAATTTGTACCTCCAGTCCTGACCTGCTTCAAGCCTGTTGGATATTTCTTCTCTGATATCTTCCTGTCATCTCAAATCCAACATGTAAAAAAATGAAATCATCATTTCTCCCTCAAAATCTGTTTTTACTTCTGACTTCCTTCTGTCTATCACTGTTAATATGATCCTCTCAGTTTCATAGCTTGAAATTTCACTGTTCTTTCTAATCTTAGCCTTAAAACCAGGAATTATTTCTAGCCCTTGCACTACATTAGGTATACTCCTAGGTTTTCTTAGAGTTTCCTCATCACATTTGCATAATAAAATTCCAAGGGAAAAATGCCAACACAATCTCCAAATATTGACCTCAAGATGTTTTCTGTAAGTGACGTGCCTAGGAAATGTGATTTCAGTATGAAGAGGTTGCTGCATATATCACAATAACCTGCATTCCTAAACCAACACTAGCATCTCTGGTTTAGTCCTATGATCTAACTTTTGTGAAGCATAAACTTTACTTGACGTTAAGGGACTTGTTTGCTCCATGATGTTCCCTTATTGAGCTGATTATTATTTACTTGCGTTTTATTACCCTCGAGAAAGGACTTAGTAGGAGTTTGTAGGAAGGAAGTAAATGCAGATGTCCTCACCCTTGAAGCTTGTGACATAGAGGATGATTAAGGTTATAATGCCGGAGAAAAAGTTGAACATGATGAGTCTTATGAAGGCAGTGGCACCTGCCTTGAAGAGGAAGCTCATTAGATACATGAGTGGAATGATGGACCAGCCATACAACATTAATATTAGCAGTGCATCAGCAGAGTGGTTGTCCTCAGTGAAAGCTTCTATATTAAGGATTTTGAACAGGCCCTGGAGGAAAGAGACACAGTTTTTAGAGAAGAGGTGATCAAAGACAAAAAGAAATTAGCCCAGAATAACAAAATGAGATATTAACCCCCGAAACCTTGGGGCAGCAAAGGGGTAAATCTATGGGGATCTAGTCCTAGATAAGGTCACTTCTGTTTCTGTGAACCACAAGGAAGTGAACTTCCTATTACTGAGGAAAGGTAAAAAAAAGAGCACCTAACTTGTATTTATTAGCCTCAGAAACTGGAGGTTGCTGAATCAGTTTCTAGATATTATTGGCCAAAGAGAAAACTTGTGGTATGTAGGAGAATCCATTCCAACACATAATACTCACTACTCACCAGCAGCAGCAAACAGGGAATGAAGAAGACAATGAGATCCCACAACAGAGAAGACAGCCAGAAATGAATAACATAGACTCCACTGACAAACTGGATGTGCTTTGACTTTATGACTCTTTCACTAACTGCCATGATGGAAAATGTACTGGCCAATGAGCTCATGCCATAGAGCATATTGATAGCAATGTCAAATCCCTCATGGCCCCTGCAAGAGATGGGATATATAGAGGAGACACATCATATCCTTAGGTAGTAGGGAAAAAGAATTTCTATTAGCTGCTATGTTCCAGAACATAACATGTAAAGAGAATTTTTTAAAATAGCTGCATATGGTAAAGTACGGGGAGGTTTGACAAACTCAACGAGAAGAAAAGGAAAGCTACACATACCAGTAATATTCCTCCTTTGCAGATTGGCTGGCAGTTCGAGTCTGAGGATGATTAGATACAGCAATGGAAGCTTGTGGGCCAGAAAGCAACTTGAACAGAATATTGTCTACCACTATGACTGCCAGGGCAGGAGTGTGGTATCCCTGATTGTTGAACCAAGTGGTGATTAACATGTGATATACATATTGTTTGAAGGAAATTGCTACAAGACAGTTCTCATTAAAGCCTTTACTCTCGCCTGCAAGTAAAAGCAGTTCATCTTCCATGTTTTCTAGGAAAAGAAAGCAAAATCGTTCATTTAGACAATACACATTTACCTTAGTGGAACTGGAAACAAAGTAGTCCATCAACTGAGGAAGAATAAAACACTATGTTTGAGACTGTAGGTAAGATGGCTGTCCAACATTGACTTCTCATGGCCCTTGACAACTCCAGTTTCAAAGTGAGACATAGGTCTCACTTCCTAAGAGGGTAATTTGTAAGACAGAAGGGAGAGCTGCTTCACTTTCATTTTGTCTTTTCTGTCAAGAAAAATTACTCGAATTAGAAAGAGGAAAAAAAGACCAATATGGAGTTTATACCCATGATGGATAAGAGAATATAAGAGCAATTACCTGTTCCTTAAAATCATCTGGTCCAGATCAACTACATTCTAAGACGCTGACAGAGCTGGTAGGTGTGAGGCGGAACCTGAGAGTTGTTTGAATTTGCACTTCTCCTTTTTAGTGATTTGGGGCATTTTTTCTCGTGTTTGTTGGCAATTTGCTTTTCTTTTTTGAGAACTGCCTATGTATATTGCTTTCGTTCTTATCTATGTGAATTCAATCTTTATATAGCTTAGATATTAGACTTAACAGAGAAAATTGTTTCTAAGATTTTCCCCTCAGTTTTCTTGTTAAATTAAAACTGCATTTTGTTTGTGCAGAAGTTTTTTGCTTTTTTGTGTAATAAAATTGTCTGTTTCTTTTTCTTCTGCAATCTCCTCAATTCTATGCTTAGTCAAGAGCTCTTTCCCTATATAGCAATCTAAAAGCTAATGCCTTCTCTATACCCTTCATTTGTTTATGTTGTGATCTTTTATAGAAAGTCATGCATCTATTCAGAGATTAATGTAGTAGATTCAACAGATAGTACTATTACAGATAGAACTAATCTATATATAGAATTAATATCTAGTTCAATAGCCTAAACTTAATTTCTGCAAGACTACCTTCCAATTTTTCCAGTATTTTTTGACAATTAGTGAGTTACCACAGGCATTAGGGTCTCAGGGTTTATCAAATATTCTGTTATTGTACTCATTTTCTTCACTAACTTATATGCTTAATCTATTCCACAGATCAATTTTTCTATTTCCTAAATAGTACCAAATAGTTTTGATGATTATTTCTTCATAAAATAGTTTGAGATCCAATAATGGCATGACCCTTCCCCCCTACTTCTTTTTTTGGGGGAGGATTATTTTTCTGAAGATACTTGATCCTTTGTTTGTCCAAATTAAACGTTATTACTTGTTTTAGTACATGAAATGACAATTTGGTAGTTTGAGTGGTATGACATTGAACAATGTAATTTTTATTATATAGGTACTGCTCAACCATAAGCAATTCATATTTCTCCAAATATTAAGGTCTTTGTTTCTAGAAAGTATTTGGTAGTAGTATTCATATAATTTTGTGTGTCTTTAACTGTAATTCTTAAACATTTTATACATTCTGTTGTTGCTTTGAATGGAATTTTCTCTTTCCAGCTCTTCCTTTTGGATTTTGTTGGTAATACACAGAAAAGCCAACAATATATGTTGGTTTATTTTAAAACCTGCTCCTTTGCTGAATTTATTGTTTAAATTAATTTCATTCAATCTCTCAGGCTTTCTAGAACTTCCTATCATCTGTAAACAACAAAAATTTTGCATCTTATATTCTTATCTTTATTCCCTCAATTCCTTTTTCTTTTGTCTTATTGCAATAGTGGACATTAGTAGAACTATGCCAAATAATAACAGCAATAAACAACCTCCTTTTTTTGCCCTGATATGCCTCTACTAGCTCTCCTTTACAAATAAAGTTGGCTCTTGATTTTAAACAGATGCTATTTGAAATACTAATTAAATATTTATAGTAGATAACAATACATATATATGTAATATATAACGTGGTGTTAGATGATGTCAAAACCTTTTTCTATATCTATTGGTAAAATCAATGTGATTTCTACTAATTTTTTAAGTTAACATAATCAATTGTCCACATTTTTCTTATTTTCAAACCAACCCTACATTTTTGATATAAGTTCGACATTTTGAATATGTTGCTGTATCTTCTTTTCTAATATTGTATCCAGGATTTCTGTATAATTATTCAATAGAGATATAGGTCTACTTTGTCCCCCGTCTTTGCTTCTTTTACCCTGGTTTTGCTATCAAGATCTTTTCTGTATCATTAAAGAAAATGGATAGGAGCCTGATACTCTTAGTTTTTCCTAACAGTTAATGTAATTTTAGAATTCATTGTATTTTGAGCGCTTGATAGAATTCACTTATAAATTAATTTGCTGCTTTTTTCCTCTTTTATTTTTGCTTTGGAATCCTATTTATGGCTTGTTGAATTTCTTTTTTTTTTGAGATTTGATTATTTACATCCTTTATTTTTCTCAGTCTTTTTATTCTTAATACTTTTGTAATTATTCATTCGTTTCAATTGTCAGTTGTCAATTTTGTTGGCATATAATTGAGAAAATATTTCTAATAATTTCTTTTTTCAATTTTAATATTGGCAATTTGTTTTTCCTTTCAAAACTTCAGATAGCACATACTTTATTTCATTAATTTTTTAAAAAAATTACTGATTTATTTATCAATTCTTTTTTATCATTTAAAATTTTATTAATCTCTTATTTCATTTTGAGAATTCCTATCTTTGTCTTTAGTTGCAGTTTTTTGATTTATTACATTTCTAGCTTTTTAGGGGCATGGATCCATTCTTTCTCTTTTGTGGATGAAAGTGTTTATAGATGCAAATTTCTTCCTAAGGACTACTTTGGAAGCATCCCTATAGTTTTGGTATTTAGTCTCACTGTTGATTTTTCCTTTGCTGAAATTATCTATTATTTTTAGAAAGAAAAAATTTAGATAAACATTTATTAAGCATACTGTATCAGGCATTCTGCCAACTTCTGGAATGGTAAATAAAAAGCAAAGAAGATAGTCCCTGCCCTAAAGAAACTTTTATTCTCATAGGACAAGAAAACAAATAATGGGGAGCTAGATGACAAAGTGGGGGATATGCATATGGTGGCATGATGTGGAGATATCTGGGTAGTGGCATGGAGGCTTATTCTGGGGAAAATAAGGAAATGGCTCATCTATTAGAGGTTATGGGCTCTGGGCCAGAGTACAATATTGTAACTGGGGAAAGATGGTCTAAGAGTGGGTAGTTTGGTGTGAAGATTATTTGTTCTTTGATCATTAATTTTTTAGGATTAAATTATTTAGTCTAGATTTAAGTTTGAACACTTTTTATATGATCCTTTATTTTGATGTTTATTTCATTATACTAAATAAAGGCTGTATTTAGTGTTTCTGCTTCTATGCAATTATTTCTGAGATTTTTATGACTAACACATGGTCATTTCTTGTAAAGGTGTCACAGACATGTGAGTTTTATGTATGTTCCTTTTATTCCTATTCATTAATTTTCAAACATCAAGAAAATCTAATGTCTAAAATCTGCTTAGGTCTTTCATTTCTATCTTGCTTATCTTTTTGTAAGACTTATCTAGATTTAAAAGAAGCATGTTGGAAATCCTCAACCAAAATAATCTTGCTATCTATTTTAATAATTTAATTATTTTCCTTTAATTACTCAGAAATTAAACCATTCAATTACATATTAAATATTGACATTATGTAATTGTCTGTGGTGCCTTTAAGCATAATGCGATTTTCTTGTTGATCTCTTTTAACTATGCTTATTTTTACTATTTCCTTGGAGAGACATTTGCTACCCCTGCTTTTTAAAGTTTTCCTGGAGCACATTAAATTCTACTCTAAAATGAAAAGAAGCTTCATTATATATATCTGTGAATTTTTAGGTTTCAAGTATTTCTTGTATAGCACATACTCTGCGGCTACTCTCCCCAAATCCATTTGCACTAATAAATCAAGTCCTCATACAGCAGCTACCTGCTTACTCAGAATTCTAGGAAGAGTCTTCGTTTTCTAATGCTATGTTTTACAAAGCCTTATAGATATGCTTCCCTCAATGACTATTATCTAGACAATTCACTTTTAGAAAAGGGTATTTGCTAACTTTTGAATACTATATAGTAAGAAAAATTGGCACAAAATATCCTCCACAAAATTTATGATAGCCACACATCAGGACACACAAAGCTCAGGGCAGAGAAGACTCAAACTAAGAGAACATATGACAAAAATGTAACTTATAGCTCCTAGAAATCCCTTTTCCCCTTTTGTGGGGTACTCATACAGTTCTCCTTGGGTGAGACATAGCTTTTCTGAGGGGTTCCTTGTAGAATATTGGATTTACTTTTTCTCATTTTGTTCAGTCTGTCCTCAGCTCTTGATACAAATACAACGAGATGTTTGGGTGACACAGCTAGGATGCCAATAGAAAGTTCAAAATCCTTTGGACACTTAAAAACTCAAAAGGATCTCCCTTTGGCTAGGTTTGGAGAGCAAAGAGAAAAATAAGACTGAAAGTGAGGCTAAAGTAGTGGCTCTTCTTTTTCCTCCCAAAGCAATTTTTTTCTTAAATATTTGGTTGGAAGGCTTCTATTCTAATCTGCCAGATACTCAAATCCCTGAGTTCTGGACTGGTCTATTTTATGCAAAATCTCTAGAGAAGGAGTGAATATCTCCAGCTAATATTGACACATTTCCGTACGGTATCATTTCATCTTATACGATGACTTGTAAGGACTTCTAAATTAAGCAAGGACTTTTGATATCTACTGTAAAACCTTTACTGATTTGATAGAGGTATTTAGATCTTTTTCATGCTTACTTAATATCTCCGATTGATTCAATTAAGACGTTCAAGTTTATAATGCTTGTTATGTGTTAGGGGAATTGGGAGCAGGGGCAAGAATAAACATTTCTATGGGGTCTACTGCATGCCAAACATTGTGCTAAGCACTTTATAAATATCTCATTTGATCCTCACAACAACCCTGTAAGGTAGATGTAATTTTTTTGTTAATATTTCCGTTTTACAGTTGAGGAAACTGAAGCAAACAGAGGGTAAGTGCCTTGCCCAGGATCACATAGCAAGTAGGTGTCTGAGGCCAGATGTCTTCTTGACTTCCTGACTTCAGGTCCAGCATTCTACACACTGAGCCTCCTACTTGCCTGACTCCCTTACACTTGCAAAAACATATTGTTGGATTTGTTTTCTAATCTATTCAGTTATCCTCTTCCACTTCATGGCTGCATTCATCCATTTCACATATATGAATGATTGGTAACTGTGGTTTTCCATCCATTGTACCTTCATACTCTGCCCCCCATCCCCCCTTTGCCCCTTACATTTTTCTTTTAGAGGCATATGAGGGGTTCAGGGAGCACTAGCAGTATGGTGTGAGGGCTTGCTGAGCCCTTTTCAAGGCTGCTGTAAAAATAAGCACCCCAACATACAGAGGAGAGTCTGCTATCACAGGTTCTTTGATCTGCTTTTCTAAATGGAAAGGCAACTTTTGGGGGGGCCAACAATCACTTTAATCAAGCACATGTATCCTTCACTTAGTTTAAGGGAAAAAGTCAGCACCCTGAACTTCAGAGAAAATACAGAGACATAAAGATCAACAGACAGGGCTTCCAGCTGCCTGACATAAGCAACACATACATCATAGATCAACAGACAGATCCAACTGTCTGACCATTACATACATACATAGTTTCCAGAGAAAGATGTACCAACATCTGGGTTTTCAAAGACTGGGCACTCCTTAAGGGCTGCCTAGAGCCCAGTCTGACCCAACAAACACTTCCAAAGAGTAAGCCCCAAAACAAAACCTCATCTCAGAGTATATATACATTTTTCAGAGCCAGAGGGCATCACAACCCTTAAAAACCAGTGCCTCATTAGAAAATTAACAAAAGGTGTGGGCCTCTCCTAATCAAGCTCCCTGGAATGGGCAGGCCCATTAATGGGTGGGGATCTTTAATCTCTCTTATTAGCATTACAGCTGCTCATTTACCTTTGGTGTCTCCCTTTCACTCTCCTCTCATCTGTGGCTCCCAGAAATTGTAGCATGCTCAAAGGCTATACCCTGGTAAAACTATCTCATCAGACAGGCTAAACCAGATTGAGGGTAACTGACAGGTTTCAAACTGTCAGTGAGTTAGGGGGATGTCTATCCCAAGCATATGAAGACTTTCTCTGATGGAATGGGTAGATGAGAACAACTTGTTCTAATGGCCATGAAGGGGTGGAAATAGGAGCTGTGGAGCACTTAGAGCTTGGTCAGACACTGAATACACCAAGGTCATCCATTGCACCCCAGGCCATTGCCAGTCATCTTAACTTTTGTCTTGCCATTGGACTTCAATGACTCAGGAAGAGAAAGTGAGGTTGAAGACTCTGTGCAACCTGCTTCGCTTGGATATATGCCCCAGGAAGACATACCTCTCTTACTGCATAATTTTCACCTGAGGGCACATCTATATTCTTTAAAACAAAACAAAAGAAAAAGCTGCTTCCTCCAGAGATGGTTCAGCTGCCCTTACTATAAGAAATGCCTTACTACTTATAACGGTCCCTCTTTTCATTCCTTTTGTCAAAAATTTCCACCATTCCACCTTCAAACAGTAGGGATAATTCCTCTTCCCTTAATTATTCCCTTCATTCCCTTCATTTGTTTTTTCCTCTTTGAAGGCTAGTTTGAACAGACAAAATATTTTTAACATTCAATCTAATTGTGAAGAATTTTTAAAATGTCTACTATGTGCAAAGTATTGTACTAGGTTATGGAGATACAAATACAAAAACAAAGCAGTTTCATTTTCAAAAAGCTTGAATTCTACTGGGAAAAGAAAGTACACATAAATATAAGCTTAGTACAAAATCAATATAAAGTAATAAGGGAGGTAGGGTAAGAAGAATATAAGAATTCCTACGTGGGAAATGAGAAATGAGGAGACTTGAAGGGGCCTAAAGATTCTAAGAGGTGGAGATGAAGGGGGAAACAGCAAGTAAGTCAATTTGGCAGGAAAGTAGAATATATCAAAGGGAATAATGAACAATAAACTTAGAAAGGTAGATGGAAACCAAAATGTGAAGGGATTTAAATGCCAAACAAAGAGGAGGCAAGAGGGAGTCATTGGAGCTTCTTTAGCATAAGAGTAACATGAATATTTAGTCAAGAGATCTATGGTAATACTTCAGTTGGGTGGTCAATTTGAAAACTAGGTTATAGAAGGTTAAGAAGTAAAAGGAGAAGGAGTAATGGAGGAAACAAGTATAGATGACTTTTTCTAGTCTGGCTGTGAAATGAAGGAGGAATATAGTTGATAGCTTTAGGGGATGTCAGATCTAAGCAAATTGTTTTTTTTTTTAAGGAAAGAGGAGATCTGGGCATATTCTTAGGAAGTATGGAAGGATCCAAGGGATAGCTAGACAGAAGAATGAGAAGAAAAAGGCAAATAGGAAGATGGAGAGGGCTACGGAAGTGGGGAGGGAGGGATGACTGAAAACGTAAGATCCTGGAGGTGGAATAAAGTTCACAAGCAGAAAGATTGGCTTGGTAAGGAGAAAGGGTACTTCTTCAGAGTGAAGGAAAGAGAACTATGGATGATGTTGAAGTAATCTGAGGTGTAGAATTGTAGAGAACAAAGAGTTCTCAGATACAATTTTCTCAGAAAAGTAAGACACAAGACACTCAATGAAAGGGACACTTGCCCTAGCTATACTTTCCTTTCCCATCTTGATAACTTGGTGAAATCAGTTTCCTTTTCCTATCAAAGCTATTGTCTTGCCAGCCACAGCCTTGAATCACTCCCATAATCCTCTGCCTTTACTTGAAAAACTCATGAAACTGTACTAGCTGGATTTGCCACAAATTTGTTACATAATCTCAATTGGATCCTCAACACAGAAAAACAAGCCTTTTATTCCTCACTAATTGATTCACCACAGCATTTTACAAGCTGATATATTCTACCACAAATCTTTTATAGGTCCTTTTATCCCTACTCTCTGAGCTCAGAGACTCTTGACTCCTTCCCTACTGTCTACAAATACGCGCATGTCTTAAACCCTTCCTTGAACCAGTTAT
The DNA here is from genome assembly GCF_028372415.1 of Notamacropus eugenii. Taxonomy (NCBI): domain Eukaryota; kingdom Metazoa; phylum Chordata; class Mammalia; order Diprotodontia; family Macropodidae; genus Notamacropus; species Notamacropus eugenii. The sequence goes on along the minus strand of NC_092872.1, from coordinate 42,292,211 downwards.
CTCTACCAGCTATTGTTCCATATCTCTCCTTCATTTTGTGGCTGAACTCCTTGAGAAGGCCATCTACAATTAATGTCTCTACTTCCTATCTAATTTTCTCCCTAACTCTCTGCATTTTAGCTTCCATTCTCATCATTCAGTTGAAATGACTATCTTCAAAGTTACTAATGATCCTTTAATTGCTAAAGTAATGGTGTTTTCCTCACTCTGTCCTTCTTGTCCTCTTGCTAGCCTTTGACCTTGATAATCACTTTCTTTTCCTTGATACTCTCTCCTCTAGGTTTTTATGACTACTCTCTTCTGGTTTTCTGACCTGACTGCTCCTTCTCAGTTTTGCTTGTTGGATCTTCATCCAGGTCACACCCACTAGAAATAGGTGTCCCCCAGGGTTTTGTGTTGTGCCTTCTTCTCTTTTGCCTTTATAGTATTTCACTTGGTGATCTCATTAGCTCCCATGGATTTATTTTTTCTATGTTGATGATTCTCAGCTCTACTTACACAGACCTCACTTCTCTACTGACCTCCAGACTGTCATTTCTAGCTGTTTGTTGGACATCATGAATTGAATATCCCATGGACATCTTCAACCCATTTGTCCAAATCTGACCTTGTCTTTCCCATCAAACCCTCCCTTCTTCTCAAATTCCCTATTATCGTCAAGAGTATTAACATTCTCCCAGCCTCCCAAACTAGGGGCTGTCCTTGATTTTTCAGTCTCTCTCAGCCCCACATCTAGATCTGTAGCCAAGCCCTGTGAGTTTGACCTCTGTGACATGTCTTGCATATGCTCCCTTCTCTGGTACTGCCACTGCCATTGCTGCAGGCTGTCATCATCTCATGAACTACTGAAGTAGCCTGCTGGTTGGTATCCCTACCACAATTCTTTCCCCACCTATATTCAGCTGCCAAATTAATCTTCCTAAAGTGCAGGGCTAATCACGCCACTCAATAAACTCCATTGGATCCCTATCACCTCCAAGATCAAATATGAAATCCTTTGTTTCAGATTCAAAGCCCTTCATAACCTGACCCCTTTCTACCTTTCCAGTCATCTTACACTCAACTCATGCCCATGTACTCTGTGTTCTAGTGATATTTGGCTCCTTGCTCTTCCTTGATGAAGGCCCTTCATCTCCAGACTTTAGGCATTTTCACTGGCTTTCCCTCATGCTTGGAATGCTCACTCTCTTCATCTGGCTCCTGGCTTCCCTGAAATCTTTTAAGTTCCAGCTAACTCCCACCTTCTGCAAGAATCCTTTTATCATCCCCCTTAATATTAGTGCCTTCCCTCTGCTGGTTATTTCCACTTTATTCTGTCTTATTTGTATATAGTTATTTTTCCGTAGTTTCCCCAACTAGACTCTGAGCTTCTTTAAAGTGGCAAAATTTTGCCTTTCTTTGTGACCTCAGTGTTCAGTATAGTGTTTAGCTATTGACATTCACTATGAGCCAGGAGGGCCCAAATTACAGCCATTAAGTCGTGCTTGGGCAGAGACCTATTGTGGTCCAATCTAGGAGCTCCAGAATCACAGAGGATCTTCCCTTCTTAGTTTAATTTTTTTTTAAATTAAAGGTGCCATCCTTTGATACACTTCTTTAAGAGTCCTGTTCACTGAATGGGCATTACCTTACTCAGAGTGAGAACCTGAAAAGACCTTAGCCTAAGAGGGCTAAGGTCTCCCACTGCATCCTGGGCCACCTCCAGTCGTCCTGATGAATATCTGGTCACTGGATCCAGATGGCTCTGGAGGAGAAAGTGTGGCTGGTGAACTTGCATAGCCCACCCTCCCTCAAATTAAAGTCAACTGCAAGTCATGTCCTCATCTCCCTGATGTCATGATCCTTTTCAAAAATGAAGGACAAACACAACAACCACAACGACAACAACAGTATTTAGCACACAGTTGGTGATGGGGTGTTTGGGTCCCTGTGCTTGGACCCCAATTCCAAGATCACATTTCTCCCTAGCTTCAAAACACTATTTCTCCCTGCTCAAGGACACTATGCCTAGCAATAACTCATGAGTGGGCCCCTGTAAGACAAACTATATTTCCCTATCTCAAGAACAAGCTGACCTCTGAAGAAATTCTCTTGTAAAAACAGGACTGTCTTGTAACCAAGGAATTATCATATATTGATTTCCAAAGTTATCATAGTCTACCCAGAGGTCAAGCTATAGATGTCAGCTCTCAAAACTGTCTTAACTACAGACATAACAGACCAAACATACATCCCTGAAAAATCTCTTCCCCTGGTTTCCAGTAGTGAATGACACTTGTGACCAAAGTTGTAAGTTATCACATAATTAGCACATCTGCCAGATAATCCACTACTTTTCCTATATAAGTTTTAGCATCATTCCTGTTAGGTTGCAGGTTTCTTAAAGAATGCAAATTCCCTAAGGAGCTCTGCCCACCATATTGACATTAAAATAAACCTTTGCCACCTTGACTTAAAGAATGCTTGAGTTCATAAATTCATTCCAGACAACCCTCTCCTGTACTTCATTCCTTGCGGGGAGGTCCCTGAACCTCTCCAACTACATCATTAGGTATTAATTTAGTGCTTATTGACTTGATTTCACATAACAGTTTCATCCATAAACTCTCCTGAGATGAGAAAAGTATAGTTGAATTTCACACCAAATTTTCTGCAGATTAATTTTTCCCTCCACTGCTTTTCATTTTTTGTCAGTTAAGCATTTATTAAGAGTAGGAGACTAACCAGTAAGTTGTTACAACAGTCTGGGTATCAGACGATGTGAGCCTGCACCAAGGGTATAGCAGGGTTGGAAAAGAGAAACAGGCGTATGTGAGAAGTGTAAAAGCAGAATCAACAGAATGTGGCAGCAGATTGGCTATGGGGAAAGAGAGAGTAAGAAGTTGAAGATGACACTTAGGTTGGGAGTTTGGTTGAACTGGAAAGTGAAGGTGCTCTTGACAGTAATTGGGAATTTTGGAGGGTGGAACAGTTTTGGGGGAAAGATAATAAAATGAGTTTTAGACATTTTGGGTTTAAGATGTCTGCTGGAGATTCAGTCTGAGATGACCAATAGGCAGTTGGAGATTGGCACTGGAGATTAGGAGAGAAGTTAGGGATCAGTAAGTGAATCTGAAATCCAACAGTATAAAGATCATGGGAGCTGATGAGATCACCAAGTGAAATAATATAGTGGGAGAAGAAAATTGGGCCCAGGACAGAGTATTTGAAGGACTGTCACATTTGAAAGGGATTATACTTGTTACCTTTGCTGAAAGTTATGGAGAGAAAAATTAGGAATTGATGAAAGGAAAAAAAATTTCTAGCAATTAGGGCTATTCAAAGTAGCATGGATTGTTATGGATGACAGTGGATTATTTGTTGGAGTGCTTCAAGTATAAGATGGATGACCATTTTGTTAGATAAGATTACTGGTACCCTTTTAATGCTAAAATTCCATAATTCCATTTCCCATTTTTTTCACACTCAATATCTTATTTAATCTGAAAAGAATGGAGCTATATCTATAGCCTATGCCTTCTCATTTTTAAAAATAGTATTTTATTTTCCCCCAATTATATGTAAAAACTATTTTTTAACATTTGCTTTTTAAAGTTCTGAGTTCCAAATTCTCTTCCTCTCTCCCTTCCCTCCCTCCTTTCTGAGATGGTTTGTGATCTGATATGCTGCTATAAATATTTTGGAGTATATGGGAGTATATTTTTGTTATCGATGCTTTCCTTGGGGTATAAGTTCAGTAAGGGGTCTCTGATTCCAAGGGTCATTTTTAGTCACCTTGTTTGCATAATTTCAAATTGTATTCCAAAATGGTTGTACAATTTCACAGCTCTACTAATAATGTATTAGTGTGCTTATCTTTTTATAACCCCTCCAACACTGACTGCTGCCAAATTTTTTGTTATCTTTGCCTATTTGTAGGATGTGAGGTAAAATCTCAGGTTTGTTTTGCTTTGCATTTCTCCTGTTTTTAGTGATGTGAAGCATTTTTTCATGTGATTGTGAATATTTTGCCATTTTTTTTACAACTGTTTGTTTATATCCTTTTGACCATTTTTCTACTGGGAAATGGCAATTAGCCTTAAATATATTTCTATACAGATTTATTAATTGTTTACATGTCTTGGATACCAAACTCTTATCAGAGATTCCCTCCCCTCATCTGACCACTTAGCTTCTTATTCTGGAAGCATTAATATTATTTGTGCAGAAGCTTTTTAGTTCAAGTAATTAAAATTATCTATTTAATCTTTTACAGTTACTGCTATCTTTTGCTTGGTTAAGAATATTTCTTCTTCCCATAGCTGTAAGATGTATGTGGTCCGTTTTTCTTCCAATTTTTAAATCATGTGATCTTTAATATTAACATTGCCTATCCATTTAGAATGTATTGTGGAATATGCCATAAGGTGTTGATCTAAGCCTAGTTTCTGCTAGATTACTATCTTGTTTTTCCAGCAGTTATTATCAAATAAGGAGTCCCTTCCCCATCCCTCCCATTAATTTATGTTTTCCACTTTATCAAACACTCATCTATTGAGTTCTATTAAACCTCCCTTGTCTAGTTTGTTCCACTGATCTATTCTTCAACCCATACCTGATGGTTACTAGATCTGGAGGCCATATTTCCATCCACTGTTACTGCTTTTCCTGTTGATTTATTTAATACAAGGTCTTTGAGTTTTCTTATTCCCATGAACTTTGGTAGTGTCAGTCTTTCTCTCTTTTATTTTCCCTATCACTCACTTTCTGATTCCCTCCCCTCTGATGGTGGTTTCCCTGGGGTTTGGATCTCAAAGTGTTTCAGCCTCCTCCTATGCTGGGAAATTCATGGTTCACCAGCCTAGGTCTCTGTCTCAAGTGACTTTGTTTGGCAGAGCTGGTTCTAGCTAGATAGTATGCTCTTTCCCTCAGGTTTGGAGAAGTGCTGCAACCCTTTTATCTTCTCTCCATCTAAATCCTGAACACATAGTGTCCTGTCCCACTCCCTGTAATTCTTATTTCTTTGACCCAGTACTGGGAGTTTGGAGCTTTATTTTGATATGATGCTACAGGGTTGTCTGGCACTGGCTTAGCTGGTATAATGGGGTTGTTGGTCCAACCCTGTTAGTGCTACTGAGTTGTTCACCCTGGCACTGAGAGTTCAGAGCTTTGTAGAGCTGGTACTAGAGGGTTTTGGCTTCTGACAGGCTTTTTTCTTGAAGGGCTGTTTCTACTTTGCTGTTTATTGCAACTAAAGCAAATTTCCATAGCCTGTAGCTGAAATCACCACAGCACTGGAAAGGGGTAGGGAGATTAGAAAGTGAGGATGGGTTTGCCGTGAGCCTGTAGTGGGTCCTTGTGTCTATTAGTGCCAACTTGATGCTGTTAGGGGAGAGGTGCTGAGTGAGCTCTAGGTCAGTAAGCATCAATTCTTTTTTTTAAAAATATTCCTTTGCATTCTAGGTATCCTAGACTATGTAGATGAGCTGAAGTTGCTTTATCTTTAGGACATAATTTCTCTTTTGGAAAGATGAAGTTATAGGGATTAGAGAAAATGTCTAGTTCTCTATCTTGTTGCTCATGTGGCCCAGAAGACCTGTTAGTTGTTTATATAACTTGGATACTAAACCCTTACCAGAGATTTGATATTAAGATTCCCGCCCCCTACCCCCCGCCACCCCATTTAGCTGTTTGACTCTTGGTTCAATAGCATTTGTCGAGACACAGTGATATAAGGAGACAAGTTTTTGTTCCTCTCCACTGATGCTGACATGTGGCTCTGTGAGGGGGGCCTTGGTCATTGGCCTCTGCATTTGTTCTTTTGAATTATAGGTTAAGGGATTGGAGACTATAATCTTGAAGGTTTGAGGTTTCCAGAACCTCAGCATCCAGGACTTGTAGACAGCTAAGCATCAGTGCCCCAAAGAGCAAGGAATTCCCAAAGAGCAAGGAATTGTCATTGGTAGTGACTTTTGGTACCCAGCCCAGAGGTAGTTGAGATGAAGACTCACCAATTAGCAATGGATGCTGCCTATGGAAGAAAATTTGGTGGGCCCAGTGCTATATAAAAACCATTCCGATAGTGAATCCACTCTCCTCAGAGAATGATTTGGGAGAGATTATGCCTCCAAGGTGTTGGGGGGAAATGTTTGTACATTTGTTTTTGTGATATCTGCAAAGTAAATATTCTTTTGTAAATGCTAATTAATGTCAAATTCTTAAATGGAACTGGGGTGTTCGCTGCTGGCACCAAACCCTGGAAAGAAACAATCAGTGTTTGCTCAAACTGATGGCAATAGGAAAAAGACAACCTCAAATTCTTCAGTATACTCCAAGAACCCTTGGGGGATGATACAAACTACTTTGTTCTGGTAGAGTGAGCCAGAGCATACTGCTTACAAAGATAAAAATAAATAGAAATAGAAGTTGTAACATTTTCTCCTCATACCGCAATAGAGCATCTTTTCTATACAACTTTGTAGATCACTGTCATAAAGGATCATATTGAAAGAATTACAGAATTTCAGAGCTAAAAGGGACCATAGAAATTGTATAACATAGCCCTCTCATTTTACACATTAAAGAAATTATTTTATTTTATTTATTTAATTTTTTTTATTATTTTTTAAAATTTATTTATTTAACTTTTAACATTCATTTTCACAAAATTTTGGGTTCCAAATTTTCTCCCCTTTTGTCCCCTCCCCCCCAAACACCAAGCATTCTAATTGCCCCTATGACCAATCTGCTCTCTCTTCTATCATCCCTCTCTACCCTTGTCTCCAACTTCTCGTTTGTCCTGTAGGGCCAGATAACTTTCTATACCCCTTTACCTGCATTTCTTATTTCCTAGTGGCAAGAACATTACTCGACAGTTGATCCTAAAACTTTGAGTTCCAACTTCTTTACCTCCCTCCCTCCCCACCCCTTCCCTTTGGAAGGTAAGCAATTCAATATAGGTCAAATCTGTGTAGTTTTGCAAATGACTTCCATAATAGTTGTGTTGTATAGGACTAACTATATTTCCCTCTATCCTATCCTGTCCCCCATTACTTCTATTCTCTCTTTTGATCCTGTCCCTCCCCATGAGTGTTGACCTCAAATTGTTCCCTCCTCCCCATGCCCTCCCTTCCATCATCCCCCCCACCCTGCTTATCCCCTTATCCCCCACTTTCCTGTATTGTAAGATAGGTTTTCATACCAAAATGAGTGTGCATTTTATTCCTTCCTTTAGTGGAATGTGATGAGAGTAAACTTCATGTTTTTCTCTCACCTCCCCTACTTATCCCTCCACTAATAAGTCTTTTGCTTGCCTCTTTTATGAGAGATAATTTGCCCCATTCCATTTCTCCCTTTCTCCTCCCAATATATTTCTCTCTCACTGCTTGATTTCATTTTTTTTATTTTTATTTTTTATTAATTTATTTAACTTTTAACATTCATTTTCACAAAATTTTGGGTTCCACATTTTCTCCCCTTTTGTCCCCTCCCCACACCCCAAAACCCCAAGCGTTCTAATTGCCCCTGTCTGCCAATCTGTCCTCCCTCCCTCTCCACCCCTTTCCTTTGGAAGGCCAGCAATTCAATATAGGCCAGATCTGTGTAGTTTTGCAAATGACTTCCATAATAGTAGTGTTGTGTAAGAACTAATTATATTTCCCTCCATCCTATCCTGTCCCCCATTACTTCTGTTCTCTCTTTTGATCCTGACCCTCCCCATGAGTGTTGACCTCAGATTGCTCCCTCCTCCCCGTGCCCTCCCTTCCATCATCCCCCCCACCCTGCTTATCCCCTTATCCCCCATTTTTCTGTATTGTAAGATAGGTTTTCATACCAAAATGACTGTGCATTTTATTCCTTCCTTTAGTGGAATGTGATGAGAGTAAACTTCATGTTTTTCTCTCACCTCCCCTCTTTTTCCCTTCACTAAAAAGTCTTTTGCTTGCCTCTTTTATGAGAGATAATTTGCCCCATTCCATTTCTCCCTTTCTCCTCCCAATATATTTCTCTCTCACTGCTTGATTTCATTTTTTTAAGATATGATCCCATCCTCTTCAATTCACTCTGTGCACTCTGTCTCTATGTGTGTGTGTGTGTGCGTGTGCATGTGTGTGTGTGTTATCCCACCCAGTACCCAGATACTGAATAGTTTCAAGAGTTACAAATATTGTCTTTCCATGTAGGAATGTAAACAGTTCAACTTTTGTAAAGTCCCTTATGACTTCTCCTTGCTATTTACTTTTTCATGCTTCTCTTCATTCTTGTGTTTGAAAGTCAAATTTTCTTTTCAGCTCTGGTCTTTTCATCAAGAATGCTTGAAAGTCCTCTATTTCATTGAAAGACCAGTTTTTCCCCTGAAGTATTATACTCAGTTTTGCTGGGTAGGTGATTCTTGGTTTTAGTCCTAGTTCCTTTGACCTCTGGAATATCCTATTCCATGCCCTTTGATCCCTTAATGTAGAAGCTGCTGGGTCTTGTGTTATCCTGATTGTATTTCCACAATACTTGAATTGTTTCTTTCTAGCTGCTTGCAATATTTGCTCCTTGACCTGGGAACTCTGGAATTTGGCCACAATGTTCCTAGGAGTTTCTCTTTTTGGATCTCTTTCAGAAGGTGTTCTGTGGATTCCTTGAATATTTATTTTGCCCTCTGGTTCTAGAATCTCAGGCCAGTTTTCCTTGATAATTTCATGAAAGATGATGTCTAGGCTCTTTTTTTGATCATGGCTTTCAGGTAGTCCCATAATTTTTAAATTGTCTCTCCTGGATCTATTTTGCAGGTCAGTTGTTTTTCCAATGAGATATTTCACATTATCTTCCATTTTTTCATTCTTTTGATTTTGTTTTGTGATTTCTTGGTTTCTCATAAAGTCATTAGCCTCCATCTGTTCCATTCTAATTTTGAAAGAACTATTTTCTTCAGTGAGCTTTTGAATCCTCCTTTTCCATTTGGCTGATTCTGCTTTTGAAAGCATTCTTCTCCTCATTGGCTTCTTGAACCTCCTTTGCCAATTGAGTTAGCCTACTTTTCAGGGTGTTATTTTCTTCAGCATTTTTTTGGGTCTCCTTTAGCAGGGTGCTGATCTGCTCTTCATACTTTGTTTGCATGTCTTTGGTTACTCTTTCCAGTTTTTCCTCCAGTCCTCTAACATAACTTTCAAAATTTTCTGAGCTCTTTTTGAGCTTTTCCATGGTCTGATCCCATTGAGTAGGCTGGGATACAGAAGCACTTACTTCAGTGTCTTTCCCTGATGGTGGGCACCGCTCTTCCTCATCAGAAAGGAGGGGAGGAGAAAACTGTTCACCAAGAAAGTAACCCTCTATAGTCTTGGTTTTTTCCCCCTTTCTGGGCATTTTCCCAGCCAGTGACTTGACCTCTGAAGATTCTCCTCACACCCACCTCACCTCCTGATCCTCCCAGCCAGTGCTTGGGGTCTGAGACTCAAATGCTGCTTCCCAGCCTCAGGGCTTTGGGTGGGGGCAGGGCTGCTATTCAGTGTGAGATCAAGTTCAGCTGCCTGGGTGGGGGCAGGGCCGCCTCACGGGCTCAGTTCCCTCAGGGGGGTTATGCAGAGACCTTCAACAATGGATCCAGGCTCCTGCCTGTTTGGGGAGCCTCGGTCTGCTCCCGCCTCTGCTGTTGCCTCCCAAGGGGGCCTGATTTATGGGGGCACCCCACTCCCCTCTTGACCCACCAAAGAGACCTTCTCACTGACCCACGTCACCTGTGGGTGGAGGGACCCGTGCGGCTGCTGGAGATCCTGTCCCTGAGGCCCGCTCGGATCTGCTTCTCTCGGTGCTGTGGCCGCGGCAGGGCTGGGCTGGGCTCTGCGTCTGCAGCGTGACGGACCTTTTGCGAGAGGTTTGCGGGTCCCTCTGGAACCGAAATCTCCTTCGCTCCACTGTTCTGTGGCCTCTGCTGCTCCAGAATTCGCCGTGAGTTACTTTATACAGATGTTCTATGGGTTGTGGGTTTGGAGCTATGTGTATGTGCGTCTTTCTACTCCGCCATCTTGGCTCTGCCCCCAAGAAATTAGTTTTTACAGCTTCAATATGGCCCAAGTGATTTGAGCGAAGTTGCACAGCGAATTAGCAGCAGAATTGTCACTAGAACCCATGTCTCCTGACTCAGTCCAGAATTCCCATCTCCTCCATTTCTTTTACATGTAAAAACACAGAATGGCTTATTATGTATAAGAAAAATTTTTAACAAGTTACAATATAGCTAATGAAATGGCAAGGATCATATTGGAATAGTCCAGTGCCAAGTTTACAGAGCCCAAGGTGGAGAGTAGTTCTGTTTTCATGCTGGGAAAAAATACAATAAAGTCATGAAAGACCACAGGTATTGAGTAAAGAAGAAAAGGACCAAGATGCAGAGAGATCTATTCAGAAAACAGGTATGTGAAGAAGTTATCTATGCTCAGAGAAATAGAAGACAAATAAGTAAAGTATGGTCTTACATAGATGCATATGAATGTATATTATGTATGAGTATGATTATAGAGATATAAGTGTATGTATGCGTAAGTGTATGTATGTATGGTTATACATATGTATAGATGTTTTTCTAAGTACGTCTCTATATGTATATATATATACATACTTGCATATGTATATATATATATACATATATATACATACATGTATGTGTGTGTGTATCTGTGTATACATCCATGCTGAATTGTAGCCTTCTGGGTAGGAAGGGGGAAAAAGCACAAAGTAAAGAGTGTATAGCAGAGAGTAAAAGAAAACTTACAAGAAAGCAAAGAATAGATGGACAGCTCTCAAACCAATGTGTAGTACTTATTACATAAGCTTTCTTGAAATGGAAATTTAGTGATGGATGTTCTGAAGCCACTCTTATGTTCTGCTGTGCATATGGTAATGCTTTTATTTTCTTTTCTTATTTTGTAGTTGTTTCAATATTTAAGTTGATTTTCCTTTTTTTATTGTGTATTCAAGTTTTAGTATTTAAGTCTAAAATAAAAAAAAGAAAAGAGGTGATGGAAAGAAAAGTAGCTATCATTTTATTAAAATGTGGCTTTTGGATGGAGAGTGCTCAGCAGATGCCATAATCTCAGAGCAGAAGTATCTTTTGAGCCCGGAATTATTACGCTGACATATATTTACTAGAGAAAGCCAATATCTCTTCATATCTAAATAGGCTACGAGAATGCAAATTGCGTTTTGCTTTATTTAATACTGACTGAAAAGATAGTATGCTGATTTCTAGTTGCCTAAATGGTTGACCAGCCAGCTACTGTAGTCTCCAAACAGATCACAATTTGACCACCGTGACTGCAGTACAGCTTTAGTGAATACCCTACCATTGAATAATGCTTGCTTGATTAATGCTGGAGTTCCTTCAGAATCTTGTTTTGAACACAGAACTTTTTGACTTAAAGGTTAACTAGAGTTATATATTTATGTCCAGAGTTGAAAAAATGATTATTTGTAACAATGTCCTAAATGTCCATTAGATGAGAGAATTTACTCATTGGAAGAGAAGTCCAGGGTTACAACCCCACTATTCAGAGAAGCAAGGTATTTTTTGGAATACATTTAAAAAATTCATGATAATAGCTTCCCTTCTTCCTTCTCAGATAGTCATCCTTTATAACAAGTATTATTTTTTAGAGAAGAAAATAAAAGATGAAAAAATGAATAACTGATCAATACATTAAAAGTCTGAAAATATTGTATCACACTGTATCACATTTGTGAACTTCCCGCTTCTGCAAAGGGGTGTGGTAAGGGTATCTTTTTATATCTTTTCTTTTGGGCTGTATTTGTTCTGTGTTTCTTTTCGTAACACTTTTGATTTGTTTTGTGGTTTCTTTTCCATTAAATGTTGTTTCAGTCATTGTGAATATTATCTTCTTTACTTTCCTTACTTCACTTTGTATCAGTTCATGTAGATCTTTCCACGCTTATTCATATTTATAACATTTGTCATCTCAAACATCATAGTAATATTTCATGACATTCATATACCATAATTTGTTTAGTCATTCCCTGATCAATTGGATTTGTTGCTAATTCTTTGCTATCATAAAAAAGAGCTGCTATAGAAAATATTTTGAAGTACTCTATGGGGACTTTTTTTCCCTATAACTGGCCTCTTTAGGTTTTAACCTAGTAATGGTTCAAAGTGCATAAACATTTTAGTTACTTTGTCTAGTATATATATATACTGCTTTCCAAAATAGTTTCCAAAACTGTGCTTTCACAGTTCCATCAATAATGCACTAGGGTGCCTATCTTCCCACAAAGCCTCCAACATTTTCATTTTACCAATTTTCAGAGTATGAGTTACAATCTCAGGATTCTTGTAATTTTCATTAAAGAATACCTTGAAGCATTCTTTCATATGGTTAATAGTTTACAATTCTTTTTTTGAGAATTGTCCATTTGTTTCCTTTGATCATTTAAATACTGAGCAATGACTTTTGGTCTTAAATACATCTGTAAAATTTTAAAATAACGGGTTATTTTAAGGGTACCAAACCCTTGCCAGAGAAATGTGATGGATTTTTCTCCCCATTTGACTACTTCCCTTCCTATCATAGGTGCATAACTTTTATTTGTGCAGAAGCTTTTCAGTTACAGAAAATTATTTTTAAAAATGATTACTGAAACTTGAGAATATTCTAGAACTCCCTATGTCTGCATTCTCAAGGTAGCAATTAAATTAATATTTATTTGTTTATTTATCCTCACCAAAAATGATTCTTTTGCCTCAAAAAGCAGGATCAATAAGTAAGTGTAAAGGTGCACTTCAGGGCTAGACATCAAAGTTTAGATTTCCTTTATACAATGAAGGTAAAAAAAGGGTTGTTTCTCTTTGGATACAAGGAAGCTTTCATGAATTTAAACAGAATCTTTCCCTAGTCCATTACTTTTCCTTTAGCCTCTTTTCTTTCTTTTTCAGTTTTGAAACCGGAGCTAACCACTTTACTTATGAAGTTTTCTCCACATTTATTGGAATCCTTTGTCTCCTCTTTGTCCTCTTGGCATGCTCTGCCAATCCTCAGCTTTGGATTACTCTCTGAGTCTACCTTCTCTGCTTATTCTCATGAACTGTTGAAATCTGCTTAAAGAATTTGTGCAACAGGTTTTACTAAGTCCACTACAAATTCACGTTATCCGATTTCAACGGAACCCTTATTATTACATCACAATCATAAGATCACAGATTTAGAGTGAGAAAGGACATTAAAGGTCACTGAAAATGGATCAACTATCACCCAAAGAGATAGTTCATCTAGGACAGGTGATCTGAACTCATCAATGACAGCTAAGAGTTTTCCTTATTTCACTTGTGTGTACAACTGGCCATACCCCAAAACTTTACTCTCAGTGGAGAGAGATATCTCTACTTTTGCCTTTGATTCTATCCGTTTTCATCTTCTCCAGAAGCTTACCCATTGAAAAGGAGGCAGAATAAGAGGAAATGAGCATATCTCTATCTATATCCTTATTCCTGTTGCCTATAAATATGGCCTCCATCCCTTAAAAAACAAACAAACAAAACCCTTCATTTGACCTTACCATGTACTCAAAATATCATCTTAGATATTTCTGCCATTTTATTACCAAAACTCCTTGGAAGTAGCATCTTTACTTCTTCATTACCCATTCATTCATTTACTTTAGCCCCTTGAAATATGGCTTTTGATCACTCTGGAAAGCAGTTTGGAACTATGTCTCCAAAGTCACTGGAAAGTCTATACAGTTTAACCAAGTGATATGAAGTCATTATTAGAGCTATGCTCAGAAATTTAAAAAAAGAAGAAGTTCCAAAAGTACAAAAAAGGATTGGACCTATTTTTTGTTGTAGAAAAGAACTGAAAGTACAGGGATACCCATTAACTGGTAAATGATAGTATATGAATCTAAGGGAATATTATTATGCCCTAGAAAATGACAAAAGGTAAGATTTCAGAGACATCTGGGATACATATGAATTGATAGAGCATGAAGTAAGAAAAACTGGGACACTTCATAAAATAACAATAGCATTGTAAAGGAAAGCAAATTTGGAAGATTTAAGGGTACTGACCAACCATGACTCTAGAAGACTGACAAAGAGGTCAAGGTATAGAATAAGATATGCATTTTTTTAAGATAAGGTCACTGTGAGAATTGACTATGCATAATTATTACAGGTTATTAATTAATTAATTATTAAATGATGAACAGATTTCAGGAAAATATGTTTTATTCCTCCACTCTACCAAAGTGGGATGGAGGAGAAATAGGAAGGAAAAGAGATTGACAATAGGGTTGCCAAAAAAAAAAAAAGGAAATAAAATCATTGGAACATTACCTAAAACTGCACAGAATATAACAGAAAGAATGACAGACGGAAAGAGAAAAGGAAGATAACTTTGAAAGTTTCATGTCAAATTTAATACTTAAAAGGAAAAACAAGCTGTATCTAATAGAGATTCATACTATAAATAAAACAATCTTTTATTTCTGCTATATACTTCATGTAGAAATGCTCATTTTATCTGTGGTTTGGGGTTTTTTTTTGTTAATTCAGGAGAAAAAAGGTAAAAAAAATGAATATGGCTTTTGACCTTACCACTAAAAAAAGCTTCCCTTTCAAACATTAGCAATGATTTCTTAACTGTTAATTCTAATAGCTTTTTCTTAGCCTTCATTCTCCTTGAACTCTTTGCAACTGACAGTGTTGCTCACCTCCACCTCTTGGATAATTTCTACTCTCTTGGTTTCTGTGATCTTGCTTACTTCTGGTGCTCCTAGCCATCTGTTTGTTGCTTCTTACTCTCTTTCCACAGGATTCGGAGCTGCATGGGAGCTTAGAGGTCATTAAGTCCAAACCTTTCATTTAACACATGAGGAAATGAGGATCAAATAGGTTAAGTGTCTTGCTCAGGATCAAACAATAATTAAGTATCAGAGATGAGATCTGAACACAGACCTTCCTGATTCCAAGTCTGGCATTCTTTCAACCATGCCAGGATTCATTATCATGTAGCTCTCACTTCTGAAATAGATCTTTTGGTGATCTAATTTTTTCCAGTGGATTCAACTATCAGTGCTATGTAGGCAACTGATGAATCTGTATACCTGGCGCCTAACTGACTACAAAATTCTAGTCTCACGCAAATAAATGACTGTTAGGGACATCCACCCTGGCAATACAAATAACACAATGCAGCATGATGTTATTTGGTGGATTTCTAAGTCAATATGTGGCCAGCAAAGATCCAGTTCTCTATCTATATCTGTCAAAATAATCTTGAAGAAACAGGTCTAAACTCACCACTCAAAATTCCCTACTCAAAAGTGTTTAGTGAGTCCTGATAGCCTCAAGGACAATTTACAACCCACTAATCCTGGCATTTACGATTTTCTACAATCTGGCTTCAACCTACATGTTCAATCTTATTTTATATCATATCTCTTTACATACTCAAAGTCCCAACCAAATTAAATTATGGTCTCTTCTACTGATATTTCATTCAAGGATAATAAGTAGCAGAGAAGGGGAAAATTTGTTTTGACTTGCTGAAATTTGATTTTATATTTTCTGTCAGTTTGAAGAATCTTATTAATTAAAAATCCATTTTTGAGTGCTTACAATGTGTTCAGTCTTATATTGGGTGCTAAGATGTCTAATATTTGTCAGACATTGGTCCCTGTCCTTCACGGGTACATAGTTTACATCCTAGTAGTACATATATAAGACATATACTCAAATAAATATGACAAAATTAAGTATAACTGCTTAGAGGGTTGAAAAATTATACTATATTGGTTTGGAAGACAGAGATCACAAGTAAATAAAAAGGAAAGCTTCATGGAATTTCAGCAGGGCCTATAAGAACAGGTAGCCTTTCAAGAGTGGATGGGACATGATATTTCAGGATAAAGGCCCAGAGGTGAAAACGTGTATGGTATGTTTGAGAAACCATGATTATTCTTTTTTAGTGACAGTATAAATACTCTAAGCTAAGATGCTTGTACAGAATCTTCAACTCCGAGGAGTTCTATCTGTATAGTGTCTAAGATTCCTTAGGTCTTCAAGAATATACAAGGGGAAATAAGATAAGTTAAAGTGGGAAAGAAAGGTGAGCCACCTTATAAAAATATGGTTGTAAATATGTTAGTTGCTTTTAAAAAGTCACTTCTGCTCTCTGAATCTTACTAAATGATCTAATAAAACATGAAAAAGCTAAAGGTCTGCAAGTGCTGAGATTATCCATTAGGATGAATTAGTAGCAGGGGAAGACCAATCACTTTCCAGGACCTCATTTCTGGAGAGTGGAGACACAGGGAACCTCAGAATTAAGCTCTCAAAGAAGGACTTAGTGTCTTATGCGGCTGATTTCTTATCTTAACAACCAAATCACCTTATGAGTCCTCTTCCCATCTATAGATAAACAGGCCAGGGGACCTTTCTTTCCTCAAGGAGTCTCTCCCTCTGATTTCCTTAGAATACATGCACCTGACAGGCATCCATTGTACCAGTGATCCAGAGGAAGGTAGGCAAACATGCACAGAGTGCAATATAATAATGTAAGATAGGTTATTCCATGTGATTCTGTTAGTACAAAATAACAACATACAGAGATGAACTGTTTCCTTGTAAAAGGTCTATTGACAAGGCTTCATATTCCAGCAATAACCTCATATATGATTCTTACCTGGTACTGGCAAGGATGTATGTCCCTCATCACGTAGCATTTGAATAAAGATTTTTTTCAAGTCTGAATTCAGAGCAGAAGTTCCAGAGAAGTTGTAAGGTATAATTAGCTCAGGGTGTGTACGTAAGGACAAGCTTAGACTAGGTGCATCTAGAATCTTAGAAGAGTAGTCGATGGCCATAAAAGCTATAGTAGTACAAATCAGAGGTATCAGAATCTGTGCTGTTATCATCTTCCACTCTCGCCAACTATACATAACCTTCTTCACTAACATGGCAAAGAACTGCTGGCAGTGAAGACGAAGCTATAATAAAAACAGGAAAGACACAGTATAAACAATATTTCCAGATTTAAACATATACATCCAGCTGAAAATCTTTAAAGCATATGATCTGAGTGTAATTTTGCCGAAGAAAGAGAACACATGAAATACGCATGTCCCTGAACAGATGTCTACAGACTAAATACCTTTCAAAATACACTTTGTTTCTATAAAATAATAATTTATCATATAGATATACTATATATGGTATATCATGTATAACATACTTATGATAATCATTTAATAATTTATATTGAGTTACTACCATATGTAAAATACTGAACCTCACCAGAACTCTAGTCCAAAGGACATCTCTACCTGGATGTCCAAAATGGAAGACATTATCTTCCTGCTAAATGTATTCCTCCTTCAAACTTTCCTGTTGAGGGCATCAGGATCTCTCCGTTCCCCCAGGTTCCTAACCTCCAAGTCATTCTGGCTGATTTCTCTCCTCTACCTCCTCTCTCCTATACAATGAGTTCCCAGATCCTGTTGATTCCACCCTCCATAATATCTCTTGCTTCTTCCTCCATAATGTCTCTTGCTTCTTCTAGCTCCTCCTTTTCTCTCTCACGGTTTTCACTCCAATTAATGTCTTGTCCAGACTACTATAATAGTCTCCTAATGGGTCTCCCTGTTTCCAGCAGATACTCTCTGTAATCTATCTGCCATACCCACTCCAAACTTTTTGAGTGAATCTGGCCAGGTTAATATTCTTCTTAGAAACCTTCAAATGATTTCCTATTGCATCTCGGACAAAGTACAGTAGTTAAGCCTGGCTTTTAGGGCCCTCTACAATCTGACTGCGTACTATTTCTTCAACCTTATTTCATATTATTTCTCTTCACAGATTTTACACTCCATACAATCTGGTTGACTAGTTGCTCTGTGCAGTCATGCAAATTACTCGTCATACCTAGAATGCATTACCGCCTCTATGTAGGTCCTCAGAATCCTTTATTTTCCTTTAAGAGTGAATTCAGGTACTGCCTGAACTCAAAAGAGGAGCTGTTGGCACAGCAGATAACATGCTGGGCCTGGAGACAGGAACACCTGAGTTCAAATCTGTCCTTAGATACTAAAAAACTGTATGACTCTATGCACCTCAGTTTCCTCAACTGTAAAATGGGGATAATGAATGTTCTACCTCACAGGGTTATTGTGAGTTTCAAATGAGGTGATATTTGTAAAAAGTGCTTAGCGCAGTGTCTGGCACATAGTAGGCGCTACGTAAATGCTTATTTCTTGCCTCTTCCTTTCCCTTCCCTCTACCTCTTCCACAAACCTTTGACTCATCCATCCCATTACTAGTGCTCTCCTCAAATGAGTTTAGATTTTATTACTTTCACACACATGTGTACATGCATACATATATGCACATATACATATATACATGCACATATACTTTAAGTCAATAAATTGTAAACTCTTCAAGTTGGAATTTTTACTTTGGTCTTTATATCCCCAGAGTTTAGCACAAAGTGCCCAAACCAGGCACTTAAGAGAGGTTACTTGTGTACACTTTGTGTCTTTTCAGTGGAAGGCAAGAATCTCAAAGGCAGGGGATCTTTCTTTTCTCTTTATGCTCCTATGTGCCTAATAGAGGGCCATGAAAAAAGTAAATATTTACGTGAATGTTAAATTGAATCTAACCTCTAACTTGTGTTGGAATCCTGGCTTTAATACTTATTTTGTGAATGCCCATGAGCAAGTCACTGAACCTGTTTCTTCCTATGTAAAATGAGGATTAATTACATTACTTCACAAGGTGATCATTTTGAGGAAAGTGTCTTAAAGAATTAGTTAAATGTGAGTTGTTATTATGGTGGGATAGTGGGGAGAAAGAATAGTGCCTGCCTTCAGGGAGCTTGCAATCCATCTGGGAAGACTAGATGGATGCATATTAAAAATAAAAAACAACATGAATTAAACATTACCATGATGCAGTAATGAGACAACAGTACAGAAGATGGTCTTTCCGCAGAAATCTTCAACGAAGGCTAGACGAGCACTTAGTAGAGATTTGAGTAAGTTACTCATTGGACTACATTGCCTCTGAGGTCCTTTCTAATTCAGAGAAATCTGTGATTTTAGATCACAATATAATATAGAATAAAATAACAATTAATTGGTATTTTTTGTGCTCTGAATTCAGAGGAAGCATCTGTTATAGGCTGGAATGGTCAGGAGAGGTTTCATGGAGAAGATAGGATTTGAAAAATGAGTAAAACTTGGTTTAGTGAGAAAGGAGGGGAAATTATGTCAGATGGGAAATGCTGGTGACAGAAGTGAAGTTGTGCTTAGGAAACAGTGAAGATGCCAATTTGATTGAAAAGCTCAGTACCACAGTAAAGAATATTGAGATGTGTGGGGCCGGAATGTCAAGGTTCAATGACAAGGAAAGGTGTTTGGATGTTAATAAATGAAAAATAGGCAGGTTTTCCTCCCTCAGAGATCACTAGTTAGGCTATTTGACTAAATTGTAAAAACCCAATAGTTTTTTAAGAAGATGACTTCTTTGATTAACCTCCACTAAGAGTGCTAAGCTTCAGTTTCTGCTCCCTAAAAAGTCAAACCAATCGGATCTCGCTGTCTAAAACTACAATGACAAAAAAGAACACTAGAATGTCCCACATATTTGTGAGAGTCTGTGTTTATTTTCAAGTTGAATAGAGTCTTATTTAATGTATAATGAAACATTATGGCTGCACTGTCCCAGTCTTTTCAGGGTTATTAATTCTTCTGTGATCTGTCATGGCCTGGAATCTTTACTCATCTACCATTTCTGTTGTACTAAACACCCCAAAGGTCTGACCTTCAGATTCCAGAGCCCTGTGTCTGAATCCTGCATCCAACCTTTCCCAGCTTTGGGTCTTGGGCAGGACACACAAGCCTTCTGTACCTCAATTTCTTTGTCTGCTACATGGAGATAAGTGATACTTGCCCTACCTTCCTCATAAAGCTGTTGTGGGAAATATGTTTTGTAAATCTTAAAGTACCACATAAATGTTGAAATTAAGTCATTTAGTTGTGTCTGATTCTTTGTGACTCTATTTATGGCATTTTCTTGGCAAGATACTGGAGTGGTCTGCCATTTCTTTCTCCAGGGTTCCCATTTTACAACTGAGGTTAAATGACTTGCCCAGGGTCAGGCCCAGCACTGTATTTGCTGAACCAGTAAGTGCCACCTACATAAATGGGAGTTGTTATTATTAGCAACCCAGTCCTAAATAGATTTGCCATAGATGACCTCTCAAATTTTGGGTCTAAATTAAACCAAAATATTCCCCTTATATTTTAACTGTATCCTGTCAGGTTGATAATACCAAACAAGGCTGCTTACCCCAGTATTTAATTTCACATGAGATTTCTTTTTAGCTAGAACCTCCAGATAGGATTCATTTGAGACACTAAGATGTTCACTGTCACCTGCAAATTCTGTATTTTTACTGGATTTCATAGAGGGGAGCTGGATTGCTTGAAGATCGACATCAGAATCCACCAATTTACCAACCCTAAATAAAAAAGTATAAGGTATGTCATTTACTTACAGATAAAACAATATAAATTCAGAAAATAATAGTCAGTAAAATGTGAGAACTGTAAAAAGACTGGGATTTACAGTACTCTTATAGAGGAGGGGGTAATATGGAGAAGGAAGACTGGTTTCCAAAATCATTACGATAGTAAAACTTTCTCATCACCTTCCTTCTTGCCCTAATGAAAATATAAGAGGAGGGGTCAATAAAGGGAAGTGGACTGGCTTGGTATAATAGGTCAGGGTCTTGCCTACTGTTACACACAGTTGATGTCAGTGAAGCTCACAACATAATTTAACAGTGCCAGGAACCGAAGCCTGGAGCACGCTATGCAGAATGAAACTGCCATTTCATAGACAGTGGTTCGATTGAAAGGCTGGATCTTATTTCCACCTGATCCTGCGTATACGTCTGTCTTGTGAAGACATTTTCCATATCTTGTTATTTGAACCTAAGCATGGATCAAAAAGTCGGTCAAGCTAACACACTCTTTAAATGGGACTCTATTCCACCAGTCACACTTTTGCTTGCATATTTAATTTCTGTTTTTACATCGTCTTTCTCCTCCTTCACCTACAATAGGTCACATTTATACAGTGTTTTTAAGCTTTACTATGTGCTTTAAGGAAGCACCTGCCCTTGGAAAAAAAGACAGCAATGAACTTAGAGTAGTTTACAATCATTGTCTCATCTACCATTTTATTATAATGGCTTGTAGTAACTAAGTAGCCCAGTGGTACCAGAGTATCTGCTCTGGAGTCAGGAGAACCTGAATTCAAATCCTGCCTCAGACATTTATTAGCTGTGTGACCCTGGGCAAGTTACTTAACCTCTCTCAGCCTTAGTTTCCTCATCTGTAAAAAGGAGAAAATAATAGCACCTACCTCCCAGGATTGCTATAAAGATCAAATGAGATAACATATAAAGCACTTTGTAAACTTAAAGCTAATTAGCTAAAAGCTAGTATGTCAGTATCAGCTTTTCTTCTCCAAGGTTCCCAGTGACCTGCATAATTAAATTCAAAGGCTTTTCTCAGTCCTCATGCTCTTTAATCTTTTTAGCACATTGATGCTGCTGACCCACAAATACTTTCTGACACTTTCTCTTTCTTAATTTTTCTATAACACTGTACTCCACTGGTTCTCTTTTCACTTCTTTCCTCACTCTTTCGTTCCATTTTCTCCTTCTACCTACCAAGAGTATATTTCCAGGGTCCAGTACTTAACCTTCTTCATTTTATATGAACCTTGGATAACTTGAATAACTAACCTATTCTAATGGTTTTTGCTATCACTTCTATTTAGATGATGCAACTTAGCCAAAAGCAAAGTCATCACCATTCCAAAACTAGCTTTGTCCCAACTTCCTTATTCTGTTAAAGGTACTATCACCTTCCCTGTCACTTGGGTTTAAAATCTTGGGGTGATATATAATATCAAACTTGATACCTATTGCTCCTCTCTTTTGTGTCTAAATTCCTTGAAAAAATTCTGTACTGACAGTGCCTCCACTTCTTTTCCTTTCACTCAATTCTGAAACTTTTGCAATTTGGCTTCCAGTCTTATCATCCAAATAAAACTGCTTTCTCCAAAGTCATCAGTGATCTCTTAATTGCCAAATCAAACAGCCTTTTCTCAACCCTCCTCCTTCCTGACCTTCTTGACTTTGATTTGAAATCTTTGATATTACAAATCACTCTCTTCTCCTAGATACTCATTCCTCTCTAGGTTTTGGGGCATGGCTCTCTCCTGGTTCTACCCTAATCCTGTGAACACATCTTCCCAGTCTTTCTTAGATCTTCATCCAGATATTATTTGGGTATACCACAAAGCTCTTTCCTGGCCTTTCTTCTTTTTCCCTTTCATGTTTCTCACTTGGTTATCTCATCAAGTCCTATGAGTTCAATTATATGTTGAATCAATTGAACCTACCTAGTTCAATTATCATCTCAATGCACATAATTCCCAGATATCTATATCCAACCTTAACTTTTCTTAATTGCATTTTAGATATCTTGAATAGATGTCATGTAGGCATCTTAAAACTCAACATATCTAAAATAAAACTCATTCTCTTCACCCTCAAATACTCCTCTCTTCCAAACCTCTTACTGATGAAGGTACCACCATTCTCTCAGGCATCCTGACTCATGACTTTGTGTCACCTTCAACTCCTCTCTTGCATTCACTCCATATGTTCAATTTGTTGCCAAGTCTTGTCATCTCAACTTCCACAACTACTCTTATAGATTTCCTTCTCTCCTTTAACCCTGCCACAGTCCAAGCACTCTCATCATCTCACACCTGTACTGTATATTACAATAACTACTTGTTGGTATCCTTGCCTCAGATTTCTCCCAATCTAACCTATCCTGCTTCCCAAAGTGATTTTTCCAAGGTGCAGGTCTGACCATGTTAAGTCCTCCCTGCTCCTTTGTATTAGAGAGCAGTTATTTCTTATTGCTTCCAAGATCAAATATAAAGATCATCTACTTAGTTTTAAAGTCTTTCATAACCTGTCCCCTTCCTACCTTTCCAGTGTTATTACACTTCATTGTTTTCCCTGTATGCTGTGATCCAGCAACAACTGTCTTTTGGCCTGTCCTCATGCTAATTCTTCCTCTCCTGAAATCGCATTTTCACTAGCTGTCCTCTGTGTCTGGGATGCTTTGCTTTCTCACCTCAGGCTATAATCAACCTTCTTCAGGAGTACTTTCCTGACTCTCTTCATGGCTACTGTCATTCCCCTTAAATTATCTCCCATCTACTATGTATTTAACTTAGATGTACGTAGTTGTTTGCAAATTATCTTCCCCATGAAAATGTGAGCTCCTTGTAGACACAGGTTTGTTTTTTTGCTGTCCTTTGTGTTCTTAGCATTTAGCACAGTGTCTGGTTCATATTAAGGGCTTCATAAATACTTGTTGACTTCTGAATTACCCTATTCATGCAATCAGCTGCAAAGTGATCAATTCTATCTTCCTACTTTCTTACATGGCGACATCTCCTCCTCTCTTCTCCTACTATCATCACCCTATTATTGAAAGATCTCATTACTTCTTGCCTGATTTGTTATGTCATTTAAGTGATCACACTAATTTCTCTCTTCCCCCTTCAATCTACATGAAACTCCACAGATTAATTTTCCCAATGAACAATTTAGTCATTTTTCTGATTTAAAAAGTTTAAATAGCTTCTCATCGTTTACTTAAATAAAGTCCAAATTCTTTAATATGGTATTCAAGGCCACCCACATTCTAACCTCAACCTACCCATCTAGGTTTATTTCATACTATTTCCCTTCATATCCTTCAAGACTCAACCAGCCTAGGTACATCACTGCCCTTTGCTCTTATGATTAGAGAGAGAAATATGAACTCCAAAACCTCATTTTAAGAAGGGAGCTCAGCATAGACATATCTTCTTGCCTAAAAGTTTGAACTACTTTGGAACTTCTTTGATTTCTCCAATAGCTCCTCATCCTATCTAGAGATTTTTCTTCCTTCCTCTGAACCCCAACATAATTTTGTTTATTTACCTCTTAAATACTTTCCACATTCTACTTTGTTTAGGGATTTCTATTTATAATATTATAAGGGACATAATATATTATAATTTATATTTCATTTCTCCTTGGGGGCAAGGAGTACCCATTGTTTTATTTTTTGATGTACAAAATGTACATAGAAGGTACTTACAAATGTTTGCTGAATTGAACATCTTATTTATCTTTGCAACTGGTTTTGAAGTCAGGAAGACCTGAGTTCAAGTTTTGCCTCTGATAAAATGGCTATGTGACAACTGCCCTAAGCAATTCTCTAAAACTATAGTTTAGATAAAACACCAAACTGCGTTGGAAAAGACAGGTAACTCACCTGAGGGTTCCTTCTAACAATAAAATTGTAGGTCCAGATCTCATTCCTATTTCTCTTTCTATCTCCAAATAATATATGTTCATTAAATGTGTCTAATTGAATTGAATTCTCCCTATTCATTACCTTTGTACAACAGAAAGTCTATCCTCTAGAAGAATGTTTCTACTGTGAATCCACTTGTGAATTCACATACTAGCCCCTCTTTACCCCTAATATCATGCTTGTTAAAAAAAAAATAAGAAAGTCCAGAGTTTTGTTACTTATCTATACTCACTTAAGGAAGACTTCTTCCATGGTAGTGACTGAGGCACCATAGCTAGCAATGCCCAGCTCTGTCTGTCTCTCTTCCAGTTCAGTAAATAGAGATTCAAATCTGGAAACATGAGAGAAAAAAGAGTGAAATGAACCCATCCCCTTTAAAAGATTTTTAAATGTTTTCTTTTTTGGAGTTAAAGGAGTCTTTTTTGTTGTTGTTGTTTCTTCAAAGCCATAGAACTATCATTACACTGATATCCTACTCATGCTCTGATAAAATGAGGTATAATATGATAAAGTTTGGTATAGAGAAAGGCTTGAGAACTTGAGATAGCTACTAGCTCCACTGAAACCATTTCTATAATTCTAAACTTTGATGGTACCACAATCTATATTTACTTAGAAAATAATGCTGAGTGAATAATGCTGAGTAGCATAAGCCAATCCTGTTACTTTTAATAAGATGAAGCACGAGTGGTAATGTCTTAACACGGTAGCATCTATGGAGAACCAAAAACACTAGGTAAGTGCACCTGGTTCTCACAAAGGAAGGTTCATCACCATACCACTCATCTCTGTTCTTCTCCACTTCTACTGCCCATCTTCTCTACTTCTTCATCACCTTACACTTAGATTGTTGAAAGTCTTCTCCCTGGATTCCCTCTGTTGATTTTTTGAGGGTTTATTTTATAACCTGCAACTCTGCTGAAGCCATTAATTGTCTCAATTAGTAATTCTGGGAATTCTATAGGATTTTCCAAGTATACCATCAGCAAGTAAGGATAATTTTATTTCCTGCATATATATCTTTATTCCTTTAATTTCTTTCTCTTTTCTTATGGCTATTTCTAGCATTTCCAGAACTATATATATTAATACTGGGGGGGGGGGAGGATATCTCTTCATCTCTCTCATATTTACTAGAAAAGGGAAAAAGGTCCTACTGTATCCTCATCATATAGAATAATTTTAAAAATATTTTATTTTTTCTCAGTACATGTAAAAACAATTTTTAACATTCATTCCTTAGGATCAGATGATTTAGTGTTCAATTAATTTTAATCTATCTATAGCCCCTTATTGACTGTAATTTTTATTGCACTATGGTTTGAAAAGGATATATTTAACATTTCTGCCTTTCTGCATTTGATTGTGAGGGTTTTATGCCCTAATACATGACAAATTTTGTGTAGGTACCATGTATCACTGAGAAAAAGATATTTTCCTTTCACTTCACATTCAATTTTCTCCTGAGGTCTATTTAACATTTTTAACATATTTAACATTTCTAAACATATTTAACATTTCTAAAAGATTTTTTAATATGATTTTCTAAACTTCTATAGTTTTCTAAAATTCTATTCATCTCCTTAATTTCTTTCATGTTTATTTTTTAGTTAGATTTATCTAGTTCTGAGAGGAGAAAGTTGAGGTTACTCACTAGTCTAGTTTTATTAATTCCTTCTGTAACTAATTTAACTACTTTAAAAATTTGGATGTTACATCATTTGGCACATATGTTTAGTATTCATATTAATTCATTATCTATGGTAATTTTTAGCAAGATGTAGTTTCCTTATCTTTTTAAATTGGATCTATTTTTGCTTTTGCTTTGGTTAGATCATGATGACTACCCCTGGTTTTTTGTTTTGTTTTTCAGATGCTGCTCTAGCCTCTTACTTTTACTCTGTGTGTGTCTCTCTGCTTCGAGTGTGTTTCTTAAAAACAACATATTGTAGAATTCTACTCTTTAATCCACTTTGCTATCTGCTTCCATTTTGGGGTGATTTCATCCCATTAGTTGTTATGATTACTGTATATTTCCCTCTATCTCATTTTTTCCAGTCTCTCTCTCTTTCCTCAAGTGTTTTGCTTCTGACCACCAACTTTTCCAATCTTCTCTCCCTTTTAATAGCACCCCCTTCTCTTATTCCCTCCCCTACTTCCCTGTAGGGTAAGATAGATTCCTATACCCACCTAAATGGGTATATGATTCCTTGTTTCAGTCAGTTCTGATGACAGTAAGGTTCAAGCATTGCCCAACATCCCTCTCCCATCTCTCCCTGTACTCTAAAAGCTCTTTCACACTTTTTATGTGAGATAATTTACCCCATTCTACCTCTCCCTTTCCCCATCTCTCAGTGCATCTCTCCCATCCCTTAATTTTGTTGTTGTTACTTTTTTTGGATATTATCCCATCATAATCCACTCAGACCCACACCCTCTGTATATGTATACTCCTTTTGTTAGTAATTAGTTATTTTTGGTTTTCAACATTCACTTTCATAAGATTTTGAGTTTTAAATTTTCTCCCCTGTCTCCTCCCTCCCCAAGACAGTGTACAATCTGGTATATGCTTTACTTATACATTCATAGTAAATATATTTTCACATTAGTCATGATGTAAAGAATTAGAACTAATGGGAGAAACTACAAGAAAGAAGAAAGAAAACAAAACAACAAAAGAAAAGGAGAGCAAATAGTATTCTATTCAAATGCTTCTGCATTCAGACCCCAAAGTTCTTTCTCTAGATGTGGATAGCATTTTCCATCATGAATCTTTCAGAGTTTTCTTAGAACCTTGCATTGCTGAGAAGAGCTAAGTCTATCAAAGTCAGTTATCACACAACATGGTTGTTATTGTGCACAATGTTGTCCTGGTTCTGTTCATTTCACTCAGCATCGGTCCATATAAGTCTTTTCAGGTTTTTCTGAAGTCTGCCTACTCATCATATTTATATCACAATAGTATTCTATTACATTCATATACTACAACTTGTTCAGCCATTCCCCATTTTATGGGCATTCCCTCAATTTCCAATTCTCTGCCACCACAAAAAGAGTTGTTATAAATATTTTTGTACATGTGGGTCCTTTTCCCATTTTTCTAATCTCTTTGGGACAAAGTACTAGAAAATACTATTGCTGGATCAAAGGGTATGTACATTTTTATAGCCCTTTGGGCATAGTTCCACATTTCTCTCCAGAATGGTTGGATCAGTTCACAACTCCACCAACAATGAATTAATTTTCCAATTTTCCCACATCGTCTCCAATATTTATCATTTTCTCATTTTGTCACGACAGTCAATCTGATAGGCATAATGTGGTACCTGAGGGTTGTTCTGATTTTGCATTTCTCTGATTAGTAATGATTTAGAGCATTTTTTCATATGACTATAAATAGCTGTAATTTTTTCTTCTGAAAACTGCCTGTTCATATCCTTTGACCATTTATTGATTGGGGAATGACTTGTATTCTTATAAATTTGAATCAATTCTCTGTCTCTTATTTGGTCATTAATTCTTCCCTTCTCCATAGATCTGACAGGTAAACTGTTCCTTGCTCTCTCAGTTTGTTTATAGTATCAATCTTTACATCTAAATCATGTACTTGACTTTATCTTGGTATAGGGTCTAAGAGGTTGATCAATGCCTAGTTTCTGTTCTATGGTTTCCCAGCAGTTTTTGTTAAATAGTGAATTCTTATCCCAGAAGCTGGAGTCTTTGGATTTATCAAATAGTAGATTACTATAGTCATTGACTATTGTGTTTTGTGTACCTACCCCATTCCACTCATCCACCATTGTATTTCTTAGACAATACCAAGTAGTTTTGATGATTGCTATTTTATAATACAATTTAAGATCTGGTATGGCTAAACCACCTTCCCTTGCATTTCTTTTCATTAATTCCCTTGATATTCTGGATCTTGTGTTCTTCCAGATGAATTTGATATTTTTCCTAGATTTATAAAACAATTTTTTGGTATTTTCAGTGGTACGGTACTGAATAAGTAATTTAATTTAGGTAGAATTGCAATTTTTATTATATTGTCAGCCTACCCATGAGCAACTGTTATTTTTCCAGTTATTTCAATCTGACTTTATTTGTGTGAAAAGTGTTCATATAGTTCCTCAGTTTGTTTTGGCAGGTAGTCTCCCAAATATTTTATAAAGTCTACAGTAAATTTAAATGGAATTTCTCTATCTCTTGCTGTTGACCTTTGTTAGTAATGTATAGAAATGTCAATGATTTAAGTGGGTTTATTTTATATATGGCAAGTTTGTTAAATTTGTTTATTATTTCAAGTAATTTTTTACTTGATTCTCTAGTTCTCTAAGCAGGCCATCATATCATCTGCAAAGAGTGACAGCTTTGTTTCCTCTTTGCCTGTTCTAATTCCTTCAATTTCTTTTTCTTCTCTTATGCTAAAGCTAACATTTCCATTACCATATTGAATAACAGTGGTGATAATGGACATCCTTATTTCACCCCTGATCTTTAATGAAAATGCTTCTAGCTTATCTCCATGTTTGCTGATGTGTAGATGGATGCTACCTATTTTAAGGAAGACTCCATTTATTCCTATGCTCTCTAGTGTTTTTAATAGGAATGGGTGTTGTTATTTTGTCAAATACTTTTTCTACATCTACTGAGATAATCATATGATTTCTGTTAGTTTTGTTGTTGATATGGTCAATTATGGTGATAGCTTTCCTAGTATTGATCCAGCCCTGCATTCTTGGTATAAATCCTACTTGGTCATAGTGTATTATCCTTCAGATAAATTGCTGTAATCTTTTTGCTAATATTTTATTTAAATTTTTTTGCATTTATATCCATTAGGGAAATTAGTCTATAATTTTCTTTCTCTGTTTTGGTTCTTCTGAGTTTAGGTATCAGCACCATATTTTTGTCATAAAAAGAATTAGGTAGGACCCCTTCTTTACCTATTTTCTCAAATGATTTATATAGTATTGGAATTAATTGTTCTTTAAATGTTTGATAGAATTCACTTGTAAATCCATCCGGACCCTGGAGATTTTTTTCTTAGAGAGTTCACTGATGGCATGTTCAATTTCTTTTCCCGAAATAGGGTTACTTAAGTATTTTATTTCCTCTTCTGTTAATCTGGGCAATTTGTAATTTTGGAAATATTCATCCATTTCACTAAGATTGTCAAATTTATTGGCATAAAGTTAAGCAAAATTGTTCCTAATTATTGTTTTGATTCCCTCTTTATTAGTAGTGAATTCACTTTTTTGGATGCTAGTAATTTAGTTTTCTTCTTTTAAATCAAATTAACCAAAGGTTTATCTATTTTATTGGGTTTTTATAGAACCAGTTGTTAGTTTTATTTATTAGTTCAAAAGTTTTCTTAATTTCAATATTATTACTATCTCCTTGGGTTTGCAGAATTTCTAATTATATATTTAATTGAGGATTTTAAATTTGGTCTTTTTCTAGCTTTTTTAGTTGCATGCCCATTTAATTGATCTCTTCTTTCTCTATTTTATTCATATAAGCAATTTAGAGACATAAAACTTCCCCTAAGATCCACTTTCTCTGCATCCCTTAAGTTTTGATATGTTGTCTCATTATTGTCATTCTCTAGGATGAAGTTACTGATTGTTTATATGATTTGCTGCTTGACCCATTCATTCTTTAGGATTATTTTGTTTCCAATTAATTTTTAGTCTATCTTTCCATGGCCCTTCATTACTTGTAATTTTTATTGCATCATGATCTGAAAATATTTCTGCCTTTCCGCATTGGATTGTGAGGTTTTTATGTCCTAATATATGGTCAATATTTGTGTAGGTGCCATGTACCACCAAGAAAAAGGTATATTACCTTCTATTCCCATTCAATTTTCTCCAGAGTCCAAACATATCTAACTTTTATAAAATTCTATTCATCTCTTTAACTTCTTTATTTTGTGTTTAGATTTATCAGCTTCTGAGAGGGACAGGTTGAGGTCCCCCACTAGTATAGTTTTGCTGTCTATTTCTTTCTGTAATTCCCTTAACTTTTCCTCTAAGAATTTGGATGCTATGCCACTTGGTGCATATATGTTTATTAATGATATTGCTTCATTGTCTGTGGTACCTTTTAGCAGGATGTAGTTTCCTTTCTTATCTCTTTTAGTTAGACCTATTTTTGCTTTTGCTTTGTCCGAGATCAGTATTGCTACCCCTACTTTTTTTTCCTTCAACTAAAGCATAATGTATTCTCCTCCAGCCTTTTACCTTTGCTCTGTTATGTATACTTCTACTTCAAATGTGTTTCTTGTAAACAACATATTGTAGGATTATAATTCTTAATCTACTCTTCTATCTGCTTCTGTTTTATGAGAATTCATCCCATTCACATTCATAATTATGATTACTATCTGTGTCTTTCTCTCCATTCTATCCTCCCCCCCAATTCACTCTTTTCTCTCTCCTTTCTCCCTTTCCCTCCTCAAGTTTTGCTTTCAATCACTGCCTCCCTCAGTCTGCCCTCCCTTCTATCAGCCCCATCCGTTTTCTTTCTTTTTACCCTTACTACTTCTTCCCTCCCTTCTATCCACCCCTACCTCTTTTTTCCCTTTCCCTTCCTACTTCCTATAGTGTAAATTAGATTTCTACACCTAACTGATTATGTTATTCCCTCTTTAAGCCAAATCTCATGAGTAAGCTTCAAACAATGCTCATCTCCCTCCCTTCATTCATTTGACTGTAATAGGCTTTTGTGTCTTCTCATGTGATGTAATTTACCCTTGCTTATCTCCTCCTTTCCTCTTCTCCCAGTACAATCCCTTTTAAAATTAAATTTTTTATCATCACATCAGAGTCAACTTATACCCATATGCTTTTTGTATACCTCTTTTAAATGTCATTATAACAACATAATTTTCAAGTTACAAGTCTGATCTTCCCTTGTAGGGATGTAAACAGTTTGCCCTTATTAATAACATGTTTTTTTCCTGTTTACCTTTTTATGTCTCTCTTGAGTCTTATATTCGAAGATCAAATTTTATGTTGAGTTCTAGTCTTTTCATCAGGATGGTCTGGAAGTCCCCTATTTCATTGAATATCCATCTCCTCTGCTGAATGGTTATTCTCAGTTTTGCTGGGTAGTTGATCCTTGTTTGTTATCCAAGGTTCCTTTGCCTTATGGAATATCATATTCCACGCCCTCTGATCTTTTAATTTAGAAGCTGCAAGGTCCTGTATAATTGTGACTCTGGTTCCACAATATTTAAATTGTTTCTTTCTGGCTACTTGCTGTATTTTCTCTTTGACCTGGTAACTTTGGAATTTGGCCACAACAATTCCTTGGTATTTTCAATTTGGAATCTTTTTCAAGAGGGAAATGGTGGATCTTTTCAATGACTATTTTACTTTCTGGTTCTAGGACCTCAGGGCAGTTTCCCTTGTTGAATTCCTGAAAGATGCTATCCAGGCTCTTTTCTCCATCATAGTTTTCAGATAGACCAATAACTTTTAAATTGTCTCTCCTGGATCTATTTTCCAGGCCAGTTGTTTTACCAATGAGGTGTTTTACACTTCTAATTTTTTCCATTCCTTTGTTTGACTGATTCTTGATATAGTGTCATTAGCTTCCACGTGCCCAATTCTACTTTTTAAGGAGTTCTTTGCAGTGAGTTTTGTGCCTCCTTTTCCAATTTGGTCAATTCTACTTTCTAAAGAGTTGTTTTCTTCAGTATACTTTTTTTCCTCCTTCCATTTGGCCAATTATTTTTATTTATTTATTTTTTGATTGGTTGATTTATTTATTTTTAAATTTATTTATTTTTTAGTTTTCAACATTTATTTCCACAAGATTTTGAGTACCAAATTTTATGCCCATCTCTTCCTTCCCCCAAACACTGTTCATTCTGATCACCCCTTTCCCCAATCTGCCCTCCCTACTATCACACCCCTCCCTTCCCTTGTCCCCATCTTCTCTCTTTTTTCTTGTAGGGCAGGATATATTTCTATACCTCATTACCTGAATTTTTTTATTTCCTAGTTGCATGCAAAAATAATTCTCAACATTCATTCCTTAAACTTTGAGTTCCAACTTCTTTCCTTTCCTCCCTCCCCACCCATTCCCACTGAGAAGGCAAGTAATTCAATGTAGGCTATATATATGTAGTTTTGCTAAAGACTTCCATAATAGTCATGTTCTGAAAGACTAACTATATTTCCCTCATCCTATCCTACCCCTTATTTATTCTATTCTCTCTTCAGATCTTGTCCCTTCCCTAAAGTGTTTACTTCTAATTACTCTCTCCTCTCATTTGCCCTCCCTTCTATCATCCCTCCATCCCACTTATTCCCTTCTCCCCTACTTTCCTGAAGTGTAAGATAGATTTTCACATCAAATTGAGTGTGCATGTTATTCCCTCCTTAAGCCAAATGTGATGAGAGTAAGGTTCACTTTTTCCCTCTCACCTCCCCCTTTTTCCTCTCCATTGAACAAGCTTTTTCTTGCCTCTTTTATGAGAGATAATTTGCCCCATTCCATTTCTCCGTTTCTCCTCCCAATATATTCCTCTCTCACCCCTCAATTTTATTTTTTTTAGATATCATCCGTTCCTAGTCAAGTCACCTTGTGCCCTCTGTCTATATGTATATGTGTGTGTGTATGTGTGTGTGTGTGTGTGTGTGTGTGTGTGTATAATCCCTCCAACTACTCAAATACTGAAAAAAGTTTCAAGAATTACAAATATTATCTTTCCATGTAGGAATGTAGACAGTTCAACTTTAGTAAGTCCCTTATGATTTCTCTTTCCTATTTACCTTTTCATGCTTCTCTTGATTCTTGTGATTGAAAGTCAAACTTTTTATCCAGCTCTGGTCTTTCATCAAGAATGCTTGAAAGTCCTCTATTTCATTGAATGACCATTCCCCCCTCCCCCAATATATTATACTCAGTTTTGCTGGGTAAGTGATTTTTGGTTTTAATCCTAGTTCCTTTGACTTCTGGAATATCATATTCCAAGCCATTCATTCCCTTAATGTAGAAGCTTCTAGATGTTGTGTCATCTTGATTGTATTTCCACAATACTCAAATTGTTTCTTTCTGACTGCTTGCAATATTTTCTCCTTGACCTGGGAACTCTGAAATTTGGCTACAATATTCCTAAAAGTTTTTCTTTTTGGATCCCTTTCAGGAGGTGGATTCTTTCAATATTTATTTTACCCTCTGGTTCTAGAATATCAGGGCCTCTTTCTTTGCTAATTTCATGAAAGATGATGTTTAGGCTCTGTTTTTGATCATGGCTTTCAGGTAGTCCCATAATTTTAAAATTGCCTCTCCTGGATCTATTTTCCAGGTCAGTTGTTTTTCCAATGAGATATTTCACATTGTCTTCTATTTTTTCATTCTTCTGGCTTTTTAAAAAAAATTTCTTGGTTTCCTATAAAGTCATTAGCTTCCATCGCTTCCATTCTGATTTTTAAAGAATTATTTTCTTCAGTGAGCTTTTGAACCTCCTTTTACATTTGGCTAATTATGATTTTTAAAGCATTCTTCTTCTCATTCACTTTTTGGCCTATTTTGCCATTTGAGTTATTCTGTTTTTAAAGGTGTTATTTTCTTCAGCATTTTTTTTGGGTCTCCTTTAGCAAGCTGTTGATTCACTTTTCATGACTTTCTTGCACTGCTCTCATTTCTCTTCCCAATTTTTCCTCTACCTCACTTACTTGATTTTCAAAATCCTTTTTGAGCTCTTCCATGACCTGAGACCACTGCATATTTATTTTGGAAGTTTTGGAGGCAGAAGCCTTGACTTTGATGTCTTCCTCTGATAGTATGCTTTGTTCTTCCTCATCTGAGAGCATGGAAGAAAATACCTGTTTACCAAGAAAGTAACCTATTATAGTTTTATTTTTTTCTCTTTTTTGGGCATCTTCCCAGCCAGTTACTTAACTTTTGAGTCCTTTGTCAAGAGAAATATATACTCTGTGGACCTGTAAGTTCTCAGTTCCTCCAAGGTGGCACAATCAAGGGAGAGGAGTTTACTCCTCTCCTCGCCTGAATTCTGGTCTGGGAGTTACTGTAAGCTTTTCTGCCCAGGATCTGTGAGTAAAAATTCCCACTCCAAAGCCTCCACCAGGTCCACCGCCAGCACTCCTCCTCACCCTAGGGCTGCCACTCAGGGTTGAGATCTAGATCAGAAGCTTTATTCCTGTAGGTGCGTTAGGCCAAGGTCTCCAAAAATGGATGGTGTCACCACTTGGGGCTGCCTGGGACTGGGGCTAGGGCAGGAGGACCCTGCTCCCTTCTTACCCAGGTGAAAGAGCTTCCTCACTGACCTTTGAAGCTGTCTGGCCTTTGTGGGTTGAGGGATCTGAGAACTACAACCACTGCTGGTGGCACCCTGAAGCCTGCTATAGACCTGTCCCTGCCACGCCACCTGGCCAAGCCTGGGGTGCACCTCACTCCAAACCTGGTGCTATAGATCTTTCCTTCAGGTTGCCTTGGGCTGGAAATCTCTTTCACTCTGTCGTTTTGTGGCTTATGTTGCTCTCATTTTTTATAGGTATTTTATGGGCTGTGGGGGGAAAGCTGTTATAGGTAGTCCTCCCTTCTGGCCAATTACTTTTCAAGGACTTCATTTCCTAGTGTACTTTTTTCCATTTGGCCAACTGTATTTTTTAAGGACTTGTGTTTTGCAGTTAATTTTTGTCCCTCTTTTTACAAGTAGTATACCTCTTGTTTCTTTTTCCAATTTTTCTTCTACCTCTCTTATTTGACTTTTAAAATTCTTCTTGAACTTTTCCAAGAAGGCTTTTTTGAGTTTGAGAACAATTCATATTCCCCTTTGAGGTTTTGGATGTGGGTATATTGACAATGTTGTCCTTTTCCGAATTTGTGTCTTGATACTCCCTGTCCCCATAATAAGAATCTATGGTCATTATCCATTTATGCTTTTTGCTCATGGTGTTTGCCTATTTTCTGGCTTTTAAAACTGAGTTTTCCTGCCAGAGTGCAGGGGGCACTGACCCAAGCTTCTTGTGCTGGGAACCTGGTCATAGACTTTGAGTGCTGGAGCCTCAGGTGCTGGTGTCTGGAGGCTGTAGAGGTCTGGCAGTTTATCTGGGGTGAGCTGGGATGAACAACAGTAGAGCTCTGGAGCAGAGTCAAGATGGTGGAGTAGAAGGACTGACCTATAGAAGCTCTCCCCCCATAGCCCATAAAATACTTGTAAAAAATGACTCTGAACAAATTCTAGAGTAGCATAAGCCACAAAATGAAGGAGTCATACAGATTTCTAGTCCAAGACATCCTGGAAGGCCAATAGGTAAAGTCTATCACACCAGGCTCAGAGCAGAGTTCAGCCCAACGTGGGCCATGAGGCACAGACAGGACTGGAGCAGGTTTCAGGGTGTGGAATCATGGGTAACAGCAGCAGTTCCCAGATTTCTCAACCCACAAATGCCAAAGACAGCTTCAAAGGTCAGTAAGAAGGTTCTTTCACCTAGGTGAGAGAGGAATATGGTGCGGCCCCAGCCCTGGTCCCAGCCCCAGTGCAGTGGCAGTTTTCACTTTTGGAGCCCTTGGCCTAAAGACCCTGGGAGAATTGAGCAGCTGATCTGGGTCTCAGTCCTGAGTAGCAGTGCTGGGGTGAGGAGGAGTGTTAGTGTAGTGGAGATGGTGGTGGTTGTGGAGAGGGAACCCTACTCGTAGTTCCATGGCAGAGAAGAGTGCTTGTGGTTGCTCACAGTCTAGAGTACAGGCTAGGAGAAGAGTAAACTCCTATCACTTGATTGTGCTACGTTGGAGGAACTGAAAATTTACAAGTCTCAATCTTTGAGAAAAGCTGCACAAAATCTCTGAAGCCTAGGGTACTATACCCTCCACTTTTTGACAAAAGGACTCAAAGGTCAAGTAATTGGCAGGGAAAATGCCCCAGAAAGGGAAAAAATAAGACTACAGAATGTTACTTTCTTGGTGAGCAAGTATTTTCTTCCATCCTTTCAGATGAGTTAGAACAAAGCATACCATCAGAGGAAGACATCAAAGTCAAAGCTTCTACATAGAAAACCTCCAAAATAAATATGCAGTGGTCTCAGGTCATGGAAGAGCTCAAAAAGGATTTTGAAAATCCAGTAAGAGAGGTGGAGGAAAAATTGGGAGAGTAATGAGAGCAATGTAAGAAAATCATGAAAAGTGAGTCAACAGCTTGCTAAAGGAGACCCAAAAAATGCTGAAGAAAATAACACCTTTAAAAATAGACTAACCCAAATGGCAAAAGAGGTCCAAAAAGTCGATGAAGAGAAGAGTGCTTTAAAAAATGTAATTAGCCATATGGAAAAGGAGGTTGAAAAGCTCATTGAAGAAAATAGTTCTTTAAAAATTAGAATGGAGTAGATGAAAGCTAATGACTTTATGAGAAACCAAGAAATTATAAAACAAAACCAAAAGAATGAAAAAATAGAAGACAATGTGAAATATCTCATTGGAAAATCAACTGACCTTGAAAAAAGATCTAGGAGAGATAATTTAAAAATTATTGGTGTGCCTGAAAACCATGATCAAAAAAAGAGCCTAGAGATCATCTTCCAACAAGTTATCAAGGAAAACTGCCCTGATATTCTAGAACCAGAGGGTAAAATAGAAATGGAAAGAATTCACTGATCACCTCCTGAAAGAGATCCCAAAAGGAAAACCCCTAGGCATATTATAGCCAAATACCAGAGTTCCCAGGTCAAGGAGTAAATATTACAAGCATCCAGAAAGAAACAATTCAAGTATTGTGGAAATACAATCAGGATAACACAGGATTTAGGAGTTTCTATACTAAGGGATTGAATGACTTGGAATATGATATTCCAGAGGCCAAAGGAGATAGGATTAAAACCAAGAATCACCTATCCAGCAAAACTGAGCATAATACTTCAGGGGAAAAAATGGAATTTCAATGAAATAGAGGATTTCCAAGCATTCTTCTGGAGGGGAGGAGATGAAAGG
This sequence comes from Notamacropus eugenii, assembly GCF_028372415.1. Classification (NCBI taxonomy): domain Eukaryota; kingdom Metazoa; phylum Chordata; class Mammalia; order Diprotodontia; family Macropodidae; genus Notamacropus; species Notamacropus eugenii. The sequence continues at coordinate 42,254,810 of NC_092872.1, read as the reverse complement.
AAATAAGTGAGCCTTACTCTCATGGGATTTGGTTTAAAGAAGGAATAACATACACTCAACTGAATATGGAAATTTATTTTACCCTGCAGGAAGGCAAGGGGGAAGGGGATAGGAGAGGGAAGATAATAGAAGGGACAGCAAATTGGGGAAAGGGATAATCAGAAATAATCACTATTGTGGGAGGATAGGTCAAGGGAGAGAATGGAATAAATGAAGGGTAGGATAGGACAGAGGGAAATGTGGTTAATCTTTTACAACATAACAATTATCAAAATTCTTTGCATTGTTTAACATGTATGACCTATACTGAATTGCTTGTTTTTTCAATAAGGGTGTGTGGGGAGGGCAGGCAGGAGAGAATATGGAATTGAAAGCTTTAATAATTAATGTTAAAAATTGTTTTAGCATGCAACTGGAAATTAAACTATACAGTCAATGGAGTATAGAAATCTATTTTGCCCTACAGGAAAACAGAGGGGAAGGGGGATAGAAGAAGGGTGGTTAATAGAAGGGAGGGCAAACTGGAGAAAGGGGTAGATGGGGTACATGCTGTCCTGGGGTGGGAGGTGGGGACAGATGGGGAGAAAATTTTGAATTCAAATTCTTGTGGAAGTGAATGCTGAGAACTGAAAATAAATAAATTTTATAAAATTAAAAAAATACTAGAAAGAAAAAAAAAAAAAAAAAAAAAGGGAAACAACAGTACTAGAGCTCTCAGGATGGGGGTGGAGAGTTTGGCCCTGGGGGACACCTGCTAACGCTGGCTTCTTTAAAGCATTCAAATGTTTGGCTGCTGGAGGATGTCTGTCAATCTGGAGCTGTGTCTCCTGGAGTTGTGCTTCCTGTAGTTGTGCTGAAGTATGGGGAGATTTGGCTGCTGGAAATGTTGGTGCTCGTGATACTTTTTCCGAGCTGGTGTCTGCCCAGTCTGCTGCCTGTGCTGAGGCACCGGGGTGGTGGAAATCTTGATGTTGGCACTTGCCTGTTCCACCACTTTGGGGTCCAGGACCTCTCCCTGGTTTGCTGAATAGGGGTTTGCCACTGGCTTGCTGGAACCCCTCTTGTCCTGTACTGCTCTCCCTCCCACAGAGCAAGAGGGGCCTTTCCACTTAATTCCCCAAGCTTTCTGTGCTACAACACTGCCACACTCTGTCTTTCTGCTAGCTTAGCTGTTTCAGGGTTTTTCCTGGGGTGATATTTTCTGTCTTTCAGAGGTCAATAACAGAGGGTGAGAATGACTTACTTTTTACTCTGCCATCTTGACTCCTGGAACTGCATACTCTTTCTAAGTGACCTTAGAATGATAAAGTTCTTGGGAGTTACAAGTATCAACTTTCCATGTAGAAATGTGAACAGTTTAACCTTACTGAATCCCTAATGATTTCTTTTTCTTGTTTACTTTTTTATGCTTCTCTTGAGCCTTGTATTTGAAAATCAAATTTTCTGTCCATCTTTGGTCTTTTCATCAGGAATGCTTGAAAGCCCTCTATTTCATTACATATTCATTTTTTCCCCTGAAGGGATTATATTCCAGTTTGCTAGACAGATGATTCTTGGTTGTAAACTTAGGTCCTTTGCCCTCCAGAATATTCCAAGCCTTCCTATCTTCTGATTTAGAAACTGCTAGGTCCTGTATTATTCTGACTCTGGCTCCATGATATTCAAATTGTTTAGTTTTGGCTGCTTGCAGTATTTTTTACTTGACCTGAGAGCTCTGAAATTTGGCTAAAATATTCCTGGAAGTTTTCATTTTGGGATCTCTTTCAGGAGGTGACTGGTAGATTCTTTCAGTTTCTATTCTACCCACTGGTTCTAGGACATCAGAGTAGTTTTTCTAGAATAATCTTGAAATATGATGTGTAGAGTCTTTTTTGATCACAGCCTTCAGGTAGTCCAATAATTCTTAAATTATTTCTCTTTGATCTGTTTTCCAGGTCAATTGTTTTTCAAATGAAGTATTTTGCATTTTCTACTTTTTCTTTCTTTTGATTTTATTTTATTGTTTTTTGATGTCTCATGGAGTCATTAGCTTCCACTTGCCAATTCTAATTTTTAAGGAATTATTTTATTCAGTGAGTTTTTGTACCTTCTTTTACATTTGGCCAATTCTACTTTTTAAGGACTTATTTTCTTCAATGAATTTCTGTATATATTTTTCCATTTTTTGTGCTTCCTTTACTAAGCTTCTCACATTTATTTCATAATTTTCTTCCATCACTCTCATTTCTTTTCCCAATTTTTCCTCTACCCTACTTATTTGATTTTTTAAAACTCCTTTTTGAACTCTTCCAGGAAATCTTTTTTTGGGGGGACCTGAGCCCAATTAATTTTTTTTCTTTGAGGTTTTGCATGTAGCTGTTTTGACATTGTTGTCATCTTCTGAGTTTGTGTTTTAATCTTCCTTGTCACCATTGTAACTTTCTGTGGTCAGGTTCTTTTTGTTGTTGTTGTTGCTGTGTTGCTTACTCATTTTCCTAGCCTATTTCTTGACCTCCAACTTTATAATAAAGTTGGGCTCTGCATGTGGGGTGGAGAGGATACTGTCCCAAGCTTCAGGTTTTTTTTTGAGTTGCTATTTTCAGAGTTAGTTCTGGGGGTATGTAAGTTTTCAGTTGTTCAAATGTGGTATAGTCTAAGGAGAAGTGTGGTGACTGCTCTCCTCAACTGTTCTATGGTCTGTAAGTGACCTTAAGCATTCATTTCTGCCCTGGAACTGTGACCAAGATCCTAACTTGTCTATGGCTATGAGCTCAAGTGTGTTTATGCTCCTTTTAACTATGGGGCTGAGGAGCCAAGATGGCAGAGTAGAAATACACACATATGCTAGCTCTGAACCCACAGCCCATAAAATATCTGTAAAGAAGAACTCCCAACAAGTCCTGGAGCAGCAGAGGCCACAGAACAATGCAGCAGACAAGATTTCTGTTCCAGAGAGACCTGAAAACCTGACGCGAAGGGTCCATCGTGCACTGGACCCAGAGCAGAGCCCAGCCCTGCCTTGGCTGCGTGGCACCAAGAGGAGCAGATTCGAGCTGGCTTCAGGGATGGAGTCTCCAGCAGCCTCGCAGGTCCCTCCACCCACAGGTGACGAGGGTTGGTGAGAGGGTCTCTTTGGCTGGTCGAGAGGGGAGTGGGGTGTCCCCATAACTCAGGCCCCCTTGGAAGGCAGCAGAGGAGGCGGTAGCAGACCAGGGCTCCCAGAGCAGGCAGGAGCTCAGATCCAATGTTGAAGGTCTCCACATAAACCCCCTGAGGGAACTGAGTCCAGTGAAGCGGCCCTGCCCCCACCTGAGCACCTGAACTTAATCTCACACTGAATAGCAGCCCCATCCTGGCCCAAAGCCCTGAGGCTGGGAAGCAGCATTTGAATCTCAGGATCTGGAGGCATGGTGGGGGTAGAAAGAAAACTCAGAAATCAAGTCACTGGCTGGGAAAATGCCCAGAAAAGGGAAAAGAAATAAAACCATAGAAGGTTACTTTCTTGGTGAACAGATAATTCCTCCCTTCCTTTCAGATGAGGAAGAACAATGCTTACCATCAGGGAAAGATAAGTCAAGGCTTCTGTATCCCACACATCCAAAATAAATATACCATGGGCTCAGGCCACGGAAGAGCTCAAAAAGGATTTTGAAAATCAAGTAAGACAGGTGGAGGAAAAACTGGGAAGACAAATGAGAGAGATGAAAGAAAAGCATGAAAAGCAGGTCACCACCTTGTTAAAGGAGACCCAAAAAGTGCTGAAGAAAATAACACCTTGAAAAATAGGCTAACTCAATTGGCAAAAGAGGTTCAAAAAGCCAATGAGGAGAAGAATGCTTTCAAAGGCAGAATTAGCCAAATGGAAAAGAAGGTTCAAAAGCTCACTGAAGAAAATAGTTCTTTCAAAATTAGAATGGAACAGATGGAGGCTAATGACTTTATGAGAAACCAAGAAATCACAAAACAAAATCAAAAGAATGAAAAAATGGAAGATAATGTGAAATATCTCATTGGAAAAACAACTGACCTGGAAAATAGATCCAGGAGAGACAATTTAAAAATTATGGGCCTACCTGAAAGCCATGATCAAAAAAAGAGCCTAGACATCATCTTTTATGAAATCATCAAGAAAAACTGCCCTGAGATTCTAGAAGCAGAGGGCAAAATAAGTATTCAAGGAATCCACAGATCATTGCCTGAAAGAGATCCAAAAAGAGAAACTCCTAGGAACATTGTGGCCAGATTCCAGAGTTCCCTGGTCAAGGTGCAAATATTGCAAGCAGCTAGAAAGAAACAATTCAAGTATTGTGGAAATACAATCAAGATAACACAAGATCTAGCAGCTTCTACATTAAGGGATGGAAGGGTGTGGAATAGGATATTCCAGAAGTCAAAGGAACTAGGTCTAAAACCAAGAATCACCTACCCAGCAAAACTGAGTATAATACTTCAGGGGAAAAAATGGCCTTTCAATGAAATTGGGGACTTTCAAGCATTCTTGATGAAAAGACCAGAGCTGAAAAGAAAGACTTTCAAACACAAGAATGAAGAGAAGCATGAAAAGGTAAACAGCAAAGAGAAGTCATAAGGGACTTACTAAAGTTGAACTGTTTACATTCCTACATGGAAAGACAATATTTGTAACTCTTGAAACTTTTCAGTATCTGGGTAGTGGGTAGGATTACGCACACACACACAGACACACACACACACAGAGACAGAGAGCACAGAGTGAATTGAATAGGATGGGATCATATCTTAAAAAAATGAAATTAAGCAGTGAGAGAGAAATATATTGGGAGGAGAAAGGGAGAAATGGAATGGGGCAAATTATCTCTCATAAAAGAGGCAAGCAAAAGACTTTTTAGTGGAGGGATAAAGAGGGGAGGTGAGAGAAAAACATGAAGTTTACTCTCATCACATTCCACTAAAGGAAGAAATAAAATGCATACTCATTTTGGTATGAAAACTTACCTTACAATACAAGAAAGTGGGGGAGAAGGGGATAAGCAGAGTGGGGGGGAGGAGGGAGGGCAATGGGAGGAGGGAGCTATTTGAAGTCAACACTTTTGGGGAGGGACATGATCAACAGAGAGAATAGAAGCAATAGGGGGCAGGATAGGATGGAGGGAAATATAGTTAGTCTTACACAACACAACTATTATGGAAGTCATTTGCAAAAGTACACGGATATGGCCTATATTGAACTGCTTGCCTTCCAAAGGGAATGGGTGGGGAGGGAGGGATGAAGAGAAGTTGGAACTCAGAGTTTTAGGAACAACTGTCAAGTACTGTTCTTGCTACTAGGAAATAAGAAATACAGGTAAAGGGATATAGAAAGTTATATGGCCCTACAGGACAAAAGAGAAGATGGCGACGAGAGCAGGAAGGGATGACAGAAGAGAGGGCAGATTGGTGATAGGGGCAATCAGAATGCTTGGTGTTTTGGGGCTGGGGGAGGGGACAAATGGGGAGAAAATTTGGAACCCAAAATTTTGTGAAAATGAATGTTAAAAGTTAAATAAATAAATTAAATAAGCAAAAAGAAAACAAACCAAAAAAAAAAACAAAAACAAACTATGGGGCTGTGACCAAGTCCTGTATCCCAGCAATGCAACAGAATCCTGCACTCACTGTCAGCAAAGGGTCCCTAGTTATTTTCTTCTGATTAATTGTCTGACCCTCTTACTGTCTGCTGGCTGAGAGTTCTGGAAGTCACTGCTGCTGATTCAGCTGCCCCAAGACCTGCTGCTGATTCAGCTGCCCCAAGACCTGCTGCTGATTCAACTGCCCCAAGACCTGCTGCTGGCTTTCACCGGACTTTACTTCACTCTCATTGCAGTGAGACAAACCTTTCCTGTGGACCTTTTAAATTGTCTTTGCCTGGAAAACTGTTTCACCTCATCCTTTGGTTGGTCCTGTCATTCCAGAATTCATCTTGAGGAATTATTTAAAAGTTGTTTAAATATATAGGATAGGATTAAATATATAGGATAGGATTATTTAAATTTGGGGGACCCCAGGCAAGTCCCTGCCTTTACTCTGCCATCTTGGTTCCCAAATTCCATAGGATGCTTTCTTTTAGTTTTAGGTAGATGCTTTTTAATGAAATTCCACTCTACTCTGCACCTGCTGCTCTGCTTGGTTTCAACTCTTTGGAACATGATGCTCCTCTCAGGCTAAACACATCACTTCTAATTTCATCATCATGTTGCTAACTCAAGCCTTGACTGAAACCACCTTCCTTAGCCACCCCTCTCCTCTGACTGGAGGACTAGAGACAGGAATAACAAATTTCTCCAAATACCTTCCTTTAAAGAGGGCAAAAACTGCACTTTTCAGTCCACTCCACTAAACCTCTGTTGCCCTGCCTGGTTTCAGCTCCAGGGAACAAGATGCCTCCTTGCTTTTCTGCCTCTTTATGTGCTATTTCCCCCTCCATTCAATTGTTAGCTCCTTGAGGGCAAAGAATTTCTTTTTATTAATTATAGTATTCCGAGGACTTAGCACAATGCCTGGGACATTGTCAGTGCTTATTAGACTGAACGAGATATTTAATGTTTAGATTAGATATTTTAAAAAGGACTTTCTGTGTCTATACTTTGTAGTTTTTAGTACAGGAATGTTGTATTTTGTCAAAGGATTTTTCTGCATCTATTGAGATTATGCATTTTGGAATGTTTTGGTTTTTAATACAGTTAATAATGTTGTTTTCCTAATGTTGAACCAACCTTGCATCCTTGGTAAAAATACCACTTGGCCATAAGAAATGCCTAAATCATTGTTGTAGGATTGATAGGATTTTGTTTAAGGATTTTGAGTCAACATTCATTAATAATACAGGCCTATAATTTTCCTTCTGTGTTTTAACTTTCCCTGGTTTGGACTCTGTCTCATAAAAGGATTATGGTAGAGTGCTTTCTTTCTTGATTTTTGGAAATAATTTTTTGAGGTACCGATGCTGTCTTCTAAAAGTCTGACAAAATTCTTCTGTGGTCTCCATCAGGACTGGGGGCATTATTTTTCTTTGGTAAATCTTTTACCTGGGCAGCTAGATGGTACAGGGAACAGATAGTTGGATCTGGAGTCAGGAAGACTCATCCCTGGCCTCAGACACTTATATAGTTGTGTGACCCTGGGCAAGTCACTTAACCCTGTTTGCCTCAGTTTCCTCATCTATAAAATGAGGTGAAGAAAATGGCAAACCATTCCAGTATCTTTGCCAAGAAAACCCCAAACAGCATCACAAAGAGTTGGACACAAGTGAAATGACTAAACAGTGATAAATCCTTTACAACTAGATCCTTCTGAAATTGGGTTATTTAATAACTTTCATCTTCTGATAGTTTGGGTATTTTATATTTTGAAGATACTCCTCTAATTTTTTTGTGTTCTCTCTCTTTTTTAGAGCATATAAACTACTTAGTGGGTTCTAATTATTTTTATTTCTTAATGGTTTTAGTGTGATTTCACCTTGTTCACTTGTTATTTTATTGATTATTCTGCTCTCTTCCTTTTAATTAGATTAGCTAAAGGTCGACCAGTTGGATAGTCTTTTCAAAGAACTAGCTTTTAGTTTGATCATTTCTAAGGAATTTTTAAATTTCCACTTTTTCTTCTAATTTATAATATCTCCTCTTTTGTGCTTATTTTAGGTTTATTTGTTGGATTTCTGACTTTTAAAAATATATGTTCACTTCATTTATCCTCTTTTTCTATTTTGTTACTATATATTTATAAAGCTAAGTTTCCCTCTCTCTCTCTCTCACCCAAGGACAGCTTTAGATGCATCCCAGAAATTTTATTATGTTGTTTCATTGTTATCATTTTCTTTCACATAATCTTTGCTTCTATGATTTTATTTTTAATCCACTCATTATTTAGAAATTCATCATTAAATCTCCATTTGGGTTTATGTCTTTTATCTGTGGCTCCTGAACCAGACTATTTTTTACTGTGCTGTGATCTGTAAAAGATGTTATAACTATTTCATCCATTTCTTTGCAAAATCTCAGTGCCCTAGTACAGTCAATTTTTGTAAAAGTTCCATGTGATGCTGAGAAATGTGTATATTGTTTTGCTGTTCTATTTAGAAGACTCCAGAAGTCTTTTAACTGTAATTTCTTCAGCAATTTGTTCAAGTCCGTATTTCCCTTTTGTTTTTCTTTCTGTTGTACTTATCTAAAACTGAGAGAGGGACATCAGTCTCCTGTCATAATTGTGTTACTGTCTACGTCTTCTTGTAGCTTAGTTACGTTGTTACTTTCAGCATATTGTTTCCTTGTTTGTCCCCCCCTTTTTTTTTATTTTTTAAATGTTTGTCCTTGATGTGTAGTAATTTTTTCCAAATCTCTCAGTTTTATTTTGTGTATGTCTTTGTTTTGTGTTTCTTGTGTTTCTTAAAAGCATGTATGTGTAAATAAGTATGTTTATGTCTGTTTTAAAAATGTATTTCTTATAAGCAACAGATTAAGGGGGGGCTTTCTTACCTTATCTATCACTCTTTTTCATTTTATTTGTTTTATCTGCTCACATTTACAGAGTTGGGCTTATATCTTCCTCCATCTATCTCTAATATATATGTTTTAAAGTTATGATTCCCCGCCCTCACTTCTACCATAAATAGTATTGAGTTCCTTCAGTCACTCTAGCTCATCTTATAAAAAATGATTCTATTCTCACTAGCTTTCTTTTCCTCACTCTCAATTGCCCCCTCCCATTTGTTACCCCTTTCCCTTTGGGTTTTGCTCCTTTTTCTTTCTTATACGTTTATTTTGATTCTTCTTCCTTTTTTCCCTCCCAGTCAAGTAGATTCCCCCTTCTCCTCCCCGTTGACTCTTATTCTTCATTAGCTTTTTTCAGCTTCAGTTTTTATGCCCCTTTCCAAAGAGAATTTCTCTTATTCTCTTCGTTATCCACTCTCTTTTTCTATTCTGGACACTCACACTCTAATTTATGGTTCCTTTAGTTATCTAGTCTCTCTTTATTCTCTGTATTCCTTATGGAATCAAAACTTCTGAGTTATCCATTCTTGACTCTCCCCTTCTAGGCAGTTTTTGCCACTGCTTTGCAGACTTTGCCCTACAGATTCCTTTTTTCCATTATACCTCACTCCAGAAAAATGCTAATTTCTGCAGTTGACAAAGGGGACACTGCTCCATCATAGGACACCCACCACCACCGTATGTCTTATTATGTAGCCCATCATTAACCTGAGACTATAGTCTCCCTTTGGTTGCCTTCTTTCCCCCATTTACCTCAAAATCTTTACCCTTTGGCCTACACCATCCCACTTTCACATGTGACAGGGGCCCTCAGGAGTTTCAATTCCCCATCCCCCTTCTGAAGTAGTACAAGTGATATTTTTAAGCACCTAATTCTCCAGATCATGTCCAGTACAGGGTCTCCATTTCCTCTCAGAGACCATCTCTCATCATCAATAGGGGTATTCATCAATGGAACTTCATCCCTATCCCATCACCAAAACAAGGACTCCTTTTTCTCTCTTTCCAATCCTTCCTTCCACCTCCTCATCTCCTCCCTGAAGATTCTTTTTATTTTCCTGAGAGACCATAGGGATAACCTTCCTCTCATTGCTAGCCCTGAATTTGACCTCAGCATATCATGAACTCCTTTCTTTGCTCTTACTCTCATTCTCCCCTTTCCTGCACCCTCTCATTTTGTAGTGGGGTCCCGCAAAAAACATCAATTTATTTTATATTTCATAATGTCCCTTGCTCATCTCTCCATTGTTACCAACACCTCACTTACGCCTTAACTCCTATCTCCTCCTGTACATTTAGAAAGATTTTTTTAAACTGGTCTCTCTGCTGTTACTCACTTACTATTGTGATCCCTGGCTGCTATGTTCATTCATCTCCCCTGCATTTATATTGTCTGGGGTGGTCAAGAAACAAATAATATCTTCAGGTCTGGTTTTCTTCCTAAGAAAGTGTCAAATGCCTCTTTATTATTAAACATCCATTTTTTAAAAAAATGATTAAGCTCAGATTTACTGCGTACATCACCCTGGGATGTATCTAGAGCTCCATTACTCTTTGAAACACATTATTCCATTCCTTCCTACATTTTCTGTTGCATGTAGAATAGTCTTGCAATATTAAATTTTCTTTATTTTTGTATTCAAAGATCTTTCTTCTGATCAACTGCAGAACTTGTTTCTGAACTGGATTGTTAAATTTAACCATTACATATCTTGGAGTTTGCATCCTTGGGTTTTTCCTGGAAGTGATCTGTGAATTCTTTCAAGTGGTAATTCATTTTCAGTATTCAGAAGTTCAGGGCTGGGTCTCTTGTGTTATTTCTTACATTGTGATATTCAAGTTTTTGTTTGTTTTGTTGTTTTGAGAGACCCATGATACTTAAGCTTTTTTCTAAGCATCCTGAATTTACATTCCCAATATATTATTTTCTCTAGTGAAGCTTGCCATTTCAGATGCCAGTTTTTCTTCTCTGCCCATTATTTTTGTCATGTAAGCCACAAATAATGCTCTTGTAATTATCCTTTCTCTTTTGAACTACTTGGGAAGAGCTTGTTGTGGTTTCATATTCTCTTTACATTCTATGGGTTTCTCTGTTTCGTTAAGTATTCGATCATTTTCCTTTCTATTTCAGTATTATTCATAAATTCCTGAACTCATTTATTAGATCTGGAGGTCATATTTCCTGTCCTACTCCCTCTGTTTCTTAATTATCTGGCCTAACACTTGTAGTTCAGAGACCTCCCGTGCTGTTGCTATGGGGTTGATTTCTATAGTTCAGTCCCCAAGGCCCTGGGAGGTGGTGAAGTGAGGTTTGGGACTGAAAACCCAGACACAATTCCTTCCTCTTTCACTCTCTTCCTCCACTCTACAGAGATCTTTTGCAATACATCCTGGTGCTAATTCTGAGCAAATTTTGCCAATTCCAGTGCCAATTTCCATGGCACTGGAAAGAGTGAAGGGAGGCTGAGGTGTAGGGTTAGGTTTTGTCATAAGCCCATGTTTCACTTCCTTGGTTGGCTAGTGTAGTCTTGCTCCTAGTAGCAGTGAATGATGAGAAAGGAGTGCTGAATGAATCAGGGTAGGTGCCAGATTTTTTTTTTAACCTTTTGGATTCTGACCCTATACCATAGGGATTGTCTTTTTGGACTTTTATTTTGGAGAGGTTTAAGAAGTCATGGGGAGCACAGAAAATGTGTAGTCACCTATCTTGTTAGGTTACATGATCAGGAAAAATTTGTGATAATGGACCCTAAAGAATAATTATCTTATTGAAAAGGCCTCATTTTATCTCTATAACAGACAATGCTGATTCTTCATTTTAAGTAAATATTATTTACCATATTAATAATAATTGCTAAAACTTATATAGCACTTTAAGATTGACAAAGCACTTGATTATTGTAGTAATTCTGTGAAGTGGATGCTATTATTATCCCTATTTTTTAGACAAAAAATAAGATTAATTGATGCAAAGTGACCATCTGTACAAGTGTCTGAGGCCACATTCACACTCAGGTCTTCTTGACTGTTAAGCCCAATACTTTATTCACTACACCACCTAAGGAAAGATCTATTTATTCTTCATGCTGTTTAGTGTTGTTTTTTAAACAGAAATAGGTGCTATACTCTGTCAAAATCCTTTTCTGAATCTATTGATAAGATCACCTCATTTTAATTATGTTTGCTAGTATGTTCTATCATATTTATAATTTAATACTGAATTGACTTTGAATTCTTAGTATCAAGCATACGTGGTTATAATATATAAACTTTTTCATGTATATTGTAGTCTCTGATAATGTTTCATTTAAAATTTTTGTACTGGTATTCATTAGGGATGCTGGTTTATAGTTTTCTTTCTCTCATTTCTCTTTTATGTAACAACATCATAGTTATAACGAAGGAGACGCTTCCATGATCTTGTCTTTTTCTTATTTTTCAAACAGTTTATGTAATATTAGAATTAATAGTTTTTTGAATGTTTAATATAATTCACTTACAAATCCATATGATCCTTGTTTTGGGGGAGGGGAAATGGAAGTTCATGGAAGGCTTGTTTAAATTTCCTTTTTATGAGATTGGGTTATGTAAATTCTACTTCTTATTCTGTTAACCCAGGTATTTTATATTTTGTAGATATTCATCCATTTCAATTAAATTATTGATTTGAGGGAGAATATGATTGGGATAAATTGTTTCTAATGGTTTATTTGATTCTTCATTTGTTATTTCTCCCTTTTCATTTAGATACTAGATACATTTAGATATTTTAAAAAAAAAATTAGACTAGCTAAAATGGTTTATTTATTTTATCATTTTTAAAAAGCTTCTCATTTTATTCATCAATTTGGTGGATATTTTTACTTCTAAATTTTTAAATCTCTTTTTTGATTTTCAGAATTTGTTTGGATATTCAGTTGGACTTCTAAATTAGTTGGTTTTTCCAGTGTTTTAATGTAATGGGGGTCTGGCATTTGCATAGAATGACTGATGGCATTCTACCAAATGGAAACATTGAGGGTTTTACTGCTAGTGGTTGCGGTGATGTGGAGTAGAAATTCTACGGAGAAACTGTGAAGCATGCTTGGACACTCCGTAGCTAATTCTAGTCAGGTAATCACTTGGTGAAATGAAGACTCTTTGAATAGCTACAAAGTCATTTCAAAAAGCCTATCAGTTTTAGCCTATAGCTTTTTGGCAACTCTCTGGCTACATGTTTGGTAGACCTGAATGGACTTCATTACTCACTACATTGGGTGAGAGATAGTGTTGTAAGGCCAGAGGTCTTTATTTCTGGCTTCTTCCCTTCAAAGTCATGTGGCCTTGTAAAAGTCTCAGACCTTGGTTTCTGCTATTCTGTTCCAGGTAACGGGAGTGAAGTTTACAACTTTGTGTATTTCAGATGGTCAGAGGGCTCCTCAGAATCCTAGTGTTCCAGACTCTGGGTTGTTAGCCAGCACAAGATGGATGCCCTGAGGATCAAAGGGTGACCTTTGGTAACTCAGACCAGTGGAAGTGATGCTATTTTGGATGTGAATTTGTTGGGTCCAATGCTATGTTGAAACTAAACTAAGTAAGTTGAGTCTACTCCCTCCAGAGACCAAGGTGATGACGGGGGAGAGTATGCCCCTGAGGTACAGGGAAAATGTATTTTATTCTATTTATAGCTTCAAATATTCTTTTGGAAAGTAAATATCCCTTTGTAAAAACTAATAATTATGTGGTTAAATGGAACTTGGGTGCCACTTGCTGGGGTCTAACAATGGAGGAGTGAGGAGAAAACAGTCAGAAGGGACTCAAGCCAATGGTAGTGTGAAGAGAAAACTCCTTCCCTCCTCCCCTCCCCCAAAGTACTCAGGGTACCTTAGAATACTGAGGAACAGATGTAGCAGGCCTGGAGAGTGAACTGGAGAACACCTAATACATTTAGTTGTATGCCTATTAAATTCGTTTTTTCTTTTTCTTTTCCACTGATATTAGTGATTAGTGCAACTTACACAAAGAAAACAGAAAATGTATAACATATGACTTCAAATTGTAGAAATGTAGCACATAAATATAAATGTAGCTACAAACCACACTAAATTATTCCATTTTCAACCTCTTCCCAACAGGTGGATAAGCAATATTTTCTAATTTTAAGATTCATTTGAAGGTGGCTCATACCACTTGCTAATAGCAGTTCAAAGGATAAATTTTTTTTTATCAAGTTCTTGAATTGACATTATTATGTATGATAATGTATGACATTGGGTCCCTCTGAAGTTTTAATTCTGACTTGTATATAAAAAAACAAAATTTGACTTGTTTTATTTCTTAATTGCTCTGCTTCAGAATGAATTTGTGTTTTATGCGCCTCCCCAACATTTTAGAGCAGGTCTTGTGTCAAAAGCCCCGTGTGACTGTGTCATAATGTAGTAGCATCTTACTGGTTTTTAATAAATTCTTCCCCCCCTTTTAAATTAATTTTTAGTTTTCAACATTTACTTCCACAAGAGTTTGAGTTCCAAATTTTCTCCCCATCTCTCCCCTTCACCCACCCCAAGGTATAGTGCATTCTGATTATCCCTTCCCTCAATCTGCCCTCCTGTCTATCAAACCACTCCCTTTTCTCATCCCCTTCCACTATATTTTCTTGTAGGGCAGGATAGATTTCTATACTCCATTGCCTGTATGTCTTATTTCCCAGTTGCATGTAAAGACAATTTTTAACATTCGTTTTTAAAACTTTGAGTTCCAACTTCTCTCCCTTCCTCCCTCCCCACCCACATCCACTGAGAAGGAAAGCAATTCAATACAAGTTAGTCATGCAAAACATTTCCTTAATAGTCATGTTGTGAAAGACTAATTATATTTCCCTCCATCCCCTCCTGCCCCCCATTTATTCCACTCTCTCCCTTGACCCTGTCTCTCTCCAAACGTGCCCACTTCTACCTCTCCCCTCCTCCCATCTACCCTCCCCTCATCTACCCTCCCCTCCATCATTCACCTCACTCCCACCCATCCACCTCCCTACCTTCCTGCAGTGCAAGACAGATCATACCAAACTGAGTGTGCATGCAACTCATTCCCCAAGCCAAATCCAATCAGAGCAAGATTCACTCTCTCCCTCTCACCTTCCCCTTTTCTCTTCCATTGAAAAAGCCTTCTTTTGCCTCTTCTATAAGAGAAAAATGTATCCCACTCCACCTCTCCCTCTCCCAATACATTCCACTCTCATTGCTCAATTTTATTTTCTTAGATATCATCCCTTGATATTCAACTCACTCCGTGCCCTCTGCAAATATGTATATTATCTCTCCAACTACCCTAATATGGAGAAAAGTCTCAAGAGTTACAAATATTATCCTTCCATGTAGGAAAGCAAACAGTTCAACTTTAGTAAGTCTCCTATGATATCTCCTTCCCATCTACCTTTCATGCCTGTCCTGGTTCCCATGTGTAACACCAATCACAGCAGCACACCTGAGGACTGCTACTGTGAATAATTTCAAGGATCTAATCACATAATATAATAAACTCTCTATTTACTGAGCAGTAAACTTGACCTGGGAACTCTGGAATTTGGCTACAATATTTCAAGGAGTTTTCTCCTTGGGATCTATTTCAGGAGGTGATTGATAAATTCTTTCAATATCTATTTTACCCTCTGGTTCTAGAATATCAGGGCAGTTTTCCCTGATAATTTCTTGAAAGATGATGTCCAGGCTCCTTTTTTTTATGATTGTTTTCAGGTAGTCCAATAATCTTTAAATTATCTCTCTTGGATCTATTCTCCAGGCCAGCTGTTCCTCCAATGAGATATTCCACATTATCTGCCATTTTTTCACTCCTTTGGTTTTGTTTCATAATTTCTTGATTTTTTATAAAGTCATTAGCTTCCATCTCCTCCACTCCAATCCTGAAGGAATTATTTTCTTCAGTGAGTTTTTGCGCCTCCTTTTCCAGCTAGCCAACTCTGCTCTCCAAGTCATTCCTCCCCTCATTGGCCCCCTGGATCCCTTCTGCCATTTGGGTCAGTCTATTTTTGAAGGTGTTATTTTCCTCAGCATTTCTCTGCGTCCCCCTTAGCAAGCAGCTGACTTGTTTTTCATGACTTTCTTGGCTCACTCTCACCTCTCCTCCCAACACTTCCTCCACTTCTCTCATTTGACCTTCAAAGTCCTTCTTAAGCCCTTCCATTTCCAAAGACTAACCTTTTCCTGGAGGCTTTGTATGTAGAAGCTCTAACCCTACCCTCTTCTTCTGTTTGTATATTTTGGTATTCCTTGTCACCAAAGCAAGATTCCATAGTCTGATTCTTTTTCCAGTTTTTGCACATTTCCCCAGCCATTTACTTGATTTTTGAGCTCTCTGTCAAGGTAATTCTATGCTTCCAGTGGTGGTGGTGGAATGTGTACTGTCAGCCCATAATCTGTGAGCCTAGAGCTCCCGAAACAGGCACTGCTGCTGCCCCTGCTGCTGCTGTGGCTGCTGTGAGTTTCTTCACCCCCTGTTGCCTTGGAGCTGGGGCCAGACCACTCTACTCTCTCACATAGGTCCCACAGTTTTTATCGACTGACCCATTTGTCCTCAGGATTTTGGGGTTGTGAAGCTGAAAACCACCACAGGTACCAGAGATTCAGTCCCCTTCCCTGCCCCCCAAGGCCTACTCAGGTCTCTTCTGTGTCAGTGCGGCCCTTGCTGGATTGCACTCTCACTCCAGCACAGCATGATAAGATGCTTCCTGTTGACCTTCCAGACTGTCTTGGGCTGAAGATTTGCTTCACACTGTCATTCTGTGGGTTTTGCAGATCCAGAATTTATTTAGAGTCATTTTTTTTACATGTATTTGGCCAGTCTTGGAGAGAGAGCTCTAGGAAGTCTTTCCTTCTATTCCACCATCTTAGTTCTATCTTAATAAATTCTTTTGTATAAAAATTATTTTTTTCTTCAAAAAGAAAGCATTCTGGGAAGATGGCACAGTAGGTCAGAAATTTCCAGGTTCTCCAGATTTCCTCCACAAACAAATAGAAAATTACCATGAAATGAATGTAGGCAGGAAAATCAAAGTGGGCAAAGTAGCAGTCCTCCTCAGACAACTTGAGAAGACTTTAGAAAATACAGGGCCTCCAGGGGCTGACATTTGGCCAAAGTGAAGTGTAGATACCTTCACTGAATCAACAAACAGTAGTCCCTGGAGCAGCTCTGTCAGGAAGCAGACCAGGCCTCAAAAAATTTCACCTCACTTTCACCATAATCAGGGCCTCAAGAAATTTCACCTCATGAATTTGTACCTCACATTCTCAGGAACCTTCACAAACTTTCACCTCACAAACTTTCATGTAAGGAGCACTGAATGTCTGAATGGGGGAAGATTAAAGGACTCCCCTCCCACCTCTTGCTTCCAGATGCCAGGCCTAGCAGTACTCACCAGAAGTGATCCTGAACTGTGGCCATGCCCAGTGAGTGTGGTACTTCAGGGAATAAGAACATATTCAGGACAACATGACTAGGAGTCCTAACTGTGGCATAGGGGAAAAGTTCCTGAGGCTAAATGCCCAGACAGAATTCAGAAAATAACAGTAAGAAGAACCTGAGGCCTATGCAGGGGTGAAGAACCTGTGACCTTGAGGCCACATGTGGCCCTCTAGGTCCTCAAATGAGTCCCTTTGACTGAATTCAAACCTCACAGAACAAATCTCCTTAAATCCCTTAATAAAAGGATTTCTTCTGTGAAGTTTGGGTTCAGTTAAAGGGCTATACATGAAGATCTAGAGGGCCACATGTGGTCTCGAGGTCACAGGTTCCTAACTCCTGGATGGGCCAACATTTTTCACAATTCAGAATTAAAACATGATTATAATAAGAAGCTAAAAATAAAGTAAAATATAAAAATTGAATAATGTCTAATGAGTATAAACCTAAAAATAACTCTTGGAAGAACTTTAAAAAAGGAATTTAAAAAATAAAATAAGAGAGTCTGAGAAAAAATGAGGAGAAAAAAAGAGACAGCAATTCAAGAAAATTATGAAAATAAAGTTAACCAATTGGAAAAAGACGTACAAAATCTTAAGGAAGAAAATAACACCTTGAAAACTGAATTTGGGCAAGTGGAATTGAATGACATTATGATGCCAGAAAAAACAGAAAAGAACTTGAAACATCTCATTAAAACAAAACAACTGATCTGGAGAACAGATCAAGGACAGACAGTATAAGAACTGTCTGACTACCCGAAAGTCATGATCAGAAAAAGAATCTGGATACATTATTATAAGAAATTGTTAAGGAAAATTGCCCTGAAGTTCTAGAACAAGAGGATCAAGTAGAAATAGAAAAAAAAAGTCTACGATTCGCCACCTGAAAAAGATCCCAAGTAGAAAACTTAAAGGAATGTCACAGCCAAATTTCAAAACTCCAAGGTTAAGAAGAGAATATGGAAAGCAACAAGGAAAAAAAAAAAACTACAACCATTTAAATACTGTGGAAATACTGTCAGGATTTCACAAGACCTAGCAGTTTCTACACTAAAAGACAGAAGATCTTGGAATATTATATTTTGAAGAGCAAAGGAGTTGGGGTTTCATCCAAGAATAACTTGACAAAGTTGAGTATAATTCTGAATGAAAAAAATGGGCATTGGATGAACTGAAAGATTTTTAGATTTTTGTAATAAAAAGACTGGAACTCTGGAAAATTTGATATATATAAAAGATCAAGAAAAATATAAGGAATACTTTAAAGACTAATTATAAGGCACTCATTAAGGTCAAACTGTTAAAACTGTCATTATTACTAAGATAGTTTGAAAGAAAGGTTAGGGCTAAAATGCATATGATGGGGTGATTCTAAAACTCAAAATGGGGGGAAAGGTAAAAGGGAGAAATTATATTATAAAAACGGGATGTGAAGGGAAGAACCAATACAGAGAAAACAGGTGGGGATGGAGATCTGGTAATGGAATCTTACTTTCATCTGATTTGAAGAGGAAACAAGTCTTCTGAATTTGTAGAGAGATGAGAACAATGGGAGGCAGGATGAGGGAGGGACTTTTATAAGGGTATAGAGATTAAGATTAGGAAAGTGGGGGAGAAGATAAAGTGGGTGTGTAAGGAATAGGATGATAAGGGGAGAAGAAAAAGAAGGGAAATTGTGAGTAAAGATAAGATGGAAGGAAAAGCATACATCTTTTTCTTAGCAGGTCATGGTACCCTCACAAAGATTAACCATATATTAGTACACAAAAATTTTATAGTTGAAAGAAAAGCAGATATATTAAAAGTATTCTTTTCAGAACACAATGAAATAAAAATTATATTTAAAAAGGGACCATAGAAACAGATTATAAATTAACTGGATATTAAAAAATTTAATCTTAAAGGAGTGGGTTAAAGAACAAATCATAGAAACAATCAATAATTTCATTTAAAAACAATGACAATAATGAGACAACATATCAAAACCTATGAGATACAGTAAAAGCAGTAACTGGAAGAAAATTTATATCTCTAAATGCTTACACCAATAAAATAAAGAGCAAATTAACAAACTGGGTATTCAATTAAAAAACCAGTAAAAATAAACTAAAAATCCCTAATTGCACATTAAATTGGAAATCATAAAAATTAAAGGTGAGATTAATAAAATTGAGTGTAAAATTGAATTAATAAATAAAACTAGGAGTTGGTTTTATGAAAAAAACAAATAAAATAGATAAACAATTGGCTAGTTTGGTTTTTTTAAAGAAAAAAATTAAATCATTAGAATTAAAAATGAAAAGAGTGAATATACCACTAAAGAAGATGAAATTAGTAATCATAAGGAGTTATTTTGCCCAATTACATGGCAATAAATTTAACAGTTTAAGTGAAAAAATATTAATTGCCTAGATTAGCAGAAGAGGAAATAGAATATCTAGATAGAAAGCATCCTACCAAAGTCCTTTTATGAAACAAATATGATACTGATGCCTAAACCAGGAAGAGTAAAAACAGAGAAAGAAAATAATAGACTAATTTCATTAATGAATATGGATACAAAAATCCTAAATAAATACTAGTTAAAAGATTACAACATTGCTAAACATATATGATCCAAGTGGTATAGCATCCAAATTCTTAGAGGAGAAGTTAAGGGAGTTACAGAAAGAAACTGACAGCAAAACTATACTAGTAGGGGACCTCAACCCCTCACTCTCTGAACTTGATAAATCTAACCTCAAAATAAACAAGAAAGAAGTTAAGGAGGTGAATAAAACTCTGGATAAGGTAGATATGATAGATGTCTGGAGAAAATTAAATGGGGATAGAAAGGAATGTAGCTTTTTCTCAGCACATATGGCACAAATTGACCATGCATTAGGGCATAAAAACCTCACAATCCAGTGCAGAAAGGCAGAGATAATCAATGAATCCTTCTCAGATCACAATGCAATAAAAATTATATGTAATAAAAGGCCATGGAAAGATAGACCAAAAATTAATTGGAAACGAAATAATCTAATCCCAAAGAATAAGTGGGTTAAACAACAAATCATAGAAACAATCAACAATTTCACTCAAGAGAATGACAATATTGAGACAACCTACCAAATCTTATGGGATAATGCAAAAGCAGTTCTTAGGGAAAAGTTTTATATTTTTGAATGCCTACATGAGTAAAATAGAGGAAGAAGAGATCAATGTATGCAGCTGAAAAAGCTAGAAAAAGAACAAATCCCAAGTAAATACCAAATTAGAAATACTGAAAACCAAAGGAGAGATTAATAAAATTAAAATAAATAAATAAATAAATAATAAATACAACTAAGAGTTGGTTTTATGAAAAAAACAATAAAATTGATAAACTTTTGGTCAATTTGATTTAAAAAAAGAAAGAAGAAAACCAAATGACCAATATCAAAAATGAAAAGGGTGAACTCACCTCCAATGAGGAGGAAATTAAAACAATAATTAGAATTTATTTTGCCAAACTATATGTGCATAACTTCCATAATCTAAATGAGATGGATGATTATTTTTAAAAATATAAATTGCCCAGATTATCAGAAGAGGAAGTTGAATACTTAAATAACTCCATCTCAGAAAAAGAAATTGAAGAAGTCATCAATGAACATCCTAGGAAAAAATCTCCAGGGCTGGGTGGATTTACAAGTGAATTCTCTCAAACATTTAAAGAACAGTTAATTCCAATACTGTATGGACTATTTGGGGAAACTGGTGAAGAAGGAGTCCTACCAAATTCTTTTTATGATACACATATGGTTCTGATACCTAAACCAGGAAGAGCAAAAACAGAGAAAGAAAATTATAGACCAATTTCTCTAATGAATACAGATGCAAAAATTTTAAATAAGATATTAACAAAAAGAATAGAACTTATCATTGATATTATTATATTATGATATTTATGACTTTATGATTATGATCAGGTAGGATTTAGACCAGGGAATGGAGGGTTGGTTAATATTAGGAAAACTATTAGTATTATTGATTATATCAACAACAAAACTAAGATCACATGATTATCTCAACAGATGCAGAAAAATCTTTTGACAAAATACAACATCCATTCCTATTGAAAACACTGGACAGCATAGGAATAAATAGAACTTTCCATAAAATAATAAGCAATATCTACCTAAAACCTTCAGCAAGCATTACATGCAATAGGGATAAGCTAGATGGATTTCCAGTAAGATCAGGGGTGAAAAAAGGATGTCCATTATCACCACTATTATTCAATATGGTACTAGAAATGTTAGCTGTAGCAATAAGAGAAGAAAAAGAAAGTAAAGGAATTAGAATAGGCAAAGAAGAAACTAAGTTTTCACTCTTTGCAGATGATATGATGATATACTTAGAAAATCCCAGAGAATCAAGTAAAAAACTACTTGAAATAATAAACAACTTTGGCAAAGTTACAGGTTACAAAATAAACCCACATAAATCATCTGCAAAGCCCAAAAGCAAGAGATAGAAAGAGAAATCCCATTTAAAGCAACAGTAGACACTATAAAATATCTGGGAGTCTACTTGCCAAAACAAACACAGGGACTATACATGAACACAATTACAAAACACTTTTTGCACAAATAAAGTCAGATCTACGTAAGTGGAAAAACATCAATTGCTCGTGGGTAGGCTGAGCCAATATAATAAAAAAGACAATTCTACCTAAATTAATTTACTTATTCAGTGCCATACTAACTAAACTATCAGAAAATTATTTTCTAGAGCTAGAAAAAATAGTAACAAAATTCACCTGGAAGAACAAAAGGTCCAGAATATCAAAGGAACTAAAGAAAAGAAATGCTAAGGAAGGTGGCCTAGCCCTACCAGACCTCAAATTGTATTATAAAGCAGCAATTATCAAAACCACTTGGTACTGGGTAAGAAACACAGGGGCAGACCAGTAGAATAGGTTAGGTACTCAAGACACAGTAATCAATGAATATGGCAATCTACAGTTTGATAAACTCAAGGACCTCAGTTTCTGGGATAAGAAGTCACTGTTTGACAAAAATTGCTGGGAAAACTTGATAACAGTGTGGCAGAAATTGGGTATAGGCCAATGCCTGACACTTTACACAAGAATAAAGTCTAAATGGGTACATGATTTAGGTATAAAGATTGATACCATAAACAAATTAGGGGAGCAAGGAACAGTGTGCTCATCAGATTTATGGAGAATGGAGAAATTTTTGACTAAACAAGAGATAGAAAACATTATGAAGTGCAAAATGGACAACTGATTAATTTGATTACATTAAACTGAAAAGTTTTTGCACAAACAAACCCAAAGCAACCAAGATTAGGAGGGAAGCAGAAAACTGGGAAAGAATTTTTGCAGTTAGCATCTGATAAAGACCTCATTTCTAAAATATATAGTGAACTGAGTCAAATGTAAAAGAATACAAGTCATTCCCCAATTGATAAATGGTCAAAGGATATGAACAAGCAGTTTTCAGAGGAAGAAATTAAAGGTATCTATAGTCACATGAAAAAATGCTCTAAATCACTATTGAATAGAGAGATTCAAATGAAAACAACTCTGAGGTACCATATCACACCTATCAGACTGGCTAACATGACAACAGGGAGATGATAAATGTTGGAGATGTGGGAAAGTTTAATACAACTAGTAGTTTTATTTCCAAAGATGATTAGGGAAAAAGGAAAATAACCTAAATGTTCTAATGTTTATAGCAATTCTCTTTGTGGTAGAAAAGAATTGGAAATTGCACAGAAGCCTATCAATTGGCGAATGGCTGAACAAGTTGTGGTTTGTGGTTTATAACTGAAATGATGAACTTAGAAAAAACATGAAAAGACATGCATGAAATAATGAAGAGCTAAAGGAGCAGAACCAAGAGAACATTGTACAAAATGATGTGATATTGTTCGAATTTGTATCCATTTGTGTCTAATGGTAGCCATCTCTGGGGCAGGGATGGAGGAGGGAAGGAAAAGAAAGAGAGGAAAAAAGGAAATTTACATGATAACTTTGTTGTGCGTTTAAAAGGAATAGCATGTCGTACATACTAGATTTGCAGTTTCATGTGCAATTATCTTTTTTTGTTGTTGCTGTACTATGTTATGGAAATGCTTGTTTTATTCCATAAGTTTAAAATTAATTAATTAAGATAAAGAAACATAGCATCTACCAAATACTTAGTAAGACATGTAGTAGCTTGAATTATGTATGAGAAACTCACTGTTTTTCAAGGACTGACAAATGACACATACCAATAATACAAATATAAGACTAAAACTACGCCTGAACTTAAGGAGAAAATTGGACTAGAACTGGTGCTATCATCACAGACTGAACTATTGCTCACACTTGCTCAGACATAATACTGATCATGAAACTTGTGAATAATATTTAAATAGGTATTGCCTTGTCAACTACTTACAGTCTCCAAGCTAAATAGAATAAAAGTTTTCAAAATATAGATACCCAGAAGGGATCAAACTCATGTGGGAAGAGGATGAGGTTTATATTATCCCAGCTGTCCTACATGACATCAGATTTGTACTGATGATGTTTTCAGTAAGCCTACAGGGATGTGATTACATATATCCTTCTGCTTTTATTAAACTACAAAAACCATTTTATTTCTCCGTGCAAGCACTGCAGAACACTAAACATGAAATAATTTCAGAACAGCAAGTTGTCTCAGAACTATTTCTATCAGAATTCCATGAAAAACATGGGAACAGATTAATAACAACTAACATTTACAAACTAACTTAAAGTTCACAATATGTTTTACATACATGGTTTCATATGAGCCTCATGATGATGCTGTGAGGTGATTACTGCATATATTATTTCAGATCACTGTTCCAATACAGATGAGGTAACAAAAGTTCAGAAAGGTCTATCAGATGTGTGTGTGTGTGTGTGTGTGTGTGTGTGTGTGTAGGTAGATAGATAGATACAGATATAAATATATACACACATATAGAAACAGACATAGATAGATGATAGATGCAGTAATCCCTTTGTTACATAAATTGTTCTCATAAAGAAAAATACTCTGCTAAAATTTGTTAGAAGGCAAATAAAGTTTTGATAATCAAACTAGGGAGAGAAAAAGCAGAGAGAGAGAAATGATTGTTGATACAGACTTTTAAAATAAATTTCAGCAAAGATATTACAGCAATACATCAAAAAATCTTTATAATAACATTGGATTTATATCACTATGCAAGTCCGGTTCAAAATTAGGAAAATCATTAACACACTTCATAAGAAAAATAGCAAAACAACCCCCAAATCCCATATGATCATCTCAGTAAATGAAGAAAATTAAAAGAAAATATAACATCACTTATGTTAAAAGTGGAGAGGATTCTGGAAAGATGGCAGAGTAGGTCAGAACATTCCAAGTCCTCCAGATTTCCCCTACAAGCAAAACAAAATAGTGCCTTAGGGTAAACATAGAACAGTAAAAATAAACAACAGTTGGAGCAGAACAGTGGTCCTCCTGGGACAACCAGGAGAAGATTCAAAGAAAAATCTCAGGTCTAAGATTTGGTTCCTGTGAAGACTAAACACATCCAGCCTAGTTCCACTGAAATAGCAAGTGGAAAGCCTTGGGGCTAATTAGGTTAGGAGGTAGCCTTAGCTTCAGCCACAGGAACTTTCATTTACCATGCCATGCTGGGAGTCTGAATGGGGAAAGACTAAGGAAACCTCTTCTGATAAGGAATGCCAGAACTAGTTGTGCTGCTGACACCCTGGGTAAGAAGGAACCAGCACACATCTGGTGAGTGCAAAAGCAGTGGGGCAGGGATACTGCTGGCTGTGGGCCTTTACAGGTGGGTAGAATTCTTGGTTTCAGTTCTAGGCGAGAGGGGAGAAACAAAGGAGGATCTGAGGCCAGAGGTACCATCCTCCAATCCCCAGTACTAGAGGTTATGATAAAAAATAAGGTATTACAAATTTTAAAAAATAAGCACGAAAAAGAGAAAGAACCCAACCGTAAAAAGTTACTATGGGAAAAGAGAAGATAGGGGTTCATCTTCAGAGGAGGATACTGAAGGAAAAAAGTCTCTCCTACCCCAAAGGGTAACATCAAATGGTCACCTGTCCAAAGAGAATTCATAGAAGACCTTAACAAAGACTTTAAAAACCAAATGAGAGAGATTGATTGAGGAAAAATAAAAAAAATAAGAACAATTCAAGAAAAACAAGATTATCAATAGAAAGCCAACCAATTAGAAAAGGAGATTCAGAATCTTAAGGAAGAAAATGACTCCTTAAAAATCATAATTGGGCAAGAGGAAGCCAGCAAAGTTATGAGACCAAAAAATAATAAAATAAAATATGAAGAATGAAAAAACAGAAGAGAATATGAAACATCTCATAAGAACAACTACTGATCTGGAGAACAGATCAAGAAGAAAACCAGAATAATCAGACTATCTGAAAGCTACGATTAAAAGCAGAATTTTGATACAAAATACAAGAAATGATTAAAGAAAATTGTTCTGAAGTATTAGAACAAGAGGGGAAAGTAGAAATAGAAAACAGTTCATCAATCATCACCTGAAAGAGATCTTGCTAGGAAAACCTACAGGAATATCATGGTCAAATTCTCAAACCCTCAACTCAAAAAGAAATTAAGAGTAACAAGAAAAAACATGATTTAAATATGGTGGTGTCACAATCAGAATTATACAAGACCTAGCATCAATGGCAATAAAAGACCACAGGTGCTTAGAACATGGCATATTGAAGGGCAAAAGAACTGGGATTGTAATCAACATTTAATTATTTGCCAGACTTTCAGGATTTTGTTAAAAAAAAAAAAAAGCAACCTGAACTTAAGATTTGACATAAAAGATCTAAGAGAAATATAAAGTACATATTAAAGACTTTACAAGGGACTCAATAAGGATGAACTGTTTACTTTTTATATGAGGAAATGTAAAATGTGTGTCTAAGATTGTTATTAGTAATCGTGTAATTCAAAAGAAAGACTGGGTTAGATCTGAGGATGATAGGATTCTAAAAAGTAAAACCATTCAGGAAAAGCATAATTATACAAATGAGGTGCAAGAGGAAGAACTGACACAGAGGAATTATACTGAGGAGGAGAGAAACATGTTCTGGAAACATACTTTCATCAAGAATGGGCTTAAGAGGAAACAATACATATATATTCAGAAGGGTATGAAAGTCTTCTAAATTCAGAAATAAATAAAAGCCTAAAGAGATGGGAGGGAGAGAGAATATGGGAGGGATTTTTAAAAGGGAGGATGAGGGAATAGGATAAGGAGAAAGTACAGAAGAGTGTTTAGACTAACAGGAATGAGAAGATAAGGGAGGAATTCATGGAGGGACTTTAGGTTAAGTAATAGGAGGGCAAAGTTAGTAACAGAGGAGTCAGGAGGAATAGGAAGTAAGAGATACACACAAACATAAAATAAAGATGAGGAATAGAATTTATTAGGGGAACAAAAGCAGAGGGAGTAATCATGATCTTGGACAAAGAAAGCTAAAATAGATTTAATCAAAAGAGAAAAACAGCAAAACTATATGTCAGCCATAACAATCAATATTGTTTTAGACTATTTAAAATAACTAGATAGTATAAGGTTGGAATATGGCTTTGGTGTAGAAAATAATAAGTTGGTGGACTTAGGAAAATATGGAAAGACTCAGATTTATGAAGGAAGATTTTATCCACCCTCAGAGAAACAGAGGACAAATAAGTATAGTACACTCTTACATGGATGCATATGAATGTATATGTCTACATATAAGTATGATTATAGATATCTAAGTATATGTATGTATATATGTGTGTGAGTATGTATATTTGGCATGTACATGCATGTATATATGTATATATGTATGTTATGTGTGTGTGTGTTTATCTCCATGCTCAATTGTAGCCTTTGGGTGGAGGGAGGAAGGGGAAAAATGGACAAAATAAAAAGTGTACAGCAGAGAACAAAAGAAAACTTACAAGGAATCAAAGAAAAGATGGACAGCTCTGAACACAATGTGTATTTATTTCATAGGCTTTCTTGAAATGGAAATTTATTGTTGTATATTGTGAATCCTCTCTTAATGTTCTGCTGTGCACATGGCAATGCTTTTTTTCTTTTCTTATTTTGTATTTAAGTTTTAATATTTAAGTTTAAAATAAAAAAAGTGATTAGGAGCATAGGAATGGAAGGATCTTTCTTTAATGTGAGCAAAAGTATTTTTGTAAAAGGAAGAGCTCACATTGTTTGTTACAATTATTTGAAATACAACACCCCCTTGTCTCCATTTCCAGAAGTCATGGGGAGAAAAGTTAACAGGAAAATGACTGAGGGGAAAAAGGAGAAAAAAAACCATCACAATTTATAAGAAATATGGTAATCTACTTAGATAAACATCAGAGAATTAATAAAGAGATTAAGTGAAATGATTTGACTTCAGCAAGGTAGTAGGACACAAAAGAAATCCTGTCTCCAACATCATCATTTTTGTATATTACTAACAAAAGGAAAAAAGAAGGATGGAGAAGTTCCATTTAAAATAACTACACATATAGGAATAATACAAATACAACTATAAAAATGTTTGTAGAAATAAAGGAAGAACCAAATACTGGCGAGAATTCAATGTCCATGGCTGGATCATATCAAAATGATAAAAATGAGAACACTACACAAATTAATGTATTGTTTTGTGCTACATTAATCAAATTTCCAGGACAATTTTGATAGAATTAGACAACTTTAAAAAAATTCACACAGTGGAACAAAAAGTCAAGAATTTCAAAGCAAATAATGAAAAAAGAGGAATAAAGGAGCCCAGCATCACCAGATACCCTGTTAAACACATTTTAGAATATGAAAATTTCTTGCCGCTTTATAAGTATTTTTTGATGCTGAATTAAAAAGGCAAACAAAAATTTTTTACCACCTGCTGTTACTAGAGGACACATCAATTTTCACATAAATTATGCAATTTGAACTGTAAATAAAGTGTGGCTTGTTTGAGAGAGAGGGTGGAAACCAGGAGATCGTAAGAAGTTTCTAGCAAGCTTATTCTTTCATAATATGTGAGTTCCACCTCATGTACTACATAGACAGGCTGGGATATGTTTCTTGCCCCATAACATACCTATGTTTAGTTACATGATGAAATATGCAATAATGGAGCAAACTATATTCTGGGTATCATTTGGCAAACAACATCATTGTTTCTAATTTTATTTTTTTCAAGTGTTTTGTAATTTGTAGATGCTGTTGTGTATTACTCAGAATGTATCTTGTATCAATTTTCTGAATGACTTTTATTATAAATGTGATGAGTCAATCTAAATCTCAGAGATAAAATTTGTTCCTCTAGATAAAAAAAGCAGACGATCTCTAATTTGGTTGTAAATAAGTACAGGACAAAGTCTTCATTTTTTATTAGCCATCTGGATATGATCCTACCACATACTATTTGTGACTCCTATGACTTGGAGAAAACAAAAAGAACATTCAGCTGTCTCCAAATAAGCATAGGTTAAAACATCCAAATCTAGAATACTGAGGTATAAGACATATTTTACATAATAAACAAATACCTGTACCCTAACTATCCGAAATGTTGGATTTGGATGAAGAAGACAAAACTGATAATTCAGATTGTAATGAAGAGATGCAGGATGACAAGGCGTGAGACAAGAAGGTGGCAAACCCATATCTTTCAAATAACCTTTCCATCCTCAGATCCTTACTTAATGACTTGAGTAAAACTAAATGACCTTGTTTGTAATATTACCATCCAAAAATTGTTAATCTTTTAGCTTTTAGGTTAAAATGATAGAATTTCCTCCAAGGTGGCACTAAAAGATGTTCAAAACACAAATTTATTTTTAAAAAGCATTAAGTTTGAGAATATTCTTGGCATATGTGAGGTTATTGCCAATTGATTGCTCTTTTTACTAGTAATACACTTGGATATATCAAATACTTTTACTTTCTTCCAATGGGAAAGCAGAGCCAGAAAAAAATGCTCAAAAGGGCCTAAAAAAACTAATTCAGCAGGGATAATGTAGTAAGCTAATCATTCAGTCAGCCAATTAACACCATTATTAAGTACCTAATAACTGGCAGACACTTCTAGGTGCTTGATAGTGCAGAAAAAATTTTTAAATTACATTTTTGTCCACTAAATTTGGCTTAATTAAAAATTTTGTAAAGATAATGACTTGAAATGGTGCAAGTTTTCTTTGTTTGAAAAATAAGTGACTAAGAATCAATGAAGCTAAAATTAAAATGAGTCCTCAAATAAGGAAGATGTACACTTTAAAGCAGAGATGAATAAAGATGAAGGGGCTATATGGAAATCAGAAAATTACCAAGACATTGTCAAATACTTTCTTAAAAACTTATAAATTTATGGTGCATAAGCATGAATCATTTCTCAAGAACCATTTTTTGATTCATAAATAACGTGGACCTTTGTGCTAACTAAAATCAACATAAAGAAAGAAATATCCTTTCTATCAAGAAATTTAGTAGAAAATCAAAATCAGAACAACTGGAATGCAAGTTTGGTCTGACTCCTGCTGGCTGAGGAATGTTCTACAGGTGATGTCCAAAAGGAAATCATTGGCAGCTACATTTTTTAGGTGAGTTAAATAAGCACTATTTTGTTAAAAAGATTAAAAAACCCTTGCAATTTCTGTAAAAGTGGAGTGACAAGTAAAATATGAATCTGCATCTCAAATAAACACCAAAAATGCTATAGCTTCTTCATGGCAGTGAAAGTGAGGATACAGGTGACCTCCAGGCCAAAGGTGCTTTGTGGAAGGGCCAGAGTGTTGCTGCTTGGAAGATGTGAATTGTTAAAATTCATTTGTTATAGGAACAGGTAGGCACTGAGAGCCCCTGAGGCTGAGAGCTTCCAAGGAAAGTTGAAGGTTAATATATGATTTTGCAGTATCAGGTAGGAAAAATACAAGCTGGGAGGATCTGAGACACCTCCAAAAACCTTTTATCTCCTGCTGTATAATTCACAAGGTGTGATCATTACATGAGACTAGTTTTTATTGTCTGTCTTGTGGAAGTAGAGAAGTGACCCTAGTGGAATATGCTTCACTTTGCAGAAAAAATACTTTCATGGTCCCTGAATCAGTATTGTAGTTGTAGAGAGTAGAAAAGCATGCTTCCTATTAGTATAAAAACAAATGACAGTTACTTAGAACAAAGAATTCATATCCAACTTTGTATAAAGTTAAATAAATCTGCCAGTGAGATATTTGAAATGTTAAAAGAAGCATATATGCATGAAGTAATGTCAAGAGCACAAAAGGTTTAAGGAAGGTAGAGATGATGCCCATGATGATGCACAAAGTAGGGCCCCAATCACCCACAGAACTAATGAAACTGTTAAAAAAGTTAGAGATTTGGTTCCTTTACATAGCCAATTAAATGTGAGAATGATGGTTGAAAAGTTATCTTTAGATAAACAGACAGACTTATTTTGAAGGAGCATTTGAATACCAGAAAAGTTTCTGGGAAGATTGTGCCTTGTACACATTCA
This sequence comes from Notamacropus eugenii, assembly GCF_028372415.1. NCBI lineage: Eukaryota > Metazoa > Chordata > Mammalia > Diprotodontia > Macropodidae > Notamacropus > Notamacropus eugenii. Next base: position 42,224,295 of record NC_092872.1, on the reverse strand, counting down.
GTAGATGATGCTGGTGAGGGAGAGCTAAAGTAGAGGAGTTTAACAATCTTCCACTGGAGGTTGTGGGATTAATTTAACTTTCAGAGGTTTTTGCCTTATTCTGTTAAATTTCATTGCTATAGAAACTTGACCTAAAATAAGCTTGACCATCCTCAAACATTTTCATTAGATTTTCTTGGTATGAAACATTCTGAATAAGGTATAAGTGAAAGAGCAAGGCAGTGATGATACAGTGGAGTTGGCACCTCCTCGTTTGTAATAGTGGAAGAACTAGATTTTTTTAATGCATGGGATGGTTTTGCCTCATTGCTAAGGTTTAGCCCATACATCTGAAAGGTGGGTAGCTGGTAGCTCAAGGGTGAATGAGAACTCATGTAATCATCTTTAAAACACAGATGGGGAGGAGGAGGAGAAGAGCAGATTCACTAGGTATGTACATATCCAAAAAAAATAATGCTGTTGGCAGAGAAGGAATGAAGGCTCACTCTAGAATTGTGATTCAAGCAAACCAGCAAGAGAATACTATGAAAAGGCTATTGAAAAAAAGGTAGAAAAGAGCTTTGGCAAAAAATGCGATTGTAATTTTAATTTGAAACTTTTTAGTATACCCTTGATTATATGAATTTCACATTTAGTGACTAAAGTTTCCATAAGTTACTTGAATCCAAAATCTTTTCTGATACCTTTCATCAGGGAAATGCAATTTATTTAGTGGGATTGGCAACTAGTACTTTGAATTCCCTCAAGGATGGCATAAGACCTAAACTTTTCAGAGCTAATAAAATGCTAAATGACAATGCTGCTGTAAATATTGATGAAGCCAAAGTAACTTCAAGACAGCTTTAATAAAGTAATGCATAAGCTGGTTAGTAATTAATGCCATATACTTGCCATATAGCTAACATTTGGTAGATTTTTCTTTTCCTTCTGGCTTTCTGTGCATCTTTATTTATTTATTTATTTTTAATTTTTAGTTTTCAACATTCATTTCCACAAGATTTTGAGTTCCAAATTTTCTCCCCTTCGCTCCCCTCCCTCCACCCCAAGACACTGTGCATTCTGATTACCCCTTTTCCCAATCTGCCTTCTATCACAACCCTCCCTTCCCTTATCCCCATCTTCTCTCTTTTCTTACAGGGCAGGATAAATTTCTATACCTCATTACCTGTATTTCTTATTTCCCAGTTGCATGCAAAAAACAATTTTCAAAATCTGTTCTTAAAACTTTGAGTTCTAACTTCTCTCCCTTCCCCCCTCCCTCCCCTTCCCCACTGAGAAGGCAAGCAATTCAATGTAAGTTATACATGTGTAGTTATGCAAAAGACTTCCACAACAGTCATGCTGTGAAGGACTATATTTCTCTCCATCCTATCCTGCCCCCCATTTATTCTGTTCTCTCTTTTGACCTTGTCCCTCTTCAAAAGTTTTACTTCTAATTACTCCCTCCTCCCATCTGCCTTCCCTTCTGTCATCCCTTCCACACCTGACTTATCCCCTCCTTCCCTACTTTCCTGTACTGTAAGGTAGATTTTCATATCAAATTGAGTGTGCATGTTATTCCCTCCTTAAGCCAAATGTGACGAGAGTAAGCTTCACTTTTTCCCTCTCACCTCTCTCCCTTTCCCTTTCACTGAATAAGCTTTTTCTTGCCTCTTTTATGAGACATAATTTGCCCTGTTACATTTGTCTCTTTCTCCTTCCAATATATTCCTCTCTCACCCCTTAATTTTATTTTTTTAGATACCATCCCTTCCTATTCAACTTACCCTGTACCCTCTGTATATATGTATATAATCCCTCCAACTCCTCAAATACTGAGAAAAGTCTCAAGAGTTACAAATATTATCTTTCCATGCAGGAATGTAAACAGTTCAACTTTAGTAAGTCCCTTATGATTTCTCTTTCCTGTTTATCTTTTCATGTTTCTCTTGATTCTTGGGATTGAAAGTCAAATTTTCTCTTCAGCTCTGGTCTTTTCATCAAGAATGCTTGAAAATCCTTTATTTCATTGAATGACCATTTCCCCCCCCCCCCCAATATATTATACTCAGTTTTACTAGGTAGGTGATTCTAGGTTTTAATCTTGGTTCCTTTGATTTCTGGAATATCATATTCCAAGCCCTTTGATCCCTTAATGTAAAAGCTTCTAGATCTTGTGTTATCTTGATATATTTTCACAATACTTGAATTGTTTCTTTCTGACTGCTTGCAATATTTTCTCCTTGACCTGGGAACTCTGGAATTTGGCTTCAGTATTCCCAGGAGTTGTTCTTTTTGGATTCCTTTCAGGAGGTGATTGGTGGATTCTTTCAATATTTATTTTATCCTCTGGTCCTAGAATATCAAGGCAGTTTTCCTTGATAATTTCATGAAAAATGATGTCAGGCTCTTTTTTCCATCATGGCTTTCGGGTAGTTCCATAATCTTCAAATTGTCTCTCCTGGATCTATTTTCCAGGTCAGTTGTTTTTCCAATGAGTTATTTCACACTGCATTCTATTTTTTCATTCTTTTGGTTTTGTTTTGTAATTTCTTGATTTCTCACAAAGTTATTAGCTTCCATCGGCTCCAGTCTAATTTTTAAAAACTATTTTCTTCAGTGAGCTCTTGAACCTCCTTTTCCATTTGTCTAATTCTGCTTTTTAAAGCATTCTTCTCCTCATTGCCTTTTTGGGTCTCTTTTGCCATTTGGGTTAGTCTATTTTTAAAGGTATTATTTTCTTCAGCATTTTTTTTGGGGTCTCCTTTAACAAGCTGTGGACTCACTTTTCATGGTTTTCTCACATTGCTCTCATTTTTCTTCCCAATTTTTCCTCCACCTCTCTTATTTGATTTTCAAAATCCTTTTTGAGCTCTTCCATGACCTAAGAACATTGCATATTTTTTTTGGAGGTTTTGGAGGCAGAAGCCTTGACTTTGATGTTGTCTGATGGTATGCCTTGTTCTTCCTCATCTGAAAGGATGGAAGAAAATACCTGTTCACCAAGAAAGTAACCTTCTATAGTCTTATTTTCTTCCCTTTTTTGGGCATTTTCCCAGCCAGTTACTTGACTTTTGAGTCCTTTGTCAAGAAGAGGGTATACTCTGGGGACCTATAAATTCTCCATTCCTCCAAGGTGGCACAATTAAGTGAGAGGAGTTTACTCCTTTCCTGGCTTGTACTCTGGTCTGTGAGTGACCATAAGCTTTTCTTCCCAGGATCTGTGAGTAGAATTCCTTCTCCAGAGCCTTCACCAGCTCCACTACGCCAGTGCTGCTCCTCATCCCAGGACTGCTACTCAGAACTGAGACCCAGATCAGTTGCTCACTTCTCTCAGGGTCTTTAGGCCAGGGCTCCAAAAATGGATGCTATGCTGCAGCTAGGGCCAGACCCTGCTCCCTTCTCACCCAAGTGAAAGAGCTTTCTTACTGATCTTTGAAGCTGTCTTTGGCATTTGTGGGTTGAGAAATCTGCTGCTAACTGTGATTCCATGTCCTGAAGCCTGCTCCAGTCCTGTCCCTGCCACGTAGTCCAGGCTGAGCTGTGATCTGCTCCGAGCCTGGTGCGATCGACCTTTCCTGTCAGCCTTCTAGCCTGTCTTGGTCTGGAAATCTCTTTCACTCTGTTGTTTTGTGGCTTCTGCTGCTCTAGAATTTGTTCAGAGTAATTTTTTACAGGTATTTTATGGGCTATGCGGGGAGAGCTACAGCAGATCTGGCTTTCTTCTCTGCCATCTTGGCTCCACTCCCAGATTTGGTAGATTTTTAAGGGTCCAAGAATAGCCTAATTCAATAAGTTATCTATGTCAATAAGTTGTCTCTTCCATTAATTCCTTTTCATTTAAAAATTTGTTGAATGAATTAATATATTCTTAGAATCAGTCAAGCAGAAAAACTGGTTATCATAAAATTTCTATAAACAATATAAATTGAATAATACTTTCATCATTGTTAATGTCAAATTTATTCTTTTGGAACAACCAGCAACTTTGGAAAGGGAATGGAGCAGAGACTAATAAGTCTCTTAATGTCATGGATTAGTGTTGTAAAATGTTTCAAGTATTTTAGATAAAGAGGCCAAAGGACTTGTAATCAAACTTATATAGTAGCTGAACATAAAACACTAGGAATTATCATGAAATTAGTATCTATTAGTTTTAATCTTCAGGTAAATGCTTATATTGAAATGATAATGATTCATGACTTTTTCATTACAGTGGCATTGGTTAATGACTTCCCTTGAGTTTCACAAACAGATCATTAGAATATCTAGAGAGTATAGTAGAATTACATTTGGTCCACAAGAGATTGAAGTTAACAACTTGCAAATTGGAAGACACAGCAAAGTAGATTAGGTTTATGAGGAGGGCATGACTTAAAAAAATTACAGTCTAGGAAAGATAACAAGCAACAATAAAGCCTACAATTCAAAACAGTAGACACTAATAAAAATAATTGTTTCTTACTGTATTTTAGCTACAACTTGTTTTGGTTAGCAAGGTATAGCAATTGTATAAAATGTATAAAAATAATAGCTGAATTTCCAAGAAATCACAAACTACTATTTGAAATTGTCATCAGTTAATTGCTAATATCAACACATTTATTTTAGTGTATAACACTGCTAGATCATAATCCAATCACATCTTCCCTTCTTCACTTAAGGTACAAAAATATGTTATGCTTATGTTACTGATTTTTTAAAATTTGAAACTTAATACAGATTTTGTCCAAGAATTGAAACACTAACAATGAAGTTTTCTAGGCTATCTATTCTGACTCCACTACTAATCTTGTGGTCTCCTTAGGCTTCTGAGCTCTCTTTCCTCTCTCTTACTCTCTTACACCTAGTTAATTGCCTTCATTTAAACCATAAAACATCTGTACTTTAGTAGACTTTTTGTAACCTGCATTTTTCCATTATAACTTTATGTTCTTTTGGTATATACCAGATAAAAATAAATGTTTTTCCCTCTCAGCTGTTGCTAAGAAAACTAGCTGTTATTTTAAATAGTGCTCTCCCTCTTATTTCTGTCAGACCTGTGTCACTACCTTCTCTCTAGACTTAACTATGCATCCTGAGCAAACAACCCCTTTTTCTTACCCAATCACAATTTATCCTTAGCATTTCATAGCCTTTGCAAACAAATCTCTATAAGTTCAGTTGTATAGACTTCTACATATATAAGTTCTATTAGGTCGCAGCCATTCTAAGAGCTAGCAGAGATGTAACAATTCCCCATATGTCTACATAAGCTATTGTGTATAGTGAATATTCAGTATTAACCTTTTTTAATGCTTGCACAATTTCCAGATATGACTAGTCCTATTCATGACTTATATACATGGTGCCTTCACTTGAGGTTTGTGCTTTTTTATGTGTCAAGACTATTAAATTCAATAATATAAAAATTTGAGCTCCATACTTACTAATTTAAATTGAGTTGGCATGAAATAGTAAGAGCAAGTGAGTCCAAATCTTATGTTAACTAGGTATCATTGTGTAATTTACTATATGAGTAAATGATTCAATTTTTAAAGTGGTGTCCAGGGCACTGGGCCATCCTTTGTATCTTAAGGATAACTATTGCCAAGTGTAAAGCCATTTAAATGGAAAGATCTTTCTCATTCATTAATAAGCTCATGTGACCTACTTAAATCACCTGGAAGCTTAAGCCACATGTGGTGGGAGGAGCTTGCTGAACCAGTAGAAAAGGAAGGGTAGAGTAGAACCAGAAGGAAGCTAGCAGGCACAGAAAGGTTTGTGAGATTGTGAGAAGGCCCTGGCAGAGGGGGAAGGCTTGAGAATGCCTTTGTCCCCAGTAATGCTAATGTGTATTGACTTCTTGGTTACCATGACAGATTTAACTTTCTGGTGCTGAGATCTGGCTTTCTGGTGTCTGAATAAATATTTTTCTTCTTCTTTCTATATGGAGAGTCTTTTATGCTTTGCTATTGAGAACTATGCTGGCATATTCAGTCACTACCAGTGTTGTGACTATTGACTTGGTGATACATCAAGTAAAGGAAAATTATATCAGAATAATTATATGCTTGAAACGCTCACCAGTTATAGTTATTGGATAACTACTATAAAACTGTACTATAAGTCTACTCTGGCCATTTGAGAGATGAGTATGGCAATCTATCCCTAAGCCTTTACTGTTTTACACAAAGAAGTGTCCATGCACTGCTAAGCCCTAGCAGGGTAAATGGCACTTAGCACTAGTGTCTCATAAAATAAAGCAATCTAGTAAGCTTTTCCTTTTCACTTCCATAGGCTTTCCTTGTTTTAGGTGCAACCATTATTCAAACAGCACTTACGTAGCACTAATACATTTGTCATATTCTAAACTAGTTAAATATCCACTTAACTAGTGGAAATATCATTGTAAAGTTTATGTTTATGAAGTGATTTACCATTAAGCTCTGCACTTTTTCACAATTATATGAACCTATTTTTCATATTTTCTTAAGTCTGACTGATACCTATTGTGAGTGATATTATTCTTTTGTAGTTAAAAAATGATCGTAGCACACTCCCAAAATTTATCTTTGGGAAAGAGAGAGCATGGAAACCCTGAAGTTTTGTTTAATTGTAATGAAAGAAAAATTAACCTTGCCTAAGTTCATATACTTTCACGTGTATGACAAAATTTTTTTTTGCTATTTTACAGTGATATATGTGTATGTACATATATGTATATAACATGGATATATAATTATATGTAAGTATATACAATTATATAACATGGATATATAATTATATGTAAGTATATACAATCACTGCTTTATAGTATATGTGCTGGCAAGTGGAAGAATAAAAGGTCTCATTTATTTATTTAGGGGGAAAAAAAGGCAAATGGCTTTAAGTAATCAACCTTTTAACAAACAGTAACTGTAGTCTTGTTTACATTATTGCCTTCCCCACTCCAGTGTGACTGGACTATCTAATAGTCATCTCACTGCTCACTTCCTTAAGAAACTGGTCTTATGAACCATTCTTCTCCATAAGGATTGGGATACTGTTTGAAGGTGGGGAAGGGGAATCCCTTGGCTTTTTCACAAGTCTCATTGATTGTTCCAGGTGAGAATGGGACGGTGGCTTTGTAACAACTATTTTGTAATGCCAACCTCAAACTACATTTTAACATATCATTTTCTTGTTCAAAATTCATATAAATGTTTCCACAAATCTTCTTGGAGTAGAATCATATTAGAAGGATGGGAAAACAATGTCAGTTTGGGCATCTTTCCTTGACAGCTAGAAATATCTTAGATATTAAATTATTGTTAACTAAAAATCAAATCTAGCAGACTTGTGCCTAAAACACAAAGCACAGTAGTAATATTTTTTCTTTGACAGGAAAGAGATACTTTCATAACAGCTTCTGGAATAACAGCATAAGAGAAATGTTCTTGGCCAACAAGGGATAGAGATAATCACTGGAATAAAATGGGAAATTTTGATTATATAAAGTGGAAAAGCTTTTGTACAAAATCCATGTAGTTAGAATTAGAGAAAGAGAAACTGTAAACTGGAGGACAGTCTTTACAGCAAAATTATCTGGTAAATTTCTGATATAAAAGATACATAGGGAATTGATTAAAATACATAACACCCAAAGACATTTCCCTATAACTATTCAAAGGATGGGAGCAGATAGTTTTCAAAAGAAGAAATGGAAACCATGAACATAAGAAAATATGCTCCAAATCATTAACAATGGAAAAGTTAATTAAAACCACTTTTAGGCTCCACCTCATATTCATCATTTGGCAAAGATGACAAGAAAGAAAAATAACAATTATTGGAAGGCTGTGGAATGAAAGTAATGCTATTGAACTTTTGGTGGAGCTTTGAAACGGTCCAACCATTTCAACTGGGTCCAAACAATTTGGATTCAACTATATTCCAAAAAGTTACTAAACTGGGTACAACTTTTTACCTAGTACTATTAGGCAAAAAGAGATCAAAGAAAGATTTAGTACAAAATTTTTTGTACAAGATTTTTTTTTGTAGTAGCACATTTAATTGTGGCAAAGAATTGGAAACTAAGAGTTTGTACACAGATTAGGGACTGCTTGAAAAAAGTCTGATATCAGAATGCAATAAAATTATTGTGCTATTAATAAGAAATGAAGGGGACAGATTCAAAGAAAGCCAGGAAGAGATGAATTAACAACAGTGAAGTGGACAAAAGCAGAACAACTTACAAAACACCACAAATAAAAACGTCTTTGCAGGACATAAGCACACAACCAGGGCAGTGATTAGGCACAATCAGACTGACAACGACACAAGCTTCCCATCTCTTGGCAGAGAGGGGAGGAGCTATGGTGAACAACGAGACAACCACTTTCATACGCTGCCAATGTGTGGATGGATTTTGCTTGATTGAATATTTTTGGTACAAGGATGGCCTTTGGGGATGGGAGATGAAAGTCAAGGGAGGCAGATCAGGAAGCAACAGTGATCAAGAAAAAAAGCAAACAGGAAACAAGGAATATCAATGAAACACTAAAAATACACAGAAGAGAGCGTAAGGAATTTTAGAAGCAGACAGAAAAGCAAGGAAATGGTGATACTACTATGGTAAACTTAATATATATTAATACATTACTAAAGAAAACTATGTAATAGATATATGATTTTATATGCAATCCCATTTCTCTTTTCTTTGTATATAGAAATGGCCATAGGTGTCAAGTTAATAACAGATAAAATTTTAAAAAAGAAAAAAAACCTCACCAGCCCAACTTCCTCTGAGGTCTTACCTGTAAGCGCTCTCTTTGGGCAAGAGAAACGATAATTCAGCCCCAACATTACTTTCCACTGTGGCAGTTGGCACATGAGAAAAAATCAGACAGGTAATTTCCTCAGGGTTACATGCAGGCCCCTTCACTATGGTCATATGGTATCCTGCACCTGAAACAAAACATATAAAACAGTTTTGTTTTTTACATTTCCCTTTCTAGGTCACATCTGACTTTCAGTTGCTTCACCTGGACCACTTTTATGAGAATGAGAAGACAGAAAGTCAAATATAAGGAGATCAGGGAATATCCTTGACGCTGCTTCAGAAAGTGTCTGCTAGGGAATAGTGAAAATGAGCATAAGAAAAAAGTCCCACAAAAAGGAGGAGATTCTCACAAGTATTCAACCAACTTAACTAAGAAAATATCAGTAACCAGAAAAAGTATATCACAGTATATAATAAAGACTGGGAGGGAAAATAAGGCAACACCATCATCTTATATATTCTCTCGGGTGTTTGTGTAAATAATTTTCAAGTCTCTTATTCAGATCCAGGGATCTAACTCCAGAGCAAGTAGAGGTACTAAATTTAATGCAAGGATGTTTAGGCTATGGGTGAAAGGGAATCCTCACCACAAATAGAGTCTGAGTGAAGCTAGTGGGGGGTGACAATAAACCTGCCCATTTTTTCTCCCTTGTCTCCTTTACCATATTTGCGTTTGAGGAAGAGTGAGGAGCCACAGCACTGCAGCTCCCCCTTGGCCATGATAGCGATGCGGTCCCCCAGCAGGTCAGCCTCGTCCATAAAGTGAGTGGTCAGCATGATTGTTCGTTTATTCTTCTGTTGCTGAAGGAGATCCCAGGTAGACCTCCGTGAGACTGGATCCATGCCAGATGTTGGCTCATCCAACATCACTACCTAGAGACCGAAAGGAATAGTCCCATAATTAATAAATAATAGTTAAATGGTACTTCATTACTTATCAAGCCAGGGGAGAGACCTGCTTCCTCCTCTACACAAATACTACCATGTTGGTCCAGGGGAGTATGATGAGTTCCCTGGGGAGCATCCTGAGTTCCACTCAGCCAGAAAAGAAATTGTACCATATTGTGCCTGTTTAACATTTACTTTTCTAGGTGAGCTGAAAGCCTAGGATAGAGTTAAACTAGAGAGTCTTTTGATCCCCATAAACTCATGGGGACCCTATAGCAATCAGATCACTGACATGCCTGCCAACTGAGCATGCTATGGAAGGTCCCTTTTAGAGAATTAAGTCAACATGGCCTTACTTGATTTTTCTAGTCAAATTGTTTCAAGGAGCTTGGTCTTGCCCTTTTACTATACCTTGGAGCCTGCTATGAGTGCAATGCCAACGGAAACCTTGCGTTTCATTCCCCCACTCAGTAACTTTGAACAAGTATGGCTTTTACGTTCCATATCAAGAATGCTCAACATGTGCTTGACTTCCTTTGGGCAATTTTGCTCAGACAATCCTTTCAGCTAAGAAATCAAGAAGATAGAGACAGGTTAGATAGAGCCTTTCTAATAAGTAAAATAAATGAACATTTTTTGCCTGGAAAAAATCTGAATTCAGAAACAGATTACTGAGTAAGAAGAAGCTGGGATTCCTTCTTGGTTCCGCTTACACACATCCCAATTCTTCAGAAAGTGTTCTGAGAATGAGATATCAAGTATTTAAACAGAAATATAAAAAACTGATTCTCTTCAGCTCACCTGACCATAAAAAGAAAGGTGCTCAATAACTGTCAATTCATCAAATAAGACATCGTGCTGTGGGCATACACCCAGACTCTTCCGAATATGAACCATATTCTGTGAAATCTCATACCCACTGATGTATGTTTGTCCACTTGTAGGAGGAAAGAGACCTAGAAGAAGATACATAGAAGCTTAACTTTAGTAACAGAAACTTCAATTCATTCTCCACTGGCATCTGATTTAGAGCTCCTGTTCTGGTTAAATCACAGACCAACTTCATCCCACTACCATAATATCATTAAAAGATTCTGTACAACGCTGAAGTAGGACTTATAATAGCAAAGGGAGGCAGATTCCTTTCTTAAGCAGTCAATCAGTCACATTTATTAAACACTATACGGCCAGGTGCTAAGTACTGAAGATATAAAGAAATGCAAAAGCAAAACAAAACAAAATAAATCAGTCTCTGATCACAAGGAGCTCACATTCTAATGGAAGAGATATCATGCAAACAAGATGTATACAGGCTAAACTGGAAGTGATCTCAGAGAGAAAAGAATTAATATTAAAGAGTACAGAGGAAGACTAGGAAATCAAGAGGCATAGATGAGGAGGCAGAGAAATTCAGGTGAAGGAGACATTCAGAAGAGAGTCACCAAGTCAGGAGATGAAGCTTTTTGTGCAAAATCACAGTCAGGAGGCCAGTGTCACTGTCTCATAAGGTGAAGGGAAAGGTAGTAAAATGTAGGATTAAAAAGGTAAGAAGGGTTCTGGTTATGGTGGACTTTAAAAGGCAGAGGATTTTATATGGGAGGAAAATATATAACAGGAAACTATGTTAATTGGTAAGGGAAATGGAGGAGTGACATGATCAGATCTGTGCTTTGAGAAAATCAATTTGATAGTTGAGTTGAGGATGGACCAGAATGGGGAGAGACGTTGCAAGAAGACTAGTAAGCTACTGCAAGAGTTCAGGTGTAAGGTAATGAGTGTCTGTTCCAGAGAAGTGGCAGTGTCAAAGAAGAGAAGCGAAAGTATATGAGAGATGTGAAGGTACAATGGACAAGACCTGGTAACTGACTGGATAGGAGAGATGAGAGCGAGGAATCAAGGATAATATCTTAGTTGAAAGCCTGAGTGACCAGGAGGATGGTACCCTCAACACTAATTAAAAAAGGAGGAGGGTTAGGGAGAAAGATAATGAATTGAGTTTTGGACATACTAAGCTGAAAACATTTGAAACATTAAGTTCAAAATGTAAAACAGACAGTTGGAAATACAAGCCTGGAGATCAGAAGAGCTGAAGGCTGGATGAACAGATATGAGAATCATGAAAATAGAGATGATTGTTAAAAACTTGGGAGTTGTTGGGATCACCAAGTGACTTAGTATTGATAGAAAAAGAAGAATGCCCAGGGTGCTCCCATGGATAGTGGGTATGTCCTGCAGAAGAACCCAGAAAAGCAAACCGAGAAGGGGTAATCAAACAAGGAGGAGCTAAACCTCTTTGGAAGAGAGAGAACAGTGTTACAAAAAACCTAGAGAGGAAAGAGTATCCAAGAGAGAGCAAATAATCAATAGGATTAAAGGATAAAGAGATATCAAGAAGGATAAGGACTGAGAAAAGTCTATTACATTTGGCAATTAAGAGAACACTGATAACTTTAGATACAGGAGTTTCGGTGGAATGATGAGGTCAGAAACTAGAGTACAGACAATTAAGAAAAGAGTAAGAGGAAAAGAAGTGATGACGCCAGTTGCAGATAAGATTCAGGTAATGACTTTAACCATAAAGGGGAAGAGAAATATAAAACAATAGCTAGAGACAGAAAAATTAAGTGGTTTTTTTTTTTTTATTTTTATCATTTTCCTTCTTACACTGGGTGATTTAATTTTGTCCATGCAGTTTTTTGGCTTCAAGTAATTAACTATTTTAACTTTGGTGATTGCCTCTATATCTTGGTTGGCTAAGAATACATCCCCTACCTATACCTATGAGACACATATGTGATCTGTTGTTCTAATTTTTTAATATTGTGCTCTTTAATATTAAGGTTCCATGCCCATTTAGAATGTATTGTAGAATATGGTTTAAAGTTTATATCTCTAAATACTTACATTAATAAAATAGAAAAGTTTTAATGCAAGCCTAATTTCTGCCAGGCTGCTTTCTAGTAATGCCAGCTGTTTTTTTTTGTTTTGTTTTATCAAATAAGGCATTTTTCTCTAGGTAGTTTATGTTTTCTACAGTTGAGTACTGGGTTGAGTTCTCTTGTTTTCAAATGTCCCTTATTAGTCTAGGGATCTCTCTCTCCCTGCCTCCCTCCCTCCCATTCCCTCTCTCTCCTCCTCCCTTCTCCCCTCCTCTCTCCTTTAACCAGTACCAGATAGTTTCAATGATTTCTGCTTGATAACAAGAGTTTAAAGTCAGAAAGTCCTATTCCCTCTATATTCTTACTTCTTTTCATCATTTCCCTTGATATATTAGATCTTCTGTTTTTCCAAATGAACTTTGTTACAATTTTATGAAGTTCTCTAAATTATCCCTTTGGTGATTTGATCAGGATAGCATTAAAAGTGAAAATTAATTTTGGTAGTATTGTCATTTTTGTTATGTTGGGATGGTGTAGCCATGAGTACTGAGTATTCCTCTAGCTATTTAAGCTATTCTTTATTTTTTTTTTAAGGAGCACTTTGAAAATTGACTCTGTATATGCATTTTGTGTGATTTGGTGAGTTTATTACTATTTGGAATGAGATTTCCCTTTCTATTTTTACGCCTTGTATTTTGATACTATTATACAGAAATGCCGCTGATTTTTGAAGATTTCTTTTCGAAGCCTGCAACTTTGCTGAAGTTTTAATGAACATCTTTGCTGATTCCCTAGGATTTTCCCAATAAACCATCACATCATCAGCAAACAGGGATAACTTTATCTTCTTGATCTCTCTTTATTCCTTTAATTTCCTTTTTCTTGTTATTATTACTAGCATTTCTAGAATTATATCAAATAACAGTGAAGACAGTGGGAATCTTTGCATTTTTCCTTCATGCCTATGTGTCTTTTCAAAGAACTAGCTTTTACTTTTATCATTTCTATGGGACGTTTTTTGTTTCTAATTTATCTGTTTCCCCTCTAATTTATATCTCTTTTGTGCTTCTTAAAAATTTATTTGTTGGGTTTCTAGTTCTTTAAATAGATATTCAATTCAGTTAACTAATTCTCTCTTCTAATATTTCATTAATATATGTTTATAAGGATATAATTTTCTCCTTTAAGGACTGCTTTAGCTTCATCCCAGAAATTTTGGTACATTGTTTCATCATTATCATATTCTTTTACATACTTATTGCTTCTATGATTTGTTCCTTAATCCAAACATTATTAAGAAGTTCACTGTTAAGTCTCCATTTGGGTCTGTATCTTTTCTTTATGATCCCTTAACCAATGACTTTTTATTGCATTATGATCTACATCATGAATGTTTGTTTTTGCTTTGTCAAAAATGGCATGATAGAACTCCTGCTTTTTTGGATTCATGTAATGCATGGTAAAAAAATTTCCCAATTCTCTCAGTCTTTGTACTCTAAATATGTTTCTTGTTATTCTTTTTCATTTTAATGAACTGTTTAATCCACTCACAGATGAAGTTATGAGAGTTAGATTTATAGATTCCTCCAGCTGTCTGTAACACTGGCTTTTTTTTTCATGTTATAATTCCCCCCCTCTTCTGCTGTTCCTTCAGTTGCTTTATTTTAATCTTTCTGTATCATGGCTCTGTTCCCACTGGCTCCCTTTACCTTATTTCCAATCTCCCCTCTTGTTTGTTATTCCTTTCCATTTGGATTGTACTTATTAGATCTTTCAACTCTCTTGATTTTATCTGGTTATATAATTCTTCTCTTCTTTTTTCCCCTCTCAGTCAAGTAGATTCCTTCATCCTCTCTTACCCTTCAACTAATTCTACACATTAGATTTTTTTAAAATTTCCTTTCTGTGTCCCTTTTGAAAAAGGATTTCTCTCACTCTTCATTGTCCATTCTCTCTGTCTACTCTAGATCATCATTCTCTGATTCATGACATCTGCAATCATCTGGTCTCCATTGTTGCTCTGTATTCTTCATGCAATCAAACTTAAAAGTTATCATTCCAGGCTCTCCCCTCTAGACAAGTTTGTGCTACTGCCTTGTAGAGTTTGCCCATGGATTCCCTTTTTCCACTGTGCCTCACTCCAACAATGCCAATTACTGCTGGTGTTAGAAAAGATAATGCCTCATGGGAGGACTTCTTCCCCATCATGTTCCTGGTTATGCAGCCCACCACTGATGTATACCACTCCCTGGATACCTTTCTTTACTTATTTGTGTCAAAATTTCCTCCCTAGGTCCATGTTCTCACACTCCCTCAAGTGCCAGTTGCCCCCAGGGGTTCCAAATCCTCCTTTCCCTTCTATAGTAGATATTTCAAGCATCAAGTTCTCCAGGCCACACACAACGTAAGGTCTCCATGTCCTTTCACTGACCATTTCTCTTCACCCATAACGGCATTCATCAATTTGCTTATTGTTTTTGTTGTACATCCCTCCCATCATCAAAGTAAGAACTTCTTTTCCTCCCCCTTTAAAACCTCTCTTTCCCCTCCTCATTCAATCCCTTCTAAGTTCTTTTTCTGAGAACACAGGCACCATATTCCCCTTATTGCTAGACCTTGATTTGACCTTGGCCCATTATACAGTCTTCCCTTTCCTCTTGCTTGTCTTGCCACTTTTCATGTATTCTCCCATGTCGTAACATAGTCTCACACTGATTTACCTATAGGCAGTGTCATTAGTATCTGTCATAATGCCTCATCTGCTTCTTGACTATTACCTTTACCAGATTTCTTCTTCCACACTTATCTCCTTGTGTAAATTTAGAAAGATATCTCTTACTGATTTCTCTGCTGTCACAGTTGCTGTCCTTGGTTGCTACATTTATTCACTCCTCTTGCATTTCTGTTGTTTGGACTGTTTGAGAAGTAAATGATCTCTTTAGTTCTGGTTTTCTTTTTAAAAATGTTTATTACTGAACAACCATCTTTTTTTCATGTATGGTTTAAGTGTAGGTTTTCAGGGTAGGGTCACCTTTGGCTTCATCCTGAGCCCTTCGGAACACATTATTCCATTTCCTTATATTTTTGACTGGGTAAAAATTCAAATTTCCTTTCCTTTGCATTTTAAAGTCTTTCTTTTGATCATTTGCAACTTATTTTTTCTTAACTGAATTGTTAAATTTAACCACTATGTATCTCAGAGTTTGAATCTTTGGGATTTTTTTTTCTGGAGACCATCTCATGAGATCTTCCAACTGGTATTTCTTTTTCTATGTTCAAAAGTCCTAAGCAGATCTCTTCTACTATTTCCTTCATCATGGTGTTAAAGATTTTTACCTTCTTATGTTCTTCTAGAAGACCTGTAATCCTTAGATTGTCTCTACACAGCCTTTGAGATCAGTATGCTTTGCTTGCATAGTGATCACATTTTCTTTCAGTCTTGTTTTGCTTTTCTTCTAGTTTATCTCTCATTTATGTTTGTATTTATAATATTTGCATTTCCAGTTTATTGTTTTCTCTTTTGTTTCTTAAGTGAGGCTTCCTATCACAAATTCCAGTTTTTCTATTTTGTTTATTGTTTTTGTTGTACAGGACATACATTCTGCTCTTCTAACTCTCGTTTCTCTTTTTAACCACTAAGGAATGGTGTGTGGTCATTCCATGCTCTCCTCACATTCCAGAGGGTCCTGTATCTCATTAAGGCTGGAATGATTTTCCTTTGTTTTGCAGTACTTAATTATAAGTGCCCAAACTCATTTACTAGTTCCAGAGGGTATATTTTCTTCTGTTGTTACTGTTTTCCATGTTGTTTTATCTGTTTATGTTCCAGGCTGAGTTTCTTTATCCTCAAATGTTTGGTAATTTCAGTCTTCCTCCTGATCTCTTCACTTTCTGACTCTGTCCCCTCTTTGGTTTCTTTGAGGGCTGGATCTCAAAAAGTGTCACATCCTCCTCCCATGCTGAGCAATTTATGGTTCACCAGCTCAAGCTTCTGTCCCAACTGACTTTTGTGTTGCCAAAACTGGCCCCAGATGGATGCAGTGCTCTTTCCCTCAAATTAAAGTGCTCACAGTCCTACACCATACCCCCATTCACATGATGGTCTGTCCCAGTGGCTCTCCCTCAATTTCTTAGTTCTTTCATCTGGCAGTAGCAGTTTTGAGTTCTGCAGTGCTGGTACTATGAAACTGTGACCTCTAAAAGCCTTTTGCTTTTAAAGGGCTATAGCCATGCTGAGTCTGTCATTTGCAGGACACATTTCCATGGTCTGAAATCATTGTCTCCATAGCCCTACAAAGATAGATGGGCTGTAGGTATGGGTTTTGTTGTAAGCTTGTGTCATGTAGTTGGGTCTTCTAGTCAGCCTCACTGCCAACACTGTAGGAGGTGGTGGAAGGGTGTTAAGTGAGCTAAAAGTCAATGAGCTTCAGTTCATGTTTTTTTTTTAATCTTTTGGATGCTGAATGTCCTAGACCAAGGATATAGTTTATCTTTGGGGCATAAGTTTTGTCTTTGAGAGGTAGTGAGGAATCAGAGAAAATGTCAAGTTTTCCATCATGTTGTTTACATGATCTGGAATAATAATATAGTATCAAACAGGAGAACATAGAGTAAAATGATCATATTAGGGGTTTTTTACTTCTTTCCATCCCTTCCCCCATAGCCATCACTAAGGGGAGAAATCATTGTAGAGAAACCATTCATCTTCCTTATCATTACAGGAAACCACTGCTGACCAAACGATACTAAAAGTCATATAGATACAAGAGTCCTGCAAGTGGAAAGACCTCCTAGACTACTGGTCCTGCTTCTGGTACAGCCCTTGCAGCTATCATCCAAGTTAACAGCTCATGTGGAAAAGGGACCAACCATCTCTACCAACTGCCACACACAGGGAAGGCAAGCTGGTGCAGCTTAAACAGCAAGGCACCCTGAAGAAGAGAGAGGAGACAGTCAAGCCACTACTACCATCATAATAACTGTCTTCTCTCAGACACTATGAGATAGACTACGCAGGACCCTGAACTAATGGCCTGGGAAATAGTATTGTTTCTAGTTATAATGTTAATTAGTGAGTTAAAGATCTTCCCCACCCTTTAATGGGACTTCCCATTAAGGGAAGTTTGATTAGAGAAGATTTGTTTTGTAGGAAGGCCCACACCTTTTGTTAATTTCTATTGAGGCACTGGTTCTCAAGGGTCAGGATTCCTTCTGAGGTTTTGTTTTGGGACTCACTCATTGGAAGTGTTTGTTTGGTCAGATGAAATTCTGGGTAGCTGCTAAGGAGTTCCCCTCCCCCCCAATAACCTGGATAGTTGGATCTGTCTGTTGATCTGTGATGTATGATCAGAGAGTTAGAAGCCCTGCACGTTGGTCTTTCTGTTTGTAAATTATTCTTGTAATTTCTGTTTCTATTTTCCCTGCAGGTCAGGATGTTGCCTTTTTTCCCTGAACTAAGTGAATGATATATGTGCTTGATTAAAGTAAATTGCTGACCCCTCAAAAGTTGTTTTCCTTTCAGAAAAGCAGATCTAAGAACCTGTACAGCAGGCCCTCCTGCGTATGCTGGGGTCCTGGCTGTTGCACTAGTCCAGGCCCTTAGCCATCATAGTGGAAGCAAAATCTATGGAGAGGCAGACTAGCAACTTCTCCTGTAGGTGAAGACCTGGAAAAGACAAAAAAGTGGTAGGGGAAAGATTCAAGATGAAGAAAAAGGCTTATAGGCTATTTAAGGAGGATACTTGTCAGAGTTTGTCTGGATGATAATGCCTATGTGGATACCTCATTAATATATACCATACCTAAGCATTATAAAGAGGACCAAAATGTAAAATTCTGTCAAAATTCAATGTAATAAATTTCTATTAATGCAACAGTAAACACACCAACATACACAGGGGGGTAAGGTCTGCTATCACCAGTTCTTAGAGCTGAATTCATAAAAGGAAAGCAACTTTCAAGGGGTTAACAGTCACTTTAATCAAGCACATATATCATTCCTTTAACCGAGTAAATATATCATTCACGTAGTTCAGGGGAAACAGCACCTTGAGTTTCAAAGAAAATACAGAGAAATCAAAGATCAACAGACATGACTTCCTTGCCTGAATTCAACAGACATTTAGACCCCAACTGTCTGACCATAGTCACCAGAGAGGGAAGCACTAACATCTGAGTTTTCAAAGCTGGGAGGCTCCTTAAAGTGGCTTCCCAGAGACCTCATCTGGCCCTCAAACCTTCTTACAAAAACTGAACCCCAAAGTAAAACCTCATCCTCAGAGTATTTATACTCTTTAGAGCCAGAGGGCATAACCCTCTGACCCAGTGCCTCAATATTCAACAAGTATTTGGGACCCTCCTACAACACAACTCCCCTAATCAAGCTTCCCACAATGGGCAGGCCCATCAATGAGTGGGAAAGATCTTCTTTTATCACATTATTCAATCAGAGGCACTTTTAGTAAAACAAAAACAGCATAAGATCCTAATTTGATTGCCATCACACCCTACACTTCCAGGATCCTTGGCTTTATAATCTAAATGACCATGGATCCTAGGACAAAAAGAGGCATTATACTTCTTGATTATACTAAAACAAAAACAACAAAAGATCCTACTTTTCTTGCCCTTACAATCAAGAACCCACAAATATTCAATTTCTTCCCCATGCTAGAAGATTAAATGATAGTTTCCAAGATCACAGCATTGAAGCTGTGGATTTGAAGTCACCTGATTTTATAGTCAACTTTCTTTCTACATTTGATAAATGCTGAAAGGAAACAACCCAACTGGGAGGAGGTATGCTCATGTGGTACTTAGGAACAATTTCTTTAGATCCTAAAAACATGAATTCTTGTCCAAAGTCATCCAACTTCTCAACTGGGCTATTCTTGAATGCATACCTGTGAGTATGGATAAGGTAGTAGTCTTCCCTGCTCCATTATGTCCTAGAAGAACAGTGATTTGCCCTTCATACACATTCAGACTCAGGTTTTTAATAGCTTCTTTTCTCACTTTCCCCATCATATAAGTCTGTGGAAAAAGCAAGCAGAGTAACTACATACAATTCTGATATTTCTAAAGAATTTTACAACAGAGCAAGCCACTGGCCTTCCTTAAAAGATCATATTACATCATCAGACTTAGAAGGGAAAATTCAGATTTAACAAAAACTTTTACTTAGCAGTAAAAAGTCCGGTAAAACTGAATAAAAAGCTAATTTCAAAGTTTTTTTGAAATGATATCAAGATTAATTGACACACATAGTGTGTTTTCATTATCATCATAATTTCATGATGGGATGTACAATGGAGAAGGGATAAAACAACAGCAAATACTTATAAAGTTCCTAATATGTGTAAAGCATTGGGAATATAAAGATAGGCACAATACAGGATGTCCCCAAAGTCTTAGAGAAGTTTTGAGTTATGAAAATTTTCATTAAGCTTTTATAGTTTAAAACTATCCTACAACTTTGAGGATGCCTTATATTGACCCTTTTGCAATCTAATGGGAGGGGGCAGAGATGAGGTATGGCTTTTTTGTGTAAATAAGATAAATACGTGACACAAAGACAAATGTTAAAAGTGCAAGAAAGAGGCTCAAGAAAATATTATGAGAAAATTAAAGGAGAAGAAATCACCTTCAGCTCAGTAGGTGAGAAGGAAAGCTTAAGGGTACCTTCATGGGAGGAACAAAGGGAGTGAAGAAGTGAAGTGACTTGCCCAAGGTCACAGCTAGTAAGCGTTCCTATTTGATTCACATTACACAATGAACACCTTTTTGTTCCTGGCTTTGTGGAGAAACTCTACATGCCGACCATGATGTAAGCTATAATTAAAGTGTCCCTGGGGCTAAAGAGTAAAAGATTTATAAGAGTGAGTATGAAAACAGGGAGCCTAGCTTCCTCTTATTAGAAGATAGTTTCCCGAGGACTTAACCAAGTCAAAATTGTATTACTTTGGTGTAGAAGAGAGAGCGAAAGCAGTATTTCCAGCCCATGTAGGAATAGTTCCTCATTGGGAAAACAGGGAATCACTACACATTTTAAATAGAGGAGGGACCTAATCAGAGGGGTATAGGAGAAAAATTTCTCAGACAAGGATGAAAAGGACAGATTGCGAAGGACTTTTAATGGAGGGAAAAAAGAACAATTAGGAGACTACTACAACAGTATAGATGAAAAGAAAGAAGGTCTGAACTAGGATGGTGACATAAGAATGGACAGTGAGTGACTGATTCAAGATACATGGTAGAAGTAGAATTTTTAGGACTTGGAAACTGAACAAATATACAGTGGAAAAGAGAAGGAAAAGTAAAAAAATAACTGAAGTTACAAGCCTGGGCAACTGGGAAAACAGAGGTAATATCAACAGAAACTGAAAATTTCTGGAAGGGGACAAGATTTCTTTAAGGGGAAAAGATGAGTTTATTTTTGGATACTGAGTTTGAGTTTCTGACTGGAATAAAAGACAAATTAGATAAAAATGAAATGTCCACAGAGAATATTTGGAGAGTTAAAAAGCAGAAATTAATCCAGAAAGGTAGAAATTAATATAAATATATGGTTGTGCAAAGTCGAGATTAAAAAGGTTAAGAGTTGGAAAGGAAATGAAAATAGGAAAAGGAAAAAAAAGGAAATGAAATTAGCAAGTGACATAGAAGAGAACAATGCTTTCTCCTGAAAAAATCCAGGCAAAAGGACCACATCACTCAGCATATGATTTATACACGTCTTTAATAACTAATCAACAATAGTACCTAGTGAGGTTAACAATGTGCCAAGCATAGTTCATGGTGTTGGAGGGCAGAGTTGTCAAACATGCAACAATTTCAAATGAAGGGAGAACCAGATTAAAATGTAATTGAAAAACATTTAAAAAATAAGTAAAAATACGATAGTATACAGATAATGTGATTGTGTGGCTTTCTGACTAAATATGTGGTTGAAAGTTTACAATTTACAATTTACAGCAAGTTTAAAGCCTCCCTTTTCTAAGTTTGACACAACAGTACACAAAAGAAATATAATACATGGTCACTTTGCTCAAGAAACTTAGAGAATCTAAGTGGGGACCCAAGGCATACATTCATAGAATATTTTGGGGACCATACTTTAAAGACCTCTGATTTTGTTGCTATAGGTTCACCCTATACCATTTTAGATCACAACCCCTACAAAACTTAATAGATTTTCTTAAAGAGTTGCTGGAACAAAAAAAAGATATTACCCCTTAGTCAATTGGGTTATAGATAAGTTAGGTAGGTTGGTTCTTGAACAAAAGGTATAGTGTCTCGTTGTGCCCACCCAAAAAACTAGCTTGGTAGAAATTATAAGAGGCTGTGTTCCCCCAGTATAGATTTCAATAATCCAGGTTATTTCTGCACCACAATTAGCAAACCATGAAAAGAAGATTTTAAATGAGTATGCCAAGAATGAAAGAAATCAATGAAGATAAGAGAAATGCAGTAACATTTCCTCAAAGACAGGGGTAAGAGACAGAGGGAAAATAAGGATGGAGTAGCATTCTAGGAAAATAAAATAACATAAGTAAAGGAGTGTTGGGCTAGCATGAAGTGTTAGGGAAGAAAGACCTGATTGTAATTTATGACCATTATACTCCGTGCATTGAGGAAAATGGGACGATGTTATGGAAGGTCTTTCAAAACTAGTTAGAAAAAGACAGGGGAAATGGTGTAACAGAGTAAACAGAGAACCAAAAGTTCTTTTCAAAGATCCCTCAACAAAAGTAACACAAATGCTTAAATATCAAAATAGGCATTTTCCAGACTATTTTTCTTGCCTGGAATGCTCTCCTTTCTCATCCCCATTCTGACTTCCTTGGCTTTCCTTCAAGTCCCACTAAGATCTCATGTTTTTCCAGTCATATAATTTTCCCCAATTTATCCTGTTTATATCTTCTTTGTACATAGTTGTTTGTATGTTGTTGATGCCATTAGAAAGTGAATTTCTTGAGAGCAGGGACTGTATTTTGTTTTTATTTTGAACTTTCTTTGTATCCCCAGCGCTTAGCATATAATATGCTGGGCACATAACATTTAATAAATGCTGGGTGACTTGGAGAGGAGTCTGTCTTGGCAAGAAAAAGGGCTACCTCAAATGTGAGATAAAAGAAAAGAAAGAGATAATGGAGGAAGACTTCTGAGTGATAAGGAAAAGGGAGAAGAGGGAGCTTTTGGTGAATTGCCTGGTTTTTTTTTTTTCAGAGAAATGAGGTAAGGTAAGGCTGAGAGGATGGGGGTAGGGAGTGTTGCAGAAGGCTTGCTATTTGGAATAACTGCTGTGGTGAGTAGGAGAGCAAATCAATGAGGGAAGTATAAAAGGATTCCAATGATGCAGTATGAACGGGTCCTGTTAGGTTATGTAGAATGAATTATAATGCTTCCAATCAGCACAATTCCTAAGCACTTAAAGAAAAAGCTAACAGAATAAGAGAAAGGAGTAGAGTGTAAAACAATAGAGTGTAAAACAATAACTACTGGGGATTTCAACAAGTACTTTTTAGACCTAAAGAAATTTCATGGAAACAAAGTATTTATCCAAACAGAGAATTAGAAAAAAAATAGTTATGACAGAACGTTAATTGGTTACCATTTATTTTAAAATGGTAATCATAAGGAGTATACATATCCTCCAGCTTTGTATGGCATCTTTGCAATCATGTGTTAGGACATGTGTTAGGGCATAAAGAACTCAGACATATGCCAAAAGGCAGAAATATTGAAAGCATTTATAGACCTTTATAGATCAAAACCTGATAAAATCTGTAATAAAAAAGAAACTAAAGAAAGCATTCATGCTAAATGAAGACTAATATAATCCAAAGGGAACAATAAATAGTTGTATCAAAGAAAATTATAACAATGAAATAACATATCAAAACTAAGAGATATAGTAAAAGTAGCCCTTAGTAGAAATGTACACCTCTCAATACTAGTCATCTCCTGAAACACCAAAAGGAAGAAATAAGAGGTCAACGAACTAAAAGAAACCCAGAAAAACAAAAAGCAGTTCTCAAAAAAACACAAGATGGAAATTATGAAAAATCAAATAAATGATAATTTTTTAAATGTTAGAGTTAGTTTTTGAAAAGACAAATATGTAAATCATTAACTAATTTGATTTTAAAAACAAAAGGAAAGTCAAAGCATCAAAATAAAAATGAAAAAATATATATATACAACAAATGAAGAGGAAAAAAAATTTTAAAAACACAATATACCCTATATATATTATATGCCCATGTAACTGGAAACTTAAAATAAAATATATGCATATTTTTAAATTAATTTTTATGTTTTCTAATTAGTAAAATGTGCCTTCTTGCCAGGCAACACCTTCTCTCCTTTCTACTCAATCCCCTAAGTGAAAAAGGAAGAAAAATACAAAACTCCTGTTACAAACATGTAGAGTCAAGTAAAACGAATTACCAATTGGTCATGTCCAAAAAAGTATGTCTCAACTCTGCACTCTACAAAGAGTTGGGTAGCATGTTTCATTATTAATTTACTGAAATCATAGTTGATCATTTCACTGCTCAGAGTTCCTAAGTGTTTCAAAGGTGTCTTAACGATCATTATTGTCATTGTTTACACTGTTCACCTGGTTCTGTTCTTTTCACCAAAAATCAGTTCCTATAAGTCTTCCTAGATTTATCAGAAACTATTCCTTTCATTATTTCTTATAGCACAGTAATATTCCATCACATTTATAAACTGATGATTACCTTCTTACTTTCCAATTCTTTGCCACTGAAAAGAGCTATGAATAATGTTTTTATATATCCTTAGTAAAGCATTTGTTTTATTTAGGACTAATTTCTTCTTTAATATTACTTCCTTCTAATTCCTCCTTCTCTATTTTCCTTATTTCCCTTCGAAATATATTTCTGTAACCAATTCCATATGTGCATTCTTGTGTGTGCATGCACTCTTCCCTCCTTTGAACCGTTCAAATAGATTCACGTATTCCCTCCTTCCTTCTTGTTTGTATAAACTTCTGCACCCCAAATATGTGCTATAATTGCCCCTAATCTTCCTTATCCTTGACCCCAGTGTATTCCTCTTCCCCTTCTTTTCTTTTGATTACATATGTTTGTAAAAGGAGCATACTTTTCCTTCTTTTTCAGTTGGGGGTGGTGGAGATTAGAGGTAGAGAAAGTAGAATTTTGTTGAAAAAAATTTTTAAAAACAAGTGTTGTAAAGATAGATAAATAAAGCCTTTATGAAGTATTCATTATGTTCCAGGTATCGTACTAAGCTCTGATGATACAAGTACAAGCTAAGAAGATAGTCCTTGTCCTCCAGAAACTTATAGTCTAATGAGACAAAAACACATAATGGGGAGCTGGGTGAGCGTGATGGCTGGGAATGATGTGGAGGCTTGGTTCTGAACATCCATCAGAGTCAGCTACCCAGGAGCAGAGTCCAAGGTTTCAATAGTAGGAAGAATGATATTGTTAAGAGCGCAAGTGCCTGACTCACAGTTGGTGTCTAGTTTCTGCTATACTGTTTTCCAGTTTTCCCAGCAGTTTTTGTTAAATAGTAAACACCATATCTGTGTTATAAAAGGAATTTTGTAGGACTTCTTCTTCACCTATTTTGCTAAATAGTTTATATAGTATTGGAATTTTTCTTTAAATGTTTGGTAGAATTCACTTGTAAATACATTTGGGTCTAGAGACTTTTTCTTAGGGACTTCATTGTGATAGCTTATTCAATTTCTTTTTCTAAAGTGGGATTATTTAAGCATTCTATTTCCTCTTCTCTTAATCTGGGCAAATTATATTTTTGTAAATATTCATCTATCTCACTTAGGTTGTCAGATTTATTGGCATAAAAATGGGCAGAATAGCTCCCAATTATTGTTTTAATTTCCTCTTTATTAGTGGTGAAGCCACCCTTTTCATTTTTGATACTAGTGATTTAGCTTTCTTCTTTCTTTTTTGTAATCAAATTAACCAGTTACATATTTTATTGTTTTTTTCACATAAAAGCAGCTCTTAGTTTTACTTGTTAGTTCAAAAGTTTTCTTACTTTTTTTTTTTTTTTGAAAAGGAAAAAAAACATTTAATGGAGTATTAAAAGTTGGATTTTTCTTTTTCTTTTTTTTTATTTAACTTTTAACATTTATTTTCACACAATTTTGGGTTACAAATTTTCTCCCCTTTTCTCCCCTCCCCCCCCAGACCCAAGCTTTCTAATTGCCCCTGTGACCTATCTGCTCTCTCCTCTATCCTCCCTCCCTGCCCTTGTCTCCGTCTTCTCTTTTGTCCTGTAGGGCCAGATAGCTTTCTTGACCCCTTAACCTGTATTTCTTGTTACCCAGTGGTAAGAACATTACATTTGGTCCTAACACTTTGAGTTCCAACTTCTTTAGCTCCCTCCCTCTCCACCCCTTCCCCCTGGAAGACAGGCAATTCAATATAGGTCATATCTGTTTAGTTTTGCAAATGATTTCCATACTAGTTGTGTTGTATAGGACTAACTATATTTCCCTCCATCCTATCCTGTCCCCCATTACTTCTATTTTCTTATGGTCCTTTCCCTCCCCATGAGTGTCGACCTCGGATTACATTCTCCTCCCCTCCCCTCCCCTCTATCCTCCCCCCAACCCTGCTTGTGCCCCTGTCCCCCACTCTCCTGTATTATGAGATAGGTTTTCCTATCAAAATGAGTGTGCATTATATTCTTTCCTTTAGTGGAATGTGATGAGAGTAGACCTCATGTTTTTCTCTTGCCTCCCCTCTTTATCCCACCACTAATAAGTCTTTTGCTTGCCTCTTTTATGAGAGATAATTTGCCCCATATAACTTCTCCCTTTCTCCTCCCAATATTTCTCTCTCACTGCTTGATTTCTTTTTTTTTTTTTAAGATATGATCCCATCCTCTTCAATTCACTCTGTGCACTCTGTCTCTACGTATGTGTGCGTGTGTGCATGTGTGTGTGTGTGTACTCCCACCCAGTACCCAGATACTGAAATGTTTCAAGAGTTACAAATATTGTCTTTCCATGTAGGAATGTAAACAGTTCAACTTTAGTAAGTCCCTTATGACTTCTCTTTGCTGTTCACCTTTTCATGATTCTCTTCATTCTTGTGTTAGAAAGTCAAATTTTCTTTCCAGCTCTGGTCTTTTCATCAGGAAAATTTGAAAGTCCTCTATTTCATTGAAAGACCATTTTTTCTCCTGAAGTATTATACTCAGTTTTGCTGGGTAGGTGATTCTTGGCTTCAGTCCTAGTTCCTTTGACTTCTGGAATATCCTATTCCATTCCCTTCGATCCCTTAATGTAGAGGGTGCCAGATCTTGTGCTATCCTGATTGTATTTCCACAATACTTGAATTGTTTCTTTCTAGCTGCTTGCAATATTTTCTCTTTCACCTGGGAATTCTGGAATTTGGCCACAATGCTCCTAGGAGTTTCTCTTTTTGGATCTCTTTCATGCGGTGTTCTGCGGATTCCTTGAATATTTATTTTGCCTTCTGGTTCTAGAATCTCAGGGCAGTTTTCCTTGATAATTTCATGGAAGATGATGTCTAGGCTCTTCTTTCGATCATGGTTTTCAGGTAGTCCCAGAATTTTTACATTGTCTCTCCTGATTCTATTTTCCAGTTCAGTTGTTTTTCCAATAAGATATTTCACATTATCTTCCATTTTTCGAATCTGCGCGGTATGTTCTGAGATATCTGTCTTTCTCATAAAGTCCTTAGCGTCCATCTGTACCATTCCAGTTTTGAAAGATCTATTTTCTTCAGTGAGCTTTTGAATCTCCTTTTCCATTTGGTTGATTCTGCTTTTGAAAGCATTCTTCTCCTCATTGGCCCCTTGCACCTCCCTTGCCAACTGAGTTAGGCTAGTTCTCAAGGTGCCAATTTCTTCAAGATTTTTTTGGTTCTCCTTTAGCAGGGAGCTGATCTGCTTTTCATGCTTCTCCCTCATCCCTCTCATTTCCCTTCCCAGTCTTTCCTCCACCTCTCTAACTTGATTTTCAAAATTCCTCTTGAGCTCTTCCATGGCCCGAGCCCATTGGGTGGGCTGGGACACAGAATCCTCGATTTCTGTGTCTTTGTCAGATGGCAAGCATTGTTCCTCCCCATCAGAAAGGAAGGGAGGAAGTGTCTTTTCTCTGAGAAAATACCCTTCAATAGTTTTATTTCTTTTGCCTTTTCTGGGCATTCTCCCCAATCAGTGACCTGACCTCTGAATGTTCTCCTCACACCCACCTCACCTCCTGGTCCTCCCAGCCAGCGTTTGGGGACTGAGATTCAAATGCTGCTTCCCGCCTTAGGGTTTTTGGTGGGGGCAGGGCTGCTAATCAGTGTGAGAATTAAGTTCAGGTGGTCAGGGGCAGGGCCGCCTCTCTGCCTCAGTTCCCTCAGGGGGTTTATGCACAGACCTTCCACAATGGATCCAGGCTCCCGCCCATTTGGGAAGCCCCTGTCTGTAGCCGCCTCTCAGCTTCTATCTCCTGGGGGGGCCCGACCCATGGGGGCACCCCACTCCCCTCTCAACCCGCCAAAGAGACTCTCTCACCTACCCCCGTCAGTCACCTGTTGGTGGGGGGGCTTGTGCTGCCGCTGGAGATCCCGTCTCTGGAGCCTTCTCAGATCTGTGCCTCTCGGAGCCGCGGCCGCCGCAGGTCCGGGCTGGGCTCCGCGTCTGCAGCGCGACGGACCTTTTGCGAGAGGTTTGCAGGTCCCTCTGTGGGTGGGGGGACCCGCGTGGCCGCTGGAGATCCCGTCCCCGTAGCCCTCTCGGATCTTTTCCTCACGGTGTCGTGGCCGCGGCAGGGCTGTCCTCTGTTCCCCGTCCCAGCGCCCAGTCCACGGCGCGAAGGACCCCCCGCGAGAGGTTTGCAGGTCTCTCCGGAACAGAAATCTCCCTCGCTCCAATATTCCGTGGTCTCTGGGCGCAGAATTCGCCCTGGGTTGGTCCCCTCTAGCCGTTCTGTGGTTTGTGGGTTCGGAGCTATGTGTATGTGCGTCTTTCTACTTCGCCATCTTGGCTCTGCCCCCCAAGTTTTCTTACTTTCGATGGTATTACTTTCTCCTTCAATTTTCAGGATCTTTAATTTGGTATTTAGTTGGAGATTTTTAATTTGTTATTTTTCTAGCTTTTTGAGTTGCATGCTCAATTCACTGATCTATTCTTTTTCTATTTTATTAATGTAAGTATTTAGAGATATAAAGTTTTTCCCATGTACTGCTTTGGCTATACTCCATACATTTTGGTATATTGTCTCACTGTCATTGTCTTTAATGAAATTATTGTTTCTATGATCTTTTGTTTGACTCACTCATTTTTTTGGATTAGATGATTTAGTTTCCAGTCAACTTTTAATCTATCTTTCCATGGCCTTTTAGTAAATGGAATTTTTATTGCAGCATGATCCATAAAGGATGCATTTAGTACTTCTACCTTTCCGCATTTGATTGTGAAGTTTTTATGCCTGTCATTTCTGTGTAGGTTCTACATACCACTGAGAAAAAGGTATATCCCTTTATATCTCCAATCAATTTTCTCTAGAGGTCTATCACATCCAACTTTTCTAAAATTCTATTCACCTTCTTAACTTCTTTCTTGTTTATTTTGTGGTAAGATTTATCTAGTTCTGAGAGGGAAAGGTTGAGGTCAACCACTAATATAGTTTTACTGTTTTCCACCATAATTCCTTTGACTTCACCTTTAGAAATTTGGATGTTATATACCAATTGGTGCATATATGTTTTAGTATTTATATCACTTCACTGTAAATGAATTGGGTTATAATCCAAGCTTCTTTGTCTTTGGGAGATATATTCCAAGGTGAGTCCTGGGCAATCCTGACTGTGGCTTCTTGATACTTGAATTGTTTTTTTCTGACTGTTTGCAGTATTTTCTCTTGACCTCGAAGATATAGAATTTGGCTATGATATTCCTGGGAGTTTTCATTTTGAGATCTCTTACAGGAGGTCATCAGTGGATTCTTCCAATTATTCTTTTACCCTCTGATTCTAGGATATCAGGGCAGTTTTCCTTGATGATTGTTTTTGAAGATGTTGCCCAGGTTTTATTTTATTTGATCATGGCTTTCAGGTAGTCAAATAATTTTTAAATTATTCCTGCTAGGTCTAGGTGTTTTTCCAGTGAGATATTTTACTTATTCTTCCATGTTTCTTCTATTCTTTTGATTTTGTTTGATTCTTTTTTGTTGCATTTAAAAAATATTTAATATTTCATTTCCCCCAGTTACATGTAAAAACATTTATTTTTAAAACTGCGAATTCCAAATTCTCTCCCCTCCTCCCTATTTCCTTCCCCCCTCCTCCATTGAGAAAGCAAATAATTCAATATAGGCTATACATGTGTAGTCATGGAAAACACATTGTGAAAGAAAACATGGACAAAAAAACCTCAAGAAAAATAAAGTTTGAAAAAAGTGTTCTTCAATCTGTATTCAGACACCACCAGTTCTTTCTTTGGGGATGGATAGCATTTTTCATGATATGTCCTTCAGAGTTGTCTTGGATCACAGTATTTTTGAGAACAGTTAAGTCAATCACAGCTGATCATCTTATAACATCTTACAATATTTTAAACAGAAAACATTTCACTTTGCATCAGCCCATGGAAGTTTTTCCAGGTTTTTCTGAGAGCAACCTGTTCATCATTTCTTATAGCACAATAGTATTCCATCATAATCACATATCACAATTTGCTCAACCATTTCCCAACTGATGGGCTTCCCCTCAATTTCTAATTCTTTACTCCCAGAAAAGGGCTGCTATAAATATTTTCGTACATATAGGTCCTTTTCTTTTCTTTCTTTTTCTTTTGTCTTTTTTGGGAGACAGACTTGGCAGTGGCAGCACTAGGTCAAAGGGCATGCATGGTTTTATAGCCCTTTGGCCATAGTTCCAAATTGCTCTACATAATAACTGAATCAGTTCACAACTCCACCAACAGTACATTAATGTCTCATTTTTCCCACATCCCCTTCAACATTCATCATTTACCTTTTCTGTCCTATTAGCCAATCTAATAGGTATGAGAGTATCTCAAAATTGCTTCAATTTGCACTTCTCCAATCAATAGTGAATTAGAAAATTTTTATATGACTATAGATAGCTTTGATTACCTCATCATCCAAAAACTGATTGTATCTTTTGATCAGTTATCAATTGAGGAATGGCTCTTATTCTTTTTATAAATTTAACTCAGTTCTCTATATATTTGAGAAATGAGGCCTTTATCAGAACTTGTTCAAAAATTTTTTTTCAATTACTATTGCTAACTGCATTTCCCTCCATCCTATTCCCCACCTTCATTTAGTCTATTCTCTCTCTCCTTTCACCCTGTTGCTCCTCAAAAGTGTTTTGCTTTTGACCACCTCCTCCACTAATCTTCCCTCCCTTCTATCACACTTCCTCCCTTCTCTTATCCCCTTACCCTCCTACTTTCCTGAAGGGTAAGATAAATTTCTATACCCAATTGAGTGTTTATGTTATTCCCTCTTTGAACCAATTCTGATGAGAGTAAGGTTCACTCACTCTCCCTCCTCTTCCATTTTAAAAGCTTTTTATTACCTCTTTTACGTGAGATAATTTATCCCATTCTACTTTTCTCTTCCTCCTAATACATTCCTCTCTCACCCTTAATTTTATTTTTTAGATATCCTCCTGTATTTTATATTTATATTCAACTTACATCTGTGTCCTCTGTCTATATATACTCCTTCTAATTACACTAATAATGAGAAAGGTCTTGTGAGTTACAAACATCATCTTCCCACTCTGGTTGATTCTTGATACCTCATAGAGTCATTTGCTTCCACTTGCCCAGTTATATTTTTTTTTAGCAAATTATTTTCTTCAGTGTGCTTCTTTTAAACCTCCTTTTCCATTTTCCATTTAGCCAATTTTAATTTTTAAGAAACTGTTTTCTTCAGTGAGTTTTTGTAACTCCTTTTCCATTTGGCCAATTTTATTTTTTTAAGGAGTTGTTTTCTTTTGCCAAGCTGCTGACTTTTTTTTTCATGGTTTTTTTTTGCATCACTCTCAGAAATCTATTTTTTGTCCCTCCCATTCCCACTTCATTGAAAAGAAGAGAGAATAACAAATTCCTTGTAACAAATATGCATAGTCAAGTAAAACAAACTGTCTCACTGACTGTAAATCATGGACTGTACAAAACAAACTATCTCAATAACTATAAATAATCAGTCACACACAAAGAGAGTCATAACCTTGATGTTAACAAGTATACCACCTCTATGCTCCAGAACTCTGAAATTCCCTTCTCTGATCAAAATCAATTGACTTTTCACTTCTCCCTCTACCTTCCATTATATGACCCTACTCTTCATCCATACCGTGACCTCCAATCCTTTGACTTCTCAATCCTCTTCTAGGCCATCTTCCTTGCACTAGTCACTGTTTCCTTTTCTTCTCATATTGGCTCTTTGGGAAACCAGTTCAACTCTACACACTGTCCTCCTTTCTTGAAACCTTATTCCCCTCATCCTATTGCTGATTATGCCCAACCAAGCCTCAGCCTTGGATCACTCCCACCATTCATCACCTTAGCTCCCATACACATACTACTGAATGAAGATGGAGAAAATCACAACTGGGGTCCAATCTTATTCCATCTGTGTCTTTTAACAGACTCCCTCCTGTTATCCCTACCCTTTCAATTATTTTTTATCTCTCCATCTATACTGGCTCATTTCCTACTGCCTACAAATATACTCATGTTTCCCCATCTTTAAAGAAAATCTCCTTACTTGATCCTCCCATCCCCACTGACTATTATCCTAAATCTCTTCTGCTCTCTGTAGCTAAACTCCACAAAAATGTCATCTGCAATAGGTGCTTTTTTCTTTCTCTCCTCTACTTACAATCTGGCATCTGACCTTTGAAATTGTTCTCTCCAAGGTTATTAAAGATTTCTTAGTTGCCATGTTCAATAGCCTTTTCTTCATCCTCATTCTCCTTGATTTCGCTGTGCCCTTTAAAATGGCTAACTACTCTCTCTTCTCTCCAGGTTTTTGGGACACCACTCTTTCCTTTTTTCCTTCCTATCTATCTTCATCTCTCCTTCTCCTGCTGGATCTTCCTCCAGACCACAGTCTCTAAGCTTAGGGGTCCCTCAAGGTTCTGTCCTGGGCTCCTCTTCTTCTCTCCCTCCAAACTACTTCACTTGGTGATCTCATCAGCTATCATGGTTTTAATTACCATCTCTATGGATAGTTCTCAAACCTACCTATTTGTAAAAGCAAGCATCCCAATGTACACAGGAGGGCCTGCTATCACAGGTTCTTAAATCTGCATTTCTAAAAGGAAAGTAACTCTTGCGGAGTCAACAATCACTTTAATCAAGCACATATATATCATTCAGCTACTTCAGGGAAAAAAGTCAGCATCCTGAACTTCAGAGAAAATACAGAGAAATAAAGACCAAGAGACCGTGCTTCCAGCTGCGTGTCTACAAGCAATACATACATCACAGATCAACAGACAGATCCAACATGACCATACATACATAGTTACCACAGAAAGAAGCACCACCATCTGGGTTTTCAAAGCCAGAGGGCTACTTAGTGACTTCCAAGAGTGTCATCTGGCACACAAAGCTTCTTCCAAAAACTAAGCCCCAAAATAAAACCTCACCTCTGAGTATTTATACAGTTTTCAGAGTCAGAGGGCATCACAACCCTTGAGAACAAGTGCATTAGAAATTAACAAAACGTGTGGGCTTCCCCTAATCAAGATTCCCTTAATGGGCAGGCCTATTAATGGGTGGGGAAGATCTTTAATCTCATTAGCATTACACTATCCTGCTCCAAACTCTCTGCTGACCTCCAATCTCACATCCCTAGCTGCCTTTCAGACATCTTAAACTGGATGTCTAGTAGACATCTTAAAGTCAATATATCCAAAATGGATTATCTTTCCCTTTAAATCCTTCTCTTCTATTTTGTCTATTACTACAGAGGGCAATACCATCCTCTTAGTTCCTCAGGTTTGTAACTTAGGAGTTATCCTGGATTCCTCATTATTTCTTGCCCTTCCACATCACTAAGGCCTCTTGATTTCACCTTTTCAACATCTCTCGAATACGTGTCCCCTTTTCTCCTCTGACACTGCCAGCATTCTAGTGCAGGCCCTCATCACTATACACTTGGATTACTGTAATAGCCTGCTAGTGGGTCTACCTGCCTCAAGTCTTTCCCCACTCCAAAAACATCTTCCATTTGGCCACTACAGCAATTTTCCTAAAGTTCAGGTCCAGTCATGTCACCCTTCCACTCAATAAATTCAGTGGCTCCTTATTGTCTCTGGGAACAAATACCAAATGCTCTGTTTGGCATTTAAAGCCCTTCATAATTTAGTCCCTCCCACTTTTCCAGTATTCTTTCTTATACCTTACTTCCTGATGTGAACTCTTCAATCCAGTGGCACTGGCCTTCTGGCCATTCCGGCCATTCCTTGAACAAGACACTCCATCTTTCAGCTCTGGGCATTTTTTTATGGCTGTCCCCATACCTGGAATGCTCTTCCTCCTCCACTTCAGCAAGACAATTGATTTCTATGGCTTCCTTGAAGTCCCTACTAAAATCTCACCTACAAGAAACCTTCCCCAACCCCTCTTAATTCCAGTGCCTTCCCTCTGTTATTTCTTATGTATCCTATATATATAGCTTGCCTTGTATATATTTGTTTGTATGTTATCTCCCCAAAGAGGCTGTAAGCTCCTTAAGGGTAAGGACTATCTTTTACCTTTTTGTCTCCCTAGTGCTTGTCATAGTGCCTGGCATACAGTAAGTGCTTAATAATTGTGTAGTGAACGAATCAGTGACAAATTGTTCTTTTTCTTTGTGTAATAGAGGTCTGCATATGCAGATAGCATTAGTTTTGCTAGGCGTTATCCACATGGAAGATGCTAAAAACTTGCTTCCAGAAGAACTCAGTGAGGACTGACATATACATAGACACTATGTTTTGGCTTACCACATGGTAGGGAATAGTCATTTTCCATTAGGTTTGTAGCCAGAACTGTGTCTTTAAAATGGCTTAACTCATTACTGGCTATGACTTTTTGTTTCATTCACATCTGAGGGTGAAGATAAATTCTTCAACATGCACCGTGGGATAAGGGATGTGAGGGGAGAACCCTAGCACCTCCTTCCTCATGTGAGGAACAAAACATCTCTGTACTAAGAATAACTATAAATAACAGGAACCTAAAAATACTAAAGGATAGTTCAGTTGGCGCAGTGGATAGAATGCCAGGCCTGCAGTTAAGGAGACTATCTTCCTGAGTTCAAATCAGGCCTCAGGCACTTACTAGCTGTGTGACCCTCAGCAGGTCACTTAACTCTGTTTGCCTCAATTTTCTTATCTGTAAAATGAGTTAGAAAAGGAAACAACAAACCACTCCAGTATCTTTGCCATGAAAACCCTAAATGACATCACAAAGAGCCAGATATGACTAAAAAATGACTGAATGACAACAAAAAAATACTAAACTGATATGTACCAAAGAAATAAACACAGTACTTCATTAATGAAATGCTTATACAAGTAAAATAAATAATTAAAAATCAAATAATAGTAGATCTCAAAATACCAGTAAGTCAAGAAGAATATAAATACTAAACAAGTCAGAGACTTGTATAATGAACAATGAACCAATGTATCTGGAAATATATCTTGAATCAATATATCTGGAAACCAATGGAACTCAACTTCCTCCCAAAATTCATCCCTCTTTCTAATTTCCCTAGTTCTATTGAACTTTTCAAGTCAAGGCACTGGAGTAATTTTCAATTCTTCATTATCCCTCACATCCTTTATTTAGTCAAGTCCCAAGTTCTCTTACTTCTACCTTTACCATACCTCTCATTTCCTTCCCTTTTTCCCCACTCCCCCCGCCCAGTAGATTACAAAAGCCTTCACATTAGGTTCCTACTTCTAGCTTCTTCTGGATCCAGATGCCAGGCTGACATTCTTAAACTATGTCACAGCTCAAGAAGCTCCATTGGCTCATATTTTATAATTTAAAAAAAAAATTTTTTTTTGTTTTAAGTTTTATTCAACATCATCTACAAAACGTTTCCAGATCCAAGAGGGTCTAACCCTCCTCCTCTTCCTCTTCTTCATCCTGGTTGATCTGGAAGTACTGTAACTTGCAACTCTCCTTGCTACTGGCCACCACCCAAGCCAGTCAGGAAGATTGTTCTTCTTTAAGTATTTCTCTGTCAGATACTTCAAATACCTTTTAGAAAACGGCATCTCTGACGTCACCGTGATCTTGCTCTTGCTCTGCCTCTTTCCGTTCACTTTGATTCCTTCTTGTAAAAACTGGGGGAAAGTAGCTGCACCCATAATCCCATCTTCCACAGGATGGGTACAAGCCGGGGTAAATTTAAGGACTTGCTTCTTTTTTTTTTGACGCCCTTCATTACAGACTTCCTCAGGGGCACCACGGCTATCAAGGAGACAGAAAGGGACCTCCGAGCACCGTGCAGGCGCAAAACCCTCTGCTTCATACTTCTTAAAAAAATATAACAAAATATGAGCTCCTCTGTCAAAGAAAGCCATTCACAGTCTGAGTCCAGCTTGCCTTTCCAGACTTAAAACAACGTTAGTGCTTCTCATGCACGTTATGTTCCAGCCAAACCAGTTTACTTGGTTTTCCTCATCCACAACATTCCCTCTTCTGTCTCCCATGTCTTTGCTCAGGCTATTGTTATGCCTGGAATGTGCTCCCTCCCCACATCTGCCTCTTAGAATCCTTAGCTTCCTTCAAAGCTCAGGTGAAGTGATACCTTCAGAAGCAATGAACTCCTCCCCTATCTTGCTAATGCCTCCCAAACCCCCACATTTTGTAAGGTTTACTTTGTACATGTTTTGTTTCATTATATACGCACATGTTCTTTCCTTGAATAGAGCTAAACTCCTTGAGAGAAGAGACTATCTCACTTTTGTCTTTGTATCTCCAGGATTTAGAACAACTCCTGACACACTCAGGTGACTAATAAAATGTCTGCTTCCTTGACTGGCTGATGAAAAAACATGTATTTTTTTCTCAACATATAAATGGTACTCTCATAAAAGTAACCCAGATAATCAGAGGAAAATAAGCTGAGGTTAATATTTTAAAGGCACAAATTCAATATACCACATTCTCAGATCACAACATAAAGAATCATAAAAGGAATAATTAAAATGCGAGCATATATGTGAACCACATGGGTCAAAGGAGTCATAAGAAGAGCAAAGGCTTCATAAACACCATAAATTAAAATCTCCACAGGCTGCAAAAAAGCAATTGTCAAAGGCAAATTTGTAGTGCTGAATGATTAATATTTGGAGAAAGGGTAGCTAAATAAATTTAAATATGCAAATAAAAACAGTAAAACAATGTAATAAACCAGGTAATATGGACAGAACTGTCAAAGAACTGCCCTAGACTTCGAGTGAATTGTTCCAAACATTTAAAGAATTAGTAAACCATACTCCTTACAGAATTTCTAAAATTAGAGAATAATGAATGATAAGCTATTCACTTCTGTAAGATCAATAAGTATTGATTTTGAAAACTAATAAAAAGTAATACCATAAAGGAAAGTGTATAAGATCTCACTAATAAATATTAGATGTAACACTTTACAAATATGAAATAGAATAATAGCAAGAACATTTACATAGAACGTTGAAACTTTATAAAGCATTTGCTTCATGAAAGTGAATGCCTGTTGATTGAACAAACGTGGGAGTACACGACACAAAGTTTAGGCACACTTAAATGCCTCAAAAAATTGCTACTTGGCATTTCATTTTAAAAACTAACACGAAGTCTGGAACTCAAAATTTGATAAAAGTGAATGTTGAAAACTTTTTTTACATGTAATTGAAAAAAATAAAATACTACTTTTAAAAAAGCTAATGCTTGCAAAGTTATTAATTTTTTTAAAAAACATTTTAGGTTCTTTTTGAGGAATAAAAATGTCCCTTATGATTGAATATTCAATAAATAATCACCTTAAAAAAATAACTGTGTACACTCGAACAAAATTTGCTGTTCATGCCTATGCCTGTGAATTAATTAGTGGAAGTATCTCAGTTTTACCTATAAAGTAACTGAGAGTCTGACTGACTTCCCATGATTACACAGCTCTTAAGTGTCTGAGGTAGGATTTGAACATGGTCTCTTTATTTGCCATTATAGTAACTCAGCAGGTATCAAATAAAGTAATCTATTTTTCTCAAGTACTCTACATGGATTGCTTGAATAGAGGCAGGCAGTCTATCTTTCATATGCCTTAAAAACAGTGTCACACCAAATGACAATCAAGAAATCCAAAGAGAGACTAAATGACTTTTTCCACCAGAACTGCACAGTAAGTCATTAAAAGCCCACAGGCAATAGTAAAGGAGGTCTGCCAGAAGAGCCAGTGAGCAAAACAGAAGCCAGCAGGGGACTCCAGTAGCCAATAAGGTTCTGTATCTGCAGGCAACAAAAGTGAAAGATTCCAAGAGAAAACCCCAGAATAGGTGGAAACCATTGCACAGGAACTTGGAGACAAACAGGAGCTACAGCCACAAGTTGGGGCAATCAGATGAGAACTCCTCTGGCTCATGGGCCCTAAGATCTCCAGCAACCTTAACCAAATTTAAAGATCCAAGGGGAGTAAAACCTACCAGCATTCTTAGAGTAGACAAACTGGGGGAGGTGGGAATACAAGTGATTACAGATGAGACCAAGCAGTAGTTTTCTTGTACCATGGCTCATGAGCCTTCTCTCACTGGTATGCTCCCTCTATTGAGTATCAGCAGATTATTAGTAATCCAGACTTAAATAGATCATAGAAAGGAGTATTTACTAAGGTAGTATAATTGCAACTATTGATCCAAAGTCTGTGACACATTTTCCCACCAGAATGTACATAATACAGGGAAAAGTAGGCTTGAGTTTAGAGAGTCCATGTAACTAAGGGGTAATTCACAGGTCCTGGTTGCTTAAAGTCCTTTTCTTCACCACATGGGACACTCATGAAGTCCTCCTTAAGTACAGGACCTGCTGTACTGTTTCATAGAGTTGTGAAGTTACTTTTCTTTATTGATTCCTGTTTGTCCTTGACTCCTGATACATCATTCACTGCTGTCCTGGGGACACAGCAATGACTCATAAATCCAAATCTTCCAACCATCCATAGTTCACAAGGCTCTCCTCTGGTTAAGGGGGAGAAGGAGACCAAGATGAAACTGACACCAGGGCTCCTATGCAACAGGGTTGTTCAATCAGTTAACAAAAACTACTTCCTGAGCAAAATCATTCCACCTCATCCAAAGAACTTTTTGTACCTAGTCTAAAGTCACTGATTAATTTATTGATGATGATTAATTGATTGAGATGCCTAGGTCTTATTTGTACCTAGTTCATAATTTTGTTTACTTGCACAAATCAGTAGAGGCATTCTCACCTGTCAAAGGAATCAGTGCCTAGCATTTGTTCTGTTGCTTTAAGTGGGGACTTGGTTGTCTCAAAGTCAAAGATCTTGAACAATATGTTTTAATAAGAAGAAATGAGTTTCATTTTAAAGAAGGAAGAATTTTGGTTGGATATAAGAATACTTCTTTATCAGGTGTGAAACACTGAAATGGATAAAGCACTTTATTCCCAGAAGAGTCATCAGAAAAGACCAATTTCCAAAAAGACTACCATATGTGATAAATTGATAAAAAAATTTGAGTAAATGTTTACCCTGTGTCAGGCAGTATATCAGATGCTGGAGCTACAAAGGCAAAACCAAAACAGTATTTACCCTCAAAGAGTTTGCACTCTATAGGGGGAAACAACCTGTATACAAATAAAGTAAACACAAAATGGATACAAAACAACAAGTTAATTTCAGGGGGAAGGGAGGATCAGGAAAGGCCTCATATAAGAAGTGGCATATGAGCTCAGCTTTGTAGGAAAGCCAGTCAAAAGAGACTGCATTCCAGGCAGGAGTGATTTCTGTGAAAGCTATTAAGTCAAGAGATGATATGTCATGAATACAGAACAGCAAGCAGGCCAGTATGCCAAATTCAAAGTTCATAAAGGTAAGTCCTACAAAAGCCTAGAAATAAAGACTGGAATCATGTTGTAAAAGGTTTTAAATACCCCCAAACAGGAATGTATATTGAATCTAGAACCCATAGGGAGCCACTGGAGATTGATGAGTTGAAGAGAGCTATGGCCAATCCCATACTTTAGCAATATCATTTTGGCAGCTATGTGACAGACTGGAAAGAAAAGGAACCTGAGGTAGGGAAACTAATTAGGAGGTCAGAGCAGTAGTCTAGGGTAAAGGTGAGGACTTGAAAAAAGATAGTATCCATGTAAATGGAGAGAAGAATAACAATCTGAGAGATGCCATAGAAGTGGAACCAAGACTTGGTGAAGGATTGGACATGGGAGTGAGAAAGGAAAAAGTCAATAATGACTCTGAGACTATGAACCTGTATGATCAGAAGTATGATGGTATCTTCAACAGGAATAAGGAAGCTAGGAATAAGGGGATGGAGAGTTGGTATAAGGGAAAATGATGAGTTCTATTTTAGGCATATTAAGTTCTTAGATGTCTAAGGGACATCTAGTTGGAGATATCTAGTAGGTAGCTGGTGTTGTGGGGCTAACTTAAAAGAGAGACTATGGCTAGATGCATAGAGCTGGGAGTCATCTGAATTGAGATGGCATTTGGAAGCTGATGAGATCACTAAGAAAGAAGGAATAGAAAGAGGGGAAAAAAGGGTCCAGGAGAGAGCCTTGGGGATACATCCATATTTGTGAGCTAGGACACTGAGAAGAATCCAGCAAAAGAGACTGAGAAGGGACTAGACAGGTAAGAAGAGAACAGTGCCAGTGTAGCCAGCATTGCAGAGGTGTCATGCAGGATGACCTCTGAGTAAAACTCCATGGATCTGTTCATCAATAGTTTATTCATAACTTTGGAGAGAGCAGTTTTAATTCAGTGATGATAATGAATCTGGATTACAAGGGATTAAAAATTAAGAGAAGAGAAAGTAAAGATAATGAGGGTAGGAATGTGACCAAATGTAAGGATATATACAAGATAATAGCTTTAAGGGATGGACTGATCAAGTACAGTTTTTTGTTTTGTTTTGCTTTGGTTTTTTTGTTTTTTTTGTTTTTTTAGGATGGGGCAAAATAAACATGTATTAGGCAATAGGAAAAGAACCAGTAGACAGGAACTAAATTTATTTGTCTTAGGGCAAGATCTTGGAGCAGGTGATGATTTAAGCTCTATCTCTGTCATGTGATTTCATCATTTTGCAAAGAACTTCACGGCTTCGGAGAGAGAAAACTCTTACACTGTCTCTCTGAAGTACCATATCCAAACCTCTGTATATCTCTGACTCAGGTCAACTAAGTTATCCTCCAAAGCCTATTATTGCCATATGTTTGCCCCCAAAATATCACAGTTTGGCAGCAAAAAGCACAAGCTTCTCCTCTTTTCTATTCTCTATTTCCAAGTCCTTGCATCAGAAAGAACAAGTGAAAGAAGGATGCAAAAAGTGTCGAGGAAGGAAGAAATCACTTCTGCATATATTCTAAATGTCACAGAGGCAGCTTCTTAAGCTAGACCTAATTTCTGAGTGTAAAAGTATACACATATGACATCTTAATAATCCAAAGAAAATTTGCTCCTTTCCTAGATAAAAGAGGTAAGATATCTAGAGATGAATTAAGAATAGAAGTTTTGTACAGAAGCTGAATGGGACATATATTTAATAAAGACATGATATTTAATTATTTACTAGATGAAAGTCCCTTAAAATATATGAGGAAAAATACAAAACTCTAAACAAAATCTTAGTCCTAACTAGAAAGGAGACCAGTGTGACAATACCTTAGAGAGATTTTTTATCTTTATTCCCGCTAGCAGACCTACAGGTTCAGCCTCGAAGAATTCCTGCTGTGGAGACTTCTCAAGGTCTTCCTCCTCTTTTTCTTCTGAACTCTTTCTTGGTTTCCCAAACCAGTAGGAAGGCTATGGTATAAATCAAAACTAAATTACCAAAATGGACACTAAGTGACAATGCCACAGTACTTTTAAGAGCACCACAGTTATGCACACTTTTTTTTTTTTTTGCTACTTAGGATTAATGAAGTTATATTAAACTGAGAAACTAAAATTCTGCAGTCAAGTGGCCTAAAGATTTCAATCTCTGAGACATTTAACAGACATTCCATTATTCAAGAAGCCATGATCAAAATGAGGTAACTCCAGAATAAAGTCCAAAATGAAAGAGAAGTGGAGAAATCTTTACCTTTCTATAAGCTAAATCAAATTTCTTTGCTTGAAGAAAACAATCTTGTGAGTTAGTCTAATTTTTTTTGAGGCAATTGGGGTTAAGTGATTTGCTCAGGGTCACACAGCTTTACAAGTGTCTGAGGTCACATTTGAACTCAGGTCCTCCTGACTCCAGGGCTGGTTCCTCTATCCAGCACACCACCTAGCTGTTCCTAGTCTAATTCTTTTTCCCCATTTTAACAAGGAAAAACTTGAGGCTTAGAAAGCTTAACTGACTGAGGTGGTTTGCTTGAGGTCACTAAACACTGGAGCCAGGATTTGAACCCAGATCTCCTGACTTAAAACTCAACACTTTTACGTAATATCAGGCTTGGTTTTTTTTCAGTCAAATGGAAATCAGGTGGATGGCTTGTTTCTTATGTAGCAATGTTTTGTTATCTATAAAGGTTTGAGGACTGTGGAGCTGACTGCAGTCTAACAAAGCTGGGAATGGAAGGGAACAAAAGAGGGAAAGGGCTTTGCCCTTGATGACCTAGCAAGTGGCAGGACGGGAACAGTACAGAGGTTCCCTTGGCTCCTGTTATGATAAGCTCTGAGTTGTGAAGAAGGTCAAAGGCCCCAAAATATATTTTTCCAACTTAATAATATCGCCAATGCTGATGTCCATGATAACTTATTAATCTATTTATTTCTGTTTTTAAGAAGAATCTGTTTCTATGTCTGTAAGTCCCTGAACATGGAACATTCTTCATTAGGAAGTCAATAACAATCTGTATCCCCAGTCCTCCTTCTCATAATTTCTCAGATAGGAGAAAATGATAGGAAGAGGTAGGTTTTTGTTTGCTTGTTTGTTTGTTTTACAGCTGGTGAGATGTGGGCCTGAAGTTCCACCACTTACAGACTCCGGCTATGTGTTTAGTTTACATTTGACCAGCATGCTGCCATTACTTGATTGACTCAAACTAAGGAAAAACTAAAATTGAGGTAATCATAGATTAACATGAAAAAGATACAATCTGTAATCCTACAATGGCTTCTCAAGGCTGGGGTATCAGGATACCATGGGAAGACAGAAATCCTGAAGTTCCTTCTTCCATAAAATAGCAATAACTATGGTCAATCTGAAGAAAAACAGCATGAGAACTCACCAGCAAGAAGAAATACCATGGCTGGGGCATACCATATTGCCCAGGAAATACAGCTTCCATATACCAGGTCACCAAACCATAGAAAACAGCATCATACAGTAGCATTATCATCACATGTCCTAAGGTGAGGTCATCATCTACGTTAATAGGTGACGCTACATCTTCCCAATGCATGCCTATCCCTGCAAGACACAAAAAGACAAGATTACTCTATATACTAAACTACAGCAAGACTTCTATAGTCTTTGAACTTTTTCTGCCCACAGAACATTGTGGGAGGGAAAGGGGCATACGTAGCAACTGATTCTACAAGGCCTGTAGAAAGGTTATCCCTGTTTCAAGTACTCTGTGGGTCTGCTTCCACTCAAAATCATGGTTTGAAAGCTCCAAATAATGTGTTTACTTTTAACTGTCAGTTCAAAGCAAAAGTGTTTAATGAAATGGTGAAGCAGTCTAAATAAACTATCTCTACAATAAAGCCTGTGCACACTCTCCCACAAACATAAAAACCCTCAGTGGGAAAAATGGACATGTAAAGGGGTCTCCAATTGGTTGGTTGACTGTTGTCCTTCATCTTTGAAGAGGACCAAAATGACATCAATATGATAAAATGAAATTTCAATGTGTCCGACTGTGGCTGATGAGACCAATATGAGCTTGGAATGTTCTACCACAGGTTGAGCACAGATAGTCTGTGTGAATATTTGGGGTGGATATCCCAAATCTGTACATCCTGCATTTACTCTGTGCTGTCTCAATTCTGTTTTGCTCAAAGAGCACAGCACTTTTTCTTGGGTGGGCACGCCATGCTGAGCGGTCCTGTGCCAGTGTCTCTCATGTTGCACAGTCAAATCCAAAGTTTGAGAGAGACCTTGAGTGTCCTTGTATCGTTTCTTCTGGTCACCATGTGATCGCCTGCCCCATGCAAGTTCTCCATAAAATAGTCTTTTTGGCAAGCATATATTTTGCATTCGAACAATGTAAAAAACCCTCTGGAGTTGTGCTCTCTGAAGCATAGTTTGAATGCCTGGCAGTTCAGCTCAAGCAAGGACTTCAGTGTCTGTTACTTATCCTGCCAGGTGATTCTCAGAATCTTCCTAAGACAGTTCAAAGGGAAGTGATTCAGTTTCCTGGCATGGCACTGGTAGACTGTCCATGTTTCATAAGCATATAACAATGAGGTCAGCACAATGGCTCTGTAGACCTTCAGTTTGGTAGTCAGTCTAATACCTCTTTTCTCCCAAACCTTTCTTTGGAGCCTCCCAAACACTGGGCTACCTCTGGCAATTCATGCATCAACTTCGTTGTCGATACATATCCCTGGAAAGTACACTACCAAGGTAGGTGAACTTATCCATAGCATTCAAAACTTCTCCATTTGTTGTAACTGATGGTTTCATGTATGGATGGTGTGGTGGTGGCTGACAGAGCATCTGTGTTTCCTTGGTGTTTGTTATTAGGCCAAAATTAGCATAGGCAGCAGAGAATTGATCCGTACTTTGCTGCATCTCAGCTTCAGAGGCTGTACTGAGTGCACAATCATCTGCTAACAGAAAATCATGCAATACTTCTTCCACTTTGGTCTTGGCTTGTAACCTTTT
Organism: Notamacropus eugenii; assembly: GCF_028372415.1. Classification (NCBI taxonomy): domain Eukaryota; kingdom Metazoa; phylum Chordata; class Mammalia; order Diprotodontia; family Macropodidae; genus Notamacropus; species Notamacropus eugenii. The sequence goes on along the minus strand of NC_092872.1, from coordinate 42,179,668 downwards.
CAAATTGAAGAACTTACCATCAGTACGGTAGTTGACCTTGATGCCCTGTTCATCCTCATTGAAATCATTTGTCAACATGGCTGAAAACATCATTGCTAAAAAGCAAGTACACAGCCCTGTTTCACTCCACTGCTGACTGGGAAGGCATGAGAGCATTGTCCATTATCCAGAACCTGGACAAACATGACATCATGAAATTGACATACAATATTAATGAGCTTCTCGGGGCAAATCAAATTTTGACATAATTTTCCATAAGCCCTCATTACTAATAGTGTCAAAATCCTTGGTCAGATCTACAAATGTTGTGTACAGACCTCTGTTCTGCTCCTGGCATTTCTCCTGGAGTTGTTGGGCAGCAAACACCATATCGACTGTTTCTCAGCCTTTTCTGAAGCCACACTGGCTCTCAGGTATATGACCACCTTCCAAGTGAAGGATCAGCCTATTAAGGAGGACTCTAGAAAGAATTTTGCCAGCAATGACTTAGAGAGAAATCCCCCCATGACTGTCGCAGGACAATCTATTCCCTTTACCTTTATAGAGATGGACAATGGAGGCATCCTTGAACTCTTGGGGGATAATCTCTGCAAAATTTCAGTCAGCTTTTGTATGAGCAATGGTCCCCCTACTTTGTAAATCTCAGTTGGGATAGAATCAGCACCAGGTGCTTTGCAACATAAAAGGAGCCTAATGGTCCTCAAAACCTCTTCTTCAGTTGGAAGTTAAGCTAAGGAGGGACTGACTTCAACCTGAAGTAAATGGTGAATGGCCTCAGCATTGATTGATAATGGTCTGTTGAAAATACTATGGAAGTGTTTGGCCCATCTCTCTAGGATCATGTCTTTATCACTAATCAATGTGGCTCCATCAGCACTGAGTAGTTGTGATATACCATAGACTTTTGGTCCATAAATAGATTTCAGGGAATTGTAAAAGCACTTTGGATTGTTACTATCAGCATAAAACTGAATTTCATCTGCCTTCTTAGTGAGCCAGGAATCCTGCATCTCTCTAAGCTTTGCTTGTACTTTGCTTTTGAAGCAATTAAATGCTGCCTTCTTAAAGATGGATGAACTATCCTGCTGGTAAATCCTGTGGAGTTCTCATTTTCCAATTAGCAGCTTCTGAATTTCCCCATCATTTTCATCAAACCAGTCTTGGTGTTTGTGAGTGTTCTGACCCAGATGAGCAAATGCAGTGCTGTACACCAAATCTCTGAAAGCTGCTCACTCCTTTTCTGTTCCAATGTTGCCAACTATGTGTTGGCTCAACTTTCCCTCCAAGTTAGCACCAAACTGTTCATGCTCAGAGAGGAGCTCTAATTTGTTGACATTAATTCTTCTGGTAGTCATTTTGCCTTGGGGGTGGTGCTTTTGATGAATGCAAATATTTAACTTGGGAAAGATAAGTCTATGATCAGTCCAGCACACTGCACCACACACTGCCTTTGTCATTCTCACCTCTTGTCTGTCTCTTCTCCTTACAATCACATAGTCTATTACAGCCAATGTTTGCTGCGAGGGTGCATCCATGAAGTTTTATTGCATTTAGGTAAATGGAAGACAGTGTTGGTGATGAGAAGGTCATACGATGCACAAGTCTTCAGCAGTAAATGACCACTGCTGTTACTGTTTCCAACTCCATTCCTCCCTAGGACTCCCTGCCAAGCCTGGTAGTCTGAGCCTACTCTAGCATTAAAGTCACAGTAATGATGATGACATGGTGTTTTCCTGTGAGTGGCAACTGCATTGCCATGAGCCTTTCATTCACTGCTTTTGGCAGGCCTACTAGCTTGCTGATTAGATTAGTTTTGATTGCAAAACCCACACCAGCTTCCTGGAGCTCCCCTTCGCTGCACCCATTTCAGAAAAAGGTGTATCCAGCTCCAACTTCAGTAAGCTGGCCTTCATTTGCCAACCTTGTTTCACTCAGGGCTGCTATTTGGATGTGATACCTGCTGAGTTCTCTCGCAACAAGAGCAGCTCGTCTTTCAGGTCTACTGGATTTTGTGTTGTCTATTAGTGTAGGCATGTTCCATGTGCCAATAGTGAGTGGAATCATCTTTGCAGATGTTTTTGTACATTTTGTACATTTTTTTTGTGTTTCAACCACATAGTGGGATTCCCCACCTGCCATGGTAATCAGACCAGGGTTGGGTAAGCAGACAATGTTCAGGGCACCTTTTCTAGCCCCCTTCCTCACACCAGGAGATGAGCAGTGTGATCCTTAAAAGGCTGTTCAGACATCCAGGGGGTTGCCAAGTCTCACTGCTGCTTCCAGTGAGAAATGACCCTATAGTCTGGGCTGCCTGTGTTCAGGGTTGTGAATACAGATCCCTGTGTATCTGTACCTGCTGCTTCACCACTTGCCTGTTGCCACAGGACTTTGAGGAATAATAGTGAAATGCATGGGTGATGTCTTTTGATTCATGCTTAATTGGATTTAAGTGAGGCAGAGTTGCACGGAGTCGTCAGCCTCATGCCCTCCTCCAGAGTCATCATAGTCCAGTGGCAAGACACAGTCAAGACGGCTGGCAATGGCTCTGGATGCAGTGGATGACCTTGGCGTCTTTGGTGTCTAACCAAGCTCTAAGCCCTCCACATTGCCTGCTTCATCTGCCTTCATGGCCCCTGGAACAAATTATTCTCATCTGCCCATTCTACCAGAGGAAGTCTTCACATGCTTGGGATAGACACCCCCCTAACTCACCAATGGATCTGAGAACCCTTGGTTACCCTCAACCTGGTTGGGCCCATCTGCCGAAATAGTTTACCAGGGTGTGACCACTGCACATGCTGCAGGTTTTTGGAGTCATGGGTGAGAGCTAGGTGGAACAGGTGAAGACCAAAAGTGGAAAGAGCCCTGAATAGGGCTTGGCATTCATCACACTGAAGGTATTGGTCCTCCCTGAACACACCTTATACCCCAAGGGGTCTCCAATATAGGGAACATGTGTGATCGAGGTTCACATGTAAGGAACATATATGGCCAAGGTATATTAGTGGAGGGGCCATATCCCTGTAACATTATACTACTATGATTTGTAAGGAATACATGCAAGTGAGGCACCAGAATACAGGGAAGATACACTTCTGATACCATAGGGCCATTACTGTCTTCTGATAATGTAATAGTGTGGCTTTCTCTGGGTCTGCTATCTGTTGCCTGCTACTCTCTAGAGAGAGGACATTTACAAGACAATAACATAGAAACTGTTTAGAAGAGGGAACTCAAAGTTGATTTTTTTAGAAGTTTTAATTCCATGTGGAACACAAAGAGATTAAGTAAAGAATAAATATGTAAAAGAAAAAAATAAAAAAATAAAGAAAAAATAAAAAAATAAAAGTTTAGATCAGATAGAAAGGAAAGAAGATGAAGAGAGCAAGGTAAAGAAATTCTTTTATAGAAAAAGGGTGAAGAAAATTAAAAACAAACAAAAGATGTGAAAGGGGAAGAGAAAGAGGGTGATTTTGAATTAATCATTTAACTGAGAGACTGTAAATTCCTTGAGGGAAGGGATTGTCTTATTCCTCTTTTTGTATCCCCAGTGCTTAGCACAATGCCTGGCACATAGTAGGCACTTAATAAACGTTTCCTGATTGACTGAGAAATAAGAAGGGGAATAAAGGGAGAAAGATTCAAATAATTAAATAAGAAGAAGAAATAAAAAATAAATTACTGTTAAATACTCCTAAAGGAGTTTTAGTGGGAAAGTTCGACAAATAGGAAGGGAGTTAAAGTTGAGGGGAAGAAAGCCTATGGAAAGAGTGTTATCTTAAAGTAGATTAAACAAAAATAACTATAGGTATAAAATACTATCTTAAAAGAAGGGGAATTTTTAGAAAAATGTTTCAGAAAAAAACAAGACAAGATACTAAATAAAATAAATAAAATTGGAATTTACGAAATAGGAGAAGTAATATGGTCAGAACCACACTTTAGGAAGATTAATCAACAGCTGAGTTGAGAGGAAGGACTGGAGAAGGGAGAGACTTGAGGCAGGGAGAACAATTGGTAGCTACTGTAAGAAGGTGAAAGGTGAGAAGGGCTTGCACTAGGGTGGTAGTGGCAGTGTCAGAAGAGACAAGGGGGTATATACAAGAGTTGTTACAAAGGAAGAAATGACAGGACTTGGCAACAGATTGGATATGGGGGAACGGAAGAGTCCTGGAGAATACTGAGGTTGTGAGAGCCGGTGCCTGGGACAATGGTGGTACCCTCAACAGTAACAGGGAAGAGGAAGAGGGAGGTTTTTGAACAAAGATGATGAGTCCATTTTAGTAGGTACCGAGCTTAAGATGTTTATAGGACTTCGAATTTAAGATATCTAATAGGCAGTTAAGAGATGTGAGTGGAGTTGGTTAAAGGTGGTCAAACAGATCTTCAAAACACACACATACAGATAACTGACACCGTGGGAGCTAAAAAGATCAAATGAAACAGTATTCAAGGAGAAGAGAAGAGGTTCCAGGACAGAGTCTTCTGAGGACCCCAAGAGTTAGTGGGTGTGATGTGAATGCAGATCTAACAAAAGAAAGTAAGAAGGAGCGGTCAGAGAAGAAACAGGAGAAATAAATGTCATGAAAATCTAGAAAGAAGAGAGTATCAAGAGCATAACTGACAGTGTCAAGGTCTTAATGATAGAAGAAGATACTTCCCCTTAATTCCTTTAAAAAGGTGGGATTAAGGATTCTACAGATATGGAACACTAGATATATTATAAGATTTTTTCTTTGCTTCTTTTCTTTATTGATTGCTAATTTTTTCTGTATTTCCTCTTTTATTTTGTTTTTAAAAATTCTTTGATATGTGAGATAGTTATCTGGGAAGAGAAAGGGAGGAATACAGGGAGAAATTTAACTGATATCAAAGCAATAAGGATTTTTTAAACTACGGAAGAACTTATGATAAAGATGAAATATGAAAGGTCTCTGCTAAACTTATCTCTCCTAAGAACCATACTGCCAAAGACTTCAAAGGGTGCAAGACTGTACAAGAGATGGTCAGATATCTGCAAATGTTCTGGTCAGGGATGTACCAGAATGCCCTGAAGCCAATGGAACAGTTGATAAATGGGGCCTGAAGCCATCAAGAACTCATCATTATCCTGTCTGAAGGCTACAAAACTAGATCTTGTCAGTTATCTGATCAAGGAAAGAGGGTGGAACATGTGTGTCAGTCAACAAATCAGTCAACAAGCATTTGCTAAATGCTTACTATGTACCCGTGTTCTTTGAGGCTTCTTTTCAGGAGATCTCTAATATCCTGCTGCAGCTAAAGCAGGGGACAGAGTCACCTCCCCATGGCTGTCTTGGAGACCCATATCCAGAACGATCATTGATATTCTGATGCATCTTAAACTCTCCTACAAAATCTAGAACATACAGATGAAAATGAGTACAATATCCTAAGGGATGGAAAAAACCCAAAGACCCCAGTTACTAGGGTAAGAACTTGCTATTTAGGGAAAAAAAACAAATACTAAGAAAACCTGAAAGCAGCATCTCAGAAATTAAGTTCACACCAACATCTCACAATGTTTAACATGATATGTTCCAAGGAGGTATATTAAACATGAGGAGAAATCATGAGCAAACTACAGAAGCAAGGAAAAATTATTTTCTCAGATTAACAGAGAGGGCAAGACTTCATGACCAAACAAAATATAGAAAATAAAATGGGACAATTTCGACTGCATAAAATTAAAAGAGCTTTGAATAAACAAGACCAATACAACCCAAATTAGAAGGAAAGCAAGTAAATGGGGGAGGAGCAGAATAACTTTATATAAAGTTTCTCTGATAAAGTCTCATTTTAAAAATATATAAGGATTCAAATTTATAAGAACAAGAGTCATTCCTCAACTGATATATGGTCAAAGAATATGAATAAGCGGTTTTCTGTTTTCTTTTTTGAAATTAATATATTTTTAATAGTCATTTTTAAAAATTTGGAGTTCCCAATTTTCTTCCTCCCTCCAGCCTCTTCCCCATATATTGAGAAGGCAAGGAATAAGGTATCAACTATACATGTGAAGCTATGCAAAACATATTTCCATATTAGCCATACTAGTGCTTCAATCTGCACTTGAGATCATCAGTTCTCTCTCTGGAGGTGGATAACATTTTTCATCATTTGTATTTTGGAACTATTATGGATCATTGTATTGATTAAAGTATTTCACAGTTAATCACCATTACAATATTGCTGTTACAGTGTATGATATTCTCTTGGTTCTTCTCACTTCACTTTGCATCAGTTCATATATGTCTTTTTGGGTTTTTCTAAAACCATCCCCCTCATCATTTCTCTAGCATCATAGTATTGTATCATAATCATAAACTTCAACTTGTTTAGTCATTCCCCAATTGCTAAGCATTCTGTCAATTTCCAATCCTTTGCCACTACAAAAAAGCTTCTATAAATATTTTTGCACATTCGAGTCTTTCTGTTTTCTGTTTTTTATCTCTTTGGGATACAGACCGGGCAGTGGTATTGCCAGGGTCAAATGGTATACATGTTTTTACAGCTGTTTGGGTATAGTTCCAAATTGTTCTCTGGAATGATTAGTTCTGGACTAGTTTGCAACTCCACCAACAGTATATTAGTGTCCTTATTTTCCCACATGTCCTCCAGCATTTGTCATTTTCCTTTTCTGTCCCACTAGTCAATCTGATAGGTGTAAGGTGGTACCTTATAGTTGTTTTAATGTGCATTTCTCTAATCATTAGTGATTTAAAACACTTTTTTCACATGACTATTGATAGCTTTGATTTCTCCTTTTGAAAACAGTCTGTTCATATCCTTGAACCATCAATCATTTGGGGAATTAATGATTCTTATTTTTATAAATTTGTTCAGTTCTCTCTATATATGAAAAACAAGGACTTAATCTGAGAAACTTAAAATTTTTTTTTTGCAGTTTTAAAAGGAAGAAATCCATGCTTGTCAATAGCCATATTTAAAATACTCCCAAATAACTAGAGAAATGCAAATTAAAATAAATTGAAGATTCCACCTCAAACTCATGAGATTGGTGAAAATGATGAGTGTTAGAGGGGCTGCTGAAAAACTGGCACATTGGTGTACTGTTGGCAGAGTTGTAATTGGCTCATCCATTCCAGAGGGCAATTTGGAACTATGTCCAATAAGTTACTAAACTGTACATATACTTTGACCCAGCAATAATTCTACTAGGTCTATGCCTTAAGCTAATTAAATAAAGATGAAAAGGACCCATGTATATGAAAGTATTTATAAAAGCTCTTTTTTGTTGGCTCAAAGAATTGGAAACTAAAAGGGTGCTAATCAACTGGGGAATGGCTAAATAAATTATGACACATGAATGTAACAGAAATATAGTTCTGCTATAACAAATGATAACAATTACAGTTTCAAAGAAAACTGGGAAGATTTGTATGCACTGTTACTGAGTGAAATGAGGAAAACCAGCAGGATAATTTATACAATAACAATAACACTGTAAAAATAAACAACTTTGAAAGACAAGAATTCTGATCAACACAATGACCAACCATGATTCTAGGGGAATGATGATAAAATATTTTATTGGCCTGACAGAGAGTATTTAGATTTGGGAGGAAATTTGTTTTGCTTGACTACATATATTAGAAGGGTTTTTTTTAATAGGGGAGAATGGATAAAGTGGAGAGAAAATAAGATTTTTTGCTAATTGAAAAAATAAAATTTAAATATATTTTGGGGACTTATCAACTGGAGTGGATAAGAAGAATGCCTGCTTATTTTAATAATATTCTGAAGTTCAGATGTGTTTGGGTGACATCTTATACCTTTCCCTTTAGAATTTAAGAAGACTTAAAAGAGAATTAAATTAAAGCCAAGAACTCTAGATTTGGGTATACTTTCTTTTCCCAGGAGGGCAACATGATATTTAAGTAGTTGAGGTTGCTGCTGGTAGCCCTTGGTGGGGATTAGAAAACAAGAGGTTAGATGAACACTGGCATACACATGAATTTCCTTTTTCATGCACCCCACACTGGAAATAGAAACATAGCATAATGGATAAAAATGGATAAAAAACTGGCCTCAAATCCAGGATGATAATATCTGTTGTGACCCTGGGCTTGTTATTCAGTTGTGTCTGACTCTTGGTGATTTTGTGGATCATACTGTCCGTGGGGTTTTCTTGCTAAGGATATTGGAGTAGTATGCCATTCCTTCTCCAATGGATTAAGGCAAACAGAGGTTGAGTAACTTGCCCAGGGTCACACAGCTAGTAAGCGTCTGAGGCCAAATTTAAACTCAGGTCTTCCTGAGACTCACTGCTCAATCTACTGAGCCACATTGCTGCCTTCTAGGCAAACAAAGGTTAAGTGACTTGCCCATTTCACATAGCTAGTGTCTGAGGCCAGATCACACCCTCCCTGATCTCAATCATATTAGGATAGAGTTTATATTCATATAAATAGAGAAATAGGGAAACACTGTACTTGACTTCAATATAATGATGACATTTTGGTCCTCTCTGAGAACAATCCGCAATTACAAATACAAACTTAGCCATACCAGATCTCAAACTATAATATAAAGTGGTAATTATCAAAACAATCTGGTACTGGCTTAGAAATAGAGTGGCAGATCAGTGGAAAAGATTAAGTACATATTGCATTATAGTAAATGATCATAGCAATCTAGTATATGATAAGCCCAAAGGTCCAAGTTTTTGGAACAAAAACTGCTAGGAAAACTGGAAAACAGTATCACAGAAACTAGGTGTAGATCGACATCTCACACCATATACCAAGATAAGGTCAAAATGGGAACATGATTTAGACACAAAGGGTGATGCTATAATCAGATTTACAGAGCAAGGAATAGATTATCTGTATGATCTATGGAGAAGGAAAGAATTTAGGACCAAAGAAAATATAGAGAGTATTACAAAATATAAAAATAAATAATTTTTATTATATAAAATTTAAGAAGTTTTGTTGCAAAAGCAAAGCCGATGCACCCAAAATTATAAGGAAAGCAGAAAACTGGGGGGAAAATTTTGCAACAAGTATTTCTGATAAAGGCCTCATTTCTCAAAACTAATTCAAATTAATAAGAATACAAGTCACCCCCAACTGATAGATGGTCAAAAGATATGAATCAAACCTATCTATAGTCATATGAAAAAAAGACTCTAAATCACTATTGATTAGAGAAATGCAAATTAAAACAACTCTGAGATACTAACTCACATCTATCATATAGGCTTAAATGACAAAAAAGAAGGGAAAAGATAAATGTTGAAAAGGATATGAGAAAAATGGGAAACTAATGCACTGTTGGAACTTGTGAAATGATCCAACCATTTGGGAGAGTAATTTGGAACTACACCCAAAGGGCTATAAAACTGTTCATACCCTTTGATACAGCAACCCCACTGCTAGGTCTATATCTCAAAGACATCAAAAAAGGGAAAAAGACTTATTTGTTTTATTTTTTATATGATTTATTTATTTTCAGTTTTCAAAATTCACTTTCATAAGATTTTGATTTCCAAATTTTCTCCCCATGTCTCCCCTCTCCCACCCCAGGATAGCGTACACCCCAATCACCTCTTCCCCAATCTGCCCTCCCTTTTATGACCCCTCCTTCTCTCTTTCCCTTAGCCTCTGTTTTCCTACAGGGCAAGATAGATTTCTATACCTCATTACCTGTACATCATATTTCCCAATTGCATGCAAAAACAATTTTTAACATTAATTTTTAAAGCTTTGAGTTTCACATTCTCTTCCTTCCTCCCTCCCTACCCCCCTCATTGAGAAAGCAAACACTGTGATATAGGTCATACATGTGCCATGCAAAACATTTCTATAACATTCACTTCTATAACAATGTAGTTGTGAAAGACTAACTACATTTCCCTCTATCTTGTCCTACTCTCCATTTATTCCATTCTTCCCCTTAATCTGTCCTCTCACAATAGTGTTTGCTTCTGATTACCCTTTGCCCCAATCTGTCTTCCCTTCTATTATCCTCCCTCTCCTATCCCCCTCCCCTCTGTCTTCCTACAGAGTAAGATAGATTTCCATAACCAGTTGAAGGTGTGTTACTCCTTCCTTAAGCTAAATCTGATGAGAGTAAGGCTCACTTATTCCCTCTCTCCTTACTGCTCTTCCACTCCATTGGAAAAGGTTTTTGCCTCTTTTATGTGAGATGATTTACTACATTCTACCTCTCCCTTTCTCTTTCTTCCAGTACATTCCTCTCCACACTTAATTTTATATTTTAGGTATTCTCTCGTCATATTCAGCTCACCCTGTGCCCTCTGTCCATACACACATATATACACACATATATACACACATACATACAGATGTGTGTTGTGTGCGCATACACACACGTTTCCTCTAACTACCCTATTCCTGAGAAAGGCCTCGTGAGTTACAAACGTCATCTTTCCATGGAGGAATGCAGACAATTCAACTTCAATGAGTCAATCATGACTTCTCTTTCCTGTTTACCTTTTCATGCTTCTCTTCATTACATATACAAAAGTCCAATTTTCTGTTCAGCTCTGGTCTTTTCAACAAGAACACTTGGAAGCCCTCTATTACATGGAAATTCCATTTTTTCCCCTTAAGTATTATACTCAGTTTTGCTGAGTACATGATTCTTGGTTTTAATCTGAAATCTGGAATAACATATTCCAAGCCCTCCAATCTCTTAGTGTAGAAGCTGCTAAATCCTGTGTTATCCTGATTGTGTTTTCACAATACTTGAATTGTTTTTTCTGGCTCCTTGTAATATTTTCTCCTTGACCTAGGAACTCTGGAATTTGGCTACAATATTCCTAGAAGTTTTCCTTTTGGGATCTCTTTCAGTAGGTGCTTGGTGGATTCTTTCCATTTCTATTTTACCCGCTGGTTCTAGAATATCAAGACAGTTTTCCTTGATAATTTCTTGAAAGATGATGTCAAGGCTCTTTTTTTGATCATGATTTTCAGGTAGACCAATAATTTTAAAATTCTCTCTCCTGAATCTATTTTCCAGGTCAGTTGTTTTCCCAAAGAGATATTTCATAGTGTCTTCTATTTTTTCATTCTTTTGGTTTTGTTTTATAATTTCTTGATTTTTCATAAAGTCATTAGCTTCCATTTGCTCCATTCTAATTTTTTTTCTCCACTCTGATTTTTAAGGAATTATTTCCTTCAGTGAGCTTTTGGACCTCCTTTTTTATTTGGCCCATTCTTCTTTTTAAGGCATTCTTCTCCTCATTGGCTTTTTGGATGTCTTTTGTCATTTGGGTTAGTCTATTTTTAAAGGTGTTATTTTCTTCAGCATTTTTAGGGTCTCCTTTATCAAGCAGTTGACTTGTTTTTCATGATTTTCTTGCATCACTCTCATTTCTCTTCCCAATCTTTCCTCATTTCTCTTACCTGATTTTCAAAACTCCTTTCTGAGCTCTTCTATGAAACCATTTCATATTTTTCTTGGAGGTTTTGGATGTAAGAGCCTTGCTGCCTTCCTCTGATTGTATGCTTTGATCTCCTCCAGTTGTATGCTTTGATCTTATTTGTCCTCAAGGATGTAAGAAAATACCTTTTCACCAAGAAAGTAAACTTCTGTAGTCTTATTTTTTTCCTCATTTGGTCATTTCCCCACCCAATTACTTCACTTTTGAGTTCCTTGTTAAGTGAACGGTATATTGCTCCAAGTTTCAGGGGTTTTATGCAGCTGTTTTCAGAGATATCTCTAGGGACCTATAAATTCTCAGTTCCTCCAAAGTGGTATGATCAAAGGAGAGGTGTTTACTCCTCTCCTGGCCTGTGTTCTGGTCTGTGAACAACCACAAGCACTCTTCTCTGTCCTGGAACTGTAAGTAGGGTTCCCTTTCCATAGTTGCCACCAACTCCACCACACCAGCACTCCTCTTCACCTCAGGACCATCACCCAGGACTGTGACCCAGATCAGCCACTTAATTCCCCCACCATTGAGGGGAGGAGCCAAGATGGCGGAGTAGAAAGAAGCACATATGCTTAGCTCTTACCCCACAGCCCATAAAATACCTGTACAGAAGAATTCTCAACAAATTCTAGAGCAGCAGAAGCCACAGAAAAATGGAGTGGAGACTTCTGTCCCAGAGAGACCTGAAAGACCTACAGGAAAGGTCTACTGTGCACTGGATGTGGAGCAGAGTTCAGCGCTGCCTTGGCCACTCGGCACTGAGAGGAGCAGATCCAAGCAGGCTTCAGGGACAGAATCTCCAGTGGCAGCACAGATCCCTCAACCCACAGGTGCCAAAGGTCAGTGAGAGGGTCTTTTCAGCTGGTCAAGAGGGGAGTGGGGAGTCCCTATAACTTAGGCCCCCTCAGGAGGCAGCAGTAGGGGCAGCAGCAGATGGGGTTCCCAAAGCAGGCAGTAGCCCACATCCATTGTTGAAGGTCTCGTTGTAAACCCCCTGAGGGAATTGTGTGGTGGCCCTGCCCTGACCTGAGCAGCTGAACTTAATCTCACACTGAACAGCAGTCCTGCCCCTGCCAAAAGCTCCTGAGGCTTGGTAGCAGTTCATTTGAATCTCAGCCCCCAAGTGCTGGCTTATTAGAATTGGAGGTGAGGTGGGTGTGGAGAAGAAACTCAGAAGTCAAGTAACTGGCTGGGAAAATGCCAAAAACATAAGACCATAGAAGGTTACTTTCTTGGGGAACAGGTGTCTTCCCCCATCCTTTTGGATGAGGAAGAACAAGGCATACTGTCAGAGCAAGTCAAGGCCTCTGCCTCCAGGGCCTCTGAAGGGAACTTAAACTGGGCTCAGGCAATGGAAGACCTTAAAAACAAGTTAGCAGCTTACTAAAGGAGAACCAAAAAAATGTGAGGAAAATAACAGCTTTAAAAAGAGGCTAACTCAATTGGAAAAAGAGGTCCAAAAAGCCAATGAGGAGAAGGAGATTTTAAAAAGCAGAATTAGCCAAATGGAGGAGAAGTTTCAAAAGCTCACTGAACAAAATAACTCATTGAAAGAGAGAATTGAGTTCAGGGAAACGAATGACTTTGAGTTAAACCAAGCATTTAGTAAACAAAACCAAAAATTTGAAAAAATAGAAAATAATGTGAAACATCTCATTAATTCCCCCACCTTCTGTAGGCTCAGAGCTCCAGATGCAGCCTCAGTTGTGGCAATGGATGCTACCACCCTGGGGCTGAGACTAGGGTTGGACCATGTTCCTCTCTTACCTAGGTGAGAGAGCTTTACCGCTGACCTTTGAAGCTATCTTTGGTGTTTGTGGGCTGAGAAGTCTGTAAACCATTGAAGCTGCCAGTGATTCAGCATCTTTAGACCTGCTTCAGTCCTGTCTATGCCAATGCAGCCCATGCTGGGCTGTGTTCTGCTCTGAGCCCAGTGCAATAGACCATTTCTGTCCTTCCATATTATCTTGGGCTGTAAATCTGTTTCACTTTGTCATTTTGTGGCTTCTGCTGCTCTAGAATTTGTTTAGAGTCATTTTTACAGGTATTTTGAGGGGTTTGGGGAGAGAGCTCAAACAGGTCCCTGTTTCTACTCTGATATCTTGACTCTACCATATCAGAAAGGACCTATTTGTGCAAAAATATTTATAGTAGCTCTTTTTTGTGGTGGCTAAGACCTGGAAATCAAAGGGATACCCATCAAGTGTGGAATGACTAAACAAACTGTGGCATATAATTGTGATGGAATATTATAGTTCAATAAGAAATGACAAGCAGGATGATTTCAGAAAAACTTGGAAAGACCTGCAAGAACTGATGCAAAGTAAAGTAAGTAGAACCAGAAGAATGCTGTACACAGTAACAGCAATATTGCACAATGAATTGTAAATGATTTCGCTATTCTCAGCAATACAATGATTCAAAGCAATCCCAAAGGACTAATGATGAAGCATGCTTCTGTCTCCAGAGACAAAATTGATATTGTTTGAATACAGACTGAAGTATGCTATTTTTCACTTCCTTTCATTCTTTTTCTTTTGAGTCTTCTTGTAGAAAATGACTAATGGAAATGTTTTACGTGATCACATATGTATAACCCTGTATCTGATTGCTTACCATCTTGAGCAGACACAGCATTTGGAACTCAAAACTTTTTGAAAAAATGTTAAAAAAAATTGTTTTACATGTAATTGGTGGAAAAATAAAATACATATTTTAAAAAAGAAAATGTTAACATTAAAGGTTAAAAAATAATAATGAACACAACAAAATTACTCTAAAAATAATTCCACTATTTTACATTGTAGAGTGAATTCCATTTTAATTCTAAAATTCAACTGCCTTCAGAAAGGTAAGCCCAAGAGGCCCAAAAATAGCAGCAACCCTCCCCCACTATCACCCAGATCATCAGCCTGGATTCCAGCTCAGCCTGGTCCCTGGTTGAGATACAACCTGGCAATTGCTATTGCATGTACTACATCTCCTCTCCATCCACCCTCTGTCTAGCAGAACAGCTCCTGAGGACCAAGAAAACCAGAGTCCTTGGAAATTTTAAATGGTTCAGCATAAGAAACAGATAAGGTATCAATGGACATGATATTAAAGTCTATTACCTCCTCCTTGCTGCTGAAATCTAAGGCCCTCTGGACCTTTCCATATGCTCTGAAATGGAAATCATTGTTGTCTCTTCCTCCATTGCAACAGGAGCTTCTTGAAAGCTGAGGTTGGATTGTTTTTTCTATTTGTACAGTAAGCATTTAGCACCATCCTTTGCATACAGTAAGCATTAGGGCAATTTTTTAAAAATTTATAATGAGAATAGACTCACTGATGAAGGCCAGTTCTTCTCCTACCTAATTGTCCATGTGGAAATTATATGGATTCAGTTTCTGAATATGAGTGACTCAAGGTTTGCTATTGTATGATGCTGCTGCAAAGCTGGAGTTGCTATGCTGTACCTGAGTGTGCAATCTCCTTCTTTTGCAGCTACAAGAAGATAGAATTGCTTTAAGCTGATCTTAAGAGTCAAATAGAGGAGAGACATCAACTCTATCAGCACATGGCTACTTCTGTCTCATTGTGTTTATTCTTTTCTAACATTAGATGATTAAATACTTCAAGACTCTATGTTTAGGAAATAACCTTGTAAGTTTTGGAGATCCAGAGTTCCCAAAAGAGGTTCTACTGGTGACCAGAGATGATAGCAGAGTCCCCTGGAGATTGCAGAAGGAACCACAGGAGTTGAGAGATGATGATAAGTGTCCTTAACATACCCAGACAACCACCTTGTGAGCATTGCAAGGTCTGGAAAGATTTCAGGAGTGGCTTAACCTAGCAGAGACTAAACTTGGTGATAAAACAGCATAGTAGCTGAGCAACATCCTTCCCCTGCTCAACAGTACATAATGTCTCCGGCAAAGACATTATACCCTAAAAGGAACAAGCTCAGTTGAGACATCTATCCAACACAGACCTCATACACTATAAGGAGCCAGCTGAGATGAACAGCAGAGTGACTAATTCACTATTAATGCCATGTCCAGAAGACCCTAAGAGCTTTATACAGGGAGAAAAGGATTTCAGAGGGTAGGAGTTGGAAGGCATCTGTGATGTGTCCTTTACATGTATTTACATGTGCCTCACTACCTTCATGTTTTCAGTGTGAGCCTGTTCTTCTCAGGTAGCTGGTACATGCAAGGGGAAAAAATGTGTCCCTGGTGGGGGTTGGGGGTGAGGCAGGGAATATTTTGTACCAACTGTTCTTACTGCAACTTGTCAGTAAATTCTTTTTCTTAAAGTTAATTGATGTATACTGGCTAATTGTTAATGAGGAACACACTTGATGGAGGCTAGAAAGCAAAAGTACTAAAATCCCCAGACTCTGAGGGTTTACCCTAGGACTCCCAAAATAGTAATAGTATTCAACTACCCTTGGTGGCCTCATAGTCAATGGATGTATACGTTGGGGAAGTAGCCAGAAGCAAAGAGGGTTTACATATTCATTCATTCATTCACTCACTCTTCACATTAATTATGGCTGTTTTAGGTAACTAATTATGTAATTTGCAGGCTAAGTCCCTATCTACTACGTTGTATAGAGTGAAAGAAATATAGAAAATATAAATTACAAGGAATCAAGCAATTAGAATCATTCCCTGCTCCATACACAACTGAGAATAATCACCTAACGACAGAATCCTCCTGGGGAAAACAGGAAGGAGTGTTCCTTGTGTACCTGTATACTGTCACAGCCTCATCTCACTTCCTGGAGCTGCTCATTGGCCGCCTTACTGAAGCAAGGGCAGAAATACACTGCAGTTGTGTGTGCTCTCAATTATGTGACCTGTGAGGTGGTCATAAGAGGCTACTGTAGAGTCTTTGAAACAGACTGCTGTAGAAAAGGACTTCATATTCCCAAGGAATTTCAAGAGGAGGTGATATTCCTTCTTCTAGAAGAATGTTAAGAGTTCTTGAATGAAAGAGTAAGTATATGGCTCCACAGATGGATGAATAACAAACAAAAACCCTAAAAAATGGAACCACAGCTATACAGAGGACACAACTCAGAGGAGAAGACTGAGACAGCTCTCTGCTATTACCATAACTTATTAGGATGTTGCAGATTCAGACAGCAAAGGATTTATCTTTTTATCAATTCTATTTTGTTTTCCTTCTAAGGAATCCAAATCCCTTGGGGAGTACTAAAATGCTAAAAGCTCAGCACAGTAATAACCATTTGTTAAGTGCTACCTTGAGGCCACATGAAGCCTTCTAGCTTCTTGAATGCAGCTTTTTGACTGAATCCAAGTTTTACAGAATAAAGCCCTTCATCAAGGTGATTTGTTCTGTGAAGTTTGGATTCCAAGGGCTACAACTGAGGCTGCAGAGGGCCACATGTGGCCCCAAGGCCACAGGTTCCCCATTCCTGGCTTACTATGTGCTAGGCACTATGCCAAATGCTACTAATATAAGGAAAGGTAAAAATAGCGTCCCTTCTCACAAAGAGCTCACATTTGAATAGAGGAGATGACAAATACATAATTAAGTACATGTAAGATATCTGCATAGTAGAGAGGAGGCCATCTCAAAGGGAAAACACTACAAGTCATATTTTCAGGACTGATGAACAGTGATTGTCCTATTAAGTGAGTGCTACTCTCATTGTGTCTATGCCAGACTAAAAATGACTTTCTCAAAGTGCTTACCGAACTACAACTAAGTATTTCAATTCTTCACCCAACACGCTGATCCTTGTACAAATTAATCAAAATGCTAATCATTTTGTACAAAAACAATTGCCTAATTCCTGGAGGAGTAATTACTCACAATCAGTATTTCATTTACCCTCCATCACCATATAATCAAGTTCTCTGTACATTATCATAGGTCAAAACTTTAATTTACCATCACTTATCACCCATAAAACCCAGAGTACCTCAGGTTCGTATTAGGTTCTCTTTGATAATGATGTATAAGAACCTTAATCTAATTATCACCAATCTCCCACTCTTACACCAATTAAAAAGTTGCCCAATGTGATTTTCAAAATTAATTATAAATACCGAAAGACCTCCTTTAAAACACAGCAATGCCAAGGCAATTAAGAGTTTTAACAAAACTGCATACCAGCATAGTCCAACATTCTCTAGCTGTGGTTTAGGTGTCAGGTCAGAAAAGATATTGTGAAGAGCAGTGCTTACCTTTCCCTTCAAACTTGAGTATGAGCAGAATTCCCAATGCCATTGCAACATTTGAGAGGAGACAAGATGATAACTTCTGGCTTTGAGACAGCTGGTTGTATCGAGGTTCAATAAAGAAGTATGGAGTGTAGCTAATAAAGAAGAGGAAACCTCCTGTGGCAGCTGCTAAATTGGCTGCAGATTCAGAAGAATAAAAAAGAAATAATTTATGTAACATGAAATAAATAGAAACAACTCTTTTGGTGTGCATAATTTTAAAATTAAGACTATGTAGTAAGTGAAATTAAATAAAAGAAGATCCTGCTATTTTTGTTTTAGTAAGTTTATCAAATTCATTTTTAGGGCATCAATGATATACAAATAATGGAACCTGAAAATGCTTTGCCTATTTAAGAAACTATTATTCTCTTTACAATATCATTAGATTATTCATTTGTTTAGATGATCTTCCTTAATGATAGTGTAAAAGGACTCTGTTCTACCTGTCATTCCCTCAGGCTCACCTTTAATCTCCCTACCTCTATGTATATCTTCCCCTCTACTAAGTAACCTTGCTCAGGTCTCCTCTTTCAAGAAAAAAAACCCTTTCAATTATTCCTCCTCCTTCCTCTCAAGCTATCACTCCAAACCTCCTTCCCCTTAACTTACTGCCAGATTTTTAGTCCATACTGCATGCCAACATTTGCTCACTACCATTGCACCACTGGATGCAAAACGGTCTCTATCTCTGCCACCCTACTGGACTCTTTTCCAAAGTTACCAATGACCTTCCTTCCTGACACCCCCCCCCCCCCCATTTGTACAGTGCTTAATAGTTTACAAAGCCACTTATATTCATTATTTCCTGTGAGCCTTAGAAAGACCTTCTCAGGTAAAGAAAACAAGTGCTATTATTCCCATTTTATGGAGGATAAAACAGTCAAGGTCATTGCCCATAGCTCATTTTGGCATCCAGGAATCAAACACAGGTAGATTGTCTCTTAATCCAACTGCTATTAAAAATTATTATAAACTTGATAAGGACTATCATTGCAACCAATCAAACTTGCTTCCCAACTATTTACATTTAAATGAATTTAAGATGTTGTAACTTTCCACTGATTGCAAAAAAATGACCAGGTTTCTTTGTCTATATGATTTACTTTTTTAAAAAAATATGTCCCTAGTCACTCTGTTCTAGTTCTGATTTTTCCACTTCACATGATTTTATAAAGTTTCTTTGACATTTCTCATACTTGTGAGTCTTAATTACATCACAGTGTTCCATTACATTAAAATAGCTCAATACATCTAACCATTTCTTTACTCTTGGACCACCAGCAACTTCTTAATTACCAAATTCAATGACTTTTTAAAAAAGGTTTCTATTCATGTTTTCTATTTTTATGGCATCATAGTTATACCAAGTATCCTCTTCCTCCTCCTCTTGCAGAGCCATCTCATATAACAAATAGTATTTTTAGAGAGGGAAAAAAATCAGCACAACTGATCCATACATTGAAAAAGTTTCAAAACTCGCAACGTGTAACACTTGTGCATCTTCTGCCTTCAAAATGGGTGGTTTGGGATGCCCTCTTCTATTTTTTCATTCAAGTTCTGTTTAATCTTTATAATTTTATCATGTTTACTTATAACTTTTTGGCAAGTAGTTGCTCTTTCCATTTACGTTGCTGTTGTTTTCTTGGCTCTGCGTATTTCACTCTGAATCAGTTCATACAAATCTTTCCATGCTTCTCTATGTTCATAATACATATCGTTTCCTAAAGTACAGTAACATTCCTTTACATCTATGTACCACAAGTTGTTTAGCCATTCCCCAATTAACGGCATCTATTTTATTTCCAATTCTTAGCTATCACAAAAGGTGCTACAAAATATATTTTGGAGTATATGGGGCCTTTCTTCTCATTGATGGCTTTCTTAAAGTATAAGACTAGCTATGGAGTCTCTGTTTCAAAGGTTATAGATCATTCTAGTCTCTTTATTCACATAATTCCAAACTACTTTTCAAAATGGCAGCACAATTTCACAGATCCACCAACAATGTATTAGTGTGTCTATTATTCCACAATCCTCAAAACCTCAGGATTGTTTTGATCAGCATTCCCTTGTTATCAGTGATGCAGCACATTCTTTTATGTGGTTGTGAATACTTTGCAATTCTTCTTTTCAGAAATATTTTTTCACATCCTTTCACCACTTATCAATCCAATAGCTTTTTATAAGTCATAATCTCCTTAACTTTTTCACAGCATTTGATACTGTTAACCAATTCTTCTTTCTTGGTACTCTTTTCTCTTTTGGTTCCTGTGATACTACACTCTCCTGGTCCCATTTTTAATGATTTCTTCTCAGCTGTCTATTGATTCAGCTTTCTCCTTCTGCCTTTTAAGTGTGGGTATCACAGGATCATAGACTGGAAAGTACTTCAGAAGCCAGATAGTAAAGCTCTCTGTTTTTGCAGATGAGGAAATAAGCCCACAGAGTGGTTAAGTGGCTTGCCCAGGATCACACAGCTAGTAAGCATCTGAGGCCAAATTTGAATATGTCTTCCTGATTCCAAGTTGTGATGAGGACATGACTAGCCTGTACCATGAATTCATTCAATAGGTCATGCCCCAGGAGAACTAGGACTATCTGAAAAATGATCAAACTAACTTAAAATGTTACAAGGCAAATGGAAGAAATGGTTGCACATGTAGTGAGACAATATCTAATGTATGTTTTGCCTGTAGTGCACATATTCATTAATGCACATTAAATACTGAACATTTTGGGTATGTTTCTGTTTTATCACTTTCTTGTTCATGCTTCTTTACTTATGTGCTAGTCTTGTGCATAGTCTACATTAGTCTATTAATTGTGCATAATTTCATTGCTCATTCATGCACAAATTACTGTTTTAGATATTTTATTATTCTGGACATTATTATTGCTTTGTAGTTAGGTATATTTGCTTATCTTGTTTGGAAGTACATGTGCCATTGTGATATATGCATATAATATGTCCTGATATAATTTAGACCTAAAGTTAATCTAGTGGTCTATCAACTGATACTTTACCCTGAAGTAGGTCTATTATATGTACTGCT
Source organism: Notamacropus eugenii (assembly GCF_028372415.1). Lineage (NCBI taxonomy): Eukaryota > Metazoa > Chordata > Mammalia > Diprotodontia > Macropodidae > Notamacropus > Notamacropus eugenii. Next base: position 42,158,933 of record NC_092872.1, on the reverse strand, counting down.
GATGAATCCAACTCATCCCTGAGTTGGTTTCCTGGGGTGGTGGGTTGATCATCTTTGGTCTATTAAATGCTGATTTTATTTTGATGATGTGATTTGTGATGGCAGATGTCAAGTGTACTATTGTTAATTTTGAAGGGATGCAAAATTCCTGACCCTGGAGAAAAATATAGTTCCTATCCAAACAGCTCTTAACAAAGGGAATATAGCTAGGATGGAAGCCTGTATGACAGGATAAAAATCATCACTGTATTCTCATGCAAGGGACACAGAAAGTTGTGATTATCTTGGGAAAAGACAGTTATCCCTACTCTCATTTTGAAGAAGGAGGGAGACAAAAATCTAATTAGAGGCATTAGGTGAACAGTTTACTCACAGGGACAGGGACAGTGGTGTGTAAATGGAGAGAGAGGGAAGAGAGTCATGTGCTTTATAGAAAAATAGTCATGGAACTGTTGGAAAGAGACTAGTAAGACCAAGAAGATATAGGTGGGAGCTGGTCCCTATCTACCATGAATCAGAAAAGAAACTGATTCTAGTCTCCCACTTCTCACTAGCTTTCTCACTGAACCTACTTCCTATTTCTGGTTTCTTTTAAGTAGTCAGCTTGTTTTCTATACTGGCTAATTGTTTTAAAAAATAGATTTCTCTAAAATATCATTTTTGTGTCCTCAGACAAAGAAAATGTGACTTTGTGGCAACTCAAGAGGAGCCAAAAGAGAATTCTCTCTAAACTGCTGCAATTCTCTGGCTGGGGAAAATATATTACTGATAAGCAATGTTGCAACTCTCCAAAATGCAACTGAGCTAAACAAAGGTTGTACAGGAAAACAGACTTGGTAAATAAGGAATAGTAGTCACCTCCCTTAGAGGTAATTGTATGTGGCCTCCCTTTGTTCTCCTCCTACAAGTTAAAAACTCTCTTATCCTTCTCTCATCATCCCCTCTCCCCAGTCAGTAGATGTCAATGAGGGGAAAAATTATGCCCCTAGAGATGCCCAAATGGAGGAATTTTGGTTGGATCCCACCCTTGTGAAGGGACTGGAAAGAGAGAGAAGACATATCTTTTCAGCCAAACATCTTCAGATTCTAGCCACCGTTAGATAAATAATTCAAAGTACTGATGCTGAAGTTTAACATGTGTATTTTATTGTTACCGCTGTTCAGTCATTTCTGTGGTATCCAGCTCTTTGTCATCTATTCAGGCTTTTCTTGACAAAGATATTAGATTGGTTTACCTTTCCTTTTCTAGCTCATTTTATAGATGAGGAAACTGAGTCAAACAGGGTTGAGACTTGCCCAGGATCACAGAGCTGGGAAATTTCTGAGGCCAGATATGAACTCAGGAAGATGAGTCTTTTCAGGCCCAACACTCTATCCACTGCACCACTTAACTGCACAACATTTGTGTTAGCCATGAAGAAAACAGTCAAATGCACCATACAGGAATGTGAAGGATATATTTACCTATCTGAGATAACAGCACTTTGCAAACTGTGTTCCATGGAAACCTGGAATTCCAGGAAGAGGTTCTGCCAATGATAGTGGCAGACAACTCCATCCACCATGTTGTGTCAAGTCATGAAAAATATATGAGCCAAACGATAAGAAATTGGTCAAAATTGCTCAGAAGATTAAAAAGTTGTATCCTGAGTCTAGAACTAATGAATATGTCCAACAATATATAGTCAGTTGATAATCAATTTGTCTCAGGAGAATGTGTATGAAATAATAGTTCATTTATATTCAAAGCTTTTATCTTATAGTTGTTTTAACTACACACACATACATACACTTTTTGTACAAATCTTTATTTCAGATAACTGAATAAAATCACAAAGTTTCAAGAGACATGAATATAAAAGTGTTTACTACTAAATACAGAATAAGATGAAACAGAAACTCATTCATCTAATTTGAGTTCTAAATCTCAAATACAGAAAAAATAGAAATATAAACTATCTCATTTGCTGGTTTATTTTTTATTAAGCTTGATACATGTATTATGTTGACCATTTTTAGGTCTGCAGTTCCAGAAAAAAAATTATGCAGATATTTACAAACAGAAAATAAATTAAAATATTAAATTTTTATACCAAAAATGTGAAATAAAATAATCCCACAAAATACTGAATTATGTATATTTGATAGAAAATCAAAATTGTTGTGGACTATCTTACAAGGTCGTTATTGCATCTAATATTATTTTCAATTACAAAACTTAGGAGTAACAAATAAGTGCAATTGCCTCATTATGTTGATTTCACAGAAATATTATGCAAAATAAGAATTTTATATAAATTCTGCCTTATCTTATTTCATACCATCAGGAGCAAGTATTTAAAACAAATTTACTGAAATTTTGTTTAAAGTGAATGAAAGGTTCCACCATGGCAGTGGTTTGAGAACCACTGATGTTGACTAAGGATACAATACTGCATGTTGTGTTTTACCTCAAGAGAATCAAATCAGTGATTGCTCCTAATTCTTCCTTCCTTCCAGTCTTTCACACTGGGTGGTACTGTTCAATTTGGGACATTTCTGATTGACACTACTTCATGCAATGTGCAGGCATGAGACTTTAGGACAACGATAGATTTTTTTAAACTGCTGCTTACTAAGCCTACCTACATCAAGTAGCCTGTATTTACATATTTTTTTGTAGCCAGAAATCATGAATTTAAATAGGGGTAGTATACTGAATATTATTCCCAGTAAATGTCACAGGGGTTGCTTTTTCACAGTACAAAATATTGTTTTATAAGCAATAGAAATTAACTGGAAGAACTCCCTAAAAGCTATTCCTCTTTTAGACTTACACGGAGTTCTTCAGACTAAGTGTTAGGCGTGGCAAAAATACAGAAAGATGTATAGGACAGGTCTTAATGGGCAGGGAATATCCTGGATCTGGATATGTCCAGTCTATATGGATTTTTAATTTTGTTAAAAACAAGGATGTTTAAAGTACAACTTTCCAGAGGGAAAAAAGAACTTTAAGTTGTGATCTTTCCTTATAGAATAGCAAATTTCATAATGATTACTTTAGTTTAAATTCATCAACGGAGAACAAGAATTGGAAGGATCGCAAGGGTTATTGAATACAATCCATATATGAAATGACGCCCCCCCCCCCAAGTATGGAAAATAATAGATTCCTTGTATGGATAATGAGTTTTATAACATTCAGAGAGAGATCACTAGAGAAACATTATGATGGTATAGAAAGATCATCGGATTTGAAGTCAAGAGACCTGAATTCAAATATCAGTTCTCTGACACTTAACAGCTAAGATTATAGAAAAATTACTTAAACTCTATGAGCCTCAGGTTCCTGATCTATAACATTATTAATATTATTCTACCTATTTCATTAGACTTTTCTTTGGAAGGTGTTGTGTAAACCTTGAAGTGCTCTCTATATAAATGTGAATTATTATTAACATTTCTATCTGGAGTAGATTTAGAAAATTCTGCTGAAATCACTGTTTTGCCCCTTTCCACATACTTGTCAATCCAGTGGCAGAGACACTCCATCTCCAAACTCCAGCCATTTTCACTGGCTATCTCCCATGTCAGAAACGCTCTTTCCTCATCTCTGCTTCCTGGCTTCTTTGGCTTCTTCAAATCCTAGCTAAACTCCCCCCTTCTACAAGAAGCCTTTCCCAATACTACTTCATATTAGTGGCTTCCTTCTATAATTATCTCCAACTCATCTTGTATAAATCTGGTTTACACAGTTATTTGCCTGTTGTCTTCCTCATTCGACTGAGCTCTTTGAGAGCAGGGATTGCATTTGGGGGGAGGGAGGGATTTTCCTTGTATCCCTCGTGCAATTCTTGGCACACAATGGCATTTAACAAACTATCACCTGATACTATGTGGAAGTAACAACTATTTCATTGCTAATAAACTGCCCTTCATATTATATCTCTTCCACATCCTATATTCAAAGCAACCTGGCTCCCAGAAAACAATGTATCCACAGTCACCTTTTACCCTCTCAAGTACTGGATGCACTTTTCCTTATTCCCTCCTAACCTATTAAGTGAGGAGCAAAAAACACATATTTTTTTGCCCCTTACTGCTACTTCTGGGACCCTTTCCTTGCAACCATAGCTCTATAGCCTCTCTTTCTTCAAAGTCCACTCCATCTGAATAGATCATTCTATAGATATCCTGGTTGCAGTTGTATCCCAGCTCCCAGGTCATTCTCCCTTTCTCAAGAGTCTCTGGCTCATAGTTTTCTCTACCTCAACACCTGCCTTGCAAGATTTTAACTTATTTACATTTTTATATATCCTAAAAACACACACACAAGCACACATTTATATGCCCTAAAATCTTGCTTTCCAGTTTATCAATCTACTAAACTCCCGTATTGCACATCTTCATTCTGACACAGCTACAGACGGGCATGGTCATACGCATCCTTTATCTCAGCATCTTCCACAAGTGCGCCACATTCTACAATTCATAATTCTGAAATTTTGTGTTTGACCATGTTCTCCTATCTTTACATCTCTCACTGTGTCTCATCCCTCCTTAATCTCATCTGTGACAACTCACCCTACCTCCCACTGATTCAGGCTTTAATCCTTGCTCTGGCCTTACTTTTCTCCCTTTGAAATCTTGATCCAATAGTTATTCAGCTAAATTTTACATTGCCCACTAACACAGAAACCCAAACCTCCTCTTATCTCCTCCACCATCTCAAACCTCCCTGTTATTTTCCCCCTCTCAGTGGAGGTTCTTGCCTGTTACTTTACTTCGAAAATTGAGAACAATCACCATAGGTTCCTTCTTCTCTTTATCTCAAAACCCTCTGACATCATTCTCTACCCTTTTTTCTGATGAGGGGAAACCACCCCTCCTGTTTGCTTTAGCAGATATCCACCTTAATTTTCTCCCCTTTCTTTAATGTCCAATCTCTCCCTATCTACAGGCTCTTTCCTTCAAACATGCTCATCTCCTGCATCCTTAAAAAACCTTCATCACATAGCCCCAACCAGCCCCTCTAGTTATTGCCCTATATCTCTCCTCCCCTTCTAAGTTAAACTCATTAAAAAACTATCTACTTTCACTATTGGGATGCAAGGTGTGTTCAGGAAAGACTAGCACCTCTGGTGTGAGGGCTGCTGAATCCTTTGGAGGGCTGCTTTCCACCTCTGATGTCCACCTGATCCACCTAACTCTCACCTGTGGCTCCAAGAAGCTGTAGTATGCACAGGCCCACACCCTGGAAAGCCATTTTGGCAGATGGGCTAAACCAGGTTGAGAGTAACCAAGGGATCTCAAACCTATAAGTGAGTTAGAGGAGTATCTACCCCAAGCATGTAAAGACTTCCACTGGTGGAACAGATGGATGAGAACAATTTGTTCCAATGGCCATGAAGGCAGTTGAAGTAGACACTACGGAGCACTCTTAGAGCTTGGTCAAATATTAAAGACACGAAGATCATTCCCTGCATCTCAAGCCATCACCAGATGCCTGATTTTGGTGCTGCCGTTGGGCTGTGATAACTCTTGAGGAGAGAGTGAGGCTGACAACTTTATGCAACTCTGTCTCACTTAAATCCAATTTATGCACAAATCAAAAGTCATCACCCATACCATTTTACCTATCTCAAAGTCCTGTGGTGACAGGCAAGTGATGAAGCAGCAGGTGCGGATAAACGGGGAGCTGTAGTCACAATGCTCCTCACAGGTAACCCAAGGTTATAGGTCCTTTCTCAATGGAAGCAGCCTCCTGGGTATCTGAGCAGCCTTTGAAGGATCACACCACTCACTTCCTGGTGTGATGAAGGCCTAGAAAAGGTGTCCTAAAAATTGTCTGCTTACCCACCCTGGCCTGTTTACCACAGCAGGTAGGGATCCCACCCTGCAGTCAAAACACAAAAAAATGTACCAAAACTTCTGCAAAAATGATTCCACTCCCCATCAATACATTTAAAGCACACATTTAAAAACAACACAAAATCCAATAGACCTAAAAGACAAACAGCTCTTGTTGCAAGAAAACTTGATAGTTATGACTTCCAAATAGCAGCCCTGAGTGAAACAAAGCTGGCAAATGAAGGCCAGCTTACTGAAGTTGGAGCTGGATATATGGGTTTTTTTTGAGTGGTCAGAGTGAAGTCAAATGCCATGAAGGTGGTGTAGGTTTTGCAATCAAAACTAATCTGGTCAACAAGCTTGTGTGCTTACCAAAAAGAGTGAACCAGACTCATGACAACATGATCACTATTTGTAGGAAAATGCCATGCCACCATCATCATTGCCTATGCTTTCACCATGAGGAACCCTGATGAGATCAAAGAAAATTTTTATGAAGACCTGAAGACCCTTATCATCAATGTACTAAAAGAGGACAAGCTTATAATTTAATGCTGGAGCAGGCTCAGACTACCAGACATGGCAGGGAGTCCTAAGGAGGAATGGAGTTGGAAACAGCAACAGCAATGGTCATTTACTGCTGAAGACTTATGCATCGCATGACCTTCTCCTCACCAACACTGTCTTCCTTTTAGCTAAACATGATGAAACTTCTTGGATGCACCCTCACAGCAAATATTGGCATTTAATAGACTATGTAATTGTAAGGAGAAGACACAGACAGGATGTGAGAGTAACAAAGGCAATGTGTGGTGCCAGACTGATCTAGGGGTGAGGACCCTGTAGCCTCAAGGCCACATGTGACTCTTAGGTCCTTGGGTGCAGCCTTTAGACTGAGTCCAAGTTTTACCTAACAAATCCTTTTATTAAGGGGATTTGGTCTGTGAAGTTTGGATTCAATCAAAGGTCTGCACTTGACCTAGAGGGTCACATATGGCTTTGAGGCCACAGGTTCCCCAGCCCTTTATAGATCTATCCTCTCTAAGTTAAATATTCAAGGAAAGCAGCAGCCCCAAGACAACATGACTACCAGAACAATTAATGTCAACAGATTAGAGTACTTCTCTGAGTGGGAACATTGTTGTTAATTTGGAGGGAAAGCAAGGCCTACACAGATGGCAACAGTGGAGCAGTGGGCAATTTTTAGAGATCTGGTGTACAGCATTGCATTTGCTCATCTCAGTCAGAACGCTGGCAAACATCAAGACTGGCTTGATGAAAATGATGGGGAAATGCAGAAGTTGCTGGAAGAAAAAAACTCCACAGAGTTTATACCAACAGGATTGTTTATCCATCTCTAAGAACGCAGAATTTAATTTCATCAAACGTAAAGTACAAGTGAAGCTTAGAGAGATGCAGAATGTACTCAAAGCCAACAGCACTTCATTCATGCCTGAATGAAGCTTTTAACATGTATTTTCTCCATAATGACATCACAACCTTCTTGAGTTTAGGACACCAATTCAGCACTATACTGTCCTTTTAAACAGTGAAATAACCAAGAAAAAGCACACACGCACACACATAAAACGTATCACTAAATTAACTGTAGGGACACTTATTTACTGTGTGAGAGCTGAAACAAGAAAGCACAGTGTCATCTTATATGACTGCTGGAAATGTGTCAGGTGACTCAAATATTTTTTTTGCCAGAAGCGAGTCAAATGTTGGTTTTGGGTATACAAATAAATTTTAGTTAGTAGAAGAATTAACAAATATGGAATCTGTGAATAATGTGGATCAACTGTAATTTGAATGGTTTGAAAATTATCTTTTTTAGATGTGGGAGAGTTGCAAAACTAATTCATTGTTGGTGGAACTGTGAGCTAATCTAACCTGGAGAGTAATTTGCAACTATGCCCAAGGGCTATAAAAATATGCATACCCTATAAAAAAGGGAAATGGACCCACATGTACAAAAATATTCATAACAGCTCTTTTTGTGGTGACCAAGAACTGGAAATCAAGGGGATGCCCATCAATTGGGGAATGGCTGAACAAGTTGTGGTATATGAATGTAATAGAATACTACTGTACTATAAGAAATGATGAACAGGCAGACTTCAGAAATACCTGGATAGACTTATATGAACTGATGCTGAGTGAAGTGAGCAGAACCAACAGAAGATTTTACATAATTACAGCCACAGTGTGCGAGGATTGTTTTGATAGACTCAGCCCTTCACAGCAATGCAAGGACCTAAAACATTTTCAGAGGTCTCATTATGCAAAATGCCATTCACATCCAGAGAAAGAACTATGGAATAAGAACACAGAATGAAGCAGACTACTTTCTCTTTTGTTATGTTTGGTTTTGTTTAGTTATCATGCTTTCTCTCATTCATTTTAATTCTTTTATGCAACAAGATGAATGTGAAAATGTGTTTAATAAGAATGCATGTGTAGTTGGTATATAAGTTGGTATGTCTTCTTGGGGAGGGAGAGGAGGAAGGAAGGAGAAGAAAATTTAAAATTTATGGAAGTGATTGTTGAAAATTGAAAACAGATAAATTTGGGGGAAAAAAAGAAAAAAATTTTCTTCTTTGATCCAGATTTACTAGCTTTAAAATACATAACTAGTGCTTAATTTGAAATTTTATTTATAAATATGGACGTGAGACAAGAACATCTAATTTTGGAAATATGCATATGCACATTTATACAGTATGACAAATATATGAATATATTCTATTTATGTGGGTATTCTTGCATACCAGGAGTTGACTGAATTTTTAAAAAGTTTATCTCTTATTTCATAACATATTGGTAAATTATGATTTAATGTGGTTCCAAAAGTCATTTTAGCCTTCTTAATCTAGGATAAGAATAACTACTGACAACTTCTATGTCAACAAAGAGAAGACACAAATTCAAATCATGCTAAAGTGATGGAAAATGAGTCTATGTATGCATAAATATTAAGTGTACCAATTTGTAATTGATTGTTTTCGGAATTTAGTGATTGCTGAACTACTTCTGGAGCATAAAAGTCAAGACAATTGAACAGGAAAATCATAGATTTATCTGAAGTATGGATTTCAACATATAATTGGATAGAACTGAGTTTGATGTAATTTTCATTGGAAATTTCTTATTAATAGTGTGTAACATATTAATTGCATGATAGTTTGTCATAATGGTACAACTGATTTTTATTGGCTATCATTGGTGGATATCAGTGTCATGTTTTTGTAGGGGTAAGACATGCTCAATCTGTTGCCATAAACTGTGGTGATTTAGGGTAAAATCACTATAAAATGGAAAACTGGGAAGAGATGTGGAATGTTCTATCTAACATTGATTTGCAACATTTTTTGAAGAGATCTTTATTTCATTGGTATAGGGACTTCTTGATGAGGAAACTGTCTACTAGTGTAGCTCAGGACCTGTGCTACAACTGAACAATCTTAGAGAGTTGCCTGAGGCAGGAATAAATGGAGTGATTTGCTTGCCCAGGGTCACCATCAAGATGTGACAAAAGCAGAATGTGAACCTAGGTCTTTCTGAGTTAGAGGCTAGCTATGCCATACTGACGTTCCAGTATGTGACTTTTAAAAGCACTTAAAATTTGATAGTATACAACATAGTTATCTGTGTTTGTGTCTTAGTACTAACCTAGAAGTTCAATGAGATGAGGAAATATGTCATTTAACTTCAACTCTTCTTTAGTGTTTAATTACAATGCTCTGTACACAGTAGCAACTCAAGTGTTTATTGAATGAATATAAATATGAAGAGACACTGGAATGCCACCTTCAAATGAAGTTAAGAAATGCTGAAAGATCAGCAGGCAGTATGAGTTTTTGGTAATTTTATGTTTAAATTGGAAAAAATATTACTGAACTATATCACTAATAGGAATGTGAGTTAATTTTTGCCAACATTGAGAGTACTGAAAATCCCAGTCAGATGCCTCATCATAGTGAAGTGACCCAGGGTCCAAGGTTAAACCAGCCACTTAGTTGTACAAGCTCAAAAGGTTTCAGACCAAACAATGGAAAGTACATTTACGAGCTAAGTAAAAGTATAGTTAAGTCTGAGGAAACATCCTCAGAAGGATGGCAGTAGATCATGAACTGCTCTTGGCACAGCAACTGCAAGACTGTCTACTAAGCTGTGGAGAGGCTGTGATATGGACCTGGGGAAACAGGATCCAAACTAATAAAAGCAAGATGTGATCAAGTATTTGAATATAACTATTCTCATGGCATCCATGGCATTTGGTTCATAATAGGCAATTAATAAGTTGTTTTGTTTCGCTTTACTGACTGGTTTGACAAAGAAAGATTTCTGTACTTACCTTTACCAAACAATGTGCTGACCATGAAGCCAAAGGAGATGGAAGATGTTGCGAAACACATCAGAAAGAAAAATATCAAAAATGGATCACTTTTGGTGAGCACTGCTGCATTATCTTTCATCTAAGAAACATCAATTTAGGGTTAGAACATTTTGGTCATCCATAGAATTATTGTTACAGGAAGTCAGAGAGCTTTGGAGTATAAAATATATTCTTCAAAATTACAATTCTACTACAACTAATAACCACTATCCAGAAATTAAAACTGAATAAAAAGAAAATTAAACTCCACTTGCTTCTGTAATAAGAATGAATGCTATCCTTGATTCTAATGAGTTGCAAAAGATTGTTTTTTTAAGAAACCAAACAAACATGACATTTTAAGACTAGAGCTTACAATGTCATCACAGAATGACTTTCATTCATCCTTTAACTTTAGCTTGTTACATCAAACATATTAAACTTCCCTCCTACCAGAACAAAACAATGGACATAACCAAACACTTGCCTCAACACAAAAAAGAATAGTGATCAAAAAGACAGTAATGAAGAAGAGGACAAAAAACAGAAGGAACCAGGTAAACCAGAGCAGCCAGTTGCTGAGTCCCATCATTCGCATATACTCCTGTCAGGGGAAAAAAGAAATTTAATGTTATCGAACCTAATACATAAACCATCAATAAAACCCCAACAAAGTAAACTGCTAACTAAAACTCTAAACAACTGGACAGATGACCTTTCTGGTTCTCATCTGCACTCAGTTACTTCTGAGGACCTGTGGGAATATTTCTGTATATGGGGGCAAGAAAAAAAAGAATAAATACTATTGGTTTTTGCAAAATAAATTAAATACAAATAAGGATCATGGGATTTAAAAATATGAAATTCCTTAGAATTCATCCAACCCTCTCATTTTACATAAGAGTAAACTGAGACTACAGAGAGATTAACGTACTCTTCCAAGATTATACATGTTCTAAGTACCACAGACAGGATTTAATTTCAGGTTTCCTAACTTTGAGTCTAGTACTTAAAAAACTATACCACACTGTCCTCTAAGTCTTATGTTGTAGTAAGTCACCTTTTAAAAACCAATAGGGAAATATTAAAGCCATACATTTACTGTTCTCTACAACCTAGCTAGAACACAATTCTTCAAAATGCGGCTCCAGTCAATAGATTAACATCTATTCTACTGTGGAAGACAACAGGCACATATGTGCATATATAGGCATACATATATGTATACATACAAAGTATCTAAAAATAATTTAAAAAATAATAAAAGATAATTTGGAGGGGGAGGCACTACCAGCTAAACACCAAGGCAGGAGATGGAAAATCAAGTATATATGTATATGTACATGCTGTCTCCTCTAATAGATTGTGAGTTTATTAAGGGAAGAGACTGTTTTACTTTTGATTTTGTATCTTCAGCACGCCCAGCATAGTTCCTAGCACATAGTGGCGTGCTTAATAAATGTTCCATTGACTGGCACCATGTTTTCCAAGAATTATGTTCTGGCTAGGTTGGGTATAGTACAGGGCACTCTTGTCTTTAAAATTTTCCTTCCAGTTCATAAAAGAAAAATTACAAGCATAGTGGTGTTTTCCAAATCTGACATGCTATTAATTTATATTATATGAGCGAAAATGATAGAGGAAAATTTAAGCAATGTAAAAACAAAAGTTAGCAATAAAAACTTATTTAAAAGAAGATTTGGGAGACAAGGCTAAAATGGCCAAGTGGTAAGAGGCAGGACGGTTGAGTACCCCTCCATAAAACTCCTCTGAGCAAATATAGAAAATGCTCTAAAAAATCCTAATGAGGAAATCCAGAAAAAAAAATAGTTAAAAAAATCATAGTTAGTCATTTGTTCAGCCTAGCTCTGCATAGGAAGATATAGAGAGACATCTGAGAGGTCTGCAGATCCTGGGACAAAAGGTAAAAAAGATCCTTGGAAAAAGTCAAGAGGCATACTATCAGAGGAACACTCCAGCACACAAGGAGAGAGAGGCCCACCCAAAGTCATACCCCCCACTATACTCCAGAAACATATCAAGGCATTGTGACAAGGACAGGTTAGGAACCGGCTTCTTTGTTACTACTCAATTCAGGATCACAGATCCAGGACCAACTGAGGACTTATGCACAGAAGAGGCTTTACTAAGTAGGGAGGCACGGGGTGGAATACCAAGAAGGAGGAAGTTCAGAAGCAACCGGCAGCTGTGTGACTCAAAGTGAAGGAGCAGAATAGGGTCTCAGTTACTGCATCTAACTCAGTTTTCATAAGAATAAGCATAGCAGGAACCCCAGACCAAAGAGAAGTCTACATTTCTGCCACTCTAAACGAATAGATTTTTTCAGCTGGTTAATGGGGGCAGAGGTCATCAGTAGTTTCTTTCTTTTTAAAAATAATATTTTATTTTTCCCCAATTACATATTCAGACAATTTTGAACATTTAAAAAAAATTTTGAGTTCCAAGTTTTTCTCCTTCCCTCCCTCACCTACCTCTTTCTTGGGATGGTAAGCAATTTGATATAGGTTATAAATGTACAATCATGCAAAGAATATTTCCATATTAGTCATGTTATGAAAGAAGACACAGACCCAAAGGAAGAAAACACACAAAAAAATAAAGTGAAAAACAGTACACTTCAATATACATTCAAACTCCATACATTTTTTCTCTGGAGGTGGATAGCATGTTGCGTCATAAGTCCTTTGAAATTGTCTTGGACCATTGTATTGCTGAGAACAGCTAAGTCAATCACAGCTGATCATCACACAAATACTACTATTTTTGTGTGTAGTGTTCCCCTGATACTCTTCACTTCACTCAGCATCAGTTTGTGTCAGTCTTCGCAAGTTTTTCTTAAATCAGCCTGCTCATCATTTGTATTCCAAATTAGTATTCCAATACAATAACATATTTCAACTGGTTGAGCCATTTCTCAATTGACAGACATCACCTCAATTTCCAATTCTCTGCCATTATGAAAAGAGAAGATATAGATATATATATATATTTGTCCAGATAGGTTCTCCCCCACTGCCCCCACTTTGTTCTTTAAATCTCTTCGAGATGCAGACCTAGGTGTGGTACTGCCAGATCACAGAGTATACACAGTTGGATTATTTCCAAATTGCTCTCCAGAATGCTCGGATCAGTTCACAATTCCAATGATTCAGTTTTCCCACATCCTTTCCAACATTTACTATTTTCCTTTTCTGTGATATTAATCAATCTGAGAGGTGTGAATTGTTACCTCAGAATTGTTTTAATTTGCATTTCGCTAATCAATAGTGATTTAGAGCATTTTTTCATATGAGTATAGATAGCTTTGATTTCTTCGTTTGAAAACTGCCTGTTCATATCATTTGACCACTTATCAATTGTAGAATGACTTGTATTCTTATACATTTGAATCAGTTCTCTATATATTTGAGAAATAAGACCTCTATCAGATGTTAGTTTTTTGGTGGGGGCTTTTTGGTCAAAAGAGAAAGGGGGATTTATTGGCAAAGAATACTGCTTTACTCCAAAGCCACAGCATGTCCGAGCTGGGGAAGGCCTGAGTCCAACAAGACCACTCCCTCCCAACTTTATTGGTAAGGAAATTGGGGCAGGGGTTGGGGGGAGAAGGGACTGCTCAAGAGTAAGCCCCTGGGCCCACCCCCCAGCCCAGGCCTGTGACCCCCACACCATCACTGGGAAAGGCTTATCAGATACTAGTTTTAAAAATTGTTTCCCAGCTTTCTGCTTTCTTTCTCATCTTGGTTTCATTGGTTTTGTTTGCGCAAAAACATTTAAATTTTACAGTCACAATTATCTATTTTACATTTTGTAATACTCTCTACACTTACTTTCATCCTAAATTCTTTCCTTCTCCATAGATCTGACAGATAAACAATTCCTTGCTGTCCTAGTTTATTTATGGTACCACTCTTTATGTTTAAATTATGCACCCATTTTGCTTTTATCTTGGTATACAACATAAGGTGATCTATACCTAGTTCCTGCCTCCCATTTCCCAGTTTTCCCAGCAGTTTTTTCAAATAGTAAATTCTGGTCCCAAAAGTTGGGGTCTTCTAGCTTACCAAACACTAGATTACTACGGTCATTTACAACTGAGTCTTTTTTAACTAATCTATTTCACTGATTCGCCATTCTACTTCTTAGCCAGTGCCAGATAGTTTTGATGATTACTACTCAGACACCTTCCTTTGTATTTGCTTTCCTATGTAATTCCTGTGACATTTTTAACTTTTTGTTTTTCCAGATGATTTTTGTTAGGATTTTTTTCTAGCTTGATAGAATAATTTTTTGGTAGTTTGACTGATATGGCACTGAATAAGTAGATTAATTTAGGTAGAACTGTCATTTTTATTATATTGTTTTGGCCTATCCATCAGCAATTAATATTTTCCCAATCATTTGGACATGACTTTATTTGTGTAAAAAAGTTTTATAGTTGTGTTCATGTAATTCCTGGGTTCATTTTGGCAAGCAGACTTCCAAGTATTTTAACTAGAACTGTCTCTATCTCTTGCTGTTGGACTTTCCTGGTAATATACAGAAATGCTGATGATTTATATGGATTTATTTTATATCCTGCAGTTCTGTTAAAGTTGCTAATTATTTCAACCAGTTTTTTAGTTGATTCTCTAGAATTCTCTAAGTATACCATCTGCAAAAAGTGATAATTTTGTTTCCTCATTGCCTATTTTAAATTCCTTCAATTTATTTTTCTTTTCTTATTGCTATAACTAACATTTCGAGTACAATACTGAATAACAGTGGTGATAATGGGCATCCTTGCTTTTGATTTTATTGGGAGGGGTTTTAGCTCATCCCCAGTATGTCATGTTTGCTGATGGCTTTAGATAGATACTATTTATTTTAAGGAAAACTCTTCTTCCTATGCTCTCTAGAGTTTTTAATAGGAATAGGTGTTGTAATATGTCAAAAGCTTTTTCTAGAGCTAGCATTCTGTTGCTTAGATCCAAATTCTGGTCAGGAATTTGTAGAGCTCAGACTAGGAAGACAGCAATCAGATTTTGCCCTGGTTCAGATTTGCAACTATTGAAAGTCTTCAGATCTCTAGTTTATCCCTAAGATCCTGGAATAATACAACACTCAATACTCTCAAGAAAGCAGAAACAGAACTGGCCCAGACCTTCCAGAAGTATAGAAGAGCCCACTCTTGTCCAGAGTCAGGAAGGAGACTGGAAGAATGGGAAAACAAACAAACAAACAAAAAGAATCCCACCATTAAAACCTATTATAGTGACAGGGAAACTCAAATCATAAAACCAGAAGAAGAAAATTACTCCAAAACATCTATAAGCAAAGCCTCAGAAAAAAAAATACAACCTGGCCACAAATTTAACTAGAATTCCAGAAAGAGATGAAGGAGGAGGCTTTAGTTTCTTTTAAGACTTAAAATATTTTGGGGGCAGAGCCAAGATGGCAGAGTAGAAAGATGGACTTGTAGAAGTTCCTCCCCACAGCCCATAAAAGACCTGCAAAAAATGACTAAACAAATTCTAGAGCAGCAGAAGCCACAAAACGACAGAGTGAAAGAGCTTTTCAGCCCAAGACAGCCTGGAAGGTCAAAAGGAAAGGTTTATCACACTAGGCATTTAGCAGAGTACATAGCACACAGCACAGCCCAGCCTTGGATGCACAGTACCAATAGGAACAAGACTGGAGCAGGCCTCAGGGGATGGAATAACTAACAGAAGCTGCGGTTCCCAGATTGCTCAACCCACAAATGCCAAAGACAGCTTCAAAAATCAGTGAGGAAGTTCTCTCACATGAGTGAGAAGGGAATGCAGTCTGGCCTTGCTGGCAGCAGCAACTGTAGAGGCAGCATCCCTTTTTGGAGCCCTTGGCCTAAAGACCTTGGGGAAATTGAGCAGCTGAACTTGATCTCAGTCCTGAGTGGCTCTCCTAGGGTGAGGAAGAGTGCTGGCAGTGGAACTGGTGGAGGCTCTGGAGAGGGAACATTACTGGCAGATCCTGGGCAGAACAGAGTGCTTGTGGTTGCTCATAGACAAGAGCACAGGCCAGGAGAGGAGTAAACTCCTCTCCCTTTATTGTGCCACCTTAGAGGAACTGAGAATTTACAGGTCCCCAGAGTATACCCTCCTCTTGACAAAGGACTCAAAAGTCAAGTAACTAGCTGGGAAAATGCCCAAAAAAGGGAAAAAAAATAAGACTATAGAAGGCAGCTTTCTTGGTGAACAGGTATTTTCTTCCATCCTTTCAGATGACAAAGGACAATGCATACCATCAGAAGAAGACATGAAAGTCAAGGCTTCTAAATCCAAAACCTCCAAATAAATATGTAACAGTTTCAGGTCAGGGAAGAGCTCAAAAAGGATTCTGAAAATCAAATAAGAGAGGTGGAGGAAAAATTGGGAAGAGAAATGAGAGCGATGCAAGAAAATCATGAAAAGTCAGTCAACAGCTTGCTAAAGGAGACTAAAAAATGCTGAAGAAAATAACACCTTTAAAAATAGGCTAACCCAAATGGCAAAAGAGGTCCAAAAAGTCAATGAGGAGAATGCTTTAAAAAGCAGAATTAACCAAATGGACAAGGAGGTTCAAAAGTTCACTGAAGAAAACAGTTCTTTAAAAATCAGTATGGAGTAGATGGAAGCTAATGACTTTATGAGAAACCAAGAAATTACAAAGCAAAACCAAAAGAATGAAAAAATAGAAGATAATGTGAAATATCTCATTGGAAAAACAACTGACCTGGAAAATAGATCCAGGAGAGACAATTTAAAAATCATGGGACTACCTGAAAGCCATGATCCATAAAAGAACCTAGATATCATCTTTTATGAAATTAGCAAGGAAAACTGCCCTGATATTCTAGAACTAGAGGGCAAAATAAGTATTGAAAGAATTTACAAATTACCTCCTGAAAGAGATCCAAAAAGGGAAACTCCTACAAATATTGTAGCCAAATTCCATAGTTCCCAGGTCAAGGAGAAAATATTGCAAGCATCCAGAAACAAACAATTCAAGTATTGTGGAAATACATCAGGATAGCACAAGATCTCGCATTTTCTACATTAAGAGATTGAAGGGCTTGGAATATAATATTCCAGAAGTCAAAGGAACTAGAATTAAAACCAAGAATCACCTACCCAGTAAAACTGAGTATAATACTTTAGGGGAAAAATGGTCATTGAATGAAATAGAGGACTTTCAAGCACTCTTGATGAAATGACCAGAGCTGAACAGAAAACCTGACTTTCAGACCCAAGAATTAAGAGAAGCATGAAAAGATAAATAGGAAAGAGAAATCATAAGGGACTTACTCAAACTGAACTGTTTACATGTCTGCATGGAAAGATAATATTTATAACTCCTGAAACTTTTCTCAGTGTTTGGGTAGTTGGAGAGATTATACATATATATAGACAGGGGGCCCAGGGTCAGTTGAATAGGAAGGGATGATATCTAAAAAACTAAAAATAAGGGGTAAGAGAGGAATACATTGGGAGGACAAAGGGAGAAATGAAATGGGGCAAATTATCTCTCATAAAAGAGGCAAGAAAAAGCTTTGGAGTGGAAAAGGGGGGAGGTGAGAGTGAAAAAGTGAAACTCACTCCCATCACATTAGGCTTAAGGAGGGAATAACATGCACACTCAATTTGGTATGAAAATCTATCTTACAGTACAGGAAAGCAGGGGAGAAGAGGATAAGTAGGGTAGGGGGGCATGATAGAAGAGAGGGCAAATGGAAGGAGGGAGTAATTAGAAGTAAACACTTTTGGGGATGGACAAGGTTAAAAGAGAGAACAGAATAAATGGGGGGCAGGACAGGATGGAGGGAAATACAGTTAGTCTTACACAACTTGACTATTATGGAAGTCTTTAGCAAAACTACACATATATAGCCTATATTGAATTGCTTGCCTTCTCAGTGGGGATGGGTGGGGAGGGAGGAAGGGAGAGAAGTTGGAACTCAAAGTTTTAAGAACAAATGTTGAGAACTGTTTTTGCATACAACTGGGAAATAAGAAATACAGTTAATGGGGTATAGAAATCTATCTTGCCCTACAAGAAAAAAGAGAAGATGGGGATAAAGTAAGGGAGGAGTGTGACAGAAGGGAGGGCAGGTTTGGGGAAGGGATAATCAGAATGCACGGTGTTTTGGGGTGGGAGGAGGGGAGAGATGGGGAGAAAAATTGGAACTTATAACTTTGTGGAAATGAATGTTGAAAACTAAAAAGAAAAGAAAAGATAAAAAGACTTAAAATATTTTTAAAAATCAAATGAGAGAGCTTTGGGTGGAGGAATGGAAAAAAAGGAAAAAAGAACTAAGGAAAAAAGAATTGAAAAGGAAATTAACAACTTGGCACAAGACACACAAAACCTTGATCAAGCAACAAATTCCCTGAAAATTAGAATGGATCAAATAGAAGACAATGATTCTGTAAGGCAACAAGAAATATATTAAAAAGTTATAACACTAAAAATACCAAAGCAAATTTAAAGTTTCTCATAGCAAAAACAACTGACATGGAAAACAGATCAAGGAGAAAAGTTTAAGGCTCATTGGAATATCTAAACACTATGACTCAAACCCCCACCCAAAACTGTAAGCATCATATATCTAGAAATCATAAAAGAAAACTATCCAGACCTCTTAGGACCAGAGGACCAAACAGAAATATAAAGAATCCACCAGTCACCTCCTGAAAGAAATCCCAAAATAAAAACTGCCAGGAACATTACAGGCAAAATCCAGAGCTTCTACATCAAATATTGTAAACAGTAAGAAAGAAAAAAATTGAAGTATTGAGAAGCCACACTCAAGATTATATATGATCTAGCAGACACACTATGAAAGACCAGAACAATATTTCAGAAGGCAAACAATATTCCAGAAGACAAAGCAATATGGAATTATACAAGGCAACCAAGACTTACCTAAGAATAACTTACCCAGAAAACCTAAGTATTTCTACAGGGGAAAAAATGGTCCTTTCATGAAGTAGAGGGCTTCCACATCTCCTTAATGAAAAGACGAGGAGAAAAAGGTGAAAGCGGAAATCTGGTGGAGGTAGCAGTGAAGAGGAGGGCAGGGAATATTATGGACAGAACCAGGTGACACTGCCTACCAGTGAATAAGGGTTTTTGTGGGGTTACATTATACCTTGGGAGAGTATATAAAAGAATGGTAGGGGAATGGAGAAGAATGTGACTAACAGCTATTCTCCAATAGGTAAGTGGTCAAAGGATATGAACAAATAGTTCTTGAAAGCAGAATTGTAAAGTATTCAGGACCACATTAAAGAATGCTCCTCATCAATACTACTGTGCTATAAGAAATGATGAGTAGGTAGACTTCAGGAAAATCTGGAAAGACTTATATGAACTGATGCCAAATGAAATGAGCAAAAACAAGAGAACACCATACCCAGTAACAGCCACATTGTGCCGTGACTAATTTTTGATAGACTTAGCTCTTCTCAGCAATACAAGGATATAAGACAATCCCAAAAGACTCATGATGGAAAATGCTACCACATCCAAAGAAAGATTTATGGAATCCAAAAGCAGATTGAAGCATACTATTCACTTTCTCTCTTTTTTGTTTTGCTTTTTCTTTCTCGTGGTTTTTCCCATTTATTCTTAATTCTTCTTTATGACATGATTAATGTGAAAATATGTTTAATAAGAATGTATATGTAGAGCCTTTATTAGATTGCATGCCATCTTGGGGGGGGAGAAAGAGAAGGGGAGAAAATTTAAAACTCAAAAGCTTATGGAAGTGAATACTGAAAACTAAAATTAAATAAATTAATCAAAACAAACATAATAAGATGAAAGCAAATTGCAATAACCCTGAAGTTTCACCTTACACCTTACAAATTGGCAAAAATTACAAAAAAAAATGACAATAGACAATGTTGGAGAGGGATTATCGAATAATAGGTACACTAATCCATTGCTGGTAAAGCTGTGAAATGGTACCACCATTTTGGAAAGCAATTTTAAATTATACAAATAAAGTGACTAAAATGTTCATACCTTTTGAAACAGATAACCCATTATAGGCTTTATACCCTAAGGCCATCAATAAGAAGAAAGACTACATATATACCAACATATTAATAGCAGCACTTTTTTGTGATAGCAAAGAATTGGAAATAAGGTAGATGCCCATCAATTGGGGAATGGCTAAATAAGTCATGGTACATAAATATAATGGAATATTACTGTGCTATAAAAATAATGGGATGAATATAGAGAAGTGTGGAAAGATATATATATGAACTGACACAGAATGAAGTAAGCAAAATCAAGAATGTAATATACATTGTAATGCAACAATGTAAATGAGAAAAATAAGTGCATACCCCCAAAATAAAAAATAAATGTAACAAAATTATAAAGATCAAGTAGAACTTGAATGAGGAGATTTGAGAGGACATCTCCAACCCATCTCTGTATGGGGGTGAGAGGTCCATAAATGTTATACATTGCACATGTTCTGTGAGGATTTTTCAATGCAAGAGCTCAGTTGTGCTGATTTATTTTTCCTCTCTAAAATACTACTTGTTTCATGGGAAAGCTCTCTGAAAAGGGGAAGGAAGAGATTCTTGAGATAACTATGGTGATGAAAGAAACAGATGATATCAATAAAAACATTTTAAAATGTGGTAGAATACTACTATGCTGTCAGAAGTTATGAAGGAAATTTCAGAGAAAACTAGGAAGATTTGTGTGAACTGATGTAGAGTGAAGTGAAGAGAACCAGTACAATAATTTATGCAGTAACAACAATATGGTTAAAAAGCAAACAGTTTTGAAACAACTGGGAACCGTTATCAGTAAAATGACTCAGAGTTTAGAAAACAAAAAATGAAACATGCTACTAGATGGAGAGGTAAAGAAGTCAGAGGAAAGAATGAGGCAAAACCCTTTTCTTGACGTGGCCAATATAGAAACGTTTGATTGACTATACATGTTTGTAATGGTTTTTGTTTTACTTTTGTTCCCAAGTGTGAATTTTTAGAGAGTGGAAGGATGAAAAGGCAAGCTTTTGTTGACTGAAACACATGAAATATTTTTTAAAAATTTGTATTATCCTAACAATTCTGAGAGTGGTATTGTCCTGCCTCTTAGACAGAATTGCTAAGGCAAAGAATGTCTAAGTAATTTACCCAAGATCAAAGTTACTTAGTGGCAGATCCAAGGTAAGAACTCTTGTTTCCCTACTCCTAACCCAGTGCTGTTACAGTAGTCCTCACTGTAAAGTAAAAGCACCCTTCCCTAAGCACAGAAGTTTCATTTCTAAATTGTAAGTAGATTATATCCAATTACCACGGAGAAGCAAGGCAAAACAAATAACTTACTAGAGAAAGATGATGAGCATTTGACACCTAGAAAAATACTGATAACTCTCCAGGTACATTCCATCATTCTACTTGCCCTTTACATTTTGCCCTTTGGAATCCTCTTATTATAAATATCCTAATTATCAATAAACTCTTCAAGTCCAAACTCCTTAAGCATTCATCTTCTGAGGCCACACTCACATGCCACCTCCTGCTTGAAAGGTTTGTCTATCACCACCTCCCATGCTAAAAGTCAATGGTGATCATTCCCTTAAGTGAATTCAAAGAACATCTCTTGACATATTCACCATTTTAAACTTTGTTTTACATTTTTATGTATGTATATAGGTCATCACTACTACTCAAATTCCTTTAAAATTAGGGCTGCTGTACGGGCAAGCAAAGTAGGAACTTTTGCTGTTTTTGTTTTACTAGAAGTGCATCTGAATAATGTGATTAAGGAGGATCTTTCCCACCTATTCCTGGACCTGGGAAGATCTGTAGGAAGGCCCACATCTTTTGTTAATGAGGCACTCATTTTCAAGGGATGTGATGCCCTCTGGCTCTAAAAAGTATATAAAGACTAGGAGGTGCAGTTTTACTTTGGGGCTTAGTTTTTGGAAGAAGGTTTGTGTGCCAGATGAGAGACTCTAGAAAGTCACTAAGCAGTCCCCTGGTTTTGAAATCCCAGATGTTGGTGCTTCCCTCTCTAGTAACTATTGTCAGACTGTCTGTTGACTTGTGATATATGTATTGATTATGGTCAGACAGAGGAAGCCACGTCTGTTTATCTTTGATTTCTCTGTATTTTCTCTGAAGTTCAGGATGCTGACTCCCCTGTACTAGGTGAATGATATATGTGCTTGATTAAAGTGATTGTTAACCCCTCAAAAGTTGCCTTTCCTTTTAGAGAAGCAGATCAAAGAACCTGTGATAGTAGGCCCCCCTGCGTATGTTGGGGTGTTTATGTTACAGCTACATTTTACTTTTCATTTCCTTCAGTGCTTAATGCAGTACATTGTTTTCAGTGGAGCTTAATAAACATTTGATGAGTTAATAGTAGAAGATTAATCCTGAAGATGCGTAAGAAGCAGATTCTCGAAAAGATAGGATTTCATGAGATCTGGAAATAATACTAAATCAAACCTATCCTGGCTAGAAGTTTGACAATTCTTTTTTTCAATTGGACTGATATTGGATTTAAGAAAAGAAAAAGAACCAGTGGCAGGTACCCTCATAAGTTATGCCACCTAAATTAATACTGACTACATTTTAAAGTCAAAATCAAAAATCTTCCTTTTGTAAACACATTTGTGTCTACACATGTGTCTTGCTAGGGGTTTGGGCAAAATTGAAAATTTACAATCTTGCTTTTGCTTAACTACAGGAATTTTCACATCTTGTTCAATATGGATGGTAGGATCAACAACCTTCTTATGGCGAGGTGCAGTGATCTCAATGGAACCTGAATGAGGAAGAGCTGGTAGCAGTGAAGCTGTAGCTTGGAGAAAACTAAAAGTCAAGAATGACACAAAACGGGTAAGGTATGACATCTTTTCCCTCAAAAACTGTTTTCCTTACGCATATAAACAATGGTGTTAATATATCACAATTGAGATTTATCAGAATGCTAGCTCTCAGATCAAAGGGCAAAACTCTTGAGAAGTTAACTCCAAGATAAAGATTACGTTTAAGGAAAATCTAAGCAGTGTGATGGTACTAACATTAGCATATCACATTACCATCATCCTTCTGACTCCAATGAATAATTCTCACTCTGGTGGCTGAACAGACCCTTGGCTAGAGGGGCAGACTGAGTCAGGACTATAATATTAATTATTCATTAGAAGTTCCATCTCTCTGAGCCCCACAATGCCTTAAGCCTCTCAGATGGTTTCCATCTTAAGTACAGTAGGTTACCTTCAGTTTTTTCTCCTTCTCATGCACAATGCTACGGATGATGTTCAATACGGTGAAAGTAAAGGCCAGCACAAGAAGCAGAGGCATCGTGAATTGTGCAACATTGAGGAAATGATCCTTTATGAAAGGTGGGTAAGGAAACCTCTTCACAACTAAGGTGATTTTGTCAAATAACTTGTTGGCAGCTTCTGGCGCGTGGTACCTCATGATAGCTTTGTCCACAGCATGCTGCACTGCCAGAAATCCTTCTTTGATATATCCTAAATGAGAAAAAGAATGATGAGGATCATGACAGGTACAAAGCTGCCAGCCATTGAAATGGCTCACAGAACAAGGTAAGTGGTGTGAAGGAAACACCCACAGCTGGGAAACACCCACTCTATGCTGAACACATTTTCCTTCATTTCTGAACTGTTCTTCTAATGGTCTTCCACCTTCTGGCACTCAGAGAACTGGTTCTACTGTGATGACACTGCACCCTGATCATTCTTCCCAGTACTGAACAGACCTTCTCCTCTACTACCTGGCACAGTGATCCTGAGGGAGGATCAGAATTCTCACAGATTCCCTAACCTACACCCCCACTGCTACATGCAGACTCTTCCTCTGTTACTGGACTGAAGAGAACACATTGGGAAGTAAGGTACAAGAAGACTGGAAAGGTTGGAGGGGACCAGGCTATACTTAGATTCTCTGTATTATTATTTTTATTACACTAAACTCTGTAAAGAATGTGTTTAAATTTTTTACATTTATTTAAAATTTCTCTGTGTCCTAGCACATGGTCTATTTTTGTAAAGCTACTATGTAGCATCAAGATATAATTATATTCTTTAATGTTCCCTTTCAGAGGATGCTTTCAAATCTAACTTCTCTCACAGTTTGTTCAGTACTCTATTTAACTTCTCTAACAGTTTGTTCAGTACTCTATTTTTCTTTCTGGTTATCTTTCTGTTAGATTTATCTAGTTCTGAAACAAGCCTTAACATCCCCTATGATTACTATTACTCTGTCTTTTTGCAATTCAGTTAACTTATCCCCTATGAATTTAGATACTTTGCCATTAGGTTCACACACACTTAATAATGATATTGTTTTCACTGTCAATGGTATCGTTAAGGATAATTTAGATTCCTTGATTATCTCTTAAGACTGTAAATACTTATTTTTGCTTTGCTTGACAACATGATTATAACTTTTGCTCTTTTTGGAATCTCCTCATACACAGTAAATATTGTTCTAGCTTCTCATTTTTTATGTCCCAATTTTTAGGATAGTTTATTGTATGCTTATCAAACCATTATATTTTGTTTTCTTAGCCATTTTGCATTTTCTTTAATTTTACCCCAATTATTTGACCCCATGACTTCAGTTATAATCTCCACAGAGAAGCCTACAAGAGGCTATATATTTAGTTCTAGTTTTTCTGGTCTCTTCCCTAAGCTCCAGTTCTTCACCTCTAGCTCTCTATTGGACACTTTAATCTGGATATACTGAAGGAATATCAAACTAAACATGTCCAAAACAGAACTCATTTTCCCCCAAACCCATCCTTTTATGTATTTCAATTCTTCTATTCTATCCTTCCTGATTACAGAGTTTCCTAACTTCCAAGTCACCCTTGAGAGCTTAGCCTTTTACCCCACATATCTGAACTCTTGCCAAGTCTTATCAATTCTACTTCTATAACCTTTTATTATCCTTCACTTTTTCTCCATTCACAAGGCTACCATCCTAGTTCAGGGCTCTTATCATCTTTGTTGCAATAGTCTGATAATTTGTCTCTGATGAAAAGAAGGTTGTGATATGTCTTAAGAGGAAATATATATATGTAATGAGCTTTATTCAAGCATGAGTTAACAAATCAATAATTTGGTACATCCAGAATAAGGAAGAGGAAATTCAAATATTGTACACGAGGATACTTTGGAAAGTGTTAAAGTAAAGGTCAGTAGAGGTTCATAGTGAAGAGATCAAATTGATTCTGTATCATTTGATAATTGATCCTACTCTTTATTACTGCCCCATTTTATATGATTGCTCAAGCCACATTTCATTGTCTCTCTGCTAATGAGCTAAATTTAGAAGTTCAGTTCTCTTGCTGATAATTGTTTTATTTTAGGTGGACACCAGGGAATCTGGTCTACTACCTTTGCACCAACAAGCTATCCTTCAAGGATTTCTAGTTTGTGATCCAAAGAAGTCTTGTCCACTATCTCTAACCTTGAGGAGGACTCAAACAATGAACATTTCTTTATCACAGAAGGAAAAGAGGGGGCTGTTGCTAGCTCCTTCTTCCCAATTTCCAACCAATTGTGTTAGAATCATGTCCTCACTCCCATGATGCTGCCAGCCCTGTCATCAATTGAATTATTTTCCTCATCAACCCAGGTTTTCTTTTTTCTATACTTATAAAAAGTTACTGTGCCTCCTCTTCTGCATCACTGGCCTAACTGAGGTAGCCATTTGGCCCACTTTATTAATCATGCATTGCTAATAATTGAGAAAACTCTTATTTTGAATTTCAGTGTACTTTTATTTAATTCTATGGGCTCAGGAGAAGAGTGAGGTTGGTGACTTTGCACAGCCCTCCCTTACTCAAATCAAACTCAACTGCAAGTCATGTCATCAACTTGATGTCATGGTCCTCTTTGAGAACCAAGGACAAACACAACTGGTTGAGTGAGTAGCAGCTTCTTTCCCCTCCCCTCCTCTGGTGTTCTGCTGAGAGGAAGGTAAACTCCATAACCAAAAGCTACTTTTCTTCCTTTGGGTTTACTGGCTACATTTCTTGCTAAAAGATCAAGCCTTAAACCCAACTCACTCTGGAGCTCATAGACTGGAAAATAAGACCCCATCCACCTAGCACAGAGTGAATGTAATAACTAAATAGTAATTGTTTCTCTTTTACCCAGGAACCCTGAGGGTCTTCCCATCCCAGTTTGATGTTTTCTCTTCTTCTTCTTTTTTTTTTTTTTGATTAGAGGGATCATCCCATGAGTAATTTAAAGAAGCCTATTCATTGAATGGCAGTGTCTCACTCAGAGTGAGAATGGGATAAGACTTAGTCTGAAAGGGTCAGGGTCTCACATTGCATCCTAGACCATCTGAATATCAGGCCACTGGACCTAGATGGCTCAGGAGAAGAAAGTGAGGTTGGTGACCTTGCACAGCCCTCCCTCACTCAAAGTCAACTGCAAATCATGTCATCATCCTGACATCATGGTCCTCTTTGAGAATGAAGGACAAACACAACAACAACAATTTAATTCTATTGAGACATCAGAAATACACACTGTTATTTTCCTTAGGAACAAAGGTTCAGTATTCATGAATTCAGTGTTCAGTGATGTTACTGAACATAACTACCTTGAATAATGAGAATCAGTTCTCTCTGTCTCTCTCCATATGTATGCACACAAACATATACATATATATGTGTATACATTCACATAATAGACATACACATTACATTCCCATCCCAACATATCTCACTTCCCACTTACAGCAAGTAAAAAGCAGGATGGAGAGTGTTAATATATGGTGCAATTATTAACAATAATAATAGCTAACATTTATGTAGCCTATTATGTTCCAGGCACTATATTAAGCACTTCACAAATATTATCTTATTTGATCCTCACAACAACCCTGGGAGGTAGACACTATTACTAATCATATTTTACAGATGACAAAACTGAGCCAAGCTGAGGTTAACTGCCTTACTCAGGACCACACAATAGTAAGTGTCTGAAACCACATTAGAATTCGTCTTGCTGACTCCAGGGTTAGTGCTCTACATCCTGTACTGCTTAGCTGCCCCATCACTTGTACTAGGAAAATAAATAAAGTCATTGTATGATTTTTCTATTTTCTTTTTAAAAAATATTTATTTAAGTTTGCAACATTCATTTCCACAAAATTTTCTCCTCATCTCTCCCCTCCCCCCACCCCAAAATGCTGAGCATTCTGATTACCTCTTCCACCAATCTGCCCTCCCTTCCCTTATCCCCATCTTCTCTTTTGTCCTGTAGGGCAAGGTCAACTTCTATACCCCATTATCTGTATTTCTTATTTCCCAGTTGTATGCAAAAACAATTCTCAACATTTGTCCCTAAAACTTTTGAGTTCCAATTTCTCTTCCTTCCTCTCTCCTCACTCATCCCCACTGAGAAGGCAAGCAATTCCATATAGGCTATACATGTGTAGTTTTTCAATTGACTTCCATAATAGTCATGTTGTATAAGATTAACTATATTTCCTTCCATCCTATCCTGCCCCTCACTTCTTCTATTTTCTCTTGACATTGTCCCTCCCCAAGAGTGTTTACTTTTAATTGCTCCTTCCTCCCATTTGCCTTCCCTTCCATCTTCCCCCCATTCTCCCCTACTTTCTTGTAGTGTAAGATAGGTTTTCATATGAAATTGAGTGTGCATATTATTCTTTCCTTGAGCCAAATGTGATGATCACTTTTTCCCTCTCACCTCTCCCCTTTTCCCCTCCATTGCAAAGGCTTTTTTCTTGCTTCTTTTATGACAAATAATTTGCCCCATTCCATTTTTCCCTTTCTCCTCCCAATATATTTTTCCCTCACCCCTTCCTTAATTTTATTTTTTTAGATATGCTCCCTTCCTATTCAATTCACCCTGTGCTCGCTCTCTCTCTCTCTCTCTGTGTAATCCCACCAAATACCCAAATACTGAGAACAGTTTCAAGAGTTACAAATATTATATTTCCATATTGGAAACTTTAGGAACTTTAGTAAGTCCCTTATGATTTCTCTTTACTGTTTATCTTTTCATGCTTCTCTTGATTCTTGTATTTGAAAGTCAATTTCCATTCAGCTCTGGTCTTTTCATCAAGAATGCTTGAAAGCCCTCTATTTCATTGAGAGACCATTTTCCCCCCTGAAATATTATACTCAGTTTTGCTGGGTAGGTGATTCTTGGTTTTAATTCTAGTTCCTTTGACTTCTGGAATATTATATTTCAAGCCCTTCAATCTCTTAATGTAGAAGATGAGAGAGCTTGTGTTATCCCCAAATTGTGTTATACTTGAATTGTTTCTTTCTAGCTGTTTGCAGTATTTTCTCCTTGACCTGGGAACTCTGGAATTTGGCTACAATGTTCCTAGGAGTTTCTCTTTTTGGATCTCTTTCAGGAGGTGATTGGTGAATTCTTTCAATATTTATTTTACCCTCTGGTTCTACAAAACCAGGGCAGAGTTCCTTAATAATTTCATGAAAGATGATGTCTAGGCTCTTTTTTTGATCATAGTTTTCAGGTAGTCCCATAATTTTTAAATTGTCTCTCCTGGATCTATTTTCCAGGTCAGTTGTTTTTTTTAATGAGATATTTCACACTATCTTCCAGTTTTTCATTCTTTTGGTTTTGTTTTGTAATTTCTTGGTTTCTCATAAAGTCATTAGCTTCCATTTGTTCCATTCTAATTTTTAAAGAACTATTTTCTTCAGTGAGCTTTTGAACCTCCTTTTGCATTTGGTTAATTCTGCTTTTTAAAGCATTTTTCTCCTCATTGACTTTTTGGAACTCTTTTGCCATTTGGATTAGCCTATTTTTAAAAGTCAGCAGGTTATTTTCACCGGCATTTTTTTGGGGTCTCCTTTAGCAAGCTGTTGATTGACTTTTCATGATTTTCTTGCATTGCTCTCATTTCTCTTCCAAATTTTTCCTCCACCTCTCTTATTTGATTTTCAAAATCCTTTTTGAGCTCTTCCATGGCCTGAGACCATTGCATATTTATTTTGGAGGTTTTGGAGGCAGAAGCCTTGACTTTTATGTCTTTCCCTGATGGTAAGTATGATTCATCCTCATCTGAAATGATGGGAGAAAATACCTGTTCACCAAGAAAGTAACCTTCTATAGCCTTATTTTTTCCCCCCTTTTTTGGGCATTTTCCTAACCAGTTACTTGACTTTTGAGTCTTTTGTCAAGAGGAGGGTATATTCTGGGGACCTGTAAGATCTCAGTTCCTCCAAAGTGGCACAATCAAGCCTGCACACTGGTCTGGGAGCAACCAGAAACTTTTGTGCCCAGAATCTGTGAATAGTAGAATTTCCTCTCCACAACCACCTCACCTCCAGTTCTGCCACACCAGCACTCAGTGCTGAGATTCAGATCAGCTGCTCAATTCCCCCAGGGGCTTTAAGCTGAGTACTCCAACAATGGACCACCACCACCTGAGGCCAAAGCTACTGGGGGACCCTGCTAAAAAAGTCCTCTCACTGACCTTTGGCCCCTGTGGGTTGAGGGATCTGTGGAACTTCCACTGCTACTGGAGATTCCACCCCCAAGGCCTGCTCTGGTCCTGCTCCTCTCAGTGCTGTGTGACCAAGGCTGGGCTGCACTCTGCTCCATGTCCTGTGCAACAGACCTTTCCCATTGCCCTTCCAGGTCACCCTAGGCTGGAAATCTCCTTCACTCTGTCATTCTGTGGCTTCTGCTGCTCTAGAATTTGTTGAGAATCATTCTTTATAGGTATTTCATGGGCTGTGGGGGAAGAGCTAGAATATGTGTGCCTTTCTACTCCACCATCTTGGCTTTGCCCTCTATTTTCTAAAGAACAAAATACATCAACATTACATTTCTAAGTGTGATTCCTTCACTGGCCCCTGAAGTGATAGAAATGAAGTTTAAAAAAATGTAACTGGGGGTGGAGTTAAGATGGTAGAGTAGAAGGATGGCTCTGCTCTAGCTCTACCCCTATAGCTCATAAAATACTTGCAAGATTGACTCTAAACAAATTCCAGAGCAGCAGAAGACACAAAACAACAGAATGAAAGTGATTTCTAGCGCAAGACAGCCTGCAAGGCTGACAGGAAAGGTGTATAGCACTGGGCTCTGAGTGGAGCACAGCCTACCCTTGGTCACATGGTGCAACAGGGACAGAACTAGAGCAGGTTTCAGGGTACAGAATCACGGATAGTAGCTGCAGTTCCCAGATTTTTCAATCCACAAATGCCAAAGACAGCTTCAAAGGTCAGTAGGAAAGCTCTTTCACCTGGGTTAGAGGGGACAAGTGTCTCGCCACAGGCTTGGTCTGAGGGCAGCACCAGCATCCACTTTTGGAGACCTCGGAATAAAGACTCTGGGGGAATTGAGCATCCCTTTGGGATCTCAGTCCTGAGTAGCAATCCTGGGGTGAGGTAGAGTACTGGTGTGGTGGAGTTGGTGGAGGTTCTGGAGAGGGAGTCCTGCTAACAGACCAGAGTGTAGGTGAGGAGAGGAATAAACTCCTCTCCCTTGATTTTGCCACCTTGGAGGAACTGAGAACTTACAGGTCCGTAAAGTACACCCTCCACTTGACAAAGGACTCAAAAGTCAAGTAACTGGCTGGGAAAATGCTCAAAAAATGGGAAAAAATAAGACTGTAGAAGGTTACTTTCTTGGTGAACAGGTATTTTCTTCCATCCTTTTGGAAGAGGAAGAAGACCTCAAAGTCAAGGCTTCTACATCCAAAACCTCCAAAATAAATATGCAATGGTCTCAGGCCATGGAAGAGCTCAAAAAGGATTTTGAAAATCAGTAAGAGAGGTGAAGGAAAAATTGGGAAGAGAAATGAGAGCAACGCAAGAAAATCATGAAAAGCCAGTCAACAGCTTGCTAAAGAAGACCCCAAAAAATGCTGAAGAAAATAATATCTTTAAAAATAGAATAACCCAAATGGCAAAAGAGGTCAAAAAGACAATGAGGAGAAGGATGCTTTAAAAAGCAGAATTAACCAAATGGAAAAGGAGGTTCAAAAGTTCACTGAAGAAAATAGTTCTTTAAAAACCAGAATGGAGTAGATGGAAGCTAATGACTTTATGGGAAACCAAGAAATTACAGAATAAAACCAAAAGAATGAAAAAATAGAAGACAATGTGAAATCTCTTACTGGAAAAACAACTGACCTGGAAAACAGATCCAGGAGAGATAATTTAAAAACTATTTTTCTGCCTGAAAACCATGATCAAAAAAGGAGCCTAGACATCATCTTCCAAAAAATTATCAAAGAAAATTGCCCTGATATTCTAGAACCAGAGGGTAAAATAAAAATGGAAAGAATTCACCAATCGCCTCCTTAAAGAGATCCCAGAAGGAAAACTCCTAGGAATATTGTAGCCAAATTCCAGAGATACCAGGTCAAGGAGAAAATATTACAAGCAGCCAGAAAGAAATAATTCAAGTATTGTGGAAATACAATCAGGGCAACACAGAATTTAGCAGTGCCTACACTAAGGGATCAAAGGGCTTAGAATACAATATTCCAGGGGTCAAAAGAGATAGGATTAAAACCAAGAATCACCTACCCAGCAAAACTGAGTATAATACTTCAGGGGGAAAAATGGAATTTCAATGAAATAGAAGACTTCCAAGCATTTTTGTTGAAAAGACCAGAACTGAATAGAAAATTTGACTTTCAAATACAAGAATCAAGAGAAACATGAAAAGATAAACAGAAAATAGAACCCATAAGGAATGCATTAAAGTTGAACTGTTTGCATTCCTACATGGAAAGATGTTATTTATAACTAATGAGACCTTCTCATTATTAGGGTAGTTAGAGGGAATACATATATATATATATATATATATATATATATATATATATATATATATATATATATGTAGGTATATTTGGGCATGTATGTATATGTATATATTATATATGTATTGGTATGTATATGTACATGTGTGTACGTGTACATATATATATATATATATATATATATACATGCATACATACACATAGACAGAGGGCCAGAGTGAGCTGAATATGAAGAGAGAACACCTAAAAAAATAAAATTTACTGCTGAACGGCTGTACTAAAAGTAAGAGAAAGGGAGAGGCAGAATATAGCAAATCATCTCATATAAACAAGGGAAGAAAGAGCTTTTACAATGGAGGGGTAGAGGGGGAGATGAAAGAAAATACGTGAGTCTTACTCTTATGGGATTTTGCTTAAGGAGAGAATGAGACACACTGAATTGGATAAGGAAATCTATTTTACCCTGCAGGAAGGCAAGGGGGAAGGGGATAGAAGAGGGAAGATAATAGAGGGGACAACAAATTGGGGAAAGGGATAATCAGAAGCAAACACTATTGCGTTTGGGAGAGAATGGAATAAATGGAGGGCAGCATAGGACAAAGGGTAATGTGGTTAGTCTTTTACAACATAACTATTATGGAAGTGCTTTGCACTGTTACTCATATATGAGCTATACTGAATTGCTTGTTTTTTCCCAATGAGAGTGGATAGTGGGGGAGGGAGAGAATATGGAACTCAAAAGTTTAAGAATGAATGTTAAAAATTGTTTTAGCATACAAATGGAAATTAAGCTACACAGGCAATGGAGTTTAGAAATCTATTTTGCCCTATAGAAAAATAGAGGGTAAGGGGGATATAAGAAAGGTGGGTAATACAAGGGAGGACAGATCGGAGGAAGGGGTGAATCGGTTGCATGCTGTCCTGGGGTGGAGGGTGGGGAGAGATGGGGAGAAAATTTTGAATTCAAATTCTTGTGGAAGTGAATGTTAAGAACTGAAAATAAATAAATTATATATTAAAAAAAACAAAAATAAATAAATAAATGATGTCTCTTAAAAAGGCCTATCTACCAAAAATAAAATAAAATGAAAAATAAAAAAATGGATCTGCCACTCAAATAAGATTGGTCAATAAACAGATATACTATTATTCAAATAAGGAAGCATAAGATTCTCCTTACCAGGATCTCCCCCATCAGAAGATAAAGCTTCCCTGGGCCCTAATGGCGGAAAGATTGGAAAAAGTGTGCTAGTGTGCCAGCCTGTTGTTGTTTTTCTAAAAAGAATCCTCGAGACCTGATGGTTCCGTGGAGAGAGATTAAAGCGCAGACGATACTTAACCTAGGAAGAGAAAATACAAAAGTGCCTGTAACATGCTGAAACTCAGAAAAACAAATCAGAAAGAAAACATTTAAAACTTATATGAGAAACTACTTTTGACTGGGATCAAGAGTAAAAGGCTTACTATAGGAAGTCTAAGTGAATCAATGAGGATTATCCCTGTCAGAGAATGATAGTAACCACACCCTGACACAAACAAATTCACTTATATCTGCCTCAGTGGTAGAGATAGTAGGCTACCTATGCTATTTCCCTCCAACATCACAATTTATTTTTCAGAGGCACTTCATGTTTGAGGCCCCCATAGACAAATAGATAGCCACTCCAAAAAATATTAGTGATTCCCTGGCACCCACCCTAAAATAAGAACCATGCTTGAAATAGTCACCTACATACAAAAACGTCCTTATCCCTTTTCCATAAAAAAGCCTGAACCTAAAATGTTGAGAGATGACAACTAATTCTAGACTCAGGATTTGTCTCACTAGTAGAGCAATTGAACACAGGTGATTCTGGATAGACATGGATACCAACATCCATTTTCACAGTACAATAGAGCTAGCAAGTAGCTTGAGAGATTCTCCATTCTCCATTGTCAGTCTTGTTAAATAGTTTGATAGCTCAAAGCCACAGTATGAAATATTTATGTAAATCTTTGAGAATTAGCTACTTATCCAATGTCTGATTTTGAGTTTGATAGTCTGAAGTAAGTAAAAGCAGTGGCAAACTAGATGATTTGGGAAGCCCTTCTAATTAATACTAACTAGAGCTTTAGGTATGACTTTCTCACCTTAAGTGGCAAGGGGTCATCACTTCTGAGGAAACTGTGGTCAAAAGCAATGGCAGCCATCACATTTGTAGAGTTATCATCATATTTAATGTAGTTGTTAAACTCCTCATTTGAGAGAAAGCCTCGAACTGTGGAGAAAGAAAATTCAAGTAGTAACCTGTTTGTTTCACTAGAGCAATGTTTTCCTTCTACTTGTAGAGGTGTGGGAGTTTCAGCCTATTTCACAGCCAAGGAAGATGAAATTTCACAGCCTTAGAGGCTTTATACAACTTTCTCTTCAAAAGACAATATTTCATTTGGAAAAAAAGGTGGAGCATAGTAGTGGTTGGCCAAACCAAGTTTAATCATATAGAAAGCACTGACAAGTTCAGGTTTCCTCTGTAAAAGCTTTCCAGTGTGTTCTTGACAATTTTCAAGAAGTTCCATCTTGAAAAATTTCTTTGTGAAAATTGCTCAGAGGGAATCCTGTTTTTCTGATAGAAATAAGTGTTCCCTGGGAATAAAGTTCATCAACTCCAATCTCATAGCTTATTTAATCATACTCTCAAAACTATCAGGAAAACTTCTAGCATCCAATATATAGCAGAAGTAAATGAAAGAAATGAACTTTTCCTATGCTGAGGAGGTCAATTAAACTTCTTTTCCCAAAATCAACCCAAAATGTATTTTTTTGGGAGACTAATACGACATATTTATGAAGGATGCTTCAGACAGAAACCTTCCTGCATTTGATCCTAGTCAATTCTACTATCAACACTGTTTAATAAGTAACCTTAAGAGCACAGCTTTGAGATACTTTGCACCCCTACAGTCAATGGTTTAGTATGTAAAACCACTTTTTTATATAGTAATATATGCGGTATAACAAATCTTAGTATGGGAACAATATATATCTTCATATATATATATACATATATATCTTTATATCTATATCTATCGATACCTCTCTATATATCGGTATCTGCATCTATCTATTAACTTTAGAATCCAATTTGTAGAACCTTAATACATTTGCCTATCCAGTTAAAATCTCATGCCAACCAAAACAATTTCTCATAGCCTTCAGCTCTTAAGAAAATCAGGGTCCCTTATGCGAATGGACAACAAATACAGTCCCTTCAAATTCTCCCAAGCAGTCACTTGACATTCTTAGGTTATTTGCTCAATACATGGGTTCTAGAAATAGGACCTTCTTCACTTCTAGTGACACCCCAGTCCTATCCATTACCCAGTTTATCCTACTACTTTTCTTTTTTATCCTACTACTAATTCAGTTCTCTCTTTTGAATTGCAAGGGAGATTGTTTTTTACTGTCATTTAATATGTCTTTCTCCTCCTCCCCCTCCTCTAAACTGAACAAAATATATGAATAAAATCCTCATAATAAGCATGCAAAGTCCAGAAAAACAATTATTATATTGGTCATCCCCAAACATATATGTCTCACTTAGCATCGTAATTCCATCAACTCTCTGGAGGGAGTGAGGAAGTATATTTATTTTACCTTCAGTCTTCCAGAATTGTGGTTTAACACTGCATTGATCAGAGTTCAAAAGTATCTAAGCCATTTTTTTCTATTATGTTTCCCTAGTTTTGCTCACTTCACTGAATCAATTCATAGAGGACTTCCTAGATTCTTCTGAAATTACTGACATAATTTTTTTATGTCATAATACATTTATATATCACAATTTGTTCAGCCATTCATCAATAGGATAGTAACCTTTGGTTTCCAGTTTGGGGCTACCATGAAAAGAGTCACTACAAATTTTTTTTATATCTAGGTTCTTTTCTTGTTTTCTTTGATTTCTTTAGGGATAAGCCTAGTAGTGGTAATGTTGGATCAAAGGATATGTACAGTTTAGTAACTCTGAGATGACTGTTCAGTTGTTTTCAGTGGTATGCAAGTTCTCATGACCCCATTTGAGGTTTTTTGGCAAAGATACTGGAATAGTTTGCCATTTCCTTCTCTAGTTCATTTTACAGATGAGGAAACTGAGGTAAACAGGGTTAAGTGACTTGCCCAATCCCACACAGTTAGTATTTGAGACCAGATTTGAGGAAGATGAGTCTCCTTGAGTCCCGACTCAGCACTTTATCCACTGCACCACCTGGCTGAAACATAGTTTCCAACTGCTTTTAAGAATAGCTGAATCAATACACAGCTCCACCAGCAGAGCACTAGTGTGCCCATTTTTCTGCAGCCCCTTTGAAATTGTCATTTCCTTCTTCTGTCATCTTTGCCAATGTGATGAGTGAGAGGTAAAACCTTACAACTGTTTTAAGTTTTACTTCTCTAATGATCAGTGATTTGAATAATTTTTTCAAATGTTTGTTGATTAAAATTTAGATTTCTTCCTTTGAAAATTGCCTGTTCATAGGCTTTGACCATTTATTTATCTATTAGGAATGCTCTTAATCTTAAATGTTTTCATCTGCTTCTTATACAAATCTTGAATATGAGATTTTATCAGAGAAACTTACTACAAAACTTACCAGTTTCTTGTTGCCTTTCCAGGCAGACTTTTTTTAAGTTTCCTAGGACAAGTTACCCTAACTTCTTCTGTAGAGTCATCAATTGTTTGATTTTTCTTGGTGTTCAGATATCCTGCTACCAGAGACCTCTCTTCCCTATTGATATTTCAATCAACTTTTGACTCACAGAATTAACTTTTCCCAAAACCATATTTTCAATTGTATAACAATTTTGACTATAGGAGAAAAAGGACAGAAGTGTAATACGCGTAAAAGTGAGGAAAAGGGCTGTTTAGCAAAAAGAACAATTTTTCACTAGCAAAGCTTTTATATAATATTTCATTAATACCAGAGAATGAATTAATCAAAAGGCTATTACAACTTAGATTCAATGGAAAGAGCTCTATCTTTGGAGTCTGAGGTACTGGGTTCAAATTCCAACTTCTAATATTTAGCACCTGTGTGACTTTGAACAAGTCCCTGAACTTCACTCAATATGTAAAAATGAAAGGTTTATACCAGATAGCCTCAGAGGTCCTATGTTCTTTATATATAATCTCACAAGATAAGACTTTAATATCAATAACCTAAACAGCAATGCAATATTAAATATTAAAATTTGCTATAAGAAAGTCAAAATGAAGCCACCTGTTTGTAATGTTCTCCCAACTAGAGTAAGTTGCAATAGATAACTTAACACGTACTTGGCCTCATAAACGGAGGAAGAAAAAGAACAAGGACAAATACCTAAATATGCTAACGCTTTTTTAGCATGGCCAAAGAAGGTGAGTGTATTCTTGGAACAAATCTTTTAACATAAGAGAACAAAGAAAAAGTATTAGGAAATTAAGGTGGTATAAAATCAAAAGGAATCAAATAAAAGCAAGAGAAAGACCATTTCCATTTCCTCACTTAACCCTGCCTCCAGGAGGCCCAAGAAGAATCAAAGGCAACCAGATTACCTCCTCAAGGCACAAGAACTCTTTCACTTTCCTGTCTCAATAAGTGGGCCCCATTTATATATCTTACCAAGGATCCTCACCAACTAAGTTTCAACTCCAATGTACATAAAGATACTTTTTCTATAAAGATACCCTCTTTGAACATGGTATGTATTCTGATATAAGCAGGGCTAAGAAATCTTTTGATCTTAATTTCAAACCCAAGTAACATTCAGTTCACAAAGATATACTTATAACAAGCTGGGAATTAGAGGTTTTAATTATAAGGTTCATATATAAGTCAAAATACTTAAGAATAATATATTTTAATAAAACCATGTTCCATAAAGCCACTATCTTCCCCTCTAGTTTCTCACCTTTGAAATTGATCTTCAAGGTCTTTTTCACCTCCTCGGTAATCTGCTTCACAACATCACTATTGGAAGGAATATAAACCAGCTCCCATTGACCAGTCTCAGGAGGATTTTGGAAAAATACGGGTAGTTCTTCAATGACGAGATCATCATACCGGATAGAATCAATTTTTTCTGACTTAATAATCAGGCGAAGCCAAATTAAAATTCCCATAAACAGCAATGGCAGTAGTATTTCCAAGATTGTTACTTTGATGTTCCGTCTCTACAAAAGAAATGAAAACTCTATGTTAATCCAAGGAACACGACATGTACAAGAGATACAATAAGCATCTTCCCTTGAGAAGTCCTCTTCTCCCTTAAACCTCCTTAATGCAAGTATTTCCCAACATCTCCTAGTCTTCTTCCTCTTGACATTGTCCGTTTTGGCAATCTCATTCCCAACTATGGATTCAACTATCATCTCTATGTGAATGACTCCCAAAACTATCTTCTCATTCGACTTATTGTTATGAATTTCCAACTACCTAGATGACCTCTGCACCTAGTTAACATGACAACATCATACACTCAAAACATCATCTTCTGGCCATCACCTATAGTACATCAACAATTTACTCATTTCTACTGATGGCAATACCATTTGTTTCCCCTTAGGAATCCAAGTTTAAAACTCACAACTGGGCTTCCAGGAGCCAAAATGGTGGAATAAGAGGTAAGTCACTCTCACCCTCCCTTATTGACCTCTGAAAGCCCAGAAAATATCACCCCAGGAAAACCCCAGAACACCTAAGCCAGCAGAAAGACAGAGTGCAACAGTCTCATAGCCCAAGAAGCTTAGGGGATTAATAGGAAAGGCCCCTCTCGCTCTGGGGACAGGACAGAAGGCATCCCAGCAAGTTAGTGGCAAGTTTCCACTCAGTAAATCAGTAGGAGATCCTGAGCCCCAGGATGGTGGAGCAGGCAAACACTAACACCAAGACCCTGCCTCGCCCCCCCCCCCCCCCACCCCAGTATCTCAGCACAAGCAGTGGAATTGGTAACCACCAGCTCAGAAAACCACCACACATACCAGCATTCTCCAGCAGCCAAATCTTCAGCACAACTCCAGGAAGCACATCTCTAGGAAGCACAACTCCAGGAGGCACAGCTCCAGGCTGGCAGATTTTCTCCATTTTCTCAGCAGTAAGTGCACATTCAAGTGCAAAGTCAGGGACCAGACTCCCACCCCCACTCCAAGATTTCTATTGTTGCTGACCCCAGCTCAGTACCAAGTAAGCTGCCAACTCCCTACAGGCTCCAGTTGCTAGCACCTGAGGACCCAGCACACAAAGTCAGTAACCAAGTCCCAGGTTCCCAGCACAAGAAACTTGGATCAGTGGCCCTTGTGCTGCAGCAGGAGAGCTCAACTTGAAAAGCCAGAAAATAGGCAAGCACTATCAACAAAAAGCAGAAACGGACAATGACCAGTGATTCTTATTATGGGGACAGAGAAGATCAAGGCACAAATTCAGAAGAGGACAACACTGTCAATATACCTACATCCAAAACCTCAAAGAGGAATATGAACTGAAATAAGGGAGGATTTTCAAAGTCAAAGAAGAAAAATTGAGAAAAGAAATGAGAGGTATGTAAGAGAGAGTCCATAGCTTGGAAAAGGACAAAAATTGACTGTAGAAAACAAGTCCTTAAAAAAATACAGTTGGACAAAAGTCCTTAAAAAATACAGTTGGACAAATGGGAAAAAAAATCACTGAAGAAAACAACTCCTTAAAAAGTGGAATTGACCAAATGGAAAAATGAGGCACAAAATCTGATAGAAAAAAACAACTCATTAAAAATTAGAATTGGGAAAGTGGGAGCTAATGACTCTATGAGATATCAAGAATCAGTCAAACAGAAATAAAAAATTAAAAAATAGAAGAAAATGTAAAATACCTCATTGATAAAACAACTGACTTGGAAAATTGATCCAGGAGAGACAATTTTAAAATTATTGGTTGACCTGACCATGATTTAAAAAAAGAGCCTGGACAGAATCTTTCAGGAAAATGACAAGTAAAACTGCCCTGAGGTCCTAGAATCAGAAGGTAAAGTAGTCACTGAAAGAATCTACCAGGCATCTCCTGAAAGAGATCTCAAATTGAAAACATCAAGGAATATTGTAGACAAATTCCAAAATTACTGGATCAAAGAGAAAATACTGCAAGCAGCCAGAAAAGAACAATTTAAATATTATGGAACCACAGTGAGGATTACACAGGACCTTGCAGTTTCTACATTAAAAGATCAGAGGACATGGAATACAATATTCCATGAGGCATAGGATGATACCAAGGATCAACTACCCAGCAAAATTGAGCATAATCTTTCAGGGGAGGAGATGGACATTCAACAAAATAGGGGACAACTTCCAAACCTTCCTGATAAAAAGACCAGAGCTCAACAGAAAGTCTGGTCTTCAAATACAAGACTGAAGAGAGGCATAAAAAAGTAAACAGGAAAGAAAAAAAAAAACATGTTATTGATAAGAGCAAGCTGTTTACATTCCTATAAGGAAAGATGACACTTGTAACTCTTGAGAACTGTATTGTTATTATGACGTTTAAAAGGGGAATACATAGACAGAAGACAGAAGGGTATAAGTTAACTGATATGATGATAAAAAATCTAATTTAGTGATGAAAAGGGATTGTACTGGGAGAAGATGAAAGGAAGAGGCAGACAAAGGCAAATTACATCACATGAAAAGCACCAAAACTTATTATAGTAGAGGGAAAGAAGGGAGGGAGATGAGTATTGTTTGAACTTTACTCTTATAAGATTTGGCTCAAAGAGAGAATAACATAATCAGTTAGGTATAGAAATCTAAAACTTACCCTACAGGAAGTGGGAGGGGAAAGGGGAAAGGAAAAGGAAGAGGTGAATAGAAGAGAAGGAAGAAGTAGTAAGGGTAAAGAGGAAGAAAAGGGAGGGGGCAAATAGAAAGGAGGGGAGACTGATGGGGGCAATGGTTGAAAGCAAAACTCTAGTGAGGAGGGAAAGGGAGAAAGGAGAAAGAAAAACCATATCGGGGGGAATAGGATGGAGAGAAAATCACAGATAGTAATCATAACTATGAATGCGAATGGGATGAACTCTCTCATAAAACAGAAGTAGGTAGCAGAGTAGATTAAGAACCATAATTCCATAATATATTTATATTTGAAGCAGAGGGATACACACAGAGTAAAGGTAAAGGGTTAGAACAGAGTATATTATGCTTCAGCTAAAATAAAAAAAGCAGGGGTAGCAAAATTGATCTTAAACAAAACAAAAGCAAAAATAGATCTATTTAAGAGATAAGGAAGGAAACTACATCCTGCTAAAAGGTACCATAGACAATGAAGCGATATCATTGCTAAACATATATGTACTAAGTGGTATAGCATCCAAATTCTTAGAAGAGAAGTTAAGGAAGTTACAGAAAGAAATAGATAACAAAACTATACTAGTGGGGGACCTCAACCTCCCACTCTCAGAATTAGATAAATCTAACCACAAAATAAAGAAGAAAGAAGTTAAGGAGATGAACAGAATTTGTAAAAGTTAGATATGGTTGATCTCTGGAGAAAAATGAATGGAGATAGGAAGAAATATGCCATTTTCTCAACAGTAAATGGCACCTACACAAAAAATGACCATGTATTAGGGCATAAAAATCTCACAATCCAATGCAGAAAGGCAGAAATATTGAATGCATTCTTTTCAGATCATGATGCAATATAAATTACATCTAATAAAGGGCCACGAAAAGATATACTACTAAAAATCAAAACTCACACTCGCCTTTGCTTTCTCCTTTACATTCATGTGAACTAGTGCAAAGAGGAAATTGTATTGGAATCTGAAAGACTCAGGTTTCACTTCCTGCTATATTCCTTTTCCTAACTATGTGACTTTGGGAAAGTCACTTAACTTCTTTCACATTTAGTTTCACCTATAAAACAAGAATCATACCATTTACCCCTCACAGAGTTGTGGAAATTAACATATGCATAAATTGTAAAGTACAAAACAAAGTTATTATCACAATACCAAACTACCAAATCCTGTAGGATCTTCCCCCAAAGTTTTCACATATATTCCTTCTTTGTTCCTTCTGTCTGGAATACTTTCCCCTGTATCTGTCATGACCTTATTCATCATTCAAGGTCCAGTTTGAGTATCATCCAGGGTTCTCAGATTTTCCTTTTTTAAGCCACAAATGATCTCTTCCTGCCCTAAACTGACATGGCATATCTATAATACTATCTTATACTCTAGTTATCTTTGTGAATACTTTATCTGGCTGACTAGATCATAAACTCTTTGAAGGCAGAAAATGTCTGTATCTTACTCATTTTTGTAACACCTGAAGCATCTATCAGTGTTTTCATCACAGAAAGATCATGGTAAATGCTGAATAGTTAAGTCAATGAAGAGGTAAGTCTCCCTGACTTGACCTATAATAACCAGAGGTCCCTGGTCCATAAAAAGCAGCTAGAATGACCTGTTATAAATCTTCCCCTTTGGGTCAAACCCCCAGGATTTCATAGATACTTGCACCTACCTTTAAGATACAATTCTTCCATAGAAGAAGTCTAAGTTGCTTTAACAGCACCATTCGTCTATTCAGAGACAAAGCTCACCACTAGTTAGGGACTAGAGAAAAAAATTAGAATAACAAAATGTTTAATAGACAATTTGGACAAGAAAGCAATGGGAAAGGTTTTAAAACATAATGAGTTTTACCATAAAACTCTTTCTCCAAGATTGCTTACTGCTCTTGTGTTCTTTCCCACTTCCTCCAAGTAAAAGAAAGATTGAAACTAATTTTAAAACATGAAAATGGGTATTTATTTTTTCTTTTATACCCAATGAAAAATAATTCTAATATGTATCTTTCCTGGAATGGAACCTGGAAGCAGGGACATTCTGTCTCCTGTGGAAGTACTATCAGGAAGGGTATGATTTAATATGTGTTCCCTAAAATTATGGAATTTAGAAGATTTCCAGCAGCTCTATTCCACTTTGGCCCCCAAACCATCCCAGACCTCAGAATGAGTGGCAGAGGGAAATGGAATTACAATATCAGGGAAAATCCACACTTGGGAGAGGCTTTTTGCTCTGTTCTTTTTAAAGCTATGTTTTAGAGATGTTAAATGATCAAAGTAATTCCCTTCCCACATAAAGAAACCTAAATTCTCCTAGGCAAGAACATAATTCTCAGCATGCTTAAAGTAAACTTTCTATGACTAGCCTTAAAAAAGAAGGTTGGCTATTTTAGTTTCTAGATTCAAAACCCAATGAAGATTTTTTTTGGAAGTAAATTAACCTATCTAGATTAATAAGTAAAAATAGCAAATAAAATGAGGCCCTAAAACAATTAATTATCTTGATAAAATAAATAATGTTAAGGTTGGGAGAAACAGACAAAACACATAGGCAAAATATAGAAGGCATATCACATACTTGATGTATCACCTCACATAAGAATTTCTACAATTTTTCCATTGAATTTATT
The DNA here is from genome assembly GCF_028372415.1 of Notamacropus eugenii. NCBI lineage: Eukaryota > Metazoa > Chordata > Mammalia > Diprotodontia > Macropodidae > Notamacropus > Notamacropus eugenii. Next base: position 42,115,437 of record NC_092872.1, on the reverse strand, counting down.
CTGAATATTAATTATTTTATCAGACAGTTTAATTTAATGTTAAAATATATACAGGCAAGCTACACTGTTCTGTTATGTCATAAAGAGGAATATGATAAATATGCTGTACCTAGGTTTTGCTCTTGATCAAGGACAAAGTATCAAATAAAATTTACAATGTCATAAATACTATAATGATGAAACTTTGTCATTTTAGATAGTAAAATTATAGTCTTGAATACCAAAAACTGGACATAAATATACCATACACTTAATTAGATATGAAGGTATAAGTATGGCACATAAACAGTGCTACTCTACAGTATCACATGTTTGACTTGCATTTGTCAAAAACAAACATATAATTAATACTAATTTTATTGGCTTTGTAAATTATAAGAGATTTCTAAACATGACTGGGATGGCCAGATCTCTTTTTCAAAATATCTGGTCAAATTTGAGCTTGAACTTTTAGTTTTTGCTTAAAAAGTTTCTGTGTCGCAAGCCACTCTGAGTCACTGAAGATCATTTTAGTGAACTTTTGACATGAAATGGTATTCCCTTGTCAGTAACCTTTCAAACAAATGAAAACTGTGACAAAAATAAAAGTTGTCTCTGTTGGAACAATGATTTCTCCTTAGTACTTCAATGGAGCATGGAGTAATAAAAACTGGACCTGAGCTTTGATTTATACAGAGAACTCTCAGATAAAGAAACTCCCTCTACAAATGTAACAGCACCTTCTCTGCAGCTTCCTTCTATTCTTAGAGAGTTGCCTAGAACAGAAGTATCAGATTTGGGATGAACCAGACAGATTATTTCTGTTCCAAATATGTTGGGAAATGTTTAATGAAATAAATAAAAATACGATACAACATAGATAAGGTTAATTTACTAAGTCAATATGTGGCCCCCCATAGACTCATTTCTATCTGAATTTGACATCACTAGCCTATGGTATTCAGGAGTTAAGTGGGTTACTTGTGTTAAACAGACAGTAAGTACAAGAAGTAGAAACTGAACCCAGGTCTTCCTGATTTAAAAGACAGTTCTCTATCAGCAGGTACCATTAGAAAAATTCAAATAAAAAAAGAGGGAATTTCTTGCAATTTTAAAGAATTTGTAGAATTTATCAGTTCAACTTAATTACATCTTAGGGCAATTTCCATAGAAATAATCTCTGCTATTTTCTATTTTATTCCTGAAAGTCAATGGGAAAGAAGGATTTAACAAATCAATACTGAATTTCCTGAAAATTATTTCACACTATATAAGTAAAGACCTGCATTTTCTATAATACCACAGTTTTATGTTTAAATCTAACCACTCCAAAATAACATACTAAGAAATAAAGTCATAACAGAAAGAAATTAAATCTCTGACCAATACAGACTGCTCTTCAATCTCACTGGGTAGGATATCTTGTGCATCAATAGTTTGTTTTCTTCCTGTTAAAATAGGGGGAAGAAAAGCATATTTGTTCACAAATAGGTACAAAGAGAGCAAAGGTTTTACAAACTACATATGACTGACTATTTTCTATCTAGGGATGAATCAGTGTGAAGATGCATTTTCATTCAGTACTCCTCAACAAAGATTACCAATACACCAGGAGATTCAAATAAGTATTTGGCTAGTTTTATATGGCTTTTATACATTCAAACTGTCGTACCACAAGTATAAATCTTAAAACGCAGTCTGTGTATTGTTTCTCTTGTATACATACATAACATGAAAAAAATTAATTAGGTAGGAAGGTCAGTTGATATTCTTTCTTCCTACTTATTTCATTTTGAAAAATTAAACACAAAATTTCCAGACTGAGATAAAAGTACAAAATTGAAAAGACATTAATACTTTGTAGAACAGCATAATCGTGGCTTAATTGTCAAATATCTTTTTCCCTCACAGGAAAATTGGCACACAGTTCTAACACAAAACACGGTGTTCTTCAAATACTACTTTTAAATAACTCTACCTCTGGATTCAGTCATCTTATCTATTGTCTTGCACCCTAATTAGCCAATGAGATAATGATGAAAAGACCATTTTCCTGAATAAAAATAATTTTTTCCCTTTACATTTTTTTAAAAACAATATGAAAGAATTTCCGGCTGAGGGTTTCTCCTGTCACTGTAACAATAAAAAAGAAAATATTCCATTTTTATCTTGAGCTTTCAGACGTTGTTTGCTTAAAGCAGGTAAGTCACTCTTGCTGAAATCTGCAAAAACCAAATTTGGGGCATAAAACACAGTTTCAGTTTTGATCACTTAGTTCCTGAGGCAAATATCCTCACCTTTATCTTCTGTTATCTGTTTGTTAATATCATAACTCCTTCTCTTCCCCTCCTTTTCTGTAAAATTTCATTGTTCTCATCTTGCTTAGTATTCACACTGCTGAAGCTGATACACTGGGCTAACTGGCCCTTCTGTGTGATCAGCGCTGCCTGCACTCCGACAATGACAAACTGTGGTCTCTAGCGCTGTTTTGGATTGGCAGCTGAGTCTGTGGACACCTGGACATTTCTGTCATAACTCCTGACACACCAAATGGGACAAAACTAGGTTGGACTTAGTTCAAATTGTTCATTCTGAAACTCCTTCTATGTGGATAATGTAGATTTTATCTAGGGATATTTCTGAGAAGGAGAAAACAATTGGCCAATATATTTGCAGTCCCATCTAGAAATGTCAAAGATAGGCCAGTATTTTGTCTGTCTTGTTTTTGTTGTCTATTTATCTTTTGTACTTGAATAATATGTTGATATAATAATTATCCCTAAACCATTTGACTCTGGAGTGACAAGTCAAGCAGATACATCAATGCTCTGAAAAGCATGGTGCTGTGATTCAGGATTCAAAAGTAAAGACTTAGCCAAGGAACTTCACGTCTTAAAGGAAGGGGCTCTCCTTTCCTTCAGGATGAATAGGATTCTTCCAAACCCTATACCCCTTCATCTTATTTCCCACAGTCAAGTAAGCAAGAGACCTATATGTCTATCATTTGCAATTACTATACTGTCTTATCTACCCTTCCTGTCTAAATTCATGGGTAGTACTGGTCTGGTCTAATCTGACAAAAATCTCTACTAGTCAAGAGAATTCCTATCATGAATAATTGCTGCATCCTGTGCAGCAGAATTTGAACAGGTGTCACCTGTAAGGGGACAGAAGTGCATGAGGGAATAGAAGAGAACACACAGACACCAAACTGTTCAAGGCACAGCCTGGGCAGGCTCAGGAACAAGTGACTGCTCTGAACCCCTTCCAGAGTCAACTTTCACTTAGAAACTGATGTCATGGTTACATCCCAACATAAAGAGACGCAAACATACATTTCCTGGGAGAGCACACAGATATACAATGCGTAACTTTTACAACCCTTACAATATTTAACTTTTACGATTCATTGTCCTGTCTTCATGATATAGAATTCTATACAATTTACTTGGGGGATATTCTGCCCAGCTGGGTTCCCAAGGAGGCATGCTTGACCTCACAGTCATGTCCCTGCTATTGCAGGAAACATATACCTCATATACAATTTTTGCTGCTTATGAGGCTTGTGAAATCAAGCTGCAGTAGGATGGAGTCCCGCAAATAATATGATATAAAAACATAAAATACATAATAATGTAAATAATATAATATAAATCTAATGTCCATTCTGCCTTGCATAGTCAGTAACCATTATTCCTCAGGTTCTGGTAACTCTGCTCTAGTTCTGATAATTCTGGTTTGGGGCAATTTGCCTGTAGATTCAGATGCTAAATTATTCCTTATCTAACCTACTCACAAAATGGGATCTAGAGATAACCCTTTGGGTTGTCTCCCAGCTAACTGAAAGAAAATTCCTTTCAAAATTCCTTTCCTGGTTTTGACATCTTTGTGAAAATTTCTAGACCAGGTTAATTTTTGAAACTAGATATCCTTGGGCCTGGAAAGAATTTTTCAAATTTGAAACACTGCACATTCAGGTTAATTATTGAAGGTTCATACCCAAATAAACTCTTCCTGGTATGTGTAATTACTGAAATTCTGACACTAACTTCATCTTTCCAATAAACAGGAACTTCCATTGTCCCTTTGATTAAACCTTCAATAAAATACAAGCTTACAGAACAAATAGGAAAAGAATGGAAACTTTTTTGCCAAAAGTTTCAAAACTAAAGAAATAATCTCATCATCATGCTCCTGATTCTGACCAGTTTGGGAATATAAAGAGAAAGAAAGATAAAAGGGAAAGAAATCTTTCTTTTGTAGAAATTTATAGCATTGCAAACTAGAGACTGAATTACAGGATCTAAAAGGAGATCTATTTACCATGCATGAATGCCCAAATTATGGAAAAAATGTGATTTGAATACTCTTATAAATGCTGAAATATCTTAGTGGGCTTTTTTTTGAGTTGCAGCCCCCTAGGAATTTTTCATACAAACAACAAACAGCATAGCCCTCTATCCTCTTTCTTGTCACCTTGAAGAGTGACAGATTTATTATTTTCATGTTAAGGGAAGAAGGTGATTTCACTGACCTGACAATAAACAGAATAGCAGCCAATTTAAAGGTTTTTATCTCCAGTGAAGTCCAAAAACAGAAGGGAAATCAGTTTTGCCATTTTAAAACCTGATATGGTGCTTAAAAACCATTTGTTATTAACTCTCATCTCCACCTTAGAAAGAAACTTGTTTAAATCAGGAAGCAAATAATTTAAGAATAAGCAAAATTTAATCAAAGGAAAAGATTTTACCTCACCATTTTGTTTCTCCTGTGAATGATTTAACAGAACTTAATTGCCTAGGTGAATTAGAAGTAAAGTCATATAAGAAGTATTGTAAGAGATTAAGCATTTGAAAGCTTTTAAAAACGTAAATTGGGAAAGTTTTGCCTGAACATTGAGGTCTGAGAAGTTTGTTCCAGTAAGGCAGAAGATCTCTTAAAACAGAACAGGTCTCCTTCAAAATAGGATTGGTTGACCTATCCTGTTGTTTAATAATCTCCTGTTTCTTTGACCTCTAAGGTTATTTTTTCTGAGAAAATGTTTTCCCCAAACATGGAAAAGTTTCTATTTTGATCAGAGAGAAATAAAAGTTTTCTAATTAACTGATGCTGTATAAGAAAACTTATGCTAATTTGCTAAAGAAAGATTCAGTGGAATGAAGAAAATTAGGTTTGTTGATAGACTTGAGATATGATTAAGAAATAAAGTTCTGGATAATAATGAATAATATATAACAATTATTAATTATCTATTTAATTTAATAATAAAAATAATAATGAATAATTTAAAAGATAACAAAGTCGTGAAAGAAAATGAAATGTTGAAATAGATTGTAAGAAGAAGACTACAATTCTGAAGTTTGCAGTGCTCTAATCAAAGTCCACAGGAAGAAAGGAAAAGGAAGGTGGAAGTCACTTGTACTGAAAGAATATGGACATGAAAGTCAATTAGAAGGCAACATGAAAAGCTTTGACTAGCCCCCAAACTGGGCAAGACTATGGAAAAAGTGATTTTCACCTAAGTTGGAACAATAAAATCTTCATCTTTGCCAGCTATCGAAATGTCTAATATAGGTTAAAAAAAAAAAGCCTAGAATTTAAAAGAATATTAAAAAGAAATCTTAAGGAAGCTTTAGATCTCATTAGATTAAGAGAAAAACATTTGTAAATCTGTAAACATTATTTTGAGAAATATTTGTTAGAATTAAGTTTTGAGGTGTCTTATAATCTCTGAGTTCATTTTAGCATTATTTTATACAGTTACAATATTTAACAAGTGGCGAATATAGAAATAAATTTGCAACATGAATTTGAATGAAACAATAAAATTCTGTCCTTGAAGGATCAATAGAAGGATATATTCTAATCTTTATGTGGAGAATATACATTCATAATTTCATTACTTCAAAACAGAGGTTATGTATGGAATTCCCATGTTTGAGAAGAGCTGAGAATGTATACCAAAAGCAGGAGCTGAAAATTCAAGACTGCCACATTATTCTCTTTTGTAGTAGATTTAGTAAGAGTAGTTGGGCAGTATAATTGAAGGGTTGACAATGAATGGTCCATGGGAAACCTGTAAGTCTAGATGGTACATTTATGACTGTAAATCCAGATTAAATTTGAGTTTGAGCTTGTTCTAAACAAAATTATAATGCAATCTGAGAGAAATGATTACTAAATAACCAATTATTGGCGAGAACTAGTTTTTTTCTCTTTCTCTTATTTCCTCAAAGTTCAGTCTTTCAAGGAAATCTCTGATCTTCTCTAAAAATTCATTCCACAAAGACCATCTTATCTGGGTGGAATTGTTGCCCCACTCAAATAAAAAAACTTTACAAAGAAAATCTAATCTGGGTGAATTCTGGTCCACTATGTTCCACTCAGGTAGAGGTAGATCTCTTGTCCAGACTGCCCAAAACTGGGGGTGGGCTGGGAGTAAAAGTGATATAATCAAAGTCACATTCCCCAGGCTCTCATTAAAATAGGTCTGCCTGTCATTATAGTATTCATTTTTTTCTCATTAATTGTTAACCAATCAGAGCTGATTACCATCTATTGGGAACACTGACTCTTCCAAGGGCATATAAGTGTCAAGAAGTCACTATGATCCATTTTTGGTCCACAAGAGACAGTCAAATGACCAATTCTTTTATTAATTACTCAGTAGCCATAATTAATAAAATGATTAGTTACCCAGAATTATGTGATGCATTTTTATGTCACAAGTCTCATTTAAAGTGAAATGGATTTTTCTATTTGGACAATTACAATATTTGACCCTCTATAAGTAAAATATAACTTGATGGAAAACACACTTAAAATTCAACATTAAGGTAAAATGTTTATAGATTGAAAGACTATAAATTATAAGTGTAATCTATCAAAATTAAGTCCTTTAAATCAATGGAGCTGACTGATATACTAAATATCTCAAAATTAAAAGGTTTAATTTATACTGGATTTGGATAAATTAATTGGAAAAATATTAGTAATAGCATGGTTGATCTTTGTTCTGAAAATGGTGATGCTTTTGGCCACCTTTATAACTCTAAGTATAATATGATAATAATTACTCTATATTGGTCTCTGAATAGAAGTAGCATAGAATATTTAAACTGATAGACAAAGGAAATGTGTTACTTTTTGCAAGAAGACTCAGAAATGATTCCAACTACATTAATGTCAATAGATTGACAATAAATTTTTGTTTTAAATCCATGATATTGTTTTATGTGGTTATTATGTTCCTAATATTTTATAATTTTGGGAAATCATCATATAAAAATGCTGTTAATTTGAAAAATAATATCTAGATGGTGGTGTAATTGTATCATTAGAACATTATTATCTCTTTTGATCTGAATATTGTGCCGTTATGAATTTGAGCCATCACTTATTAGAGACTTTTATCACTATAGTTAAAATTGTTTTAAATATTTGCTTGAGTAGAGTTTGCTTTAAAATAAGTAATAATAAATACTTAGTGTTTGGGAAAAATACATAAGACTTTGTAAACTCTTACTATCTATGATATTCTTTTGGGACTTTCCAGGTCCTCTGGATCTTCAGTCTGTGAAAGAAGGAGTTGTAAGAATACGTGTGACTAATGGGAATTTTGTAAATTCTAAAATACTGAATTGGTTTACTGAAGAAGCAAGAGCCTGTCCTCCAATACAAGTGGGCATAACCAAAGTGGAGAATGATATGTAAGTTTGCTTACGTTACAGTAGTAATTTGTCTGATTACTGATTATAAAAATTATGAAATCATACCTGCAATGGTATGAAATGAAGTTACATCTTTCACTTAGGATCAATAGATCCCCATTGAAGGGATTTTTTTCTTTTTACTATAAGCACTGATATGTAATATAATATATAGGCTATCAGAAGCTAGTGTTTTTCTGAGTTATGAGTAAAATATCATGTATTCACTTTTTTGTATAAAATTCCCGAATGCGATTGTTTTCTTAATTTCTGATGCTTAATTTATACAACAGGATATTTAAACTAGAAAAGAAAAATGATGACTAGTCTTTGGAAAGACTTTGTACAGTACAAAATTTTAGATACATGTTTTCATTTATTGTTGTTTAGTATTACTGTATCAGAACATGAGAAACAACTCTACACTGCTCTAAGCAGAGAAACTTCCTATATGAAGTAGAATTACAATTAGATTTTTTTTCTGAATTTTGAATTCTGGTATAGGTGTTTAATTGTTGTTAATCCAGTACTCCACATTTTTGGTTATTTTAAAAATATATTTATTTGATGTTTGATTTTTCCTTAAAAACATATAAAGATAATTTTTAATATTCTTTTTTAAAATTCTGAGTTCCAAATTCTCTCCCTCCTTATCCTTTCTCCTTCCTGACACGTCCATCAATTTGATATAGATATTTCCATATTAGTTACGTGGTTAAAAGAAAACAAACTAAAAAACAAATCCCAAAGAAAAATAAAATTTTAACAAGTCTGCTTTGATCTGCATTCAGACTTCACAGTTCTTTCTCGGAAATGAATAGCATTTTTCATCATAAGTCTTTCAAAATTGGCTTAGATCACTATATTGCTAAGAAAAGCTAAGTCACTCACAGCTGATCATCATACAATGTTGCTGTCACTGTGCACAATGTATTCCTGCTTCAGCTCATTTTGCTTTGCATGAGTTTTTCTGAAAGCATCCTCCTCATAACTTCTTCCAGCTCAAGACCATTCCATCACAATCATATATGTTTAGCCATTCCCCAACTGACAGGTATCTCTTCAATGTCCAATTCTTTGCAACCACAAAAAGGGATGCCATAAATATTTTTATTCATATAGGTCTTTCTTTTTTAAAAAAGTCTCTTTGGGATACAAACTTAGTAGCTGTATTGCTGGGTCAAAGGGTATGCCAGGTTTTATACGTCTTGGTGGACAGTTCCAAAGTTGCTCTCCAGAATGGTTGGATCAGTTCACATCTCCACCAACAGTGCATTAGTGTTCCAATTTTCCTACATCCCCTCCAACATTTAGTATTTTCATTTTTGTCATATTAACCTATTTCATAGGTGTGATATGGCACTTCAGAGTTGTTTTAATTTGTATTTCTTTAATCAATACTGTTTTAGAGATTTTTTTCCCATGCCCATAGATAGGTTTAATTTCTTCATCTAAAAACTGCCTGTTCATATCCTTTGACCATTTATCAACTCAGGAATAACTTGTTCTCTTATAGATTTGAATGAGTTCTCTATATATCTAAGAAATGAAGCATTTATTAGAGACACTAACTGTAAAAAAAGTGTTTCCCAGCTTCCTCTTTCTTTCTCATTTTGGTTTTTGTTTGTGCAAACTTTAATATGACCAAAATTGTTCACTTTACATCTAGTAACGCTCTCTATCTCTTGTTTGGTCACAAATTCTTGCCTTCTCTATACATCTGAGGGGTAAACCACTCCTTGATCTCCTAATCTGCCTACAGTATGACACTTTAAATCACATACCCATTTTGATCTTGGTAACACAAAGATGGTAGTCTATCAGTTTTTACTATATTGTTTTCCAGTTTTCCTAGCAGTTTTTATCAAATAGCCAGTTCTTGTCCCAAAAGCTTAGAGCTTCACATTTATCAAGTACTAAATACCATGGCAAATACTACTGAGAGTCCTATGTATGTAATCTATTCTCCACTGATCCACCACTCTATTTCTTAGCCAGTATGAGATAGTTTTATTCTTCTTTATAATACAGTTTGAGATATGGTACTACTTGGTCACCTTCCTTCACATTTGTTTTCATGAATTCCCGGACAATCTGAACCTATTGTTCTTCTAGATGAATTTTGTTAGGATTTTTTCTAGCCTTACAAAAATAATTTTTTGGTAGTTTGATTGATATGGCACTGAATAAGTAGAGTGATTTAGATGGAATTGTCACCTGTAATACTGACTTGGCCTACCCATCAGCAATCAATATTTTTCCAGTTGTTTAGATGTGACTTTATTTCTATGAAAAGTGTTTTGTAATTGTATTCATATAGTTCCTGGGTTTTTCTTGACAGGTAGACTACCAATTGTTTTATATTGTCTAAAGTCATTTTTAAAAAAATTTCTCTCTTTTGCTGCTGGACTTTGTTAGTAATATATAGAAATGCTGGTGATTTATATGGATTTATTTTATATCCTGCAGCTCTGCTAAAGTTGTTTATTATTTCAACTAATTTTTAGTTGATTCTCTAGATTCTCTAAGTATAATATTATGTTATCTGCAAAATGTTTTATTTCTTCATTGCCTATTCTAATTCCTTCAATTTCTTTTTTTTCCTCTTATTGCTATAGCTAACATCTCCAGTGCACTATTAAACAATAGTGATGACAATGGAAATCTTTGCTTCATCCCAGTCTTACTGGGAAGGCTTTTAGCTTATACCTACTACAGATAATGCTTGCTGATGGTTTTAGATTGATACTAATTATCATCTTAAGGAAAGTTCCATTATTCCTATGCTCTCCAGAGTTTTTAATAGAAGTGGGTGTTGTATTTTGTCAAAAGTTTTTTCTGCATCTTTGGAGATAATACTCTTATGGTCAGTTAAGTTAATGGTTTTCCTAATAATAAACCAGTATTGCATTCCTGGTATAAATCCCATATGGTCATAATTTATGGCTCTTGTGATATGTTGCTGTAATAACCCTTCCTAGTATTTTAAATTTTTTACATCAGTTTTCATTAGGGAAATTGGACTATAGTTTTCTCTGTTTTGACTCTTCAACATTTAAGCATAAAAACCATATTTGTGTCATAAAAGAAATTTGGGAGGACTCTGTCTATTTTCCCAAATAGTTTATGTGGTAGTGGAACTAATTATTCTTTAACTGTTTGGTAGAATTCACTTGTGAGTCCACCTGGCCTTGGAAATCTTTTCCTAGGTATTTCATTAATGGCTCGTTCAATTTCTTTTTCTAACATGAAGTTATTTAGGTATTATATTCCCTCTTCTGTTAATCTGGACAATTCATATTTTTGTAAATATTCACCCATTTCACTTAGATTGTCAGATTTATTGGCATGTAATTGGGCAAAATAGCTCCTAATTATTGCTTTAATTTCCTCACGAATGGTGAATTCACCATTTTCATTTTTCATACTGGTAATTTGGTTTTCTATCTTTTTAAATCAAATTAATCAAGGGTTTATCTTTTTTTATTGGGGTTCCCCCCCATAAAACCAGCTCTTAGTTCAATGGTTTTCTTACTTCCAATCTTATTAATCTCCTTTGATTTTCAGGATTTCTGATTTGGTCTTTAATCGAGGATTTTCGATTTGTTTTTTTCCTAGTTTCTTTAGATCCATTCCCAATTCATTGAACTGCTGTTTCTCTATGTTATTGATGTGTTTAGAGGTGTAAATTTACCTCTAAGTACTGATTTGGCTGCATCCCATAAATTTTGTTATATTGCCTCATTGTGTTCATTCTCTTCAGTGAAATTACTGTTTCTATGATTTGTTCTTTCACCCATTCATTCTTTAGGTACAGATTATTTAGTTCCCAATTCATTTTAAATCTATCTTTCTATGACCCTTTATTAAATGTAATTTTTATTGCATCATGACCTGAAAAGGATGCATCTATAATTCTGATTTCCTGCACTTGACTGCGCATGGTCAATTTTTGTGTAGGTACCATGTACCACTGAGAAAAAGGTATATTTCTTTCTACCACCATTCAATTTTCTCCAGAGGTCCATCACATCTAACTTTTCTAAAATTCTATTCATCTCCTAACTTATTTCTTATTTTTGTGATTAGATTTACCTCTGAGAGGGGCAAGTTAAGGTTCCATTGGTAGTATAGTTTTACTTTTAGTAACATTTAGGTTCTCTTTTTATTGGATTGATTTACTAGATCTATTTGTATTTTTACCTTGTCTGAGATCACGATTGCTACCCTGCTTTGTTTTTTACTTCATCTGAAGCATATTAGATTCTGCCCTAGCCTTTTACCTTTAACCTGTGTGTCTTTCTCTGCTTCAAATGTGTTTCTTGTAAACAAAGCATTATAGGATTCTGGTTTTAATTCACTCTGCTATGCACTTCCATTTTATGGGTGAGTTCATCCCATTAACATTCACAGTTATGATTACTGTATATTCCCTTCCATCCTATTTTTCTCTCTATTTATACTTCACTCTCTCCTTTCACCTATTCCTTGTCACTAATGTTTTGCTTCTAACCACTGCCTCCTTCAAATCTGCCTTCCCTTCTATCAGTCCCTCCCCACTTTTTCTTGTCTTGCTTCCTTACTTCCCTATAAAATAAGATAGATTTTTATACGAACTGAGTATGTAGACTACTCCCTCTCTGAGTCAAATCTGATGAGAGTAAGGTTCAAGGAATGCTCAAAAAAACCCCAACTCATTTTCCCCTCCATTGTATGAGCCTTTCATTCCTCTTCATGTGACATAGTTTATTTACTTCATTCTACCTCTCCCTTCCCTCTTCTTCCAGTGTAATTCTCTTTTTCACCCTATCAAAGTCAACTTATAACCATACCATCTGTCTATGTATACTCCTTCTAACTGCCTTAATAGTGATAGTTTTTTTTTCTGACCCCCTCTTTCATTTTATTTTTTATTTAAGTTTTCAACATTCATTTCCACAAAATTTTGAGTTCCAAATTTTCTGCCCATTTCTCCCTCCCCAAAATGCCGAGCATTCTAAATATCCTATGACCAATCTGCCCTCCCTTCTAACATCCTTCCCTTCCCTTATCCCCATCTTCTCTTTTGTCCTGTAGGGCAAGATAAATTTCTATACCCCATTACCTGTATTTCTTATTTCCTAGTTGTATGCAAGAAAAATACTCAACAGTTGTTCCTAAAACTTTGAGATCCCACTTCTCTTCCTCCCTCCCTCCCCACCCATCCCCCTTGGGAAAGCAAGCAATTCAATATAGGCTATATCAATATAGGCCATTCAATATAGGCCATAGTTTTGCAAATGACTTCCATAATAGTCATGTTGTGTAAGACTAACTATAATTCCCTCCATCCTATCCTGCCCCGCATTGCTTCTATTCTCTCTTTTGATCCTGTCCCTCCCCAAGAGTGTTGACTTCTAATTGCTCCCTCCTCCCATTGCCCTCTCTTCCATCACCCCCCCCACTCTGTTTATCCCCTTCTCCCCCACTTTCCTGTATTGTAAGATAGGTTTTCATACCAAAATGAGTATGCATTTTATTCCTTCCTTGAGTCAAATGTGATGAGAATAAGTTTCATGTTTTCTCTCTCACCTCCCCACTTTTTCCCTCCACTGAAAAGTCTTTTACTTGCCTCTTTTATGAGAGATAATTTGCCCCATTCCATTTCTCCCTTTCTCCTCCCAATATTTTCCTCTCTCACCCCTTAATTTCATTTTTTTAGACATGATCCCATCCTATTCAACTCACCCTGTGCTGTGTGTGTGTGTGTATGTGTGTGTGTGTGTGTGTGTAATCCCACCAACTACCCAGATACTGAAAAAAAGTTTCAAGAGTTACAAATATTGTCTTTCCATGTAGTAATGTAAACAGTTCAACTTTAGTAAGTCCCTTATGACTTCTTTTTGCTGTTCACCTTTTCATGCTTCTCTTCATTCTTGTGTTTGAAAGTCAGATTTTCTTTTCAGCTTTGGTCTTTTCATCAAGAATGCTTGAAAGTCCTCTATTTCATGGAAAGACCAATTTTTCCCCTGAAGTATTATACTCAGTTTTGCTGGGTAGGTGATTCTTGGTTTTAGTCCTAGTTCCTTTGACTTCTGGAATATCATATTCCACACCTTTCAATCCCTTCACGTAGAAGCTGCCAGATCTTGTGTTATCCTGATTGTATTTCCACAATACTCTAATTGTTTCTTTCTAGCTGCCTGCAATATTTTCTCCTTGACCTGGGAACTCTGGAATTTGGCTACAATGTTCCTAGGAGTTTTTCTTTTTGGATCTCTTTCAGGATGTGATTGGTAGATTCTTTCAGTATTTATTTTGCCCCCTGGTTCTAGAACATCAGGGTAGTTTTCCTTGATAATTTCAGGAAAGGTGATGTGTAGGCTCTTTTTTTTGATTATGGCTTTCAGGTAGTCCTATAATTTTTAAATTGTCTCTCCTGGATCTATTTTGCAGGTCAGTTGTTTTTCCAATGAGATATTTCACATTATCTTCCATTTTTTCATTCTTCTGATTTTGTTTTGTGATTTCTTGGTTTCTTATAAAGTCATTAGCCTCCTTCTGTTCCATTCTAATTTTTAAGAACTATTTTCTTCAGTGAGCTTTTGAACCTCCTTTTCCATTTGGCTACTTCTGCTTTTTAAAGCATTCGTCTCCTCATTGGCTTTTTGAACCTCTTTTGCCAGTTGAGTTAGCTTATTTTTCAAGGTGTTATTTTCTTCAGCAATTTTTTGGGTCTCCTTTAGCAAGCTGTTGACCTACTTGTCATGATTTTCTTGCATCTCTCTCATTTCTCTTCCCAATTTTTCCTCTACTTCTCTTACTTGATTTTCAAAATCCTTTTTGAGCTCTTCCATGACTTAAGACCATTGAATATTTATTTTGGATATTTGGGATACAGAAGCCTTGACTTTTATGTCTTTCCCTGATGGTAAGCATTGTTCTTTCTCATCTGAAAGGATAGGAGAAGATATCTGTTCACCAAAAAAGTAAGCTTTTATAGTCTTATTTTTTTCCCTCTTTTTTTGGGCATTTTCCCTACCAATTACTTGATTTTTAGGTCCTTTGTCAAGAGTAGGGTTTACTCTGGGGGTCTGTAAGATCTCAGTTCCTCCAAGGTGGTATAATCAAGCGTGTACACTGGTAGGAGCAAGTAGAAATTTTTGTGCCCAGAATCTGAGGAATAGAGTTTCCTCTTCACAACCACCTCACCTCCAGTTCCACCAAGACAGCATTGAGGGCTGAGATTCAGAAAAACTGCAGGGACAGGGCCGCCATTCAGTGTGAGATAAAGATCAGCTGCTCAAATCCCCCAGGAGTATTAGATGGGGGCAGGGCCTCTACATAGGGCTGAGATAAGGGTCAACTGCTCAGTGCCCCCAGGGGTTTTACGATCCAACAATGGATTCGGGCTGCCGTGGAAGCTTCTGCCACTCAGCCAATGCTGCCTGAGGCAGGAGCTTTGAGCGCCTGTGGGTTGAAGGATCTGTGAGCCGCTGCTACTTTGACTGGAGATTCTGCCCCCAAGGCCTGCCCTCATCCTCCTCCCAGACCGTGGGTGGCCAAGTCTGGGCTGGGCTCTGCTCCACATCTGGTGTGACAGATGTTTCCCATAGGCCTTTCAGCTCACCCTGCGCTGGAAATCTCCTCCACTCTGTCATTCTATGGCTTCTGCTGCTCTAGAATTTGTCAAGAATCTTTCTTTACAGGTATTTTATGGGCTGTAGGGGAAGAGCTGGTATATGTGTGTCTTTCTACTCCACCATCTTGGCTCTGCCCCAGTGATACAGTTCTTAAGAGTTACAAGTATCATCTTCTGCATAGGGATACAAACAGTTTGACCTTATTGAATAACTTATGATTTCTCTCTCCTGTTTACATATTTTTTGTTTTGAGTCTTGTATATGAAAATAGAGTTTTCTGTTTCACTTTGGTCTTAAATCAAGAACATCTGAAAGCCCTCTATTTCATTGAATGTCAATCTTTTCCCTTGAAGGTTTATACTCAGTTTCATTGAGTAGGCGATTCTTGATTATAATCCAAGCTCCTTTGCCTTCTGGAATATTATTCTGGCTGCTTGAAGTAGTGTCTCCTTGACCTGGAAGCTTGGAAATTTGGCTATAATATTTTAGGGAGTTTGCATTTTGGGATCTCTTTAAGGGCATTATTGGTGATTATTTCAATTTCTATGTTACCCTCTCATTCTAGGATATCAAGGCAGTTTCTTTGATAATTTCTTGGAAGATGCTGGCCAGGCTGCTTTTCTTAAATCATGACTTTCAGGTAGTCCAATAATTCTTACATTATCTCTCCTGGATCTATTTTCCAGGTCAGTTATTTTTCCAGTGAGGTATTTCAGATTGTTTTCAATTTTTTCATTGCTTTGATTTTGTTTCATTGACTATTAATATCTCATGGAGTCATTAGCTTCCACTTGCCCAATTCTAATCTTTAAGGAGTTGTTTTCTTCAGTTAACTTTTAAACTTCCTTTAGAAATGACCAATTCTACTTTTTTTAATTTTACATCTCTTTTTCCATTTGGCTAAGTCTACTTTTTTTTTAAGAAGCTGGTTTTTTTTCAATGGAGTTTTGTACCTCCTTTTCTGTTTGCTCAATTTTACTTTACCAGGAATTATTTTCTTCAGGGGAATATTGTACCTCCTTTTTCATTTTGCCAGTTCTACCTTTTAAAAAGCTCTTTTCTTTAATGAATTTTTATACATTTTATACATCTCTTCCATTTTTTGTGCTTCCTTTACCAAGATTTTTCTCATGATTTTCTTGCACAACTGTCATTTCTTTCCCCAATTTTTCTTCTACCACACTTACATGATTTTAAAAATCCCTTTTGAGCTCTTACAGGAGTTCTCATAGGGCAAAGTTGTCATCTTCTGGGCTGCTATCTCGCATATGGACTCATTAAGCAATGAACACTTCTTAGTCTCATGAGAGAAGAAGAGGGGTCACTGCTAGACCCATTATTGTAGCGTTTTCTGCACCTCACCACTGTAACCAATCTAGTTGATCCTAATCCCAAGATGTCATCTAACTTATTCTATTCTTTGTTCTGTATGCCCCAAAACCTATAAAAAGGGAATTGTCCTTTTGCTTGGACTCTTTGACATAAATGGAGACAATCTACAGACCTATTTATTGACAGGTAGCATGTCTCTGCTAATAAATGTTATCATGCTTGGAGATTTCCCTCAATTTATCCTTTTGTTAAATTCCAATTATGACGAAAAGTTAGAAAATAGACAATTAACAATCATTACCATGAATGTGAATGGGATGAACTCACCTATAAAACAGAAGAAGCAGAACAGAGTAAAATGTAAAATCCAACAATATTTTGTACACAAGAAACACATGTGAAATACAAACATTCAAATGAAGGGGAACAGAAAGGAGTATATCTTTGTTTTTCAGGTTGAAATATCATCTTCACAAAACTTGACCATGTATTGGGGCATTAAAACTTACCAACCAAAAGTAAGAAAGCAGAAATATTAAATGTATCCTTTTCAGGTCATGATGCAGTAAAAATTATATTCAATAAAGAGCCATGAAAAGATAAATTAAAAATGTATTAGAAAACTAAATAATCTAATCCTAAAGAATGAGTGGGTCAAAGAATAAACCATAGAAACAATTGATAATTTCATTGAAGAGAATGAGTACAATGAGACAATATACCAAAATTTATGGGATGTAGCTAAAGCAGTAATCATGGGAAAATTTATATCTCGAAATGCTTATATCAACAGAGAAATATCAGATCAATGAATTGGACATGCATTTAAAAAATGAGGAAAAAAACCAAATCAATCCTCCCCCAAATAACCACTAAATTGGAAATCCTGAAAATCAAAGGAGAGATTAATAATATTGAAACTAGGAAAACCATTGAAATAATAAATAAAACTAGGAGCTGGCTTTATAAGGGGAAAAACCACACAATAAAATAAGGTATGGGTTAATTTGACTTTAAAAAAAGAAAGAAGAAAACTAAATTAGCAGTATCAAAAATAAAAAAGGTGAAATCACCAATGAAGAGGAAATTAAAGTAATTGTCAGGAATTATTTTGCCCAATTATATACCAATACATCTGACAATCTGAGTGAAATGGGTGAATGCTTACAAAAACAGAAATTATCCAATTAACAGAAGAGGAAATAGAATACTTAAATAACCCTATCTTAGAGAAAGAAACTGAATAAGCCATCAATGAACTCAATGAGAAAAAATTCCCAGGACCAGATAGAACTACAAGTAAATTCTACCAAACATATAAAGAAGAATTAATTAATTCTAATACTATATAAACTATTTGAGAAAACAGGTGAAGGAGTCCTACCAAATTCCTTTCATGACACAAATATGATTTTGATACCTAATCCAGGATGGGAAAAACATAGAAAGAAAACTGTGGACCAATTTCCATAACGACTATTAGTGCAAAAATTTTAAATTAAAAACTAGCAAGGAGATTATAACAATATACCAAAAAGATAGTACACAAAGACCAGTGGAATTTACACCAGGAATGCAGGACTGGTTCAACATTAGGAATATCATCAGCATAACTACCCATATCAAGAAGAAAAACAACAAAAATTATATAATTATCTAGGTAAAATGGAAAAGGTACAAGATTCACTGCAGAAAACAGCTCCTTAAAAAGCAGAATTGGCCAAATGGAAAAGAGATACAAAATAACACTGAAGGAAATGCTTTCTTAAAAATTAGAATTGGGAAAGTGGAAGCTAGACTTCATAAGACATCAATAAACAATAAAACAAAACCAAACAAATGAAAAATAGAAGAAAATGTGAGATATCTCTTTGGAAAAACTGGCTTGGGAAATAGATCCAGGAGAGAGAATTTAAGAATTATTGGACCACCTGACAGCCATGATCAAAGAAACAACCCTGACAACATATTTCAAGAAATTTTCAAGAAAAACTACCCTGATATCTTGGATCCAGAGGGCAAAATAGAAATTAATAGAAACTCCCAGGAATATTTTAGCTTCCAGATCAAAGAGAAAATACTTCAAGCACCCAGAAAGAAATGATTTAAAAATTGTAAAGCCACAAGTTAGGATCACACAAGATTTAGTGACTTCCACATTAAAGGAGAAGAGAACTGATATTCCAGAAAGCAAAGGACCTAGAATTCCATCAAGAATCCCCTACCCAGAAAAACTGATTGTAATCCTTCAGGAGACAAAAATAAACACCTAATGAAGTAGAGGGCTTTTAACAATTCCCAGTGAAAGGACCAGAGATGAATAGAAAACCTGACATTCAAAACAAAGATTCAAAAGAAGTATAAAAAGGTAAACATAAAAGAATAATCATAAAGGACTCAATAAAATGAAAACGTTCACATTCTTTTATGGGAAGGCGATACATGTAACTCCAAAGGACTTAATCATTATTGGGCTGTTAAAAGAAGTTTACGTGGACAGAGGACACAAGTGTGAGTTGATTTTGTAGGATGATCAAAAAAAATGAAGGGGGAAGAAAGAAGGATGCACTGGGAGAAGGGAGAAGGAAAAGGTAAAATGGGGAAATTTTTCTTACATAAAAGAGGCACACAAGCAAAACTTTTACAGGAGAATGCAAGGGGGGAAATACACAATTAGTAATCATAACTATGAAAGTGAATAGAATGATCTCACTCATAATGGATTAGAAACCAGAATTCAATAATATATTGTTTATGTGAGACACACCTGAAACAGAAAGACACATACAGAGTTAAAATAAAGGGTGAAGCATAACCTAGCATGCTTCAGCTGAGGTGAAGGGGGCAAAGGTGGCAGTCATGTTATCAGACAGATTCAGATCAAAAAGAGATCCAGTGGGAGAGGTGATCAAGGAAACTGCATTTTGCTGGAGGGTGCTGGGGACAATGAAGTAATATCAAAATTTTTTTACACCAAGTTTCTCTGATAAACACTTCATTTCTTAAATATATACTGAATATAGAACAGAATCAAATTTATAAAAACAATAGCCATTCCCAAATTGATAAATGGTCAAAGAATATGAACACACAGTTTTCAGAAGAAGAAATCAAGCTATCTGTAGTTACATGAAAAAATGCTGTAGATCACTACTGACAAGAGAAATATAAATGAAAAAAAAAACAACTGAGGTACCACCACATACACATTAGAAATGACAAATGCTGGAGTGGATAAGGGGAAAATAGGCACACTAATGAACTGCTGGTGGAGTTGTGAACTGATCTAACCATTGTGGAAAACAATTTGGAACCATGTCCAAAGGAACTATAAAACTGTGCATACTCAGTGACCCAGATCTTTTTATCCCAAACAAGTTAAAGAAAATGGAAAAGAACATACATGCACAAAAATACTTATAACAACTCTTTTGTGAAGCCAAAGACATGGAAATCAAGGGGATATTCATCAACTGGAGAATGGCTGAACAAGTTGTGAAATATGATTGCGATAGAGTACTACTGTGCTATAAGAAACAAGGAGGAGCAGTGGTTTCAGAAAAACATGGCAACATCTACATGAACTGATGCAAAATGAAGAAGTAAGAAGTAAGAAGAACCATTATGCAGAGTTAATAATAATGTTGTAATTATGGCCACCTGCGAATGACTTGCTACTCTGATCAATACAATGACCCTAAACAATTTCAAAGTACTCATGATAAAAAAAATGCTATTCACTCCCAAAGAGAACTGATGAACTCTTGAGTGCAAATGGAAGTATGATTTTTTCCATTTTATTATTCTTGCTTTTTAAAAAACATGACTAATATGGAAATATATTTTGCATGATTTCACAGGTATAGTTGATATCTTATAGCCTGACTTTTTAGTGGACAGTGGAGAAATGGAAGGGAGGGAGAGAATTTGGAACTCAAAGAAAAATTTTTTAAAGAATGTAAAAATATACCTATCAGACTGGCTAACATGACAAAACAGGAAAATGAAAAATGTTGGGGAAAATGTAGGACAGTTGGAACACTAATTCATTGTTGGTAGAGCTGTGACCTGATCCAGTCATTCTGGAGAACAGTTTGGAACTATGCTCAGAGGGCTATAAAAATGTGGATACCCTTTGACTCAACAATACTGCTTCTAGGGCTGTATCCCAAAGAGATCATAAAAATGGGAAAAGGACTCACATGTGTAATGTTAATTTAAATAGGAAGACCTTTCCCATTCATTACCGGTCCCTTGTGTGTGGGATGGCTCAGGTCCCTACATAAATTAATTACTCAGAGGCCTCTCAAAGTGATGACAGAAAGTTTATTTACTAGATTCTCGAGAATCGGGACAATCCTACACCAGTTCATCTGGAGTAGGAAAGACAAAGACAAAGAAAAGGCAGTGATTTATATAGACCCTAACGCAAGTCCCTCCTCCCCTACTGACCATTATCCTCATTAGCTAAGAATATGATCTTACATTCTAGACACGAAATCTAACCAATCCTTTTTGAAATGAAGACATCGAGGAATTATGTGAGTTTTGTCCAATCACTGAGACCCTAATACACTACGCAGTTTTATATCCTTATATGGAACTATTCTATTCTAAAAATATTATAACCTTGAGCCTTTAGGCCTTACCTCACCCCTGGGAGAAGAATTACAATCTGAGAAGTCTTCACTAAACCTATCCCACTCACATGTGACCTGCCTGGGTCACATGGAAGTCTGAGTCACATGGAGCCTGTGGTGGGAGGAGTTTGCTGAATGGGTGGAGCAGGAAGGGGTGGAGCAGGAAGTGAGTCAGAGCTGGGAAAGAGAGAGCAGGCAACAACTAGCATGAGTGGGAGAGTTTGTTTGTGATTTTATTTAAGGGAACTGGTTTGTGGGAAGCTTAACAGAGGGAAGGCTTGGGAATGGTAGTGCCCCCTGCATTGTTATTGTGTATAGATTTCTTTGTTGCTAAAATGAATTTGGTTTTCTGGATTGGGATTTGGTTTTCTGGTATTTGAATAAATATTTTTGGTTCTGTCTTCCATGTGGACAGTCTGCTACATTTTGTGATTCAGAACTGTGCTGGCATTTTCATACCTGGCATAAGCATTGTGAATATCACATTGGCACTACACATGTACAAAAATATTTATAGCTGCTCTTTTCGTGGTGGCCAAGAACTGGAAATCAAGGGGATGCTCATCAACTGGGAAATGGCTGAACAAGTTGTGGTATATAAATGTAATGGAATACTGTGGTACTATAAGAAATGACAAACAGGCAGACTTCAGGAAAACCTAGAAAGACTTATATGAACTGATGCTAAGTGAAGTGAGCAGAACCAGGAGAATATTATACACAGCAACAACCACAGTGTGTGAGGATTGATTTTGATAGACTTAATTAGCACTTCACAGAAATGCAAGGACCTAAATCATTTCCAAAAGTCTCATGATGCAAAATGCCATCCACATTTACAGAAAGAACTGTGGAGTCAGACACAGAATGAAGTAGACTATTTTCTCTTTTGTTATGTTTTGTTTTATTTTTCTCATGGTTTCTCCCATTTGTTATAATTCTTCTATGAAACATGACTAATGTGAAAATGTGTTTAATAGGAATGTATGTGTAGAACCCAGATAATATTATATGCCATTTTGGAGAAAGAGTGGGGAAGGAGGGGGAGAAAATTTAAAACTTATGGAAGTGAAAGTTGAAAACCGAAAACAAACTAATACATTTGGGGAAAAGAGAATGTTAAAAATGAATGAACGACAAATTTAAAATCTTTTTAAATTCATATGATTATTTTAATACATGCAGAAAAATCTTTTGACAAAATACAACACTCATTCCTATTAAGAACATTAGAAAGCATAGGAATAAATGGAGCTTTCCTTAAAATAATAAGTAGTATCTCTCTAAAACTATCAGTGAGCATTATTTGTAATGGTGATAAGCTAAAATGCTTACCCTTCTCAATAAGACCAGGAGCTAAGCAAGGATGACCACTGTCACCGCTATTATCCATTATTGTCCTAGACATGCTAGATATATCAAGAAGAAAAGAAAAAGAAATCCAAGGAATTTGAATCTTCAATGAGGAAACAAAATTCTTACTGTTTGCAGACAATATGATGGTATACTTGGAAAATCCTAGAGAATCAATTAAAAAACTAATTGAAGTAATTAACAACTTCAGCAAAGTTGCAGGATATGAACCAAATCCACATAAATAATCAGCATTTAGATATATTATTAACTAAGCCCACAGGAAGAGAAAGAAAAACACTAATTAAAATAACTGCAGAAAATATAAAATACTTGGAAGTCTATCTGCAAAGACAAAGCCAGGAACTATATGAATATAATTACAAAATACTTCTCACACAAATATAGTCAGATCTAAACAAATGGATAAATACTAATTGCTTCTGGGTAGGCCAAGTCAATATAATAAAAATGACAATTCTACCTAAATTAACTTATTCATGCCAAAAACAAACTACCAAAAAAATTACTTTATAGAACTAGAATAAATAATAACAAAATTCATCTGGAAGAACAAAAAGTCAAGAACATCAAGGGAATCCACGAAAAAAATTGGAAGGAAGGTGGCCTAGCAATACCAGCTCTCAAACTGCATTACAAAGTAGTCATCTGAACAACCTGATACTGACTACGAAATAGAGTGGTGGATCAGTAGGACAGATTAGGTACAAAATACATAGTAGTAAATAACCACAGTAGTCTAGTGTGTGATAAACACAAAGACCTAAGCTCTTGGGATAAGAACTCCCTATCTGAGAAAAATTGCTTGGAAAAAAGGAAAACAGTTTGACTGAAACTAGGTATAGATCAACATCTCACACTACACCAAGATAAGGTCAAAATGGGTTTAGACATAAAGAGTGATACAAACAAATTAGGAAAGTATGGAATAGTTTACCCATCAGCTCTATGGAGAACGGAAAAGTTTATGACCAAACAAGACACAGAGAGCATTACAGGATATAAGATGGATAATTTTGATTACATCATATTTAAAAGGTTTTGCATAAACAAAACCAATGCATTCCAGATTAGAAGAAAAGCAAGAAACCAGAAAAGTCATTATAGCAAATTTCTCTGATAAAGGCCTCACTTTTCAAATATATAGAGAACTGATTCAAATTTATGAATACAAGTCATTCTGCAATTGACAAATGGCCAAAGAATATGAACAGGCAGTTTTCAGAAAAAGAAATCTAAGCTATCAATAGACACATAAAAATGCTGTAAATCATTATTGATTAGAGACATGCAAATTAAAATAACTCAGGTACCACCTCACTTCTGTCAGATTGGCTAATATGACAGAAAAGGAAAATAACAAATATTAGAGGAGATGTGAAAAAAATAGGACACAACAAATTGCACTCTTGGTGAAGTTGTGGACTAATCCAACCATTCTGGAGAACAATTTGGAACTGTACCCAAAGGACTCTAAAACTATACATACCCTTTGACCTAGCAATAGCAGTACTAGACCTGTATCACAAAAGAAATCAAAGAAAAAGGAAAAAGACCTATGTGTACAAAAATATTTGTGGTTCTTTTTATGGTAAGCAAAGAATTGAAAATTAAGATAATACACATCAACTGGGGAATGGCTCAACAAGTTGTGGTATATGATTGTGATGGAATATTATTATGCTATAAGAAAAGATGAGCAGAATGGTTTCAGAAAAATCTGGGAAGACTTATATGAACTGATACAAAGTGAAGTAAGAAGAATCAGGAGAACATTGTACACATTAACAGCAATATCGTAACAAAGATCGTGTGAATTATTTCACTATTTTCAGCAATACAATGATCCAAGACAATATCAAAGGACTTATGATGAAAAATGCTATCCATCTCAAGAGAAAGAACTGATGAAGTCTGACTACAGATCAAAGTATACATTTTTTACTTCAAAAAATAAAGTAAGGCAACAGGTTTCTACCCTATGGCCATTAGCTAAGAGGTTAATTTACAAGAAACGCAATACATAAAATAAATACAAACCTTTTTAAACATAAAAAAGAAACATATGCATTCACAGATAATTAAAAGGATAGAGCAACAGTTATTATGCTTCAGGTAAATTAAAAAAAAAACAAATGGGTATATCATTTATGATCCCAGAAAAGGCAACAGTAAAATTAAAAGAAATAAGCAGGGAGATTAAAATTATACTCAATAGCACCACAGATAAAGAATATCATCATTCAATATATACATCAAATGTCACAACTTTGAAATGTTTAAAAGAAAAATTAATTAGTTCATTAGGAGAAATAGACAATAAGAGAAAGGATTAAAATTAATTGAAGGCTAAATAAATTCTAAAGAATCAAAGTATCAAAGAACAAATCATAAACACAACAAAAAGTTCCAAAGAAAATGAAGATGATACAACATACCAAAACTTTTGGAATTCAACCAAAGTGTTCCCAAAGGGGAAAATGTACATGTTAAATACATTTACTAGCAAAAGAGAAACAGATCAATGAATAGGACATGCAACTAAAATAACTAGAAAAGTAACAGAACACAAGAAGCAAACACCATCAAGTCAGAAATTTTGAAAATTAAAGAGTTAACAAAACTAAAAGCAAAAAATCTACTAAACTGATAAATAAAACAAGCAACTATTGTCAGCATTAAGAACAAAAGATAAGAATTTACAGTAAATGAAGATGAAATAAAGGAAATAACTAAAAACTAGAAAATAGTTTGCCAAGTAATATGTCAACAAAATATATAACTTAAATAAAATGATTAAATATTTGCAATAATATAAAATACTCATAACAAAAAATAGACAATTCAAACATTCCAAGTTAAAAAAGTAATGAAGATATATATAAACTCAGAAAAAAACTGAACAAATTTATTTACAAGTGAATTCTTCTCATTCAAAGAATAATTTCAATCTTGTAAAAATGTTTGCAAAAAAAGTAGCAAAAGAGCACTCTACTAAGCACCTTCTATGATATGTGTGTGTTCATCCTTCGTTGCCGAAGACCATGCCACCAGAGAAATAGTGACATGACTTGCACTAGACTTTGTTTTGAGTGAGAGAGGGCTGTGCAGGTCACCAGGCTCACTTCTCCTCCAGAGCCATCTGAATCCAGAGACCAGAATTCATCAGGATGACTGGAGATGACCCAGGATGAGGCAGTTGGGGCTAAGTGACTTGCCCAAGGTCACACAGCTAGTGAGTGTCAAGTGTCTGAGGTGAGATTTGAACTCAGGTCCTCCTGACTCTTGCACTGGTGCTTTATCCACTGCACCACCTAGCTGCCCCTACCTTCTATGACATAAATATGTTTTTGATACCTAACCCAAGGAGAAAGCAAAGGAAAAAACCAACTATATGCCAACATCTCTAATAAATATTAATACAACAATGTGAAACAAACCATAAGCACAGAGGCTACAACACTACTAAAAAGACTATATTCTATGACCAAGTTGGATTTATTCCAGTGCAATCCTGCCACCCAACAATCCCAGGAGGCCCAGCACTAAACATTTTAGAGAAACTCTAAGAGCCTATCTAGATAGATGATGAGGATTGGTTTGTAGAGCATTCTGGGAAGAAGGCAGGAGAGAAAGGTTCAGAGTTCAAGAACTGATACATTCTCTATCTCAAGGGAGAGAAATATATAGGATGACTTTTTCTTCTCTAGCACCTAGCTTTAGCAACACAGACACAGCCATAGCAGGTGGCCCTGATGCTGCAGACTGAATCTAGTTTAAGTAAGGTGGCCTTCCTTAGAGACACTTCCCCCATTTCGCAGCTACAAGCAGAGGGGAAGACACTGATGAACTGGCCCTCCTGAGAATTCAAGCAGAAAATGTCTTCCTGATCCTTCCTGTCAGAATATAAGTGGCTTACAAGGTTGCCTTGTATGTGTGCTTGTTCTGAGCTGGGCCTGATTCAGGCCACTTCTCTGTTAGTTTGTGTTCAATTAGTAGAACAAAATGAGACACCTCATTCATTGAACAACTAACAAAAAGAGATTTCCATAGCCACAGCAGAGGAATGTATTGAACAAAAATAGGTATTCAGGACATCTCTCTTGCCTGAGTTGCCCATCACTTTCCACCAACCAAACATCAGGAGGCAAATGGAGTTCCTTCTGGCTGTTTTATACTTAAAAGACCAGAAGTGATGTCAATACTCTGAGTCAACGAAATCTTAAGAACAATTTAATTAAACTTTAAAGAAAACCTAATCAATTCCCATACTTACAGCACGGAGAGATTAAGTGACTTGCAAAGGTCACAGAGCCACTATTTGTATGAGGTGAGATTTGAACTCAAGTTTTCCTGACTAAGAGTTATCTCTACCCACTATACCACATTGCCTTGCCTTATGCTCTGGGTATCATCTTTCTAAACTTCTCTATTACTGTTGAGGACATTACTCTACTTTCAATGACCCAGATTTTCTCACTCAGTGTTATCTTCAACTCTCCATTCCCTTTACTCACATCCACATTTCCAATCACTTGCCCATCCATATCCCTCACATCTGTCCCTTTCTTCTCACCCAGCCACCACCCCATTTCTGTTTCTTCTCAGGCAGCCAACAACAATGATCTCTGATAATGTTTAATATAAAATTTTAGAATAATCTCTTTGTTCTCTCTGAAGTAAACTCAGAGAATGCCTCTTCCTATGTCAGCAAAAGCCAGCCAAAGCTGACTCTGCATTTCTTGGGAGACCTTTAACCTATGATGTATCTTGAATAATGGGACTTCCCTTTATATCTTATTATCTATACATACATACTATGTTATGACATATCTTGAATAATGGACACATACTATGTTATGGGATATTAATGGTAAAGAAAAAATAGGCATCCTGGGTTTCTATTGAACATTGTTTGCCCTTTCCTGTGTCAGTTACCTGTTTGGGGCAGGAAGCCTGCCACTTACTAGTGGTGGGATTTCCTTACCACCTGGGACATATGTTTACCCAGCTTGGAATCTCAAGACTTGACTGACATTGCTTTGTTAATTGTCTTGTCTTACTAAATTTATGATTTGTTCAACTAGGAGAGTTCCTTTCTCACGGCAAAATGTATATAAGCCAGAAGATTTCTGCACTGGGTAGCCAGAACATTTCTGGCTCCATAATGCATTATGTAACTGTTTTCTTTAATAGGGAATTGATCAATTAATTAATTAAATCATAAAATGTATGCATTTAGCCTGCTGCCTTTCTTTAACCAAGTTTTCAGGTCAACATCTCCTAAATGATCTTCCTTCCTTAACTCCAATTCATGCTCTACAGAAATGCCAAAGAGATTTTCCTGAAGTGCTAGTCTGACCATGTCATTTTCCAACTCAATAAACTCTACTAGTTCCCAAATGATTTTAGGATCAAATATCATTTCATTTTTTCCCCATCCTTTCCTAATTTCTATTTTTGTGGAAGTCTTATAATACACATAGTTATGAGCATAGTACATACATAATTTATAAATAAGCAAGTAAACAAACATTGGGTGTTGGGTGCTCAAAAATGTTTTACTGATGGTGAATACACTATCAAAAAAGCTTCTGATATCACTGTCTTAAACTTATTTTGGACTTTTAAGCCAAATCACTCTCGCTCTCCATGATGGGCTAACAACAGATCCCAAACCAGTCATTGTTTGGCCCTGATTGACTCAGAGCAAATGTAAATACAAATTGCTTTTGTTTTGGCCAGAAACCCTGAGGGTCTTCCCTTCCCAGTTTGACTTTTTTTTTCTGGGCTAGGTTTTTTGCCTCATTTTTTTCTTTTTTTTTTTTTTTACCCAGCTTTAAGCACTGAATGGGCATTTTGCCTCAGTCAAACTGAAGACTTGTTAAAGACTTTAGCTTAAAAAGGCCAAGGTCTCCCACTGCATCCTGAGCCATCTCCAGTTGGACTGATCTATATCTTACCACTGGACCCAGATGGCTCCAGAGAAGACAATGAGGCTGGTGACTTTTCGCATCTCTCCCTCACTAAAATCCATTTCATTTGCATGGCATGGCATCAGTTCCATGAACAAAGGTCAAACAACATAAACCATAGCACTTCATTTGTACTTCCTGTATATTTATTGGGTAATATTTTTGTTATACCTATTCTTATGGGTCACATCCCCTTATTAAATCTTACGAGTATACAGAATAGAGGGTTATATGTATTATTTGCAATATATATTTGTGTATATTATAATGCATTATATAATATATACATGTATTATGCATATGCACACATACCTAGTTACCTATATTACATATATATGTTGATCAATATATATTAATCTATATAAAAAACACAGATATAGAGATCAATATCTATAGGTATGTCCATATCTGTATCTAGATAGATATAAAGCTTCTCCCTAGTACAATCAATGATCTGCACATTTCAATATTTTAAGTACCCTTGATATCATCAGTGTGAGTACTTCCTCTACCTACACAAATGTAAACACTCATTCTAGAGCAGTAAAATTTCCCTTTGAACTCTAATCCTATGATCCAGTGACTTTGTAGATCGTCTCCTGGAACACTTTAGGCCAAAAATCTTTTATCATGTGACATTAAACCAAGCCTGCACTTGAAGCTTTGTCGGCAGGGACACCGCCTTTGGAAACACAGGGGTCCCCTCCAGCCCTGCGAATGGAATCTAAGGTCTCCAGTGAAAAGGACACAAGGTAGCTACTTAATTGTCTACAGAATGGCTACATTGTATCAAATTAATAGTAAGTAACAGCTAGCGCTTACATAATACTTCAAGGTTTGCAAAGGGTTTTACAAGTATCTCATTTTAGCCTCACAACCACCCTAGGAATTAGGTGCCATTTATCATTTTACAGATGTGGAAACTGAGACACGCAGAGGGTCGAACAACTAGTATGTGTTCTAGGCCTTCCAGGAAACACATTTTTCCATCTCTCCAGCCCGGGTGTTGCTTGGGTGCCTCCCACACAACCCGGCCTCCCGAGGCCCCCAGTTCAGTCAGTCCCCTCCCCTCCCCCTTCCCCAACCTTCCCCAGGCCCTCTGACCAGTGGCCCCACAAACCTCGGTCGCGGCGCCCCCTAGTGGCACGGCCTCCCAGGCTGGTATTGGAGAGAGGTGGGTGGGGCCGAGGCTGGAGGCCTCCGGAGCTCACCTCTCACCGAGGGCCCTTAACTGGTTCCCACAGCCTCAGCTTGCGTCTCTGGGCACAGACAGCTGGGGTGGAGGCCGTGGCCCCAACTCCTCACAGCCACTGCATCCCCTGGGTGGAGAAGGAAGCCCGAGATAGCTCAAGAACTAGGCCTCTGCGCCTGTTGCCTGGCTGGCCTCGCCATCCAAAGCTGCAGGACCGCACCCGGCACGCGGCCCTTCTACCGGCCTGCCAGTCCACGGGCTTCGTGTAGCGCGCATGCGCTCTCACCTCGGAGCCCTAACGTACTCCGGGCCTGGGGGAGGGGCGGCACCTGCCCTGCAGGGCAGGGGAGGGGAGTTTCCTACAGGTCCCGGGGTTGTGTAACTAAGAGCTCTGAAGCTCATTCGGAGATGGGTAGGATGGGATGGGATAGGATGGGACGGGATGGGATAGGATGGGATGGGATAGGATGGGATGGGATAGGATGGGATGGGATGGGATGGGATGGGATAGGATGGGATGGGATGGGATGGGATGGGATGGGATGGGATAGGATGGGATGGGATGGGATGGGATAGGATGGGATGGGATGGGATGGGATGGGATGGGATAGGATAGGATGGGATGGGATAGGATGGGATACGATACATGATATAATACTATGTAGTGTGGTATAACATTATATAATGTAATGTAATATGTAATTAATATAATGTAGCATAATATAACCTAATACAATGCAAACTGTAGTATAACATACTATAATTAATATGATGTGAAATATGATACAATATAACAATATAGAATATGTTATATAATATAATAAAAAATAATAACAATAGTGATAGATAACATTTATATAGAACTCACTATGTACCAGGCGCTATGCATTTTACAAGTATTATCTCATTTGATCCTCACAACAACCCTTGTGAGGTAGGTGCTATTATTATCCCCATTTTAGTTCCCCAAGCCCCATTTAGTTGAGGAAACTGAGGCAAATGGGGGTGAAGCGACTTGCCCAGGGTCACCCAGCTAGTGAGCGTCTCAGATCCAATTTGAACTTTCAGCTCTTCTGGCTGCCTCTATTATGCTTAATAAATCTTGTTTGTACTTACATAATTGTTTGCATGTTGTCTTTCCCGTTAGATTATGAGCTCCTTGAAGGCAGGGGAAGTTATTTGTCTCTTTTTAAATTCTCAGCCCTTGGCACAGTGCCTGACACATATCGTGGCCGTTGTTGTTTGGTGGGTGGTGGTGTTTGTTTCTGTTGTCACTGAGTCATTTTCAGTTGTGACTGATTCTTCATGACCCTTCTGAGGTTTTCTTGGCAGTGATAATGGAGTAGTTTGCCACTCATTTTATAGATTAGGAACTGAGGCAACTAGGTGACTTGTCTAAGATCACACAACTACTGAGTGTCTGAGGTTGGATTTGAACTCATGAAGAAGAGTCTTCTTGAGTCCAGGCCTGGCACTCTTATCCACTAGGCCACCTAGCTGCCCCACCTGGCACATAGTCAGCACCTAATAAATTTTTTGTTGACTTGACTTCCTGAGGGCAGGTACGTAGGTTACTTTTCTCACTCTAGGCCTTCAGTTCTGTACTATAACAGAATGAGATTAGATCAAGTTGCTGGTTGGTTTAGGCCATCTGATGAAGACTATGCATACTTTCTCAGAATAATGTTTTGAAATGTATAAAATAAAACACATAGGTTTACAAAGGAAATCAATTTTATTGAGTTACAGCTATCAAAATATTTTTAAATTAACAAGTTCACAGTCCCCAAATTAACCCCAGCTCAATTAGAAGACTCCTAAGGTGCCTTTTTGGGGCATCTAGGTGTCAAAATACATAGAATGTCAGATTTGGAGTCAGGAAGACTCAATCTTCCTGAGTTCAAATCTGGCATCAGACACTGACTAGCTGTGTGACCCTGAGCAAGTCACTGAATTCTGTTTGCTTCAGTTTCCTTTTCTGTAAAATGAACTGGAGAAGGAAATGGCACACCCATGAGTGGGATAGGTTTAGTGAAGACTTGTCAGATTGTAATTCTTCTCCCAGGGGTGAGGTAAGACCTAAAGGCTCAAGGTTACAATATTTTTAGAATAGAATAGTTCCATATAAGGATATAAAACTGTGTAGTGTATTAGGGTCTCAATGATTGGATAAAACTTACATAATTCCTCGATGTCTTCATTTCAAAAGGGATTGGTTAGATTTTGTGTCTAGAATGTAAGATCATATTCTTAGCTAATGAGGATAATGGTCAGTAGGGGAGGAGGGACTTGCGTTAGGGTCTATATAAATCACTGCCTTTTCTTTGTCTTTGGCTTTCCTACTCCAGATGAACTGGTGTAGGATTGTCGCGATTCTCAAGAATCTAGTAAATAAACTTTCTGTCATCACTTTGAGAGGCCTCTGAGTAATTAATTAAAGCAGGGACCTGAGCCATCCCACACACCAACATCAAGATGCCTTCTAGCACTTAAGTTCATTGAAATCTCCAAAACAGTCAGATGTCTTGGACACAAAACAAAAAACACTTTTTGCTCTATATCTAGATTTATACCTGACCATCAATACCTTAATACCCATTCCTTCTTGGTCATGGCTTTCAGATAGTCCAGTGAGTCTTAAATTATCTGTCTTTGCTCTATTTTCCAGATCAGTTGACACATACACACATATATGTGTATTTACACATGTAAATATATGATGTTTTACTTTTTTCAGCCTTTTTGTTTCCATATTTCTTGTTGTCTTATGGAGTCATTAACTTCAGTTTGTTCAGGTAAAGGGGTACAATAGATAGATCAATGTACCTGGAGTCAGAAAGACCTAAGTTCAAATCCAATCTCAGATACTTTTGTGACCCATGCACTTAACCTCTGCATGCTTCAGCTTCCTCAACTATCAGATAGGGAGCATAGTAGAACCTACCTCTCAAGGTTGTTGTCAGAATTAAATGGGATAATATTCATAAAGTGATCAGCACAATGCCGGGCACTTGTAAATACTTATTTCCTTCATTCTATTCTATTGTTCAAGGAATCTACTGCTTATACCACAGTCACTTCCATGGTGGCTTGAAGAAATCTCACAGAAAGAAACAGTAGAGTTCTGTATTAGTTTGTGGACAACCTTAAGCAGAGGACATTAGATGACTTTAGATAGTGGATTGTCTTGTAGGCCACACTTCATCATACCGAAGAGAGCCTAGACTGGGATAGGAGCCTTTCTGGACTGCAAATGGAGTGTGAGAGTGGTGGAAATTTCCCCAGTAACTAGATGGATGCCACTTAAATCAAATTTGCTTCTTAATCAGGCTAAGATTTTTTTTTCAAGAAATTCACATCTTCAGATCAATATTTCTCTCCAGCAGTAATCAAATAGTTCTTAATCAGCAGCCATATTTACCTATTTTTTATAAGTGAACTCAAAGTTTTTTCACATTTTACTGGTTAATCTGCATGTCCATGCATATATCCATCCATCCCCATTAACAATTTTTTCATATCTCTTCTCCCTTTTGTAGCTAAACTCTTGAAAAAGATTGTCTATGATAGAAGCTTAAATTTTTTTCCCCCACTAGCCCTCTTTTTAACTCTATATATTCTGGCTTCCAACCTTATTATTCAACTAAAATTACTCTTTCCAAAATTATTAGCGATCTCCTAACTGCTAAATATAATGTCCTTTTCTCAGTCCTCATCTTTCTTGACCTTTTACACTGTAGACCACTCTCTTTCACTTGATACCCTCTTTTCTCTAGGTTTTCCTGAAACTGTTCTATCTTAGTTCTCCTGATCCTACCTGCCTAATCACTCCTTCTTAGTCCATCTTTGTATCCCCAGCACTCACCACAGTTCCTGGCACATGACAGATGTTTAAATAAATACTTGTTGACTGACTGATGTAAAAAACAAGACTTTCCCCCTGGGATTAGCTTTGTCTACATACCTTTCTGTGCTCATACACCTACATAGGAGAATAGTTTTTGAGTTGGAAAACTAAGAAAGCCCAAATTCCAGAGCTATTTTGCAGTGTTTAGTCCAATAACTCTTATATGGTTAATGGCAAGAGGTAACCTATCCATCAGAGAACAAAACTGAGAGTCATAGGGAAGGCTTATGATGACCTAGGGTGAGGTCTCTGCAGAGGGATCAAAGTCCCTATACCAGGAAATTGAAATTAAACATGACAAGAACAATTTCCATTTTTATTCTAAAGATCCTGGTACCTGGAACTGAGAATCTATTGCTGGAGATTAGAGACTCAGCTAGGTAGGGGTGGGGGGGTGTCACAGGATTTGGACCTAAAAGGGACCTTAGAAATCTTCTAGTCTAATCATCTCATTTTACAGATGAGGAAATTGAACTCATTCAGTGAACATTTTTTGAGTCAATAGAAGATAAATGATTCATGAGGGAAGCAGAGAACATGTGTTTTATTTAAGATCACAAAGACCTCTTATGAAAATGTCACATACTTGATAAAAGAAATGCTGGGTAAATTTGAAAATTTAAAAGGCAGAAAATTTTCCAATTACAAAATAATTAAATTAGAAATAAACAACAGTTACATGAATAACACAAGGGGCTAGGTGGAACAATGGCATGGACACGGAGGTAGAAATCAGGGAGACTCATCTTCATGACTTCAAATTTGGCCTCAGACACTTACTAGCTGTGTGACCCTGAGCAAATCACTTAACTGTTTGTCTCAGTATCCTCATCTATAAAATGAGATGGAAAAGGAAATGGCTAACCACTCCAGTATTTTTGCCAAGAAAATTCCAAATGGGGTCACAAAGAATCAGGCAAGACTGAACAAATGAACGGAAGAGAACATGAGTAAAAAAAGTAAAAATTTAAATAATTGTTTGGTTAATTGAGAAATTAGAAAAAAGCTGATATTTGATTACATAATATTAATACCATATATCAAAATCTATGAGATACAGACAAAGCAGTTTTAAGAAGCAAATTTGTAATTACATGCATGCAATTTTAAAAGTTTGAGAGACAGTTTCTGGGGAACTAATCATTTTATTAATAATACTAGCATATTACCAATAAAATAGGTCACTAACACTCTCAAATGCCAAAGACAAATCATGGCAGAAGACAGACAGTTAACATGCCCTTGGAAGAGTGGGTGCTCTTAAGGTTGGCAATCTACTCTGGCTAACAACCAATGAGAGAGAATGAATATTACAATGAGAAGTGGATCCATTCTAATGAGGGCCTGGGGCAATGTAATTTCTATACAAATTTTCCAGCCCTGAGAGATCTAATCAAAGAATTTATTCTCACTCATGTCTGTATAGAACATGATTGGCTCTGACCTGGGAGGGGTCTGAACAAGATTAAGGAGAAAGTTAATTCAATTTCATTATCAGCAATGTCCTTCAGAGACTGAATAACCTGCAGGCTTCTGAAAAAATTCTAGTCCTAATTC
Organism: Notamacropus eugenii; assembly: GCF_028372415.1. NCBI lineage: Eukaryota > Metazoa > Chordata > Mammalia > Diprotodontia > Macropodidae > Notamacropus > Notamacropus eugenii. The sequence goes on along the minus strand of NC_092872.1, from coordinate 42,080,150 downwards.
AATATTTGATTATTAATATGAGAAACAATCATTTCTTTCACATGCCTAGATAAAAGAGAAATAATAAGTATACCTGAAGACACTAGAAAAGGAACAAAGTTGTAATATAAAGAAAAATTGAGAGGGTAGTAATAAAATTAATAGCAGAGATGGAGAAGAAAATGAAAGGACAATTGAATTACTAAGTAAAACTGAGATCTGGTTTTTCTGAAAGATCAATAAAATTGACAACTCATGAGCAAACTTTATTTTAAAAGGAGATTAAAAATATGTCAACAAAATTTATAATTGATAAAGGAAAGATCAAAACAAAAAGAAATTAATAATGCAACTAGGGAATTGATATCTGGTTATATTCTCATTTGAAAAATGTATTTATTTAGACATTGTAATACCATTTACGAATTAAACTAAAACCACTCCCTTAGGGACTTTGCCAATGAAGACTTAGAGAGGGAGTAGTAGTGTTGCATGTTTGGGCTTCTGGGAACCCCAAAATGTAAGGGTACAAGACGGGGAGGTGTGTGCCCGGAAAAAATTCAACAACTCAAGCCTTCTTTCAGTCAAAATAGTGAGGTTTATTGTAACAGCAGTATGATGGGCAAGATTCCTAGTAAATCTGCTATTGTAATGCCAATAAGAGTGGGCAGAGTTCATAATGAATCTACAGCTTGATGAAGATGGGGAAAAAAGGGCAGTGAAAAGATCAAGAAGGGATTAAGAAGTGGTAAGTAGCCTGGGGTGGCACAGAGGCAAACAATGAAAGAGTCTAGATGGAATTAAGGAGTATCAAGTAAACTAAGTTATCAAGGTAGGCTGCGGTGGGCCAGATGCCTGAGTGGAAGCATCAGTAATCTGGTCTACTGAAAAAGATATGGCAAAATTCAGGGTCCAGGTCCCACCACCCATCAGTAGTACACTCATTTGACAGAATCTTCCAAGTTTCTGGGGACTTTTTATCCTGAAGGAACTTCTTTTTTGGAGAGAAGTCATGTGGCCAAAGATACAGAGAAACTAAATGGTAAAAAAAAAAATACAGAAGTCATGCCAAGAGAGGATGAGGAGGAGGACTTCAATAACCACTGATCCAGGGAATAGGAGGACCAGGCATTATATAACAGAAAGTTTGGGAAAGCAAGTGGAGCTCATAACTGTGAAGAGGAGAGGGAGTCTGTTTAAAGACACAATCAGGCAAATGAAAAACCAGGAACCATCAGTTGGGGAGGCTGATGAGATTACTGAAGTTCAATTCACAGCCCATGTGTCCACCTATTCCCTAGTGAGCTGCCTAGGAAAACTCCCAGCTTCCCCCCTTCCCTGTCCAACCACTTCACTTGCTGTTTCCCCTCCAATCAGTGGGAAGATGAACTAAGGTAAGGGCAAGAAATTTGTTCTGGTTGCAGATGTCATGGCCTACAAGTGGAACCCTCTTCTTCTAAATGCCATTTGGCATTTGTTACCCGAAGAATATGAACATTAATTCTGATTTTTAACCCAAATCAGTAAGTGCAGTTTAGAAAGTCAACCCAATGAGAAGAGAAAATTATCCTTACCTAAGGGAAGCAAATCATTTAGAGAGTGAATTTCTCAAGCTTTAGTAGTTTTTGAAATAGCAACATTCTGGATTGCTTTTGAATCCAGAGAGAAAACTCAATAAGGAAATGAGCAAGCGGTGGTGGTGGTGGGGGTGTGTGTGTGTGAAGATCTGTGTTCAATCAAATAATCACAATACCCTGCCCATAGCCTATATAGTATGCTTATCAAATACTATGCTTATCAAAACTTATCAAATACTAGCTCATGACAATACTGTTACCACCCTGGTGCAGGCCCTGATCACTTCATATCTGAACTATTAGTCTGCTGGGTGGGTCTGCCTGCCTCAAGGCTCTTTCTACTCCAATCCACGCTCCATTCAGTTGCCAAAGTGATTTTCCTAAAAATGTAGATCTGTCCCTCTTACTCAGTAAACTTCATATCATCTCTAGGATCAGATGTAAAATTTCGGTTTGTTTTTCACAATCCTTTGTAACCTGGTTTCTCGCTACTTTTCCAGGCTTCTTATCCTTATACCACCTCATTATGTATTCTGTGATGCAAAGACACTGGCCTCCTGGCTGTTCAAGACCCTCCATCTTCCAGTTCAGCACATTTTAACTAGTTGTCTCATCATGCCTAGAACTCTTTTTGTCCTCTTCTCTACCACCTGGACTTTTCTGGCTTCCTTCAAATCCAACTTAAAATCTCACCTTCTACAACAGGCCTGCACAATCTGTGGCCCACCAAAGGATTTTGGGCCCAGGGGCTACAGGTTGTGCAGGTCTGTTCTACGAGAAAGCTTTCTTGATCCACTCTAATGCCAGTGCCTTTCCTCTATTGATTGTCTCCAATTTATCCTATCTATATCTTGTTTGGGCATAATTGATTTCATGTTGTCTCCCCATCAGAAGGAGTTTCTTGAGAGCAGGGACTGGGGTTTTTTGGCTTTTAGTTTTCCTGGTCTTTCTCTACATCCCTGAGATCCTGAAATACTCCAAAAAAGCAACAAGAGGATAAGCCTAGACTTTTCTCTCTAGAAGTGTGCACGGTCCATCCCTAACATCAAGTTTGAAGTCAGGAAAAGGACTGGACTGATTAGTAAACAATAACAACAAAAATCCCACCACAAAAACCTCTTATTGTGACAGGGACTCTCCTGTTTTGAGAGAAAATTACTCTAAAATATATAAAAGAGAAAACTCAAAGTAAAACAAAGTCTGTGCACAAATTCAACCACAGTTTATAGAAAAGATAAAAGCAAGACTTTAAACAAGTTTGAAAATATTTTTTATAAATGAAATGACATTAGAGGAAAAAATGGGAAAGAAATGAAAATTATGGAAGAATTGGAAGGGGAATTAACAGCCTGGCATTAGCAGTACAGAGCCTTGCCCAAGCAGCAAACTCCCTGAAATTCAGAATGGACCAAATGTTGTCTCCATGAGACAACAAGAAATATTAAAAAAAAAGCCAAAACACTAAAAAAAAAAGAACATAAAACTAAGGTATCTCATAGTAAAAAAAACAACTGACTTGGAAAACAGATTAAAAGAAAAAAAAAATTAAGAATAAGTGAACTCTCTTCTCAAAGAACTGTCTGGCACAGTCCGGAGGAGTATTTCTCCTTCATGGTCCAGTGGCTTTATCACCTTCAGGAATCGCAGCTATAGCCATGATAGAAACTGCCATCTGTTTGTGCCCCAGGAAGCCCTTGGTATTCAAGGCTCTCACCCCATGGGGGAGTGGCACATGATCTGATGGAGGAGCAGCTCCCCTCATCTGGGTACTGCTAGGTCAAGAACTTGATAGTGAGCAATTACATGGCCACTATCTTAGTTCAGACAGCTTCATCAGTTCTTGCCTGGATTATAAAATCTTCTAATAAGTCTTTCCCAAAACTCTTTGATCCATTCTCCACACAGCTGCCAAAATAATCTGTGAGGGAGGTCTGCCCCCATTCATCACCTTGCTCTAAAAACATTCAGAAATTCACTATTGCCTCTAGGACCGAACATCGTCTCAGCCTGCTATTTTAACACCAGGGCTTTAGCCGTCCACAGATAATTTCAACCCAGTAACAACTCATTTTTACGTGGTACTTTAAAGCTTGGAAGATGGTTTCCTCACAACCACTCTTTGAGGCGTGTCATGCAGGCACCATCCCCATTTTAGACATGGAGAAATTGAGGTTTAGCCTTCCAAATGATCTTATCAACAGGGGCCTGGAGCAGGATCTGAAGCCAAGGTTTTCCAGCTCCAAGCTGGGTTCTATTCACTTTGCTGTGGTACCTCTCAACCTGCTTTTTTAGACTTTTTCACACTGCTCACATTCATGATCCTTTCTTCCAAAGTTACCATTCTGCAGGTCGGTCATATCTTTTCACAATGCATTCCTGGAAAGTGCCTCCCCTCACTTAGAATATTTAGCTTATTTCAAGGCTCTCAGTTCAAGTACCTGTCCCTTCTTCCAATACACTTTCCCCTATCTCTCCCTTCTTGCAGTCATCTCTCTCTTTTGCCTAGTATTTGCTCCCTGCATGCCCTTCTCACTTTGCAACTGTAAGTTTCTAGAAGGAAAAACCTTTTCTTTTTATCTTATACACTTAACACCTAGCATCCTGCCTTGCATTGTAGGTGCTTAATATCTTAACACATGGATAATTTCCTTATAAAGATAACATTTTCACTGCAAAGATAATACTACTTAAGATCTTCCAAAACTTATTACTTATGGACAAAAGTCTATCATGGTAGAGATGTCTAGAACCCATGTAACTCTTGGCAATTTCAGTCTTTTACAGGCTTTTGTGTAGAAAGACCTCTGCAAAAAAAGCATCATGTAAGCATGCTACTGTCACCATTGTTATCCCTGGGGCAAACATCGTAAAGTACAGATTTGTACTTTAAACCTTTTAGAGCGGGTTTAGAGAAGCTCCCCTAGAATGAGTTGATATTTTAAAATGGGTCATGAACATGTCATTAAATATCATCAGATTTATGGGACACAAACTTCCTTTCCAGCTAGGTTGGTCTTTATCATCCAGAATGGTACATACTGAATTTAGAGTCAGAGGACATGAGTTTAAATGCTGGCTCTGCCATAGTCTCTCTTTGTTACCTAGGGCAAGTTACTTAACTTTATAGGCTTCAGTTTCCTCATCTGCAAAGGAAGTAGGGTGGACTAGATGATCAAGGTTGCTTCCAAGTCTAAACCCACTATCCCATCTGAAGCATTCAGCCCTGCTCACATTATTCCTTTTGCTAAGAAGGCATACCTTCACCATCTCCTCCAAATCCAAGACTTAGTTTAAGTAGATCTGCCCCCATGAAATCTCTGCTAACCATTCTAGCCCAAAGTCTCTCCTTCTTCTGAAACTAAGATGTAGCACAATTATTAAATAAACAATTAAGTGGAGGTGGAGCCAAGATGATGGAGAAAAGGCAGTGACTTGCCTGAGTTCTCCCAAACCCCTTTAAATAATGCCATAAAACAATACCTGAGCAGAAGAACCCACAAAAGGACAAAAACAGTTTAGAAGGTTGGCAGGAAAGGTCTGTCACACCATGGTGAGAGTGGAGGCTGCACCAATGCAGACCAGGCCCCAACAAACCAGGAGCATGCCATGGGAACCACTGAATCTGTAGCAGCAGTGGCTGCTTCTGGAGCTCTCAGTCCGCAGAGGATAAGGAGGGTTAAAAAAACTGATCAGGAGATTACAGGGCCTTTGCAGGCAGGGGGGTGGGGGTGGGGGAGAGCAGGACTATGTTGCCTTGCCCATACTCAGATCTGTGTCACAGTCCTGGGTGGCAGTCAAGGAGAAACACTAGCACACCAAACCTCATCACAGTTCCAGGGCAAAAAAGACCAGAACATAGGCCAGAAGAGTAGTAAACACCTCTCCTTGGATCACACCACCTTGGAAGAACTGAAAATTTATAGGTCCCTAGAAGGATCTCAGAAAATAGTTGCACAAAACCCCTAAAGCTCAGGACAGTGCACCCTCCTGAAAGCAGAGACTTACTTTAACAAAGAGTTAAAATATAGACTAGAAAAATGAGCACACAACAGAAAAAAATAATGATTGTAGAAAATTACTATGGTCACAAGGAAGATCAAGACACACTCAGAAGATAACAAAGTCCTAGCTCCTATATTCAAAGCCTCCAAGAAAAATATGAATTGGCTTCAGGTTATGGAAGGGCTCAAAATGGATTTTGAAAATCAAATAAGAGAGGTAGAAGAAAAACTGGGAAGAGAAATGAGAGTGATGCAAGAAAATCATGAAATAAAGCATCAACATCTTGGAAAAGAAGACACAAAAAAATACTGAAAATAACACCTTAAAAAAGACCCTAGGCCAAATGGTAAGAGAACTACAAAAAGCCAATGGGAAGAATACATTGAAAAGGAGAATTGGCCAGATGGAAAAAGAGGTAGAAAAATTAAATGAAGAAAAAACTCCAAATGTAAAAGAAGGTACAAAAGCTCATTAAAGAAAAAACTTCTTTTTAAAAAATATATGTAATTTATTTTTTAGTTCTCAACATTCACTTCCACAAGAATTTGAATTCAACATTTTCTCCACCCCCCACCCCAGGATAGCATTCACTCCATCCATCCCTTCCTCTAGTCTGTCCTCCTTTCTATTACCCACCCTTCTTCCATTCCCCTTCCCTTCTATTCCTGTAGGGTGAAACAGATTTCTATACTCCATTTTCTGTATATCTTAATTTCCAGTTGTATGCTAAAATAATTTTTGACATTCATTCTTAAAGCTCTGAGTTCCATATTCTCTCCCTCCCCCCCTTCATTGAGAAAACAAGTAATTTAATATAGGTCACACATGTGTGTACGTATATACATATATGTATATATACACACATGCATAGACGGACGGCACAGGGTGAGCTGAATATGAAGGGAGAATACCTAAAAAAGTAAAATTTATTGTTGAATGGAATGTACTAATAAGAGAGAAGGAGAGGCAGAATGTAGCAAATCATCTCACATAAAAGAAAGGACAGCTTTTACAATGGAGAAGAAGGGGGAGATGAAAGGAAATAAGTTAGCCTTACTCTCATGGGATTTGGCTTAAGGAAAAATAACACACTCTACTGGATATGGAAATCTATTTTGCCCAGCAGGAAGGCAAGGGGAATGTGGATAAGACAGGGAAGATAATGGAAGGGACAGCAAATTGAGGAAAGGGATTGTCAGAAGCAAATACTATTGTGAGAGGACAGGTCAAGGGAGAGAATGGAATAAATGAAGGGCAGGATAGGGACCAGGTAATATGGTCAATCTTTTACAAAATAACTGTTATGAAAGTGCTTTGCAATATTACATTGTTTCACTTTTGGGGCATTTTCTCAGCCAGTTACTTGACTTCTGAATCCTTTGTCAAGTGGTGGGTGTACTCTAGGGACCTGTAAGTTCTCAGTTCCTCCAAGGTGGGACAATCAAGGGAGAAGAGTTTACTCCTCTCCTGGCCTGTGCTCTGCTCTGGGAGAAACCACAAGCACTCTTTTCTGCCCAGGATCTGCTAGTAGGATTCCCTCTCTAGAGTCTCCACCAGCTCCACCACACCAGTATTCCTCCTCACCCCAGGACTGCCACTCAGGATTGAGACACAGATTAGCAGATCAAATCCCCCATGGTCTTTAGGACAAGGGATCGAAAAGTGGATGCTGTTGCTGCAGTGAAGGTTGTTGCCCTGGGCCCAGGGCTAGGTCCAGACCCTGCTCCCTTCTCACCCAAGTGAAAGAGATTTCTTACTGATCTTTGAAGTTGTCTTTGGCATTTGTGGGTGGAGAAACCTGGGAACTGCAGCTGCTACCCATGATTTCACACCCTTAAGCCTGCTCCAGTCCTGTCTCTGCCATGTGGCCCAGGCTGGGTTGCACTCCGCTCTGAGCCCAGTGCAATAGACCCTTCCTGTTAGCCTTCCAGGCTTTCTTGGGCTGGAAATCTCTTTCTCTCTTTCATTTTGTGGCTTCTGTTGCTCTAGAACTTTTTTTAGTCATTTTTTACAGCCCATTTATTTTATGGGCTATGGAGGGAGATCTAGAGCAGGTCTGTCTTTCTACTCTGCCATCTTGGCTCTGCCCCCAAAGAAAATAATTCCTTAAAAATTAGAATTGAGCAAATGGAAATTAATGACTTTATGAGAAATTAAGAAGCAATAAAACAAATAAATCAAACCAAAAGAATGAAAAAATATTAGACAATGTAAAATATTTCATTGTAAAAATAATTAACCTGGAAAATAGATCCAGGAGATTTAATTTAAAATAATTTAAGAATTATTGGATTACCTGAAAGCCATGATCAATAAAAGTCTAAATATCACCTTTCAAGAAATTAGCAAGGAAAACTGCCCTAATATTCTAGAACCAGAGGGCAAAACAGAAATTGAAAGAATCTACCAATCACCTCCAGAAATTCCCAGAGGGCAAAGGAGCTAGGATTAAAACCAAGAAATCACCTACCCAGCAAAACTGGGTATAATCCTTCAGGGGAAAAAAACAATGAAAATTAAGTGCAATAGAAGACTTTCAAGTATTCTTCATGAATGGAAAATGATACTTATTAACTCCTAAGAACTTTCTTATTATTAGGGTTGTTGGAGTATATATAGAGGGCAGATGTGTGAGCTAAAATGAAGGGAAGGCAAAAATAAATAAATAAAAAATAAAGGGATGAGAAAGGAATGTACTAGGGGAAAGGGAAAAGTAGAATAGGGGCACATTATACAATAAGCAATTGTAACTGTGAATGAAATTTTGATGAAAGTTTCTCTGATAAAGGTCTCAATTCTCAAACAGAGAACCAAATCAAATTTGTAAAGCCATTCCCCAAATGACAAGTGATCAAAAGATGAACAACTGTCAGATGGAGGAATCAAAACTATCTATAGCCATATGAAGAAATGTTCTAAATCATTACTGATTGGAGAAATACAAGTTAAAACAATTCTGAGGTACTACTTCATACCTATTAGTTTGGCTAATAGGACAGAAAAGGAAATTACAAATGTTGGAGAGGATGTGGGGAAAATGAAGCATTAATGCACTCTTGGTGGAATTGTAAGCAGATACAACCATTCTGTAGAGCAATTTGGAACTATGTCCAAAGGGCTACGAAAAACCACGCACACTCTTTGACCTAGCAATACCACTTCCAGGTCTGTGATCAAAAAAGATAAAACGATAAAATAGAAAAAAACCTACACGTGCAAAAATTTTTATAGCACCTGTTTTCTGATGGCAAAGAACTGGAAAAAGGAGGAGATAGATGTTCATCATTTGAGGAATGGCTGAACAAACTGTGGTATGGGATTATGATGGAATATTATTGTGCTGTAAGAAATGGACAGGATGCTCTCATAAACACCTGGACTTACAGAAGCTGATACAAAGTGACACATTCTGTGTACAAATTGTAAGACAATCAGTTGTGAATGACTAAGCTATTCTCAGCAACACAATGATCCAAGAGAACTCTGAGGGCCTTATGACGAAAACTGCTATCTATCCCCTGAGAATGAACTGATGATGTCTGAATACAGATTAAGCATACTTATTTTACATTATTTTTTTTGTTTTTTTAATCTGTTTTCTTTCGCAACATGACTAACATGGAAATGCTTTGCATGACTAAATACATATAACCTTTATAAAACTGCTTGCCTTCTCCATATGGGGGGTAGGGGGAAGGGAGGGAGAGAATTTGGAACTCAAAGTTTTAAAAACAAATGTTAAAAATTGTTTTTACATGTTTAATTGGGGAAAAATAAAATACTAGACAGAAAAAAGTGCCACCTAAGTACAAGGCTATGTGATTTCCAGGGTCTTGCATCTGTTAATACTTGGTGACAGAAGGTAATTATACATGTATAATATATAAAGTAATGCTGGATTTGGAATTGGATAGCCTGGCCCTGAAACTTAACAATCTTTGTAACTCACCTCCTCTGTAAGAGATGGACAAGATGATCTCTAGCATTAAAGCTCTTCATAACCTGGTTTAATTGACCTTTCTTCTCTTTGCACACTCTTCAGTCCGGTCACAATGGCCTTGCTGTTCCTCTTTCAGGGCAGGACAACACCCATCTCCTTGCCTTTACACTGGTGTCCATATCTGGAATGTGCTCCTACCTCCCAGAATTCCTGGCTTCCTTTTCCTAGAGGTTTTCATGATCCCCGCCCCTCCCTGCCAGCCGTTATTGTCTTTCCTTCTCTTAAGTAAACTGTCTGCTTTGTATATATTTATAGATATACACCATCTTGCACACTATGCAGAATGGCCTGTGTAGCTGCAGCAATTGCCTCACAGATTTCCGTTACAAAAAGCATATGATACCAAGATCACTGCGGGAGAAAATCATACGACCGAGTCTGAATGGTAGAGAGACAAAGAGGAGGCATTTCCAAAGACAGTGCTTAAAGGTAGTTCTTTAACAAAACTTAACTGTTTATAATAAATTTACTTATGTATACTTATAGTAGTAATTGATAAAATAGAGTATTTAATTTCATTTGACTAATTTTTTTAGTTTTCTTTATATTTTACATTGCTTGCAATTTTCCACAGTATGCCACAAATCTCCCCAAATTCCATTTAATTATCAGTGGCCCATGAATAACCGAAACTGTGAAATGTGCAGCTTGTAAATTCTGAGGGATAACCGTACATATTTCTGAAAAGACATCAGCTTCTTAAGGAGAGGGACTTTGATTTCTGCCTTCGTATCTTCAGTGCCCAGCAGTGGTTTTTGATTAAGTACTAAATTCTTTTTGTTGTCTTAGGCTATGAAGTCCTAAAGGGTCATGCATTAAACTGTTCTGTACTCCCCATCAACTCTTACGAAGATGGTGTTAGACGCTCAGGATTTGCTGATAGCAACGAATAACCATTTAAACAAACATATCTGAAGAATTTGGTACAGAAAAGATAGCTAAAACTCTGAAAGATAATTTCTACTTTAGAAACTATTTATTTTAGAAATAGATATTTCTACAAAAAACATTTATATATATATATGTATATAATATAAAAGGCTCCCCCAAAGACCAAACTAGATGGTATCCTTCACCTGAATCACCAGGAAAAGTGATTCATTCTCATTCTTCGTTATTTTCCACTTAAGCTTTTAGTTTCTCAAGTAAAGCAGTCATGCCTTTGCTGTTTTCCTCTTTTTCCAATGTGGGGATGAGGCTTTTCAGTCCAGATTTAACTTTATTTACCACTTCTGGATCAGGGCATTGGAGGAGACTGCATAAAAAGGGGAAAAAAACAAACCAAACTGCAAGTTAATGAAAATTTCAAATGATCTCTTGAGGTTAAATGACAAAATTCCTGGGTCAGATACCTAGAAATGTCACTTGATGTAACCCCCTTAATTTTACATATGAGAAAACTGAGGTCCAGAGATTATAAGTGATTTGCTTCTAGGGCATGCCCACTTACGGTACATAGTATATGCTTAAAAATTGAAAATTAATTTGAATTTTGGCAAAATGTAAATGTAAAACGAATTAAGAGTTATATATTGCATTACAAAATCAAAATATAAACGATCCTTGTATTATCCACTGTTTTGAATGGTATAATGGAGAGAATATTAGTTTTGGGTTCCAATATCTGAATGCAGTCTGGAGGGGAGGCAAAGAGAACTTGTTTGCTTTCTAAAATGCAATGTTCAGGGAGCTAAGTAGCACAGTGAGTAGAGCACCAGCCCTACAGTCAGGAGGACCTGAGTTCAAATTCGGCCTGACGCTTGACACTTACTAGCTGTGTGACTTTGAGCAAGTTACTTAACCCCAACTGCCTCGCTTCTTCCTTCCCCCAAAAATGCAATGAACTATGGATGTCATTAATATTTTGAGAGAAGCACATTGTGATGAGAAGTGAGGTCTGGACTACATTTGTGGGAATGGAGCCTTCCTTGATTTAAGCTTAGCAAATAAAAGCTTAAAACTATCATTAAAAAACAAGCATCTGTTTCTCTGTCTGCAACATGTGCGCACTCTCTCTTCTGTTGTTAACATGAAAGAGAATTTGCCAATAAGAATTGAACCTCAGTGCTAGGGACCAAGGTGGATCCCAAGAAATCATACTTACCAAGAAAGAATAATAGCACCTCGATTAACTCCTGCCCAGGTCTTCAATTTCTTGATGCCAACATGCTCCACCAATGTTTTGGCAAAAGAACCTATAATGAGAGATTTAAAATTAGGCAGGAAACTGTACCAAAAGGAAAATCTATGAAAAATCTGCAATGATGTGTTAGCAACAAAGTCCTTAGGCAGTTTCAGTGCCCAGACTCCCTTTCAAAGTAATTACTATGTAACATTGTTAACTTTTTGGTCTACATGCTTCAACTCTCAAGTGCTATTTAGGAGCAATTACCAAGTGTCACAAGGAAGAATAAACAATACGCAGACATGAGACAAGGCCACACACTCATTTCTGGAGGTATCGCTTAACGGTCTGACACAGTAAAAAGAACCAAGTATTCCCTAAGTGACCACTGCACAGCAGGCACTGTGCTAGATTCTAAGAATGCCAACATAGAGAATCAACAATTCCTACTATCAAACATCCTGCGTTGTAATGAGAGAAAACAATGACATATACCATACAGAAGAGAGTGAAAAGCATGCAAATAAATAAAAAGTAGGTAATTAAATACAAGGTGGTTTGGGAAGGAGGGCACTAGCAGTTGGGTGAGGAGGATCAGTAAAGATGTCATGATGTCTGAGCCGTGTCTTAAGGTAAGGAAGAAGGGCATTCCAGAGACGGGGGAGAGACACTGCAAAGGCACAGGGACATGAGATGGAAGGTTATGTACAAGGAAAACAACCAAGTGAAACAATAAGGACAGAAAAGAGAGACTGAGGTCAGATTGTAAACGGTTTTAAAAGCTAAAGGGAGTTTATATTTTATCTTAGTGGTAGTTCAAAGCCACTGCAGCTGACTTAGGGGAGCCACATGATCAAATTTGCACTTGAGAAAAATTTTGTTGGCACTGGCATGTAGGGTAGAAGGACATTAAACATAAGATGAATGAAGCTGTATTCTGACAAGAAATTGACATAAATATGCTTCTAACTCATATGATATACTGTACTGCTCTGGTACCTTTTCAGAATTTATAGCACTAAACTTCAGCTTAAAATTTAAAATGTGCTCATCCTAATAACATAAGGTGAGGTATGTCAGCTAGAAATTGATGAATTTCTACACAATTTCTAAGAAAAACTCAATCTTCATAGCTTACCTTCTCTTCCATTTTCTTTCATTTTTTCATCTTGTTCTACCAACCATTTCAGAACTAGATGTCCAGCTGGATGTTCTGCCAGGTGAAGCTACAAAGAAATCGTAAAATTATTAATTTAAGAAGGAGTTTTCATCCATGACTCAGCATATGACTCAGTACTACTTAGATAAAGGCTAAGTAAACTGCAACAATGTAGAACAGAATAAGGGCATGTCCATGTATCCTTGTTTGGATGTAACTCTTAACCTATAATGATTTTCAAACTACAAGCCATCTGTGTATTTGAAGACAACATGACTGTCCAAAGGGAGTTGTGAAGAGGTACACCAACACCTGCTAAAAGTTCTCTTGCTCTTTTCGTAGGTACCATTTTACAATAACATTTTAAATTACACTGACAGTCAGCCAATAAACATTTGTTAAGCTTAGGGCTAGGACACAAAGAAAGGCAAAAGATAGTCCCTGCTTTCAAGGAGCTCAGAAACGAATGGGAAGACAATATGCAAACAACTGTGTACAATGAAGCTATGTACTAAACAAACTGGAAATAATCAAAAGAGGGATGGCACTATAATTAAGAGGATCAAGAATAATTTCATGTAGAAGGTTGGTTTTTAGCTGAGACTTGAAGAAAGCCAGGGAAGCCAGCAGGCAGAGATGAAGAGGGAGAGCACTCCAGGACTGGGGGACAGCCAGAGAAAATGCCCAGAATTGGTAGATGGGATGGTGAGAGTAGGGGGATGCAAGAGGACCCTTGTATGAGCAAAAGCAAAGAACCCAATGTAACTGAATCAAAGTAAACACAGGAGGATGCAGGGTGTAAGATTGGAAGGGTTGGAGAAGGGCTCTGAACACAGACAGAGGATTCAGTAAGACTTGCATTTTAGGAAGATCACTTTGACAGCTGAGTTGAGGATGAATCGGAGTGGGGAGAGATTTATGTCCAACTGGTGTGTAACTAATCTGTAGTCCAGGAGCAAATCATGAGGGTCTGCACCAGGATGGTGGCAGTATCAGAGAGAATGGGTTATATGGGAGATGTTACAAATGAAGGTTGCAATATATTGTTTTCTGTTAATTTCTGCATTGTGTGTGGTCTGTTCACAAAAGAAAATGTTATAATCTTTGTTTTATTGTACTGATCTCAGTTGATCTGGGCTTTTCAAAATCAAGTAAAGTTCTTTTGATTGTTTCATAATTTGATGTATTACCTCTCCATCCTTGCCACCAGGAATCATTTCAGAAGCAGCTAATCTGGCAATGGTGTCCATAGCAGGCTGAGTATCTCCAATAGCAGATCCCAGGACATTAACAACAAATATACATGTTGATTTGTCTGTCATCAATTTCTGGACATGCTCTTGCATATAGCTTAACAGGGCTGGGGAAACAGACTCCAAGAGCTCCTTACGACGGATTATGCTATCTTTCTTACTGTCACAAGAGAGAGTAAAGGAGAGATGATGGTCTTATGGTTATAGGCACTTATGCACTCAAAAAGAACTCCAATGAATCTACTGTTTCAGAGCTTCCAACCTTGATTGGATACAATAGTCTAGGTAAATGCAAGATTTTCAGAAGCCCGAAATTTTATGATCTTAGAACGAAAAACACAGGTTATGAATCTTCTTATCAGTTCATCAAAGCCCAATTTTATACAATCAATACTTCCCTTTTATGCTCCTCTTTTGGGCTTTAAAAAACAAAGAAACTTGGAAACAGGTTGTCTACTTGTCTCTCTAGCTACCTGAATGTCTGACACACATTTCTTCAATTTATATTGCCTTTACTCTGATTTCCTGAGTCCTACACAAAGTAGAGGGAGAAGATTCAAGAGCCAGAAGGTACCTTATAGGCTATCTAGTCCAGCTTCTTCATTTTATAAATGAAAAACCAGAGGTTCAGAGAAGTTAAATAACTTAGACAATGTCACACAGGTAGGGACAAAGGCAGAATCTGAACCCAAGCCTCCTGACTCCAAATCCAGGGCACACTAACCTTTGAGGAGTGTGAATCTGGAAACACAACCACATAAGGTAGCATCTGAGTAGATATAAAAGCCAGATGAAATGGCCAGGTAGGACAAAGACAAATGTTTCCATTCATTCTTACACCATATCTCTCTATTTCTAGATCAATATCTTGACTAACAAAACTGCCTTGGGCATTTCTTTTTTGAGTATTCCACCTCACCTTTCCAGACCTCACTTTCCACAACTGTTAAGTGCAGGAGTTGGATTAGATGGCCTCTGAAAGGCCCTTGCAATTCTTGACTTAAGGTGTCTGTGTATAGTTGTTTGTATCATAACTTAAGAGTCTGGTGAGGGCGTAGGGAAATAAAATATTTCCAAAGGAAGTAAAGTGTAAAACTGACTTTTAGAACTCAGGGACAGCAGCATAAAATTATATAGTAAGGGAAATATTTATGATGTGTGCCAGGCTTTCTAGAATATCTGTGGTTTAGAAAAAGACATTTTTCTGCCTCTCTAAGTATATGGCAATAGCACAGTTCTCATCAAAACCTATTACAAATCAACAAATATTTATTAAGCACCAACTAGGTACACGATGCCATGCTGCACGCTGAGAGAGATACTGAGATAGAATTACTTCAGTCTATGTAAATTAAGGAAAACATCTGAACTGAGTTAGGAAGGACTTCAACAGGTAGAGATAATTGGTAACAGTCTAGGTTTTCTGAAATCATTTGGAATTCAATGGAAAAAGACAAGCAGGTACCTAGCAAAACTGAACAAGAGACATATTTGCTCTAAAGAATACTATAGGAAGGCATGCCATCTACGTGATTTCTTCTGTGACACATTAAGAATCCATTCAATAGCTTAAAGAGGAAGCTGTACATGTATAGTTTCAGAGAAAATTGCTAGTAGGCATATGCCAGTTCAAAAAACAAACAATAAATCTGGACAATACAGACAAAGAGGGAAAATAATTTAGGCTAGCCTTCAGGCCCGAAATGTTACCCAAATTACCTATGTGCATTTCCATCACCCTTCTGTAGAACTTCAATGATTTCAGGTACAAGGTGTGCAGGATCTCTAGGGCTTAGTAAATACAACAGAACTTTCCTTCCATATTTATTATTCACTATATTTGGCAGGGAACTGATGATTTCCTATAAGAATACAAGATCAAATCAGATTACAATTTATGTTAGGAATATATAATTTAGCTTGTGATTTTTAACAGTGAAGCAAAGTTTAAAATTATTTCCTCATTAAATAGCTATGTCTCTTGTGCCTTTCTCCCTAAATCCTAAATAGCTAAAAGAAAGCCAGGATTCCCTATGTAGCTCGTATGTAAAGACCATTACAGATCAATTCACTTACAGCTTACTTAACAACATAAAGGATTTTTCTAAATTCAAGAAATAATCTTTATTCACTATGGCCACAGTTTACTTAAGTTACATTTACTAAGGATACAACATGCTAGGACTATTGATGAGATGTTGTTAATTTGTAGCTGCATTTAAATGTAAGAACAGGCAGTGGAGAACAACTTTTTCCAGAACTTGGTTACTGAGATACATGCAATGAGCTATTATAAAAAATTCTTACCCAAAAAATGAGGGGATAAAATTTGTGAATTAGGATGTTTGTCATGAAAATTAAGCCTGTTTATAGCAGGGGGAAAAATAAAAGGTGAGAAAAATTTTATCACAGTCCATTGAATACTCAATTACCAACAAGAAACAACACTTTTGATCTCCTAATCCAAGATTAAAAATGTGTTTTCTAGTTAGTTTTAACAATAATCATCAAAAGCAAAAAAAATCTCTGCAGCTCACTCAAAATTATGTCTTCAAAGATAGAAAGACAATCCTCCAATATTCAATGTTTTCTAAAGCATTTTATTCTTCACTGAGAAGACAAGTTTTCTTTCTTAAAAATATCATTTACTAACTCCTATCATAAAAGATGAATTAACCGTACTCTTATTTTTCCCACCATATTTAGTAAATATTGTAGATGAAATGAGGCCTATTTAAATACAAAAAATAATCCAGTTTCACATATAATCTTTCTCTGTTCTGCTATGTATATAAATATGCTTTTATTTGGTGTTTGTTAAATTCAGAATTTAAATCTATATGTGGATCTGTAGCCAAATAATACTCAAATGTTGACAAGTTTTTTTTTTTTCTAAAGTAGTAAAGAAGGAAAGGCTGGCAACAGTCATGCCAAAAACGTGGGAGAGAGCCATTCAAAACATTTTTCAATTATACACATGAAAAGAAAGATAAGCTAGATGGAAGAGAGAGCTGTGATTTTATATGTAAACTTCTGTATTCTATTTAGTATATGGAAATGTGCATTTTTGAGGGGTATTTGTCAAGTTAGAATATAAAGTTAAAAAAATTTACAGAGCTATTACTCACCGACATAACTATTTGCTTCATAAGTTTGGTATCATCAACACAATCAAATGCTGCCAGCAAAACTAAATGAGAATATTCACCCTGTAAAAATGAAAAATAAAGGTTAAAAATGCATTTTCTCTCTTAGTCCATGGATTAGAAAATTTTATAAAAGTCAGTAGAGATGACAACTTACGTCATCTAACATGCACCAAGCAATTAAGATGGATCAAATGAATGACCAGGTCTGAATAATCTTTTTTGCAGGCAATATTAAGAGGACCCCTACAAGTCATCTAATCAAGCTATTCCCTAACCTTGCAGATGGGAACTGAGGCTCAGAAAGGAAGTGCACTGCTGAAGGACATGTGAGCAGAAAGTGGCAGAGCATGGATTTACACTAAGGTCTTCTGACTCTCAATCTTACACATTTTCCATTATGTCACTGTTAAACACCTTCCATTTAGTAAACTATTAAAAGGACTATTCCAACAGTGACACCACCATCTGCTAAGGAACAAAGTAAGTTCCCCAGATTGTGTATGAGGTGTGACTCTAAAGAAATGAGTGTGAAAACTTGTCTCCTTGAAAGTGCGCGCTGCAATATGACAAAGAAAAGGAAGGGGGATTTGCCTACTATGCTCTCTTCAAAACTGCTCTAAACAACTTTAAATAATGCCTCAAAACAAATTCTAAAGTAGCAGAAACCACCAAAGGATGGAGTGAAACAATTTTCCAGTTTTGACTCTTTTTTCATAATTCTCTTG
The DNA here is from genome assembly GCF_028372415.1 of Notamacropus eugenii. Classification (NCBI taxonomy): domain Eukaryota; kingdom Metazoa; phylum Chordata; class Mammalia; order Diprotodontia; family Macropodidae; genus Notamacropus; species Notamacropus eugenii. The sequence goes on along the minus strand of NC_092872.1, from coordinate 42,062,181 downwards.
CATCACTTTTATTTCTTTCTGCAACTATTCTTCTACCTCTCTTATCTGGTTTTTAAACTCCTTTTTGAGCTCTTCCATGAGTTCTTTCTGGGCTTGACACCACTTCCCATTTTTCTTTGGGGTTTTGCCCACAGGTCTTTTGACATCGTTGTCCTCTTCTGAATGTGTGTCTTGATCTTCCCTGTCACCATAATAACTTTTAGTGGTTAGATTCTTCTTTTATTGTTTTTTTGCTCATCTTTTTTGGCCTTTTTCCTTTCTTTTAAATTTAAGCTCTGCTCCCAGGGTGGAAGCAGCATTGTTTCAGGCTTCTTGTGCCAGGGCCTGAAGGTCCTGGCTGTTTACCACTGATTGCTGCACTGATGCCCTGAGGCCCAAGGGGGCCTCTCATGTCTGGTGCTGTGCTGAAGAGGAAGGCTGGTAGCTACCTGGTGCTGAGCTGGATCCTAGTGCTGGTATCTGGCCACTAGAGTTTGCCTCTTTGCCCAAGGTTATGTGGAAGCATGTGGAGGTTCCTGGAGTTGAAGTGTGCCTATTTCCCTGGCTATGCTGAGGCACATGGGACATGGGTGGGAGGAGAGAAGGACTGGTGTTAGCATTTGCCTGTCCCACCACATGGCAGTTCAGTATTTCCCACTGGTTGGTTGAGGCAGGGCTCGCTGGGACTCTTCCTGGCCTGGACTGCGTTCCTGTTATAAACAAGTGAGACAGACCTTTCTTGCTGATCTTCCAAGTTTCTTGGGCAAAAAGGTTGTTTCATCCCATATTTTTGCTAGTTCTGCTGTTCCAGGATTTGTTTTGGGGCACTATTTTGTGGTTGTTTGGAGGTGAATTTAGAAGAGTTATGGTGATTTACTGCTTACTCCACTCTCTTGGTTCCCAGAAGTCTAATTCAAAATTTCTCACTATGTTTCACAGATGGTCTTCATGAACTGCTGTGCTAAAAACTCAACTGTCCTTCAGTTAAACTGATGATGAGCCTACCAAGGTAGTTATGCTGGTTCTCAAAAGATAGAGGCTATCATCAACAGTCCTCCAAAATGTAATAGATGCCTCATGCTCTTTGATATGGAATCTTCCTTCATTCTTTTCAAAACTCTGATTCATGTCTAAAACCTCTCTTTGCCAGGGATCCTATTTCTGCTGAAATGTCCTTCTCTATAGTGAGTTCCTCATCTACTCTCAATCCTACTCTCACCTTCTGGTAGGTGATGGTTATCCCAAGAGTCACACAGACTGGATCTCCTCACTTTACATTTGGCACAAGAAGAACATACAGTTCAAAAGTCACAATCTCCTTTGTAAATATTTCCTGTCCATATGTAACGGCTGTTAATAATGACAATCTCTGCTTACATATTCCCTCCCTGATCTCCACTACTCAGGTATACAAACAATCATAAACCAGTTACTCATAGAATATTCTAATAAAGTTGGCTATCTGATTTGCTAGCCCACAGGAAATGAGCAATTGAAAAGGGGGCAAACTCATACCATACAGAAATGATAGTCAATAAAAATAACCATGGAGACAGAAGACTTCTAAAAAGCAGACATAAGTTCACAATGGTTTTGGCCCACATACTATAGAAGCAAATAGATATGGTCCTTAATAACACTTGAAGGCAACAATACTATGTTTTCCAACATAAAATTATAGCTAGTGCTCGTAATGATGTTTCTGGGACAGTAAAGTAAGGATTCTGTACCCTTTATTTATTTAGGAAAGCTGAGAAATGTTGGAAACACTTCTATCCAAAATTGCAAAACAGAAGGTTTTGGTGATACAAAAAACTTACATGAAATGCCTTTCCTGAAAATAAATTAAGTATGAAATTGCAAAATGTTTTGAAAAGTCAAATAAACTCTTAAAGGATTCATCCTGCAATAGTTTTACCACTAACTTCCAAGATAAATGGCAAAGACTAAGACCCTGACCAAAGTGAAGGTGGTTTCTAATATATGAGGTAATACTGAAAATCCTCTTCATTGTTATGTGGTGATTGCTGTAACATGATTATATATAGACAGATAGATAGATAGATATGTAAATTATCTAATCCTATAACACAGAGCTCTTCATTTATTTTTTAGAATAGCAGTAAAATTGTCATTTTAGGATACTCAATAATGCATCTTATACAATCTAACATCACAAATTTTAGATAAGATTCCTTTTCAAAATTCCCTCCTGTCACTTGTCATTTATGCACTAAGGAATGTTAACTAAAGAATTATTAGAATTGTCACTTCTATTCATTCATCTCAATGGTCAACACACAAATAGCAATCATTGTTAAATTACACACTATTATATAGAACTATATAAAAATATGAACTTTTTCAGAATGGAGCACTGAAAAGAACACTGAAAGGGTGTTATGAGACCTAGACTCTGCTCCCAATTACACCACAAGGCTTCAGCTTCCCCTTTGGGAGCTGGAGTTGATAATATCTAAGATTCTCAAAATCCTATGTGTATATATATGCATGTACTATGAATATATATATGTATGTGAGTACATCTTCATGAAGGAATGCATAGTGACACTCAATGATTTCAATATGAAGATGAAGATAGGGGGAAATATGGTTTTTAAAAGTTTATAAAACATGTTTGGAAGTAACAATCCTAATGATGATAGCTGACATTTATATAGCTTACATGTGTCAGGACTATGCTAAGTGCTTTATAACTGTCTCATCTGATCCTCACAACAACTCTGGGAGGCAGGTGTTATTATTATTTCCATCTTATAGATGATGAAATGGAGGCAAACAGAGGTTAAGTGACCTGCCCAGTCACAGCCAGTATGTGACGGAGGCCCAGTCTAAACTCAGGTCTTCTCAACTGCAGACCTAGTGCTCTATGCATCATACTACCAGCTGCCACTTTCAGTAAGAAACTAAAGATGCCAAAGGTTGCCACACTACACAGCTGTCTCACAACTATCTACCTTTAATACTTTCTTCAAGACAGATAAAGGTCAACCCATATGACTTCTTTGCTCCAAAACCTTCCATTGTCCTTAAGGTCTTATAGACAAAATGTAAATTTCTCAGCCCGGCACATAAAGTCCTCCAAAAATGTGACCCCAAACTCACTTTTTTTTCCAAACATTTCACAGTGCTCCTCTTTATGTGTTCTACATTCCATCAAAATAATTCCCTAAACCTCAAATTCTGTCTTCTAACTTCATGCTTTCAAAAAGGCTGCCTGCCAATCCCTGCAAGTATTACCTTCTCACTTCTGCTTCTATGAATTCTTATTCTCTTTGAGGGCCAGTTCAGGTGCTACCTCCTCTATGATGCCTTCTGGATTCCATAGTAAGCTTTTTCTCCTCCTCAAATTACCATAAATTTATTTTCGTATGTGCTGTTATCTCCCGACAGAATGTGAGCTCCTTGAAAGCAGAGATTACCTTTTTTATCTTTATACTCCAGGCCCTGGCATAGTTGTTCAATTGACAAGATTCATAATGTTACACATAGTAAGCACCAAATACCACTATGAAAAATAAAACCATCTTATCAGACAGGAAAGTTGAGACAAAAATCAACACCAAGTTGGGAAGATAAAAATAATGTATGTTAAGCAACAGCTCTGCAATGATATATTAAAAAACAAACTACTGATGATAAAAAATGGGAAATTGCTAAGACAATAAATAAAATGATCAACCTGCCAGTTACATAAATCAATTACCATAACAAATCAGTCAAAAAGGGCAAGCTGTACCTCGATAAGTAAAGACTATTTAACAGCCTTGCCAACATGGTAGCAGAGAACAGAAATGGTGTGGTGAATAGAGGTTACCCTACAAATCAGAACTTGGTTCATTTATCACCTCTCACACATAATGGCTAAGTGACCTTGTATAAAGGCCCAGGCAATTTTAAATTGAGTGTCAATATGCATGAGTAAAAGATGATCAGTAGCTACACCAATAAAATTGCAAGAGGAAGATGGTAAAGGATTACAAGTAGCGTCTCACAAAACAGTAAAGAATGGAAAAAGCCTGCCATAAAACCCAGTTAAGGCAGATTATTCCAAAACCATTTGTGTAGATAATAGAAGTAACATGAAAGAAGAGAATAATGGAAGCTCAGACATCATTTCTATCACAAAGTATTTATATCATCTATCACAGTAAATTTATAATATTTCTCACTAAAACCACTAGTCATTATTAAAGCACTTAGCATAATGCCTACTACATAGTAGATGTTTAACAAACTTATCTCCTCTCCCTGTTAGTTGATTGCTAATGAGCATTTACATAAATCTTCCCTTCCCCCTTAAATTGCTGAAATCAGATTCAGACCAAAAAATATAAATATTTCTTGAAATCAACCATTCATGCCAAATTATATGTGTGAGCACCTGTGTGTGTGCAGACACAAACGAGCTACACTGAGTAAATCTATGAGTTTAGGACAAGTAGCTTTCTAAGCAGACATGTAGTTTCATTATTATAAGCAGGATTTATTTTAAGCAAATGCTATAAAAATAATCTTTCTCTAATTTGCTGTAATCTGAAGTGTATTTAAAGTTTTATTTTACTTACGTTGGCTACTTTTTCAACATAAGTCTTCATTGTTTTAATAATAACTTTTCTGTCCTATAAAAAGAAAAATCCTTCAGTGAATCTAATAAAATATTTTCCCAATATACATTATTATATTCTCATTTGCTGATTTCTCACAATATATTCATATAAATGCTCTTAACAAATGTAAATGACGCCTCTCCATTTGGATTTTGAAGTCAGGCACATTTAGATCCAGAACAATAAAGCTACAATTCACAATGAGGCAGGGCTACCAGTTACCATCTTATGAGATAATCTTTATTTTAGATTTTTCTAAAATTTGGAAAAACAAAAAAAAAATGGACAGAGATTTCAATACATTCAAGCTACTAACCATTTTTTGGAGCTAGCCAAAATATGTTTCAAAGAGTCTAAGAACCAGAAATAACTCTGAATTGAGTGCAATGGTCTAAATTTAGATAAAAGGAGACCTTTCCACAGCCTGCTGGCCAAATTCTTGGTTGTCTATGGCTTAACTGTTCTAAACGATGAAGAACGGCTACCAACATCTAGCCTGACCTAGCACTGTTTCAACTATTATTCTAATTCTATGCATCCCAACCCTTTCGTTAGGCTTATTTTTAGTTCAGAGACTACAAAAGTAGGAATTGGAATGCTACTTCTACTAGAAAGAGCTTTAGACAAATAGATCTAGCCTAATCGCTACAGTCACACGTCCAAGAACAAACCCAAAAGACTGCAAAATTCTTTGGAATAATACAGGTAAAATTCAGTGCTGAAGTAAAATACTGGGTCCCAAATTTTTAGATAATTAGAATTAAATAATGCATAAGATTCAGTTAAGGTCACTATACCCCTACATTCTAAACGCTTTCAGTCACTGATTAAAACAATGTAGCATAATGTAAATGCTAATATGCATTATAAGACATCAAGCAGAAAATATTTTTAAAAACATGAATGGACAAAACTGTCTTTATAAATCTACATTGTATTTGTAGTACCTTTATCTCATCCCAGAAATCACTGAAGCTATACCAAACTAACTGTTAGGATCCAAAAGCACCAATTGTACCTGTGACTTTTCCCCCTCCTTTCTGTTGGATAAACATACTGTTCTTGACTTGCAACTTTAATGTGCAACTAAGTTATTTTCTATAATTTTCTTGAAGTACTTTCATAAAAGTATATACGAACCAAATTTCTTTTATTAAACTAGGAAACTTGCCAGAGAGTGGACAACTGTCCTTCAAAGACTTTTTTTAGTATAATGAACAAAACTATTGTTTCTAATTGATTTGATCAATAAATATGATACCAAGTGACTCAGCTTATTTGCTTCAACATTTAAAATGTTAAATTTTAGATCATAATTTTTAATTGGTGAATCGGAAGACAAAACTACCATACAACTATAGCATTGAGACCATTTGTGATATTTTATGATGAACACAATTCTGATAATTTAATTGCCACTTTAAATCAGTCACTTTGAATATTTTATCTCTACTATACTCTATTATCAGTAAGTATTTTACTCATACCCCCTACAATGCTTAATATATCAGACATTCATTATATCTAATTAAAGGAACAAATCTGTACTACTAATAATAGACTGAACAAAATGCAATTTTCTCCTAAATGTGGTCCTCCTTTAATCAAAACAAGATGTCTGTCTATTCACATTTATTGATTTCTAAAATAAGTATCAGTATTAATAGTTGTTTGATTTCTTACCCCTTATCCCAAATAATTAAACAGTTAATCCCCAAGTATTCTGCTTTTCATCATGTCTTGCCAATAAATGAGCTCTTTCCTGATTTATCAAAACGGTTAAGAACTTATACCCTGTCCCAGAGAAAGTGACCATAATGGAGAATCGTCATATATAGTACAGTTATACCAAACATAGAATTGATTTTATTGAACAACAACCTCCATGAAACACTTAAATTAAAATATCATAACAAACTGTGGAGAATTTCTACACTCAAAATCACTGATCCATATGAATACAAAAGGGGATTTTTGAAAGAGAAAATGTTTTCAATGTGAATTAGGACAAAGTTCAAAGGAGATTTTAAACCTAAATAAGGGACAAAGAAACTTGGTGACAACTTCTTAACGGATATGTTACATTCCTGCCCCCTTGGTTGCGGAGACTGTACAAGATACCTTTGGTGTGCCATGCCACAGACAGTACATGGCTACTCTAGCTCCATCATGTGTATGAGCAAGGTATATTACAGCATCTCTGATTGCTTCAATCATTTCCTAGGGAACAAAAAAAGAAAATTATTTTACTCTTGCACAAAGCCTTTTGTGATCCCCCAATTGATTATTTACTGTTCTATTTGAACATTAATTATTCTTTTGGGTGGAAATGGAGTTAGGAATGGATCACTCTCAGACTGATATCCCTGGACTCAGTCTCTCTTTAGCTTCAGTTCTGAATCAACAATTGACTACCGGACGTTTCAAACTGAATGCGCCAGAGATATCTCAAACTTACCATGTCCAAAACTGGACTCTTTCCCTGAAACCCTCCCATCTCCTTCACCATTTCTTATGGCACAAGTATTCTATTACCTTCATGTATCATAATTTGTTCAACCATTCCTCAACTGATAGGCAACCCTTTAGCTTCCAGCTCTTTGCTTCTACAAAACGCTCTGCTATAGTCATTTTTTCCCACATGGGTTTTTTTTTTTAAATTAATTTTCTTTATTTTCAGTGTTCTACAATCACTACCATATTACTTAGATTTTTTTTCCTCCTCCCTCCTACCTCCCTCCTCCCTCCCCAAGATAGCATACAATTTCACATAGGTTCTACACATACATTCCTATTAAATAATTTTCACTATAGTTATGCTGTGTAGAAGAATTAAACCGAATGGGAGAAATCATGTAACAAACCAAAACGTAATACACACACAAAAAAATGATCACATGGGTTCTTCTTTCATTGTTCTCTTTGGGATCTAGGCCTCATAACAGTATCAAGTCGGTCAAAGAATATTTGAAATTTATTAACTTTTTGGGCACAGTTTCAAAATACTTACAGAATAAAACTATTATCAATCACAGCTCCACCAACAATGTACTATGGTGTCTACTTCCCTGAAGCCCTTTCAACATTTTTTTTTTTTTAGGAGGGAGTCAACTTTGCTAATCTGATGGCTATAAGGTGGAACCTTGAAGTTGCTTTAATTCACATTTCTCCAGCTACTAGTGATTCAGAGCATTCTGTCATATGGCAAACTGAATTCTTTTGAAAAAAATCCTAAGCAAGCATATAGTGGCAGATACTATTAACTACTTATGGTTTTAACAATATGTATTTCTTCTTCTAAAAAAAGACAATGAACAACTCGAAGGTACTACCTCATACCCTTCAGATTGGTTAATATGACAAAAAAGGAAAATGGCAAATGTTGGAAGTGGAAAAACTGGGATACTAATGCACTCTTGATAGGGTTGTGAACTGATACAACCATTTTGGAGAGCAATTTGGAACTATGCCCAAAAGGCTATAAAACTGGGCATGCCCTTTGACTTAGCAACACCACTAGTAGGTCTATATACCAAAGAGATCAAAGAAAAAAAAAGACCTAGATGTACGAAAATATTTATAGTAGCTCTTTTTGTGCTGGCAAAGAGCTGTAAATTGAAGGGATGCCTATCTACTGGGAATGGCTGAACAAGTTACGGTAGATGACTATGATGGAATACTGTTGTGCTATAAGAAGTGATGAGGAGGATGGTTTCAGAAAAACCTAAGAAAACATCAAGGAGATCACTGTATATAGCAAAAGCAGTATTGTATAATAATCAACTGTGAATGACTTATGCTATTCTCAGCACTACAGTGATTGATACAAGCCAATTACAAAGAATTTATGATGAAAAATGCTATCCACCTCTAGAGAAAAAAACTGATAAAAAAGAAATGAAAATCAAAGCATATTTTTTTAAACTTTATCTTTTCTTTTCTGTTTTCTTTTGTAACATGGTTAATATGGAAATATCTTTTACATGACATGTATAATCTATGTCAAAGCGTTTGCCTTCTCAAGGAGGGGAGAAGGAAGGAAGAAATTGGGAGTTTAAAAATTGGAAAAAATAAATGTTAATTATTTTTACACTAATTGAGAAAAAACTAATATAAAACATTCTTAAAAAATTAAAATAAAAAAATGATGCAAGTAGAAGTATATTCCTTTAAATGTTCATTTGCACTCCTATGCTATTTAAATTTGTAATTAAAGTTATATGGCCATTTACTATAAAATAAAAGGCAACTATTTTTCCAGAACATGCTACTTTTACTTCAGTTGAACACATATTAGCAAAATAATTTTTTTTGTAACAATTTTCTTATTAGTGAAACCTCTTCTACCAGTTAAGATTCTGTAACTTCTGATTTTGTAAGACATAGTAAGAAATTTTAATTGGGAACTGAAAATTAAATATTAAGAAAATTAATAAGGATGATGAGAATTTAGTTTTACTATCAAGGAAACAGTTTTGTAGGAGGAACCATTACCTGAAAGTTTTATCAAATTTACTAATGTAATTTAATGACAGCCAGAGTACTTAAAGAGGTCCAAACCTGCTTAGAGTAATGGTAGCCTTGTTGGGATAAATATACAGGCTCCAAAGGTTGACTAATTTGAAAGGGAAAAAACACTCATTTATAGGTATACAGGAAGTGAAAAAACTTGGTTAAAAATCAGTTACATTACTAATCATTATGTAAATAAGGAACCAATGATCAGAGACTATTGTGTAATGAGGGAAAGTAAAAGTAAAGCTCAGAGGATTAAATACTCAACCTTCAGTTAGCTATACATATCTACACACCTATTCATACATATTTCTACACTCTCATGTCACAACAGGTCTCCTGGATTTATCCAGCTAACACCTATTTGTGATTCCAGGTTGCTGCTATTCAAACCTCTCCTGTTCCAACTTGACATTCCTCAATCCAGCTTATCTCCTGTCCTGCTCCTTGAAAAGAGAGTTCTACTACTAAAGCACTGGAGGAAATCACACAAGAGGTAAAATAACAAAGAAGTCAGAAAGGCCCTGCTTCTTTTAAATCTGCATTCCACCTCCTTATCCTTTTCAGAAGCACCTGGCTTCATCTCTGTGTCTAGGTGCTTCTACTTCTCTATCCTCAAACCCCAAGACACGCCCTCTCCTAAGATTCTTGGCTTTAAGAGGATGACTCTCCTTCCCCTAGCTCTGGGCCCAGAGGAGCCTTATTTTCCATGTTCCTTGCTCCCTTGATATAGACAACTGTTCTTTCTCTGACCTTCAAAAGACTTCTCACTCAGGTCTCTAATCAGCCTTTCTGGACTCCCATCACCCTGCTAGATTTTAGCAGCACCAGTCCTTCAAGACGTCAAGTATCTTTATCATCTTTGTCTTTATTAATATTCATGTGAAGCAAATTTGCTAGTCACTTGTAAAAGGTAGCTACACCCTAACCTATGAATTGGCTTCACTCCCCTAGGGTCTTAGATTGGTATTGAGGTTTCCCATAGACTCCAGGACCTCTGGAACTGCATAGCCCAGGCAGTCATGATCTCCTCCTCTGTGCTCAGTTTTACCATGAGGTGCCTGTTCTCTCTTTGAACCAAATCTACACCCTGTGGTGGACCTAACAAATGTATTTCTTCTCCTGGTTCAGTTCATTGTTAAAGTGACTATGTGAAATATATTTTTACACAAACTTCTCTTCTGCCCCCATCAGCACCACACAGTTAATAACCAGTTCCTATACCTATCTTTCCATCGTGCAATGAGGATTGATAATCAAAGTGTTTCCAGAAGAAATAACAAATTCTGATAAAGCAATGTGGAAAACTGTTACAGAAGTACTAAATAATGCCTGCTGTGGAACTTATTTTTTTTCTGCAAATTTATTATTTATTAACTCAATATTTGAGCTTTCAATTGTATAGTCTCTCCCTACTGGTGTTCTCTCTATCCTACTGACTCCAAAGTAATTTTTCTAGAACTAAAGACCTATGTGAATGTTGAAATTCCTTCAATTTTTTTTATCTAGAGAGTAGGTTAGTCAGGTGAATTATAAAAGCAATAAAGCCTAATTATGTTCTAGGATGCCTTTTAATCATTATTTTAGGTCACTAAATTATTCATAGTAATATTACTCTAGGTCACTATGTCCTATGCATAAATGACTCACCTGAGTGAGAATTAGAACATTCTTGTAGGAAACAGAGTTCTATTTAATGACTTATGACTTCTTTCAAAAGAGTGATCAACATTCATTCTCTTTCCTCTCCACCTCCCTAACCCTGCACAATTACTTTATTTCAAATAAGAACAAATGGAATAAAAAGATATCAATCTTATTAACATTCAATGCTACATCATAAGTCTAAAAATAACAAAGAAATTATGGAAAACTTACTGATCTGAGTTTTGGGGGTGCATAGGTGAAAAAGTCCAAGAATACTTTATGTACCAGTGAATGTTTAATTACGGATTCTCTGTAAATAAAAACAAGAAAAATTGGGGCCAATCACTTTGAGAGTTTATTCTGCACTAAAATGAGACAGGCACCATTTAAAATAAACTGGAAAACTGTTTTGCTAATTGCAACAACAGAGCAAGGACTAATGTAGCTTGTTTGGAATACTGCAATAACTACGTTTTTTTTTTTTAGTCTTTAAAACTCAATTATGAATAACCAGGACCAAGGAATTAAAGGTTTAGTATTTAATTAGAATATATAAACTAGCTGCTACAAAGATAGCCACCTTCCTGGACCTGTCAAACACAATGCTGTATTTTATTTGCAAGTACACTTAACTGTGATTCAATGGCATTCGGTATCCACATGTATATTGTGCTTTATGAAACAGGATAAGAAATAAAAGCTAGAGTGGCACTTTACATTGCCACCTTATTACAGAAAGTTCTTTTTTAATATTAGAACAGCAAAAAAGGCAGGAGTTCCCTTAATTTGGTTCCTGACCTCATTTTCTAAGAGCTGATATGTTGCCTGGACTTTAGGAACGCAGAGTTGGCAGCTAGGGTAGGTCCTAATTAAAATAGCCTACTGTTCTGGGCTCCAGGATACAGAAAAGTAGGATTTACTATTTTTCCTTACTACCATCTTTCTGGAGTCAAGGTTGGGAATTAGCTGTTACACTGTTAAATGATTTGCTCCTCACAAAGGTGACCGTAGCATTACCTGCTTACACAAGTCGTGCTTATGTAGACAAACCAGGATTTGAACTGAGGTCATTTGACTCTAAATTCAGCACTCTTCCAACTATATCAAGAATATTTACTGTACCTGGAGTCAAAAGACCTAAGTTCAGATATTGCCTTTTCTTTTCTTTTTTTTTTTTAACTTATTCAATATGTCCAGGGCTCTATAAAACGACGGGGTCTGACTAGGTTCCTTCCCACTTCTAAATTGATGGTCCTATGCAAAGTGTCACAAAAAATGCAATAGCTGCTCTACTGATTTGCTGAGCTCCAAACTAGATCCAGAGTTCAGTTTCTTAGTGTTTAAATGCCAGTCTAACCTGACTCAGGAAAATACAACAGCAATATTAAAGTTGAACTATTTTATCATCTAGTTTGAAACTTTGTTCCAATGTTTAGAAAAGTGAGAGCACCTTCTAGAAGAAACAACTGAGATAGCAGAGGGAATAATTAAGGGAACTGCAACTGCCAAATTCTGCCTTGAAAAGGACAGGCTGAAGGCATCAGATCCAATGGTGGTCAACACTCAGAATGTTCTATAATAAAATATAGACCACTGAGACTAGACTCAAAGCTGAAATATATGGCATATAACAAAAGGTCACTATGCTCAAGTTTTGGCTAATTCCAAATATAATCTTAGTTTAAAAAGATTCCAAATAATCCCAGGAAATACAGAATGATAAGAATAAAAGGACAAGGTGACCCCCAAAGATAAAAAATAGCCTTATCAAGGTGGAAAGCAACAGAGTTTTTATAAGCAGCTATGGTACCTAATTAGTTTTAGAAAGGTAATAGTTAGATGGCAACAGTTAAGTGGAGTCACTTGAATTTAAAAAAGACCCCATATAAGGCACCTAATAAGGGTGTGATCTGGTGTGGAAAGAGCATTGAACTTAAAATCAGAAGGCTTTACTTTGAGCTTCTATTCGGCTACTTACCACCTTTTTTGGGGGAAGGGGAGAACAGGTGCGGTAGGGGATGGCTGGCTGGCCACTGAAGACATTTCTAGCTCTAATGTGCTATGACTGTTAATAAGCTGTAATTTACTGAACACTGGTTGGACAAAAATTTTTAATGAAATATTGTCATTCACATTTCTATCATGCTTCCAAGTTTAAAATGCCAATTCCTCGTAACTCTGTTGCGATTGAGATTTTAATAAAAGCGTAAACTGAGGCAGATCTCTAAGCAAGATAATATTTCTTAACAGGGACACGCTTTCTGTCAATAAATGGGTCTAAGACTTGCCTCTATTATGGCCAAATACCCCATTACACAGGATTTTAGGTAGCACAGAAGAAAGAACAGAGCATGGCAATGACATTAAGGAACTAAGAGCAACATGACTGGTTACAGGGCTGAGGTGCAGGGAACAACATGACTGGCTGGAAGTTTGGTCATGGGGATTAGTTCCCCATGACAAAATTCAAGAAGGCCAAAAACTGAAAAAAGGGCCCTCTCTCAAACTACGTTATATTACTTACATATATACTTCTTATCTAACCTGTTAAAACGTAACTTTCTTGTGAGTAGGGATTGATTATTCCACTTGTTATATTTGTATCCCCAGAGCATGGAAAGAAGTTTGCCACACAGCGGGCACTTAACATTTACTGATTTGGCAATTAAGATCATTGGTTACCCTAGAGAGAATAGTTTCAGTAAAGTGGTGGGGTCAGAAGCCAAGTCATAGGACATTGAGAAGTCAACAGATAATGGAGAAGGAGAAGCATGAAGCAGAACAATCGTTTTTAATACAATATTTAGACAAGGGTCACTCCCTTTCCTCAACTAAAAGTGTACATTTTACCCAGCTATTAGTTCTTGAAAGAAACAAAAATATTTTCCTTACTTCTGAGCCATGGGTGTAAGAATCTGTTTCATTTCATCCATAATAGCCTCTTGCTTATCAGGCTGTACCTCTAACACTTTTTCCAGAGTTGGGTGAACTGCAGACTGAAAAGAAACCAGTACAAAGTTTAAAAAAGGTTACAGAAGTCCAAAGTAATGAAAAATATTTGCACACATAGTAAAATTTTGTGTACATTCATACTGATTCGTAGTTTTTTATCTTTTTTCCTCTCCGTATTAAGTATACAGTGTGCCAAGTAAATCAAACTAATCACAAAATTACCATCAAATGCAATAGAGTATATAAAAAAGCAGCTGTTAAGTTTATAAAAGTTTGTTAAGGCTCATTTGGTGCATCAGATACCATAGCCAGATACCAAGTAAAAAGGCTATTGGGAAGAAACTAAAATACTACTTTTAACCCCAAAACTAAAACTACATCGCCTCTAATAAAATTACTCTTAATATGTATTCCTTGGAGGTGTCACTGGCTCTTCTCTCACTTTCCCTACCCACTTCTCTCAACTTTCTCAGGTCCAATACCTACAATGATCCCATAGCCTGAGTTAGGGGTGGGGAATCTGCAGCCTTGAGACCATATGTGGCCCTTGAGGTTCTCAAGTGTGGCCCTTTGACTGAATCCAAATTTCACAGAACAAATCCTTAGGGGATTTGTTCTGTGAAATTTGGATTAAAGGGCTGCACTTGAGGACCTAGAGGATGACATGTGACCTCAAGGCCACAAGTTCTCCACTCCTGGCCTAAATTTTCATATCCTTGCTAAAACATGGACAAATATCCTCTGTACAAGGACGTTCTTCTGTGACAATAAAGTCTTAAATGCATATCACTTAAAAACAGTTTTTGGTACAAGATAAACCATTGCAATTTTGAGAGTTTTAATCTTTGATCAATGGTACAAATAAGAATTGAAGTATTACATACTAGATTCCAGGGTAATTAAAAAGTACACCCTGGAGGAAAGACAAAACAACTTTTAGAAGAGTGGTTACAATAATGTCTATTAAATGACCAAACAAGAAAGAAAAGCATTCTTAAAAGAGGCAAGGGAGAAAAAGCCTGAAACTCAAACGAAACTATACCTTGTAAAGCAGGAATGTATTCCCATAGAGCTCTTCTACCAGCATATTGCGTTGTTCCAAAATCGCTTTGTCATTGTAAGCATATTCCACTACTACCGATGCTTCTGCATGGCGCAACATCTTCCGCACTTGGCCTTTAAAACTTTTTATTATTTCTGCAACTTGCGATTTATTTCTGTACCACATAATAAATAAAAGAAATGGAAAAAGGGCAAGATAAATTCAAGATACAAATTTACAACCTCAGTTTTGCTTACCTTTTCAGTTTGTATAGAAGGACTGAAAAAGTGAAATGGGAAATGACAACAGAGATGAACCATCTCTTCTAAATCAATAGGATTAAGGAAAAGCAAACATTAAAGTGAATCTTTTGAATTAATTCTGGCATAAGACTTTAATTTTGGGGGGAGGATGCTATCAATTACACAATACTTTCTTCTTGCCTCTGCTTACTGGCTTCTTTCAAGACAACTCAACGCCCACATTCTGTGGAAGAAGTCTGTTCTTAGACTTTCCCAGCCACTCATCCTCTCTTCTAACTCCCCTGTGCCCCCAACTGCCAGAACCTTCCCTGATATTACCTTCCACCTACTCTTGTATGTACATAATTCTTTGCATGCTCTTGCATCCATTAGGATGTGAGCTCCGGGAAAGCAGGAACTGTTTTTGCCTTTGTATCCCTGTCCCAGTGCTTAGCAAAGTTCCTAGTACATAGTAAGCACTTAATTGACCTCATTCAATTCAGTTGGTTCAACTGCCTCCTGAAAATTCCTTAAACAATTTTAAGTGTTTGAGTTCTGAAGGAAAACATGAAGAATGGTAAAACAGTAGCAACAAAATTCCAAGGTAATCATTCCATCTTCCCCCTTCAGGACATATGATACACTTTTCAGAACTGCAGAAGGAGCAACATGTTTTATGTTAATTTTAGCACGCTTTCATCTTTTAGAAAACCAAACCAAAAACCCCTCTAAATTACTTACCCATACATGAGAAACTTCTTAACAACATTTCTGGAATATTTAGCCTTACTCAATTCCACCCAATTCTCTGAAAAACAAAGTAGATTAAAATTCTTTGGCATTTTCATTTGAATCCTTGTTAAACAAAGAAAATGGCGTATACATTTTAGGTCACAATCCTGGGGACTCATGTATAAATTATTACCCACTGTCAAGACATTAGGAGATACCCTGTTTTCCAGGGCTAAGGTCCAGCAAGCAAGCTGTACCCTGAGTTTGGCATTAACAACAATTCTTTGCACTCACCCTTTGAATGATCTCAGCTACAACAAAATCCCAGAACTGTTTCTGTTCAGGAAGCTCTGCTATGAATTAAACTTGTCACATTGTTGCTGTTACCCTTCACTGTCACGGCTACAGCTCAGTGTGTAACCATAGGTGTAAGTACTGAGATCTTCCCACACTGCCTCGAGGCCTCCCCCAGGGGTGGGGCTCTGGCACAAGTGGCCTTGCTTGCAAGCCATTTCCCTCACTTTGAAATTCAGCTTCTGTTTGATTCCTGACTCTCCTCTGTCTCTAGCCCACTCTGTTCAGTTCCAGCCACCCACAAGTTAGAAGCTGATTGCAGTTCAGTTGACACCACTTTATCTCTTCTATCCAAAGAAAGTTGGAAATACGGTATGAAGACAGAGGGCACAGTATCTTTTCAGAGGGTGTGGACCTGTAATTTCATTGGTATTCTTTTGGTGAAGAAACTCCCTCTACTACCAACACAGAGCTGTGACTGGAGACTGTAAGTACAATATATACTTTTAGTTCTATGCTGAAAGGTTAAGGGATTTGTCCAAGGATGCACAGCCACATGTCAGGGTGACCTTTTTCTCCTATGCAACAGTGCTGCTTTTCATACCACCACTAACCAATCTTTAATATTGCATTATTATTTAGTTAGATATTTTCAACTTGAATATGTAACATTAAAAAATACCTTTTAATTCTTCAAATGCCTCCTTCCTCTGTTCCTCATTACCATACTGAATGTAACACTGGATAATACGGGTTGAATCATGTGCAAATGCAATCTGCAGGGAAAAGATTTATTTTAAACAGCCTTAACAGTAACAGAACCTGCCTAGTGGCAAGTGGAACAGGAGAGAGTGACTTAGGTCATCTACTCCCGGCCCTTGATGAATAACAGTATCTTACCAACACCCAGAGCATTATTTTTCATCTACCAACCACTACTACCTTTATATCAACAATTTCCTCTGCGGTTATTTCTCCATCCCTGGATACATAGGAACAAATCACTGCTGTCCAACCTTCAACTTCCACTCTCTCATCCCTACCCGACTTTCCATTATACCCTCTTTTAACTCTGAACTTCTTCCTCTCAAACTCCTTTCTAATTGAGGCCTTGTTTCCTTTCAATGCCATGCTCTCTGGCACTGGTCCTAACATCCCTTGCACCCCACAACACACTGATTCTGGAGGGGGAGTCAGGATATCTAGGATCCCTCCTGTGGGATCTTCCACTGTGGAATGCTTTATCTCATTTGTACAGTTCTTTCCTGTCCCCTTTGCCCAGATCTATCCTGGAGCATCAGACACAGGGTGGCCTAAGGGAGAAAAAGGGCATCTGAGATTATTCCTGAGTTTCAATTGCATCCAGATTGCTTTTCTGAGTTCTCAGTAACTGCAGAGAGGAGAAATACATGATCCTTCTAAAGTTTTCGTTTTCAATTAGTGAAGTAGTTTTTGCTTTATGGTCCAGAAGGGCATGTTGCATTTTAAAGCTCGAACCTACTACTTGACTGGCCTACATACAATAATATTTTCCAGATCATCATCCCTACAAATATTTCACTTTCCTTCCCTTCTAATCTTGACCTTAGAGTTAGTCAATTCAGCTCCATACAGTATTCTATTTTTTAAAACCATTACCCTCTATTGAAGGTTGGAATTGATTCCCTTTGCTATCTAACACAAATTAGTAAAACAGACATAATTCCTAAAGCACTTGGTGCATCTTTTAATGTCAACTGCTAAATATTCCTAGCTCCAGATTCCTATGGCACCCACCATAGACAGTAAAATAGAAACAAGACTCCTTTCTATCTCAATGGATTCTTTTTCGAAATTTTCCTGCTTCAAAGTGTACAACGACCTGGCAAAGGCTGCCACAATTGCTGGACTATATTATAGTCTACTGGCATGACTGTTTTATCCTAGTGTTTTTCAATCATAGAAATATAATATTTTAAGTCATTTTGTATTAACATAAACAAGTCCCAATATCAATCAGTCATAATACTAAGCTCTATTACTATTACTACAGGCCTTTATAGAGAATCACAAATTTAGAGTTGGAAGGAACTTAAGAGGTTATACATTCCAACCCTTTCATTTCAGTGATAAGGAAACTATGGCCTTGAGAGGGAAACTGACTTGTCCAAAGGTCCCATGAGTAAGCAGAGCGCCGATGTGAATTCTGTTTCCTTAACTCCAAATCCAGTATGTTCTATGTATGATAGTAAAGGTAGTGAGGAGGTTAAAAATAAAAGAAGCAACTGTAAAACTACACTGTATTAGAGATTTTTTTAAGAAATGCTAATAATTCTCAGTGTTAAACTAACCTACATGGAATTCTAAGATATTTAAAAAGAATGTTACTCCATTAGTCACCTGAATATATATAAGAACTCAATCTATTTAAAAGAAGTTACTCAAAATGAGGAGCAGTTTGTTCTAGTACATAAAAGTCAGTCTTTGTGGAAATGAGAAAATCTAGGTCAAGTGGCACCCATGAAACACACTGGCTGTGCCCCTGCGAGTGTAATCTAACCACTCAGTATCCCAGGCAACTTACTAATACTAGGTTGCAGAATAGTTATAGATCTGTATTAATACAGTGACTTTGGACTTTCTTGGATTTGAAACACCAAAGAAATCATAGGACTGAATTTAAAAATGTCAAATGATAGCCCAAATTTAACAGTTTATTTAGTAAAGCAGTGAGGGGAAGAACTGGAGGGGATACTTGGTATAGTCAAAATCCATCAGCAAACCTCCGTTACTCTGAAATTCGACTAATGAATTATACCTGAAATGTTAAGCAGTGTTTAAAAAAACCAAAAATTTTATCTGCCACACTGGTTAATATTAATTAATGTGATATCTAGTGGAGATATTAGTCAGTTTAGTTTTTAAAATTACTTTGGTGACTTTATTTTACTTACATTTTTAATCTTGCCCTGTATCAACTTCTGTAATTCACTCAACAACCTTGTCCTTTCTTCTTTGTCACATTTTTTTCTGTAAATGAAAAGATAAGACATGACAACCTAAATAAGGAAGTATTTTTCTTAAATACAAACTGGAAATTGCAGTAGGGTGTTTGTCCAGGTCAGCCCACCGATTCTATGAAGTCACTAAATCTCTAAATAAAGACACATAAAACTGCTACTAGAAAGAAAGTTATTTTTTCAGAGGCATCAGATAAAATTTTAAATGATACAAGTCAGGAATGATGTTAGAACTAGAGAGAAAAAATAAACCTAGCCTGTAACATATGAAACACTCAAATTCAAACTCACAAGTATTTTTCTAAGATGTCTCAGGAAGAATGATAGATCACTGGTAACACTCATGCATTTTAATGAACATTTTTTCTGATAATAGTTCAATCATTCCTAAATTTCTACACTGACTCTCTAATTGGGATTGTGACTCCTCTTCAAATGACAGACTTCTATGTTCTTGATTTTTAAAAATCATTTCAACATTTACAGTGTATGCTGAGCAGATCTCTACCGTTACAAAAGGATGATACAAGAATGGTTTGAACCAACGTTACCTCCTTAGGCATTCCCAAATCTGCTTTGCCTTGAAAACGGTGTCATAGTTGCTTTTATCATTGAGTTGTCGGCTCTGCCTTAGTTCTTTCTTTTTCTTTTTCAAGTCATCCCACTTGGGTTTCTTAGCTGCTGTCTCTGATAATTATAAAGCAAATTTTATCTATTAGATCTAATGTACTGATTGCCTTCCACCATTCCCATTAATAAAATAACTGATACAGTAACTGCAAATTGCTTTATTTTGGTTTTGTTCATCTCAAAAACAGTATCACCATTTACTCATTTTCCTACGTATAAAACAGTGTCTTAGAATCAACAACAGAAATTGGTAATGATTAGAAACAGTAACAAAGAGAGAAGACACCATCGCGGCAGTACCTTCCATCTTTCTCCACCTTTTCTTCCTTCCTCACTGCACTACACTGGCACTCTCTCTGCCGGAGCTATTATAACCCATCTTATCTCTCCAATCTATTTCATACCACCAGCAGGATTTTTACTCAGATCTGCTGATGTGACATTTCTGTTTAAACTGATCACACCCTCCTGTCTACAGAACAAAATGAAAGCTCCTTTGGAGAACTCTCAAAGACCCTGGCACCAGTCTACTTGGCTCCCACTCTCTCTCCAAGTCTTCATTCAAGCCATGAACACTACTTTGGATGTTAAAACAGGCCCTGAAATCTCCCACCTCCAGGTCTTTTGCTTAGATTGTGCTCCATCTCCGGTGTTCTCCCTGCCGCTGTCTCTTGGGAAATGCTTATCCTCTCCTTAAAGTCTAATCCAAATATCTTCTCTTTGAGAAATCTTTCCATGATTTTCCTATTTGTCTAGTTCCTCTAATTTATTTATCATGGCCCAGTTACCTGAGTACAATCAGGCTGGAAGATGCCTGAAGAGAAGGCCCAGCACCTTACTGGAACTTTCTATCTGTAGATATCTAGCATAGTATTCTGCACATAGTAGGCAATTAATGTATGTTGGATTAAAAATCTATGTAATTTCAAATTTCCTTTGTTATTTGCACATGTGCTGGTATATATTTAATTTTAACGCTTTACCATAAATCCATTTGTGACCAGGTCATTCAGTTCGGCCTACCCTTCTATGCAGAACTAATCTCTACGACACCTTGAAACAAAGATTTGTTTGAACTCTTCAACCAACAGGGACATCTCACTACTTTGTGAGGAAGTCGATTTCATTTTTGGACAAATATAAACTTAAGAAAATTGATTCTCATTTACTGAGTTGAAATTTGCCTCCTCTATCTTTAATTAATGGTGCTTATCTGGCCCTTTGGAGACACTTGAATTCTCCACTGTTGCACAGAAATAACAAGAGTGTAAAGAACAGGTTTAGAGCCAAAAGACAGGTTCAAAACTGGGCTCTGCTATTTATTAGGGGGTGACCCTGGACAAGTCACAACTTATCTCTGTGAAGCCTCAGTTTCCTCATCTGTAAAATGAAGACAATATTGCACTATCTAAGGCAGGGTTGTAAAGGTTAAATCACATAATGTCTGTAAAGTGTTTCATACTCTGTATGTTGATTAATTGGAACAAGAAGCCACATGGTGCGGTGTAACTGTCATGAGATGACTGGAGTTCAAATCCTGGCTCTACCACTGTGTAATCTTGGACAAGATCCTTACTCTCTGAGCTGGACCTCAGGTGTGTTAATTATAAAATGAAGAAGCTTGATTACATAATCTTTAAGTCCTTTTATGCTCAAAATCTCTGATCCCATGGTATAATCCTATGTATTTTGGAAAGCAACAAAGATGGCTATTGGTTTACCATATTAGAACTAGACTGAAAGTGAGGAAGACCTGTCAAATCTTACCTGATACAATCAGTGTGACCCAGGAGCAAGTCACCCAAGCTCTCCAGTCTTAAGTTCCTCATCTTAAATATAAGACCTACAGAACCTATCCCACAAGGTTGTTGTAAATTTTAAATGAAATAAAGGAGATAAAAAGATTAGACCCTTTAAAAGGACTAAATGTCATTTATTTTCACGTGATACAATGGACTATTTATGAAATGCTGACTATAAGAAAGTACTAGGGAAATAAAAGAAAAAAGAAACCATCTTAGCCCTCAAGGAATACACATTCAGGCTATTGTTGAAATGGGAATCTAGAAGACCCAGAGGGTGATTACAAATTTTACAAGAGCCCCCATTCCCCCCCACTCCCCATCACTTCCATTACGAGCTACACTCAGTCTACTTTGCCTTTCTTTGTATTCCCAGGGCTTAAAACAGTATCTGGTACAGTTGGCGATTAATAAATGCTTGTTGATTAAGTATACATAGTAGCTATACTAAAGCTTAACAATAACAGCTGCTAACACAAAGGCCAGCACTCATAGATTTTAAAGTTTGCAAAGTACTTTACAAATTAACATTGCCTCAATCTATCCTCACAGAAGCCCTGGGAGGTGATATTATTTCCATTTTTTAGATGAGAAACTGGGGCTGATAGATTAAATGACCTGCCCAGCTAGTTAAGTGTCTGGGCCTGTATTTGAACTCAGATCTTTCTGTCTCCAGGTCCAGCATTCTCCACTGTACCACCTAGCAGGGCAAGTTTTCCCCCATAGTATTTACCTTCACCTCTGCCCTCCGGTTGGAACTTTCTTTTTGTCTGCAACTTGTTTCCTTCTTGTTTATTCTTGAACTGTTTCAGGGTAGTTTTCTTGGGTAACAAGTCCCCTTCCTGTTTATTCTTGAATTGTTTTGCACCATTTTTCTTGGGCAACAGGTTTCCCTCCTGTTTACTCTTGAACTGTTTTGTACCATTTTTCTTGGGTAACATGTCCCCCTCTTGTTTGTTCTTCAAGTGTTTTGTGCCAGTTTTCTTAGGCAACGTGTTCCCCTCCTGTTTATTCTTTAATTGTTTCAGGCCAGTCTTCTTGGGCAACATGTCTCCTTCTTGTTTATTCTTGAAATGTTTTGTGCCAGTTTTCTTCAGCAACATGTCCCCTTGCTGCTTATTCTTGAATTGTTTCAGGCCCGTTTTCCCAGGCTTTGTGTTACTTTTTTCAAACTTCTTGGAGCTGAATTTAGGTCCTCCTCCTTCATCGTCTTTACTCGGAAACTTCTTTGGAGATTTAGAATCTATTTATCAATACATTATAGTTAGAATGGAAGCATAGTTCTTAGGCCTATGCCCTTTCCTCACATGACTACAAAGAACGTTACTTCATGAGAAACAAATGCTTTCTCATTTAGAAAGTCAATAATGAAGATGAGAAATACCATATTATGTGTTATCTAGACTTTAGTTCTCTCCTGTTACAGACAAGAACTTAAAATTCAATATTTACTCACAGTTGAAAGAACAACAATGATATGGAAAATTAAATAACATATTACAATATCTCCAAGATCACTACCAATTCAAATTCTGTGAGGTTAACTGTTAGGTAACATTAACTTAGCATAGATTTTGAGGTAGCTCATGTTTCTAACTATTCATAATATAGACACTTAAATCTGCAAATCATGAAAATTAAATACACTAAAAAAGAAAATGAAAATTACAGATTTGATCTCAGAATCCTGGAAGAAATATGGCTTATGTAGAAAACCTAGTGAGTCAATTACAGTTATTAAGATTTTTCTATTTTTTTTTAACACTGAATTTGAGGAATTATGAGCAATGAACAATAGAGATATGTGAGAATGAGTCAAAAGCTAAAAGCTATCTGCTTCCTGATAACGAGAGTTAACAAATGAAAATGGTTTTGGTTAATTACTTTTATAAAAAGGTAACAATAACCCCCCCCCCCCCCTCAAGTATAGAACTTATAGTTCCAACTAGAGGTCTTTCTTCAAGAGATGACAGTTGGTACCATACTATACTATTGATTTATTTTTAGTAATTTACAAATCCCTAGGCTTGAATGTGAATACACCTGACTACATCAATTGACATTCCAGTATTACAAATAAATGGACAACCTGATTTTTACCAAATGATGCAGAGTTGAGTATTTACTACTTATATTATACTCCTTCCCTCCAAAGTATTCTAATAACTAAAGGAACTTTATGGAGCACATTTTCACACAATTGTCTTACCACTGTCCTTTTTAAATCTTTTTTTTCCTTGTGATATCTTTCCACTCTTTCCTGTGAAATTTTTTTTACCTTTCACTTCCATAGTAGCAATTCTGTAAAATAAACCAAAGGATTAGTTTAATCAGGTTATTACCATCAAATTAGGCACTCAAGAAGAAAAGCACCCACCTATGTGAACCTGATACATTAAATAGTTCCCCTCAAAGGATTTAAAAAGTAAAATTAACAAAACACACAATATTATATACCATGGTAATATGAACATTCTCGTAACTACCACACCATTTCAATCGTTGTAATATAGGCTGAAATTAAAATAATTACTTGTGTTTTGTGAGAACTGAGATAGCACCATTTGTTTTTTCTCTATCCTAAAATTCTAACAATATTAAGACTACCTTTCCAATTATATGAAAAGGAGACCTACTAAAAAGGACATCCCCAAATAACACAGGTCTTATCTCAGAGTTGTGAGATCCAACAGTGGAGGGATTATCTGCATCAATAAGACAGTGAATACAAAGCATCCAAGAAGTGCACAAAACCAACTAAACAGTTTTCAGTACCTTTCAAAATGAAATTACTTTGATCAACAATTTCTTTCAACAAGTTATCTGCAGAGTAAAAGACACTAAACTAAGCACTATAAAAGAAATAAGTAAAACAGTCTGAAACTTAAAGCCTAGAAAAAATTTGGCAGGCAGAAAATCATCATTAATACAAGTTTTAATGTGAACTGGTCATAAGTAAGGCACAAGGTACTGTGTCAGATCAAAGATAAGAAATTTCATGATGTACACGCATATACCAAAAACTATTACAGTTATCTAGGAGGCACTGTGTGCTAGGTGTTATCTTGGAGAATCAGAAAGAGCTCCATGGAAGAGATGGTACTTAATGTAAGAAAGAGAGAGAAGGATCCTCAAAGGTAGAGACGAATGAGTGCTTTTCTAGGAACAGAGGATGATCTGCATCAGTGTAAGGTGGGAGGCAGCAGGTCAAGTTTGGAGGACAGTGAGTATGCAACTTAGGCTGGAATACAGAGTGAATAAAGTATAGTAATATGAAATGAAGCTGGACAGGAAGCAAGTAAGATATTATGACGACTAAGAAGTTGTATTTTATGCTATAGGCAATAGGGAATCACTGAAATTTTGAACAAGGGAATGCCACTAAAATTTACTTTTAAAATTTTACTTTTAATTTTACATTTAAAATTTATTTTTTATAAAACTTAAGGATTTTTGGTAGCTGTATTAAGGACTGGAGTGGGAAAGACTCGGGACCGTGAGACCCATATAACAGTCCAGTTCAAAAATTATGTGGGCATAAACTTAGTTTAAGTGAAAAAGGAGCTAGGTCACAGATTTAAAACTTAGAGGTCACTGTCTAATTCCTTCATTTGACAGATGAAGAAACCACTGCCACAGAGAAATGCAGTCACTTGCTTGAGGATACTCTAGCAGCAAATACCAGAGCTGGATTTGAACACGGGTCATCCTTTGACTCAAAAACACAGGATTCTCTGTACTGTACCCTACTGCAGGCAGGATTAGCTATTGAGATGGGGGTGGGGAGAGGGAAACTGCCCCCCTCCCCCGCTCCCCCAGGAAAGGGCCGCTAGGGTTTGAGAAGGAAAGCAGAAGAAACGACAACCGCGGTAATTACCGAAAAGACGCGAGGCTTCACCAAACGCCGTTTCTTCTCCTCCCGGCCATGGCGGGAAGCAAAGACAAAACAAAAGGAAACAGCCGTCCTCGTGTGTGGACGGTCGGCGGAGGGCTGCGGGGCCGGCCGCGGATCAGGCCCCAGGACGAGCGACTGGCCAACCGCTCTCCCCCGGAGCACCAAGAAGGTCCCCCCGCCCCTAGCGGAGCCCCCGGAGACAAAGCCTCACAACCGCCGGGCTCGCGCGCACGAAGCTTCCAGCCGCCACCCCCGAGGGCCGCTTAAACACCGCACTCACCGCGCACGTGCCACCAGCACCAAACTGTCGCCAAGGCAGCTTCCGCTTCTACTCTCTCGGGCCCGCCCTCTCCCTCTCCTCCGCCTCCGGTCATTGGATGCTGTTTTCTGACTTCCGTTTTCCGGTTGAAGCGGAAAGCCCAAGTGGGCGGGCGGAGAGAAGGAACGAGGGTTCTTATTGGTCCTATTCTGCGGAAACGTCCCTTGGAGGCGTTGAGGAAGAAGTTTGACCTTAAAGGAATCCGTAGTTTAAAAAGGAGCGACCGCTTGAGGTGACGTTCATTGCGTGCGCTTTTTAAAAAACCATATCTTTTACCTTCCTTTGGGGTTTTAGCGTTTTTACCCCACGTTCTTTCGGGGCTTTGTATTTTTTGTGCCTGCAGCGCCGGGTAGCGCTTAATACAGAGTCGGTCTCCTCAGTAGTATTTCCTGAGGACGCGGACCACCTCTAGGTACACCCGGTGGGCCGCTGGACGCGGGGCAGTGGGAGGGAAGGGGCTAGCGTGGGACCTCGCGGTGGGCCAGAGACTGAGAGGTGGGAGAACCCTTAGGGTCCGTTCTCATTTTTACAAAGGATGGAACCGCCCTGGCCTCGGAGAGGGCCGCGACTGGCCCAAAGCAGCACAGCCGGGCGGCGGGAGAGCGTGGGAGAGCGCTGACCTGACGGAGCGGCCCTTGGTCCGGCACGGCCCTCCGCTTCTTGAAGCTGCTTCTTTTAAGGACGAACTTAGTTAGTGCCGCCTCTTTTTTCTGAATATTTTTTATTTTTTTTCTGAACTTGACAGAAAACGGCAAGCACGAACATTTGCAAATAAAAAGAACATAAAAGAGGATTGATCGAATACGTCATTGCAAATGTTACGTACAACGTGCTTTTCTTTTTTAAGTATCTGTCCTGACCCTCCCAAAGAACCAGTGATGAAGCATATTCTCAGTTTCCAGAGAAAGAACCGATATTATTTTTCACTCATTTTTTTTCTACAAAATGACTAAAATGTCAAAGTTTTACATGATTCCACATGTATGACGTATCTCATTGCGTGCTGTCTCCGGGAGGAATAAAATGTGAAACTCAAAACTTTAAAATTGTTTTAATATGTAATGGTGGGGATTGTATCTCTCCTCTCTCTCCGTCTCTCCCTCTCTCTCCCTCTCTCTTCCTCTTCCTTCCTCTCTCTCTCTTCCTCTCTCTTTCTTCCTTCCTCTCTTCCTTCCTTCCCTCCTTCTCTCTCTGTCGTTTCTTTCTCTCTCTCTCTCTCTCTCTCTCTCTCTCTCTCTCTCTCTCTCTCTCTCTCTCTCTCTCTCTCTCTCCCTCCCTCCCCCTCCCTCCCTCTCCCTCTCTCTCCCTCTCTCTCCCACCCCCTCCCCCTCCCCCTCCCCCTCTCCCTCTCCCTCTCTATCTATATTTCTTTATCTCCATCTTGAAAGAGAGACCTTCCTTGGAAATTTAGCATGTGAATTTCAAAGTTATCCTGTTGTTTTTTTAAAATTGTTTCTGGATTTCACTACTTTTCTGTATATTTTAAAAAAAAAGCTCCAATGAACATCTTTTTGGGAGCTACCCTCTTTGCCCATCTTCCAAATGGGGAGAAGAAGGAAAAAAACAACCCAAACTCGTAACAAATATGCATAATCAAGCAAAACTAATTCCCACTTTGACTTGTGTCTGTCTGAAAAGGTATGTTTTATTCTGTCTTCTGTCTTTTCCACCTCTGTCAGGAGGTGGGTAGCATGATTCATTTATCAGTTCGTGGGAATCCTGGTTGTTCATTACATTGATCAGAGCTCTCAGCCTTTTAAAGTTGTTTTTCTTTATTATTGTATGAAGTATTATTCTGATGGTTTACAGCACCTTCCCAGATTTCTCTGAAACAGCACCTTTCCTTATTTCTTTTAGCCCAATAATATATATTCACATGCCACAATTGTTTAGGTATTCCTCAATGGATGGGCAAGCCCTGAATTTCTAATTCTTTGCTATTAAAAAAAAAGAACTGCTGTAGATATGTTTTCACCCATAGGTCTTTTCCTTTTTTTTAATTATTTTAAGTTTTAATTATTCTGTACTATAGGTCTACTAATGATATAACTGGATCAAAAGATTAACAACAAAAGTCACAGTGCAGTTCTGAGCTGCTTTTTCAGATTGTCCAAAGTCAAAGCTGTATCACTTAATTTTAGTAGATTTTTTAGGAGTCTCTCCATGGATAATCTGATGATGTGCAAAAGAAAAAAAGAGCCATAGTTTTTGTTTCCTTTTTAATTATGCTTATTCCCTTGATTTTTTTTTATTGCTATAGTTAGCATTTCTATTACTATGTTAGTTAATATAACATACTCTTATATATA
Organism: Notamacropus eugenii; assembly: GCF_028372415.1. NCBI lineage: Eukaryota > Metazoa > Chordata > Mammalia > Diprotodontia > Macropodidae > Notamacropus > Notamacropus eugenii. The sequence continues at coordinate 42,034,193 of NC_092872.1, read as the reverse complement.
CACATACGTACATACATATAAAACATACATATGCATATATAATATATATATATATATAAAACATACTGTTACAACAATACTATATTAAATACATGGATATCCCTTCTTTATTCCTGATCTTATTGGAAATACTTCTTTCCTCTAACCTTTACATATAATGTTGGCACTTGGTTTTTTATAGATATTACTTGCTCTATTAAAGGGCATTTACTCCTGTGCTTCTCATTTTGTCCTGTGCTTTATTCTTATCCTTTTTAAAAAATAGATTTGACAGGGCAGCTAGGTGGTACAGTGGATAGAGCACTGGCCCAGGAGGACCTGATTTAAATTTGGCCTCAGACATTTGAGATAAGCTGCAGGACCCCGGGCAAATCACTTAACCCCCATTGCCTCCAAAAACATAGATTTGACCGTTAGATTTTTGCCAAAAGTTTTTTCAGTATTTGTTGATAGAATTGTGTTTTTAAATTATTTTTGTTTTTAATTTGGCCTATTATGTTTATAATTTTCCCTATATTGAACAAACTGTGTTCCTGGCATAAATCGAACATGATCATAGTGTCTGTCTTTTTTAATGTCATTGTAGCCTTTTTGCTAGTAGTTAATATTTTTGTGTCAGTTGGTCTAGAGTTTTTTTTACTAGTTTTGAATATCAAAACCATATTTCTCTCATAGAAAGAATTGGGAAAGATTCCTTGTACTTTTTCAAAATATTTTTATATGTTCAATTAATTGTATTTTAAATAGTTGATAGAATCTACTTGTAAATCCAGCAATCTCTTTGAGAGCATTAATGACTTGTTCAATTTTTTTTTTTTGATAATGGGGTATTTAAATAATCTGTTGTTTTCATTTATCAGGATACTTTATATTTTTGTAAATATCCATTTCAACTACATGCAATTGGGCAAAATAGTTTCTGATACTTTGTTTTATTACCTTCCATTGTTATGCATTTTCCTTTTTCATATTTTGATAAAACATTTACTTTTCTTTTGCAAATCAAAGTGGTCAACTTTATTTTGCGAAAAGCTGATTATCTTTTAAAAACTATTTGTTCAATTTAGTGGGCTTTTTTTTTTTTTGCTTTCAATTTTATTAAGCTACCTCAAAGAAATCAAAGAAATGTATGTAAAGAATATTCATATCAAATCTTTTTGTGGTAGGCCAAAATTGGAAACTCAGGTAGTATCCTTATATTGTGGAATGGCAAAGCACTTTATAGTTCTATATATCAATGAAATGATGAAATGGCCAGTTTCAGAGTAAATGGGAAGACTTCTGAACTGATCCAGAGTGAAGCTATTAGAAATAGAACAATTTGTATAATGTTGAAAAACAACTTTGAAAGACTTTAAAACTCTGATATCACCTCGTAGTGGAGAGGTGATGAACTTCGGATGTATTTTTGGCCATGGCCCTGTGGGAATTTATTTTGCTGGATTATGTAGCTATATATTGAACTATTTTTTAAAAATTTGCTCAGTGTGGGATAGGGGAGGGGGTAGTGAAAGGGACAGATTAGTTTTTTAATAACAAAAGAATAATATGGTATGATGTAAACATGTTTCTTTCAATAGAATTTATTACTGTCCAGTGTTGTTGCTTCTAATTAAAACTCAAGACATTGAATGACAGTGCTAAAGATGAATTTTGAAAAGATATTGCTTCAGCTTGCTGCTAAAATAATATTTCATTGCACTGCCTTCATTGGGTAGGATTGCTGTTGATACTACTGTTATTTGAGATGAAGGGGGAATATTTATTGAAAAAAAGTGTTAAGTGCACAGGATTTAAAGGAGACACCATTTGTATTTTCAGATCATTGCATTGTGAAGAAATATAACAAAATAAAATTTAAAACTTTCTGTTAATCTTTCCTTTGATTTTCAGAATTTTTGCTTTGGCTTTTAGTTTGGGTTTATTGATTTTTTTTTTTTTTTGCTTTTCCAACTTTTTTTAGTTCCGTACCCAATTCATTGCTATGTTCTTTTTCAGTTTTGTTGATGAGTGACTTTAGAGATATAAAATATTTCCCTAAGGAAATTTTCCTAAGGAAATACTAAAAGTTTTGGTATCTTATTCATTTTTGTAATTTTCTTTGATCAGATTTCCTGTTGTTTCTGTGATATATTCTTTGACCCATCAGTTCTTTAGAATTTAATTATTCAGTGTTCATTTAATTTTAAATCTTATTTTCAAAGATCCTTTATTGAATATAATTTTTTTATTGTATTGAGGTTGGGGAGGTCTTTATGCCCAAATACATAATCAGTTTTTATAAAGGTGCCATGCACAGTTGAGAAATAGATACATTCCTTTTTCTTCCTATTTAGTAGTTGCCAAAATCTTTTGTCTCTAAGTTTTCTAAAATTCTATTCAGGGCCTTAACTTCTTTTTCATTTGTCTTTTTGCTATATGGTCTTGGTCTGAAGGAGTATCTTGAGGTTTCAAACTATTATAGTTTTACTGTATTTCTCCTGAAATTCAATTAATTTTTCTTTTAAGCATTTATATGGTGTACCATTCAGGGAAAATATATATGTATATATGTAGACATACATCTACATATATAGGTACATATTTTATACATATATAATACGTATAAGTATTGATGTTGATTTGTTATCTAAGATGCCTTTAAACATAGTATTGTTTCCTTGCTTAAATATCTTTTTTTTTTTGGTGTTGCCTCATTTGAAATCATGTTTGCTACCCTTGCTTTTTTGAGTTTACTCGAAGATAATAGATTTTGCTCCCTCCCTCTTTTTAACTCTCTATGAATCTTTATGTTTCAAGTGTGTTTCTTGAAGGGCTGCCTCTTGCCATAATGCATTTCCTTTAGGCCTCTATCACCTTTCCCAAGGACTCTTGCACTAGCCTCCTAATTGACTTCCCTGTAGCTAGTCTCTTTCCTCTTCAATACATTTTTCACTGAGCTGACAAATTATATTCTTTAAGTAGGTAGCTGACCATGTCACCACATTCTTGAAGAAACTTAAGTGGCTCTCAGTTGCCTCTAGGATAAAATATTAACATTTCCAGCAGTTAAAACCTTTCACAATCTGTCTGTAGCATTTCTTTCTGAACTGCTGCCATGTTCTTTTACCTTACACACTATTTGTATCCTAGCCAAACTGACCTTGCTGTTGCTGTAACATGAAATTCCATCTAGCTCCTCAGTATATTTATGTAAGCAGTTGTTCTTGTGTACCTGAAATGCTCTCCCTCCTGACCCACACTCTTGGAATAACTAGCTGTCATTAAAGTTTGGATTTAGTAACACCTCATCCCCACTCCCCTGAAAAAAAAAAGTAGCCTTTCCTGATTCCCCCATTGTTAGTACTTCAGTATTTTTTTTTTTAAACTCCATATTCCATAGCATTGTTCCAGGGATTTTACCAGACCGTGGCAATACAAATACAAAAGTGAGTTTCCTCAAAGACTGCTTTCTATTGGGGAAGTATAACATTTTCACAGATCAGTAAGTAGATGATGTATAGAAAATAAATACACAGTGGTGGTGGTGGGGGTAGCAACTGTCAAATTGGAGGGAGGAGTATCAGGAAAGTCCTGACATAACAGATTTAGAAAGAACTTAGAATAATATTTTCTTTGCTTCATTTGGCTTAGACAATCAGGAGTTGCAATCATGAACTGAACAAAGCTTAATTCACAACGTACAAAAAAATGAAAAGGAATGTAGAAACAATTTCATGCTTAAAAGTATGCCATAGTCAAACATTCTCAATGTTAAATTACCCACCAAAAAGTATAGCAACTAGATACTTAAAGGAAAAATTAATGGAGATGCAAAAAGACAATAGGAGATTTCAAATATCACAATTGGAAAGACAACAAAATTCAGAGAATGCAGGAAAAATGGATTTCATATATATAACTCTATTAATAGACATATCAGGGAAATTACTTTTTATTCAGACCTGCATGAAAACTGATCAATGCCCTACAATATAGATATAAAGAAAGGCAGAAACCTTAGTTTTGTAAAAGTCCTTATAAACTGGGAATCCTTATTCCAATTCCTACTTTCCCTGAGTAATGCTGCCTACATTGTCAAGATATTTTTTTCTCTTCTAGATTTTTAGGAATATCCTTAAAGGTTTTTCTCTAATGGTACCAACATGGGTGTCTACTCTGGTGTGTTTTACTGATAATCATTCGCTAGGTACAGTATCTCCCTTATGTCATGGATCCCCTACAATGATTTGTATTCCAGTTTCATCAATTATTTTTTAAAAGGGATTCTTACTAAGAAGATGGATAGTATTCCCTAAACACTCTGGGGGCACACGGCCCCTATACTACCTGGGTCTCTGAGAAGAGTGGGCTTACACTTAAAACATTTGCTAAAAAATTCCGTCAAGTTTACTTCCAAATGTAGTAATAACCAATGGACAGAGTACATTCTGGTAGAACTGTACCTCTTTGATGATGGATCAGTCTACTACTAGGCTGGGTTGTGATCATTCTTCTAGGCTGTGGACTAGGACACAAACTCTGTCATGGACTCTAGCTCCCAGACATGGATCTCCTGACCTTTTTTTTTTAAAATTAAATTTTTTTTTTCTGAACTTAAGAAAAAGCAAGTATTTCCATAACATAGTAGAATAGAAAAAAAGATGATTATACATGAAACTGCAAATCTATATTGTGTACAATTTGCTAATCCTTTTAAATATATAATAAAATATAACTTTCCTTTTTTACCCCCATAGGGATGGCTGCCATTAGACACACATATGTGTGTGTGTGTATGTGTAGCCATTCTATACATACTCCTTGCATGACATAATGAAAAGTGAAATGAGCAAAACCAAGAGAATGTTGTCTATAATAACTATTATTTTAAGAACAGCTGTGAGTGACTAGGTCATTTTAACTATTTTAAATACCCAAATTAACTATAAAGAATATATGAATGAAGACACAGATAGAACTGATAAATATAAATATGTATAGAATGGTGTTTATACACACGCACATATATAAACACACATATGTGTATATATACGTATGTGTTTAAACATACATATTTGTGTCTAATGGTAGCCATTCCTGATCTTTTGGAGCTCACAAGGTTACGGCTTAGTTTTATCTCTAATCGACATTCATGTAAGAAATAATAGACACAACATGAATGTAATTAATAGGAAGGCCATGTGCTCATAGCTTCATGTTAATTCAGGTTGAGGGAGTAGGATGATGGTAAAAGGAAGACCTCTATCAGGAACCATAGAGCCGTGAGTTCATGGCTTCATGTCCAAGGTCCCTTCCTCACACAGAAGCCAACAGCATCTAGTTCTCCATGCTGGAGACCAGGAAAGGGAAAAAAGGACCAAGTTGCCTCTGCAGCTATCTTTGTATGCACTTATTGGTCTGGCTTAGCAGTCATCTGAATTTCACCACTTGGCTACAGGATCAAAAACAGTCATACTCAAGTATTGTCTGAAGTAAAGAGCATCATCACATCACACTTCCAGTAACAGGCTCACTAAACCTCTCTGTGTGGTTTGGCAGCAGGCAGAGCTGCACACGGTCTGAGGTCTGGCCATTCCCCTGTTAGGCTTTACAAAATTTAGGGTGGGGTGGGGGTCTGAATTTGTGATTTTGTTAGTATATAGAAATTTGGGTAAGGGAACTCTTCACAGATGCAAACCAGCAACTCATCCATAACCTATTTTAATAAGTCACTTGTAGTGCTTCAAGATTAAGTGATTTGCCACAATTTGTTTACATCAGAGATGATTTGAATTTCTGATTCAAGATCAACTGTCTGTTCACTAAATCATACTGCTTCCTAATTCCTTTATATATCATAACAACAATATAGAAATTGATAAAGGAAATTTGATTAAAAATATAGATCGAAATGGAGCCAAAAACGGTTTGCTTATGCCTGGGTCAAAGAGTATATTGTAAAAACAATTAAAATTATATTTAAAATAATCACAATGGTAATATTTCTTTCATAATTGAATAAATCTGTGATCTTATTGCTATGGGTATTCCTTTCATTGGTACAGACCACGACTCATCCATCTATTTTCTTTCTGTTTGATTTCTTACCCATGTTCTTCCATGAAAGCTTTAGAGAGAATCCACTTTAGTCTTTCTGCATTTTGTAACATGTAGGTTGTCCATCTATTATCTGTTGCTCCTACCACAACTGCTCCAACACTTTTTTGCCTCACACATTTCCTCAATTATGTCCCTCCTGTCACTTTTACTGAAAATATACTGTAATTTACTTGTGCCCACCATGCCTCTTAATTCCTTTTTTGGTCACTGAAAATTCATTGTTTTCCAATTAATTCCAATGAATACTACTTTATTAAAGACAAATGAAGGGAAATGCCACCATCTTCATCATAATTAATTGATTTAGAGAAATAAAATCATAGTTCAGATGTTTAATGGAACACCAGCAATGCCTGTAGTTTTATAAAACAAACACAAACAAATCCTGCTCTCCTCCCTACCCCCAGAACTTTTCAGTTGGAAATACAGGTTTCAGTTAGACCAATAGGAAGAATGATTACCTTATTTATGAGATTCATGAGTTCTGCTCCTGCTGACACTTCAGTCTCAGTGGTTGGATTTTCATTTAAAATTCACGTTAGGCTTTCTATTCCAAAGGGAATTCTCTCTACAAGGAGAAGTATAAAACAAAAATAGTTAACAGGAATGTATGCAAAACAAATTTGACCATGTTACTCCCCTGTCTTAAAAACCTTCAGTGATAACCTTTTACTGAGAGGATAAGATCAGCCTCGTTAACCTGGTTCCATCCTATCTTTCAGCCTTGTTTCACTCCCCTTCACACACTTTGTATTGTAGCAAACTGAATTCCGAGAACTCAAAATATCTTCCTCCTTCATTCATCCATATAGCTCGTCCTCTTCTCCCTGCCCTCCCTGCTTCACTGAATGCTCTTCCTCTCCATCACCACCTGTCAAATTCTTCCTTTTCCCTATTTTCCCTATTCAGTGCAAGTGCCATAATCTCTTCGAAACCTTTCCTGGTTCTGCTAATTGAAAGTGTCATTTCTCTCCAACAGCTTGGCAGAGAATTATATCTGATTTTTAAAATTCTTGTCTTCATCTGTCTTTTATTATACTTATCTGTTCACATATGGTAGCATCCAGTAAACTATAAGCTCACTGAAGGCAAAGACTATGCTGTTTTTCAATTGCATCCCTAGGGCTTGGTGTAAAGACCTGTATTCATTAAGCACTAGTAAATGCTTGTTGAATTTAGTTAAACTGAGGTAGCTGCTCCCAATAGTTAACGTTACCAGGGCCAGACAACCTACATCCCCGGTTACTGAAAACTTGTAGATGAGATTCTAGAGACATCGCTAGTGATCTACAAAATTCATACAGAAGAGAAGGGTCACAGTATTAGAGACAGGCAGTTGTGGTTTCCATTTTCAAAAAGGGGAAGAAGCTGGCTTCTTCAAATTGTACGATAATAAGCTTAACCTTGGCTCCTGATTTTAACTCTGGAACATATTTTTAAAAGGATGTTCTGTGAACATGTGTTTAGGCCTGTTAAATAGTGGGCCCACAGTCTGCGTCTGAACAGACTGAGTCAATGAGACAGGTAATAAGAAAACTTTTACTGAATACAAACACTCAGGAAGAACATTTATACATACATATATTTATGCATATATACACACATGTATATGGATATATATAACATACATAGATATATAAAGATACACATGCATGTATAAATATATATGTACATATATAAATATACATATAAATATATACATACATACATGTACACAGGTAGATAGATATAGCTCTTCAGGTTTTTCCACACAAGAATTCATTTAAGTCAATTACAATATTAACTCAGATTGGCATAAAAGTTTTTCTGTTCCAAAGAGCTAGGTCTTCTTCTCAATACTGGTTTATGTGGCATTCACCCAAAAATGAGCCTTAATGCATTTAATCTATCTCTGTTCCAGGTCTCCCTGATTAAGTGGTATGGATTCTTTTTAAATCACTAATGACATGAAGCCTAGTTAATCCCTTGGGACTAAAGGCTTGGGCCTTTGTGGAGGCCCAAGAATGAATAATGCCTAAGAGATTAGAATTTCAGTCCTTGTGTATGTTTACTGGCCAATAACCCAGCTCTCCATCCTAGGTTCTAAGAAATAAAACACTCAAAAGGGGACAGTATATAAGGCAAAATCTAAACAAAGGAAAAAAACAGTTATAAAACAGTTATAGCCCAAACCACAACAACAACCTTTCTCCTGCCACCCAAAATTCAATAGTTGTGGCATTTCCAGGATCATAAACTGGTGAGGTTAGATGCTAGAAACTAGACACTAGAAACTAGAAACTGAAGGTGATATCAAATGGACAGCAACTAGGAATAGAAAGCTGGTTACTACAGCCAGGAGGCCTCAAAGGACATATCTGCTCCAAAACATGTGCAAGTCAAGACATCACCCTCATAATGCCATTGGCCCTCTCTGAGAAGGCCTGAGATATCTTACCTTCATTCCACCACTTATTCCATGCTTCCTTGCCTACCAGCTATCCTTTATGGTGATATCCATCTGTAGGTCAGTGAAACTATACTTTGTGCCCAGAGTGTAATAAATCCTGAGTTTTTCCAGGGGCCCTACTGCTCACCCCTGAATTTTAGACATAGGCTAGGTAGGAGGAATGTTTTGTCTTTCTTTGGGCAGGGAAAGGTAACTATCTAGTGCTTTTACTATCAAGTTTCTGACTCTCAAGAAAGTCTCACTAGAGACAAAATCATTTTCACTTTCACTATTCACAGTTCACCAATTATCCTTTTAAGGGACATTAAGAATGCAGTGAACTAGAAAACCCTCCTCTTTATAAACTTGGCTATGCCTGAAGACTCGTACTACTTGTGTAAGAGGATCAGGTGGGTAAACAAAACTGGTCTTTAAGTTTATTCAGGTGCTCAGTGAAGTCCTTAATGGCCTAAGGGTGATTGGCTAGAAGGACTAAATGACAATATGGGATGCATAATGCAAGAAGTGAAATGAGTCACAGATAAAGTTTTGGCACTAATTCTGCCCCAAAAGGGTACTCAGTTGTGGGTCCAGCCATTGAGCTTCCAGGATTCAGACCAATAGCCCAAGTAAGGTCCAGAACAATAGCCCAAGAAAAGAAAAACGATGACTTGCTCCTTTCCATCCAGAGGGCAGAATCACAGGGCCTTTCAGGCAGCAGAAAATTCTGCCTGCTAGAACTATGCAAAACTACCCCTTTAAGGGTAGACATCTTAGCAATTCTTTCAGGAAGAGGGCACTGCTTGATGTTAATAATGAAGGATAATTTGGTCAAAATGAGATGCTTCCAAAGAGATTTTCCCTCTATAATGGGCATAGCTGATCCAACAATAGCACCCACAACTACCCTCCACAAATCCAACAAATTCATCTACACTATACATTCAGGCTGATTTATAATGATAGGGACATGCCTTGCCAGTCATCTTCCTACCTTCATCTGGATGGTGGCTTTGTCCCCCATGTAATGGCTTCCCTAAAATTTTCTACCTCCATGGAATTTCTGGTCACCTACTTTTCTGTGTTCCAGCAAACTCCTCCAGATTGGAACCTTGCTTTCTTCCTAAAAATCTGTTTCCTGGGTTGGGGCAGGGGGGAGCCAAGATGGCAGAGTAGAAGGACAGACCTGTGGAAGCTCCCCTCCATAGCCCATAAAATACCTGTTAAAAATGACTACTCCAATTGATAAATGGTCAAAGGATATGAACAGGCAGTTTTCAGAGGAAGAAATTAAAACTTCTACAGTCATATGAAAAAATTCTCTAAATCACTATTGATTAAAGAGATACAAATCAAAACAACTATGAGATACCACATCACACCTATCAGATTGACTAACATGACAAGACAGGAAGATGATAAATGTTGGAGAGGATGTGGGAGAGTTGGAACACTAATTCATTGTTGGTGGAGCTGTGAGCTGATCCAACCATTCTGGAGAGCAATTTGGAAATATGCCCAAAGGACTACAAAAATGTACATACCCTTTGACCCAGCAATCCCACTTCGAGGATTGTATCCTGAAGAGATCATAAAAATGGGGAAGGTTCCCACATGTACAAAAATATTTATAGCAGCTCTCTTTGTGGTGACCAAAAACTGAAAATTAAGGGAATGCCCATCAATTGGGGAATGGCTGAATAAATTATGGTATGTGAATGAAATGGAATAGTATTGTGCGATAAGGAATGATGAACAGGAAGACTTCAGAGAGGCCTGGAAAGACTTATATGATCTGATGCTGAGCAAAAGGAGTAGAACCAGGAGAACCTTGTGTGTGAGGAATTTTTCTGGTAGACTTAGTACTTTGTTGCAATGCAAAGTCTTAAATAATTCTCAATGGTCTCTTAAGGCAAAAGGCCTTCCACATTCAGAGAAAGAACTATGGAATTGGATCATAGAATGAAACAGATCATTTTCTTTTCTATTATATTTTGGTTTGTTTTATGATTTCTTCCATTCATTTTAATTCTTCTATGTAACATGACTAAGGTGATAATGTATTTAATAGGAATGTATGTATGGAAACTATATAAAACTGTTATGTCATCTCACAGAGGGAGTGGGGAGGTATGCGGGAAGAAGGGAGGGAGGGGAAAAAATCTAAGATATATGGAAGTGATTATAGAACATTAAAAACAAATAAAATAATAATTTAAAAAATGACTCTAAACAAATTCTAGAGCAGCAGAAGCCACAAAATGACAGAGTGAAAGATTTCCAGCCCAAGAAATCATGGAAGGCCAACAGGAAAGGTCTGTTGCACTGGGCACAGAGTGGAGCACAACTTGGCCTTGGTCGCAGCATGGCAGGGACAGGACCCAAACAGATTTCAGGGGGCAGAATCCCCAGCAACAGTTGCGGATCCCAGATTGCTCAACCCACAAATACCAAAGATAGCTTCAAAGGTCAGTGGGAAAAACTCTTTCATCTGCATGAGAAAGAAATGGAGTCTGGCCCACCTGCAGCAGCCACTGCAGTGGCAGTATCCATTTTTGGAGCCCTTGGCTTCAACGCCCTGGGGGAATTGAGAGGCTGATCTGGATCTCAGCCCTGAGTGGCTCTCCTGGGTTGAGGAAGAGTGTTGGTGTGGTGGAGCTAGAGTCTGTTGTAGAGAGGGAATTGTACTCATAGATCCTAGGCAGAACAGAGTGCTTGTGGCTGCTCATGGACAAGCGCACAGGCCAGGAGAGGAGTAAACTCCTCTCTCTTCCCTTGATGGTACCACCTTGGAGGAACTGAGAACTTACAGGACCCCAGACTATACCCTCCTCTTGACAAAGGACTTGAAAGTGAAGTAATGGACTGGAAAAATGCCCAAAAGGGGGGGTGAAAAGACTATAGAAGGCTACTTTCTTGGTGAACAGGTATTTTCTTCCATCCTTTTGGATGAAGAAGAACAATGCATACCATCAGAGGAAGACCTAAAAGTCAAGGCTTCTGTATCCAAAACCTCCAAAATAAATATGCAATAATCTCAGGCCATGGAAGATCTCGAAAGAGATTTTGAAAGTCAAATAAGAGAGGTGGAGGAAAAATTGGGAAGAAATGAGAATGATGCAAGAAAATCATGAAAAGAGAGTTAGCAGCTTATTAAAATACTGAAGAAAATAACACTTTTAAAAATAGGCTTACTCAGTGGGCAAAAGAGGTCCAAAAAGCCAATGAGGAGAAGAATGCTTTAAAAAGCAGAATTATCCAAATGGAAAAGGAGGTTCAAAAGTTCACTGAAGAAAATAGTTCTTTAAAAATTAGAATGGAGCAGATGGAAACTAATGACTTTATGAGAAACCAAGAAATTATAAAACAAAACCAAAAAAATGAAAAAATAGGAGATAATTGAAATATCTCATTGGAAAAATAACTGACTTGGAAAATAGATCCAGGAGAGACAATTTGAAAATTATAGGACTACCTGAAAGCCATGATAAAAAAAAAAGCCTAGATATCATCTTTCATGAAATTATTAAGGAAAATTGCCCTGATATTCTAGAACCAGAGGGTAAAATAAATATTGAAAAAATTCACCAATCACCTCCTGAAAGAGATACCAAAAGAGAAACTCTGGAACATTGTAGCCAAATTCCAGAGTTCCCAGGTCAAGGAGAAAATATTGCAAACAGTTAGAAAGAAACAATTTGAGTATTGTGGAAATACAATCAGGATAACACAAGATCTAGCAGCTTCTACATTAAGAGATCAAAGGGCTTGGAATATAATATTCCAGAAGTTAAAGAAACTAGGATTAAAGCCAAGAATCACCTACCCAGCAAAACTGGGGGAAAAATAGGAATTCAATGAAACAGAGGACTTTCAAGCATTCTTGATGAAAAGACCAGAGATGAATAGAAAATTTGACTTTTAAACACAAGAATCAAGAGAAGCATGAAAAGGTAAATAGGCAAGAGAAATCATAAGGGACTTACTATAGTTGAACTGTTCATATTCCTGCATGGAAAGATAATATTTGCAACTCTTGAAACTCTTCTCAGCATTTGAGTAGTTGGAGGGATTGTACACACACAGACACACACGCACATATACAGAGAGCACAGGGTGAGTTGAATAGGAAGGGATGATATCTAAAAAAATAAAATTCAGGGCTGAGAGAGGAATATATTGGGAGAATAAAGGGAGAAATGAAATGGGGCAGGTTATCTCTCATGAAAGAGGCAAGAAAAAGCTTTTTTGATGGAGGGGAAAAGGGGAGAGGTGAGAGGGAAAAAATGTAGCTTACTCTCATCACATTTGGATTAAAGAGGGAATAAGATGAACAGTCAATCTAGTATGAAAAATCTATCTTACACTACAGGAAGTAGGGGAGAAAGGGATAAGTGGGGTAGGGGGAATGACAGAAGGGAGGGAAAATGGGAGGAGGGAGTAATTAGAAGTAAACACTTTTGTGGAGAGACAAAGTTAAAAGAGAGAATAGAATAAACAGGGGGCAGGATAGGATGGAAGGAAATATAGTTAGTCCTTCATGACTTTACTATTATGGAAGTCTTTAGCAAAACTACACATATACAGTTTATATTGAATTGCTTGCCTTCTCAGAGGGGATGGGTAGAGAAGGAGCAAGGGAGAAAAGTTGGAAATCAAAGTTTTAGGAGCAAAGGTTGAGAATTGTTTTTGCATGCGACCTGGAAATAAGAAATACAGGCAATGAGGTATAGAAATCTATCTTGCCCTACAAGAAAAAAGAGAAGATGGGGTAAGGGAAGGGAAAGGTGTGATAGAAGGGAGGGCAGATTGGGGGAAGGGGTAATCAGAATGCATGATGTTTTGGGGTGGGGGAGGGGAAAAATGGGTAGAAAATTTGGAACTCAATTTTGTGGAAATGAATGTTGAAAACTAAAAATAAATAAATTATTATTTATTTATAAATAAAATAAATGAATAATAATTTATTAATTATTATTAAAATAATTCTTTTCTCTGAATAAAAATTTAATTTCTCCATAAAAAATCTGTTACTTAGACATGGAGACTCCATTTTCATTTTTGGTCCAATAGTAAAAACTGAACAGGTTTGTGGAGCTTGGTCCTAACTTTGACATTGTTTTAAATTCTGTAAAACCAGAATACAAGGGAATGAGTGGGGGTTGGTGGTGGGAGCAAGATCCTAACCTGTCTTGCCCCTTGCAAAGTAGGCTAGTTTTTCTTTAAAAGGTATTAGAACTAACCTTAAGACCTGATTGGCTTGGGGTACTGAAGGGTTGGGCTTTTAGAATAATTTCCTTAAGTACTTGAGTACAAAATAGCTATGAGGAGTCTCAGGCACTCTCTGATACTGGGCTGGTGGAAAATAATGTGCAACCAAGCTTTGCTCAGTGTCGCCAAGGCAATATTCACAGCACCTGTGGCAGCTATGAATATGCCAGCATAATTCTGAATCACAAAATATAACAGACTATCCACATAGAAGATGACTGAAACACTTATTTAAACTATAGAAAGCTGAATCCCAATACCAGAAAGCCAAATCCATCATGGCAGCAAAGAAATCTGTCTACAATAACAATGCAGGGGGCACCACCAACCCCAAGTCTTCCCCCTGCTAGGGAGGGCCTTCCCACAAACGAACACTCACAGCTCACTGCCTGCTTCCTCTCTTTCCCTCAACTCTAACTGCTATGTCCAACTTCCTCTCAGTTTTGCTCCACCCTTCCTGCTCCACCCATTTGGCAAGGTCCTCCTACCACAGACTCATGTGACTCAGGCTTCCATATGACTCAAGTAGGTCACATGAGCCTATTAATGGATGGGAAAGATCTTCCTATTATGCAAAAATACATTAATACACTCAGCTGAATCAAATTCAGGTGTATCTAATGGTATACTGGTTGAGTAAACTCCTGTTGAATATAATAGCTGAATTCTCCTGCTATAGCCAAGTAACTGTTCTTTGGTCAACTGTTAAATGACCTATGAATGCCTAATTATATTTTAATAACAAATATAGACAGGGATGAGTCAGCCCAAAATAAAGTCCTACTTCATCTTTTTTTCCTCTTTTCCCCATATTTCCTAATTAAGGTATTAAATATCTGGTCGTCAATCTCCCTTTTATCCAGATCATGTTTTAATAACCAGAAACAGAGCTCCCATCTTGACAAAGCCTCCTGTTTTCTCTTTTAGGGTAGGCCAGCTGGGAGGGCAGCCCCATCTGGATCTGCCTAATATCAAGGAACCCCTAAATGAATATACCCTTTAGGTCTCAATCTCAGGGGAAGGCAGGAGCTAGAACCAAGAAGGGTGGAATTCAGTACAAGAGAAATCATATTCACTTCAGTCTTTGTCCTCTTCCTGAGCTTCCCTTCCTGCAACTCTAATTTCCTGGGATGACAAAAAATCAAAATAGGGTTGGGAGTTCATGCCATCCAATATTGTCTCTGTCAGTGCCTACTTTGGACCATTGCAAAGGTAATCAATGAGCTTTCCACCCTCTACCTGAACATAGTACTCCATGTCTCATTCAGTCTTATTCTAACCAATTCGTCTTTAAACTTACCAGACCCTGCTGGCTACACCAAATGTTTAAGTCGTTACATGCTGGTTCCAACTTCATGGTTGTCAAAGGTTTGGTTCAAAAAAACGAACAGAATCAGTTTCCCCCTTAACCAATGATTTGCCTTAAGAACAAACAGAATGGAATTCTTATCAAAGATCTGACCAAGGAACAAACAGAATCAGACTCTACATGTACTATAACATGCATATTTATTCTCATTAAGCCAGAGAATTGTGCATTGCATGAGAGTCAGAAAATAATTCTTAACTCAGAGATAAACAAACTGAAGGAGACCTCTTATACACATAGAGTAATCTCAACTCAGGATACCTGTGTCAACCAAAATTATAATCTCCATATGTGTTAACCATAATATGAGAAAGGAATTTCTTAATAGGATAGATTGTAAATACAATAAGATAAAAGAAGTCTCAAAGTGTCAATTGAAACTATAGATACAGAATGTCTGTTTCTTCTACCATTAACATGACATACTATAACATAAGAAAACATAAGAAAAGTCCCATTATTCAAAATAATGTTCGGTTCAAGCTTCTTGTCCTTGGCTGTCATAAACAGAAGAATGTTGCTGGCTAGCTTCATCCATCCTTGTATTTACTGACACAGGAAGGGGCATTTTGGGTTCAATCAGAGAGCAAAGCAAAGCACGTCTGTTATGCTAGAGCACACAAGGCATTATGGCAGGTGGGCTAAAAATGTCTTTCTTCTGATTGGCTAATACAGGTTTTAGGCTTTTCTCAGGTGATGGGGGGCTCAAAATGGTTCACAGGGTCAATATTTGGAAAGATAGCATCAATGAGGCAGATTAATAAAACAAAACGAAACAAACTTTATACTGAATACAAATAATCAGTAAAAATATAAATTGACAGGTGCAGTTCTTCAGACCCCTGCCCATGGAAATTCACCCAAGTCAATCAATCACAACAGCCATAACAGGAATAGAAAGTCCATTGGATCCAAATAGCCAGCCTTCTTCTCAGCACTGGTTTATATAAGATAAGATATATAAGATTCATCAAAAAAGGTGGATCTTAATGCATTTTGCCTATCCTTTTTTCAGGTCTCCGTGAATAAGGACTACACATACACTAGGCATCAAATAGCTGTAATGTGGGTCTGAAAGACAAACTATATAGGAAATTAACACAAACATATGAGATCAAGAACCGTCCTTGACTGGATAAATTGTAACGCATATGAACAAACGGTTTTCAAAACAATAATCAATGAACCATTAACAGCCATGTGAAAGCCTGTTCCAAATCACTAACAATAGAAATGAAGCTGAAAACAAGCGTGAATTTCCCTTAATACCCAATAAATTGACGAAGCTAATGAAAAACCGAGTAAATTCTTAGATGTTTCCTAAATGATCAATACTTTGTGAAGGTTCATATGTCTCATAGCTAAATGGACCTGAGTTTTATACTCTGATGCATTGTTCAAACTTTCTTTAGGCTCATGCTTGTCTTGGTGTTTGCAAGATTCTGACCTTACGTGGTCCATCTGTCCATACAAATAAATTAGAAAAAAGTAAAAATAAACAAGCCCACAAAATTACTAAAGACATCTAGGGCTTCAATATTTTCATGAACTTATATTTCATAGATATTCTGGACAAGTTCCTAAGATGTACTTGTGTGGTTCAATTTTGAAGGAATCTCTTTCTTTTCTGACTCATGCCTTACTAGCTCATAGTCTAGCTCCAAGGAGAAATAGATAGTCCTCAGTGAGTCAGCCTAACTCACATAGTTCTAGGCAAGTCATCTACCTTATTCCAACCCTAAACCAAAAGAATCCTATAACCATCCTGACTTTCAAACAGGCTGGATCAAATAATCCCAGAGAAGCTGACTAAACTCATACCTTACTAGGATGAGGAGTTCAGCTGAAAGATCTAAATAACCTAGGCTTGTCTCAAGTCCCAGGGTCTTTGGGACTTTGACTGCGCGTCCTTTTGAAGGGCACGTGCATTTCCAATCAATCCACGCTGACTCAAATGGACACAGCTACAACCTTTAACAAGACAGGTCGTCACTTCCTCCTCCTTGTAAAACTCACCTCCTTGTTAACTTATCAAGTTGATTTGGGCACAACCCAGATCAGTCCCCTCCCTGTGGCTATACTAAATACCCCTTTAACAATTTTCTGTGAGTAGATTCACAATTTCAAAACAAACTGAATGGCATCATTCAGTAAAACCAATGGCCACCAGATGGCACCATTTCACCTGAAATGCTATCATGTTTAAACCGCACAGAGATGGAAATCTTCAAATTCACCTGCTGATTTGTGGGTTGTCCAAAGTCTAAGACCTCCTGCTCTGTGTGGACTGGGATGATCTGTGTGCTTTTGTATCTATCCTAATGAGAACTCCAGAGGAAATTCTCTTAATTTCTTCAATCACTGTCAAGCAATTTTATAAAATTCAAAGTGCTATATATAAAAGTGAGCTATTTTTACTATTATTCGGATAATTATTGTAGTGCAGCCTGATGACCTATCACTGTCCCTTGAGTCTTTTCTTCTTTCTCTCCAATTCTATTTGATACTAATCCTTCTATTGCTTCAACAAGGACTCCCAGGTCTATATCCCCAGTCCTGATTTCTCTGTTGAGCACTAGATCCATATTTCCAATTACCTGTTAGATACATTCACCTAGATGTGCTGCCAGCATCTTAAGCTCATCATGGCCAAAACCGAATTTGCCAGCTTCCCCTTAAATCTTGCCTATCCTAATAACACCCCTATTTCTCTTGTGGGACAACTAGGTGGTGTAGTGGAGGGTCTGAAGTCAGGAAGACTCATCTTTGTGAGTTCAAACCTAGCCTCAGACACTGTGTCACCTGGGGCAAGTCCCTTAACCCTGGTTGCCTCAGTTTCTGAATCCATAAAATCAGTTGGAGAAGAAAATGGCAAACTACTCTAGTATCTTTACTAAGAAAACTCCAGATAGGGTCATGAAGAGTTGGACGTGACTGACACGAATGAACAACAACATTTCTATTGTTGGTGACACCATCTTCTCATTCACCTATATTAAAGTCTTTAGTGCCATTTTGATCCTTTATTCTTTACCCCCTTTCCCAATATAATAAGTCACCAAGTCCTGATCTATCTCCTCCTGTCTACTCCCATTATTGCCATCATCATTAAGGTCCTCATAGGCAACATGGTACAGTTGAAAAAATGATGGATCCAGAGTCAGCATAGGTGAGTTCAAGTTCTGGCTGTATTAGCTGTTTGACCCTAGCCAAGTCATTTCCCATCTCTGAACCTCTATTTCTTCATCTATAAAATGAAGATAGTAATCTTTACAGTACCTAGCTCATAGGGTTGTTGTGAAAATATTTGATAAACTTCAACCCACTATGAAAATGTGAGTTGTTATTCTCTCTTGCCACAACTATTACAACCTCCTTGCCTCCAATCTACCTGAATCAGAGTTGTCTCTCTAGAGCACAACTAATCATCTTATTCCCCTGATCCCAAACCATCCATAGCTCCTAACTGTCTAGCAAATGAAGTCTAAATTCCTTGGTTGGCCATTCAAGATCCTCTACAATATGACTCCCAGCCTCCCTGTTCATTCTTTATATTTGTCAGGATCTTACGAACTCTGACACTTACATACCCTAAGGAGGAGAAAATGGTGCTAATTGACCTGGTGACGCTGATTTATAAGCACCAAGACTCTTTCAGGTTTTTTAAGAACCTGATTTCTTAACCAGGTCAGCAGCCTGGCTTGCCAGACAAAAGATACTCAGGGTTATTCAACCCTGTTAGGATTCTGTTCCTTTGTGATAAAATTTCTCATGTCCTCTCATCTCTACATCTACTAATTTTGGCCTGATAATCAGCACCTAGAAAATAAAGGTTCTCCATCAGCCAGCACTACACTATCCTTGCGTGGTTACAGCAAATGGAGATATTTTGAAAGCTGTGGATAATTACATTTACCTTGGCAGTGGACTTTCCAGGAATGATCACATAGAGGATGAGATGGCATGTGCATTGCCAGAGCATAAAAAGTGTGGGAAAAAAATGTATTGGGTTGAAAATATATAGAACCTTTGTGCTGACTTCATCGTGTGCCTATGAAACCTGGACAGTCTGGCAGCACCATGCCAGAAAATTGAATTGCTTTCATTTAGATTTTCATAAGATTTTGAAGATCACCTGACAGGATGAGGCACTGGACAATGAAGTCCTCACTCAAACTGAACTGCCAAACATTCAAAGTCTACTGTAAGAGAGTGCAACTCCAAAGGGCTCGTCATGTAGCCAGACATCTGTTTCCCTAAAAGACTATTTTCTAGAGAACTTGAACAAGGCAAGCACTCACATAGAGGTCAGGAGAAATGGTACAAGAAACGCTTTCAAGGTCTCTCTGAAGAACTTCAGTATTGATTGTGAGACATAGGAGATGTTGGCAAAGGACTGCCCAGCATAGTGTGCCCATATCAAAGAAGACACTGTGCTCTCTAAGCAAAACAGGATTTCAGTAGCACAAAGGAAATGTAAGATGCACAACTCTAGAGATATTGCCATCTCAAATGTTCAAATGGGCTACTTGGCCTGACCTGGCATGGAGCCTTGTGAGTTTGTATTTCATTGATCAGGAGTAGTCAAATGCACCGTACCTGGACTCCAACATTGTCATGACACCGATCTCCTTCAAGTACGAAGGATGAACAAACACAAAACAGTAACACTCCCTCTTCCATGCGCTATGATGTTCTGAAAAGGCAGAGTGATAAAGGCCAGTTTTAAAACATGAAAGCCCTATTCTTCTCCACTTACAGATGTTGTTTGCTAGCTATCTGTCTAAATTTTCAAGGTTCAGTTCAAAGGTCACCTCTTCCACGAATTTTTCCTTGATTTCCCCCAAATGAAAGCAATCTCTCCATCTTCTTCTATCCTTTCTATTTCCTCCCTTAGCACTTTTTCTCTGCACAGATATCGCTCCCTCCTTTGAATAGGCCCTCCCTGAACTCCCCAGTTCCCGATGCTGCTAACGCTGCTGGCATGATGACTTTCCCTCTCTTCATGGCTTAGTTTATAACCAAAACAAGGCTGTCTATGCAATTTATCACTGTGTCCTCCTGTCCCTATACAATGAATGAAAAGATGTTCCTGGCTGCCATGAAATATAAAACCTTCTATTTGAATTTTAAAGCTTTTCACAACCTGATTTCTTCCTATCTCTCCTGTCTTCTTCCACTTTACTCTCCTCCATCTACCCTAGCTAGGAACCAGCAGTACTGGCCATCTTGTTGTATGTTGAACATAATACTCCATCTTCCAATGCTGTGCCTTTTCACTGGCTCTTCTTTGTAAATAGAATGCTCTCCTTTGTCATTTTTGCTTGCTGGCTTTCCTGGATTCCTTCAAAACTCAGTATAAACCCTACTTTCTATAAGAGGCTTTTTTGGCCGCCCCCCCTCCCCACTCCTAGTGCCCTCCCTCCAAGATTACCTCTCATTCACACAATATATATCTTGTATGTACACAGTTGCTTGCATGTCACTCCTCCATTAGAATGTGAGCTTCCTGAGAGCAAGGGCTGCCTTTCCCCTTTTTCTGTATCTGCAGAACTTAGCACAGTGCCTGGCACTTAATAATTGGTTAATAAGTGCTTGATGACCACAAGGATGATGATAATGATGACTCACAGTATTGTATGGCTGAAATCAGGTGAATAGGACATAGAAAGCAATTGGCCAATGCCAGAACTTGACACGAAAATGATGGAATTCTAGAATTTAGAACAAGGAGAACCTTGCAGCTAAACCTTGCAGTTCAATCTCCTTTTATTAGAGATGAAGAAATTGATCCCTACAGATACTTCAGGAAAACAAGCTGAGATTAGTATGAAGAATTGGGACAATTCATAGTTGGAAAACAAGGAAAGCAGGTGTGTGAACCTGCAGCTGGACCAACATGGCAGAGTTAGAAATGGCACGGTCAGATCATGGAAGAATCTTAGGGGAATTGTAGGAACTGACATAAAAAAAACTGAAGCTTTGGGGTCATAGGAAAAGTCAGAGAAAGGACCAGCTCGCCAGTGCACCCTACATTGTTGTTTCCTTCTCTGAATCTTTTCCTGACAATTAGCTTTCCTGCCTATTTGCCTCTCAGATTTCAGAGATCCACAAACATTTTGGTGAAAACCTAGCCTAGTTCTTTGGTTTGCCTATGAATAAAGAAAAAAGAAAAAAAGCATTTGGTAAGCAGTTACTTTGCGCAAAGGACCGTTCCAAGCACTGGGGACATAAAGGGAAAAAGAAAGACAGTTTCTGCTTTTAAAGAGCTCATACTGTGATGAGGGAGACAACACACATATAGGAGAGTTCAGTTGTAGGTTAGATGAAAAGGCCCAGGTGATTAAGGTGCCACAGCAAAACAGACAACAGTCTATCTTCTTCAGTGTCATTTCCAATGATAAAGCCATATCCATTGAACCGTTTGATGGTGCCATGGATTCTGGTGGCAAAGGCTTTCTTTTGGGGGTGTTTAGTAGTTTTTACTCTTCTTCTAGAAGAGAGTCAGGAGTCAGGAAGACCTGAGTTCTAATCTGTGCTTGGACACTTACTAGCTGTGTGATTCTGGGCAAATCACTTCACCCCGTTTACCTGTTTCCTCACTTGAAAGATAAGATAGAGAAGGAAATGGCAAATCACTTCAATATTTTTGCCAAGTAAACTCCAACTGAGGTCATGAAAAGTTAGATATGACCGAAATGACTGACCCACTATGCAACCACTATCCAAGGAAGGAATTACCCATCTTATAAGCTATGCCTGAGCAGGATGTAACAGCGTTTCTGGCCCCCAGTAGTGAAACTGATCGTGACAGTGGCGTTTGCTATACTGTAAACACACCAGAAAGGAGAAGGAGGGGAGGAAACCTGAAAAAGTAACAACAAACCATGATGACAGTTGTCTTAGACTTCTGAAGACCTAGAAATTCTGCAAGGTGTGTGTGTGTGTGTGTGTGTGTGTGTGTGTGTGTGTGTGTGTGTGTGTGTGGTGAGTGGGGGACAGACAGGGTGAGGAGGGTCTAAGGGCAGAAAACTCCTTACTTAGAGAGTGCTTAGAGTTAGTGGTCCTGGTTCCCAATAGCACTTGGAAGTCTAGAGGCTCATTTGCCAGGTTGGCAGAGGAATTCCTACCATTTCTGTCCCAGTACAAATTAATTACAGAGCTCTTCTCCTGGAGACTAACCACCCAGTGGGCCAAAGTGACCTTCATTTTTACCTGTTCAGTAGGCCCTCCCCCTCTCCACTTCCCTGAAAATAAATCTTCTGTTGGACTTTTATTAAGTTCCTTTAGGACCTCAAAGATAATTTTGACAAAGTTTCTTAGTGCAGAGATGGCTAACCAGAAGCTTTATTGACTCTAGCTGGGAGAAGAAACATAGTGGACAGTAGAGGTCACTGTGACTGGCTTAGCATATGACCTCTTCTTAAAAATTTAATTTCATTTGCTTTCAACTTCAACCGTCTCATGAAAATAAAAAATAAAAACAAAATATTTGAAACAAATCTGCATGGTTAAGCAAAATAAGTTTCCTCATTGACTGTGTTAAAAAAAAAAAGAAGTCTTAGTAAGCACCCTGAATCCATTATTTTCCTCTTAAGAGATGGCTAGTGTATGTCATCATAAGTGCTTTGGAATACTGTTTGGTTTTTGCATCGATCAGAGTTCTTAAGTCTTTCAAAGTTGTTTGTCTTTCTGATGTTCTTATTAACAAATAAATTGTTCTACTGCTTCTGCTTATTTCTTCTGCATTAGTTTGTACAACCTTCTCTTGAGGTTTCTACTCTACTGCCCTTCTGTCTTTAGTTGGGGGAGGAAAATACAGAGGTCCCTAATATTAAGTCACCTCTCTTCTTAGATATAGTCTAAGGCAACGATATCAGTTCCATGTGGCTTCCTTTCTCTGCAAAGCCAAAAAACCCACGATCAAACCTTAAAAATACAAATTGCAAATAGAATTAATAAAATGCTTTAACCCTTTGATAATGTGGTGTTTGCCAGGCTAGGAAGGTGATATCTCCACCAGTTGGATTTTGAGCACTTAACCATCCAAAGAAAAAGGTTTTCTTTCTCTTTTTCACACCAGCTAGCAAAAGCATACACCTCAAGATGCAAAAATAGCCAGTAGACACATCTTTTAAACAGTAAAGAAGCTCTGTAATTAACCTGGTTGATATTCTAGGCAATAAAACAAAATGGGGAGACAGTGGAGTACATTCACCATTGTTCCAGCTGTCTCTCTGAGAAGACAGAATTCAATCTCTCTTTGCTGGATTCTCCTAATAAGCTGAGCTTCTAGCCGGGGAAAGACTCCAGCTGACATCAATCTCCAGGGAAGAGTCATCCATCTGCTGCTGCTCCAACACCACTGATGCTACTGTGCTTTAGTTGTTTTTCTCTGTCCCTCTTTAGAGGGAGTTTAAAAACTCTTGCTGTAACAGAAAACTTCACTCTCCAGTGCTAATTCCATTTGTGTGTCTTGGAGGGTCTTGAGCAGCTCAGGCCTCTTAGAGAGGCAGTCAAATCCAAGTCTTGTGAGAAAGACTGTTACGAACAGGATATGTCAGGTCCTGTGGGCCTCTCAGTGAGGACTTGGTATAAAATACTTCTTTACCTGGTAGATTAAATTATGGAAGGTTTGATCATACTAGTCCAGGATGCATTATCCTTAGGGGATTTGGCTAATGATCTGTACAGCCTTTCTTGGAGATGTATGGGCCAAGAAATCACTTGGGTCATATATCTTCCAACACCCTTCTAGTCCATCAATTACAGATTAGTGGTCAGTTGCATGATGGAAAAGAGCTAATGCAACTCAGTGAATACCATATTCAGCATCTCCCTTCTTTCCCCCACACCCAGGCATGGAATTCCATCCATGCAGGAAATGCCTATTGGCCGTTCCAGATAAGGGAGAAAATCTTCCTTCCCACTCTAACACCCTCCATTTCTGACCACAGAACTCCTCAATATTTGTAGGTTCTACCTATGGTAAACTCTGGGGCTTCTGTGAACTTTATGGGCTCTTTCTGATTTAAATCAAGCAAATACTCCAGAGATTCAATGCTGCCCTAATGGTTAAATATCATGAAAAGTAAATAAATTTAACTAAGAAATGGAGATAAATATACTTTGATGTCTTTAGAATGTGCTTGATTTATGTCTGATTGATAACCTATAGGCCTTAATCAAGGCTAAAATTGGAAAAATGAACCCTTCAACAAACATATGCTTAATATCCAATATGGGAAAAGTATGTGTATAAGTTCATGTTGAAGGGTTAAAATATATGTCAAAATCTTGTGGACTCAGTGCCAAATTAAAACAAGTTATTGTAGCAAAAGAGCATATTGTTTATTTAAGTGCTTTTTTAACGTAAAAAGATGTAAAAAGTTGTAAGGTTTAATTGTATTGATAAATTTAATTATTTTTGTTCTCAGTTAATTTACATTTCACTATTAGACCAAAAATCATTTCCCCAATGGATCCATGATTGAAAGACACAAACTGGCAGTTGTCAAAAGAATAACTATTAAAATAATATGAAAGATTGAGCCGCATCATCAACCATAAGATATACAAATTAAAACGACATTAAAGCTTTACCTTACAATCAACAAATTGACAAACATGACAAAATATGGAAATACTATTAGCAGGGTTATGGAAAGAAATACTAATTCACTGCTGGTAGAGACTGGTTTAGTCATTCTTTAAAGCAATTTGAGATTACACTAACAAAAGGACTAAAATGTCCATACGCTTTGACTCAGAGTCGCTCAGCATATATCCCAACAAGTTCAATGACAAAATGGAAAATCAATAGCACCAAAATACTTATAGCAACTTTTAACAGTAAAGAACTGGAAGCAAGATACATTTTTTTTAAGATGGGAAATGGCTACACAAATTGTGTTACATAAATATCATGGAATATTACTGTACATAAGAAATAAAGATACACGGGAAGACTTCTAAGAACTGATGCAAAATGAATAAAGTAGAACCAGGAAAACAAAACATACAGTTAGGACTACAATGTAAATGGAAGGCTTAACAAAATAATTGAAATTGAACACTGTGAAATTATAATGACCAGGCTTGGGATATATTTCATCTCCCTTCTTTGTGGAGGTAGAGAGCTATGGATGCAGAACACTATTAAATGTTGGAGTTGTTGTATTAGTCAGTTTTGTGGACTGATTTTTTCCTTGCTTTTTGTCTTTTGCTGTCAGCAAGGGCTATCTGGGAGGAAGATTATATCAGGAAATACAGGTGATGTAAAACCAAAAATGTCAATGAAAAAAAATAGAGGAAACAAAAGAAAGAGATCATCCAGTCTTCTACCTCTCCCATCAGATACCTGATGACTAAACTTCCTGCTCTGGTGTGTCAAGACCTCTAGGGTGAATGAGAAACTCAGAAAGCTAAGGAGTGTCATGAATGGGAGGCAGTTACTTCACACAATATCAGTTACAATTCTGAAGTTGTAATACAAAGGATAATCTCATTTGATGCTCACAACAGCACTGTGAGGTAGATGGTCTAGTCTTATCCTCATTCTACAGATAAGAAAACTGAGGCAGACAGTGGTTAAGTGCTTTGCTGAGGGGTATATACCTAGTAAGTATCTGAGGAAGGATTTGAAGTCAAGTCTGAGTATCTCATTTGATCTACAAGGCAACACTGTGAGGTAGGTGCTCTTGGCATCTTCATTTTACTAATGATAAAACAGGCTGGGAGAGATTGGGTCACACAGCTAGCAAGTTTCTGGGGCTAGATTTGATCTCAAATCTTCTTTATTCTATGTCTAATCCTACCTACTACACTACCTAGTTTCCTCTTGCACATCTATATTGCCTTTAACTTTTCCAAAGCACTTTTTTCATAATAACCTTGTGACATAAGTAATGACTGCAAATACTTGCAGATGAGGAAACTGAGCTTTGGAGGAGGGTTAGTGATTGGCTTGGTCACCCCACCTAGGAAGTATTCAAGTAAATATTGTAGTCCCCTCCCCAAACAATTTTGAACCCCCAAGATCTGAGAAAGGCCTAAAATTTCAATTCATCAATCAAGAGAGCCATTGTGGCCTACTTTGAGCTTCATCTACCATAATACTTTGCAATGCTCCGGCATAACAGACATACCTTGCTCTTTGAGTGAACTCAAAATGCCCCTTCCTCTGTGAACACTACAAGGTCAGGTGAAACTGACTACAGCAGTCTTCTGTTAATGACTACAAAGGACAGGACACTTTGACCAGACACTACCTTCAATAATGGGACTTTTCTCATCTTGATATTTTCTGGACATATACTGTGTTATGTCATGTTAATGGTAAAGGAAACACAGATATCCTGGGTTCTAATTTCAACTGACACTTTGCCAACTCTCTTATCTCTTGTATTTACAGCCTATTCAATTAAGAAAATTCTTTTCTCACACCATGGTTAAACATATATGGAGATCATAAATTTGAGTGACACAGACATCTTGAGTTGGGATCGTTCTAAAACATATTTAAGACTTCTCATTCTTTTATCAGACAGTCAGAATATTTCTTTTGGCTCCATGATCATGTATCTGCTAGCCTTAAGGGAATAAACAATATGCATGTATATATCATCTGGCCTCTTTGCCTCTTTTAACCAAACCTTTAGGTCGACAGTATTCAAATATCAGGCTTTTGCTCCTATTCCATGAATTAGGCAAAGTTTATTTTTATTGCAATATCACCTCTACTCTTCAGCTCTTTCCCCAGAGGGGGTGCCTCTAGATCTCTCTTTAAGGTATCTAGAGTCAAAACCTACCCTCACCATTTTTTGTTGTTGTTGAATTGTTTCAGTCATGTCTGACTCTTTCTTGGCAAAAATACTGGACTGGGTTGTCATTTCCTTCTCCAGCTCATTTTACAAATGAGGGATTGAGACGAACAGCATTAAGAGACTTGTCCAGGGTCACATAGCTAGTAAGCGTCTGAGGCTGGATTTGAACTCTGGTCCTCCTGGCTCCGAAGCCAGCTGGCATTTTATCCACCTTGTCACCTAACTGCCCCACTCAGACTAATTATATAAAGTGTAAGCAGCAGCATACTGAAACCAGCTTGAATTGGCTTCTTAGAACCAATTGTTAAATTTTTCAGTAGAGCCAGTTGTTAAATTTGCAGTGTGAGCTTTATACCTCATAAACTGGTAAACACCACAAACCAGAGATCGGTTTATTATCTAGATTTAAGAAAGTGATAGAGAAATGTTAATTAGTAAGAACAAACTTAGTAAATAAATAAATCAATAAAAATAAATCAAAGGTGTCTGCATACCCTATTTCTCTCTGGAATGCCAGTTGTTAAACATTTAACGGCACATTGGGTATAAATAACTGACGGCTTAAAGTAATTGACATTCCAGCCCCTCTCTCCCCATTGAATTTAAATTGGCATCAAGGCCTTGGATCTAAATGGGTAAGGTCTTTTCAATCTAGTGAATCTGAGCTCCCTGAGCGAAGGGTCTATTTTTGCCTTTCTTGTACCCCTAGATTTTAGCACTGTATCTCAGCCAAAGCAAATGCTTCAGAAATGCTCATCAACTGGATGACTAACATTTTGCCTTCACGATGCTTCTAGGCTTTCTATCAACTTTCCTCTACGGGAGTGTCAAACTCAAACAGAAACAGGGCCACTAAATGTTTCGTAGGGATACCTGTCAGCATGTTGACTCAGAAAACCATACATTAACATTTTCTATGTTTTATTTTATTTTTATTTGTTTTGTAAATATTTCCCAATTACATTATGATCTAGTTTGGGCCGCACTTCGGAGTATTGTAGGCAGCATGTTTGACACCTCTGCATGAAAACAACCTTCCTTTCACCGATTATACTTTTCATACTAGGTTTCCCTACCTTCCTTTTTACTTTTTCTTGCTTGTTGATCTCATGAACTCTCAGGGCCTCCATGATGACTGCTAAATCTATACATTTCCTCATTCTTTTAGTCCTACATTCCCACTGTTACACTGAACGCTCTGTCAGTCCTTCAAACCCAACAAACAGTGCAGGTGCAAACTGAACTCTTTACTCCTGGCTAAATCTAGAAGTGGCTAGGTGGGGCAGTGGATAGGGCAGAGAACCTAGAAACAAATAGCTGTGTAATGGGAGATCTCTTGAATTTGTGTGGTAGGTTACTGCTGCTGAAGAGACCTACCACAACACAGAAACTATAGGGGTAAAAAATCTTGATTTTGTTATGCATAAACACAGTTTCAGAAGAGGCAGAAAAATAACCTTGAACAAAGATTAGGATTGTAAAAAGACTTGTTATACACAAAAATCACATCAGAGAGGCAGAGACATAATGTTTGATGTTCAATGATCTATTGCATTCTTTTAGGCCACAAGAGTTGAGCACACTTAGTTAAATAGAATCATAATCTTATATATCTGCCTGCTAAGGATACAAACCTAAACAGACTATAGGTAAACTAAATCCAATTACAGATTTAGACTATATTTAGATATATAATCCCAATGGGTTGAGAGGAGAAGATTCGTATGTCACAAAGGTAACCAGAGTCAACCAAAAACTTGGGCAGCAGGGTAATTTTTCCAAAAATGACATCTTTTTGAGGGGTTTTAAAGATGCATGCATTCCTTTCTTATTGTCATTTGGTATCTTATCTCAAGAATGCCAAAAGTCTTCCCTTAATAGGATCATTCCATGAGTCAATTGGTTTTTTGACCAGGTGACATTAATGTTAACAAAAAAACCCCAAAAAACAGGTTTCAGTTAACCAAAATGTTCTCGGAGGAATGGAAAAATAAAATAGATTAAAAGGAAAATGAAAGATTCCCATCACACCTAAAGTCAAACTCTGTCTCAGACACTAGCTGTGTGACCCTGAAAAAGTCACTTAATCACTATCTACTTCAGTTTCCTTATCTGTAAAAAGAGAAAAATAATAGTGCCTACCTCACAGAATTGTGAGGTTAAAATGAGTTGAATGTTTTGTAAACTTTAAGTGATTTATATTATTATATTTTTATATATATTTTGATTAAACCTGCTCTTAATCCGAACTGGGATTTTTATTGAAGATACTACAGAACTTCTGGTGACTTGGCTTGTGATTGGTGCAGCATGATTTACATTTACTTTGGGACTTCCCCCCTTCACTCACACTCCATCCTTGATCCAATCAGTTGACAATCAATCAAGTAACATGCATTTATTAAGCACTTACTATATGCCAAGGATTGTGTTAGGAGCTGGTGATGTAAGTACCACCAATGAAATGAAATGGTCTCTATTGGCACATTCTGTTGTTTCTATGACCTCACCACATTTCTCACACCTGGATCCCTCTTCTTTTTTTTTATTGCAACCATCTTAGCTGAGGTCCTTCTCCCTGTTCACCTAGGCTACTACCATAACTTTCTAAAAATATATGAATAGTTTTCTAAGAGAGTCTATACTTTCCACAATCCATCCCCCATATAACTGCCTAGAAAATCTTCTGAATACACTCTGTTGCAATTCTAATTAAACAAACAAACAAAAAAAACAATTCAGTTAATTCAGCTTGCCTTTCAAGCACACCACTTTGGCTCAAAAATCTCCCTCCCCTTATCTACACTTGGAATCATTTGACAGGGAGTATGTGAGGGAATCTAAATTAATACAAGCTGCAATACTTTATTTGGCCACCAGGTGGTACACAATACTCACAAATATTTGAGACTCTTTTAGTTTTACATGCAGCCTGATTTGTCATTTTCCAGCAAGTCTAGAAGGCTAAGCAAATCCAAGGGGTCCCTTTACTCAACACTGTGGTTTTGTTTGATTTGGAAAGGGCTTGATTTCCTTAAAATTATGTTGGCTGGGTTCTATTTGAGGTGAGGTCCACATTGCTTTTTAACCCTGGGTTGGTGAATGTGTTTTTAAATTATTTTGATAATTGTATTTCAATGTAATTGATTCCCTTTGCATTCCTATGTATTTTATTCTGTTCATTTAAAACATTACTCTGAGAAGGGGTCCATAGTCTTCTGCCAAAATGGTCCAGGATACAAAAAAAGGTTAAGAGCCCCTGGTACTAGGAGATGAAATGGAACATGAATCTTTAAAATATGACACATATCTGGTTCATTATATTCCTACTTCTTAGAAGGGCTCCTGTATTTCAAGCCACTTCCCACTATACTTATTAATTCAAACCCAGTATGTGGTGATCACATATTTTTAATAATGTAGAATAACATGCAAAAGAAATATATAAACTCTCTCTCTTACACGGGTTCGCTTCTCACTCCCTAGATGAGACAGGTTGCAAAGACAAAAGAAAGAAAGAGAATAAAAAAGAGAAAGGAGATACAAAGCACTGTTATTGACCTTTTCATCCTGTTATGTCTCCTCCCAGAGAGAGGAGAAACAGTCCTTTTTCTGGACCAGGATCATCAGAAATTGAGCTGTTGGCCTTTGTGTCTGTGTATCATTTTTTTCAGGCCCAGAGGATCTCCATCAGACAGGAAGGTGATGCAGATTCTCTACACAAGGGAGGCATAAAATGCAGATTATGATATTCAAGGTCTTCACAATCTGGTTTCAAATTAGACTTACTGCCTACTACTTCCCTTCATGCATTTTGCAAGTTGGTCAAAGGGAACTATTTTATATTCCCCTTGCCTGTCCTCTTTCATCTCAGTACCTTTTCTCACTAGGTCCTCTAAGCCTGGGAATATTCATTCTCCTCCCATCCTCATCTCCGTCAGTTAAAGTTCTTCTCTTTCTTCAAGTGCCAACTCAGCTCTCACCTCCTCTCTGAATCTTTCCTGGATCCCCCCATGCTTAATAAAAATGATTTCTCCTCCAGATAGTTCTCATGCTATGTTGCCTGGATATCTCCTTTTCCCCCTTAACCCATTCTCTCTTATATTATGGTTATTTGTGTACCTGGCTTCTCTCCCATATGCTATTAGATTTTCCCTGAGAATAGGATTTGTATATTTCTATCATAGCTCTTCTATAATGTTTCGCACCTAGCAGGTGTTTAATAAATGTCGACTAGATGAATAAATAAAAAGCATATAAGTGCTTACTATGTTCCAGGCACTGTGTTAGAATTGGTATTACCAATGCAAAAGAGAGACAGTCCCCAACCTGCCTTGTAGAGGCCCAACCCGGCCTCCACACAATTTCCTGGCCACTATTTCTAAACCATGGTACTTGTATTCATATCATCATCAATGTTTCTCCCCTCCTGGAATTTGGGACTCTGCCCTGAAACTCCCCTTGGCTCTGGTAGGTGAACTTTTCTCTTATTTTGCCCTGTGGACCCAAGTTCCAAATCATAGCCATCCCCGCCTTTGAGTTCCCCTGTATTTGCTGTCTTCCCCTATTAGAATGTAAACTCCAGGGTAGAGACTATCTTGCTTGCTTGTTTTTGTGTCCTTACTTAGCACAGTGCCTGGAACATAGTAAAGCTTAATCGAGGCTTTTTATGGCTATCTGTCCATCTCCAAGGAGCTCATGTTCTAATGGAGGAGATCGCTTAAATAGGGCAGCTAGGCAGCTCAGTAGATAGTGCCAGGCTTAGAGTCAGGAAGACTTGGGTTCCAATGTGGCCTCAGACACTTACTAGCCGTGTGACCCTGGGACAGCTCATATAACTGTGCTTGCCTTGGTTTTCTCATCTGTAAAAATGAACTGGAGAAAGAAATGACAAACTGCTCCAGTAGCTTTGCCAAGGAACATGACTGAAATGACTCAACTACAGTTACAACAACAGAAGCATACATAAGTGAATATGGCTAAGGATTGGTTTGGGTCTGGAGAATCACAGGGATGGTGAATGGAACCACAGGGCAGCCAGCTGACATGCACTGTGCAGAAAGGACAATAATATTGATTTAATTTTTGTTCTCTGAGCAAGAACTGGAAATGGGAGATGGGGATAGGGGTGGGGAATGCAGCAAGTAGACCATCGGAGTGGAAGGCTAGATGAGATAAGAAGCAGGGCTTGGTTGGGTCCAGGTAGACATAGTAGGCTGTATTAGTCTGCTGCTCACACACTCACCTAGCAGGACAACAAAGCCCAGGCTGGAGTTCCAAAGCTAAGTGGAGGAACTCCCCCAGGGCATGGTCTCAGGATGAATGAGTTGGTGTCTGGCACATCTGGCTATTGATGCTGGTGCTACCTGCCAACTGATATTTACTGCTTTTTGGTTTGTTTTCACCAGTGCCTGGTTGGAAACTAAGGTCATTGGAGAAAAAGTGAATTAAATTTGGAACATGAAGCCTCAGTAACACATTTTTCTCTGGTTCTTAAAATCCTAACCACAGTCAGTTTTCCTTGTGTATAGGTTGGGATAGACTTCCTTGCTTATCAAATCATTTGCCATAGAGATTCCACAAAATGGCTACAAAAAAAGCAACAAAGCACAACAAAAACACAACTCACAATTAGAAAAGTTCTTTGCGTGTGCTGAAGTTTCAGCCTTTAGGACAAAACACAAGGTGTCCAAACATATCCCTGGAGATCCCAGGAAATACAGATAGTGAGAGTGCTGCCAAAGAATGAATCTGAATCAACTCAAAGCATTAATGGAAAGAATTTAATTCTTACAAATAGGTGACCAGAATTCTATCCATTACACATTTATATGTGAATAATTGAATTATCCAAGAAGCTCCATATCATCATTATATTATTGGATACTTCGATTAGTTAATCAGTCAACAAGCACTTATGAAGTGCTTTCTGTATGCTAGGTACTGGGGATTTAAAGATGAAAATGATACAATCCCTGCCACTAAGGGGATTACATTCGATCTTCCAGAGCTAGAGTATTACTTAGGACATATGTTGACCAAAGTTCATAGCATCAGCTGCAAAACAATCCCAAGTTCTTGGTCTGTCTTCATCATGTCATGGATTTAGAATTAGAAAGGATCTTGGAGGTCTCCTAGGCCAAACCCTTCAATTTATACAGGAGGAAATTGGGTCCAGGAGGTTAAATAACTTGCACCACAGGCATGGCTGGTATTTGAAAATAGATCTTCAGACTCCCACAGCAGCATTCTTTCCACTGTTCCATGCTGGCTCTGGAAGAGAAATGCAAACTAATGAAATGTAAAGAGGCTTTGTAGTTAGAGATCTGGGTTCGAATCCCAGGTATGACATCTATTGTGCGACCTTAGGACATGGGATGCTTACTGTCCAGACTGTGACATGCAGCTGATTGTGGAGCTCCACGAGCTAGGCGATCAGGACATATGTCTGGGAAAGATGATGATTTAATAATGTTAGTAACAATGACAGCTAACATTCATATAGCATTTTAAGGTTTTGCAAAGTACTTCATAAGCAGTATCTGATTTTGGTCCTTATAACAACCATATGAAGTAGGAGCTATTATTATCCTTATTTTATAGATGAGGAAACAAAGGCATGACTTGACTAGGGTCTTTGCTGCTCATTTTTTTGTAGTCAGAGGACTGATGACATCATGATGTTGGGGTCAAAGTGTGTTCAACTGTGACTGATGAGTCAAACATGAATTCAATACAGGTTGGGCACAAATAGTACATTTGAATATTTGGGATATCTCTAGATTTGCACATCTCATGTTTCCTTTGTACTATTGTAATTCTGCTTTGCTCAAAGAACACAGCATCCAAAAAGATGAGGGCACACTGTGCTAGGCGATCTGGTGCCAGCATCTCCAATATCTCACAATCAGTACAAAAGTTCCTCAGAGAGACCTTGAGAGTGTCCTTGTACTGTGTCTTCTGACATCCATGTGAGCGTTTGCCTTAAGTGAGTTCTTCATAAAAATTGTCTTTTAGGTAAATGTGCATTTGGCAGCATTTGGGTTATGTGACTAACCCATCAGGATTTGTACTCTCTGCAGTAGAGTTTGAATGCTTGGCACTTATTTGGCACATTTTCAGGGTTGCTTATTCACCTTTGGTGTTCACCTGTCACCAACCTTTCACCTGTGGCTCCAAGAAGCTGTGGCATGTGCGGTGGCCACACCTGGGTAAAACTGTCTTGGCAAACAGGCTAAACCAGGTTGAAGGTAACTAGTGGGCCTCAAACCTGTCAGAGAGTTAGGGATGTCTACCCTAAGCATGTAAAGACTTCCCCTGGAATGGGCAGATGACAACAGTTACCTAGAGTTACACAGTCTCAGGCTCCTGGCAGTCCTGACCTATGACCTTATAGCTCTTCTACTGTGTTAAAAGCAGGGAAGTCCATTAAGCACAGAGAGTTATTTCCTAGGACTTATTGTCCTCCCTTTTTGTGTCCTGAGAGTCAGAACAGTACAGTACAGTCAATGGAGCGCTGAGCCTGGAGTTAGGAAGTCCTGAGTTCAAACTGGGCCTCAGACACTAGCTGTATGACTTTGGGCAACCACTTAACTGCTCTTTGCCACAGTTTCTGGAAATAACAATAACAGCTCCCTTGCAGGGTTGTTGTGACGATCAAATGAGGTAATGTTTGTAAAGTGCTTCGCACAATGCCTGGGACTTTCTCCCTCACAGTCTCTCTCTGTCTCTGTCTCTTTCCTTCTTCCCTCCCTCCCTCCCTCCCTCCCTTCCTTCCTTCCTCCCTCCCTCCCTTCCTTCCTATCTTCCTTCCTTCCTTCCTTCCTTCCTTCCTTCCTTCCTTCCTTCCTTCCTTCCTTCCTTCCTTCCTTCCTTCCTTCCTTCCTTCCTTCCTTCCTTCCTTCCTTCCTCCCTCCCTCCCTTCCTTCCTATCTTCCTTCCTTCCTTCCTTCCTTCCTTCCTTCCTTCCTTCCTTCCTTCCTTCCTTCCTTCCTTCCTTCCTTCCTTCCTTCCTTCCTTCCTTCCTTCCTTCCTTCTTTCCCTCCCACTATGGTATGACTGGTGTCACCTTAATTACAATACTATACATCTACATCTATGTGTAAAACAACCATCTGAGAAGCATCATGGAGTTAGCATGACCTGACTCCTGCAACCTGCCTCTGACATAGATTAGCTTAGTGATCATGAGCAAGTCACTTAACCTCATAGTGTCTGCAGGCAAACGAGTTGCTGATCTGCATCAGTGGAGGCAGTTCCTTCTCCCCCCCTCCCCACTTTGGCCCATGAAATGCTGGGCCTGGATCACTGACCTCTGGTGACTTGGTGTTTCCTTACCTACAAAAGTCTTTTGGCTTCAGAAAAAAAATTCACAAAACTTCCTTTGTTTATGAGCTCCTTTTAACCTGCTGCATTTCATTTAACTTAATTGGCACATTCACGTTTTGATATGGGAGCCTAGGGGCCTTAGGGTAGCAGCATATTTTTAATAAATCAAAATAAATGAAATAAGCTGCTCTTGCAGCTGTGCGGGTGCCCTTCAGCCCCTAGCTGGGTGAAAGGCTCATCGCTCATCAGCTGCAAACATTCAGGAAGAGCAATAGACTTAATGCAGCCCAAGCCCTCTCAAAAATCAGAGTTTGGGATTTGCAGAGCCGAGTAGCACATCTAGCCATCTATTAACTCTCTTTGGAATATCAATAGTAGCTAATATTTATAAAGTGCTCAGTATGTGCCAGGCACTGTGCTAAGTGCTTTAGAATTATTATCTCATTTGATACTCATAACAACCCTGGGAAGTAGAAACTATTATTATACCCATTTTATGATGAGAAAACTGAGGCAGAAGTAAATGACATGCCCAGGCTCACAGAGCAAGTAAATGTCTGAGGCTGGATTTGAACTTAGGTCTTGAACTCAAGGCCCTGTGCTCTCTATACACTGTATCACCTAGCTACTCTCCCTTTTTTTCCCAACCTATGTTGAAGAAGAACAAGATCAACTTTCTTTAAAGAATCATCATCCTCAAGCTTCAGCCTCTCCCAAATAAGGTAAGTCTTAGGGTCATAGATTTAGACTTGTAAGGACCTTCCAGGTCCCTTCATTCTGTAGATGAGCTAACTGAGGCCCAAAGAACTTAAGTGACATGTCCAAAGTCACACAGCTGGTTAGAAGCAGAGCTGGGATGGTCTGACACTAAAAACGTACATTTTGGCCAGGATCCTCTCTGTCATGCATACTTCATCCCAGCCCAGCTGGTCTCCTTGGTTTGGCCTGGTTTCAGCATTCTATCTCCTACTCCAAGTCTTTGTGTAGAGCCTAGGCTGCTCATGCCTGACATACCTCCCTTCCTCACATAATTCCCATTAGAATCTCTAGCTGCCCTCAAGGCTCAACCCAAACGACATCTCTTGGAACAGCCTTTTCAGATTTACTTTGCCAATTCTCCAAAATTACTTTGTTTATATTTTCCTATGTGCACGTCATACCTCCTCCCCCTCCAAGAGCAAAATGTAGATCCGTGAAAGAGGAGAGTTGATTTTTGTCTTTGTACCTCCAGCAACTAGCCCAGAGCCTTGAAAATAGGTAGTTGGCAACTCTTAGTGACATCCAGGTCACACTGGTAGTCAGGCACATGGTAAAGGTGGTTTGGCCTTGTCTCCCTCTTCAGAGAAAAGGTTATTGACAATCAACTCTTTGAGGGCTGGTCTTGTTTATGTCTTTGTATCATGAAGACTTGTCTCCTAGCCCTGTACACACACAGTAGATATTTAATAAATATTTGTTGAACTGAATTGAATTCATCTTTAGGAGATGACTTCCCTTTAACGGTTGGGAGCCTGAATCAACCAATAATTAATTACTTATGCCTTGGCAGAATACAGTATTCCAAAGGTACTCTTTAAGGCTGCTTCTGTGGAAAATCCATTAGTTGATGTACATGTGGACCTGAATCTAAATAATTCAAGGAATTTGACATCATCATTACTCCTATTAATTAATATTTGTTAAGTACTCACTATGTGTATGCATTCAACGCAACTCAATAATAAACTTGAATAATTCACTATTCATAATTTTTGACTTTTCTCACCACTGGCACAGATCTAAGCTTACCCAAACATGCCTCTTCAACCAAAATGCTGCTGCAGGTCTATTTCTATTTCTTTTTACATTTTGTGGTCACAAGTACAGCAATATAGCTGTTATCTTTCACTGTTACAACATGACTAGCTGATTTTTTGAGTGATCTATTTTCTCTATAATATTCCTAATCCCACTTCCTGCAAGTGGATCATCATTGGAAATGGACTGCTTCCTAATTACATTCACTGTGTATCTCTTGTTTTGTCCTTTGGGTAGCCCACAACTTGATTCTCCAATAGATTTTACTATTTTAAGATCTGCAACTATGCAGAATCACTGGGAGAAGATGTGTTAAGGAGAAGGATGGTTTTCTTTTGCCTTGTCTTATTAAAAGCACTTCCCAAATGCTTCTCTCTGTTCAATTCTGTATCTAACTCACTGTCAGTTTAGACAAGTGTTTGTTCTAGTTGTGTGTATTAATGTGTTAACTCAATGAACTGGCCTTCCAATTGTGTGTCATAGACTAGATAAGCATCATATTGTTTTTCAATTTTGTTTTTCCTATATGGATTATTAAGCTGATCTCTTTTAAAAAATCATGAATTTATTGAAGAAGATGCGTATTGTTTTGGGGTTTGATAAAACCGGTGTACTATCATTCTCAAACAGGATAACCTCACCAGATGTATGTCCTGAGGGCTTCAGTGTCAACTTGCTATGATGTCTTGGTGATATTCTGATTAAAGATTGTTTATAGCAGGCTCTTGTAGATACCTTAACAGTCACATAGTAGGGATACAACTTGGGTTCATGGAGGAGCTAATGAGGTAAGGGCTATGTTGTTTAATTATAATGATGGAAACACCAACTTAGGAGGAGCATATCGCCCACAGAGAGATTGCTAAGGGGTGAATGGCAGCCATCCTTTAAAGAGGAATAGAGAGCTTTGTGGTTCCCCCTAGACTAGCCTTAGGGGCTGGGTGGTATGCATGGCAGTTGGGGATGAAGACTTGATGGAAAGCATTCAAGATTGAATTGCTTTGCTCTTGACCAAACATTGGTCACAGTATCCCTTTGTTATCATGTGCAAGTTAACGATTGCATAAAAAGCCATAGGTGTATTAGATGGCCTTAGAAGCTCAAATGCATTGGAAAAGAGCAAGCAACATGCTATACGAAGTCAGGTCATTTCAGACTGGGAATGGGCTCGATCAGAAAAGGCTACCTGGAAGAGATGGCATTTGATTTGCGCTTTAAAGGATGGGTAGGAATTCAGCAGGTGGAAGGTGGCTGGGGGATGGAGGATGGCAACGCAAACATGGGGAACAGCATGAACTGAGGTACAGTGGTAGGAAAATGCAGGGTACATATAAAGGATACAGGGAACATAGAAAGGATACTGGATACACTACAGTTTTCTGGGAGTATAGAAAGTACAAACAGTAATACTGTACAAGATAAACCTGCACAGGTATTGACAGACTATAGAGGTCCCTAGGTAAAAGTGCTTGAATTCTCTTGGGGGTAACTGCTATGAAACACTATCTGGTGGGGTATGCATGTCACCCTGCTCCCCACCCTGTCTGGCCACTTCAGACCCTCCAAGGCAGGACGAATGGACCAGGGATGGTACTCTCTGACCTGAATGAGCCTATTTTTCCAAAGGAGAATAATGTGTTTCATATTTGGTCTTTGTCAGGCAAGGTTAACCACAGGCCAAATTGCAAAGCTGACTGAATTTATCTTCCTCACCATTTCCCTCCCTTTCCATACTTCTCTCAAATCACCCTATCCTTGACCTCTGTGGGCCCATTTCTAATATATAGGCACAGGTTTTAGTATGAATATTAATGATATTTTTTCATGCAACAGGATAAGAGAATCTTCATCACAACTCCCTATTCTTTAATTTTCTATAGACTCAGTCTTTTTAGTTGTATGATTTCAAGTAATATGGTGCTTTTCTGGAAGGCAGCCAGGAGGTAACTTGGGATTTGACAGGGGCTCATCATCTATAAACAGCTCCTTAAGTGCTTGCTGGGCGAGTTGCTATTTAAAGGAATCCGATAGTATATATCCTCTTATGATTCAAAGAATCATTTTGTAAAGTGAGAGCAATCGCTATCGGTGATTTGCTTAAAGTGAGATCCATCTGTACCATTAACTGTTCACTTCAACACAAAAGGGAGGAGGGGCACGTGCCACACTTATGCTTTATCTAGAGTGTTTTTTTTTTAAAAATATTGATTGAAATAATAGAATCATTAAATCTCAGAAAAGAATTACAAGGGTCACTGAATCATAGGATTTAGAAGTGGAAATGACCCCCTAGATTCTTTGGCTTCCTTCAAGTCTTAGCTAACATCCCTCTTTCTCCAAGGAGCCTTTACCGGTCCTTCCCTCTGAGAATACTCTAGTTTACTCTGTATATGATCTTGTATTTACATATCTTCAGGTTGTCTCCTCTATCAGAATGGGAGTTCTTTGAAGTCAGGGACTTTTTTCTTTGTAACTCTCATACTTAGCCCAGTGCCTGGTACATGGTAAATGTTAACAAATAGTTAACAAAGTTAACAAATGATTGCAGACCAGTCCAAGGATAACTCTCTCAATTTACCTGAAGAGACTGAAGCCAAAAGAGATTATAAAATTGTCCAAGGACTATATAAGTAATATGTAGCAGAGCTGGGATTGGAGCCCTGGTTCCCTGGGGTCAAATTCAATGCTCTTTCCACTCTATAATTCTGCCTCATCTACTTTAATCTTTACTTAAGCAGGTATCTCCCTTTTCTATCACAATAAGTGACCATCCAGCCTCTTCTTGAAGACCCACAGTAATGGAGAGCTCACTTATAAATCCCCCCTCCCCACTTCCCCTACAGTCTAATCCAGTTTTTGGACAGCTCTAATTGTGAATGTCAAATAGTAATCAAAATGTGACATTAATTTTGCCAATAAAAGATCCAGAGAGCAGTACAATAGCTATTTAATAAATTTTGTCCTTTTTATTGAATATATTAATGTGTGATTTCATGCTACTTTGCATGGCAAGACAAGTTTCTCTCAATTAATTTAGACTCTTAAATCAATGTAAAAATGAATTATCTGACTAGTCTGAGCATAACCATCTGCTGATCCTTAAAAGCAAGTAGATGAGGAAGAAAAATATTCAAAGCTTTAGGATGTTATATTCAAATTAAATATCTGCAAATTCTAGTGCTCTACATCATCTCCATGATGAAAAATAATACATAACAACAAACAAATAGTAAGCACCAGTTGTATGCCGGATATTGTGCTATGTCTTAGGGACAGACACAAAACTTGGATAAGAAAGATCCCTGTCCTCTTGAAGTTTGCAATTGAGTAAGGGAAATCAGATGTTAATAAAGTTTACAATAATATACAGATGGTGCCTTGGAGAGGTGCAAACCAAAGGGCTACATCATTCTCAAAGTGGAAGGTCATTTGGAGGGAGAAGGATAAGAATTGGGGACGACTTTGCAGGAGAAACACAACTAATCTACTTTGTCTTCCTCATTGCAAAACCCCACATGAACACTTACATGCTACCCTTTTCCCTTACTCCCTTCCCTCCCATATATAAGTGCCCTGGTTTCATTCATTTTGAAAACCAATCTTTGTCATCTTGTTACCACAAAGAAGTCAGGTTTTGTTCTTAGGTTGGCACTTAAACAGATAACAAAGAGAGTCTTTGAGTGGGAAGAGACCTCAGAGGCCATCCTTGAAAGACAGTCCACTCTACAACTTAACCAATAAATGCTCATCTTGTTTTTGCTTAAATAATTCCCCTGAAAAGAAACTCTCAACTCTCAACGTAGCCCATTGTACTTTGAAATATCTTAGCAGTCCTTCTTTCCAACCACTCTTTGGTTCTGTCCATTCATTCAGGTCCAAGTCCTATAGTTCAGATAACATTTCTCTATCTTTTCTGTTAGAATATCATTAGTCAATACAAATACAAGAAAAAGAAATGCAGAGCTTACATTCTAATGGTGGGAGTTAACAC
This sequence comes from Notamacropus eugenii, assembly GCF_028372415.1. Lineage (NCBI taxonomy): Eukaryota > Metazoa > Chordata > Mammalia > Diprotodontia > Macropodidae > Notamacropus > Notamacropus eugenii. The sequence goes on along the minus strand of NC_092872.1, from coordinate 41,993,082 downwards.
ATAAAAGACACCAGAATAAAGAAAAAGATGGGGAGAGGGGAATGTGGGAGAAGAAGGTACCCATAGCAATCATGGTGGCTCAGGAGCATGATAGAGAAATCCAGAGGGGTGTAATCTGGTGCAACATGAAGAGAAGGTTGGCCTGGGCACCCTCCTTAAATGGAGTTTGTGAGAGAAGCCATCTGATCAGGAGGAGGGGCCTTTAGGGGCAGAGGTCATTTCAGAATTGTGAGTTTCAAGGCTGAAGTAATTTTCCAGAAAGAAGAGGTTTCTGGGGCATGATGGAGAAATTCATAGAAGTGTAGACTGGTGGGAAATGAAGATTACTTAAGTATTAGAAATTCTGTTGAATGCTTTCTATTGTACCTCTTCCTTTCAAAACAGTGACCCAGTGATCATATCTGCCAATTGTTTTAGGATTCTAGGAATGTAGTTTGTCCAGCTAGCCCAGGAAGACCTGAGTTAACATACTACCTCAGACACTTACTAGCTATATGACCCTGGGCAAGTCACTTAACTCTGATTACCTCAGTTTTCTCATCTGTAAAATGAGCTGGAGAAGCAAATGACAAACCACTTCAGTATCATTGCCAAGAAAACCCCAAGAGGTCCCAAAGAGTCAGACACAACCAAAAACCACTAAATGACAACAAAAGATGCCTTTATCATCCTCCACTGATCTCAGGTTTTAACTCTCTAGTTTTCATTTCTAGTCTCCTTTTTATTCAAAGATCATTTTTCTTGGTATAGGAAATAAAGCACAATAAAAGTTGAGCAGGTTTGCCTTTTTCCTATTTATTATTTTGGTCCAATCCACCCAACTAGTAATTCTAACCCTTCTTTGATCCCTCTTCCCTAAAACAGCTTAAAAATTCTTTTTTTTTGTTGTTGTTCTTAGCTTTCTTTGCCAGTCTCATAGGATCATAGATCTGGAGCTGAAATGACCTTTAGGGGCAATTAGGAGGTTTCAACTCCCAATTTTTCAGATGAGGAACCTAAAGGCCCAGGAATATTAAGTGGTATTTCTTCATCTGTATAATGAGGAAGATGAAGGTCCTTTCTAACTCTAAAATCCCACCTCTCAGCAGGGATTCCTCAATCACTACTGCTGCCCCTTCTTCCATGACCTTTAACCTGACAGTACCTATTGATTTTCTATCGTCATTCCTTGAAAGATAGACATGTAGCAGCTTCCTCCTCAGAAGGTCAAGTTTCATTTTATTCAGGGAGACCCTCTTTATTGCTCAGGTCCAATTTGGGTCACATTCTTTGATTCACTTGTTGGTGTTGGCCCTTCCTTTGCAGAGGACCAATGATGCCACCAAATGATGTCTAGAAGTTGCCTTTGGTGTTTATGGGTTGAGAAGTCTGCACACTGCCCCTGCTGCCAGTGATTCAGTCGTCTGTGCTGGTGTGGCCCTCATTGGACTGCTCTCCTCTATCAAAATGGTGCAACAGACCTTTTCTGTTGACCTTCCAGGTTGTCTTGGGCTGGAAATTTGTTTCACTGTCATTTGGTGGGGTTCTGCTGCTCTAGAATTTTTTGGCCATTTGGAGGGCTTTGGGGGAGAGCTCAAGCAAGTCCCTACTTCTACTCTGCCATTTTGGTCGCCTCCTCACCACACCCACTGGTGTGAGGGTTTACCAAGTCCACCCCCTCCATCCCCTAAGCTACAGGCATAGGCCAAAATTCCCACCTGCTTCTTAGATCTTTTTATTCCTCTGTTTTTATACAGAAGTCGTGTGTGTGTGTGTGTGTGTGCGTGCGCATGTATGTGTATGTGTTTTAAAGGCCCTTTGAGCAGAGATGCTAATTTTCTGGGCAACTAAGTGGATAGAGTGCCATTCCTGGAGTCAGGAATATAAGTTCAAATATGGTCTCAGACTCCTACTAGCTGTGTGACCTTGGTCAAGTCACTTAATCCTATTTGACTAAGTTTCATCATCTATAAAATGAGGTGGAGAAGGAAATGGCAGATCGCTCCAGTATCTTAGCCAATAAAACCCCAAATGGGATCATACAACTAAACAACAACAACCACCAGTAATTTTCTAACTATGACAGAAAGATAAACATTATATGCTCTTTTTTAGGTCACTGTCAAATTCTCCTTGGTCCAGACTTTCTGGAAGTGAGAACCTCAGTCCTGGCCATTCTCGCTAATAATAGTTCATATGGCCAACCTCCGGGAAAACTGGAAGGCCGTCAACTTTGAGTTGCTTTTCTTCTCACTTCATTAGCACCTTGATGGCAGCTGTAGTCAACTTTGTTTTCTTATGTTATCAACCTTTCTCCTTTTCCTTCTCTCTTTTCTGGTTCTCTTTCTTGAGTTCCCTCTCCCAAATTTCAATCTCTGGCCTCTTTGACAATTCCCAAACCTCCAAACCTCCTTTCTTCTCAATTTATTCTCCTCTAAGAATATATTTAACATAAACTTTTATAATGGACCCGACTGGGACTATACAAAGGTCTTTGTTCCCCTCACATAAGCCCTGTGTAGGTTATTAGCTTCTGGGTATGGCGGAGCAGAAAAGGGGGTAGAATAAGGAAATTTTCAAAACATATTCCACAAAGAAAGAAGGAAGTGTAATGAAACCTCAAAAAAACCCTGAGATTAATCTCAACACAAAATTAAAAGATTTGGATGAAGTATTATATATAAATATATAAAGGTCTTAGAGAATTCTAATAGTATTCTACAAGGCTTTATTAAATGAGGAGAAATTTGAATTATAAATAGCTTCTTCAAGAGATTTCTCAGCTGGTCTTTTGGGGCCTTATCGCTCTTTGCAACTTTCAATTCTAGCTAGGGGGCAGAATGGTAGAGTGAGAGGAGTGCTGCACTTGGAAGAGTTAGAAGTGGGTCCAAATCCCCTCCCTGCACTGTACTAGTTATGTGTCTCCAGGCAAGCCATAATCTATTTTTGCCTCAGATTCCAAACACTTACAATGGGAATAATTCTTATTTTATCTCCACACAGGGTCCTTGTGAAGAAAGGTCTTTGTGAACCTTCAAGTATTTCACAAATCTGAGTTTGTGCCTAACTGCTAGAGCTGCTTTTTGAGATTTTCACAGAAGGAAGTAAATCAGCTGATGATGCTAAAAGCAAGAGGCCTTTGTTTGGTGCATTTTGACCTACACAAGGGAAGGCATTTGAGACACCTGTGGGGTTCCAGGAGAGGAGAGGAGGGAAAGGATGAGCCTGGATCACAGTTAATGGACAGATAAGTATATAATCAACTCTCTAGGGGGGCAAGAACCATCAATAGCTTAGCCAGAGGTGCGGTGCATCCAGTCCTTTGGGGACTTGATCTTCAAGCCACAGTTGGATAGTTCCCATCAGAAGCAGTCCTTTAGCTTATGCCTGGCTCATATCAATTCCACCGGGTTGGTAGGGGCACACCTGGGTTGTCTCATGCAGCCTTGTTAGAGGTTGCCTGCAATGCTTGTGGTATTGCAATGATTATTCTATGCCATGATTTTATATATGCTAATATAGTTGATATTATTTCTTCCAGTAGAATCTAAATTCCTCAATGGTAAGGCCTCATCTTCGGTTATGTATCCCCCATCTTTGTTTCAGCTTTGTTTTTGCAGTCCCAGTGCCCGGCACATAGGAGGACCTTAAGAAATACTTGTTGATAGAGGATTTCGATTTTTGAGACTCTCTTAAATGTAGGACACATGATCTACATTTCTAGGCAGATGAAGTAACCAGAACTCTGACAGCATATTTGTATTTATTACCAGGAAGGTTGCTGTGATACCCACAGCAACCTCTATAGATATATAGGCATATTTCCAAGGTACATTTGCAAAATATGAACCATCTTCCTCAAAGATGAAATCAAAATATTTATTCAGATACCAGAAAGCCAGTTCCACCATGATAACAAAGAAATCTATACAAATTGTCAGTGCAGGGAGCATGGCCATCCCCAAGCCTTCCCTCCATCAGGCCTCCCCACAAACAAGCTCCCTTAGCAAAAATCTCACTCATGCTAGCTGCTGTGCTCTGCCTGCTCTCTCCCAGCTTTGCCTCATTCTCTCTCCCTGCTCTACCCTTCCTGTTCCACTCATTCAGCAAGCTCCTCCCACCATGGGCTTCATGAGACTCAAGTGGTGGGCTGCGCCAAAGCTCAAAGCAGGTTACATGGGCCTATTAAGGGGCAGAGAAGATCTGCAGGTTCCCTTAACATTACAGTTACTAAATCCCTGCTGATTAAGAGATTGAGGATGAGGACTAAGGCAGGTTCTTGATTATCAAAGCCTGAAGGGAACTCAGAAACCCTCTAGTCCAGTCCTCTAATTTCACAGGAAGGACTAAGATGTGCACAGAAAGAAGTGACTTGTTTCAGTCACAATGTTAATTACTGACAAAACCTGGACTTAATCTTCTGGCTTCTGTGTTTCCCCTCCACTGTGTTGCCTAACTTAGTCCTTGTTCCCATTGGGATTCAGCAGGAGAAGACTGCAATCTGGGCTTCATTAGAAAGTATTAAGCTTGACATGGCATCCATTTCTGCAGTGATTGTTTGGCTCAAAGGAGAATTCAGCTCTCAAGAAACCATCATAGCTTGACATCCGACATACAACAAGTGTCTTAAAATAAATAGAAAAGCCTCATTAGTAGCATACTTTGCAAATTTTTATTGTAAACTTAAGAGAGTTTACAAAGGTTATATATTTATTTTCTTAACCACATAGTCAGCAGATTGGCAAATGATGAGGAATATTTTTGGACATCAGGGTATTCAATGAAATGAATCTGGCAAAAAATATTCGAACACATTTTTAACACATTGGTGAGCAAGAGGAGTAGCTCCTGACATACTGAAAATAGGAAGAAAAAGGATACAGTGTATGGTTTTAAATAAGTAACTTCTATGCTGCTTCTTAAATTTTTTTTTTGCTATTTCATGTGTTTGTGTGCATATGTATGTGTAAAAACATGAGGTAGGGCTTTTGTTTTGTTTTATTATTTTTATTTAAAGAGAAGACTATGTTTCAAAAAAGTATAGAAATAATTGTCAGTTTTACCAAAAAAAAAAAAGAAAAAGAAAAAGAAAAGGAAAAAATAAGGGGAAGGGGTAGAGGTATGAGTCTAGAACCATTTCAATAAAGCTCTTAAGAGCCATCCCTCAAAGTGCACTGTATTAGGTGTGGACCCAAAGAAGTCCCCAGATCTGAGTCTCAGATTTTAGAAAATGGGCCTAAAAACAAGGATATTTCTTCATTATGTAATTGACATAAAATCCAGGGTTGGAGCAAATACAGTAACACAGCAATGTGAAATGATGTCACAGGAGTCCACGGAGGAAGGAATATCAGTCTCACAGCCAGCTTGGCTCCCAGGCTCTTAGTTCAGCCTTTTGGCTCATTCTACACTGTCTTCTATGCATACCTAAAATAGAGAGAGTGGAGAATATGGGGCTGATGTTAATCAGGGTTTGCCCAGGGTAGCATAATTTTATAAGAAGGTAAAGTCTGCTAGGAAATGAATGTAGAAGCCCCAAATCATGGTTAACAAAGTGTTGCCAAGTAGAGGGTCTTGTCAGATCTCATGATAATCAAGAGGTAAGGCTACAGTTATGCTGATGATAGAATAACACTTGAGTTCAAATCCTGGGTTTAAATTCCAGTCCTGGTACTTACTAAAACTGTATGGTCTTGGGCAAGTCACTTTGCATTCTCAGACCTCTGAGGGTCTTGTCCTATATCTAATCAGGCATCATTTCTACCTTCACCACACCTCTTGGATAGGTCCCCTTCTCTCCAGTCATATAGCTGTCACTTTGGTGAGGTCCTGTATCACCTCATGCCTGGACTATAGCTGTAGCCTTCTGGTCGCTCTTCCTATTTTAGTCTCTCCTTCATCCAATTCTTCTTCCACTCAGCTACCAAAGGGATTTTACTCAAGTGTAGGTTTGACCATGTCACTACCTCCCTGCCTTAATCTATACATTCCAATGTTTTTGTTCACTTGTTTCGGTGGTGTCTTTGTGACCCTATTTGGAGTTTTCTTGGCAAAGATACTGGAGTGGTTTGCCATTTTCTTCTCCAGCTCATTTTACATATGAAGAAATGGAGGCAAGCAGGAGTAAGTGACTTGCCCAGGGTCACACAGCTAGTAAAGTGTCTCAGGCCAGATTTGAACTTGAATCTTCTGGATTCTAGATCTGGAGCTCTATCCACTGCATCACCCAGCTACCTTAAAAATTCTAGTAGCTATTGATTCCAGGATCAAATGTAAAGCCCTCTGGCATGGAACACCCGCTACAACCTGGCCCCTTCCTATCCTTCCAGTCTTCTTACTTTATTCCTGCCCACGGACTCTACAATGTGGCTATAACTTCCTTACTCCTGACATTCCATCTTTTGCCTTCCTCCTTCCAGGCCTGGAATGCTCTCCCTCCCCAACTCCACCTCTCTTCTTCCTTCAAAACTCAGGGTCAACCTCACCCCCACTCACAGGAGGCCTCTCCTGGTCTTTCTCACTGCCAGTACTTCCCCACTGGGATCAGCGTTATTTTCATTGCACACATTTTGTACACAGCGTTATTTTCATTAAAATAGGAGCTCCTTGAAGGCAGCAGCTGTTTTCACTTTTCTTTTATCCTGAGGGCTTGACATAGGGTCTGGGGAAGTGTTTAATAGATCCTTGTTGCCTGATTGACTTGTAAGAAGAAAGTATGATATAAAGAAAACTGGACCTAGAAGTTGGGAAACCCACATTACATTTCTAGCTCTTTCATTTATTAGTCCTGTGATCTCAAAAGAGTCATTTAAGTCTCAGTTTCCTCACTTGTAAAACAGGAATACTATCACTCATACTCTATCACCTCACAGGGATCTTGAGAGGGAGAAGCACTTTGATCATTTCAAAAATGCTACAGAAATGTAGTTATTGTTAATATTATAAAAAAACTAGCCAACCTGATCCCTGCTGGTAACTCTATATAAAAAGGAAAACCCATTTTCAAAAATCCTATAGAAACTCTGATTTACATACATATTAATCACAGCTAAGTTGCTAGAAATCCAGCCTTATCCTCCTATCAACCTGAGCACTAAAGACAACTGTTCCTAAAGGCTTTTCAAATGATGATAAGCTCACTGCTAATTTATTTCAACAAGTGGGTCCTCCCATAGCCTTTTCTTACTTCTTTAATTTTAAAATAACAGTAATAATGACAGCGAGCATTTAGATAGCGCATTAAATTTTGTGTGGTACTTTTATATGTGTCATCTTTTCACAAGTTGTTGTTCAGTCTTTTCAGTCATGTCTGACATTCGGGGGTCTTCCTGGCAAAGATACTGGAGAGGTTTGCCATTTCTTTCTCTAGTTCATTTGACAGATGAGGAAACTGAAGCAAACAGAGTTAAATAACTTGCCCAGGTTCTCACAGCTAGGACAGATTTGAACTCAGGTCTTCCTGACTCCAGGCCCAGCATCCTACCTACTTTGTTATCTAGCTACTAATAACCCTATGGGATAGATGTATCTCCATTTTATAAAAGAGGGAAACTGAGGCAGGTCGAGGGTAAGTGACTTACTAGTAAGTGTCTGAAGCTGGATTTGAATTCAGGTCTTCCTGACTCCAAGCCTAGCACTACAATACCTAGCTGCCTGTAAATGATGTGAAGACTGAATTTTGAAATATAGGTTTATTTTCCCACTGAATTTAGATTTTTTTTATAATTTATGTGATGTGACTGAGTTCATACTATTGGGAATTTGTTTGGGAAGCTTGGTAAGGTTTCACAGTACCCAGGTATTGCTAACAAAGGGTGTGCCTGCCTATCATCCATCATCTGGTCTTCCACAGACTAAGTTAATATGAAATGACAAGTTCTGGAGGCCTGCAGGGCCATCTGAGGTGTCTAAATAGAGGGAAGATTTTTTTTTAAATAGGCTGAGTCTTTAGTAACTGTTGTCTTCCAGAATCCCTAGGGTCTCTTAAGCAAAATAACACATCATTTATTTGGTTCACTTCATAATTCTTGTCTGCATTCTGCTACTGACTCTGCAGACTTCCTCCTGAATACACTCTTTGGAAGGAGCCCCTCTCTACTCCCCCCTTACCCCCCTTCAGCTTTTCTGCTTTCTTTTAAATGTAATCTTCCCTCCTTAGAATGTAAATGTAAAATGTTCCTCCAGGACAGGAATTATCTTTCTTCTTGCTTTGGTTTATATCCTTAACTCTTAACACAGTGCAAGGCACATGGTGAGTTCCTGCTGAAAGCTAGTTGCTTAGACTTAACTTTCAGTGTGTACGTCCTTGGGGCCAGAGCCCTCAAGAAGTCTGCAGCAGGGGTAGTGCAAGTGTAGGGTGATCAGGAATAGACACTGGATATAAAATCAGAAGGGAAACTACTCTACATCTCTAAAGTTAGAGATCTGGTCTATAGCCTGCCCCTCCTTTTTTACATTTTACAGATTAAGAAACTGACTTCCCCAGCAGTCAGGTGACTCACCTAAGGTCACACAGCTCATAAGAGGGAGTCCTGGGAGTTGGTCCATTTTCCTTTGACTCCCAATCTAATCCAATGCTTTTTGTACTCTATTCTGTGCCCTTCCCAAGATAGATAAGGGGTAAGGGATGGCCAAAATCAAATGTCTGTAACTTCAAGAAGGGAATTGTGTTCTTTCTCAGCTGTCCTTCTGCCTATCTGAAAGCTCCTTCTCAGTCTCCATTGCTGGATCTTTTTTCCAGTTGTACCTATTAATCATGTCCCCCAGGGCTCTGTCTACGCTATCTCACATGGTGATCTCATCAGTGCTCATGGATTCAATGATTCAATCTTCATGATGATCATTCTCTGAACTCCTTATCTAGCCTTAATCTCTCTATCCCTGGGCATCTAGGTGGTGCAGAGGATAGAGCACTGGGCTTGGAATTAGGAAGACTCATCTTCCTAGTTTAAATCCAACCTCAGAAACTTACCAGCTGTGTGCCCCTGGGCAAGTCACTTAACCCTGTCTGGTTCAGTTTCCTCATCTGTAAAATGAGCTGGAGAAGGAAATGGCAAACCACTCCAGGATCTTGGCCAAGAAAACCCCTAAAATGGGATCAACAAAGAGTCTACCACTTGAAATAACAACAATATCTCTCTGACCTTCAGTTTCCCATCTCCATCTACCTATTCTGAAGTGATGTCCTAAAGACATCTTAAATTCTTAACACATCCCAAACTGAACTCATTACCTTTTACCCTAAACCTTCCCCTTTTCTACTTTCCCAATTGCTCTCAAGGGTGCCACCATCTTCCCAAATCACCCAGGCTTGAAATTTCACCACACACTCGATTCCTCATTCTCTCACTGGCCACATTTAAATTGTAAGTCCTGTTGATTCTCCCTTTACAACATCTCAAGTATATAATCCCCTTGTCTCCTCTGTCACTGCCACTGCCTTGGTGTAGACCCTCATCACCTCATACTTAGACTATTAAAAAAGTCTTCTATTGGGTGGCCTTTCCTCAAGCCTCTCCCCAGTGCAGTCTTTCCTCCATTTAGCCAAAGTGACCTTCCTAAAGCAATGTCTTTCCATGTCAATCCCCATCCCCCACCTCCCATTCAATAAACTCTAATGGCTCCCTATTAGCTCTAGGATCAAATATCACATCTCCTGTTTGGTTTGGCTTTTAAAGCCCTTCATAATCTGCTCCCTTTCTATCTTTCTTGACTTGTTATAACTTGTGGTTGTGTTTGTCCTTTGTTGCCAAAGAAGGCCATCCCTTCAGAAAAATGATGACATGACTTGCACTTGACTTTGTTTTGAGTCAGAGAGGGCTGTGCAAGGTCCCCAGCCTCACTTCTCCTCCAGAGCCATCTGAATCCAGTGACCAGATATTCATCAGGATGAATGGAGATGACCCAGGCCGCTTTAGGTCCAGGTCTATTTAGGTACTCACTTATAGTGAGGTAACATCCATTCATTGAATAGGCCTGTTTAAGAAGTAGTCAGGAGGTGGCCCCTTTAATGAGGCAAAGAAAAATGAAGACATCAGGCTGGGAGGGAAACAGTTACTATTGATAATCACTCTGAAGCCAGGAGGGTCCAGAAGAGACTAATTCCTCTCCACATACTCCACTTTCATCTCTTTGTAGTTGCACAAGGCATTACATCTCCCAACTCTGAATTTTCACTGGCTTCCATGCCTGGGATGTTCCCCCTCTTCATCCCCATATCCTGGCTTCCTTCAACTCTTAGCTACAATCCCAGCCTTTCCAGGTATCGCTTAATGCTAGTGCCTTCCTTCTGAGAAAAATCTCCAATTTATCTTATATGTATATTGTTCATACATGTTGCTTGCATGTTGTCTCTTTCATTGGATTATGATCTCCAGGGGAGTAGGAATTTTTTTTTGCCTTTTCTTTGAATTCTCAGAATTTGGCATAATGTCTAGCCCATAAGGGTTTCTTAACTTGACCTGATCTGAATCAAGCTAAGCATTTCTATCTGTTAAATACTGGATATTGAAAGCTCAGCATGTGTCACAGTTTGTCTGCAAGTAGATCTGCCACCTCTGAGTATCAAGGTATAAGCAAACCATAGAATAAGACCTCTATTTTATTGCTGCCCCCAAATTCTGGTAATTTGGACAATGACACTTTTAGTTGTGATTTGATCCATGATAAAGTTAACTTTTCAACAATGGCGGAGCCTCCTTGTTACAATATCCTCAGTGGTTTAACATTTTGCTGGCCATCCCATAAATAATAATCATTTCTCAAATATCTGCTATGTGCAGTGTGATTGGCATTAGAGATACAATAAAAAAATGACATGGTCCCTGCCCTCAAGAAGCTTATATTTAAATTAGAGAGATGCAACCTATATATAAAGGGATGGTTGGAGAAGGGAGTTTTCTTCTAGGTCAAAGATTCTTAACCTTTTGTGTGTCATGGCCCCTTCTAGTAGTCTGGTGAAACCTATGGATGCTATCTCTGAATAATTTTTAAATATGTAAAATAAACTATGTAGAATTACCCAGGAACTCAAGTATATTGAAATGTAGTTATCAAAACATTAAAAGAACAAGTTCACAGACCCTAGGTTAAGAACTCGGGGCCTAAGAAGTCACAGGAATTTTAAGTAGAGCCACAAGGTAAATAGATTATCACATCTTTTCCAGTAGCAGTGATAGCACTGATGTGGTTATTATTCCCAGAGCAATACTGAGTGGTGGAAGGGCAGGAAGGGGGACATGTGCAGTGGGAAGGGAGATGAGAGGACGCTCACACTGGGCTGATCCTCATGTAATGTTAGATAGGGTGTGAGGCACGGTCTGGGTCTAGTCAGATGATAATGTCCCCTTGGGCATATACCTACCTGGACACACATGCGCGCGTGCGGCCACACACACACACACACACACACACACACACACACACCTCATTGTTCCTTCCCTCTTGCAGCCATATTACTCTTTTTTTTCTCTGAGAAATGCCTCTAATGCCTCAGGGTGGCATGGGGGTATCCCTGTGTTTTTGAAAGCTGGGCTAGTGTTACAAAACTTCTAGTAAGTTCTATTAAGCTACAAGGGCTTCAAAGGATGCCCATCAGACTGTGTGTATTTTTTATCCAGACTAGCTAAGCCTGGAGAGAGGACATCATCTGAAGACTGGCCACTGAACATTAGTACCCCATGAAACAGATTAAAAGAAAAATGAAAGACTAAATTTAATCTCCACACTCCCAATGCATTGCAAAGACCCCCATATTTTTCTACTAAATCATTTACTCGCACAACTTGCTCCTGGGTCTTTGTTTCACCTTGTGTTCCAAAGCTTAGCATACTTGTGGGAACATGCACATGGAGAGGTATCCTAGAGAGGTGAAATGAGCCCTCAACTCAAATCAGGAGAGAGTTCAAATCCTAGTTCTGACCCTAACAAACTGTAGAACTTACATACCTCTAAACTTCAGTTTCTCTATCTAAAAGATGGAGGCCATAATAATTGTATTGCCTACTTTACAAGGTTGCTAAAGTAGGAAGCACTTTTTAAGAGCTTAAGTTCTATGGAAAAAATGTACTTTTATTTCACCATTTCTGAAAATGGAATTTAAAATTTAACTTCTTGAGTTTCCTCCTCTCCTTCTATGTTTTAATATCACAAATGCCCCTAACAGTTGGACTATAAGCTTTACAGACAAATTACAAACAAGTAAAAACTAAAATTTTTAATAAGGAAGCCCAAATTGGTGGTAATCATTTGTTTCATTAGTGGCACATTTCCATTGTTGGTTTATAAATGAGCTTGTTTTGAAACATTGTAGAAAATATGGAAGATATTTGAAATTTTGAAGAAATTAATATTATATTCATGCCATTGAAACAATTGTGTACAGCTCACTTTACATAGTAGATATGTTCCTGAAATTTTTCAAATTTTAAATGCAACAGGAGAATGTGCTATTTTTTTAAATCATAAGGTGAATAATACTAATATTAGTTTATATCAATATGCTTTATTGTATCTTATATACAATATCTCATTTGTGACTCATAACAATCTGCTCAGGCAAAACACTCTGTTTTTTATTCTCGTTTTGCAAATGAGAAAACCGAGGCTGAGAGATTAAATGACTTGTTCCTAATGACAGAACTGGGAGAGGCAGCGAGATATGGTAGGAACAGCACTTGCTGGGGACCAGTGATTCAGAATTCCACCTTGGCTACTCACTTTATGTGTGAATTGGGGAAAGTTATTTCACCTCTTAGTTTCTAATCTCTAAATGGAAAGGGTCAGACTGGATGACCTCTAATGCCCTTTGTGGCTTTACCATTATGATTTTAATAAGTGGCAGAGCTGGAATTCTTTTGAGTGCTCTTTCCACTGAAGTTCTCCATCTCACAGAATGTTGGGGCTGGAAAAGAGCTTAGTGATGACAGAGTCCAACTCCCATGCTTTACATTTGAGGAAACAGACCCAGAAAGGAAAAGTGAGTCTCTAAGCTTATGGAAATAATTAAAGACCAGAACCTAGGCTCTGACTCATAATTTATCTCTTTTCTGATCTACTGTTTCATCACAAAAATTCATAGATTATTAGAGCTGGTAAGGGACTTTGAAATCATCTAATTTAGCCACATTCCATTTTATAGATGAGGAGATTGAGGCTGAGAGAAAGGAATTAGCTTGACCAAGGTCACACTATTAATAAAGAGCACAGCACAGATTTGAACCCAGGACCTCTCCCTCCATAATCCAGTCCTTATCTGTAGTTCATTTAAAAAGTTTCCTAGTGTTGATGATTTCTTCCCCCTCCCTTTTAGTGGCATGGAGTTGTGTCAAACCTTTATTTGTGATGCTGATCAAATATTTCATTCATTAAATATATACTTCACTTACATTTGAAATAGTGGAGAGGATTTCTTACCTAAAAAATGGGTTCTTTAAGTCAAGAACATTACCCGACTTGAAGCCTGTTTGGTTCACTATGGCCACAATCTGAATGTCATAACTCTGTCTGTAATACAAAAAATAGAAAAGAGAAGAAAAGATAAAAGAAACACATTAACTTCTCATCATCCATCCCAGCTCCTTTGCCAGAGAGTGGCATTTTCAAGGTACTACATGAAAATATTTGACATCTCCATCTGCCCCCTTCCTGCTTAATTGGGGGTGCTTAGACTATTTAATGTAACTGCCTGAAATATCCAGGAATATTATGTCAGGACCTGTCTAAATGAATCACAGAATCACAGAATGTCAGGGCTGAAAGAGCTATTAGAGGTCTAAACCAATACCCCTTCTTTAAAAAATTCTTTTTCAACTAACAAAAATTTTTATTTTTTCTTCCTCCCCTCATTGAAAAAAAGGGAAAAACCTTTGAAAAAATATGAATAATCAAGCAAAAATATCCACATTGGCTATATCTAAAAAAAATGCCTCATTCTGTGCCCCAAGACCATCACCTCTGTGTCCTGAGATGAGCAGCATCCTTTATCATGGGTCCTCTGGAATCTTGGTTACAGTCATTGTGTTGATTAGAGTTCCTAAGTCTTTCCAAGTTTGTCTTTATAGTGTGGTTGTTATTTTTTCTCTGCATTCTACTCGCTTCACTCTGCATAAGTTCATACAAGTCTTCCTAAGTTTCTCTGAAACTCCCTTTGTCATTTCTTATAGCATAAGAGTATACCATTATGAACATACACACCATCATGTCCTCACCCATTCCCTAATGGATGGGTACCCATTTAGTTTCTAGTTTGTGGACCCACAAAAAGAGCTGCTATAAGTAATTTTATCTGTATGGATCCTTTTTCTCTGCCATTCTTCTCTCTGGGGCATAGGCCACATACTGGCTCATCACTGGGTCAAAGAGTCTTTACCTCTCCATCTTAAAGGTAAAGAAGGTATAGGGAAGATAAAAGACATTCCAAGCCAAACAGCAGTAAGATGGAGAGTCAGAACTTGAACCTAGGTCTTCTCTTTTGATGACACGACTTTGCCATTTATAGAATCATGAAATTTCAAACTTGGAAGGGACCCCAGGTGCCATCCAGTTGAGCTTGTACTTGAACAGGAATTTCTTCAACAACACTGCCAGTAAGTGGCCAGCCAAACTGTATTTGAAAACCTCCAGTGTCAGGGATTTCCCCTGAGGCGGTTGATTCCACTTTGAGACAGAAAATTATCAATCTGAAATCTGTGTTTGCAATTTAGGATGATAGGATTTAGAGTTAAATGGGACGCTTGTTGGCCATTTGATCATGAGCAAATCATTTCACCTCTCTGAGGCTCATGTTTCTCTATTTCTATATGATGAGGGTAATAGTAGTGCTTGTGTGACCTATCTAAGAGGGCTGTTGTGGAAAAGCACTTTGTAAACCATAAAGCACTACAGAACTGTGATTGTTACTGAGACAGTTCCTAGAAGTCTGTCTAGAAAACACTTTAGGTTCGAGAGAGCCTTTTTATTCAAATGAAAAAGGTGGAAACCCTGAGGGGCTAAGAATTAGTTAAAATTAGTTTCTTCTCAATTTAGAAACATGACTCAGACCAGAAAAAAATCTTCATTTTCCAAGGTATCAATCACCAAACATAAGAAAAGGCTTTAAACAAGGCTCAAGGAAAAAATCAGACTTTGAACTGTGACTTTCATTACAAAGTCATAGAATCTCCATGTTGGAAGACCATCTAACATACATTGCACCTGGGGAAGAACCTCTCACAGGATACCCAATAAGTGATCAATTAGCCTCTTCTTCAAGACCTCTGTTGAGGAGGAGCTCACTCTCCAAAGAAACGCTTTCCTACCTTGGACAGCTCTGCTTGTTTCCACCCTTGCAGGCATTCTCAATCTTTCTTGCATCATAGACCTCTTGTGCAAATGAATGAAACTTAGCAATCCCTTCTGAGAATAATATTTTTAAACAATTGAAGGAAATGCTAAATTTCATTTAGAAGCTGGTAAAAATAAAGATGTGTTTTTCCCCTTCCAAATTCCCCCTGAAATCTATTCATGTACCATAGACTCCTCAGGTTAAGAAGTCCTCTTCTAGTTAGATCTGGAGATGAAAAGTATTGATAGGAAGAGTCCACTAGTGGTGAGTCTCGAACTCATTAGTTATGATGGACCTCAAATGACAAATATACAATCTGTCACCAGGTGTATGGGAGGCCTCCCTAGCTGGGTAGGAACTTGTGACTTACTGCAAAAAGGAAGATCCCAGGGACACTTCCACAGAGGACAGAAGCACCAGAGGAGGAGGCTTAAGTCACAACCACAAGATTATGATTGGTTTCCTTGCCAGGTATAGCAATGCTGCCAGCTTAAAAAACAAATGAGCAACCAAAACAACCCCGCCCCCAGTCCCACAAAAGGGCAACTTTTTAAAAAAGAAAGGAAACAAACATTTATTAAGTGCTTACTCTGTGCCAGATACTGTGCTAAGTGCTTTACAAATACTATCTCATTTGATCTTCACAACACATTGGGGGGTAGCTGCTATTCTCATTATCATTGTCCCCATTTTTAGTTGAGAAAATGGAAGCAGATAGAAGTTAAATGACTCTCCTGGGGTCACATAACTAGTACGTATCTGAGACTATTTAAACTCAAGACTTAATGACTGCACTCTCAGTTCTCTAGCCATCATATCACCCTACCATATCTACCTAAAAGCACTTAGTCCCTCCTAAGACTTCAGAACAAAACAGTCAAACCAATTATTTGCTGAGCTACTGGAGACAAACAAACAAATCAAACCAAAAAACCAGAACCCACTTGTTCCATAAATTGTTTATTTTTCAATCTTACATAGACATAGTCTACAGCTGTGAGTGGGTATCAGGTCTCTTGCCATAGGCATGCAGGAGCCAGCTCAAACCAGCCTGAACTCGAGCTAATCATACATTTTCAGTGTGAGCATTTACAGTTCTAAAATTGGCAAATTTTATAAATCAGGAATTGATTTATTACTTTGTTGACTGTATAGACTTAAGAAAGCATTAATAATATTGATTAAACTGAAAAGTGAGTCCTAAGAATATTTCCCATCCTTGTCCCTCTAGCCAGCTGTTAAACATTTATCAGCACACCCATGACTCTATCCATTGGTTTATAAGATTGACAATAGGAAAAACAATAATCTGTTTAATGAACCAAATTTTCATAAGCCATACCCATAAGGAGTAACAGTACAGAGACTGTTATAGAGGCAAGTATGGAATAGTGGGAAAAGCACCAGATCAAGTGTCAAAGGCCCTGGTTCAGTTCTGGCTTGGTGTGACTTTGAGCAAGTGAATTCCCAGTTTTGAGCCTCCATTTTCTCATGAGTCAGTTGAGGGGGCTTGACAAGTTGATTGCTAAGGTGGGCTCTAGTTATGCAACCCATAGGGAATGTTTTCCACATATGGATGGGTTATGGCTATCTGGAAGGACACTAAAGACCCAAAGCCAGTCCCACTGCACCCACTCCTAGGAAAGGCTCTAAGGGAGAAAATCAGATCAAACTCTTCGATGATGACTGCAAGGTGGAAATAAAGAAGTTTACTAAAAAAAAAATTTAAAAAGGACAAATCAAGATAATTAATGCAGAGGCATCATTAAATCTATTAGCATAATGAAGCAACTAAACAAATTATGTGCTGTCACAGCAATGACTTTTCCCTGAAATGAAAATCAATTTTGTTGCACTAAATTTGGTGGTGTGTGGCTAGGTGCAGATATCTGGCTGTCTTATTCTTTGTCTTTTTTTTAAGGCTTGTTAAATCAAATCATTTGGCAGAAGAATGAAGAAGTGGTAGGTTTCTTTCTTCTTCAGTTCGGTGGAAAAGGCTTCCCTTGTAGTTGTCTGGAGTCCCCTTTTTTTCCCCACCTCCGGGCCAAGAGTGAAATTCCACCCTGCAGACTTAGTGGAGACAGAAAACCAGCTGACCCTGGCCAAAGCTCCTGTCCCCTTTCCAAGAGCTGCAAACTTGGGGACTCTTCAGCTTTTGGTGTCTCCCCCAGTTCTCATCAGCCTAGTTAACAAAGTAGATATCTGTTGCCTATTGGAGTTTGCTTACTTACCGCTTATTGGCCACAAAGAGCACTTTCCCTGAGAGAGTTTCTCCTTCCTTGGCAAAAAGAGGCGTCTGAAGGAGGCAGCGCACCTGATACCAGTGAGTCAGGGGTTCTGTTGGGGCTGTGGACAACCAGACTGTGACCCTGTCAAACCAAAAAAGAAACAAAGGGTCCTTGGAACTCTAGTTTTGTCAAAATTCTTTATTTTCTGAGAAAAAGCCAACAATCCTCTAGCTTGGACTCCCAGAGTCACTCTCTTTCTCTTATGTAGGAGTGATGACCTCACATTCTTAAATCATAGAATTTTGCTTATGTGACCCTGGGTAAGTCATTTTACTTCTCCAGTCCCAGTTCTTTCACCTGCAAAATGAGTAGGTAGACCAAAGGTCACCTATAATTTCTCTGAGTTCTAGAACTATGATTCTATGATGTAAAGCAGAGGTCAACTAACTATGACCTGAGGGCCACATCTGGCCCACTTGCCTGTTTTAGTACAGTCCGCCAGCTAAGAATGCTCTTTATTATTTTAAAACATGGGGCTAAAATTTGCCTCTGTCCCAAGTCCCCTGGCTTGGAAGGAAGAAACACAGGGTTAGATCAAAGGTGAAGTATCTTGCCAAAAGTCAGGGAGTGAGTAGCAGAGCCAGAAAAGTCACTTAACCTTTTGGGGCCTCAGTTTCCCATTTCATAAAATGGACTCTATTGCAGACTGCCTGGAATCTCAGGACTCTTTCATCTCTAGATCTATTATTCTATGATCTGTTCCTTAAGTCTTGTAGTTTAAGAATCATACAAGGGGCCAAATGGCCACCATGATACTATTTCGACAGCTAGCCAAGGTCTGGAAGAGATCAGCATCATTTCCATTTTCAAGCCTATAATACTATGATATGGTTTGACTCCAAGTTGTTTTTTTCCTAATTCAGTTCTCTTTCCACTATGCTGCATCATCTCCCAGATTTCCCCCACTTTCCAGAGGTGGTAGCACAGATCCAACAGCCAGGTTTTCAAACAGATGAATGATTAGAGCTGTCCTAAACTAGAAAGCTATACCCTATTGGAAACATTAAGTAGCTGCACATATTAAACCAGCAATTAAGGCTTCTTGCCGAGAAAACGGAAATCAGTGCATTAGAGCGAGTGTGTGTGTGTGTATGTGTGTGTGTGTGTGTGTGTGTGTGTGTGTGTGTGTGTGTGAGTCGGGGGGGGGGGGGCGGTATTGTGGCTAGAAAGTTATAGGAAAATAACTTTGATTTTCCAGCAAGCAGCAAATTCCCAATTGAGGAGGGCCTCCATTTGAGATTGGGTAACCACTGTTGGGGATGGCAGAAAGGAGATTCCTGTCCTGGTATGGATTGGACAAGAGAATCTCTCAGGTCTCTCTTGGTCTGAAAGTTCTCTGTTTCTATAATTGTGCTAAAAACTGGAAGATTCTAGGGTTAAGAGATGTACTTAACAGACTGCTCCTGTGGGGGGTGCATGTTTGCATGTGTGTGTATATATGTTCTGACCTGGCATAATCAGCATACCTCAAGAAGACTGACAGGAAGCTTGGAGAAGAGGGAAAAATGCAGATTGGGGAGGAGGGCATGAGGACAGAAGAGTTCAACCCTTTTCTTATTTGTCCATGCCTATAACCATTGCAATGATGTCAGAGAACCCATGGTCACCTCCATCCCATTCTGAGGAACTGGAGCAGGGTTACTTTCTGGGAGGGGTTATATAGCATAGGAGGACAAATGAAGATCTGGCATTCCAAGCCAGGAATTCTTACTTCCTTAAACAAGTTATCAATATACATCAAAGCCAAAAGGGGATCTTGCAGATATATCACACCCTGCCACAAGCAGTAATTAAGGGACAGGAACAGGCATTTATGAAGTGCCTACTCTACACCAGGCACTGTGCAAAGTTCTTTTTTGATGCTCAAAACAACCTGGTAAGGTAGGTACTCACTTTTAATCTGCAATGAAAGGTTCTGGCCTGGGAAATTAGAATGTGCACATTAGGGTGGTGGGGAAACAGTGGCTAGAGCATTAGAGTGAGTAGCTTTATATCCCCAGGTACATGAGTCTGCACTAAAGTCAGTCAGAATTATGATCAGATCACCATGGTTGTATTTATTGGGGAAAGACGAGAGGGAAATTGATATCTACAGTTTCATTGGGACAAGGAATTCCAGGTATGAAAATGCTATCTACTGATGCCAATCACCAGCTTTTCTAGTTTTTGAGAGCTGTAGTTTTTGAGAGTTTTTTGTGATGACTGAGAAGTGACTCGCCCAGGGACACAAACACAGTTTGTGATAGAGTTTGAACAGAGTTCTTTTTGACTTCGAGGTCAACTTATGTCATGCTCCCTCTCTTATGTTAGAAAAGGGGCAAGAGATTTGGTTATAGCATAGGAAGTCTATAAAGGGAAACGTTCCCATATCACAAACATTATAGAATCACTAGCTTCATGACTCTTAATTTTTAAAGTTAGAAATGACAGGATCAAATGAGATGCTCTTTACAATCCTGAAAGTGCTATAAACACGTGCTCTAAGAGAGCACTGAGAGTGTGGGTGGGTAGAAGTCTGGGCTGAGTTACTTATTAGCTCTGCAACTTTGGGCAAACTGCTTGACTTTCTAAGTCATAGCTTCCACAATTATAAAACAAAGATAATATTTGCATTTTCTACCTTGATGAGTTCGTGTTGTGAGGAAAGCACATTGTAAACCTTAGAACACTGTAGAAATGTGAATTATTATTATCATCATCACTACTGTTATTATACATACAGTGATCCAACAAATGCCACATCGAACCAAAAAGCCAGGCCGTGAATGAGACCAGACTGCATCATATGAAACATGAAGGGAATTTCCACTCTGTGGGAAAAGAATGAAAAAATCTTCTGAGGACACAAAATAAGAAAGACACAGACTTGAGTGGTATATTTCATGGAACAACATCTTAAAGGGACCTTCAAGCTAAACCCTGGGTTTAAATTCTTCCTCTGTAGAAAGTGAGGAGATTGGTCTAGATCTCCAAACCCTACATGGAGGAAGTAACTTGCTCCAAGTCATAGGTCTAGATCTCCAAACCCTACATGGAGGAAGTAACTTGCTCTAAGTCACAAAGTGGGCAGAGCTTGGACTGGAACGGAAGCTTTCTGAGTCCAAATCCAGTGCTCCTCCCCTTCTATCAATGCTAGCTTGCTAAGATTCTACTGACTTTTATTCCTAGACTGTTTTTGCTGCAGCAATGAACACTGCACTTTCCCTCTCAGCATGCCTTGATTAATTAATTGACGGATAATGACTGATGTCGGGATGTATGACGCCTACATAAAAAGTACCCCAAGGAACACAGAATTTTGCCATCCAAAACATTGAAGATTACGTTAGAATGACCACAGCATTTGGAGGCTATGTTGTAAGGACTGTAGAAGGATGGCTTGGTTTTCAAGGAGATGGTGACTCAGTGACAGACCATGGCTCTGTGGTCTTCAGTCATGCATGGGGACATCTGACCACTCCATATGGTTCAGCTCATCCAAATACAAATTAAGTGTCTTGGAAGTTGGAACAATTTCAATCTTCTCTCTGTTTAACTCAAACCAGCTCATCCTTGTTTTTGTTTTGATGCAAAACAGTAATCCTGAATTTTCCCCAGTTTCCCATTCATCTTTATAGTCAGAGAACCCAGAGAGTAAAGTCATTATCAAGAAAACCTATTTTTGCTCTGGTCCAGAAGAATGATAGCCATTCCTTTGAAGGCCAAAATAAGAACACCAGTATATTCCCCAAGCAACAAGATGGATGAGGGAAGCCTGCTTAGTTCTCTAACCAAGGCCAGGCAACATCAGCATCAGAATGCGTCATTAATCTTTTCTTGTTCAGGAAGGTGATTTAACTGGTAGGAGAATCTCCATAAGAATTTTGCAGAAATGGTCTTGATTTATGAGATAGGGTTGGACAGTAGAAAACACGCAGGCCTTGGGATCAGAAGATATGAGGTTCTGGTGCCAACTCCACTATTTAAGAGCCAGGTGGTTTTGAGTAAGTCACAGTTCCTTGGAGCTCAGTTTCCCCATATGTAACACGAAGATAATGAGGTTATCTAGTTTAGCCCTATTCTCAAGACGAATCTCCTTCTCTTGACAGTCAGTCATTCATCCTCCACCTGAAGACTTCTAGTGAAGGGAAATCCAATAAGACAAGGCAGTCACTTCTATTTTTGAACAACCTGAATTGGTACAAAGTCTTTTCTTCAGTAACAACAACAGTAATGACACTATCTGTATTTTTATAGTGTTTTAATGTTTGTAAAACATTTTACAAATACTTTATTTGGTCCTCAAAAGACCTCCGAGAGTTAGGTGCTATTATTATCCCCATTTTAAAGATGAAGATACTGAGGCAGACAAGAAAAATGACTTGTCCAGGATCATATAGTTATTAAAAGTATCTGAGGCTGGATTTGAACTCAGGTATTCCTGACTCTAGATCCAGTGTTCTAACCACTAAACCATCTAGTTGCCTCAAATCATCTCTACAACTGTCACTGACTATTCCTGATTCTGCCATCTGGAGCCAGGGAGGACACGTTTAATTTATCTCCTTATTGAGAGCTCTTCAAGTACTTGAAGATACTGATCCTATGTCCTCTAAGTATTCTCTTTCTTTGCCAGGCCAAACAACCCCAGTTCTTTAACCAGTATTGTCTAGCATGTAGTCTCCTCACCATCCTGATAATCCTTTTCTGGACGTACTTAAAATTTTCAATGTCCGTCCAAAAATAAGGTACCCAGAACTGAATACAACACTGTGGATATGGTCCAAACTACCTTGACTATTTCTGAAGGCTATCTTGAGTACAAAGATAAGGTGTCTATGAAAGTGATTAGTAAGCTATCAAGTGTCATGAAAATATAAAATATTAATTATTATTTTATCAATTAGAAAACCCAGCTGGCAGTTGAGATTTACTCTGTGAGTCAAAAGTCCTAGGCTTGGTTCTGGCTATAGACCAGAGGCCCAAGAATTGATAGAGCAGGGGTTCTGAATGTTTTTTGCATCCTGGACCCTATTGGTCATCTGGTAAAGCCTACTGACCCTTTATGAGAATAATGCATAAAATACACAAGACTGCAACAGAAACATTTTTTTGCATCCAAGTTCACTGACTTGCTGAAATCTCTCCTTGGTTAAGAACCCTTGGTACTATAGACTCATTCTGGAGGTCTGTGTACTGTCTGCCCACTTTCTTTTTACCCAAAGAAAATGTATCTTTTACCAAGCATCAGTATGCATTAGGCTACTTTCACCTTGGAATCTAAACCATAAAAGCAGTTTTTAAATTAAAACTTCAGCCTTAAATAATTCACTGTGAGTTCTTTCTAGTTGATATAATAATCAATACTTAATATTTGCATTGCACTTGACAGTTTATTAATTGCTTTCACAGACATCTCATTTTTGGGAGATGCTTCCTGGTATTCATGAGGTGCTTTGGGGGAAGCAAAGGTTTCCAAAGCAAACTGAAATCCACTGAGACCTTCTCCCATTTTAGACTTCTCATCTCCCCAAAACAGAAGAATAGGAGATGATACACAGGGTCTCTTCCATTTCTATAACCTATGATTTTATGTCTTAGCTTGCTACACTGTGAAGTTCCAATTCTCTTGTTTCTTGTGTGTCTCTGGGAAGGTTACAACCTCTCTGTTCCTTAGCTTCCTCCTAAAAAGGATGTTTAATAATACTGGTCAACCACTTTACATATGCATGACCATACCTCATACATGAAGCCAGCCTAATTTTTTCATAGGCTATGTGGTAAAAGTAAATGCTGAGTTTTAGGTGGGGGAATGTTGGGGTTGCCATAGGATTAAAATTAGGAAAGAACTGGAAGAACAATGATTATACTGACCTGTGCAAATCTTCCTCTTTGGCTTCAATAAAATTGACAGTATATTTAATTGTCTGAGCCATCAAAATCCTAATGTCAAATGTATCCTGTGGAAAATAATCATCGATGTTTATATTTTGTCAAGATAAACCGACGACAATATAGATTATGGTTTTTTTTTCCAAAAAATTCTGATCACCATGATATAATGAAGCACTAGCCCTAAATTCAATTTCAGGTCCTTAAGGTTAAAAAAAATACACCTGGTATGGGAGAGACTGAATTACATTCATTTATTTTATTCAATCAATAAACATTTAATTAAATGTTTACTTTGTGCAGGGTGCTAGAAGAGATAGAAAGTCTAGATAAGATATGGTACTTGACTTCTTGCAACACGTATCCCAGTAAAGGAATATGACTCATTAACAGATATGAATGACAAGGCACGATAATGTATTAGGATCTCCACAAAATTCTATTCCAATGACTTGTAGTAGTATGGAGGTGACCCTGAGTTTTTGAAGGCTGTGCTAGAGGAAAGCACATTCTAGTAGGTTGTATCATTTTGGAAAAGCTTTATATGTAGTTTCAGCAATGTTTCTGTCTGTTTTCCAAGAACTATGCAAGCTAAGTTCCAAGATAGGTCACAGAGCTCAGCCATGAGTGTGTGTGTGTATGTGTGTATGTGTATGTGTATTGGAGAGACACTGTAAGCAGACAAGGAGGTAGGCCCAGAATTCAAAAGCAGGAGGGGAATGGGATGGATTGCCTTTGTAGAATTGTATAGTGTCCTGATTTTTTCTTGAAACAGATACACTTTTTTTTTTTTTTAGGTGTTGGTCAATTCAATTCAGTAAGTATTTACTGCATGCCTACTCTACGCCAGGTGCTGTGCTAGTTATGGGGATAAAAGGACAAAAATAAAACAGTCTCATCTCCAATGAGCTTACATTCTAATTGGCAGAAACAATGTGCATACAAGTTAAGTAAATGCAAAATATATGCAAAGGTAATACAAAGTAATTTCACAGGAGGGAACACTCCCAATGTGGAAGGAGGGTGGATCAGAAAAGACCTGTGTAGGGGATGGCATTTGAGCTAAGTCTTGAAAGGGGGCCAACGGGTTATAATAAGAGGTAGGGGTAATGAGCGATAGATAGCCTTTTTGGCATAACGGTCAGTGCATGTTCGCAGAGGTAAGAGATGAATGCTATATATGGAGAACGGCAAATAGGCCAGCTTAGATGGAAGGCAGGAAGAATATGACATCAATTTAGAAATTGAACTGGAACAATAAAGTGAAAAGAGTTTATACTCTTGTACAAGAGAGGTCATCATGTTAGGAAAGAGAAGTGAGTTGTAATAAATTTTTGGAAGTAAAATTTATGACATTTATCAGTTATGGGAAACTAATAAAGTAATGTCTCAGTTTCCTTACATGTAAAATAAGGATAATACTTGCACTATCTATACCTTACAGGATGGTTGTGAAAAAATAAATCCTTCATAAGCTCCAAAGTGTTATATGGATGTGAACAATGACCAATAATAGTAACAGTATTAACAGTAATAAGATTAAATTTCTATAACTTTTTCTTCATACCAGGCCACAGCAAACCTAAGAATTCCCCCAGATCCACCTTTTTATACTCTATAGGAGAAGGAAGATATATTCATTATCTCTGTTATCCTGTTCTACTAAACAATTTTTTCCCCCTCCAAATAGGAGTCCTACTGGGGTGAGCTGTGTGTATATGGTGGCAGACAAAGGCAGTAATAAATTGCCCAACAGAATATTCTGTTTCCTCATTTTTCCCAGCTGGCATGGGCATATCCCTGAAGCCAAGGAAAACAGATTGGAATTGTAAAGTGTTGAGTGTGAGTAGTTTAATGAGACAAAGTCAAGAAATTGACCAGGGAAATTCTGGTGAAACTTAATGGGTCCTGTTTTATGTGGAGCAAAATGTGATAGACATTTGTAAGTCTGAAGGCATTCTAAGTCTAAAACAAGGATCTGAAAGTTGTTTTTCTTTATTTTTTTCAATAAAAGTCTACAAAGTCTGACGACTTGAACTGGTCATTCAAGCTTGTGGTTGTCATTTCTGCTTCAATATAATGTAAGTTCCTAGAGGTCTGAGATGTTTTCATTTCATTTCTCTACCCCTAGAACCTTGTACAAAGGGCATGCTAAATACATGCTTGGTGAATTGACTTGGATCACAGAACTGGCATTTTATCATTTATGCTGGTAGGACTGTGGTTTAGTTTCCAAACCAATCAGTTTCTACTGAGTGACCAATGACTCTGGTAAACCCCACATAGGTAAAACAGATAAAATAAATGGCTGTCTGTGTACTAGGGTTTTGGAAGCACTAAAAAGCCCCCTCCACCTCTAATAGCCACCTCACTTTGTCCTAGTATCTTGTACTTAAAAATTGCTTGTTGAATTTAACTAAGGTATGCCCCAGAAGGCCATGGTTAAATGAACAAGGATCTTATGTTTATAAAGGACTTTAAACAAATGCTGAGAGATATTTAAATCCATTAGCACCCATCATTAGCTCTTAGTACTTTAATATGAATTATGTATCAGTTCCCTGGAAAAGTGAAGGGTCTTCCTTGAAAAAATAAGGCATAGAATAGGCTGAGTTTTAATTGTGGGTTGGGAGGGTAGTTTGGGAAAGAGGCATAGGATTCTGTCCAGGCAGGGCAGAGGTCTGATATACCATCACATCTGGAAGCCCTGGGCAGCATGAGATCATGGGGATGAGATAGGGTGTGGTGGGACAATGGAAGGAAGACCATATGGGAGTCAGGATTGTTTCATTCCCCACATCTGTATTCCCAGTGCCTAGTACGGTGCCTACTTAGTATACACGATAGGTGCTTAATTAATTCTTGTTGACTGAATGCTTGATAAGAGAGAAGAAATCTAAGGAGAGATAGAAGAACATAAAAACTGAGCTATCAGTAGCACAATTCCCTATCTAATTCCTGTAAGGAAATGCTTTGGGGCTCTGTCTGTTAGGAAGGAAAAAAGCTATACCTACTAGGCAATTCCAAACAGTGGAGAGACTAAGAGAGAGCAGGAGAGAAATTTTATATGACAGATGAAGAGCAGCCATCTATGAAGCAAAGTTGGGACTTATCACCTGTGGCTAATGCCACCAGCTAGTTGGGGCTTATACTTAGAAACACCAGGAATTTCTCTGATGTTGGTGATATTATATGATCTTTAGATTGCTGAAAGCAATTATTATCATTAGGCACTGATGAGAGTCCATGTATCAGATCCAGTCCAATTCAACAATTATTTGTTAAGGAACTACTATTATTTTTTAATTATTTATTTTCAATGTAAAGCACTCAGTTCCACAAGCTTTTGAGTTTTAAATTTTCTCCCCCTTTCCAAGACAGCATACATTCTGATACAGGCTCTACATATACATTCATATTAAACATATTTTCACATTAGTCATGTTTTAAGAAGAATCAGAACCAACGGAATGAAAAAAGAAGAAACAAAACCAAAAAAGAGAGAGAGAGCAAATAGCATGCTTTGATCTGCATCCCGACTTCATAATTCTTTCTCTGGATGTGGATAGCATTTTCCATCATGAACCTTTTGGAGTGGAGTAACTACTGTTATTAAGTCACTGTGTCAGACTCTTGGGCTACAAAGATAAAGTGAAAAACCACTGGAATTGAGGAATGACTACGTGGGGGGAGATCAGCCTGGCAGAACTTGACCAATAAAGGATTCACAAAACGAATCTGTGCTAGAGTTTCTGATGGCATTTGGAATGGTGGGATTTTGAAGGGTGGACACTTCCCCAAGATTTCTCCTCAAGTATTCTTCAGCAGCTTGACTGAAGTGATATCCCTTGGGCTCTTGACTCCAGGTTTCCATGCTGCATGTTAGGGAGGGGCAAAAGTTTAATAAACAGATTCACTATCAATAATGTTTCTCCTCCAGATGTTATTTTACCCCTTTTCCTCCATAAGGTCATTCTAATCTGGATGATTCATGGCTTACCCCTTTACCCATGGTTGCTCTACTACTAAAAAGCCTTCAACATCTTTTCACTTCCAGATGTCTCAACTTTCTTACTACCCCCTCTCCTCTCCTTTTACTGCAGTAGGACCTCAACCTTTAAAACACTATTCAAGCCCTTACCGGTCTTTTTGTCTCTATTTTCTATGTCCTTCACTTCATCCCATTATTCCTGTTCCTGCCAGGAACACAGACAGTAGGCTCTTAATAAATACTTGTTGAATGAATGAAAGAATGAATGAATGTCAGCCCTACTTCTTCTCCAACCTAATATTTGACTTCACTTCGTATCAAAACAATGGCTAAGGACATATTATGTGTTGAGTATTGTGGTAGCTAGTAAGGAAAGAAGACATGTTTAGCTTTTGCTGTCTTGGAGTTTGCAATCTAGTATGTGTCGTGGTACAATGATTTGGAGGCACAGGTCATTGCTAGCAGTGCTATTTACTGCCCGTGTGACCGGGAGAAAGTCACTTTTTTCTGAGACTCGTTTCCCCATCTCTACAGTTAGGGTGTTGGAATAATAGTAGCACAGAACGAATAATAAGTCATTCTGCCCTCTTCTTGGAAGAGAGGAGGGGAATTAGTAAGACAGAATGTGGCATACATGGGCATTGTGTTTGCCTTGATGATTTTTTCTTTGTTACAAGGAAGAATTTAATTTTAAGAGGATAGAACTGAGGAAGGAGGAAATTTTCCCTGAAGTAATTGTCCTGCAAAAATAAAAGATATAAGATCTTTTTAAAAATTATGCAAGATCACCTCTACTGTATCTTTCAGCTGTAAATCTTATGACCTATGACACATACAGAAATAATCAAATTACACAATAAAACACCAAAATGTTTTAGAGAGCTGCAAAACAGCTATATGAAGTATCAGGGACAAAGGTCATTTCTGAGAGTGGTGGGGAAATCAGAAATGTTTTCCTGGAGGAACAGGAAACATCTGAATTGGGTTTTAATAGAAAGGTAAGAATTTACTAGGCAAGAAAGGAAGAAAGAACATTTCCCACATAGGAAACAGTGAGCAAAGCTGCTCTCTGAGAACAACTATGAGCCTGAACTCCTCAAGAGGAAAGAAAGGATGTCTGGTCTCAACCAATACCATTTTCCCGTACAGCATTATCAAGATAGGTTAGTTGTCTTGAATAATTAGAAAAAAAGAATTAGAAGAAATGGAAACATGATTTTCCTTTCCGTCTCCAACTACAAAAGTTGTTCTGGCAAGGATGCCAAGCCCCATAAAGAGAGAATTCACTTACTACAATTGGCTGTCTGAAGTATTCATCCAAGGCTGCACCACGGAGGCTGGAAAGATTGACCCCATAGAAACTCTGCTGGTACCTAGAATGAGCAACACAGGATAGGATTTTGAGGAGGAGAGAATCAGGGTGTACCCTAATCTTCTGGAAATCCTAGAGTCCATAGGGATGTAATGCACTAGCAATCTGTATACAGAATTTAGAATGACTTCTAAATGTTGTTGGGATAAAATGTGGGTTACATGGACAGAAAATGACTTTTTATCTGCTGAATTACAGGGTTAACCTGTGCCTTTGAAGGCCAAGAGCACATGAGAAAACTCTGCCTGGGAGTTGGCACCATGAGATCTGTCAATACTGTACATGGTTAAAAAGTTAAGGATTTCTGGAAACTGAAAAAAAGTAAAATGGAAAAAGACATGTTTAGGCAGGTTAGTAGAGAAAATCTCTCAGGACAGACCAATTTTCTAGTTACTACTTACTGATTAATCATGCCAGGAAGGCAGTTGCCAACACATCATGACTACCCTAATTTGTAATAACGGATGTAATCAAATATTATGAA
This sequence comes from Notamacropus eugenii, assembly GCF_028372415.1. Lineage (NCBI taxonomy): Eukaryota > Metazoa > Chordata > Mammalia > Diprotodontia > Macropodidae > Notamacropus > Notamacropus eugenii. The sequence goes on along the minus strand of NC_092872.1, from coordinate 41,963,775 downwards.
GCAACATAGCACAGTGGATAAGGTGACATCCTTAAGAGTCAGAAAAAATCTGGGTTCAAGTCTTACCTTTCAACACACATTAGCTTGTGACCAAGGGCAAGTCACTTAATCTTCCAATGCCCCAAGACAACACCTTAAGACTATGATTTACAAACAAGTTACATTGGTGGAGGGAATTTCCACATTGAGAATATCCTGCTTCCCATACTAACAAAATGACAGGACTGCTAAAAAATATAATACATTCATATTATATTATAAATAACAATATATAATAATATATTGAGTTGGTTTTAAAAGAAAGATAAGAAGTCATTAGGCAATAATTATATATAATAATTAGTGAAAAAAAGGTATAATACATATTTATTAATGCTTTGGCCCTTTATCACCTACACAGCTGTATTATGTGATTTTCTGCCCTGTGATTCTCACCCAAGAATGACTAAATTGTTGCCAGTAAACTTATCCTTTTAGTTTTTGAAAGGATTTGCCCTAGAAATCTTGTAGAAAATTCAGTTTAATTGGTTTTTGTAGTATATTTTCAGCTAGCATTACCTGGTACTGCAGCTTAGCAAACAAGGTGAAGTATTGGCAAATTTGTCACAAATGGTACATCTGCCAAGGGTGTCAGTTTTGAGGCTAAAATTGAGCACAACTCAAGAACATTATAAAAATTAGCTTTCTATTCAAAATTAAAAAAAGTTTATAGTATCCTTTCTATGATATCCTTCACATTCATTCCCTTTTCTTTCCTCACATTCTTGACTCACATTTACTCTTTACCCCAGTTTAGTCTCTCATCACCTTTCACAGACTATTGCAACAATCTAATTGGTGTCTCTGCCTCAAGTCTCTCCCCACAGGTGTAAAGCGATTTTCATAAAGTCATTCTCCTACATGACAATTCCAATGGCACCCTATTACTTTTATGATCACAGATAACTCTGTTTGGCTTTTAAAGCCCTTCACAACCTGGGTTCTCATAGGTGGCAGTTAATTCCCTCATCCAGATCTCTCTAAAGATGACAGTTAACACACTTATTCTCAGTTTTTCACATGATGGTAGCTAACACAATCTTCTTGTTAATGACAGTTAACAATCTGTCTTCTTCAGGAGACTAGCAGTTCAAACTTGGTAGTCTAGAGGCCACTTCTGCCATCGCAGTTAACTGTGAGATACCCAAGATTCTCTACCTTCTTAAAGGTAGAATAACAGTAGCCATAGTCTCTGTGGGAAGGTCAATGAATCTAGGTCAATGAAAGCCTGTATAATTTTGAATGTATTTAAATATAAATGTGTTGTTTCTCATGATAAGCTCTTTGAGGACAGAGGTTGTTTTCTGCATTTGTACCCCAAGTGTCTGGTTCAATGCCTGGAACTTTTTTTCAGTTGTGTTTGACTCTTCATGATCCCATTTTGGTACTTTCTTGGCATAGATACTGGAGTGGTTTTTCATATCCTTTTCTAGCTCATTTAATAGATGAGGAAACTGAGGTAAATAGGGTTAAGGAACTTGCCCAGGGTCACACAGCTAGTAAGTGTCTAAGGCCTGATTTGAACTCGCAAAGAAGAGTTTTCCTGATTTCGGACCTGGCATTCTATTCACTGCACCACCTAGCTGCCTCCTGGAATTTTATAGGTGACTAATAAATGCATGTTGATGGACTGTAATGATGAAAGCCTGGCTAAGTATGGACAATGACGCCACTTATAGGTTGACCATGTCTCAACAGAATAGAAATGAGTGGTTACCAATGTGAGAATCACTTGTGAATCAAATGTTTGAGCCCATTCAGACCATCAACTTGTTAGAACCAGAAAAGACTTCATATATACAAGGAACCTTACCACTATTCAGGGAGGATTTATGGCAGAACATGGACAATAGTCACACAGGATGGGAAGGTGTGAGTGTGTTGTGATTTGTACCATCAAAACTCTCACAGATGTGATCACAGACCCCTTGAAATACAAATATAAGAATGAATGGACAGTGGGAGAGGACACAAAAAGAGATAGTAACTTGTAAATTATTATAGTACACAGTGGGAGAAGCACTGCTTTTCAAATCAGAGGATCTGGATTCAAATTCTACCTCTGCAAGTTACCTGAGCAAGCAGTCTTTCCTCTGGCTCTTAAATTTTGTCACCTCTAAAATTAGGGGGTAGGATTAGATTTGTAATGTCTTTTTTTTTCCAGATTTAAATCCTATAATGATATTTCCTCATAAGTTGAAACTCATGGCTGCCAACCCCAACTTCTGCTAGAATGGATTTTTTTTTCTGATTTATTCCCACAAAAAATGTGTCTCAGGCATCCCAGAGCAATGCCAGCTCACATCTGCTTTAATTATCTTAGGTTGTACTTTAGATGGAGATGTAAAATTTCTAAGAATTGGAAATGGCTCTGCTGGCACCCTCTTCATACTAATGCAATGGGCCCTTTTCCCACAGTTTCTCCTCTTGGTCCTAGGGGAGTTGCGCATTTGTAACACCACCAGTGTTGCTGTTGCCCTGCTTTAATTAGAATGGCATGTGCACACAGCGAATTGAACACACACGCACACACATACATACTTCCTCTAAGAGGAATGTGCTGTGTCTGAAATATGGACCATAACTTGGTTTCTCTGTGCCTACAATAGATGGAATGTTTCTGTACTCCATAATAACACTTCAATACTTCAAGAAGTCATCATTTCATTAGTGTGGGTATCACTCCTTCCATCAACACAGGTTGCAACTCCTTTATGCCTTAGTAGCTAGTTTTCAAGAGTTTCTGTGCCCCAAATTTTATTATCATGTGGTCAATCTCATGAAGAAACTCTCTGAACTTAGCCAGGCTGGTACTCAGACAACAGACACAAAGTTTATCAGCAGGTTTGTAGGGGAAGACTTTCTACCTTAGTAGGACCTGCTTACCCTGTACTGGCATAGCCTCTGGAATAAGGGTCACCTCTACAACCACAATGAACCATCAGAGAATTATTTTGGTGGAGGAAGTAACCAGTCACATTTCTTTTGTGCTTTTCCCACAACCCTGTGAGCAAGGCATTGTACGTATCATTATACCTATTGTTCGGATGAGACTAGAAGAGTTTAAGTGACTTGGTCACACAACTAAGGAGTATCAAAATTGCTTTTCATCTGAGTTGATTAAGGGTTTGGAAGCAGCTGTCCTTTAATGAATTCTATTTCTTCTCAGTGAACTAAACCAAGATTCTAGAAAACAGGTTTTTTGCTACATTCTTTTCATAGAATCCCATAAAATGTCAGAACTAGAAGTGACCTGGCAGAACATTTAGTCCAGAGGTTCTTAACTTGAGATCCACAGATTTAGTTTGTGGATAGATTTCATGGAGTCCATGAACTTGGATGGGAAATTTTAACAAATCTGATTAACCAATAACTGAAATTTAGCATTTCCTTCAGTTTTTTTTAAAAAGATTATTTTGAGATACCAGTAGGCTTCAGATTGACAGAGGGGATCCATGATTTAAAAAAAGGTTAAGAACTCCTAATCTAGTCCAATTCTTTCATCTTACAGAAGAAGAAACTAAAGCCTAGGCTTGTCCAAAGTCACTCCCTTGTAAATAACAGGGGCAGGATTCACTTCCTGACTCTCATAACAAACCTAGGGTTTTCTACTCTGGTTGGTTGCCTTTGTCTTTTAAATCCTGGCCCTATACAGATACTCAGAATCCAAGGAGCTCAATTTTCATAAATAAATCGTGTTATACTTAGTTTTGTTTTCATTAGTAGTATTTACATGAGTCCAAAACATCTTCTGGCTTCAACTGTGGACTAAATCATTAAGCTGGAGATTCTTAAGAGGATAACACCACTTTCTGCTATAGTATTTCAACACACACCTATCCCTCTCTACCATGGGCACCACCCACAACTATTTCCTTTTCAGAGGTAACTAAGGACAACTATTCTATTCTGAAGGCATTCACAGGTTCAGTTATTTCTATGGAGAAGGTGACTATATGTATATATCTAGCCTTATTCTCTCTCTTGAGCTCTAATCCTGTATCACCAATGCCTACTGGACATTATCAACTGTTTGAAAGTGATCTCAAACTCAGCATGTCCAAAACAAAATTTTTCTTTGCCCAAGGACCTGCCTTTTCCCCCACCTCCCTATTTCTCAAAAATGTATCAACATCCTTTTGGTCACCAGGTTCACAAATTCAAAGTCATCCTTGACTCTTTACTCTCACCCCCTGCCCCACCTCCCTCCATGTCTAATCTGCTGTCAAGTCTTGTCAATTTGATCACTGCATCATCTATCTCTTCTCAGTACCACACACACGGTCACCACCAAAATTCAAACCCCTCACCATCTCATCTGGACTGTTGGAATCTCTTAATTGATCTCCCTGCCTCTGGTCTCTTACGTCTCTAATCTATCTTCCTCAAATGTGCCAAAATGTTCCTCCTAAAGCACAGATATGACTATACCTTCTCCCCTGCCCAAGAAGCTATAGTGCTTCCCAGTTGTCTCTAGAACCAAGTACAGATTCCTCTGTTTAGCATTTAGAGCCCCTTCTCCAACTGGCTTCAACTCCTCTTAATATAGTGATTACACACTCCTCTTCACATACTCTCTGATTCAGCTAACCTGTTCTACTTACTGTCCTTCACACATAAGATTTCACCTTCTATCTCCATGCCTTCATCTCTTTCAAAGCTCAGTTCCAGCACCCCACTTCTTCCAGGAAGCCTGATCTGATTACCCCAGTGGCCAGTGCCTCCTCTAGCTCCAGAAATTACCTTCTAATGACTTGGCATATATTTTGTCTCTATTTACACTTGTTCATGTGCCTGTCCTTTGAAGGCAGGGACCGCCTGGTGCTGTCCTTGTATCCCCAGAACCCAGCATAGTGCCTGTAACAGAGCAGTGGCCTTTGATTGATTTAATTCTTTACTTTTAATGACTATAAGGGGTATGGCACAACTTGATTTTCTGGCACAAATGATTGTAAAGCATAATAGCAAATCTATTTTCCCTTCCTTTTTGGGGGGAGAAGGGAGGAGAAAAGCTGGAACTGTCATTTTATTAGTTTAGAGTACTCCTCAGTGAGGAAATTCACTATATCAATGTAGCTGCTCCTGCTCAGCAAGTTGCTATCTTAGAGACACTCAGAATTTAAGTGACTTGCTTAGGGTTATGCAGCCAAAATGTGGAGGCAGGAATTGAACTCATGGCTTCTTGAGGGCCCTCCCAACCCATTATGGCACAATGCCTTTCTTTCCTTCCATTTTAAAGGTATTTTGTATAAATAGGCTTTCTTTCTTTGATATTCCACCAAGGTTAGAGAGTATCTCCTGTGTGCCAGAAACCATGCTTGGCACTGGGGATATGTCAAATGTTCTTGTAACAACCCTGGGAGGTAGGTGCTATTATTATTCCATTTTACTGATGAGGAAACCAAGGCAGACAGAGGTTAAGTGTTTTCCCTAGGCACAGTTGCTAAATGTTGGAAGAAGATGGATCTTCCTAACTTCAGGTCCAGTGCTCTATCCACTGTGTCACCTAGCTGCACAGTGCACATACATATACATACACACACAATCTGTAATTGTCTATAGAACTCTGAATATAAAGGAATGAAAGCAGGAAAGTGCATTGTCCCTGGACTGATTCTATCTGAATCTCTCTGAAAAAGATGAGGAGACTGAGATAATAATAACTCTCACATACACCCCAGAATGATCAAATCTGACCACTGGAAGGAATCTCAGAGGTCCCATCTGAATTGGAATAAGAATCCCCTCTATAACATTTCAGAAATGACTGGTTCTCTACTCTGCCTGAAGAACTACCAACTGTGAGGGTCTGGAACAGTCTCATGTGGGGAGAGAAACTCCTGTTAAGCCTTGAAAGAAGAAAGGGATTCCAAGAGGAATGTCAAACTGAGGTGGGACTGACCAGAGTGATTGAACCTCACTATGCCTCAACACCTTTACATTTTACATAAGCTTCCTTACAACCCTCCTAAGGAGATGGTGTGAATGTGATTATCCCTATTGTACAGAAGGTAAAATTAAGGATTAGAGAAGCTAAAGAACCTGGCCAAGGTCACGACTGCTAGCTGAGATTAAATCTAAGTCTTTTGACTCTAAATTCAATAATTATGTTTTTATTATTTGACTGTTCACTTAGGGCAATCTAATTCTAATTCTAATAAGGGGATGGGGTGGGAATATGATATGTACTTAATATGGCACAAAGTAAAATCTGATAAAATCAAGGGAGAAATGAGGACACTTGAAGACAATTTCAGCTAGGGCATCTCAGCAAATGCCCTGGAGGAGCTGACACTTGGGCTTTGAAGGAGTAGTATTTCAAAGGTCAAGATGAGACAGATATTAAAAAAAAAGAGATACAAATGCTTGCTTTTCTTTTTGTATCACCAGCACTTGGCACTGTGTCTGGCACCTAGTTAGAAATGAATAAATGCTCATTGATTTGACTTACTGAAAGAAACTGCTAAGTTTGAATTTACCTCTGGGTTCTGAGCATGGCAGGGCAGTCAGAGGTTACTATGTCCGGGAGGGAACATATCTGCACTAGGTAGGCAGATATACAAGGCAGATAACTGAATTTTTTGTAGCTAAGATAGAAAGTAAAAGGTATCGGTGAAACTAAACCAGCAGAATTCAGGCTACAGCCATACTTAAAGGGAAACTCAGACAAATGAAAGAAGATGCCCAACTCCACAAAAAGAGTGTCAGAACCAGGATTCAATGACACTTTATTTTGTATCTCATGCTTCACTTTCCTCATCTGTAAAAGGGATAATTTTTATACTGTGTATTTCACTGGACTGCTGGAGGAAAAGTACTTTTGAAATCATCAATATGATTTGTTTTAAACTTATGTAAATGTGAGCTATTTTTATTATTTGGATACACACAAAGCTTACAAAGAGCTTAACATAAGCCTGTGGAATCCTGTTGGAGATCATACTCTGATAATTTTCAATTAAGTGGGCAAATGTATCATTTGGGAGCTAGATGCCTTCCCATAATTTTGGATTCTTGCTCCATATGCTGGTACTCATAGATTTAGTAATACAGTGAATTAATTTTAATTGTTCAATTTAAGTGTTTATGAGTAAATATTTCTGTATTCTGTTTATAAACAAGTAGTAGTCAGTTCTGACTGAGGCTGCTCTATTTCCAGGTTCACGTGGGAGGAAGCCAGACTGTTAAAAACTAACGTTACTGATATCTGGCACCATCTGGTACTTGGTGACAGTGACCTGGTATGGAAGGAATTCTAAGAAAAGCATATAAAAACCTTGCTAAGAGTTTTCTCAAACTTCACGAATTCTATAAGGTGACAGGCTGCTGGGAAAAATCCATGCTGTGTTAATTAGCTGTTTAACTTTAGGTAAGTCATTTCCTGTCTTTGGGTCTTAGGTTGGACTAGATTTCTAAGGATCTTTTGAGTTTCTCTATTTCATCAGCTGAATACCTACACAGAATTATATTCAATACAATTCAATTTAATTCAATCTCCTTCAAGAGCATTGGGTTTGGAGTTAATGGATCTGGGTTCAAATTCTGTCTTTAATGCATATTATATCTGTGACCTTAGGCAAGTCTCTTAAACTCATTGATCTCACCTATAAGGTGCTTTGCATGTACTTTACATTTGCAAAAGGCAAGCATGGCATAGTGGATAGAATACTATTCTCAGAGTCAGAAATATGTGGGTTCTAGTCTCACCTCTGCCTAACCGATCCTGGGAAAGTCATATAACCTCTCAGTACCCCAGACAACCCTCTAAAATTAATAATTGCAGATTGGTTGTCCATCTACACTGGTAGGATGAGTTTTCTCATTCAGAGTTCATCATACCAAGGAAATCAGAGATCTAGTCCAACTGCCTCTTACCCCTAAAAATATGCACAAACTTGATGTTTATTAATTGAGGTGCTCTATCTCTCCTCTCATTAGAATATAAGCTTCTTGAGTGCAGGGACTGTTTTGTTTCTCTTGTATTCGCCAATATCTTAGATGTAGTAAATGCTTACTGAATTGAATAAAATCAAATGTGCCATGTGTAAAAATAAGCCTGATACAAGGCAGAATGTGATGCATGCAATGGAGAGACCTGGTCCAAGTGCTATGAGAGATGTGGAGAGGGAGAGCTGACTTTTGCTGGGTAGCAGGAGAATAGGAATCAAGGAAGGCTTCCTAATGGATTTCTGTAAAACTATTAGGAAACGCTCAGTGTATGAGGGAAATGCCTCATGCCCCCCACATCCACTTCCTCCCCACAGCATTTTTTTTGGAGACCATTCATTCATTTAAAGCATGATCTGCCTGGGTGCATAGGAAGGGAGAGCATTTGCTTGAAAGCTCGGTAATCAGTGCTGTCCTTGGTACACTCACAGCCGAACTTCACACCAGAATGTTCTCATTATGCGCAGCAGATTTATCGTTTGTGTTCATCTTCACCCTGCTCTTTGCAACCATAGAGCTGCTATTCTCTGTAAAGAACATCGGCCATTTCCCAGAGACATGTAATCTGCCACCATCAACCTTAATAGTGCTCAACTGTCAAGCATGATGGGAAGCAAATATACTATGTGACCTACTTCAAAAAGAGAACTGCCAATAGTGAATGGCTATTGACTGCCAAGTTGGATTTTTGGGGCAACTATACTGTATTAAACTTCAAATATCATCTTCCTTCTGTTTCCTAAGATCTACATTCAAATCTTGGATCTACTACTTACCAGCTGTGGCAAGCCCTTTTTCTTCTCTGAAACTCAGTTCCCTTGTCTATAGAGTGAGAGGATTAGACCAAGGTTCTTTTCAATTATGTGTACGTACATTCACACATACATATATATGTATATATGTTTATATATATTATATGTATGTATATATGTATTATATAACAGAATTCAAGGTACAGTTATACAATACAGTATTTTTATATATGTATTACAAATTTTGTAGCTGTTTAGTTGCTTCAGTTATGTCTAACTCTTTGTGACCCCATTTGGGGTTTTGTGACAAAGATACTGGAGTGATTTGTCATTTCCTTCTCCAGCTTATTTTATAGATGAAGAAACTGAGGCAAAGAGGTTAAGTGACTTGCCCAGGTCATACAGTTAGTAAGTATCTGACTCAGATTGAACTGGGTCTTTCGAACTCCAGGTCCTACACTCTGTCCCCTGCTTTCACTAAAGAAAAGTGCAATCGATCTGTCACTTTCTCATCTTATACAACTTGTGTTCATATTATCCCATAAATTTTTCACAGCGGTCCACTCAACACTTGGGGGCCTGTTGTTAGTTATTTTTGTGTAAACCTGTGATACTCTGTGACTATGTCATGGAAGTGACTAACTTGCTGTACTCTACAGATAGCATTCCATTTTTTGCCTTTGCATTTTTATATAAGTTGCCTCTCCTATTGTTCAACTCTGACTCTTAGAACCCCTAGTTCCTTCAAGGCTCATATCTTCTAAGAGAACTTTCTGAATTCTCCAGTTAGTTTTCTCACTACCACTGAAATAAATTTGTATACCTTACGCATATACTTTTATTTACCTTCCTATGAATGCATTATATCCTTCTGCCCTCAAAGAAGTTAATTTTCTTGAAGGAATTGTCTAACTTGTGTATTTTTGTTACCAGCCCACCACATGGTAGGTACTTAATAAATGCTTGATGATTTACTGATAGACTCAAAAAGCCATCAAGTTAGTACAGCAGTAGGTCATCTAAAGGTAAATGGAGAGGTATATGGCAAGCTTGAACCAGCTACAACTCATTACAAATGAAGAATCATGCTAAGAGGTAGGATGGATGGCATCAGAGAGGTATGATTAGAAATGAAAGGCCGGTTCGTCATGGAATAGAACCGAGGGATAGCTGATGGACGGACAGCTCAATGTACTCCACTGGTTTTTTATAATCCATAAATATGACTGGGAAAATGAATCATGCCTTGTGATTTTTGATAATAGATAATATCTGGTCATTCCTCTATTTTGAACTCATTTGTACATTTCCTGGGAGGTGTGGATGAGATTTCAACTTGAAAATTATAACTGTAATTGGTGAGAACTCCTGAGATGGTTTCTGTCAACACAACGCAAGTGGGATCCATTAGACAGAAAAACGTTACCACTTGAAGACAATAGCTGCTTGAATTGGAGTGTGATTCCTAAAGGCCTAAGAACTTAAACCAAAGGCTCCATTTTGCTGACGAAAAGAAGCAAGACATAACAAAATAATTTAAAAACTCCAGCAACTGGATAATCTTACTGATTTTATGGGTGCTAGCTATCAGCTTCTCACTACAATGATCTGTTTATATATTAAGAAAAGGTCCAAGAGTCTTAGAATTCCATTTGGAAGCCCATGTAAAGTATCTGGAAGGATTATAAGATTTAACACTGGAAGAGATCATTTAGCATAACCTTTCATTTTTTAGCTGAAAAAAAAAAGGAAGTGAGTGGAAGTGACTCTCCCAATGTCACATAGGAGTGTAGGTAGTAGCAGAGCTCAGCAGTGAAGCCAGGTTTTCTGATTCTGTTTCTAAACTCAATGGTCTTACTACCCTTCATTGCTTCATATGCCTTTTGACTTGCAATTGCAAAGTAACTTAGAAGAGTATCTTAACTCTGAAAATCACCTTAGATCATCAAGTTCAACTCTTTTGTTTTATTGAAATGGGTACTGAGGGTAAATGACTTGCCCAGGATAAAAAACTACTTAGAGGCAGAGCTAGGACTGAGCTCCTGTGTTGCTAATGAGATTAGCCTTTTGGGAATAATACAGGTGGCATCCTGATTTCTACCAGTTATTTCCAAAGATATCTATTGCTAAATTTTCCAAGATGGAAATGTCCTTTTACAATATGGCTCAAGTCTGCATCTCTTTCTTTTCCTCTCCCAATGCCCAAATACTGAAGTCTTTTCCTGCACTTTGATTCAATCATCACTCTTTCAGTGGGTGGGTAACTTCCTTCATCACAGATCCTGTAGAGATATGGCTGGTAACTACACTGATCACAGTTCTTGAGTCTTTTAAAGCTATTTTTCTTTTCAACATTATTTCTTCACAACATTCTCTGGGTTCTGCCAAATATATCCCATGTCAGTTCATAGAATCCAGAAACTGTCATTATTTTTCATCATTTCTTGTGAGGGCATTAATATTCCAATATAGTCACATCTCATAATTTTTTCAGGCATTACACAATTGGGAATTTGAATTCCAGATCTATGCCTTTTCCCCCCAGCCCTTTTTAAATCAACCGTTCAGAATCAGGAAGTTTGTTTTGCTTTCATTCCTTTCCTGCTAGTATCCTCCCTCTTAAACACTTGCTTGATTCCCTGTTGAGTTTCACATATACTCATATACTTATCCTATGTGTGTGCATGCATGCATTTCTACATCATACCAACTGTGTGTATGTGCATGAGCAGGCACATGTTCAATCCTTTGTCTGGTTCAGGTTAGAAGGAGGTTCATTTGATGCCCCTCTGCTTTTGCTGCCTCTACACACAGAGTTTAGATGGCTACAGATGTCCCTGGTCCATATCTGGTTGTATTAGGGGCTTATTTGCCTGTGTTGGCACTGGCTTTGCTAAAGGTTCCCTTCCTACTGCCTGTGACCTTTTGGCTGATTTCTGTGCAATTCTACACAAACGAAGGAACTTGTTATAGGTAGAAGTTATTTACTATAGTTTCTAAATGGTTTTCTTATTTTTTCTTTAGATTCAAATGCCAGAACACAAATACAGAATAGAGAAAAGAAACAAAAACAAATTATAAACTTAAATATTGGAACTCAAATACAAAGTTAAAAAGAAAAAATGTTGTGCCTTCATAACATAAGAGAGGATTCAAATTATGTAATAACATGTTTTCATTTCAAGAAAGCTTGTATGATAAATAATACTTGTGTTCAAAATTGTCCATCTTTTCTTTGCTTCCTTGTGAGCTCTTTTGTCCTCTGTTGTGTACTTTTTTACTTTGTACTTTTTCCCCTCCCCCTGTCCTCAGAAGGGTACAATGAAGTTTAGATATTTTCTCTATAGTTATAGATACATACATATATGTATGTACACTTGTAGGCATATTTTCCCAAACCTATTCTACACCTGATCTTTGCTTTTTATGTTTGTGCCTATCTCTTGTCTTATCTTGCCTTATCCCTCCTGCCTCCTCTACTTAACTTCTACCCTGTACCTTGCCCTCCTATCTCTTGCCTATGGCCCTCCAGGGATCCCTCCCCTATCTTCTCATTCCCATAACTCTAAACACCCTTCTATACATCCCTTTTACCTATTCCCTCACCCTCCCCTTTAAAGATCCTTCCCTTGTCCTCTCCCTCCTCCCTATGCCCCTACCATTTTATTTCCTCTGAATTTAGGCGATTTTTATATCCTTCTAAATTTATGTGTTGTTCCCTCTTAAACTCATTCCTGATGAAAGTAGGTTACTAGAACTATCAGCACTCCTACCCCATCTAATTCCTCTGTATCAATTCTTCCTCTTATGCTCATTTGTATAAAATAATTATTCTTTTTAGCTATTCCTAAATGGTTTTACTTTTAAAATTAATGTCATAGTAGGATTTACCCCAATCTTTCTTATGAGCTACTCAATTATTAAGAGTTTTAGACATACATTTTGCATATATAAAAGGTAAATAGTCTATCTTTATGTATCCCTTATAATCAGTCTTTGGTATATACCTTATATTTCTCTTGGTTCTTGTATGATGAATTTTCTATTAAGTCCAGGATTTTTGTTAAAGTCTTGAAAGTCTTAGAGTTTATCAAATGTCCATTTTTTTCCTTTCTAAATAATACTTAACTTGGCATGGTATTATATTTTTGGCTGCAGCCCCAGTTCTTTTGGTCTTTGATACATTGTGTTCCAAGACCTACAGTCATTTAATGTCCCTTCTGCTAGGTCTTCTGTAATTCTAATTGTGACTCTATCATACTTAAATGATTTTAATCTAAATGCTTTAAATATTTTATCTTTGAGCTGGGCATTTAGAAATTTGACTATGATATTCCTATGAGTTTTCTTCATAGGATCTCCTTTAAGTGGTGATAAATGAATTTTTTCTATTTTAGTTCACCCCCACCCCTTGTTCTACTGCTTCAAGACAACTTTCTTTCATTATTTCTTGTATTGTTGTATCAAGATTCTTTTTTCCAATTTATTTATTTATAGTTTTAAACATTCATTTCCACAAGATTTTGAGTTTCAAATTTTCTCCCTATCTCTTCCCTCCCCCACCCCAAAACATCATGCATTCTGACCCTTCTCCCAGTCTACCCTCACTTCTATCATACCCCTCCCTTCCCTTATCCCCACCTTCATTCTTTTGGTTTTGTTTTGTAATTTCTTGGTTTCTTATAAAGTCATTAGCTTTCATCTGTTCCATTATGATTTTTAAAGAACTATTTTCTTCAGTGAGCTTTTGAACCTCCTTTTCCATTTGGTTGATTCTGCTCTTTAAAGCATTCTTCTCCTCATTGGCTTTTTGGGCCTCTTTTGCCATTTGAGTTAGTCTATTTTTAAAGGTATTAATTTCTTCAGCATTTTTTGGGTCTCCTTTAGCAAGCTATTGACTTACTTTTCATGATTTTCTTGCATCACTCTCATTTCTCTTCCCAATTTTTCCTTCACCTTTCTTACTTGATTTTCAAAATCCTTTTTGAGCTCTTCCATGGCCTGAGACCACTGCATATTTATTTTGGGGGTTTTGGATGCAGAAGCCTTGACTTTTAGATCTTCCTCTGATGGTATGCATTTTTTCTCATCATCTGAAAGGTTGGAAGATAATACCTGCTCACTAAGAAAATCACCTTCTATTGTCTTATTCTTTTTCCCTTTTTTTGAGCATTTTCCCAGTCAATTACTTGACTTTTGAGTTCTTTGTCAAGAGGGGTGTATACTCTGGGGACCTGTAAGTTCTCAGTTCTTCCAAGGTGGCACAATCAAGGGACAGAAGTTTGTTCCTCTCCTGGCATGCGCTCTGGTCTGTGAGCAGGATTCCCTCTTCAGAACCTCTACCAGCTCCACCATGCCAGCCAGCACTCCTCCTTACCCTAGGGAAGCCACTCAGGGCTGAGATCTAGCTCAGCGGCTCAATTCCCCTAGGGTCTTTAGACTAGGCCTCCAACAATGGAAGCTGCTGCTGCCTGGTGCTGAGGCTAGACTGCTGTGTTCCCTTCTCACCCAAGTTTAAGAGATTCCTCATTGACCTTTGAAGCTGTCTTTGCAATTTGTAAGCTGAGGAATCTGGGACCGGCAGCTGCTGCCAGTGGCACCTTGAAGCCTGCTCCAATCCCGTCCTTGCTGCAGCGCGATCAAGGCTGGGCTGCATTCTGCTCCGTGCTCAGTGCAACAGACCTTTCCTGTAGGCCTTCCAGGCTGCCTTGGGCTGGAAATCTCTTTCACTCTGTCGTTTTGTGGCTTCTGCTGCTCTAGAATTTGTTGAGAGTCATTTTTTACAGGTATTTTATGGGCTTTGGGGGGGAGAGCTTTTTCTCTGCCATCTTGGCTCTGCCCCTCAAGATTCTTTTTTTGATCATAACTTTCAGTTAGTTCAATTATTTTTACATTTTCTCTTTTTGATATATTCCCCAAGTCTATTGTTTTTCTTATGTTTCACTTTCTCTTCTATTTTTCATTATTCATGTTTTGTTTAATTATTTCTTGATCTTTTATAATTTTGCTGGATTCACTTTTTCCAATTCTAATTTTCAAGGTGTCATTTTCTTCCTTAAGATTCTACATCTCCTTTTCTAACTGGTTGACTTTCCTTTCATAACCTTCTTGTTTTTCTTGGATTATTCTTATTTATTGTTTTTAGTTTTTCCTCCATCTCTGTCATTTGATTTTTAAAGTCTTTTTAAAGATCTTCTAATAATTCTTTTTGGGCAGGTGACTATTTGATATTACTCTTTGGGGGTTTCTTTATTTCAATATCCTCCTCTGAAGATGATCCCCAGTCATCTAGCTTTTTTTCTCCTTTGTCTGTGCATTTTGTTGTGGTAATAACTTCATTTTTGTAATCACCTCTAGCCCTTGGGTATGGGAAATGGTGCTTCTTGCCCCAAATCTTTAGTTCTTCCCTCTAGCTTGAAACCAAAGGCAAAGTTCCAGCCTCTTGTAAGTGCCCTCAGCCAGATGCTTTCTGCCCCACTGTTTCTACACTCACTGTGCTGTGTTCTGGTTGGTTGTAGCCCTGCTGCTCTTCGCAGCAAAGCTGGGTCTGACATTCCTTATCAACAGAGGTTCCTTCAATCCTCCCAGACTCAAAAGCCCAACTCCCCCCACTATGGGATGGTGAAAGTTCCTGTGGTTAAGGTCAAGGGATCCTCTCAAACCAACTAACCCCAGGGCTTGCCGCTTGTTGTTAAAAGGGACCCTGGCCTGGAGGTGTTTACTCTTAACAGGGACCAAACCACATCCCAGGATTTTCCTTCTGATCTTGAATTGTCCCAGGAGGACCTCTGTTGTACCCCTATTCTTATTTATCTCCACTCACACTTTGTTCACCCTAAGGTGCTATTTTAACTCTTTGGGGAGGAAATCTTGAGAGCTTGGAATTTTCTGACCTTTTCCACCATCTTCCCAGAATCCTCTCTCTAAATGGTTTCTTGATCATTATTTGGTCTGGTGTAAATTTCAAGGTTTTGCTGGAGGATGTATGTGGGATCTGGGTGGTCTGCCTCCTATTCTCTTGGCCAGAAACCCCAGTCTATCTTTTTTTATATTATTCCCCCTCACACAAAGTATGTTCCAATCTAACTCTCTTATTTGTTATTCTCTATCCATACCTTTCTAACTTCTGCCTCCATGTCTTTGCGCAATTGGTCTATAAAAATTCTTCTTCTCTTCCTTTACCTCTTGGAATTCTGAGCTTCAGTCAGGCTCAGTTCAGGTTTCTGCTAAGACAAGTTTTTTCCCATCCCCCAAGCAACTGGTGCTCTTCTCTCCCCATCAAGTATTATCTGTATTTGTTTTTTGTGTATCTGTTGTGTCTGAGAACAGGGACTTTTCCTTTATCTCCAAGCATCTACTTTCTACACTTCTTTGCCCATAGTAGGTACTTAACAAATGGTTATTGAACTGAATTTGATCTTCATGACAACTGAAAATGGGGAAATGGTTTTGGAGTTGTTATCTGCCCTGTTCAAGGGCATAGCTAGTAAGAGATGAAACTTGAATTTGAACTCATGCATGTAGGAATTTTTCTACCATACCACAGTGAGAAGTCCAAAATTTCACCCATTCCGTATTCTATATTCACAAAGCCAAAATAAGCAGTGGACAAAAAATCATTGCAATATAGTGTCAGGAGCTCTGGGTTTGGAGTCAGGAGTAGTGGGTTCTGTTACTCTGTGGCCTTAAGAAAGTCACAACTTGATTCCTTATTAGAAACCTAGGAGATGAATGACACAGCCTTTAAAATCCCTTAAAACTCTAAAATTCTGATACTATTCAGTTACTTGATAAAAACCATGTAGACAAATTCCACTTCTGCTACTCAGCATCTGTTTGACCTTAGAGTCTCACTTCCTGCATCTGTTAAAGGAAGGGATTGGACAAGGTAATTTTTTGGGGTCCCTTCCAGTTCTAAATATTATGAGCCCGTAGAAAGAGCCTCAACAGCTGGTGGACTGTTGGATTGTTGGATAATGGATTGTTTTGGCATCATATAAACATATCCAGTTTTCTAAGGATATCTGCATGTTGATCTAATCTCCCTCTCCTCCAAAGTATGGTCCCAATCCATGAGATTTCATATGCTTTACTAGAACTAATCGTTCATATTGGAAAAAAAATGAGAAATTGAGAATAGAACTGCCAAGGCATTCCTAAGAAAATCAAATTCCTTTCCCTTTCCCTTCCCTGCCTCCCCAACTCCCCATACAGTTAGCCAATTTCAATAAATTTATTTGGTAAACCTGTTTCCTGATAGAATTTATTTTGTTTTCACTAAAGAGATAGGTTAACATAAGGACTAGCTCCCCCAAAATAGAGCAGTATCATACTCCTGGGAGAGCTGAGATCTATGAGATGGGAAAAGGCAGACGTCTGCTGGTCAGATCCTTTCCCTTCTCAGCCTGCCATGATGCCTATGAAAGATACCTATTAGAGACATTCTTTTGAATTAGGGCAGAGTGCCTAAATAGGGGATATCACAATATCTACCTTACATGATGGTTGTAAGGAAAATGTTTTATAAGACTGAAATTGTTTTAAATCATATTTATGATCTCTCTTTAAGGTTTACATGTGAGAAAATTGAGGCTTGGAATAGTGAAGCAACTTTGCAAAGGCCTGCAAGGCAGTTTCTTCACAATACCTTAGTGAGGTAGGTATTACAAATTTTCTCACGTGTAAAATAAGGATGATAACTATTTACAGGATAATTTTGAGAAAAGCACTTTCAAAATAAGTCTAAAAATGAATAAATAAGGAAAAGCTGACTTTTGGGAAAAAATAAAAAGCAAATTTTGTTGAAAGAATCTCAGCACTTATATCTATCTGCATAGATACACACACATATGTCCATTACTATCAATGGCCTTTCATGTGAAACATATGAATTCATGTTCCTTGTCAGTCTCTGTCTCTTTATATTTGTCTCCCTTTCTGTATCTGTCTCTCTATATCTTACTCTGTGTCTCTCTGTGTTTGTTTCTGTCTCTCTGTATCTAACCTAAAGTTTTGAGAGAATCACAAAATGTACAATTTCCAATAATAGCAAGTAGATGAGGGGATATTTTTACCCTAAGGGTTTCTTCTGAGGAACTCTCAAATTGAGTTATTAAGCGATGCCACGTGGGTATGTGCCTAATAATAAGTCACACTGAAAAAAAATTTTAAGCACTTAAAGGTTTAGAAAGTATGTTTGGCAATGATGACCTCCATTACATAAATGAGGAAATTGAAGTTTGGAAATGGGTGTTCTAGGTCACAAAGCTAATAAATGGCAGGGCTAGTTGAACCTAGATCCTCTGATTTAAAAAAAAATGTTTTTTTTTTTCCACTCAACCACTGGCTTCCTGAATTGACCCACACCTGAGGCTGACCCTGTAGACAGCAAATAAAAAAGTCCAGAAGGAGATCACATTACCAGAAATTTGCTCTGGAGTAGTGTTCGTTGTAGAGCTGTTCATCCGAGAAAGGAGCCAAATGAATGTCACTAGATGTTGGGAACATCATCCCTAATAAATAAAAGACAACACACAGAGCCACAGAATTTAGTTTCCCTATCACTCTAATTGAAGTATATGTTCACACACAGAATCGCGAATCACTGCATACTTACTCCCTTGGACAGAGCCTACCCTGTCACTACAATCATTCCATGAACTAACATCGTTTGCTGAAATGTGACTGTATATTCAAGCAATGAAGAGAAATTTCTGTGTGTGTGTATGTGTGTGTATACACAGCAGAAACAAGCCACATAGCCATAAGCTGACAAGACATATACAGGGTGTCCCAAAAGTCAGTGCAGTTTAAGGCTCTTCAAGCTATTAAGCTCAAAATATTAAAGATATTTAAAATAGTTTTAATAATAAGGCTTTAAATTTAAGTTACTAAAAGTTGAGAAAAATTTAAAACTGTACTAAGACTTTGGGACATCCTGCATTAGTCATTTCAGCTGCATCCATCAACCAGTAACCTTTTTATTTGTAGTGCTAGACTCTTCCCTTAATTATTGACTTTCATAAACATAGTCACAATAAGGTATGAATCGCTGAACATCCAATTCAATTAAACAAATATTTATGAAGGGCCTACAATTTTTCAGTCACTATATTGGGTACTGAAGATGTGAAGATAAAAACATGAAAGAAACTTTGACCTGAAGTGATTTACTAGGGGAAATGTGTACATAGATGTGTGAATAAGAAACACACACCACACACACATATATGTATACACAAACATTTAGGCAAAAACACAGAAAGAAGAATTTCCAAGGGTAAAAATCCTAGCAAATAGTTGTGAGGAGAGTGGGTGAGAATCAGGATAAGTTTCCTTCAGGAGATGGCTCTGAAGGGGTTGAGGTTTGAAAGAAGATAAGCATTCCATGAGGTGGCTATGAGGAGAGAATATATTCTGAATATGGGGTGGGAGGAACTGCTTTTACAAAGACCCCGAGACAGGAGATGGAATGTGGGGTGAGAGGTCCAGTCAGTTGGGAATTTTTTTTAACCACTAATAGAGGAATTCAAATTTCATCAGAAGACAAAGACTTAAACCAAAGGAATAAGACTCTAAATAGAGCTCCACAATGGGGAAGGCATGTTCATATTTAGTCACCCCAAAGGCATCAGTATATTTTGCTAAAAACAAAACAAAAACATCAGCAGCAAAAGAGAACAAAAAAAAAATCCTACCTGGTTTTGGAGCAAGCGGTTACTCACACCCTCCAACAAGATCATCCAAGAGACGTAAAAGGGGCACAGCCTGACTTACATGTGTGATAGAACACCATACTAGGAATCAAAGGTTGGACCTTGAGCCCTGATGCTGGCTGTGGAACCTAACCTGGCTAGTCACCTCAGCTCTCTGATTTTCTTTTTTTAGAATGCGTGTAATATCCATATAACTTACCACCCAGGACTGTTGTAAGATTTCGAGGAGATAATATATGCAAAGTATTGTGTAATTATAAATCACAATGTAAATCCCTCTTTGCTAAAGTTCTCCTCCAATGCACAGCACAGAGGGACCCTGGGCTTCTCAAAGGCTATGCTGAGAGAATGCCAGCTCTGGCAGGTTTTGCTAAGCTAGAAAAGTTTTGAGTGTAGGCCAAAGATGAACTAAGTTATGCCTGCTGTCCTAGAAGGGGCCTAAACTACAGGCAGAAAATCTAAAGGTGGAGAGGCTCATCACTAGGAGCTATTCGGCCAAGATCTTTTCCAGATACAGCAATCCATCAACAAGCATTTACTAATCACCTACTATGTGTCAAGCATAGTAGTAAGTGCAGCTATGCCTGAAGACCATCCATAAGTCCCCAGTAATTCTTAATTTGGGGTTCATGAACTTTAAAAAATATTTTTATAACTATATTTCAATATAATTGATTTTCTTTATAATTCTATATACAGGGTATCCCAAAAGCCTCAGTGCAGTTTTAAGCTATTAAAGTTTTATTATATTATTAATTAATTAATTTAATGTCACATTAATGTATTAATTAGCAATACATTAATAATAAAAATTAAAGCTTTCATAGCTTAAAATTGCACTAAGACGTTTGGGACACCTCTTTTTGGTATCCTGTTTTATTTTCTGAGAAGACATATATATAGCCTTCAGCAGACTGTCAAAACAATTCTATGACACACAAAACGATTAAGGATCCCTTTATTAAGGCACAGAAAGGGTTGTGATTTGCACAGAGTGGAGACAGAACTTGAATTGATGAAATCCTGGATCCTGGATCCTAAAAATACTTACAAATGTTCAAGTTCAAACTTTCTTTGGAAGCAAATGGGGGAACAATTAAAATCTTCATCATTTTTGAAATGTTACTTTCAATTTCTCAAAAACATTTTTTTTATAAGGAGACATCCTAAATTACACATGAAAATTTAAAAAAGTGATGTACTCCTTTTTAGAAAGCCAAGTGGCAGGAGAAACTTAGAATACTCACTGCCTGGAATCCTACCCATTCATTAATGGTCCTATGATTTCTGGGTTCTTCAGCTCAAATCATTTAATTTTCCTAATTCTATTTCTCATGCCTTCATCAACTTGTACAACCTTTTCAGAGAACCACAGTTTAAAAGCATTACAGAAATGCCATATTCCTTTCAGATACTGCTAGCAGAATTTCCAAAGGAGGAAGTGCTTTGATATGGTCCTGCTAGGCAACTCACCATTTGCCTTCAACCATTTTTTGGAGTGTAGATAACTCTCCAGCATCCTCTCATTGAATAGCATGTAGCCCATGGGTTCAGAAATAATCACATCTACAGTTTCTGGCAGTGAGATTTCCTCAATTTTTCCTGATAAAACTGTGATCTTGTCTGAGAGGTTGTTATTTTTCACTAGAACCTGGAAAAGAAAAAGTGGTATCATTGTAATATACAGGGGTCTATGAAACAAACAAACAAATAGACCAGGATGCTAAAGTAGATATATATGCACGGAAGGCTATTAGAGAATCAGGCAGTCTTGGGGGACTCTCAGGTCATGCAGTCCAATCTGAACCTGAGCAGAAATCCTCTCTCCAAATGCCCCAGAAACTGGCATTCTAGCTTCTGCCTGCAGACGTACAGTGATGAATGAACAAAGAATCAATAAGTGCAAGGTGATATGGTAAGTGCTTGGGAATGAAATGTAAAATTGAGACAGCTCCTGCTTGCACAAACACAATCTGATAAAGGGGGAGACAATATTTAAAGGGGAGTTGTAGTCAGGGAATGGTGCTTTGATTTGGTAAGTCAAGATGGTGGTTAGTGGAACAATAAAGCAATTAATAGACATGACCTTGCCAAAGGCAAAGGTAGTGCTGAACTGATCATAGTTCTCAGTGGAAGAATTGGGAGAGGTACTCCCAGGGCCACTGGATACAGTACCAAAAATGGCACCTAGAGGAAAGAGCATGGTCAGATTAAGCAATGGAAACTATAGGGAGCTTTAATAAATCAGAACAGCCTGGCCCCTAGGTGGGAATTTTAAAGCTCTTCCAAGAAATAGACTCTGGATGTCTAGATGGTGAGCTCATAATATCCTGAGGTCCCAGGCTTTAGGTATGTCTGTTCAACTGGTTATAAATCTATCTAACTGTACTATTATCCAGCTCATGCCTTGGGAGGTAAGGGGGTCCCTTCTTACTGATGATCTTCAAGTAGTTTGGATAACCAGTTATTGGGTATGCTGGAAAGTGACTTCTTGTTCAATTATGGTTTGGATTAGATACACTTCTGACTCCAATTCTATGATCCTATAATCCATAATGCTGTGGCATAATAATCAATTAGCCTAGAATGAACAAAAGCCTATAGCCCTGGTTATATAGATAGATACATACCACACATTTTCCATAGCAGCAGCTAAAATACCCAAGGAATCCATTACTGTCATTCCTAGATGGCCTTCCGAAAAAGCTAAAGCAATTGGTGATCAGTTGAGCAGAGCTCAGAGGGTCAAAGTATGGCAGATGTACTCTACTAGAATTGGGATCAACCACATTCAAATGGCTCGGTTAGTGTATTTCCAGAAAATACTGCTTGGTTAGAATCTAGCATTGCAATGAGTTTCAATACGCAAGTGATGAAGTTTGAATGTATATAGTACTCAATATTTTAATATCTGGCAATAGTTTAAAGAAAGAATCATAGAAGAGAACACAAACCTCAGGAAACTTATGTTGGGAGGGAAAAAACCCTACTAACAACCTTGGTAGAAATTGTGAAAGATATTACTGTGGGTGTGTGTGTGTGTGTGTGTGTGTGTATGTGAATCTTAAACTCTGATATTCTAGATTAAGGAGATTTTGTACATAGGACTAACCACTCAGTTTCAAACGGCCCTGGGAAAGTTGGATCTGGATGATACCACTTGAAATGGGTAGCCAAGAGCTATTTTTAAAAGTCCAAATTACAAAGGAAAATAGGATAAATAGGAGAACCTTTCTCCTTTATTTGGGCTCAGAACTTGGGTTAAAGCAAAGATATGGGTTCAAGGATTTATAGGAAATTGGAACAAACAAGAAAACAAGCATGTAACATACAAACACACACAGACACACAGACACACACTACACGGCAGCATAGACAGAGGTTCATCCCCATGGACACAAGAAACATTGCTCATGAGGGGAATGCAAGGAGGATTTAGATAGGGAAACTTCAATACCTTAAAAACGGGCTTGGTAGAGAACAGGAAATGTCAGCTATGGGAAGGGGAATTCCTAATCAGTCCCAGATTTGGTGAAGTATTTGGGATCATTTATCAATATCAGGCTTAGATGAGGGTAGGGAGGGTGAGTTTCTTTATTAGGGCTAGAAATTGGAAAAGGGTTTGAACAGGTTAACTGGGACAGCAGAAAAGGAGTGGCTCACAAGCTAATGAATTCAGCCAGGAATTTTATCCGATCAGAAGCTTGGAGCATTAAATGTTTGATACAAGTTAAAATATGTCAGAACAATGGAAAAGTGAAACAAACAAACAAACCAAACTTGTCACTGGCTATGTATTTTATGGTCACTGGGACCACTTACATATACTAAATGATTACATATGACATAAAAAAATATAAAAACTACAATGATTATACCCTCTGTATGTAGGGAGGATGATCTGAACTTGAGCACACTTCCTCTCATAAAACCATAGGCTATATGAGATCCTACTTTTCTTTATTCTGAAAGACAAGAGATAGGGTGGCACAGTGGAAAGAGCTATAAATCTGGGGTCAGTGGATCCTGGGTTCAAATTTTGACTTTGTTACTAACTACCCATGTGACCTTGGGCAAGCCACAACTTCTCTGGGTCTTTTATTTATAAAAATAATATGATGATCTTTAAAGTCTTTTTTCACCTCTAAAGGTAATATTTTATGAGCTTTTCTCCCAAAGTCTAGGGTAAGGGTTAACCTTTGTGATGTCATAGACTCCACTGGCAGTTTGGGGAAACCTATGGACCTCTTCTGCAAATACTGTGTTAAATATATAGAATATAATAGATAGGATTACAATAGAAACCACTTAACTGGAATACAATTATTAATATACTTTAAAGGAAAATCAATTCCACAGGTCCCAGATTAAGAAGCTCTGGCCTTGGGTATGTCTGGCATTCACCTCTTTGGGAGGAAATTTATGATGGTGTGGTCACTTCCTTTCCCTTTTGATGTGATAATCAGTTCTTCCTTCTTACTGGACAGGGGCAAGTGCTGAATAGCCAATCTCTTTGTAACTCTTTCAGCTTCTGAAAGATGAGCTCATCATTGACACAAATGGGAAGTGTTTGTGTCTATGAACTCTGAAAAAAATCTTCCTTTTGCTATTAAGCACACAGCAGGTCATTTCCTAGGAGTCTACCCTCAGTGAAGACGCCAAATTGTTCCACTAAATAAGCTTCTAAAATTTTAGACCCTTATTGAATTAGTCTTTGGTATTTTGCTTCCAGAAGAAATATTCTCCAATCCATTAACCTTTCTTCAGAGGTCCAATTTTCCAGTTACATGTTCATTTTCATTAATGTCCTCTGTACTCCATTCAATTTCTTGACAGTTTTCTTAAAACAAGGAGCCCAACGTGGATGAAGTCTCCTAATAAATTTCTCATCAATGCCAAATGCAATGGAAGAATTACCTAATTATGTTCCTGTGCCTTCCCCTGCAAAAAATATCTGCTAATGAACATCCTCACATGTAAAGGCAGCACAGCAGAGTAAATGGAGTGCTAGGCTTGGATTATGGAAGGTCTGATCTAGTCTCTGGTCCAGGCGAAGTCATTTAACTTCTTCCTGCTGTAGGTATCTTTCCTACTAAGTCATAAAGAGTTATGGTGGAGACAGTTTCCATACTGGGAGTTCCCTATGCAGATTCTGATGAAACCAGAGATCTTTTCTGTGTTTATCTACAGTTTCATGTAAATGCTGCATGCCCATTTTTAGGTTAAAGTCCATTTTGAGTCCTAGGATTTTTTCTATTATATTGACACATAATTATTAGGATCCTTTAAGATGTGGTCCTCAATATCTCTATCCCTACCCTTTTCCTTTGATTGCCATACTTGAACTTCACTGTGTTTATTTTGTTCATTTTCATTATTCTGGATGCAATTCCATCTTTCATCGTATTTACCATTGCCTAGCTACCCACATTCTGAATTCTCATAATCTTACTAAGGATGTTTTATATTCTAATAATAAACTCCTTGAAGAAATACACTTTCATTTTTGTCTTTGTAGCCTCAGCACCTAGAATGATGTCTGTCTCATAATAGATGCTTAATAAATGCTTGTTAATTGATTTAACTACACCATAATTTTCAAAATTAACATTCAAGAAAATATGACCCAGGATAAGAATATGTAGGCAGAAAATTACAGTCAGTCCTGGAAGGTCATTCACTAAGTTCCTACAATGGTGTGCTGAGACTGTGTTAGGCTTAGTGCTGTGACCTGGTCTCGATCACTTACCTGAAAGCTCCAGTCTCATATCTCCAAAAGCTGGACATGTCCAACTTCCTATGTGGCCACCCTCTCACACTCAACATGTCCCAAACCAAGCTTATTTTCTCCCCAGTTGCTCTTCCTTATTCTCAATTGGTCTTATCATTTTTTCCTCTGCAATCCCTCATATCTATGTCTTCCTCTCCATTTCCATTGCAGCATGTTAATAAAGGTCCTTGTAATGTCCAAAATATGTAATTGCCATGGACTTCTGCTAGACCTTCTTCTCTTTAGGTTCTGCTCCCTTCAGCCTATCCTTCACAGATTTATGTTTTTTTCTTAATATTTCCTCCAAGCGAGACTCCATTCAATATGAATCCTTTGTATCCTTCAAAACCAGCACCACATGAAAGCTCACTTGACCACTCTAGTCCACAAAGATGTCTCCTTCCTCTGAATATTTACAAAACATTATTTGCACCACTCATTTGGGAATTGAATCACATATAATGAGCTATTCTATTAACTGTTGACTATTAGTGAAGCTATTAACTATAATTACCACCTTTTTCTGAGTATACTCCTAGTCTTTTTCATTAGACTATAAACTCCTAGAGAGCAGAGATCACAGAATCTCTCCTCTTTCTTCAGGGCATCATTCAAGCAGTGTGTTCTGCATGAAGCTTTTCATGGTTCTACCAGTCAAGATGGACAGGCATGCATGATTTGCAATCTGCATTGTTGGAGGGAATTCCCAAATCAATGAGACCACAAATCCATTTGAGTAACTGCTGTCTTCCCTATTGGCATATAAGGTCCACAAAAATAGGGATTGTTCCTTCTTCATATTTATATTCCCGTGCCCAGCACAGTGTCAGATACACAGAAGCATTTAATGAGTTGTTAGTGATGGTTGACTCATGTCTTACAGCTTTTACAACTTTTCCGTTATTCTCCCCTTCACTTTTTTCTCCCACTCAAAGACTGCCTAGAACAGCACTAGACACATGGTAGGGGATGCAAAAATACTTATTGACTTGAATTAAAAAGCACTAGCTCTGGAGTCAGAGAACCTGTAATAAAATTCTTCCTATGTGACCTTGGACAAGCCATTTAAAGTTCCTGGGTCGCAGTTACCCCATCTATAAAGTGAGGGAATTGTTTTAAATCGGGGGTAGGGAACCTGTGGTCTCAAGGTCACATGTGGGCTTCTACTGAGTCCAAGTTTTATAGAACCAATCCTTTTATTAAGGAGATTTGTTCTGTGAAGCTTGGATTCAGTCAAAGGTCTGCATTTGAGGACCAAGAGGGTCATATGCAGTCTCGAGGATGCAGGTTCCCCACGTCTATATAAATCTATGAATTTAAATTTATGTTTATATCACCTTTAGCTCAACCAAGTTATGCAGAATTTAAACATACCCTTCCAATCATTTAAGACTTTGCTCATTGTGTATAGCTATGTGTTTAACTCAACATTTCCAAAAGTGAACCCTCCTCTAAACCTATTCTTGACTACTCTGAATACCATTGTCCTCTCAGTCTAACAACTGAGATGTCATCCTTGGCTTCTGATTTTTCTCTTTCTCCCTATATCCAATTTATTGTCAAGGCATATGGATTTTACCTTTGTCACATCTCTGGAACACATGCTCTTTTTTTCTTCTGACACTGCCATGACCCCAGTGCAGTCCCTCATCACTTCATACCTAGACTACTGCAATAGCCTGATAGTTGGTGCCAAAAATCTCTTGCCATTCCAGCTCCACTCAGCTGTCAAACTGTGTAAGTCTGCCCATGTCACTCCCCCAGTCAATAAATCTAGTGGCTCTCTATTACCTCCAGTATCAAATATAAAATCTTCTTTGGCATCAAATTCCTTCATAATATTATCCAATTCTCTTTTCCTGTCTTCTTACACCTCACAAACCTTACCCCCAAATACTCTGATCTAGTGACACTGGCTTCTTTGCTGTTCCTCACACAAGACACTCCATCTTTTGACTCTGGGAGATTTTTACTAATTGTCTCTTATGTCTGGAATGTTTTCCATTCTCATCTCTGTCTTCTGGCTTCTCTGATTTCCTTCAAGTTGCATGTAAAATCCTGTCTTCTACAGGGTGACTATTCTGATCTTTTTTAATTCCAGTGCCTTCCTCATTTTTGTTATTTTTTTATTTACCTCTCATATAACTTGTTTGTACTTAGTTGTCTTGCCCATCATACTGTTAGATCCTTGAGAGGAGGGACTATCTTTTACCTTTCTTTGTAGCTCCAGAACTTAGCAGGGTGCCTAGGGCAAGTATTTAATAGATACTTAATTATTAACATACCACATACCTTAAGAATTTGGACCATTCTGAAATTTACTCAATTGTTTTTACTTTTTAATAATCAGGACATTAGTGCCTCCTATACCTTCCAGTTCTTGTTATCTTGTTAGGAATGTATGGGGTGTTCATGGAGGACTAACATCTCTAGTGTGAGGTGTTGCTGAACCCTTTTCAGAGCTACTTATCTACCTTTGATGTCCATCTGCCACCCAACTCTCACCAGTGGCTCCAAGAAACTGTCGCATGCAGAGAGGCCACACCCTGGTAAAACCTTCTTGGCAGATTATTTTACAAAAGCTAAGATCAGGGATCAGGGATCATCTAGTCTAACCACCTAGCTTTAGAGAGCAGGAAACTGAGGCCCAGGAGATCCAGTGCTCAAAGTTACAGGACTAGTTGACATTAGTAGCAGGATTTGGAATCATATTCTCTAACTACAGACCCAGTATTCTTTCCATTATACATACCATGCTACCTCCCTTTCTTTGACAGTGTAATGAGAAGAGAAAGCAATTGACAAGAACATGGTTCAAGGCACACAAGGATTCTTGAAAGAGTCACCCCTAGATATTATACTCCTTGCCCCACTTATTTGCATTATTTCCAATTCTTTTCTTTACAATTTTCCAATGAGATTAATATATTCTCTTGATAAGCTGCCACCTTCTTTAAGTATCACCATGCCTAAAGGAAATTCAGTACAGAGGACCCTTTCCAGGAAGTCCAGATCACTATGTCACTACAAAGATTTGGAAGGACTCCTAATCTGCAAGAACTCTAACAGAATCATTGACTATATTCATTAGTGCCCACTTGCTATCTCTGCAACTCTGCCTAAGATCACTTAGGGGTAGGCAGAGGAAACTCCTCTCCAAATTAAATTCCTGAATAAACTGCCACATATCTGATTTATTCCTGCATACAGAGTCTAGCAGGCTATATGTGTCTCTGGCCTACATTTCCCAATTCTTTCCTTTCATGCGGAAGAGAACTATGGGCTGGAAGGTAAAGAGATTTGCGTAAAAGCACCCAGTAAGGGTTCAGATCCAAATCCTGGTTTCTTGACAAAGGTTTAAAACCTTTACCATAACTTCTAAAGATTTGATCAGCACTAGGTCCATCCTCCCACAAAGCAAACAACAATTATCTAACTTTGATAAACTCTGAATTCTTATGGCCAGAAAAATATTATCACCTGGTGGCTGAGGATAAAACT
The DNA here is from genome assembly GCF_028372415.1 of Notamacropus eugenii. Taxonomy (NCBI): domain Eukaryota; kingdom Metazoa; phylum Chordata; class Mammalia; order Diprotodontia; family Macropodidae; genus Notamacropus; species Notamacropus eugenii. Next base: position 41,935,051 of record NC_092872.1, on the reverse strand, counting down.
CAAATAGAGCTACATTGGTCCTTGAGTAACAAACACTTTATTTCCAGGCTTAGGACCTTGCATAGTTTGCACTTTGCTGGCATAATCTTTAGAAAGAACTCAGGGCACTTTCCAAGTCCAACAATGTATCAAAGGAGGATTTTAATTTAAGCTATATTGAAATAAAAAAAATAGCAAAGCTAAATTATGTATAATCCTCAATATAGGACTCTTTTTTTCCATCCACAGTCCAGCTACAAGCTCAAAATCTGGTTCGAAGTCTATAAAATGTGATATTGACCTAGGCACTGACGAAAATCTCGTTGGTTTCACTTTACTGAAAACTAGGCTCCTCAAGTTCCTTATCTTTCCCAGTCCATGTTAATTGGCTGTTCTATATATGCCAATGAAGGTCTAGTTTACCTCAATGCAGAACTGTAACCAAGGCAAGTTAATAGAAGCTTTGTTTCATGGTGCTGAAATTTAGAGGGGGCCAACAGTGCTTGGGTTCCTTCATGAGGCAGAGTCTTGTTAGAAAGAATTAGTTAAAAAAGGAAAGCACTGGATGCCCAGTTTCCTCCCATTCCTGGAGTGGGTTTTTCTTTCTGGCTCACAATGCCTTGCTACAGTGCTTTTTTGGGTGGTTTTTTTTTTTTTTTGAATGGCCTCATAGTATCTTGGAGTCTTTAGCTATGTTGGCTTCCTGGTATCTCTCTTAATCTAAGACTTTATATCCTGGGATCTGAGATTTTTTCCTTGTGGTTTCTTTTCCCCAATCAAATGAACCTGATTTGAGGGTATCTTTCATTCACTTTGTCCTGGGAACTAGAATTTATTGTTACAACTGTACTTGATGGTGTAAGAAATAAAGAAATTAAAGACCCCTCTCAGATGTAATATGTCCTCTATATCTAAATGTGAAAATAAGCAACACTGAATTGTTGCTTTTTAAAGAATCTTTATTTCATGAGTATCCATGGAAAATCCATCATCTCCTCTGATCTCACTCTGAAACATTTCTCTGCTATACCAACTTCCTTCTCCCATTGGCAAATTCCTCTTGGAGTCTCCACTTTGTGATTGGGATCAGACTGGCCAAACTCCATCCCCCATTTTGCCTACTCTAGTTGAATTTCTGACTTTCTGGACATCAATACCATGTACCATATCAGGTACCTTCACACCCCACTCCCCCACTCGGGCTCCCTTTCCACCTTCCAGTAATATAGTGTTTTCCTTCATTAGCTTGTAAACTCATTGAGGGCAGCAATCTTCTTACCTGTATCTGTAGATCCAGTATAATGACTGGCATACCATGAATAAGTGCTTATTGCCCTTTTATGCAAAGTATGAAAAATTCAAACTGAACGTTTTTCAAATTCAAATCCTTTAGAAGGAAAATATGGATTATATTTAATTATGTTATAAAAGTTATTTAAATAATTTAGTACCATTAATTCCCAGAAATGATATTAGAGACAATGACACTATGCCTTTGGGTTCATTTCTGAAGATCAGGAAATAAAAGAGAAAGTAAATGTCACTTATGGCCTATTTTAATTATAAAGAGCCCCCTGCTCCCCAGGGAAGTCCTTGACAGTTAGGAAGTCACTGAGGCTTTCAGAAAGGCGTGTCAACACAGTTAATTAACCAGGGTTAATTCATTATCATGTGGAAGGGAGGGGTCTATAAGCCCCATTGGAATTTCCTCCAGAGTTAACAGGCCAATAATAATAAGACCTAAGGTAATGTTTGGTATGATGTAAACACTAGGAAAAATCTACTTACTGTCTTAAATATTTATTTACTGTAAGTAACTTACTAAAGGTATAGGAACAGTGCCTTGGGAGGGGAGGGGAAGGGAGGAAAGGGGAGGAAATCAAAGCAGGGAGATGGAAAAAAGAAGAAAATGGAAGAGGAGGGAGGGAGAAAAGGATTCCAGACCAGGGGGGGAAAGGAGGCAGGAAGAAAGGGAAGGGCCTAGAAAAGACACAAGAGACCGGGAAGAAAAAGGAGAGAAGGTAGAGAAAGGGAAGGAAAAGGAAAGCAAATTTATTAAATTTTATTCTCTATTTTTCTTTAGACTTTAAGAGAAGAGTTTGAGAAGGCTGGGGTCCCCCCTCCCCTTCTCTCTTCAGAGCCCAAACTTCCTTGGAGCACGAAGATCTCTAAAGGGGACAGAAGGGAAGTCACAAGAAGGATATATTCCAAGTGAAATGCTGCCAAACCCACTGTATTAGCTAGCACTGCATGGTCCCAAGCAATCAACCCTCCTGGCAATACTCAGCAGCAGAGTTCTTGTCTCTGAAAGCATCCAAAAGTACTTTACACCCTAGACACACACAACCTGCTTCTGAAATCCGGTCCTGCCTGGGAAGAAGGGTAATAGACAAGGAAAAAAACCTGTCTGAACTGGAGAGGGACATTCTGGTCAAACTGCCAAGCAAGTTCTGGGGAATGTTGGATGTAGATGGAAGTGGGCATCTGTGTTTCAATTCATTTTCTTTTTATACAGACATCCATTTGAAGAAATTTGATCTACCAGAGCAAATCAATAACTTCTCTGCAACTTATGGTCCTCTCAAGTTGCATGGGCATTGAGAGATTGATATAACCATGATAATATCACAGGTAGGATTTAAACCCAGGTCTTCCTGACTCCAAGGCCAGCTCTCTAATTACTTTGCCATGTCGCTTCTCTATAAATGTATTTAACATATATTTACAAATGTAACATGCACACGTGCATAAATGTATTTACTATATGTAAATGCATAGTATTTGGAATATGTATGAGTGTGTGTGTACACACATATATACATATATAATTTGCTAAGGCAATGTGACTAGTAGAATGAGCATTTTATTTGTAGGCACAAGATCAGAGTTCAAATTAGCTCTGTCACTGGATGAATTATAAACTCCTTTGTGCATCAGTTTCCTCATCTGTAATACTGTATTAGCTGCACCAATAGCAGCTTGTTGATAGCTGCTGCTGCACTACCAGCCTCATAGGTTTGTTGTGACTAAAAGACCTTTCAAACTTTCAGGCACTACAGAAATTGGAATTATTTTTACAATAACAAGGGTCATTAACAAATGCCTCTCACCAGGTGCCTCATACTTCATGTTGCTATGCAAGGACAACTCTTGTCTCTCTGTTCTTCCCTCAGGGTCTAGAACGGTATTAGTTGAAAGCTGATCTGATTTCAGATGTCCAAGGGTTTTCTTTTCTCTTCCCTGTTTCCCACACTAATGTTCTGGTGGCATGGTAATAGCTAGGAGATTCTGGGACAAATGAGGATATTGGGACTTAACTTTATATAAAGCCATGATCTGGGGTGAACAAGAAGGGAGGGATGAGTTGTGCTACTATTTGTGTACCAATTATATCAATGGCCCAAATCCATTTTGCCACTTTGTTTGGTGGTCTCCAAAACACCCTGTCATAGCACTTTTGTTCTTTTTTTCTTCCTGTGAGGCTCCATAATATAGCGGATTTGGTATCAGGGGATGTGGGTTCAGAATTGGCCCTGCTACTTACTAGTTATGTGATCTTTAACAAGTTACTTATCTCCTTGAGTCTCAGTTTCCTCTCTGTGAAATGTGGGGGTTGGACTATCTCAAAAATACTTTCCAGCTCTGAATTCCATGTTTTCTTTTTTTTAAATTTTGTTTTCTTTTCCTAAATTATCACCATTTTCTGTGTAAATTTCATCAACATAAAAGCAGTTGCAACAATGGGGAGACTAATAAATGTCAAAAAAATCTTACCAGTAAATACTTGATTTTCTTGCTAAATAGAGGAAATGTGGCCAGTAAAAGGCAGTGACAGTTTGGAACACAAACTCAGTTCTAAAATACTATGTGAGTGGGGTGGGGAGAATATGGCATAAGATCCAACTAAACTGTACCATCCCAAGAACATTTATAGATGAAACTGGCAGGCCAACAGATAGAAAATGGAACAGATATGCCAGCATTTCTGTAACTATAATTCTCATTATCAGTGACAATGAAACCATTACATTTTAAAATCCAATGCTCCTGACATTTGAGGAAGGAGAAACAGTATCTGCAAAGAGGAAGTTGGGAAATGTTGCTGGTATAAAACATAAAAGGCATTAAACTTTTAAAAAAAGGTGACTGGTCTAGCAATCCATAGATTAAAAAACCCAGATGAATGAAAAATCTTTCTTGTCCATGTTATAGCCAATATGGAACATCAGTATGTATATCTGGAATAATACAGATAGGGTTAATAGACAAAGAACTACATCCACAACTGAATAACAGGAGGCTGGTTTATATTGGAGAAACTGCAGTGCCTCAACAACCTCAAGCTTTTTCATGACATAGATGTCAAATTAAAAACTAACAAACAAAAAATATAGATACTCTCCTGTTAATTCTATTTAGCTGTGGATACTGGAACACTATCATTTCTGAAGAATTAAAAACCTGAGAGACTCAAAATGCAATGGATAAAAAAACATGGCGGACGTAAGTAGGACACAACATATTTGCAATGGTGCTGAATACCTCACTAGAAGGTCCCTCTCCTTGCAAATGGAAGTCACTCTATATGCACAAGAAATTCTATTCTATTCTGACTTTTCCAACAGATTATCTCTTCTATCATCCCTCCTCTCTTGTTATTTTCAGTTTCTCCCTGTCAACTGGCTACTTCTTCACTGCCTACAAACAGTCCCCTGTGTCCCTTATCCTCAAACAATCCCTTACATCATTCAACCACCCTTGATAGCTCTCATCTCATATCTCTCCTCTCTTTTGTGTCTAAACTCCTTGACAAGGCTGTGTACTGTAAATGACTCTACTTCCCTTTCTTCTCTCTTGTTTTTAAACCCTCTTCAATCTGACTTCCAATCTTGTAATTCAATTGTAGTTGCTCTCTCCAAAGTTAGCAATGTCTTCTAACTTCCAAATCTCATGGTCTTTTCACAATCCTCATCCTTCTTAACCTCTGTGTAGCCTTTGATATTAGTTGATATAATAATGATTTGATCTAATAGTTGATTACGCCTTCCTCCTGTCTACTCTCAAGTTTCTAATTTTCTTTTGTGACATCTGTTGATTCTCCTCTTACTTATATGATTACTCTTTCTTAGTCTGCTCTGGCGGACCTTCGTCTAGGTTACACCAACTAACCATGAGTGCTCCCCAAGGGTCTATATCCTGTGTCCTCTACTCTCCTTGCTCTATACTATTTCACCTGGTAATCTCATTAGCTTCTATGGATTCAGGTATTCCTATGCAGATGATTCCCAAATCTATTTATTCAGTCCTAGTCTCATTCCTGAGCTCCAGTCCCAAAACACCAGTTGTCTTTTGAGCATATCAAATTTCAGCATCTTCTAGGAATCTCAAACTCAAGACATACAAAACCAGAACTCATGTTTTCCCCAAGCTCCCATCTTCCCAACTTCTCTATAATAATGAGGGTATCACCATTCTTCAAGTCACACAAGACCATAAACTTAGCATCATTCTCAATTCCTCACTCACATTTACCGCACATATCCAACCTGTTCTCAAGTCTTTTCATTTCTATGTATACAACACCTTTTTCTTATGTCTCCTCTTTATTCACACAGCCATCACACTGGTTCAGACCCTCATGATCTCTTGCATGGACTCTTGCAACAGCTGTCTAGTTGGATTTCCTTTCCATATTCTAATTTAGCAGCTGACAAAATGATTTTCCTAACCTCTCCTCCCCCAACATAAAAAACTCCCTATTATTTCAAGGATTAAATTTAAAATGCATTCTTTTTGACATTTACAACCCTTCACAATCTGGCCATTTTCCATTTTTCTTACATTTTACTTCTATTTTCTTAATCTTTAATCCTTTCCATGTACAAAATGATGTAGCTACATTGGCCTGCATGCTGTTCCTTGCTGTCCACATTTTCTCTTGGATTCTGTACTTCTTCCCTATCTGACTCCCATGCTGAGTATGCTTTCACTTTCACTCCTGACTTCCCCAACCCTCCTTCTAAACAGAGTTTAAGTCCCATTATCTGCAACAGATCTTTCCCTGCTGTGCCCCCTCCCACTCCTCAACTACTACTGCTTTCTTTCAGAGATTACCTTCCATTTACACAATATATATCGTGTACATAACTAGTTATTTTCACACTGTCACCAGCCCTGCTCCTCACCTTCCACCATTAGAAAGTGAACTCCTTGAGGGCAGGGATCATGTTTTTGTCTTTCTTTGTATCTACCCCACTCAGCACAGTGCCTGGCATATAATACGTGCTTAATAAATGTTAGTTAACTATCATTCACGGAGCTGGCTATAAGTCAAGAACCATCATGCCAGAAGAATGAGCCAAGGGCAAAGGAAAGGCAGATGGCGGCATGAGGAAGGATAAAGTACACCTGGACCTTTTGTGTCCTGAGAGTCCATGACTTCAAATTTAGTCCTCTTTTAATTGTACCTCATGGTTACTTTGGTTATTGTTGACCTTATCATTATTATTTGTTATTACTCTAGTGGTTGGAGCACTCACACTGATAAAATCAGGGTCACTTTAAAGCCTTGGGAATCTTATTTTGAAAAATCATTAAAGCTAGTCTTTGTCTTGTGAGTAGCCCAGCTGGTCATACATAACATGATGTATGGCATGGTTTAAATGTGATGATTTAGAATTTACAAAGGTATCTCAAGTACTTATGATTTGAGTATGTTTTCCTTTGTCTGTATGGGTAAGCAGGGTCTTTCTAGCTCTTTGTGGTTTATTTTTTTAAAAAAACACTACAAAGTGCTTGATAATGAAATAATCCTCATGGAATAACATCGTCACTACTTCAGCGTAAGTGAATACAAACGATTCAACCTGAATTCCCTGAAAGTATGGACAAACTATGAAAATCATGTTTTGGTCTTGTGAAATCTCTCAAATGCTTGATCCTCTCAAAACATTTCTTATCAAACAAATATAGCTAATTGGCTCAGCCCTGACTCTATGTGCAAATAGACCACATATGAACAAAGATGTTGGAAGGATGCTTTGCAATGCTCAGTAAAGGCTACAGAAAGAGAGTCCTATTCAGTAGTCAGAACTATTGGGTCTGAGAGAATGGAATTGCCCAGAGATAGGGACCATAGCTTTGTCAATTGTCTTCTTCTTTATCACTTATCAGAAATAAACCCCACCCTAAGAAAACTGCTTATAAAAATCCATTCTCTGGTGTCAGCTAAATGGGTTTATGGATACAAGCATTAGTAATGGCCAACACCATGGAAGCAAAATATTAGCACATTTTTGGCACCATTCTTAAGAGAAAGAAATTAATTTTCATTGGAGAATAAATGGGGTAGGGAAGGTTTCTGAGGACACTATGTCAATTTAATTTGACAAATGTCTGTAGCAAACTGTGTGCAGAGCACTGTTAGAGGAGACACAAAAATGAGATAAGGCAGTCCCTAACCTCATGAAGCCTCCAGTTTAGCAAGGGGAAAGTTCATAAACCAGTAACTTTAATAAACAACATTCCAAGGGAGGAGGGCTGTACCATTTATGCTAGCTTACACAGAGAAGGGGACCCTTCAGTTGGGCTTTAATGGATGGGTAGGAATTTTTTTATGTAATAGCAATATTTTATTATGTAGCATCTTTTTAAAAATCTTTTTTTAAATTTAGACTTAAATATTAAAACTTAGGTATATAATGCATAAAGAAAAAGAAAAATGTTATAAACTTAAATAATAAAACATATAAAATAAGAAAAGAAAAAACATGTCATGTGCACAGCTGCATGTAAGAGGATTCAAAATATGTAGCAATAAATTTCCATTTCAACAAAGCCTATATAACAAATACTACACATTATGTTGAGAGCTGTTCATCTTTTCTTTGCTTCTTTGTAGGTTTTCTTTTGTTCTTTGTTGTACACTTTTCACTTTGTTCTTTTCCCCCCTTCCTTCCCCTCCTTCTCACTGAAGGCTACAATAAAGTGTAGAGATTATGCACATAGACACAGACACATATATAATATACATACATACACAGACAGACAGACATATACAAACATTTACTTTCCCTAACACATTCTACTCCTAATCTTTATTTTTATGTTTGTGTGTATCTCTTATTTCCTATCCTTTCTCACTCCTCTACTTTACTTCTATCTGATATTTTACCCTCCTATTACTTAACCTCTCCCTCCTCCAACAATCTTTCCTTTATTTTCTGAAACAGCAAACACCCTTTCACATTCAGGATGACCTGCTAGCACAGATTCTTAGATCTACTTTTCTAAAAGGAAAGCAACTTTTAAGGGGTCAACAATCTTCCTTAAGGCAGAGCCAATGTGGTGGAGTAGAAGGATGGACCTGCTCTAGCTCTCCCCCCATAACTCATAAAATACCTGTAAAAAATGACTCTAAACAAATTCTAAAGCAGCAGAAGCCACAAAATGACAGAGTGAAACAGATTTCCAGCCCAAGACAGCCTAGAAGGCTAACTGGAAGGGTCTATCACACCAGGCTCAGAGTGGAGCACAGCCTAGCCTGGGCCACATTGCACAGACAGGACTGGAGCAGGCTTCATTGTGTGTAATCACAGGTAGCAGCTGTGCTTCCCTGAATTTTCAATCCACAAATGCAAAGATAGTTTCAAAGGTCAGTAAGAAAGCTCCTTCACCTGGGTGAGAGGGGAGCTTGATCTGACCCAGGACCTAGGGCCGCGGCAGCTACTGCAGCAGCAGTGTTCACTTTTGGAGTCCTTGGCCTAAAGACCCTGAGGGAACTGAGCAATTGATCTGGGTCTCAGTCCTGAATGGTGGTGTTGGGGTGAGGAGGAGTGCTGGTGTGGTGGAGCTGGTGGTGGCTGTGAAGAGGGAACCCTACTTTCAGTTCCAGGGCAGAAAAAAGTGTTTGTGATTGTTGACAGACCAGAGTGCAGGCCAGGAGAGGAGTAAACTCCTCTCCCTTGATTGTGCCACCTTGGAGGAACTGAGGACTTACAAATCCCTAGAGATATCTCAGAAAGCAGCTGTACAAAACCCCTAAAGCCTAGGGTAGTATAATCTCCACTTGACAAAAGACTCAAAAATCAAGTAACTGGCTGGGAAAATGGCCAAAAAAGAAAAACATAAGAGCATAGAAGTTTACTTTCTGGGTAAAAAGCTATTTTCTTCCATCCTTTCAGATGAGGAAGAACAAAGGGTACCATCAGAGGAAGACATCAAAGTCAAGGCTTCTATGTCAAAAGCCTCCAAAAAGAGCTCAAAAAGGATTTTGAAAATCAAGTAAGAGAAGTGAAGGAAAAATTGGGAAGAGAAATGAGAGTGATGCAAGAAAATCATGAAAAGCAAGTCAACAGCTTGCTAAAGGATACCCTAAAAATGCTGAAGAAAATAACACCTTTAAAAATAAACTAACCCAAATGGCAAAAGAGGTCCAAAAAGCCAGTGAGGAGAAGAATGCTTTAAAAAGAATTAGCCAAATGGAAAAGGAGGTTCAAAAGCTCACTGAAGAAAATAGTTCTTTAAATATTAGAATGGAGTAGATGAAAGGTAATGACTTTATGAGAAACCAAGATATTATAAAACAAAACCAAAAGAATGAAAAAATAAAGGACAATGTGAAATATCTCATTGGAAAAACAAATGACCTGGAAAATAGATCCAGGAAAGATAATTTAAAAATTATTGGTCTACCTGAAAACCATGATCAAAAAAGACCCTAGACATCATCTTCTAAGAAATTATCAAGGAAAACTGCCCTGATATTCAAGAACCAGAGGATAAAATAGAAATGGAAAGAATTCACCAATCACCTCCTGTAAGAGATCTCCAAAGGAAAACTCCTAGGAATATTGCAGCCAAATTCCAGAGTTCCCAGGTCAAGGAGAAAATATTACAAGAAGTCAGAAAGAAAGAATTCAAATATCAACATGGACAGTCTACCAGCGCCATGTCAGGAAACTGAATCACTTCCATTTGAACTGTCTTAGGAAGATTCTGAGGATCACCTGGCAGGATAAAGTACCAGACACTGAAGTCCTTGCTTGAGCTGAACTGCCAAGTATTCAAACTATGCTTCAGAGGGTGCAATTCCTATGGGCTGTCCATGTTGTTCAAATGCAAAATGTATGCTTGCCAAAAAGACTATTTTATGGAGAACTCACATGGGGCAGGCAATCACATGGTGGCCAGAAGAAGTGATACAAGGAAATGCTCAAAGTCTCTCTCAAGAACTTTGGATTTGATTGTGCAACATGGGAGAGACTGGCACAGGACCACTCAGCATGGCGTGCTCATATCAGAAAGGGTGCTGTGCTCTTTGAGCAGAGCAGAATTGAGACAGTGCAAAGTAAATACAGGATGTGCAAATTTGGGATAACCACCCCAAATATTCACATGGACTATCTGTGCCCAATCTGTTGTAGAGCATTCTGAGCTTGTATTGGTCTGATCAGCCACAGTCGGACACACTGAAATTTCACTTTATCATGGTTGATGTCATTTTGGTCCTCTTCAAAGACAAAGGACAACAACCAACCATATATATATATATATATATATATATATACATATGTATATATATGTATATCTATATATCTATGTATACACACACCCACACACACACATATATATACATACCTGTGCCCCCTGTCTATCTATATACGTATATGCATACATATATATACATATATATGCACATATATATGTATATACATAGACAGAGGGCACAGGCTGAGCTGAATATGAAGGGAAAATACTTAAAAAATACAAAATTTACTGTTGAATGGAATGTACTAGGGGTAACAGAAAGGGAGAGGTAGAATGTAGCAAAATATCTCACATACAAGAGGGAAGAAAGAGTTTTCACAATGGAGGGGAAGAGGGGAGAGATGAAAGGAAATAAGTGAGCCTTACTCTCATGGGATTTGGCTTAAGGAAAAATAACACACACTCAACTGGATATGGAAATCTCTTTTACCCTGAAGGAAGGCAAGGGGATAAGAGAGGGAAGAAGACAGAAGGGACAGCCAATTGGGAAAAGGGATAATCAGAAGCAAACACTATTGTGGGAGGACAGGTCAAGGGAGAGAATGGAATAAATGGAGGGCAGGATAGGACAGAGGGAAATGTGGTTAGTCTTTTTCAACATACCTGTTATGGAAGTGCTTTGCATTGTTAAACATGTATGACCTATATTGAATTGCTTGTTTTCTCAATGAGGGTGAGTGGGTAGGAAGGGAGAGAATATGGAACTCAAAAAGTTTTAAGAATCAGTGCTAAAAGTTGTGTTAGCATGCAACTGGAAATTAAGATATACAGGCAAAGGAGTATAGAAATCTATTTTGTCCTACAGGAAAATAGAGGGGAAGGGGAACGGAAGAAGGGTGGGTAACAGAAGGGATGACAGTTTGGAGGAAGGAGTGGATGGGGTGCATGCTCTCCAGGAGTGGGGGGTGGGGAGAGATGGGGAGAAAATTTTGAATTCAAATTCTTGTAGAAGTCAATGTTGAGAACTGAAAAATAAATTATATATTAAAAAACCCCCAATCTTCTTTAATCACATATACCAACAGAGAAAATAAAGCAAAGAAATAAAGACCAACAGGGAGGGCTTCTGTATGGCCATTATATACATACATAGTTCTCAGAGAGAGAAGCACCAACACCTGGGTTTTCAAAGGTGGGGGGAAGGCACTCCTTAACACAGCTACCCAGAGTCTCATCTGGCACTGGAACTTTCTTCCAAAGAGTAAGCACCCAAAGCAAAACCTCACCTCAGAGTATATGTACACTTTTGAGAGCCAGAGAGCATCACAACCCTCAAGACCCTCAAGACCCTCATGACCCAGTGCCTTATTAATTAACAAAAGGTGTGGGCCTTCCTACAAAACAAGACTCCCCTAATCAAGCTTCCCTTAATGGGCTCCATCTGAGGCCTATTAAAGGGGGTATGATCTTTAATTCTAATTACATCTTCCCATTCCCATTAATCTAAACACCCTTTTACATGCCCCTTTGACCTATTCCCTCACCCTCTCCTCTAAAGATCTGTCCCTTATCCTCTCTATCCTTCTCTGTTCCCATCCCCTTAGTGTTTTATTTCTTTCTAAATTTAGAAGATTTTTATACTCTTCTAGATGTAGATGTCTTATTCCCTCTTGAACCTATTCCCAATGGAAGCAGGTTTCCAGAACTAACAGCCTTCCTCCCCCATCTAATTCCTCTGTATCAGTTCTTTCTCTCCCATCCCATTTGTATATGATAATTACTCTTTTTAGCTCATCCTGAAGTTTTACTTTTTGAAGTCATATCTTGCTTAGGTCTAACCCAATCTTTCTTATTACTGATAACAATTTCACACATACATTTTATATCCATAAAAAGTAAATAGCCTGTCCTTACTGAGTCCCTTGTAATTGTTTTTTGGCATGTACCTTATGTTTGTCTTGGCTCATGCACCTCAAATCTATTAAATTCAGAGACTTTTGTTTTAACAAAGTTCTGAAAGTCTGACGATTCATTAGATGTCCATTTTTTTTTTCATTCAGAATTATGCTTAGCTTTGCTGGGCATGATATTTTCTGCCAGAAGCCCAGTTCTTCTGTTCTTTGATAAATAGTGTTCCAAGATCTGTGGTCTTTTAGTGTTGTCACTGCTAGGTCTTCTGTGATTCTAACTGTGGCACCACCATATGTAAATAGTTTTTTTTCTTGTTGCTCATAATACTTTATCATTAAGCTGGGGGATTTGAAATTTGACTATTACATTCTTGTGGGTTTTCCTCATAGAATCTCTTTTAGGTGGTAATTGGTGAATTTTTTTCTATTTCTACTTTCCCCTTATTCTAATGTTTCAGGACAATTTTCTTTAATTATTTCTTGAATTATTGTATCAAGATTCTTTTTTTTGATCACAGCTTTCAGACAGGCCGATTATTTTTATGTTTTCTCTTCTTGATCTATTCTCTAGATCAGTTGTTTTTCTTATGAGATATTTCACATTCTCTATTTTTTCATTCTTTAAATTTTGTTTTATTATTTCTCAATCTTTTATAACTTTACTCGCTTCCCCTTGCCCTATTTTGATTTTCAGAGTCATTTTCTTCCCTAAGATTCTAGATCTCCTTTTCTAATTGTTGACTTTCTTTTCATAATCTTGTTTTTCTTTGGTTGTTCTTATTTTTTTAGTTTTTCTTCAATCTCTCTTATTTCATTTTTAAAGTCTTTTTAAAGTTCTTCTATGAATTCTTTTAGGCCAGGTGACCATTTGACATTACTCTTTGGGGTAGAAGAGGGTTTCTTTACCTCAGTATCCTCCTCTAAAGATGAGCCCTGGTCTTCTTTATTCCCATAGTAATTGTCTATGGTAGGATTTATTCTCCTTTGCCTGTGCTTTGTTTTTTTTGGTAATAGTTTGGTTTTTGTTATCTTCTTTAGTCCTGGGGGATGGGAGACGGTGTCTTTGGCTTCAGCTCCTCCTTTAGTTCTCCTTTCTGACCTTGAACCCAAACCATAACTTCTAGCCTCCTGTAAGCACCCACAGGTTTCACACTTAACAGGTTTGTGCTGTTTCCTTATCGCCCCTACTGCATCTCCATAGCACAGCTGGGTCTGACGTTCCTTGTCAGCAGAGGTTCTCCTCAATCCTCCTTGGCTGAGACACCCCACTTCTTTCACTGGGGGTGGTGGTGGAGTAAGAGTTACTGTAGCGGGGCTAACGCAGCTTCCCAATTTAGCTAACCCCAGGGCTTGTCACTTGTTTACGTGGTCCCTAGCCTGCAGGTACAGTACTTCACTGGGATTAAACCTCTTCATAGGATTTTTCTTCAGATCTTCTCCAACAGTCCCAGAAGGCCCCTACTTATTTATTTTCACTGCTCTGTGTTCACCTTGAGGCTCTTTTTAAAAATCTCTTTTGTGGTGGTAAATCATGAGAGCCTGGAATTTTCTGACCTACTTTGTCATCTTCCCAGAATCCTTTCAGCATCTTAAAATTATTCATTCAACAACTATTTCACAATGCCCATTGTAGGCAAAGTACAGCATAGTGACTGGCACATAGAAAATGTTTAATAAATGCTTCCTTAATTGTGCTAAGCACAGTCTCCATCCTCTTGGAGTGAGCTGACAGTAGGGATATATGAAGTGAGTCAAAAGGAAAAAGATTTCAAGGATGGGAGGTGGAGAGAACATAAATGGAAACATTTACTGGATTGAGTTGGCTGATGGTACCATTGACAGAAAGAATAAAATCAGAGAAGAGGAAAATAAAAGAAGCTCCGTTTGGGGCCCGTAGGCATCCAGATATAGGCAATTGCAGTCGTGGGCCTGGAGGTCAGATCAAAAGTCATGGCTAGATATTTGAAAGTCATTCATATGTCATAGTAGAAACCATGGCAGAGAATATGATTGCCAAAGGTCAGAGTATGAAGAGACAAAAAGAGAACTAAAGACAGATATCCAGGGAAAACTCAGCTTAAGGATTACAGAAGGTAAGTTACCAGAGAAAGAAGAATTAAAGAGATAGGAGGACAGGGGAGTGTGGTAACTCTGAAGCAAAGGAAGGAGAGTGTTTTTAGCACAAGGGAATGGACAACCATGTTAAAAGTTGCCAAGAAGCCAGAGAGGATGAGTAATGAGGAAAGAAAATTACCTTTAATGAGTGAGAGGTCACTGGTGGTATTTGAGAGAAGAATTTCAGAGATTGGTGAGGCTGAAGGCAAGAAGCTGAGTAAATAGTGAGGAAGAGAAAATCTTAGATACAGAAAACTTATTTAAAAAGTCTACTAGTGAAGGGGAAGAAAGATGCTAGCTGGACAGAGCAGAACAGTCAAGGAAAAACTTTGGAAATGTTGGAAATTTAGGTGAAGGGGGAAGTAAACGGTGGGAAAGAAAGAATTAAAAATAACGAAAGAAGATATGATTGCTGGAGCAAAGTCTTAATGGAGGCTGGTGACCTTGCACAGCCCTCCCTCACTCAAAACAAAGTCAAGTGTAAGTCATGTCATCATTTCTCTGATGTCATGATTTTCTTCAAAAACGAAGGATGAACACAGACAGACAGACCTGATCCTCTCAAACCACTTCTCATCAAACAAACGTAAGAGGTAGTACCTAAGCTCAGCTTTAAGCTGATCTGGAATTATATAATAGGTAGAGATGAGGAGAGAGAACATTCCAGACTTGGCTGGGAATGTACAAGTATAGGGAGGTGAGAAATGGATTGTTGTTATACAATTAGGAAACAATTAGGCCTATTTGGCTGGAATTCAGAATCCATTATGGATAATAATGAAAATAGCATTTCAATGCCAAAAAGAAAAGCCTATATTTTATTCTAGAGGCACTAGGGAACCACTGACACTTCCTGAGCAGAGGAAAAAATGGGAAAACAACTGGATTGGATCAAGGATGTATAGAGGATATCTACACTAGTAGCAATACAATTGTGAAGGAATGATATAATTCATTTATTGTTATCCTTCATAAACAAAGAGGACCAAAATGACACCACAATGTCAGGGTCAATGCATAGTGTGTCTGATTGTAGATGATCAAACCAATAAGAACTGCGAAGGTTCTACCATATGTTGGGTACAAACAGTCCATGTGAACATTTTGGCAAGGAAATATCTCTAAATTTGCACATCTCACACTTCTTTTGAGTTACAAAGCAATTCTGCTTTGGTCACAAAGCACAACACCTTTCATGAGGACATGCCATGATGGATGTTCCTATGCCAGTGTCTCTCAATTAGTACCAAAGTTCTTCAGAGAGACCTTGAGAGTGTCCTTGTATTACTTCTCCTGACCTCCATGAGGGTGCTTCCCTTGTGTGAGTTCATCATAAAATAATCTTTTAGTCAAGCATATGTTTGGCATTTGAACAATGTGGCCATACCATCAGAGTTGTGCTCTCTACGGTAGAGTCTGAATGTTCGGCTGTACAGCTTGAAGAAGGACCTCAGTGTCTGGTACCTTACCTTGCCAGGTGTTCTTCAGAATCTTCCTAAGAAAATTCAAATGGAAACAATTCCATTTTCTGGCATGGTACTGGTAAATTGTTCAGATTTTACAGGCATAAAACAACGAGGTCAGCGCAACAGCTCTGTAGATCTTCAGTTTGGTAGGCAGACTAATATCTTTTCTCTCCCAATCTGCTATCTCTTCTATTATCCCCACTCTCTTATCCCATTCCCCTCTGCTTTCCTGGAGGGTATGATAAACTTCTATACTCAATTAAATGTGTATGTTATTCCCTCCTGAAGCCAAATCCAATGAAAGGAAGGCTCACATATTCCCTCTCACCTTCCCCTTCTTCCCCTCCTTTATAAAAGCTTTTTCTTGCTTCTTTCTTGTGAGATGATTTACTACATTCTACCACTCCCTTTCTCTTTCTCCTAGTACATTCATCTCAACCCTTAATTTTCTTTTTTAGATATCCTTTCATATTCAGCTCACTCTGTGCCCTCTGTCTCACTCACCTTGTGCCTTCTGTTTTTGTCTGTCTGTCTAGGACATATAGTTATATATATACATATATATAGGATATATATAGTTAGGATAGTTGGAGGGAATATCCAACTATATATCCCTTTGGCAGAGGGACAGGTCAAAGGAGAGAACTGAATAAATGGAAGGTGGGACAGGATAGAGGGAAATACAGTTAGTCTTTTAAAATATCACTGTTACGGAGGTGTTTTGCATGACCACATAGGTATAGCCTTTATTGAATTGCTTGCCTTCTCAACAAGGGTGGGTGGGGAGGGGGGATGGGAGAGAATATGAAACTCAAAGTTTTAAAAATGAATGTTAGAGGTTGTTTTCACATGCAACTAGGAAATAAGATATATAAGCAATGGGGTATAGAAATCTATCTTACCCTACAGGAAAATAGAAAAGAATGAGATAAGGCAGTGATAGAAGGGAGGGCAGATTGAAGGAAAGGGCAATCAGAATACATGCTGTCTTGGGGTGGGGGTGGGGGGAGATGTGGAGAAAATCTGAAATTCAAAACTTTGTGGAATTGAATGTTGAACATTGAAAATAAATTTATATAAAAAAGATTATTGAGAAAATATCAATAACTACTACTTCATGTGTAGTTATCCTAGCTACACAATCATACACAAACTGAGGGCATCTTTAATGAGATTATTGCTTCAGAGAATGCAACCCTGATGGGCTAGCCATGTTGTCTGAATGCAAAGGATCCACTTGCCAAGGCTATTTTATGGAGAACTCACACAGAGCAAGCGCTCACATGGTGGTCAGAAGAAGCAATACAAGGACACTCTCAAGGTCTCTCTTAAGAACTCTGGAATTCATTGTCTGACATGAGAGACACTGGCACAGGAATGCTCAGCATGGCATGCCCACATCAGAGAAGGTGCTGTGCTCTATGAGAAAAGCAGAATTGAAACAGTTCAAAGGAAATGCACGATGTGCAAATTTAGAGAATCCTCCCCAAATGTTCACATGGAATATTTGCACCTAACCTGCAGTAGAGCATTCTGAGCTTGTACTGGTCAGATCAGCCATAGTTGGACACACTGAAACTTGACTCTATCATAGTGATGCCATTTTGGTTCTCCTTGAGAATGAAGGACAACAACCACTGGTAAGGGAATAAGCAGGCTTTTACAAGTGATTTTTAGTAGTGGACCACATCTTTGCATTTAATAATGGACTGAAAGATGCAGAGAATCTAAGATCCTCTTGTACTTACTGTTTGTGGGCTATAAAAAAGTCCTTGGTTCAAGAGAGTCAAAGATCATTTTATAGGGCTTCTCCCATCAATAAATCAATATCATTTAGGATTCTTGAAGATTTAAAAACAGAAATGACCTATTTCAAGGACCACCTAATAATTAGCATCAGGTAAAGGACAACATAGGAAGATGTATGTTTGACAAAGGTGTTTGCTCTTGTGATGGAGGAGACCCAACATAAATTCTCTGTGAATGGTGAGTTCCTCCAGATGCTCCTACTTGTTGATGGTATCCTGCTGATTCCATCAAGCCCAAGGATAGAGAAGATCCTCGTGAAAGAGATCTCTCCTGTCTTTCTTTCTTACTATCTATTGAGGTTCATCTTTTCAATACTAAAATTCTAGTAGTGTTGACAAATCAGTCATTAAATGCCTACTATGTGTCAGGCACTGTGCTAAGCATGAGGGATATAAATATGAAAAAAAAAGATAGTCCCTGTCCCCAAGGAGCTTACAATCTAATGAGGCAAGACAAACACAAAAGGAAGCTAAAAAATAATTTCAGTGTTGGGGTGGTGGCCAGGGAAAGTACCTGATGTGGAGATATGGTGGAAAAGTCAGAGAAGTCCCAAAGTAGAACAGTCAGATGAGAAATGAGGAAAATGTTCTGAGCTGAGTTCTCTCCTCCAGTGGAGGCTCCATCATGCAATCAAGAGGCTTGGGTGATGATGAAGTGAAGTAACAAGGCTGATAGATCTTGCAGGGTTATGAGGTTTTCCCAATAATGAGCTTCCTGGGGTATAGTTGAAAAATTCCATTGGCATTCCATGGCAGTAAGACATGGAATATAACTGCTCTGAAGAACTAAAAAAATCTCACACAGGGCAAAGAAGAGGTGTATAATAGCAGTACAATACATCATCAAGGAATTATATGATTGGAAGAAAAGGTAGGCTAGTTACTTGCTCTGGGACACCTTTGATTGGAGGGTGAGATGTACAGCTCTTCCAAAAACCTTCATTTAAGGAAGACACCCAAGTTAGCCATCTTTTCATCTCCCACTTTGCCACACTACAGTGGACCTCTTCATTATGCCCCTTGTGCTGGGTACCTTCTCTTTCATATATTCCTTTTGTATACTGTCTTCCCCCAGTAAAGATAAGCTCCTTAAAGGCAGGGACTGTTTTTTTCATATTTGTATCTTCAGCTCTTATCACAGTTCCTGGCACATAGAAGGCACTTAATGAATGTTTACTGACATGGCAAGAATGAGGGGTGATGTGGGCAGCCAAAAAAAAGTAAAGAAGGTCCCTAGCACTTCAGGGATTTTAGCCATATCCCTGGGGCCAACTTTTGGGAGAACATGGTGTAAGAGGATGGACAAGAAGGGATGCATCATGATGTGTATCTTTGATGGAAATTTTGCTGTTGATGAAATCACAGATACATATGAGTAAATGATTATTATTTGCAAGTATGTCCTATCTTATAGGACCTACACAGGGATTTTGGAAAATAATGAAGCATACTTACTCACAGTGCTCTCACTAAAATACTATTATAAATATTTTCATTAAGCAATTTTTTCTGCCATATTTCAAAATAATTGTTTTTATCATTACTTTATCCTTTTATTTAAAAATGTTTTATAATGTATATAATTAGCAAAATAGTATGGATGTATACTTTCAAAATAGATTTTTATTTGGGGGGTGCTAGCTAGGTCTTTTTACTGATGGGGTGAACGATCAAAAAAGGTTCAGAAAGGTCTATGTTGTGCTGCTTTGCTTCCATAGAAGACATGCCAAGTAAAGTGTAGACCTACCTCTAGTTCTTATATTATTGGGGAAGGGGAAGAAATTACTGTCTTGGTAGGGCTCAGGCCATCTGTCTGTTACCCCTCATTCTCATTTATGAGCTGCCCCACTCCATTTCTGGTCAAATATATCCTTGATGAGATCATTTTTTTCACATCTTCTGTTATATAACTCATTGTTAGTAATAACACTGAAGCCGGCTTATACCTACCATAATTTTTCAATTTTTTTCCAGATCACAACTGTTGCTCAGACCAGTAGATGAAATCACATGCTGATTTATTGGTCTCTGATGTGCTATGTTCCATGCTATTGTTAAATGTAGTAGAGAGCTGTCCATCAATTTGCAAGTTTTGTGAAACTATGAGGTTAAAACAACATTCCTCCTGTATGATAATCTCCGAAAAGTAATTCAAAGTATGTTATTTAATCTGGCATACATACTGTATATGTATGTTAAAGACTGCCAGATGGCCCACCCAGGCCTTGTAGGAGAAAACTATCCCACTGCCCCTTTCGTCTTTTTCCTGCCATTTACTGATAACATCACAATTGAGAACAGAACCACAGCCCTGCAGCATTCAATTAAACTGATATCTATGGGTAAGGCTTTAATTAGCATACTTTTACAAGGTCTGAAGACAAAGATCCAATTGCATGTTTAATAGAAAAGTTTATTAAACATTTGTCAAAAACAAATTCACTCAAAACTCAAGGAAGGTCAGAAAAAGGGATGATAGTTTTAATTTTTAATGGTGGATAGTCCAGTGAATATATCATGCTGATCTTAAAGAATCACAGAATCTCAGTCCTGTATGGGCCATCAAAGGTTATCTAGTTCAACTTGTACCTTCCCGTGCCTCCTTTACAAGTGCCCCAAAGCTTCCTGAATGAAGATAGGGAACCTATCAAGGTAGTCTATTTTGCTCTGCCCAAAAGCAGACTGCCTTTTAAATACAATTCAGGCCTCCCCACTCAATCTTCTCTGTCTCATACTTTAAGTCATAGCTATGTAACAGTGAAAGAATTAAGCATAATTAAAAGCCCAGGTTAATTATATTTATTGAATTGACCTTTTGGGTATCAGAAACATCATATTGGCAACATTGGCAAAGTTAGGTGGGTAGATCACAACAGGTAGGATAAGTCAACGTGAAGAGTCTGTTATTCCAGGATCACCAGTTCTAGATTTCATCATCCCTAGAAACTCATATTTCTGCAAGATGCAATCAACTCTGTCATTCATCAATTCTTCAGACAATTTCCTACTCTGGTTTCGGATTTCATCATTTTTTCCCTTCTCACAATTCTTTTCAGTTTCTTTTTACGTGTTGTCTTCACCCATTAGATTTCAAGCTCTTTGAGGGCAGAAACTATCTTATGCCTTGCCAGGCCTAGAGGCCTGTGTGGGCTACCCGAGTCTTCTTACCTCACCTCCGAGGTCTTCGGTTGGCCAAAACCGGATGCTCATATGAGAGAAAGGACGTTCCAGAGTCGAACAAGGGTTGAGCTTTATTTCAGGGTCTAGTTACAAGTGCAGGGAGGTCTTCCTTAGGAGGAAGAGGGGGAGATTTCCTAAGGAGGCTAGGATCTTAAGGGATTGGAAGTAGAAGTACAAGCAGGGAGAGAGGGGGAGGGGAGAGAGGAAAGAAGAAAGCGGAGCCTACTGTCCTCTTGGCTCCTTAGGTGCTAAGAGAGCTTTCAGGCTTCCTCAATCCTACTTAACCTTCAGCCGCATAGTTTTGCATCTGAATACCGTGCTGTTAGGTAACTAGGTGTGCCCAGATCTGGGACAATCTCGAGGGCGGGGAGATCTCTCCCCCATCACGTTTCTCACGGGAAGAGGCGGAATTACTCGAGATAGCTCGGTTCACCTCGATTCCCTGTCGTTTCCTGGGAGGGTCTCGTGAGAGCTCTAAGATTTAGAAGCTCCCACCTTTACCCGCCTGAGACTGTCCACACGGAATTGAGCTTCCAATCCCAACAATGCCTTTCTTTCTATCTCCTGTGTTTAGCACAGCATCTGGTACATAGGAGGTGCTTAATAAATATTCATTGACTTTGATTCCCTCATTTGAATGTAAGCTTCTTGAGGGAAGGGACTGTTTTTTTTTCTTTTTCTTTGTATCCTCAGTGCTCAACATGGAGTAACCATGTATGAATTATGTGATTACTCATTGAAGATAGGAAGCAACCTATCTCCCAATACCTAATTTCTTGATCCATAACCCCTTGGAGTTAGACCTCTGCTTTGGAGACCACTGCTGTCAACCATTGGTTGATCCCTGATAACTTGTGATAACGTTCAAGCAATGAAGTATAACTTTCTTTAATTCTTGTTTTTTGCCTGATGATACTTCTTGCATTGGAAAAAAAATTCCTGTGATCCTCAAATGATTCTTATATCTTTGGAATTTAGGGGGTGTGCTTTAGGCAACCTGATTTTCCATGATGACATTAAATACTTTATATGTCTTGTATGCATTTGGTACTTACTAAATGTTTTATAAGTTGAACTGTAAATTCCTGGGTGCTTTACTGTCAGCAGTATGAAAAAATAAAAAAAAGTATATTACTTGTTCATTGGTCCAATAGCAGTGGTAGGAAATTAATGTTTCTGTACACATATTCAGTTTGGAACATGCTTCATTGTATTTGTGATGTTTCAGAATGGGAGTATATAGCTTAATTGGTGCTGACTACAAATCATCTTCTCCCCATCCTGAGCCATTCGCATCCATGTTCTCCCCTAGGGTCTCCATAGGGAATTTACCCAATATGTTTAGTATTTTTCATTTAGTTTAGTTTAATTTAGTCTTTTATATTTCATAGCTACAAAAACAGTCATTAAGCTGTCTGTCTCTTATTTTTCATTCTTCCTTTGTATCTGACACATCTCCTTTTTCTAAGCATTCATTTCCTTGATGTTATCTCTAATGGTGTTTTTTGCATGATTTTGGTAATATACTGTATCCTACTTGTACCCATCATGTACCTCTTCTATTGTCCTTTGAAGCTGTACACAACTTTTATTCTTTGGAAATTGGTGAGTTCCAAGATTCACAATAGTACCTAATCATTGGGAGAACACATCTTAAAAACATGTGTTTTCATACTGGGGAACAGCATGGGATAGATTTAGAGCTGGAAAGATCTTATAGGTCCTCTCATTTTACAGCTGAAGAAGAGGCTAAATAACTTACTTATGGACACATAAATGGTGAGCAGAGTGACTAGTATTTGAACCCATATCCTCCAACACCAAATCCAGTGTTGTGATCATACGTCTTTTAGGCTGACCTCCTTTTGAGTAATCATGGATCTTATTTAAGAAAGCCAATAATGTCCTGGGTCTTGATGAGACTTGTTAAAGACTTTAGCTTAAAAAGGCCACAGTCTCCCACTTCATCTGGGGCCATCTTCAGTCGTCCTGATCTATATCTCACTACTGGACCCAGATAGCTCCAGAAGAGAAAGTAAGACTGGTGACTTTACACAGCCTTCCCTCCTTAAGTCCAATTCATTTGCATGTCATCACATTACCTTCCTCATGTCATTCCTTTTCAAGAATGAAAGACAAGCAACAATGATTCTAGTACCTCTTCCTCTCACACTATGCTACCTCTTTTAGCAGCTTTGCCTCTAGAAAATATAGTGTTGTCCTTTGCTGGTGGTAGTGGAGAAAATAGTCCCCTATTTTTTTGATCTGAGTCATACATCCATGAAAGAGAGGCTTTGTATCTATGGAAGGTGTCAAGAAGTAAGCAAACTTTAGCTAAAAAGTTGTATGTATCTTAATGCTTGTTGTGATTTCTACCAAAGATTAAACTTCACGCATATGGAGAGGGCTTCTCTGGCAGCCTCAAGGGAAGCTGGCCTATCATGCCCTAATTCCCTAATCAACCTAAAGGGAAGTTTGTGTCAACTTACAAGTCATTTTACTGCCATGTAAATTCTCTCACTGGTCCTAAGAAACCATAGTAGTAAGTCAGCTTCAGGCCATCCCAATACCCAGAGAACACAAGCAACATGAGAACTTTGTCAGAGAATTGGCCAAGCTTGTTACAGCTACCTGAGAGGAAGAGATTTTTTTTTCTTTGCAAAAAAGTCTTCATAGTTAGCTGTTGGATTGGCTGAAGAATAGTGTGTGTTCAAGCACACACACACACACACACACACACACACACACACGCACAGAGTCCAGACTTTTTCTGGGTTTCTCAGATCATTAAAAAGTAACCCAGGTGAGAAAAATCAATGGATGGTTTCTGACAAAAGGACAGGACTAGAGACCACTCTGAGAACAATTGGTCAAATAACCAGCTTGATTCAATAAAGGAAAAAAAGTCAAAATCCATTGATTCCTCTCCAAAGAAATAGCTTTAAATTGGCTGTTAGGCATTACATGGATGAATCAACCAGCTCTTTGGGTATTGTCAAGAGCATCCTCACCCCAAGTAACATACTCTACTTGGTTTTCCTCCTTGTGAAACTGAACTGAGAAGAGAAACACCTTTTTTTTGTTTTGTTTTTTTTTAAACCACACAAAGGTTAAAGAAAAGAAAGTTGGAGAAGGGTTGGCAAAGATGATGTTAAGGTCAAGAGAACTGAAGCATTTTAAAAGAAATTAGGGTTCAACCATATCCATATACATGCTGCTTAGTATTTCTCACTAAGAAAGCACAACCAGGGCAGTCCTTGTTTCATATCTTTAAATCACAGTCTTCTTCAGCTCCTCCCTTGTTTTGCCAAGAAAACTTGTCCTCAAGGCACAGCTCTATCCCCTCACATTCCCTACCCTCCCTTTTGTCCTAGTAGGGAATGAATGGAGTCCTGGATAATCTCTAGAGGCATGTAGTTTAAGGGAAGGCTATACAGTGAAATGACAAAATAGAAGTTGAGTGGTTATGGGTAGAAGGATCAGGATCAAGGAATTTCTCTGAATATAAGAATAGATACTATAAAATAATGATAATTCACATTTCTATAATACTGTTACATAAACCCAATACTCAATATTTTCGCATCTAAACATCCTCCTTTCCTCTAACTTCCCTATTTATGTCCCACCATTCCATTTACTCAGGTACCTTTTTTACCTAAATGTCATCCTTAACTCTTCCTTTCTTTCCCTCCTCCCATATCCAAAGAGTTGTCAAGTTCTGTCAATTCTGCCTCCACAACAACTTTTGCATCCCTCCCCTTCTCTCCACTCACTCAGCCACCATTCTAGGTCAGACTCTTATCATCCCTTGCCCTGATTACTATAATAATGTCCTAATTGGTCTCCCTGCCTCCAGTTTTTCCTTTCTCCAAATCCCGTAATCTGCCAAACTGATAGCCTTATAACACAGGTCTGACTTTATGCCTCCCTTGCTCAAGAAACTTCAATGGCTCTAAGATAAAATAAAAGCTCCTCTATATTTGTTATTTAGAGTCCTTTACAATTTGCCTCAAAACTATCTTTCCAGATTGATTTCATGTTACTCTTCCTCACCCAAGTTATTCCCCATAGCCCAACTGGTGTACTTGTGTTCCTCTGCCACTAATATTCTATCTCTCATGACTGTGCCTTTGAAGTCATCCCCCATGCCTGGACTATTCTCTCTCCCTCACATACACCTCTTAGAATCCTTAGCTCTCTTCAACATACACAGCTTAAGTGAGCTTCCTTGAGCTAGAGAGAGACAGGAGAAGGAAGGGAGAAGTGGCCATTGTGTAAATGGGAAGGTGCCCTCTCTGAGCCACCTCCACTAAGCAGAATTCCAGAGTCCTCAATTCCACTTCTTTCTAGTTGGGAATGCTAGTGAGTTGGCTCAGAGTAAGTGTAAATAGAAATAGTTTCTGTTTTGGCTAGAAACCCTGAGGGTCTTCCCCTCCCAGATTGTTTTGGGTTTTTTTTTTTTTTGAGTATAGATAAAAGAGGACTTTGTTTTGCCTCATTTCTTACCTAGCCTTAATCACTGAATGGGTGTTGCCTCAGTCAAACTGAGACCTGGAAAGACCTTGAGTTAAAAAGGCCAAGATCTCCCATTGCATCTGGGACCATCTCCAGTTATCCTGATCTATGTCTTTTCTCTGGACCCAGATGGCTCTGGAAAAGAGAGTGAGGCTGGTGACTTTGCACAGCCCTGCCTTCCTTAAATTCAATTCACTTGCAAGTCAAGACATCATTTTCCTAATATCATTGGTCTTCTTTGAGAACAAATTAAAAACAACAAACAAAACCAGCTCAAGTAGCCCTTCTTACTTAGGTCTATACTGATTTTCCAAGTTAGCGCTTTATTCTTTATTTAGTTATTTGCATTTATTTTGTAGAAAACTTGAACTTACTTGTCTGTACAAATGTTGGGGGTCCCCAGGAGTGATTTCTCACTTTTGTCTTTGTATCCTCAATACCCAATCCCTAGTATCTGGCATGGACTAGTAAATATCTGCTGAACTGACTTTTACAGGTGAGGAATCTGCTACTCAGGCAACTGACTTGCTCCAGATTTTAGAATTAGTTTGCAGTCTGAGTTGGAATTTGGGCTGAGGTGGATGGGGATTAACTACAAAATGCCTCTGGGAAATAGAAACTGAAGAATATGCTTGCAAGGGACTGTTTAAACAATAAATCCTGGAGGGGAAAGGAGGTAAAGTGTCCCCACCAGAAAGATGTCCTTTTATCTTGGCTTGTATTCACACAACTCTTCCTCTAACTGGGAAAATGAAATACTAGGGTTCTCAATTAATGGTTAAAGTAAATTGTATGCTGGGAATGGAGTCCCAAAAGAAGGAGGAAAAATTAGAAGAAAAAAGGGTAGGGTAAAACATTTTATAACAACAGCTAGCATTTATAGAGTTCTTTAAGATTTGTAACACTTTACCGGTATGATCTCATTTGCTTCTCACAATAGTTATGAAGAAGGTATGATTACTGTCCCCAATTTAGAGATGAACAAACTTAAAAATGTTAGAGGACTTAGAGCAATACAGCCAGTAAGTATCCAATGAAGGTTTAGAGTTAGGCTTTCAGACTCCCAGTCCAGTATTCTATCCACTATACCACAAAAGAAGAAGTCAAGGAGTGAGTACTGGTGAAGGATTTCAATACAGCTTGAGAGGTTATTTTAGGGAAACTGTTATGCAAGGCAGATTAGGAATCAAAATGAAATACTGCTTTTGGGTCACCTTAATTACAGCAACTTAGAAGGTAGTCAAAGGTTATGTTAGGGGTGTTTCTTAATGTAAGGAGAGGAGAAGACTAGAGAAGGAGAATGTTTTGGAATGAGCATCCAGCTACATCTGAGTGGTGATCTAAAGTGCCCTCTCTATTGCTCTCCTAGTTTATAACCTGTCACTGGGAGGCATCCTAGTAGAGTAAAAGAGCACTGAATTTAGAGTCATGGTACCTGAATTGGAACACTGGCTTGGGCAGCCTTCAATACCTTGGGTGAGCCACTGAACTCTTCTTTGATCTTAAGACTTCTGAGCTGCTCCAAGAGCCTCTTCTCATTTTAGACCAGGCAACAATCGAGATAGGTAAAGAAAAGATCACAATGTCTATTTTAGGGTTCAAAGAAAAGGCATCCATAGGAATCTCCAAAAAGACCTTCTCTATAGGCGATCTAACTGCAACGTGCCCTTAGAAATGGTACCACTTTGGGATCAGATGCTAAGTGCTCATATTGGTAGGATACCCAAGCTACCCCTTTCTATAATTCATGTTCTGCTGATATATACAGAATGAGATGAATGAGGCCTCCCTATGCCTCTCTAGAAGATGAACTAGGTGCTAAATAGAAGCAGTAAGTAAGAATGCTGAATTCTACATTCTTCTCCAAAACAGCTTTCCTTCAACATTAATCATGGTGCCATATCCCTGAAGGGATTTTCTCCCTGTAATGGACTATGCACAAATGAACCCATATATTCCGCTTGGCCTATTTTAAATAACGCCTCTGACAATCCCACCACCAGCTGGATTCTCCAATGTAGGCAGGCTTTCCTCATGCATGGCAGGCTTGTCTTCCTGTTTATTCAAGTGCTTTACATAAATTTCCTGGAGCACAGGAAAGCTGCTTTGCTCCTTATTCCTTGATGAACTGTCTAGAGAAGCTGGTATTTCAATTTAAAGATTCAGTTCTGCATAAAGCAGTTGTTTACTCCAGGCCCTGTCTCCTAAATGCTATGAATTCTTAGATTGTTAGGGATATATTTAGAGAATAGGAGAAAAATTGACACAGTGGTATCAACTTTGACCTTGATTCCACGAGCTCTTGCTGAAAATTTGTATAACTCTGCAAATTAGTGAACTCAGGTCTCCAAAACCATTAGACCAAGACTTTGAGAGGTTGGATTTCTCACCAAGAAGCCCCCCCCACCAAAAACATGTAAATATGACCTCATCTCTCAAATTCACTTGCCCTGTTAAACTCTTAAATGTGTTTTTCAGCTAATACTTGTATTATAATTATCTGTGCTCACTTCATCTCCCTCTGAATCTGAGAATGCTAAGTACAGGAATCTTTTCTTACCAAAGCTTTGGGTTACTCCAATAATACACAGTACTGGCTTTACAAATGTATGTCTTATAGTCTCAGTTATTTTCTGTCATCAATATCTTATACATCACGCTAATTTAAGAAGAGGAAAAAATCAGAGAAAGGAGAATGTTTTGGTATCAGCATCCATGCTGTGCTTGAACAGTGATTTAAAGCACCTTCTCTCCCTGGCTCTCAAGGTGTACGCCTTTCACTGGGAGGGCAGCCTAGTATAGTAGAAGATCACTGAATCTAGTCAGGGAACTTGAATTGGAATCCTGGCTAAGGAAGGATTTAATGTCTTGGGCAAGATCAATGTCTTTGATCTTCTGACTTATGACTTGTGTGGGGAGTAATATGGAATGAAAGCACCTTAAGGACAGGAGTTATTTTTCAGTATCTTCCTAGTATCTAGCATAACCTCTTGACCTTGGTTGGTGCTTAAAAAGATGTCTTACAGAGTGCATTGGATTGGACTGGGAGAAAGTATGAGCTTTAAAAAAAATCTCTCCAAGTAATTAATTAGGTTATTTTAGCCTTCCAGAAAGGTATTACATAATATTTGATGGTAAATTAATTGTTAGTGTAGCATGGTGGAAAGAGCGCTGGGTTTGGTGT
The DNA here is from genome assembly GCF_028372415.1 of Notamacropus eugenii. Taxonomy (NCBI): domain Eukaryota; kingdom Metazoa; phylum Chordata; class Mammalia; order Diprotodontia; family Macropodidae; genus Notamacropus; species Notamacropus eugenii. Next base: position 41,906,403 of record NC_092872.1, on the reverse strand, counting down.
CAGATAAGTAGGACTGGAGCTCAGGAGAGAGGTTAGGCCAGATATATAAATTAGGTCTAGGAATTACTTGCAAACTTGCAAAGGGGCTGCCAAGATTAAGAGAGGAGAAAATATACAGAGAAAAGAGTGGGGGGGCCCTAATTTAAATAATAATAATGATTACTAGCATTTATATAGTGCCTACAATGTGCCAGGCACCATGCTAAACACTTTTAAAAATTATCTCATTTGATCCTCATAACAACCCTGAAAGGGAGATGCTCTTATTATCCCCATTTTGTCGTTAAGGAAATTGAGTCCATCAGAAATCAAGTGACTTGCTTACAGTCACACAGTTAGTTAAGTGTCAGAGGCCAAATCTGAACTCAGGTCTTCTTACATCCAGGCCTAGCACTCTAATTCATTGAACTACCTATCTAGAAGCTTACCCACTTACTACCTTCTCCTGCCTTACGTTATTACCATACAATCACTTGGGAAAAGCCATTTCATCTTTTTAGGTCTCAGTTTCTTTATAAAATAAAGAAAATAGATTGTATAGTTTCTATGCCTCCCTTCCAGAGCTATTTTATGATCCTATTTATATTACAGGAATGGATATAAAAGAAAGGCAACCATCGAGAATCACAGTGACAGTAGCAATAACAGAGGTGGGAGAAGGTCCACTTCAGTGGGAACAGAGTTAAGACCGACCAGACCTGCAGAGGATAAAACCCAACATGAAGCAACAGTGGGGAAGAAATACAGTTCCAATAAACCTAACTTCATCCTTTGGTCTCCAAGTTTACCAAAGTTATGTATTAAATTTGTAGCTGCTGCAAAGTATTCAGGTCAAAAGTAGCAGTGTTTTTCCAATGAAGGAATCATTGGGACTGTGCAGAGAATAGCCATACATTAGAAAGAGAGAAAAACATGGGATTTCAAAAGCTGGAAAGGAGCCATACTCATTTCCTGTCCAAACACTAAGGTCCAGCTCAAATATCACTCCTACCTCCTCTGTGTGGCTTCCCCGGGTCAACGGGAACACACACTGAAATGCTGGACTATAGTGTGCAATAAAAGTTGAATTCAGTGTAAGTTGAATATATTCATATTCAATTTCATTAGCACATATGAGACTTGTACAAGAAGAAGATTTCAGATGAGAAGTTTTGATTAGAATCCAGAGACTGTATATCATTGCTAAATTGGTCCATTTTTTTCCTGTTATATAATTTTATCTTTTTTTTTTGAATGAAGCCTCCAGGGGAAAAAAAAAAAATTAAATGTCTGCTGGTTCAGATTCTGCCTAAAAATACACAGTATCTATAGTGGTGGTGCCTGCAGATCCAAGATGGCATCCTTTGAGGGGCCAACTTCTCAGCCACCCATTTTGATGGACTCTGGGTCAGCTCTCCCTTCATACCTCACACTGGTTTTAGGAATTTCTATACTTTTTTTCTGTCAATAAATTCAAAATATCTATAAAAATGGATGTTGTTTGAGGAAAGTGGGCAAGTAACTAGGTGTACCATGAACAGACCCATGCCCTGAAAAAATACCAACACAAACTAAAAAATGCCTCAGATAAAGCTCTAGAGGCATCAGCTTACTGCCAAATTCAACAGATCTCTACTGAGCACTCATTCCAGGTAAAATACTATATTAATGAAGATCCAGAGGGAAGACAGCACATGGCATATTAATGAGCAAGGAAGGAGGTTTATAGGCTCACAAAAATCATAGATTAACAGCTGGAAGGGACCTCAGACTTCATCTAATCTAATCCTTTTATTTTACAGAGTAGAAAATTGAGATCCAGAGTAGTTCAATGTGACTGAAGCTTAAGCAGCATGACTGTCCCCTTGGAAAGAGGTCTGTGCCCCTTCACCCTAACTGGTTTAGGTCTCATGATCTCAAGAAATGAACATGAGGTTTTCACCTGTTTCATCTGTCCTTTTCAGTTCCAGGAAGGGGCAGAGGCAGTGGAGTCCCCAGACCTGGGAGCTTCAGCCATGGAGACTTTGGAGGCACAATTCCAGACTGGAGGTTGTTATCAGCCCAGCAGAGTGCTTCTGTGCCAGTGCAAGGAGGCTTTGGAATATGACCTTGGCAGAACCATGCTCTATAGGAATTGAGTAAATCTATGAATCTAACTGCCCTCCCTGTCCCAGGGTCCAAGGTGCTTTAAGGTACAAGGTAGAGATTATGCTTCTGTGCCTTCTCCCCAGGTTTTTACGTTCGTTCTCACTATATCTTTGAAGTAAACATTTCTTTGTAGCAGCTAATTTGACTGGTAAGTGAAACTAGGACACAAGGGATGCCCAAGATTAGGGGAGTAGGATTGGTGGAGGCTTGAGTCAATGGCAGAGAAACTAGATATTTTTCTCCAGTGCCATTAAGGACACCAAAGATCAGAATAAACCAAAGAAAACTGGAGAACTTAAAATTAGGGGGATGAGGGAAAGCTTCATAAGGAAGTGTTATCTGAATTGAAGCTGAAAGAATATAAGGTCTCTGTGAGGGTGACAAGTTCAGTTGTAGCAGTGCATAGTGACGACAGATGGGATGCTAGGCTAAGGGACAGTGACCTCAGCCAGTCAGATAATAATAATAATGATAGTAAATAACAGCAACTACCTCCCAGGGTTGTGGTGAAGATTAAATGAGATAATATTTGTAAAAGTGCTTAGCGAATGTCTGGCACATAGTAGGTGCTTAATATTTGCCTATTTCCTTCCTGCTTTATTTTGACTTGTACCGCATGGTGGATGGCAATATTGAGATGATATGGGGCTCACAGTTGGCACCTTCTCCTACCCCCCCCCTCTTCTGATAGCGTTCTGGGTCTTCAATTCAATTCAATTCAATAAATATTTATTAAGTGCTTGTGTCTTAGGAACTATACCACGTGCTAGATGCACAAAGATAAAACATACAGCAGTCCTTTACCTTAATGTATTCATATCCTACCGGGGTAGGAGAGAATAACATACATCGAGACCAGAAAATATTAAATTTATACAAAATAAGTAAACTTTTTTTTTTGGTTGAGGAGATGGAGGAGATCACGAACAACTATTGAAATCAGGAAAGTCTCCTAGTAGGAGGAGGTGTATGAACTGAGTTATGAGGAGGGACAGGAGTTATAGAAACCAGGTGTGAGGAGGACAAGCATTCCCTAGGCATGGGGCACAGCCTGTGCCTGTGCATGGCAGAGGGAACTGAACTTTGTGTTTTGGGAACTTTCTAACCAAAATGATTTCTATTTGAGCATGCAAAGAGAAAGGCAGAGTCTCAAAAGTTTAAGCTGAAGATAGTGATAGTGTTAGTGTTGAATAGAAAAGTTTGTGCTTTATGCTAGAGGCAAAAGAAAGCCATGGACATTCCTAGTGGCGTTCAAATTATGTTTTGAGAAAGCTTCCCCTTTGGCAGTTGTGGTAAAGATGGGTTGGAGAAGGGAGTGAGTGAGTGGACACCTCTTGGAGTCCATTGTTATGGTCAACATGAGAGATGATGAGGGCCTCAGTGAGACTGGTGCGCATGTGAGTAAAGAGAAGAGGGTGGATAGGAGACATGTTTGGTGGGTAGAGTCAACAAGATTTGTCAACTAACTGTCTATAGGACTTTCAAGGGGAAGTATAAGCCAAAGAAATAGGTAGACATGAATTGGCTGGAAACCGTATGTTTGCAGGGAAACGCAAGGAAAGCTTGAAAATGATCATATGACCAATTAGTACACACTTATTCACCACTCCTCTAAAAGAATTTGACACTAATGTCATTAAAATAAGAACTGGATCTGGCCAGGGGAGCCAAATGGGATAAAGGGGATAGGGCAGGGGAGGGGGATAAAGAGGCACCTGTCTGTGCTAGTGGGCAATGTTGAATTGTTTTAGAGGTCTGCCCAAAGATCAATGCTGAGTTGAGCTCAGGGATCCCAAAGACCCACTGACTCAGTGATTGGCATACTGAGTGGAAAATGCCAAAAGGGTAAGAAAAGATAACCTAGTCAAGCATTCTGGTTATGGCATGTTCCTGGAGCCACAACCACAGGAGGCAATGAGGGCTAACAATTCTGTATTGAAAACAAAGCATCTTCCATTGGGCTTTGAATCTGAAAAGCACCTCCAAGTATGAATACTGGGGTTTTTTTTTTCAATAATAGTGTCGGACAAATTAAATGCTTATGAGGAGCCTGAGCATAAATGATCCTTAAGTGAATCAGAATATTTCCAATCAGTAATGCACTTAAGTGAGAGGCAATCTGTCTTCGTGAGTCAGGAAGACCTGGATTCTGGTCTTGTTACTGACACATCTTAGCTGTGTGATCCCAGGCACGTGGCTTAACTTGACAGTGCCCTCAAGCACCTTTCTAAGACGATTAACGTTACAGACCAGTGGTTAACTTTCACCTTACAGAAACCTTAGTGGATAGAATGTTAAACTTGATGTCAGGAAAACTTGGGGTCAAAGTCCACCTCAGATATTGTATTGGTAGAGGGGGTTTAGTCTCCTACACCCAAGAAATCCAACCAAAACACTTATTGTCCTTGGGGAACAAAATGGTGAGAAGTGACAGTGTTTAGGATTCTCATCCTGCTCTATTATTTGAAGAATGAGAAGGAGCTCTGTCATTAGTTGAATTAGAAGAGGATGTCTTTATAATTTTGTTGTATTTACTTCGTAACCATGGATAAACGATTTTCATGTTCGTTGTACAAATGATACAGAGAGGCCTCCTAGAATCTAAGGGCCAATTGGAAGCCTCAGGGCTTGGGGTCCAAGTCCTCTGTTATTCTAACTTCCATGTGGCTGTCAGAACTAGCTACCCTGCACAAGGCACTCTAGAACCTTCGAAGCCTAGACCCCAACGTGAATGAATGCGCTTACCTCAGCATACTGGGCTACAGCACTGGCTTCAACAGCATACACTTTCCTGGCTCCGGCTTGCACAGCGAAGAAGGAAAGAATTCCAGATCCACAGCCAACATCTAGGACCACCTTAAATAAAAGGGGAAGACAGAAGGAAATGGGGATAAGGAGAATGTAATAAAATACCTACAAATCAATAATTATGTCTTAATGGCATTTTTATATTTGGTTTCTTTTCAGGATTTCTATACAAAAACAGTCACAACTCACATTGATAAGCTTTGAAGGTTTATTAGGTATTTTTCTTATAGAAATCTCATGCTTTAGTAAATAGAACACCAGACTTGATGTCAAGAATGGTGATAATAACAACAGCACTTTGAAGCTTACAAACGCGCTTTGCAATTATTCTCATTCTATGCTCAAAGCAACACTGGAAGTAGGTGTGATGATTGGCCCCATTTTACAAATGGGGAAGCTAAAGCTGAAGGAGGTTAAATGACATAACCAGAGCTAGAGGGTGAATTTGAAGTTGAGTCTTCTTGACTTCAAGTCCAGTGCTCTATCCATTGTATCACCTAGCTTCCATAAGGACGTGGGATCAAATCCTACCTTAGACACTCTATCAGTTGTGCTATTTGGGTAAGTTGCTTAACTTCTCTGTGCCTCAGTTTCCCCATCTATGAAATGAGGGGTTTGGATCTGATGAGCTCTAAGGTCCTTTCTAGGTCTAAATATATGTTCTCATGAGATTAGTAGAATATTATCTCCATAATATAAATGTGGAAAGTGAGACTCTTAGGATGAAGTAACTAATCAAAGTATTTGAAGAGCTAATCTTTCTCCCTAAGATTTATTGGCTTCATTAATAAGCAAATTCCTGAGTCATCTCTAGGAAATGGAAATCAAGATCCTCTTTCATGACATGAGCAAGTGAAGAGAGAGATGATGTGAGTTTCCTTCCTTCAGGAAGTTCTCTTGCCGGCGGGTACTGACCTCCACCTGGAGACAGGAAGCTTGTTTATCTTTATTTTTGCCACATCCCTTCTTGCTCCTCCTGGCCCCATTAGGACTAGAGCAAAACCTATCTACTTCTATGCAAAGTCAAGGATGCCTCACAATTCTCACTCTGACATGCGTGTACACTTGTATGTGGCCATGAAACCTCAACTGCTTTGATGTTCTTCACACCTTAAATTTCTAAGGTGGAATGCACCATTTTATAATTATAAGAACTACGCATTTGTAAGAAACACAAGTAAGCAGAATTGATGGTGATGTCAACAGAATCCTATGGAGTTTTGGTTGAATTAAAAAAAATGAAAGTTTTCTTATGTTTTTAATATTCCCCTTTCCCTCTAGTTCTCCCTATATACATATCACCAATCTAAAAAAAAGCTTTTTAATTTTCCTTCTCAAAGCAGCATTAAATATTTCTTTGCCCCCTCTCCTATTAAAAATATTAGCTAATGGTCATGAGAAGTCAACTTGGCTAAATGGGAAATACGTTAGATTTGAAGACTGAGTTCAAATTCTCAGTGTGCCGTTTACTATCTGGGTGATCTCGGGCAAGGTATTTAACATCTATTGGCCTTAGTATCCTCATCTGTAAAACAGGGGGACTGTATTAGACCAGGGATCAACAAACTCCTGGAACATCAAATCCAGGTATCTTTACCAGGTGCTAAGAATATATTTTTATATTTTTAAATGTAATTAAACTTTATTTAAAGGATATAAAAACCATTCTTAGCTCATGGGAACAGTAGTAATTTGCTAACCCTTGGCATAGATGATCTAATAAGGTCCCTTTCCAGCTCTAAAGTTTATGATGTTCTTAAAGAAGTAGGTATCTTTGGCAGCATTAAAATTTTTAAAAGAAATTGTTTGGATGAAAGAATGAAAATAACTTACAAGTCTATAAATTATAATAGAGCCAGCAACTCAGACTGAGATTCTGTTTCAGCAGTGATTTAGGAGCTTTGGTCCATTAACCATAGGACTCAGAGCATGAAGGAAGCTTAGAGATTATACAGTTCAACCCTTTCATCTACAGGTTAGAAAACTGAGGCACAGAGAAGATAAGAAATTTGCTAAAGTTTCAGAGCCTGCTCTAGATTATGTCTAACTTCAGGGCTCATTTGGTTATTTTATTTCACTTCTTGGAATCTTTCCTCTTTTGGGATAACTGTTTTAATGTTTCTAGGACTGATCCTGGGTAGGGAACACCACTCTGGCATTCATCTCTTTGGACTGAAAAGTTTTCTTGTTTCAAGATTCAAGGTTAACCATAGAGGGAGTGATTTGTTTGGGAGAAAGTCATTCAGTTCATTGTACAGTATTGCTGTTACTATGTTCAATGTTCTCCTAGTTCTGCTCATTTTCCTTGGCATCAGTTCATGTAAGTCTTTCCATGTTTTTCTGAAACCATCCTGCTTGTCATTTCTTACAGCACAACAATATTCCATTACAATCACGTACTACAACTTGTACAGCCATTCATTGATTGATGGCCATTCCTTCAAATTTCAGTTCTTAGTCACCACTAAAGAGGTACTATAAATATTTTTGTATGAGTAGGTCCTCCTCCCTGTCTTTTTTTGGGATCTCTTTGGGATATAGACCAAGTAATGGTATTGTTGGATCAAAGAGGATGCACAATTTTGTATCTCTTTGGGCGTAGTTCCAAACTGCTCTCCAGAAAGGTTGTATCAGTTCACTACTCTACCACCAGTGCAGTAGTGTCCCAGTTTTCCCACAATCCTTCCAACATTTACCATTTTCCTTTTTTGTCATATTAGTCAATCTGATGGGTATGAGGTAGCACCTTAGCGTTGTCTTTAATTTGCATTTCTTTAATCAATGGTGATTTAGAACATTTTTTCATATGACTATAGAGAGCTTTGATTTCCTTTTCTGAAAGCTACCTATTCATATCCTTTGACCATTCCCCATCATGCTCTTTAAAATGATTAAGGATTCCACAGAGCTTTTGGTTATCTGGTTAGATGTATTTATATTTACTCTAGTAGAAATTAAAACTGATAATTTAAAAATTAAATTAATTCAAAATGGTGATAACAAACCCATTAAATAAATTAATAAACAGAAGGTAACATGGAAAATGACCAAATTTTCCAAAACAAAAGAAACTATAGTGGGAAGAAGCATTATTTTATGTATTTCTGCAAATCATTTCAATGTCTGGCTCAGCTGAAAAGAGATGGATTCTTACATTTTTGTTGCATTCAATCTATTGTGATATGTTATTCTGGTTGAAGTAGATGAAGAAAATCTGGCCTCACATAGATATATAGCAGGAAAAAGGAGGAGTATTTATCATTATTATTATAAGAGTTTTGACCTTGCAGACTCCCTGAAAAGGTTTAGAGGATCCAGACATCCTTGGACTACTCTTTGAGAACTACTATATTAAGGCTTTGCCCTGGTTCCTTTAATATTTTGTGGATACCAGTGCAATATTTGGATGGCCCGTGATGCCCTTCACTCTTATTGTACAACTGGTACTCCTACTTTTCTAAAACATGTGTCCGTAATGATGTCTTTTATTATTTTATGCCGCTTCTCACACACAAATCATTGGTAACCATACGCGACAACCTTTTAAATCATACACCATTTCCTTTGGGATACTGTGAAATTTGTGTTCTTAAAAGCATGTGACATTCCATAAATTATGCCTATATAGCATCAGAGGGAGAATACTGACATGGAAAAGATGAGCTTTGGTGTCAGGGAGCTGTTTGCTTCACCAGTTCTACAGATGGATTTCATACCACTCCCCCTATTCTGTTCTGGATCTACTGAATCTAAGGACTCTGTGAGTCAGGGTTTAGTCAAAGACAGAGCTCATAAGTGCCTGCACCAATGTGTGATCTTCTAGTTGTCAGACATTTAGTAAATAGTATTGTAAGAAATGTAGCAATGGAACACTTCCCTCATAAGACTGGAATACTTCCCCTCCCAACCATCAGGAGTAAGAGTAGACACACATTATATGTAGAATATGTGGCCAGGTCTCACACACGGAGACACCACCAAAATAATGCTAGAGGCTGGCCAACGTGTTGTGTTAAAATCATTGCTTGCTCTTATAGGGCCATCTCTCCCTGTTTGGTTTTGCATTACCTTGGCTCCCTCTCTTCTCTCTCTTCCATGAGTTGTGGCCATTTGTTGAACTTCAGCTAGAGTTCTCAGCTAAGATGCTAGCCTTTTTCTATAAAAGGAGATGGTCTCTGTCATCTGTATATTTTTAAAATAAATTTTTACTGATTTTTTTTGTATCATCATGTTCCCCAATATCCTCCTTCTTTCCTCTCTCAGTTATTCCATATAACAAATAGTAATTTTTAAAGACAAAAAAGAAAATGGAAAAACTCAGCATAACTGATGAATACATTTAAGAAGGCACAATGTAAGATAATTGTGGACTTCCTACCTCTTGCAAAGGGTGAGCATGAGAGTATCTTCTCATATCTCTTCTTTTCAGACATGCTTATTCATTATAATTTTGCAATATTCATTTTTTGTTTGAATAGCTGTTCTTTTCATTTATATTGTACACCACTGTGCCTATTGATTTCTTAGGTTTCCTTACTTTACTCTGTATCAATTCATATAATCTTTCCTTGCTTCTCTGCATTTATCACATTAATCATCAGCACAGTAGTATTCTATTACCTTCATGTACTGCAGTTTCTTTAGTCATTCCCCAATCAATGTATCATCTCAGTTTCTATGCTTACGGTTCAGAGGTTAATATTTAGCTCTTTTAGAAAGGCAAGGCCCTCCATGTCTACTTAACAGACTAGAGAAAGAGGAATTTCCTTAAGGGGAGAAAGATTCAAGAGTTGTATCCCCAAAGTCAAAGTTTTTCTGGAGGACAGGCAAGTCAGACAAATATGTAGTCTGTCTTCTGAATTTACTTTCCTTTGTCCCAAACCTCTACCTGACTGAGTTAGAAACGTCTTTTAATCCCCATTTAACCGAGAGTGGGGATCATATGCTCACAAAATCTACTTTAGGGAGTTCTGCCAAAGAAACCCCACAGGAGCTATATGGAAGCAAACTATGAAGCCCTCTTTGATCCCAAGAAGCCAAGCCATATAGATAGCAAGACCATTTTCCTCCAACTCTTGACCCATGCTTGTGCCTTAAACATGCAAATGTGTTAGTACAACACCTTTAGACTTTGAGCACTTCATATTACATCATGCAGAAAATAATGACAATGTGAATCGTAATGTCAGGGAACAGCTTGGGATGAGTAAAAGGACTGCCCAAGTATCCCAACAGAACCTAGCTTACTTTCCTCCTATTCAATTCATAGTCCAACCCAAGATACATGTATTGATGAATTTACTCAACAGGTTGTTAATCTGGACAATATACATTTTTATCTATTTAGTTTTGAGTACCTGGGGAAGGCCTTTATGGTTCTGGGGTTGCATGCAATATGTACAATGTCCTACACTAAAGGAACATCTGGACAACCTTACCATCTATGGGTAGTTTTACATTATGACTTTATGCATGAAATTCTCCACAACTGTTAAGAACTATAACAAGTATGATTCATCGTTTTGTGATGCTTTCATTGATATTCAGAATATCATGGAAAAAAGTTACTTCTGGTTGCATACGTTAGGGAATCACCTCTATTTTTATATACATGAGAGACACTTTGTAAAAGGAGACTCTTGAAGTATGTGTTCTGCCTTACAAAATCAACTGTTTTGTTGTAATCAACAGGTAATAAACACAGTGGGATCTTTTATACTCAAAATTAGCAGTATCAAACATGTGACCTCGAGTGTGAGTGTACCCAAACCATATTAAAATAGAATTGGGAAAGGCTTAACAAAATAAACAGAAATACAATAAAGCAAAGGTAATATTACATTTAAAAACTAATATGACGCCCACAGGGATACTTATGTATGGTTTCCCTGTTTCTATTTCAGCTTGATTCCACCTCTCTACACCACTCAATCAACTAGGTAACTGGATATATCAACTGTGGTTGAAAATTGTCTGTGAAAACCTACCTATTCCCTTCTCATTATTATTTCCAGATTTAATAGAGATGATAATTCTCCTCTTTTAGATAGGAAACTGATTCCAAAGGAAAGACACCAACTGCTGCTTAGTGAAATTTAACCCACATGTGCTGAGAAAGTGAGCATGGTCCTTAGAAATATGGAAATTGGGAACAAACACGTTGAGAAAATATCACACTGTCACACGTTAAGGCCCTCATGAGGATGATTATAATATCTGACACTTCCATAGTGCTTTTAGGTTTGCAAAGCACTTTATATCTATTATCTCACTTTCCCCCACCCCCAAAAAAGAACTTCATGGAGGGTAGTACAAGGATGGTTCCCATTTCACAGATGAAGAAATTGAGACTTAGAGATGTTTAAGTGATTTCCCCAAGGCTACATGTCTAGGAAGTAGCACAACTAGGACTCAGTGATAATCTTCCTTTGGAGCCATTAACATACCCAAAGGGGACTAAGGAAATTCTAGTTATCTGCTGATTATCCTATAGCTTCATTTTTAAGTCCCTCCCGCCCCCTGCTCCCCAGAATCAAGACAGGGTTTGATTAATACAGGAGGAGAGAATCCTCTAAGTTCCTTTTCAATTCTAGACAGGTGAACTAAGATTTGGTTTTGCCTCCAATCCATGTCTGTTACATGATTTGTATTTGTCAATTTTCTTTAAGTCTGAAACTACAAATATTGAAGACAATTAAGTTTTGAATAGAAGAGGAGCAAAGAATTATTTTGTAAACATTTTCCCAGGCAAATGAAGGAAAGTTTTTTGACTCTTTTAGCACATTAAACCAAGCCAACCACAGACAGGAGTCATCCAGGGTCCTTACACCAGGATCATGCAGTGTTGACATAGATACAGTGCCATTAGTTTGGGAGAACATGCTGTGAGTAATGTGCCCACAGTACTCTGTTACATTAATTCTACAGCTGTTGCTTTATCCCTTACTGTTTCTCAGGGCTTTGAGTGATTAGTAGCATGGCCAAGCAAAAATGCCACCCAATCCTAGTAATTTGCTATGAAGCTGGCCGTGCTCATAAAAATATCAACAAACAGCTCTCCACCACCTACCTGGTGAAAATCATTATTCATGCAGCCATGGTCTGTTGCAAGATCACACATGACTGCATCTCAGGGGGCAAAGCATGATACATAGACTGTAATAAATAGCTTCGAGAAAAGATGGAACACCCATTGCCTTTCCTAAAATATCCCTCAGCACAAAATGAAATATTTGGAAGCTATCTTTCTAGCCACTTTTGAGGGCTCTTGCACTTAAAAACACAGGATTTAGAACCAAAAGGTACCTTAAGGAAATCTCACTGTATGGATGAAGAAATGGTGCTGGAGAGTGAAATAATGATTGCTCTAGCTCACACAGGTAGCTGGTATTTGAACCATGCCTTTCAGGTCACACCAAGGAAGCTTAGTTCCATCTTGGTACAATCACAAAAAAGTGCTTGTCCAACTTATGACCAGGGATGAGATGCTTCCATTGTCTTAAAATTTTTTTAGCTTAAACTGATATCACTTTCATTTTTGAATATGTGCATGCATGTGTGTGTGCATGCATGCACATGCGTGTGCATGTGTATGTGTGTGTGTGTATATGTTTTCATTTAGCTATCCAGAAAAATGAAAGGATCAGAAGACCTGAATCAAATCCCAATTCTAAAGTTAAATAGGTATGCGAGTAAGATCAAATCATTTAACTAAACTTTATAAGCTTGTTTCCTCATCTATAAAATGGGGCTAATAATAACACTTGCACTTTCTACCTTCTAAATTCTGAGGAAAACACTTTTTCAACCTCAAAGTGTCTTAGACACGTGAGCCATCATTATTCTTGTCATTGCGTTACTTCACTTGGCACACATAACTTAAACACTTGGAAAGACTGACATGAAACTTAGATAGAATGGAATGGGAGGGAGTCCTGAAAGTCACTGCACATGTGAAATCAAGCAAAGCAACTTTTAATGTGATTCCTTTGAGGGCTCAGTAGTATCCAGACTCCATAGAGAAAAAAACAACACCCAAACAATCCTTCCTGATAAACGTGGGCTCTAATGAAAGCCCATGGCTTCAAATGTAGATCGACTGGATTTTTAGGACTATGGGAGGCAAGTGGCTATTAAAACAGCTAACAATGTCATGCTCTTTCATGTAGCAGCAGAAGAGGGCTTGGGGCCATCACAGTGCCCCTAATCTCATTTCTTTATCCCAGCCCCAGATTTTATTGCGCCCATTTTTCATTTTACCACTGGAAAGTTGTCAAAAGGCTAGTCACGTTGGAGGACTCTGGGGGCATGGGATAGGCAGGCTCATGCCGTGGGGAAGATTATCCTCCAAAAACAGAAGCCAAATGAGGTCCCTGGGGAGAGTTAGGCCTCTGAAGAGATGACCTGAAATGGCATTCACATTTTAACTGAGGAATCACTTAAGATATATTTTTGGCCTTTTCCCAGGGACAGGCTGTTAGTGAAACCACCCCTACATCATTAGGGAGTGCTTCCAACACACTAGCTGTTATCCTAGCCATGGGAGATGCTGAGTAAGCATCATAAAGCTATGGACTCCTAAAGTTGTGGTGTCTACTGGTCACTGCAAATTTGATGAAGTTCTGGTTGGATCATAAATTTACAACCAGTCCATTTAGATTTGGCTTTAAACACCCCCTCCTCCAGATATGAAAGAACAGTGGAATGAGTTTAAATTTGTAGGGCCAGAGAGCTAGAGCTAAAAGGGTCCTCAAATACTACTTAATTCAACTCTCTCATTTTACAGATAGGGACATTGAGGCCCATGGAAGGTTAGTTAAGTCACTTATCCAGGTCTCTCAAGTAATTAGCGCTAGCAGGGGTATCTGAACCCATGTCCTCTTACCAAAAATTTAGCACTTTCCATAGTACCACATGCCATTAAGAATTTACATGAGGAGGAAAAATCCATACTAACCTAGAAAAGCTAGGTAAGTGGCCCTGGTTCAGACTCTAGGGATTCCTTGCTTAGGTATGGTTGGCAGTGGGGACATATAGCTGCCTGAAACGGTTAAGTCATGTCCTAAGCTATGCAGGCAGTATGGAAATGAATCTTCCCATTTATTGAATCATGCTATGATCTATACTGTGTTAAGTGCTAAGGATACAAAGTAAAATAAAATAATAGAAACAACACCTGCTCTCAGGGAACTTACATTATACCAGAGGAGACAATGTGTGCATGTTTGTCCTTCATTGCCGAAGAAGACCATGCCATCAGAGAAACAATGATATGACTTGTACTTGACTTTGTTTTGTGTGAGGGAGGGCTGTGCAGGTCACCAGTCTCACTTCTCCTCCAGAGCCATCTGAATCCAGTGACCAGATATTCATCAGGATGACTGGAGATGACCCAGGATGAGGCAATTGGGGTTAAGTGACTTGCCCAAGGTCACACAGCTAGTGAGTGTCAAGTGTCTGAAGTGAGATTTGAACTCAGGTTCTCCTGACTCCTGCACTGGTGCTCTATCCACTGCATATTGTATGCAAACATTTGACATGAGTATTTTTGCAGAGGACATCTGAGGCCAAAGAATTAAGGAAGGTGTATTTTAAGAGTAGGGAGTCAAGGAGGAAAGAGAGAAAAAAGGAGAAAAAAAGAGAGAGAAGGAGAAAAAGGGAGAGAGAGAGAAAGAAAGAGAGAGAGGGAAAGAGAGAAGGAGGGATGGGGGGAGGGACAGAGGGAGAGAGAGAGAGAGAGAGAGAGAGAGAGAGAGAGAGAGAGAGAGAGAGAGAGAGAGAGAGAGAGAGAGAAAGAGAGAGAGAGAGAGAGAGAGAGAGAGAGGAGAGGAGAGGAGATGAATGTGTATCCAGAGATGAGTGAGGTGTGAAGCATGGTTTGGTTGGAAAGAATGAATTGATGTATGGATGTGTGGTTAAAGGCTAGAGAGAAAATGTGTCAGTATAGTGTATGTATGTGTAGGTGTAGGGGTGTGTGTGTGTATGTGTGTGTGAAAACCATAGTATTTCTGGAATTAAAAAACTAGAAGTTTGAGTGCTGGAACCCAGAAATTTGGGTTGAACTCATGGAAGATCATAACTTTAACAAAGAATTGTGTGAATGTGGTCAGAATGAATGGTCACTGGGGTAAGTAGAGGCTGGTGTGCATCACAAGCAGTTAAAGATTGTTTAGGGTTCTCCCTATAGGGCTGACCCCAAGGTTATTCTAAGACCAAAGGACATAATATTTGTAAAGTACTCCACATAAATAGCAGCAATTAGAATTACTCTTTTTTTAGGTACTTAATGTACAGCCTGTTTAAATAATTTCTTTTTCTTTTAAATTTATTTATTTTTAGTTTTCAACATTCACTTCCACAAGATTTTGAGTTCCAAATTTTCTCCCCATCTCTCCCCTCCACGTACCTCAAGACAGCATGTATTCTGATTACCAATTCCCCCAATCTGCTCTCCCTTCTATCACACCCCTCCCTTCTCTTATCCTCATCCATTGCCTGTATATCTTATTTCCCAATTGCATGAAAAAACAATTTTTAACACTTGTTTTTAAAACTTAGAGTTCCAATTTCTCTCCCTTCCTCTCTTCCCACCCATCCCCATGGAGAAGGCAAACAATTTGATATAGGTTATACACATGTAGTTATACAAAAGACTTCCATAGCAGTCATGTTGTGAAAGATTAATTATATTTCCCTCCATCCTATCCTGCTCTCCATTATTTCTATTCTCTCATTTGACCCTATCTCTCTTCAAAAGTGTTTACTTCTAATTACCCTCTCCTTTCATTTGTCCTCTCTTTTATCATCTCGCCAATCCCCCACTTATACCCTTCCCTCCTACATTCCTGTAGTGTAAGATAAATTTTCATACCAAATTGAGTGTTCATGTTATTCCCTCCTGAAGCCAAATGCAATGAGAATAAGATTCACTCTTTCCCTCTTACCCCCTCTCTTCTCCTCCATTGAAAAAGCTTTCCCTTGCATCTTTTATGTGAGAGATAATTTATCCCATTCTAGTTCTTCCTTTCTCCTTCTCCCAATATATTCCTCTCTCACCCTTTAATTTTTTTTAGATATCATCCCTTCCCATTCAACTCACCTTGTGCCCTCTGTCTATATGTATATAATCTCTCCAACTACTCTAATACTGAGAAAAGTCTCGAGTTACAAATATTATCTTTCCATGTAGGAATGTAAATAGTTCAATTTTAGTAAGTCCCTTAAGATTTCTCTTTCCTATTTACTTTTTCATGCTTCTTTTGATTCTTATGTTTGAAAGTCAAATTTTCTATTTAGTTCTGGTCTTTTCATCAAGAATGTTTGAAAGTTCTCTATTTCATTGAATGACTCCCCCTTCCTTAAAGTATTATACTCAGTTTTGCTGGGTAGGTGATTCTTGATTTTAATCCTAGCTTCTTTGACTGCTGGAATATCATATTCCAAACCCTGTGATCCCTTAATGTAGAAGCTGCTAGATATTGTGTTATCTTGAATGTGTTTCCACAATACTCAAATTGCTTCTTTCTGGCTGCTTGCAATATTTTCTCCTTGACCTGGGAGCTCTGGAATTTGGCTACAATATTACTAGGAGTTTTCCTTTTGAGATCTCTTTCAGGAGGGGAAGAGCAAATTCTTTCAATATCTATTTCACCCTCTCGTTCAAAAATATCAGGGCAGCTTTCCTTGATAATTTCTTGAAAGATGATATCTAAGCTCTTTTTTTGATCATGGCTTTCAGGTAGTCCAATAATTTTTAAATTGTCTCTCCTGGATCTATTTTCCAGGTCAGTTATTTTTCCAAAGAAATATTTCACATTGTCTGCTATTTTTTCATTCCTTTAGTTTTGTTTTTTAATTTCTTGATTTTTTCATAAAGTTATTAGCTTCTATCTGCTCTGTTCTAAACTTGAAGGAATTATTTTCTTCAGTGAGCTTTTAGACCTCCTTTTCCATCTGGCCAATTCTGTTTTTTAGGGCATTCTTCTCCTCATTGCCTTTTTGGATCTCTTTTGCCATCTGGGTTAGTCTATTTTTAAAGTGTTATTTTCTTCAGCATTTTTTTTGGGTCTCCTTTAGCAAGCAATTGACTTGTTTTTTATGATTTTCTTGCATCACTCTCATGTCTCTTCCCAATTTTTGCTCGACTTCTCTTACTTGATTTTCAAAATCCTTTTTGAGCTCTTCCATGGCCTGAGACCAATCCTTATTTTTCTTGGAGGTTTTGGATGGATGAGCTTTGACTTTGTTGTCTTTTTCTGTTTGTATATTTTGGTCTTCCTTGTCACCACAGTAAGGTTCTATAGTTTGATTCTTTTCCTGGTTTTTGCTTATTTCTCCAGTCATTTACTTGACTTTTGAGCTCTTTGTCAGGGAAGTTCTCTGCTTCAAGTGGGGGTGAGGAGATGCCCTGTCATTTGCTCTATCCCCCCACAATTTGTAGGTTTAGAGCTCCAGAAACAGCCACCTCTGCCCCTACTGCTCCCATAGGCTCCTCCACCCCCTCGGCTGTCCTGGGACTGGGGACAGGCCAGTCTACTCTCTCACACATGTCCCACAGGCTTTTTCCACTGACCTTCCAATTTGTCCTTGGGGTTTTTGGGTCTTAAAGTCTGGAAACCACCACAGGTGCCAGAAATTTAGTCTCTTCCTCCCAGGCCTACTCAGGTCCCATCTGTGCTTGTGTGGCCTATGCTGGACTGTGCTCTGCCCCCAGTGCTTCATGATAGCTGCTTCCCTTTGACCTTCCAGGCTGTCTTGGGCTGGAGATTTGCTTCACTCCATCATTCTGTGGGTTCCGCAGCTCCAGAATTTGTTTAGAATCATTTTTTACAGATATTTGCTGGGTTTGGGGGGAGAGCTCTAGCAAGTCAGTGCTTTTACTCTGTCATCTTGGCTCTGCCTCCAGAATTATTCTTAATAATAGTAGAAAGGTAACATGGTAGAGTGGGTAGAGAGGTAGCCTCAGAATCCAGAAGACCCAGCACAAAGCCTAGCACATAGTTGTCTAATAAATATTTACTTGACTGCCTCTGACATATATTGGCTGTGTGATCAAGTCTTAATTCTGACATTTCTTAGCTATGAGACCTTGGGTAAGTACTCTCAGTATCCCGTGTCACCTTTCTAAGATGGCAGGTTGTTGAACAGTTGTTGATTTGAATTGGTAGAAGTTGTTTCCTCACAAAGAGTTTTTCATAACAACACAGTCAGAGGGCTCCCTGCTCCCCAATCCTCTCAAAACAAAATAAAACCTCAAATCGTGACGTTTATAGCAACCGTGTTAATAAAACAAAGTATACAGAAACAAGTGATTGAGAGGCTGGGTTGTATAATGGAAAGAGATTGGGATTTGGAATAAAAGGAACTGGGTTTTGATATTGACTGACTGGTACTTACATAGATGTGTGACCAGTTGAACTAGATCAGGATTTCTTAACCTTAGGTACATTAACTTGTTTTTAATATAGTCTGATCATCTTATTTCCATATATTTGGTTTCCTTTGTAATTCTTTATATTTTGTTTTATGCATTGAAAAACGTTACTTTGAGAAGGGGGTCCATAGACTTGCCCAGCCATTGTCAAAAGGGGTCATGACCCTAAAAGAGGTAAAGAACCTCTGGACTAAATCTCTAAGATCTCTCCTTTCCAGCTCTGGATTCTTAAAACACTTATCAAACATTACTGTTGCTACCATTTTCCTTATTATTATCCTCAGACAAACGAAATAACTATGACTCAATTTCCTGGAAGAAACAAGAACATTCTGCACACCCCCTAAAATCAACAGGAGGAAAATAGCCAGATTTAACCTTTCTTTCTAATTCTCTTTCCAGATAGGTTTTTTTGGTACCCTTTCAGATGTCTTTGAATGCCTTTCTGGGACTGGCTCTTTCAATTACCATTCAAATGGTTTTCAACCCTTCAGAAGATTAGTGTCTCCTCTGAATTCCCTCTAGTATTGGCGATATTTTAAATTTAATTCGTCTGTCATGTTCCTCATATATGGCTACTCCTTCAGCTTTGCTGTTTCCCAAACTACTGTCCTTTTTCCAACATTGCTGCACTGCTGTCTTCTGACCTGCCTAGACATACTTGGTGCTACGATGCCCAGCACAACACCTTGGCTCAGTAATTTGCTATAATTTTTACTTCTTGCAAATTTCTGATGATGGCTGACTATTCTCTCTTTATCTATCCACTGACCTGCCAATCTGTTGGACATGACTCCCAGATTCTTGACTGACTGAAAAATGCTTAGCAACTGAATAAACACAAGACAGGTGGAACTGCTGGATCTTCAACATCTGTCAGTTTCCTTACTTTTTCCAGTTTATTTTTCTAAAAAAAATTCTCTAACATTCTCAGGGAGTTGAAGATTACTTTCTCTTTTAGTCCTCCACAGCTGGGACCTAAATCTCCTGGGCTCTTTCACATAATTACTTTCCTCCCACTTTAATTACTGCAGGCAAGTTCTGCAGCAAGAGTTCCTCAGATAGAACTCAACATCTGTTACTCAATGAAACATATTTTCAATCAAAGAGGAGCTATCAGTCAAGTCCTGCCTGGTTGAAGCTTCTGAGTTCCTGGGTCTTCATTCTGCTTGGGGCCAACATGTCATAATCAATGGTAGGGGCAGGGAAGGAACAGGGGAAGGACAGATAAAATCAAAGTTGAAGACTGAACACCCATCGAGACAATTTTCTAACTCCTGAGCTTTTTTCCTCTTCTGTAAAATGGGCATAATCATACTTAGACTATCTGCTTCATAGGGTGTTAAAGAAAGAACTATTGAAATGTGAGTGTGTGTTACTATTCCTCCAGCTCATCTCCCCTTGATACATGACTCTACCACACAGTTCTTTTTTACTTATTTTTTAAGAATACAACAATACCTGAATCACACATTTTAAAGATTCATGGGTTGACAGACCATACATTACAGTCCAACTAAGGAAAAAAGGATAAACAAGAAACCACAATTCAGACACAGGAGACTTAAAAAACTCAAAGAGTATGCTGACAAAAGCATAATGCTTGTGGTACATTTCTGAATAAAGTATTGCACAACAACTTTTCCCCTCATAATAATGCTGAAGAATCCAAAATAATAACAATAATAATGATGATGAAGAAATTACTTCAAATCCTCATTTCAATACTTTCCAATTTTTTTTCTGTCCCTTGAGGAATTTCGACAACAGTGAGTCACTTTCTTTCCCTAAATATTCCAGATGTAAGCATGCTTTGCATAAGTAAACCAGCCTGGTAATTTTTAAATTCCCAAGATATACATCTACACAAAAAAATTTAAAAAAATATTAAAAGAAGATAGGTGGCCCTGTCACACGCAGTCTCATGACATAAAAGGAGAAAAGAGTAAGAGCCAGAGATAAGAGATAGAGGATGCCCTATTCCTGTCAGTGACCACCATTCACTTATACCTAATGAAGTTAACTTTTTAAAAATATGTGTTATACCTACAAATTATACTCCCACAAAGTCTGTATATAAGTGACAAGTAAAAAGTAAAGTAACTAAAGTTTTTTTATTCTTTCTCTTCTTTAGGTTTATGAGTTCTTCATTGTTACCAAGAAGTGATATGGTTTGTAGTGGTATGAGCTTTACTTTTGATATCCTGGCTCTTTTCTGCTCATTTGGTTTGATTAAACCAGTTTTTGATCACTACTGGTGCAAATATACATACTGTCAGAGGTTGAGTGGAAGTTTTTGCCACTGAGGAGATGATAGCAAAACAGGAGAGGAGGATGAGGATGAGGAAGAGGGAGGAAGGAGAAGTGGTCACCACATATTTCTAATGGCTTTATCCAATTATAAAACCTATCTGGAAGGACCCAGCAGAGTGAAAAGAGTCCTGGACCTGGAGTCGGGAGCCCTGGGCCACAAAATCCCACTTCAGGCTAGAACATAGCCTGCACACCTAAAATGAACAGGATAAAAAAAATGCTGGATTTATCTTTTCTTTCTAATTTACTTTCCATATAGATTTTTTCCTATACTGTCTCAAATGTCTTTGAAAGCCTCTTAGGATTGGCAGGGAAGGCATTCATATGACCATGGGCATGCCATTTCATCTTTGAGATCCTTGCTTTCTCCATATTTAAAATGAAAATAATAATTTATATTACCATATAATATACATGAAATTCTTCTTACATATTAAATTGCCATAGGTGTCAGTTTGATTATCATCACAAGGTTGTAAGGAAAGTGAGTTTGAAAGTACTTGTATATACTGCATGTCTTGTAGACTGCATATATTCTTAGATGTTTCCCCAACATATCGATCAGTTGTGTTGATTTTTCCTCTTTTTCATCTTAAAAATGTTATATGGGACGATTCATTGATGGGGTAGGGGCTCAAGAGGGACACTAGGGGAAACTAAGATGATTTTTAGAGCCTCTTGGCTTAGCAATAATAGAATATCATTTTCTTTTTAAAAAATATTTTATTTTCAATTCAGGGAACTATAACATAGTACAATAAAAAAGATGATTCCACATGAAACTGCAAAAGTACCATATATCACTTGCAATTCCCTCCAAATATACGTCATTATGTATATTTCTTTTTTTCTTTTTTCTTCCTCCTCCCCCATAGATGGCTACTGTTAGTCACAAAAATGTATATATATATATATAATATATAATATATATATTAAAATTATTCCATACATACTTCTACTTATCAGTTCTTTCTCTGGATACAAATAGCATCTCTCTTCATATGGTCCTTTTAATTTGTGTATTTATAACAGTCAAAATGACTTAGTTTCTCAAAATAATTCCTAAAACAACATTGCTGTTACTATATACAATGTTCCCTTCGTTCTGCTCACTTCATTTTTCATCGTTTTGTGCAAGTCTTTTTATGCCTTTCTAAGATCAATAAGCTCTTCATTTCTTATAGCACAGTAGTATTCCATTACAACTATATGCTACTTCAGTCATTTCCCAATTGATGGGAATCTCTTTAATTTCCAGATTTTTGCCATCACAAAGAGAGCTGCTATAGACATCCTATTCACATTCAAAGTTATAATTACTATGTGTGAATTTCCCTCCATCTTATTTTTACTTATTATTTTCTTTCTTAGTCTCTTTTTTTCACCCTATCCTTATTACTTTAATCTTCTTATCCCACCCCCAGTTCACCAATCCTGCAAGAGTCCCTTCATTCCTTCTCCCATTTCCAATCTCAATCTACACACCCCTTTCCTCCTCTCCCCCAACCCTCCTAAATCCACATATCTTCCTAAAAGTCCCTCCCCACCCTGTCCTACAGTTTTCTCACATCTCTAGGATGTGTGGAATATTTCTACACCCTTCCAGATGTACACGTTGTTTTCTCTTTAATCCAGATGCGAGTAAGGTTGCAACATTAACAGCCCTCCAACCCAACCTGCTTCCTCTGTATGAATTCTTCCTTTCACATCCTGCTTTAATAATATAATTGCTCCTTTTTACCTTTTTTACCCAATTGTTGGACTACCTGCAAGTTATGATTAAAGAAAAAGAGTCTGGATACAGTAATACAAAAAATTATTAAAGAAAATTACCTTGAAGTTCTAGAATAAGAGGGCAAAGCAGAAATAGAAAAAATCTACTCCACCTGAAAGAGATCCCATATAGGGAATGTCATAGTCAAGTTTCAAAACTTCCAGGTTAAAGAGAAAATGTTATAAGCAATAAGAAAAAAAAAATGAATTTAAATACTGTGCAAATGCAGTCAGGATTTCATAAGACCTAGCAGTTTCTACTCTAAAAGACCATAGGTCTTGGAAAGAGAGGAAGTTGTGTCCAAAAATAGCATATCCAGAAAAGTTGAACATAGTCCTGAATGAAAAAAAAATGAACATTTGATGAACTGAAAGACTTTCTGGTATTTGTAACAAAAAGACCAGAACTCATTGGAAAATCAGATATAAAAGATCCAGAAGAAATGTAAGGAAAACAATAAAGCCTAATTATAAGGCACTCATTAAGGTGAAACTGTTTAATTATTTTATATATATATATATGTATATATATGCAAATCTTAACAATATCCTTAAAACTGTCATCATTACTAAAGTAGTTTGAAAGAAAGGTTGGGACTGAGTTGTGTATGATGGGGTAATTCTAAGAAACTAAAGTGACATTAAAAAAAATAAAAACTTATTTACAAAAAAGAAAGTATTTATAAACATAAAATTGCTATAGACATGTAGAGCTATAATTATTGAGCTCTTTCTTTTTTAAAGTTAATTTATTTATTTTTAGTTTTCAACATTCACTTCCATATGTTTTAAATTTTCTCTCCCTCCTTCCCTTCCTTTCCTCTTCCCCAAGACAGCATGAAATCTGATACAGGCTCTACATATATGTTCCTATTAAACATATCTTCACATTAGTCATGTTGTATAGAAGAATTACAACAAATAGGAGGAACCACGAGAAAGAAAAAACAAACAATAAGAAAATAGTCTGCTTCATTAAGCTTTTACTTGCACTGCTACTTACATCTAGGACCTAAGAGTAGGTATAGGACACAAGTGAAATCAGGTCCTTGTAACAAAAAGTGATGTTTGAGAATTTTAAGGAAAAGAGAGAGATCAGGTTTGGCTCTTGTTTTTTTTTTCTTCTTTTCTATAAATGATAAACAGAGCTCAGCTCTTGCTTTGGGATAAGGCTAGTATGGGAAGGTGGTGTCAGAGAGTGGAAAGTCTTGATTGCCAGGTCAAAGAACCCAAACCATACACATGAAGTACTACTAAAGAGTTTTTTCATAAGAGGAGAGATATAATCAGATTTATATATAAGAAAGATTATTCTGATAGCACTAGGAAGGACAAATTGGAAAGGGGGCTAAGAGGAGGCAGGAAGATTTGTTCAGAAGCTATTTTAAGGTCCAAATAGGTAGTAATGAATGTTAGTACTTGGGTAGTAACAGGATGAATAGTAAGGAAAACTCACATTCAAGGATCAGATGCTGTGGAGGTAAGAATCGATGGGATCTAGTTGACAATTGGACATGGGAGGTAAAGGAGAAGGAAGAGGCAAGAGAACCTTGTTTTAATTCAAGTAAATTTCCCCTTTTGGACAAAATTTTTCCCCTCTGGTACATGTCCATAAAAATTCAATTTTCTAGTTCACAGGGATTTTTGGAGAGTTACTGGCAAGGGTGAGTATAAAAGGATCATTTCTCTTATTTCCCTTGAAAAACAAAATCTGTTATCTATGGGAATTACAGGGTTATGAAAAACTACTTTACTTGGGTAGAGCTGAGCAATATTACAATTCTGGAAACAGGAATAGTTATTCCCAACAGTTTAGGGGTATGAGGCAGAATAGAGAAGTTGCAACAAATTGCATTGGGAAGTGGAAAAGAAATTGTCAAATTATTCACAATGTTTTCTTTATGTTGTAAATAAGATTTCCTATTACTAAGAGAAATAGCCTTGAAGATTGCTCCTTTGGGGAGAACAAAAGAGTCTTTGCCCCAAAAGAACAAATTTCCCTGGAATTTTACGTATGAATATTGATGATGGGAGAGAAGACCTCTAGGGTTCTAATAAAAGGTCTCGTCTCCAGCATTTACATTCATATAATTATGTCACTTGCAATTACAAAAATCCTAAATGACAAATATATCCTTATCTATTTCATAAAAAGGAATATAGACCTACTAACCAGATGTTATGAATATGTACTGTGTTAATCACAATATTATCGACACCAAATTTCAGGAGTGATGGTTATGGTATGAGTAGAAAAATAGGACAGAGGAAAGAGATGGCATAGAGGGAAAAATTGATAAGACTTGACAATTAATGACCTACGTGTGCTGAAAATGAAGACTTGAGAATAATCCCTAGGTTTCAAAAACCACCAGTGGTACAAAAACCACATGAACAAAACAGAATTCTTAAATAAGCTTCTAATATTCTTATTTAGAGAGCTCAGCCTAAGTTTCACATTTTCTTAGGGCCCTTGTGATTTTTTTTTTGCCCCTTTCAAATTCTACTTTGTAGTAATGAAATGATGTTGTGCTAGATAGTGCTGAACCTGGAGTCAGAAAGGCTGGGGTTCAAATCTACCTGACATTAAAAATTTAATAGCTCTATGAACCTGGGCAAGTAATTTAACCCTTCTGAGGCTCCATTTCCTCATCTATAAACTGAGGATAATAACAGCACTTGAGTCACATGGTCATTGTTGGGATCAAATGAGATAAATTTTGTGCTTCACAAACCCTAGAAATACCTGCTATTATCATTTATACTTATTTGTATGTGTATTATACTATTCTCATCCCTTACTAGACTAAAAGGTTCTGTTTTAAAGTAAAATTGCAAAATAATTTATTCCAAACATATGAATATGCATTACATTTTAAAATGTAATCATCTCCTAACATGTTTACTCCAAAGATTGACTTATTTTGTGCTACTATTAGTGAAGAAAAAAAGGTTTGAGATTCATCTTCACTCTAACTCCTCCTTTAAAATGTTTTATTGATGTATTTTTTCCTGTGATTTCCTCCTGATCATCTTCCTCCACACCTTCGCCAACAAATAGTAGTCTAATAAAGCACATTCAAATATTGGCCATCTCTGAAAACGCAAGCCTCATTCTGCACCTAGGGTCTATCACCTACCTACCAAGAGTCGAGAGGCATCCTTCACTATCAGACCTGTGAAATCATGATGGCCATTGCATGGATAAGAGTCCTTAGGTCTTTTACTGTGGTCCCTGCTCAAGCTGTTTTCCAGGTTTTGTGTGTTTTGCTTGGCATTCATTTACACAAGTCTTCTCACATTTCTATCAACCCACTTTACTTCTAGTTCTTTACTCAGATACTCAAAGGCATCTGTGATCTCATTGACTTGGATGTTCTTTCCAATGAAGAAGACTGCAAGTCATCTATGCCTGCCCCTCCTGAGTGACTCCTGTCCAAATCCTTCCAAAGGTTGACTGGTTTGCTGATACTATAGTTAGTGCTGAAGCAGATACACACATGTAAGTATGTATATGGAATATTTTCTTCTGTCTTTGACCCCTTTTGGACATATGCTAGTAATGTATTGTTGGGTCTAGGGTTATGTATGGCTTAGTAACCTTTCTAATAAAATTGCTAATTGTTTTTCAGAATATCTGGACCAATTTACAGTTCCACTAATAGTGCATTAGGGTAATAACAAGCATTCTTCATCTCCTTGTGGGTTTTTTTCTATGTGGAATGTTAGGCTAGTTATAGCTCTTAATCAGGAGGCCCTGAAATGTTTGGGGCTTCATGAAATGATATCATTTGCAAGTGGAAGTGGTAAATGCTTTTGGGAAGCATTCATGTCCCTGTTTTGTGCCTTGTCTGGTTTTTATGATCAGAATAGCAAAAACATTTATCTCTGTTGCCATTTCATTATGAGAATTCTCTATAATTTTAATGTACTTTTTTGGAAGGCACCTTATTGAAAGACAGAATTTAAGAGGTAGTTGTGCTCCATTGAATCAAAAGGGTTTTTATACTCAACATGTAAAAAGTAAAATGGAATCTTGGATTTTCTAAATTTTTCAATATGTGATAGAAAAGATATTACATTGTAGAATACCCCATGTGGAAGTCTACCTGCCACTAATACATCAAGGCTGACTACAATGGGCATAACTACTCTCATAAAAACTTTGTATAGATGAAAAGCAGGCATATCATTAGATAGTATTGGTAGATTTAAAAATAGATTCATAAGGTCTGAGACTTTCTCCATGCCTTTGGTGTCTTCTCTTTTTTCAGACATCCTGAGAATAAATTCCGAACAACCTTCACGTGTTTTCTCCTGAGCAGATTCTCCTCTATGTATACTTGGTCTGATAATATTTTTCCTGTCTTTATTTCTTTGGTACCACTTTCTTCTCCTTTATATACTGGTCTGTAACTATGATGTGAGAATCTGTGTTGTTGCTCCATTTTCCCTGATGTAGAAAAGACATTGTTTAAAATAAAAATCTTTGCAGATCTTTTCTGTGTTTCTTTTTCTCCTGGTCCTTCCAGTTTTGTCAATAAATATTATTGGTATGATTTTGCTTTGATGGATCTCTCCCTATGATTTCTTTAAGTTAGTTTAACTTTCCACTGTTTCTCTGCTTCATGAGAAGATAATGCTCATAATCTTTTGCCGTTTTTCTCTAAGATTTTATAATTAGGCTTTATTCTCTCCTGATATTGCCCTTTGTTGTCATATGCGTCTCCTGGGCAACCAACTCAAATGTTCACTGAATAAAATTTTTTAGGTTCTTTTGGTCTCTTTGACATAGTAATTGACATACATTAAATATTTTTGTAAAATTATTATAATTAGTGTTCATGTATTTTTCTGTTGAGATTCCATTCTAAATGATCAATAACTTAAAAAACAAGTGAGTTTAAAGTTAAAAATAATGCATACCTTATCTTTTTTTCCCTTTTCTTTTACTTTTGTACCAACCTTTCCTCAAACAAGTTTAAAGTCTGAGCAAATATAATAGCTGATTCATGAATGTTTCCTTTGTGTTAGGTTGTTTTCCAGTCTTGTCTGACATTCTGTGACCCCATTTGGAGTTTTATTAGCAAAAATACTGGAGTGATTTGCCATTTCTTTCCCCAGCTTATATGACAGATGAGGAACCTGAGGCAAATAGGGTTAAGTGACTTGCCCGAGGTCAATAAACTAATAAGTGTCTGAGGTCAGATTTGAACTCAAGAAGATGAATCTTCTTGACTCCAGATGCAGACCTCTATTCACTGCACTACCCAGCTGCCCCATGTTTTCTATATTAGTTAAAAAACTAGTCCTTTACTGACTTAAAATATTATGAATTTCACTTTTTAGTGATCTTATTTGGTTCTTACCATGTGCAGTACTTTCTAGGGTATTTCTTTAAAAAAATACTGGAAGGTGGAGCCAAGTTGGCAGAGTAAGACAGTAACTCACCTGAACTCTTCCAAATTTACCTCCAAACAACTATAAAATAATGCCCCAAAGTGAATTCTGGAGTTGAAGAACTAACAAAAGGATGGAGTGAAACAATTTCCTAGCCCAAGACAACTAAGAAAGTCATCAGGAAAGGTCTATCTCACTCAGGTAAAAGGGAAGCACAGGCCAGTGTAGGTGGCACTGCAGTAAGTCAGCTGCAGTCTGTACACCAGCAAGCTAGCTGTGAGGCCTGAGCCCTGGCACAAGTCAGTAGTCAGGACACATGGCACTGATGCAGCAGGCCAGCTATGAGACCTTGGGCCCTAATGCAAAAACATGGGACAGTGCCCCATCCACTCCAGGAGGAGAGCCCAACTTGAAAAGTCATTAAATAGACTGGAAAAATGAGAAAAATAAAACAAAACAAACAAAAAAAACCTGACCATAGAAAGTTATTATGGTGACGGGGGTGATCAAAATATACACTCAGAAGAGGGCAACAAAATCAAAATGCCAACATGTGAAGCCTCAAAGAGAAATGTGAATTGCTTTCAGTATCACAAAGAACTCCTGGAAGAGCTCAGAAAGGATTTTTAAAAATCAAATATGGGAGGTAGAAAAAAATTGGTAAAAAGAAATGAGAGTGACACAAGAGAATCATGAAAAAAAGACTTAACAGTTTCATAAAGGAAACAAAAATGTACAAAAACTCACCAAAGAAAACAACTTCTTAAAAAGTAGAAGTGACCAAATGAAAAAGGAGTTACAAAAATTCACTGAAGAAAACAATTACTTAGAAGTTAGAACTGGGCAATTGGAAGATAATGATTCTGAGACATCAAGAAACAACTAAACAAAATCAAAAGAATGAAAAAGAGATGAAGATGTGAAATATTTTATTGAAAAAACAATAGACCTAGAAAATAGATCAAGGAGAGATCACTTAAGAATTTCTAGACTACTTGAAAGTCATGATAAAAAAAGAGCCTAGGCATCATATTTCAAGAAATTATCAAGTAAACTGCCCTGATATCCTATAACCACAGTAAAATAAAAATCAAAAGAATCCACCAATCACCACCTGAAAGAGATCCCAAAATGAATACTCCAAGGAACATTATAACCAAATTAAAGAACTCCAAGCTTAAGGAGAAAATGCTGCAGGCAGCAACAAGAAACAAATCAAATATTGTGGACCCACAGTCAGGATTACACAGGATTTAGCAGCTTCTATATCAAAGAACTGGATAGCTTAGAATATGACATTCTGGCGGACAAAGGAATCAGGATCAAGTCAATAATCACCTACCCAGTGAAACTGAGTATAATCATTCAGGGGAATAAATGGATAATCAATGAAATAGAGGACTTTCAAACATTCCTGATGAAAAGACCAGTGCTGAACAGAAAATCTGATTTTCAAAAACAAGATGGAAAAGAAAACGAACAGGTAAATAGGAAAGAGATATCTTAAGGGATTTAATAAAGTTAAACTCTTTACATCTCTACATGGGAAGATGATGCCTAACTTTATCACTATTAGGGTAGTGAAAAGGAATATACATAGAGGGTACAGGCATAAGTTGACTTTGATGGGTTGATATAAAAAATAAAGGGTGAGAAAGAAGACTTCATTAGGAGAAGGAAGAGAGAAGAGCAGAATGGGGTAAATTATCTCACACGAAGAGATCCAAAAGACCTATTACAGTAGAAGAAAAGATGTGAGTGGGTGGACTTTGCTTGAACTCAACTGTCATTGGAATTGGCTCAGAGAGGGAATAACATAAACGCTTAGTTGGACACAAAGAAGGGGGGAACTGATAGAAGAGAGGGTAAATTGTAGAAGGCAGTGGACAGAAGCAAAACAGAGGTGAGGAGGGACAGAGTTAAAGGACAGGTAAAGAGGGAGGGAGAGATGGAAGAAGAGAGAGAAAGAGAGAGAGAAAGAGAGGAAGAGAGAGAGAAACAGGGATAAAGTAGGATGGAAGGAAATACACAGTTAGTAATCATAACTGTGAATGTGAATAGGATGAACTCACTCATAAAATGTAAGCAGATAGCAGAAAGGAAATCTTACAATACGTTGTTTACAAGTAACACATTTGAAGCAGAGACAGCAACAGCAGCTTTTTCTGGAGTTCTAGTCCCACAGATTGTGGGAAGATCAAGCAGCCAAGAGTACACCCCCCATCCCCACTAGAAGCAGACAACTACCTTGATAAAGAGCTCAAAAGTCAAGTAAATGGTTGGGGAAAGGAGCAAAAACCAAAAAAAGAATCAGACTATAGAATCTTACTTTGGTGACAAGAAAGACCAAAATATGCAAACAGAAAAAGACAACAAAGTCAAAGCTTCTTCATCCAAAGACTCCAAGAAAAATATGAATTGGTCTCAGGACATGGAAGAGCTCAGAAAGGATTTTGAAAATAAAGTAAGAGAAGTAGAGCAAAAATTGGGAAGAGACATGGGAATGATGCAAGAAAATCATGAAAAATGAATGAACTGCTTGCTAAAGAGGACCCAAAAAATTACTGAAGAAAATAACACCTTAAAAGTAGACTAACCCAAATGGCAAAAGAGGTCCAAAAAACCAATGGGGAGAAGAATGCCTTGAAAAGCAGAATTGGATAGATGGAAAAGGAGTTCCAAAAGCTTACTGAAGAAAATAATTCCTTAAGGATTAGAAAGGAGCAGATGAAAGCTAATGACTTTATGAAAAATCAAGAAATTATAAAACAAAACCAAAGGAATGAAAAAATAGCAAACAATGTGAAATGTCTCTTTGGAAAAACAACTGATCTGGAAAATAGATTCAGGAGAGATAATTTAAAAATTATAGGACTACCTGAAAAGTCATGATCAAAAAAAGAGGCTAGATATCATCTTTCAAGAAATTATCAAGGAAAACTGCCCTTATAGTGTTGAAGCAGAGGGTAAAATAGATATTGAAAGAATCCAATGGTTGCCTGCTAAAAGAGATCCCAAAAGGAATACTCCTAGGAATATTGTAGTCAAATTCCAGAGTTCCTAGGTCAAGGAGAAAATATTGCAAACAGTCAGAAAAAGTAATTCAAGTATTGTGGAAACATAATCTGGATAACACAAGATCTAGCAAGCTTCTACATGAAGAGATTCCAAGGCTTGGAATATGATATTCAAGAGGTCAAATGAGCTAGGATTAAAACCAAGAATCATCTACTCAGCAAAACTGAGGATAATGCTTCAGGGAAAAAATGATCATTCAATGAAATAGAGGACTTTCAAGTATTCTTGATGAAAAGATCAGAGTTGAATAAAAAATTTGACTTTTAAACACAAGAATCAAGAAAAGCATGAAAAGGTAAACAGGAAATAAAATTCATAAGGGACTTATTAAAGTTGAACCATTTACTTTCCTACATGGAAAAATAATATTTGTAAGTCTTGAGACTTTTCTCAGTATTAGGGTAGTTGGAGAGATTATACACATATAGACAGAAGGCACAGGGTGCATTGAATAGGAAGTGATGATATCTAAAAAAATAAAATTAAAGGGTGAGAGAGGAATATATTGGGAGGAGGAAAAGAGAACTAGAATGGGGCAAATTATCTCTCACATAAAAGAGGCAAGAAAAAGCTTTTTTAATGGAGGGGAAGAGGGGGAGGTGAGAGGGAAAGAGTGAATCTTATGTTCATCACATTTGGCTTAAGGAGGGAATAACATACATACTCATTTGATGAAAATCTATCTTACACTACAGGAAAGTAGGGGGGAAGAGGATAAGCAGGAGGTGGAGGATGATAGCAGGGAGGGCAAATGGGAGAAAGGGGTAATTAGAAGTAAACACTTGAGGAGGGACAAGGTCAAAAGAGAGAATAGAATAAATGGGGGCCGGAATGGAGGGAAATACAGTTAGTATTTCACAACATGACTCCTTTGGAAGTGTTTTGCATGACTACACATGTATAACCTATATCAAATTGCTTGCCTTCTCAATGGGGATGGGTGGGGAGGGAAAAAGGGAGAGAAATTGGAACTCAAAGTTTTAAAAACGAATGTTAGAAAATGTTTTACATGCAACTGGGAAATAAAATATACAGGCAACGGGGTATAAAAATTTGTTTGCCCTACAAGAAAATAGTGGAGATGGGGATAAGAGAAGGGAGAGGTGTGACATTTGGAGGGTAGATTGAAGAAAGAAGTAATTAGAGTGCATGCTGTCTTGGGGTGGGTGAAGATGAGAGATGGAGAGAAAATTTGGACCTCAAAATCTTGTGGAAGTGAATGTTGAAAGCTAAAAATAAATAAAATTTTAAAATGGCAAGACTTACACAAAAGAATGAAAAGTAAAATGGACAGAACCAAGAAAACATTGTATACAGTTACATCAATATTGTTTTACAAATGATATTGAATGACTAAGTCATTTTGACTATTATAAATATCTAAATTAACTATAAAGGACATGTGAAGAAAGATACTGTCTGTATTCAGAGAAATAACTAATAAATAGAAGTTTGTATAGAATAATTTTACACAGACACACACAAACACACACACACCTACCTATTTGTGTCTAATGGTAGCCTTCTCTAGAGTGGGGAGATGGGAAAAAAGAAAAAAAATGAAATTTACATAATAACTTTTTATACATTTAAAAAAATAAAAAGTACACAATAGATTTGCAATTTCATTTGCCATCATATTTTTTATTATACTACACTATGGAAATGCTTGTTTTATTCCATAAATTAAAATAAATGTGAAAAAATAGGTAATGAGGTAACAAAACAATTCCTCTTTGAAGATGATATGAATGCATACTTAAGGATTCCAACAGAAAGAAGCAACTAAAAAACTTGTTGAAATAATTAACATCTTTAGTAAAATTGCAGGATATAAAATAGACTCACATAAATCATCAGCATTTCTATATATTACCAGCAAAGTCTAGCAACAAAAGATTGAAAGAGAAACTCTATTTAAAATAAATGGAGACAATATAAAATACTAGGGAGTCTACCTGCCATGACAAAGCCAGGAATTTATGAACACAATTACAAAAAACTTTCCACATGAGTAAAGTCAGATCTAAACAATTGGAAAAGCATCAGTTTTTCATGGTTAGGCTGTTCTACCTAAATTAATTTAGTCATTCAGTGCCATACCAATCAAACTACCAAAAATACTTTATATAGCTGGAAAAACTAATAAGAAATTTCATCTGAAAGAAGAAAAAGTCAAGAATATCAAGGGAATAAAAAATAATTTATTCATTTTGAGTTTTTACTATTCACTTCCATAAGATTTTGAATTCCAAATTTTCTTCACACCCCTTTCCTCCCCCCACCCCAAGATGGTGTGCAGTTTGATACAGGCTTTACCGATACATTCATATTAAACATATTTTCACATTGGTCATGTTATAAAGAAGACTTAGAACCAATGAGAGAAACCATAAGAAAGAAGAAACAAAGAGAGACAGAGAGAAAAAGAGGGAGAAAGTGAGAGAGAATGAGAATGAAGGAAGGTGACCTACCTGTACCAGATCACAAATTGTATTATAAAGTGATAATCATTAAACTGACTTAAAAATATAGTGGTGGATCAGTAGAACAGATAAGGTAAACAAAACACAGTAGCAAATGACCATAGTAATACAGTGTTTGATAAGCTGCAAGACCCCAATTTTTGGGACAAGAACTCACTATTTGGTAATAATTGCTGAGAAATCTGGATAAGAGTGTGACAGAAACTAGGGAAAGGCCAACATCTTATACTGTATAGCAAGATAAGGTCAAAATGAGTAAATATTTTATTTCTTTTTTAACACAAGAGAAAATGGTCTACTTCATTCTGCAATCCAAGTCCATAGTTCTTTCTCTGGATGTGGAAGGAATTTTGCTTCAAGAGTCCATTGGGAAATTTTTAGGTCCTTGTATTGCTGTGAAGGACTAAGTCTACCTGAAAAATTCCTCACACACTGTGGTTGTTGCTGTGTACAAAGTTCTTCTGCTTCTGCTCCTTTCACTACATACAGTTCATAGAAGTCCTTCCAGGCCTATCTGAAGTCTTCCTGTTCATCATTTCTTATAGCACAATAGTATTCCATTTTATTCATACACTATCATTTGTTCAGCTATTCCCCAGTCGATGGGCATCCCCTCAATTTCCAGTTCTTGGCCACCACAATGAGAGCTGCTATAAATATTTTTGTACATGTGGAACCCTTTCCCATTTTAATGATCTCTTTGGGATACAGTCCTAGAAGTGATATTGCTGGGTCAAAGGGTATGGATGTTTTGGTAACCCTTTGGGCATAGTTCCAAATGGCTCTCCAGAATGGTTGGATCAGCTCAGAGCTCCATCAACAATGAATTAGTGTTCCAACTCTCCCACATCTCCAACATTTATCATATTCCTGTTTTGTCATGTTAGCCAATCTGATAAGTGTGATGTGGAATCTCAGAGTTACTTTGATTTGTATCTCTCTAATCAATTGGGATTTAGACTTTTTTTTAATATGACTATAGATAGCTTTAATTTCTTCCTCTAAAAACTGCCTGTTCATATCCCTTGACCATTTATCAACTGGAGAATGACTTGTATTCTTGTACATTTCACTCAGTTCTCTATATATTGTAAAAACGAGGCTTTTATCACAGATACTAGTTGCAAAAATTCTTTCCCAGTTATCTGCTTCTCTCCTAATCTTGGTTGCATTGGGTTTGTCTGTGCAAAAAATTTTCAATTTGTGTAATCAAAATTATCCAGTTTTGGACTTCATAATGTCCTCTCTCTCTTGTTGGGTCAAAAATTTCTCCATTTTCTATAAATCTGACAAGATTTATATATTCCTTGCTCCCCTAATTTGTTTACAGTATCAATCTTTATACCTAGATCATGTATCTATTTGGACTTTATTCTTGTGTACAGTGTCAGACATTGGTCTATGCCTATTTTCCACCACACTGCTATCCAGCTTTCTGAGAAATTTTTGTCAAACAGTGAGTTCTTATCCCAGAAACTTTTTATGCCTCTATTGAGATAATCATGTGGTTTCTGTTAGTTTTGTTGTTGATATGATCAATAATGCTATTAATTTTCCTAATATTAAACCAGAGCTGCATTCCTGGTATAAATCCTACCTGATAATAATGTATTATTCTCGTCATAAGTTGCTGTATTCTTTTTGCTAATATCTTATTTAAAATTTTTGCATCTATATTCATTAGAGAAATTGGTCTATAATTTTCTTTCTCTGTTTTGGCTCTTTGTGGTTTAGGTATCAGAATCATATTTGTATCATAAAAACGAATTTGGTAGGACTCCTTTTTTACCAATTTTCCCAAATAGTCTATACAGTATTGGAATTAACTGTTCTTTAAATGTTTGATGGATTTCACTTGTAAATCCATCTGGTCCTGGAGATTTTTTTCCTAGGGAGTTCATTGATGGCTTGTTCAATTTCTTTTTCTGAGATGGGATTGTTTAAGTATTCAACTTCCTGTTCTGTTAATCTGGGCAATTTATATTTTTTAAAATATTCATCCATCTCATTTACATTGTCAAATTTATGGCCATACAGTTGGGCAAAGTAATTTCTAATTATTGTTTTAATTTCCTCCTCTTTGGAGGGGAGTTGATCCTTTTCTTTTTGGATATTGGTAATTTAGTTTTCTTCTTCTTTTTTTAATCAAATTGACCAAAGGTTTATCAATTTTGTTGGTTTTTTCATAAAGCAACTCAGTTTTATTTAATAGTTCAATAGTTTTTTTAATTTCCATTTTATTAATTTCTCCTTTGGTTTTCAATATTTCTAATTTGGTATTTACTTGGGGATTTTCAATTTGTTCTTTTTTGAGCTTTTTATGCTGCATGCCAAATTCATTGATCTCCTCTTTCTCTATTTTATTCATGTAGGCATTTAATGATATATAAAACTTCCCCTAAGAACCGCTTTTGTAATATCGCATAAGTTTTGGAAGATTGTCTCATTTTCATTCTCTTTAATGAAGCTGTTGTTTGTTTCTATGATTTGTTGTTTAACAAAGTCATTCATTCTTTATGATTAGATTATTTAGTTCCCAATTAATTTTTGGTCTATTTTCCATGGTTTTTTATTACTTATAATTTTTATTGTATTATGGATGGATGCACTGACTATCTCTGCCTTTCTGCACTGGATTATGAAGTTTTTATGCCCCAGTACATGGTCAATTTTTGTATATGTGCCATGTACCACTGAGGAAAAGGTATATTCCTTTCTATCCCCATTTAGTTTTCTCCAGAGATCTATCATATCTACCATATCCAGAGACCCAGAGTTTTATTCATCTCCTTAACTTCTTTCTTGTTTATTCTGAGGTTAGATTTATCAAGTTCATAAAAGGAGAGGTTGAGGTCCTCCACTAGTATAGTTTTGCTGTCTGTTTCTTCCTGTAACTCCCTTAACTTCTCCTCTGAGAATCTGGATGCTATACCACTTGGAGCATATATGTTTAGTAATGAAATTGCTTTGTTATCTATGGTGCCTTTTAGCAGGATATAGTTTCCTTCCTTATCTTTTTTGATTAGACTATTTCTGCTTTTGCTTTGTCTGAGATTAGGATTGCTACCCTTGATTTTTTTTTTTTACATCAGCTGCAGCTCAATATATTCTGCTCAAACCTTTTACCTTTACCCTGTGTGTATCCCTGTTTCAAATGTGTTTCTTGTAAACAACATATTGTTGGATTATGGCTTTTAATCCATTTTGCTATCTGCCTCTGTTTTATGGAAGAGTTTATTCCATTCACATTCATAGTTATGATTACTATCTGTGCCTTTTTCTCCATCTTATTCCTCCCCCATCTTATTCCTCCCCCATTTATGCTTTTAGTTCTCCCTTTTCCTTTCCCCTCCAAAACAGAGTTTAAATTTTTGACCACCACCTCCCTTAGTCTTCCCTCCCTTCCTTTTACTTACCTTTTCTCTTACTACTTTTTCCGTCCCTTTTCTCCTCCCCTCACTTTTCTTTCCTCTTCCCCTCCTTGCCTATAGGGCAAGTTAGATTTCTATACTTAACTGAATTTGTTGTTCCCTCCTTGAACCAAATCAGATGAGCGTAAATTTCAAATGATGCTCGTCTCCCTCCCTTCTTTCCCTCTGCTGTAATGTTTTTGTGCCTCTTGCTGTGATGCAATTTACCTTTTTCTGCCTCCTCCTTTTCTCATCTCCTGTTACAATCCCTTTACACCCTTAAATCACATTTTTTATCATCACATCATGTATATCTCTTTTAAATATCAAAATAAATATACAATTCTGAAAATTAACAAGTATCATCTTCCCTTATAGGGAGGTAAACATTTTGCTCATATTGAATAACATTTTTTCCCCCTGTTTACCTGTTTAAGCCTCTCTTGAGACTTGTGTTTGAAGATTGAATTTTTTATTGAGCTCTGGCTCAGGAAAGTCTGGAAATCCCTCATTTCATTGAATGTCTATCTCCTTATGCTCAGTGGTGCTGGGTAATTGATCCTTGGTTGTATTCCCAGCTTCTTTGCCTTATAGAATATTATTCCAATTCCTCTGATCTTTTAACGTAGAAGCTGCAATGTCCTGTGTGATCCTGACTGTAGCTCTTCAATATCTGAATTGTTTCTTTCTGACTGCCTGCAGTATTTTCTCCTTCACTTGATAGTTCTGGTATTTGGAAACAATATTCCTTGGTGTTTCCAGTTTGGGATCCCTTTCAGAAGGTGAATGGTGGATTCTTTCGATGACTATTTTGCCCTCTACATCTAGGACCTCAGGGTAATTTTCCTTGATGATTTCTTGGAAGATATTGTCCAGGCTCTTTTTTTTCATCATATCTTTCTGGTAGACCAGCAATTCTTAATTTTCTCTCCTGGATCTATTTTCCAGGTCAGTTGTTTTTCCAATGAGATATTTTACATTTTCTTCTATTTTTTTTTCATTCTTTAGATTCTTTTTGACTGATTCTTGATGTCTTATGGAGTCATTAGCTTCTACTTGCCCAATTCTAATTTTTAATAGATTGTTTTCTTCAGTTAACTTTCGCATCTTCTTTTTCATTTGCTCAATCGTTCCTTTTAAGGAGTAATTTTCTCCAGTTAGGTTTTGTACTCCC
The DNA here is from genome assembly GCF_028372415.1 of Notamacropus eugenii. Classification (NCBI taxonomy): domain Eukaryota; kingdom Metazoa; phylum Chordata; class Mammalia; order Diprotodontia; family Macropodidae; genus Notamacropus; species Notamacropus eugenii. The sequence continues at coordinate 41,868,402 of NC_092872.1, read as the reverse complement.
TTTTCCATTTATCCAGTTTTTCTTTTTAAGGAGCTATTCTCTTCAGTGAATTCTTTTTTCATACTTTTAAAATCATTGGCCAGTTTTTCTTCTGCTTCTCTAATCTGGCTTTTAAAATCCTTCTTGGGCTCTTTCAAGAATGCTCTTTGGGCTTCAGACCAGTTTATATTCCCTTCTGAAGTTTCAGATGGGAGTGCAGTCTCAATGCCTACCTCTTTCATATTTGTGTTTTGGTCCTTGTCCCCATAGAAAGATTCTATGGTCTTTTCTGGTTTGCTTTTTACTCATGATGATCACCCTTTTCCTGGCTTTTAAAGTGGGCCTCTATTTCTGGGGCACAGGGGGCTCTGTCCCATGGTTCTTGTGCTGAGAATTTGAGGCTTTGTGTATTGTGGATTCTGGTTCTTTCAGCTTGAAGATAAAATACTGCAGCTTACCTGGTGCTGAGCTGGCTGGTGCACCACAGCAGAGGCCAGGTGAAGTCTTTCTGAGTTTCCATGGAGTTACTTTGGAGCTAGTTGCATTAAGTGTGGGGGAGGGGTGGTCTGGCCACAGGAGACCTCCTCTGCTGAGCTAGAGCATAGCAGTTGGTGAACCCTGTCTATGCTAATGTCTTCCCAATTCCCTTGGGGTGCTGAGGTACTCCTGGGGTCCTGGTGTTGGTGATTGTGGGCTTCATCCCCCTGGAGCTCAGGATCTCCTCCCAGGGAGGAGGGAACATGGGGCTCTCTGGGACAGCTCTGGTCCTGCACTGGTCCCCTTCAGTCACAGAAAGAGAGACACCCCCCTTTGTGGTTTTCCTAGTCTCACGGGCTAAGAGAATGTTCATTCCTTTGGCTGATCCCACTGTTCCAGGATGTTTTCATGGGGAAATATTCTCTGGGTTTTTCCAGGTCAACAAGGGGAGGAGGATAGCATTTACTGATCACTCCACCATCTTGGCTCCTGGAAGTTCAAGTAGATGACTTATACAGACATTTAATCTGTGAGCTGATTTGTCTCAGGAGCACCTGTTGCAGTTATGTGGGGTTTTGCAGTTCTCTCTCGCTCACTTCCACTGTATTCCTATCGTGGGCTGATATGTTTGAGAATCCACACTGCTGCTGCTTCAAACCACCCAGGGCTTTCTGCTTGGCTTTGCTATGGTGGGGTCTGTGCTGGTACAGCATGTGCACTGTGTGCTCCTCCAGTCCCGTGCAACAGATCCTTCCCGTTGACCTTCCAGGTCATTCTGGGTTGGAAATCTGCCACACTGTGACTCCTATTGTATTCTGCCACACTAAAATTTGCTCAGATTCTCTTTTAAGGGGTATCTGAAGGAGTTTGTGTTAGAACTTAGGTAAGTACTTGCTCTCACTCCCCTATCTTGACTCCACCCCCTAAATGTTTTAGATATAAAAGGGGATACTGTACAAAAAATTCGGAAAATTTACTTGATAGTTTACTCATCAGATCTATGGAGAAAGCAAAAAATTTGTGACCAAAGAAGAGATAGAGAGTATTACAAGATGTAAAATGAATATTTTGAAGCTAAGATTAGAAGGAAAGCAGAAGGCTGGGAAATAATTTTTTTTTAGAGTGGGGAAGGCAAGGCAATTGGAGTTAAGTGACTTGCCCAAGGTCACACAGATAGTAAGTGTCAAGTGTCTGAGGACAGATTTGAACTCTGGTCCTCCTGACTCCAGGGCCAGGGTTCTATTCATTGTGTCACCTAGTGATCCCTGGGAACAATTTTTACAGCAAGGGTCTCTGATTAAGGTGTTATTCTCATCAATACAATGATCCAAGATAATTCCAAAGGACTCATAATGAATGATGCTATTCACCTCCAGAGAAAGAACTGATGGCCTCTGAATGCAGATCAAAGCACACTATTTTTCACTCGCTTTATTTTTTTGAGTGTTTTTTTGTCTTCTTTAACAACATGAATTATATGGAAATGTGTTCTGTATGATGGCACATATATAACCTGTATCAAATTGCTTACTGTCTCAGGGATGGAGGGGATTGTGGGGAGAAAAATTGGGAACACAAAATTTTAAAAAATGAATATTAGAAAATTTCTTTACATGTAATTGGGAAAAAATAAAATATTAAAAAAATCTGTTATACAAACATGAAACTTCTGTGTAATCTTCATTTTTTTTGCTTTTCTCATTACTTACTTCTGATCTATAGTCTCTAATTTTTGCTATTCTCACCTATTGCTAACTTTGCACTGAAGTTTATTTAATTTAGAGGATCTCATAAAATTCTTTGTATAATTTTTCTACCCTTTCCTCTGCAACAGATGCTGGGGCATACCTTGCAATTATGTTCATGATGGTCTTTTTTGCAAATATGTGTTGTTATTATGATATTTGATATGAACAATATAGTATGATATCACATCTTCATGATATGATAGAAAAAATGTTTCTTATTGCCTTTGGGCATGTCATAAAATCACCTCTGTCAAGTTCTTTATTTGTCATCCCAAAGAAAATCAGTGAGTCTGTTTTCCATTTACTTGAGACTTTCTTCTCTATTTATAGTGAGACTGTTGGTTGATAAGAGTTTCTTTAGTAATATGTTCATTTTCTCACTAGACAAATATTTCACATTTAGAATAGCATTCACTGGGAAAAAAATTTAAAGACAATCTATAAACTGTATCGGCTTTATTGATGAAAAGCAAAAAGGGCTGTAGAAGACTAGGTAGTCCGTTTGTATTTTTTGCTATTTAGCCACAGCCAAAGAATCGATCACCAGGCGGTCAACCTCCTGGTAATGAGACTCCTCTCTGTACTTAGCTAGGCTGGTCTTCAGAAAAAACAGACTCTGTAGCTGGCACTGTCCTCAAAGCCTCTTGAACCTAATAAAACCTGTCAGAGCTTATATTCTGCTGATGTAGACTCTGGGGACCCAGGGTCATCTCCACAGAACACTTAGGGTGGAATTTTGTGCAGTCCTATTTATTTTTTTTTAAATGCTGTTAAACACATTATATCTGAAAAAGTTAAGAGAGTTTAAAGGGGTCTGAAAAATTTCAAAGTATCCATTAACCTGGATGGGAAAAAGTGACAGCTTAATGTTTACTAACCTCTAATATTATAATTAATTATAAATATTATATAATATATATAATATAGTATCATATAACTATTTAGCATTTCCTTCAATTATGATTTAAGAAAACTCAATACATTATTCTGATAAGGGGTTCATAGGCTCCATCTGACTGCCAAATAGGTCTATGACAAAAATAAGGGCTAAGAACCTTTGATCTAGTCCGATCTCCTTTATCCATGGCTGAGGAAACTGACTAGGGATAGTGGGAGTGACTTATCCAAAGTAATATAGCTAGTAAGTAGAAAAGTTGAAATTTGAACCCAGGGCTCCTTGACTCTAAACCCAGGACTTTTCCTGCTATATAAGTGTGACTTCAAACTTTAAAGCACCTTAAGTAGGACACATTCCAGTCCCAGAATAGCCTTGCAACATGGGAATCATCAAGGTATTCATTGGCACATTATTAACAGTGAAAGTAGGTTGAAACAAAAAGAAAGAAAGCCAGTATTCTCCTCAATAGAGTTTACAGCCAATTTTAAATAGATGTGTGCCATGGCACTTAATCCAAACAGTTAGCAATCTGGGGCAAACTTTATCAGTGAACAGATGACTAGTTCTAACAGCCCTACTTAAACTGTTATCAGCAATGCCTGGAAGTTTATGGAGAATTTTATGGCAGGATTAAAAAGAGATGCCCTGGCCTTATAGTAAAAACATTATGATTCCCTTCCAAAGACAAATCACACATCATGGACCGAAGCAAGGCCTCCAAATCTGAATATTACTTGTTATTTTGAGCAGGTGTATGTTGTATTGTTTTGCAGGGTATATATATGTGTAAATGCTAGTGTCTCTGTGTGTGTGTGTTTAGAGCTTTGAAATCCCTAAATCCCCTTCTGCTAAGCCAATATCACATCAGGAAGCACTAAGTAGCTGCTGCACTAGGGATTCTCTCCTTTGCTGAAATGCTGATTTTTAAAATACACTTTCAGCTGGTGCCCACTGTTGCAAGTTCTTGCTTCCAGAAACCAGTGCCTTGACAAACATGTCAAAACATTTCTGAATTAAAACTCTACAGCCCAGCACCTTCAGGTTGATGGACTTTCCCCAGTGTACATTTTGCAAGAAGCTAAAAATAGGCAGACTGCAATTAAGGCAAGCTCTGAAGAGGAGAGGCTGGTGGATGACCAACAGGGTCAGTCCTCTGGATGCAGGCCAGACACAATTCTAAGCCAGAAATGTTCTGGCAAAGCCAAATTTTTCATTAAAATTGCTGGGATAAGGCAGAATGAGAATCAAGCTTTCTAAGGTTAAAAATAGCTTTGGACAAACTGTGGATATCTAAGAAAATAGTCCAGATTCCTTCTCATGTTTAAAGAATAAGACTAGTTTCTCCACCAACCCTTAGATCTTGAGGGGTTTGGGGGTAGTGGTGGAGGAAGAGACTCTCATGAAGGAATTCTATACAGACATTTTCTTCTTAATTAAAAAAAATCCTTTGGGAAGTCTCTTGTTCTGAGGAGTGCAAAAAGATAGCTTTCTAAAAGACATCTCAGGATAATTTTCATCTGGCTTCCAATAAAAAATTCAAGCAACAAAAAAATCATTGAAACCTCTGCACGTCTCTTTAGTTCCATTAGAGGATAAGCATCTAGGAGGGATGTTTTCACTGTTTTCTCAGATATCACTGAGTAGAGAAGAGACCTTAGGGCTCTATTCAGAGAATCAGAGGATGTTAGTTCTAGAACTAGGAGGCACCTTAGAGGTCGCTGAGTCCAGCCCCTTCATTTTACAAAGAAAATGAGGCAAGGAGAGGTTAGGTGACCTGTCCATGGTGGCAGTGGCAGAGTGGTGATTCATACCCAACTGGTCTGACTTTAAACCCATTCCTTTACCTAATCATGACTTCTAATGCCCACATTTTACTCCTGAAGAAAATGAAGCCCATGAATGGGAAATTATTTACTCAAAGTCACACAGTATTCCAAGGGTGGGAACTGGGATAAAGAACCAAGCCTTTTGGCTCCTGTTCCTATACTCTCATGGGCTATGACATCTTGCCTTCCTATCAGAGGTATTCTGTATGCTACTCTATACACTGACTAATAAAGGGAAATCATGAAACACTAATGCACTACTGCCAAAATGTTGCAATCTATTTAAGCTAATACTCATACCAGTTCCATGAGAGAGATAGACACATTAGAGCAGTTAAAGGTGGAGTGTCCCCTGCAGGACTCAGTATCTACAATAACAGAAATCTTTTTCTATATGTGTGATCCTGGGCAAGTCACTTAATCCTGTTTGCCTCAGTTTCTTTGCCTGTAAAATGAGTTGGAGAAGGAAGTGGCAAACCACTCCAGCATCTTTGCCAAGAAAACCCCAAATGAAGTCATGAAGGAAGAGCTGGAAATGACTGAACAAAAACAAATCACTCAACAGAAGGCAAATTCAGGAATCATTAAAAGCCAACTGCATGTAATCCAGCCCACTAGGCTGTTATTAAGCAACTGCTGGGTACAAGACAATGTTCTAGGCAGCAAGGATGTGAAGACAAAATGAAAAACATTCCTACTCTCACGGAGCTCATGTTCTGCTGAGGAAATATAATATATATATACATAAACCCCTTTATCCCCCTCTTCAGTCTCGCCCTGCTTTTCAGGGTCACTGTACAATTCTTAGAGATTTAGACTTGCGTTTTAAAATTGCTGTGTCAAATTCATATGCAATTAACAACCAGCTAGAGGACTTACCTTGTCTTTAAAGTCTGTGTGGTTCTGAAGAATGGCTCTGTGGTAGGTTGCTGTCCTCACAAAGTCCTGGAGCATATTCTGCTGTTGGGATATACACCCATAAAACTAAAAGGAAAAGATAAGTTGCAAAATCACATAACTGGAAGGACCCTTAAAGAGCATCGAGTTCAATCTTTTCATTTTACAGATGGGGAAACTGAGTTCCAGAATGGGGGATGATACTGAATTCAAGATCATATGACTGGTAAGTACCAGAGACAGAATGCGAAGCCTAATCATCTGGTTCCTCTATGATTGGTGGAGAATATATATTTCTAACTCACAAAATGCACGTCTTCAGTTTGATTCAATGCAACTCAATTCCACAATGTGCTTTTTAACATCTTCTATGCACAGGACTTGAAATGTTCAGAGAACTGATGGGGAATCTCCATTAAAAACAAACATGATCACAAAGCAGGTAGAGATGGGAGCTGAAAAATACCAGAGAAAGAGAAGGAAGACAAGGATGACAGGGCTTAGAGTAAAGACTGGTTCCAAGTGACATTTGCCTTGCCTTTGACTCTATAACAAAATCATACAAGACTGACAAGGGGCAGCAAGGTGGTGCAGTGGATAGAGCACCAGTGCAGGAGTCAGGAGAACCTGAGTTCAAATCTCACCTCAGACCCTTGACACTCACTAGCTGTGCGACCTTGGGCGAGTCATTTAACCCCAATTGCCTCATCCTGGGTCATCTCCAGTCATCCTGATGAATATCTGGTCTCTGGATTCAGATGGCTCTGGAGGAGAAGTGAGGCTGGTGACCTGCACAGCCCTCCCTCACTCAAAACAAAGTCAAGTGCAAGTCATGTCATTATTTCTCTGATGGAATGGTCTTCTTCGGCAATGAAGGATGAACACAAGATTGGCAAATTTCTGATATACTAAGTATCTTCCCTTTCCACTGTGGGATTTTGTCTGGGAGGGTGGAAAATATATGGTAGCCAAGAGATCCTAGCTCTAGATCTCATTTTACAGATGAGAAAACAGGCCAAGGGAGATTAAGTGACTTGACCAAAGACACAGACAGTATCAGAGGTGGGATCTGAACACAAAAGCCCCAGCTATTCAGTCCTGACCTACCTCTCAGGCTCCACACTAAATGCTGTATAATAAAACATGTACTTCTTAAAACTTGCACTTAAGTAGAAATGCTCTTTTATTAAAGAAAAGAGTACCAACAACCTTAAATCCTTCCCAGGTTTCAAAAATCTGATTTAGTATTAATGCTAATAGGACAATCACTCTTTGAGTGTGTAAAACTGCTGTAGTTTTTCTATGAAATCTGAAAAGCAATAATTTTTTCTCAGAGAGATAAGACCCTCCTGCACATAATGATTAAGTGGAACCATGTCAATGCTCTTCTCCAAGTTATCAAATTGAACATAGCTCTGGCTAAGCAGTAGTAAACCCAAGAAGTTAGGAATTCATTATTTCCACAAACTATATGGAAGGTATATATGTGTGTGTGCGTGAGTGTGTGTGTGTGTGTGTGTGTGTGTGTGTGTGTGTGAGAGAGAGAGAGAGAGAGAAAGAGAGAGAGAGAGAGAGAGAGAGAGAGAGAGAGGGAGGGAGAGAGAGACAGAGAGAGGGAGAGAGAGGGAAAGAGAGAAGAATCATAGAAAGCTGAGAATAAGGGAAACAGAGATCATGTTCAGCTCAATAAGCACTTATTAAGTATTTATTATGTGCTAAGTACCATGCTGGGGATAACCAAGATAAAATATAAAGACAAAAATAAAAAAAAAATCCTTGCTCTCAGGTAACTTACATTACATTTCTTGATGAAAGAACATAAACTCAGAGAAATACAGACAAGCAAAATACAAAGTAATTTCAGTAGGGGCCACATTAGTACTTGCAAAGGAACATGAAAGGTCTCTTGTGTGGGAGGCAGCATTTTAGCTGAGTCTAAAAGGGAGCCAGGAGTTCCAAAAAGTGGAGGTGAGGAAGGAGACCATTTCATACATGGGGGACAGCCTACTCAAACATACAAAGAAAGGAGAATGATTTACATTCAGAAAATAGCAACTAGGTCTATCTGGTTAAAGCATAGGATTCATGAGGAAGAAATAATTTGTAGTCCCTTTGGAAAGACAGGATGGAAACAGATTGCTAAGGATTTAAAGTACCAAAGCAAGTAGTTAGTATTTTATCATAAGGATAGGAAACTACTGATAAGGCTACTAGGAAGTATATAACAGATAAAGTGATGGACCTGGAGTTACGAAAATTTGAGTTCAGATCCAATCTCAGCTGTGTGACCCTGGACAAGTCAGTTTTTCAACTATAAAATGGGGATCATACCAGCACCCATTTCATAGAGCTATTGTGAAGATCAAATGAGATACCTATTTGTAAAGTGCCTGGCACATAATAAGCGCTTAATAATGCATTGCTTTCCCTGTCCTTTTTCCTTCCTTTCCCTTCCCTCCTTTCTTTTCTTTTCCTTCCCTTCCCTTCTCCCCTCTTCAGAAGGGAAGTGACAAGGTTAGATCTGGGTTTTAGGGATATTGACTTGGCAGGTGTGAGAAGGGCAGATCAGAGATGGGAGAGACTGAATACAGTCCATCAGAGACCAAAAGATACCAGAATACAGACCAATTAGAAGGCTAGCGAGACTGTCCAGGTCAGAGGTGATAAGGGTCTGAATAAGACTGGTTATAGTATGAGTGGAAAGAATAGGACAGAGGTAAGAGATGTTATGGGGTGAAAATGAAGAAATGAGGTTATGATTATTCTTGTTTTTTTCTTGTTAAGTAAATGTTTTTTGTTTAAGAGGTAATATTGTGACTGATATTGTATTTCTAAAAAAGCTCATCAGTAAGGGTTCAGGAGCTCTAGGAGTAGGGGAAATGTATCTCTTCTACAATGGGGTTTCTATTAGACACTAAGTAGTAGCTTCTCCCGAGACACCAAGCCAACACCTATCAGAAGTATTAGTGAGGTAAGTGAGCCAGTGTTAGTTCAGGAAGAGAAAAAAATTAAGGAGAGTTGTAATATATACAGATGGGGAAACTGGGGCCCGTTGAGAAGTAACTTGCCTAAAGTTTCACAAGTGATGAATACCTGAGATGAATTCAAGTTAATGTCTTCTGAGTATAGACCAGATATAGGGCACTTGACTTCTCCGCCAAAGATAGGAAATAGTATGGAGTCATGTTATATACTCTTGAGAATGTCACTTTGCTTGGGATCAGGTCTAGTGACCAGTACTTATCAGTGAGAATGTTAAGTAAACTGTGGCACAAGTGGAAGGCCTGGCAAGCCTCTGGATAATTAGGGAGTAGTTTCCCGAGGAAGAGATGCCCTAACCTATTACTGATATATAAGAAGGGCTATAGGCTTGGAATGAAATTACCATCACTCTCTTTACAAACAGAGTCCAGGTTACAGGCACTTTTTTCTGGCCCAGAACAACAGAGCTCTCCGGAAACAGTTAGTATCACCAATGGGTGAGTAGGTATGAATGACAAGGCATTAAGAGAAAGCATAAGTCTCAAGAAGATGGAATCCCTGATCAATGCTAAAGTTTTATTTTCTGCTAAAAGACCATAATCATGGATCAGATATTATCATTTTGACTATTTATAATTTTGGAAATTTAATCACCTTCTGAAGAGAAAATATGGGGAGAATGGGAAGGGTAACAAACGGATTTGGAGAAGATCAGGGTTTCAGGTTCAGTTGCCACTTAAGAGTTGTGTGGTTTGGGCATTCAGTTCTCCTCTCTGGGTCTCAGTTTGCTCATCTGTGAAATGAAGGGACTAGAAATGAGACTGGATTAGATCTTTAAGGTTCCTTTCATCTCTAATATTCTATGACTCTGTAAATTCAGAGTTAAATTGGCACTTCACAGTTTGTAAAGTGCTTTTAACACCAAACCTCTGAGGAAGGTAGTAATATAATTATACTATTTTATAGATGAGGAAACAGGCTTGCAGAGATTAAATGACTTGCCCACGGTGATACAAGTAAAGAAAGTCAAAGTTTGAACCGCATTTCTCTGGTCCAGCATCGGTCTAATACTTTTCAACAACAGCAGGTTACCTCTGTATCAGGGAGAGGACCCTTAGAGATAGTGCACAGGTGGAGCTGTGAGCATGTGGCTGGCTAGCAGACCCTCCTCACAGAAGGCAGTGTAACCAAAGCCACAGAGAGCATGCTCAAAATCACAGCTGGACATTAAGTGACTAACTTGTCTGTTGTACAAAATATCAAGATCACTGGATTTAGAGCTGGAAGAGACCTCAGGGATGATATAGTGCAACCTCCTTAATTTACAGATGAAGTAGCAAAGATATTTATATACCCAGAGTAGCAAAATGACTTGCCTAAAGTGAAATATACATGCAGTAAGTGGCAGAACCAGGATTTATGTCTAAGTAGTCTTTCTCTAAACTCAGTGCGCTTTCCACCACACCAGTATTCTATTAATTGTTTTTTATTTCCATAAAGATTCCTTTGGAACAATGTAGCTAACAAGTATGTTACCATACTAACATGTAAGTTGTGGAAAGGGAGTTGCAATATGTGGCAGTCCAGGGAAGAGATTGTTTTCCATGCGTCTTAGTGGAAGATTGAGTTAAGAGTTATTCATGACAACCTGCCATGGAATTTGAGGGGTCCTTCTGCCATGGGCTCTCTGCCAAATGGGTTACACAAGGATAGAGAAATATTTACTGCTGCTGCCCTCCACTGCTGCCATAACAAATTTCCCTGGAAGTTTAAGTTTTCAGAAAAACATTTTCCTCACAATAGCACTGTGAGATAGGGAATGCTGATGTATTTAAATACTGTTAGACATTGGGGTATGGTGGCGAATAGGATGACGACATGTAGGGGCTCACAGGTGTCCCCTGAGTAAAGAAACATTGCTTTAGGTAACTTCTCAAACTAAAGACTGAAATTCTAGACTATATGGTATTAGAGATAGAGTAAGAACCTAAAAAGACCTGGCTTCAGATCTAGATTAAATTTATCATTTACTAGACCATGAAGAAATCATTCAAACTCTCTAAGCCTCAGTTTCCTCATCCATAAATGGGCTAGTAATACCTGTAGCATCTACTTCAGAGGACAGTTGAGCAGTTCAAATGAGAACATCTCAAATCACCACATCAGTGTTAGCCACTATTATTTTCCTTCATACCTGAAAATACTGTGCAGCAGAGGCCGCCTCTGTCCGCTGACTGAACACTGAGTATTCCTTCTTCTGCTTCCGATATCTCTCTAAGGCATTTGAAAATGTACTGTATTCTGAAAGGGAAAAGTACAGGTAAAAGTCCACATACTTGGAATGGCAGGACCTACTAAGCTGCCTGCCCTTAAGAAGGACAATGGAGAAAATAATAATGGAAAGAGAGTGAATTTACCTCTTTCTAATATTTTGGGGAGGATTGGGGCAGTAGTAGAGAGGCAGCCATATTTTGCCCATTCAGAGAAAACACATGTTTATTTACATTATTCACATCCCTCCCCTGGTACTAATTTCCTGTGTGACCCTGGATAAGTTCTTAACTTAGCTGAATGACAGTTTCCTCATCTATAAAAAGAGAGGGTAGGGCTAGAGAAGGCCTCTGTGGTCCCTTCTAGCCCTATGTCTCTGAGTCAAACGTATTTTTATTATAATTTGTTTGTTCTCGCTTTCTTATTGAGGGGGAGGGAATAATAAGCATTTCTATAGTTCCCATTATATGAAAAGTACTGTGCTAAGTGGTTTACAAATATGGTGGCAGGGAGATAGGATCAGAGGGAAGGAGGATCTTTGAAAAAAAAATTAATTGATAAAACTTGTGTGAACTACTGGCACTATTAAACTTTAAAGTGAGGCATCTCAGAGACATGGTTAGATAATGTGCAGTTAAGTATCCCTGTCTAGCTAGTATGGGCCCAACACAAAGGCAGGCTTTAAGGTAGTTCAATGACAAATTCCAAAATTTAATTCAGCTAGAGTTTACCAAGCACCTGAGTGTAGATGTGGGGTAGAGAGAAATTTCAGATAAGATATTGTCCTGGGCTTAAGTGAACTCATCATCTGATTGAGGAAAACACAAACACAGGTAACAATAATACATAATAACACATTAATAACACATTAGGGAGGTATGGAAATGATGATCTTAGGAGTGAAATGATTTTATCCATAATTTTATGCAACCATCCTCCCTGTGATTTGGCCATTAAGAAACTGAGATCTAGAAAGGAAAAGTGATTTGTTTAAGGTCACAAACCTATTAAGAGGCAATTCTAAGATGTAAAATGAAGTGTTATGTTGAGGGTGATGGCAGGTGGCCAGGGAAAGAGAAAATGTAGATAGATCATTACTGACTGGGAAGAATGAACAAAGGTGCCAAAAAAACCTGAACTCAATAATTTATAGGATTTATAAATTTAGAAATGGGAGGGACCTTAGAGGTTATGAAGTATAACCCCTTTCCCATTCCAAGCCCAGTGTTCTGTCTACTACACTGGACTAACCCTTACTTGACATATGGTCTTCTTCGGCAGTGAAGGAGGAACACACACCATATACATGACACTGTGCTCCTTGCCTTTAGAGGTTAAAGTCTAAGAGAAGGAGGTGGGATATAACATACAGAAATTAAATCTGGGACAGGATAGGATCATATATTTAGAACTGGAAGGAATCTTAGGAATCATCTAGCTCAATGCTCTCATTTTAGAGAAGAGAGAACTTAGGATTCTGAGACTTGCCTAATATCTCACAAGAAGAATGCAGCAGAGCTAAGATTTGAACAGAGTCTTTGACTTCAAATCCACTTTCACCTTGACAGATGCAAATAAGGCACTCTAGGAAAATCTGAGAAGACAGACATCATTAGAGAGGTAGTGTCCCATTATCGATCTGGAGTTAAGGACATAGGCCAAAATCTTCAGCATCTCTGCAACTGACTAAGGGGCCTTGGGCAAAGATCATTTAATTATTCTGAGCCCCAGTTTTCTCCTCTGGAAAAAGAGCAGTTAGATCTAAATGACCTCTAAAGTCTCCCTAAGTTCTAAATTCTATGCTCCTCTGACTATCTCATCTCTAGGAACACTTTCAATTTTCATGACCTATGACTGTGTTTCAGCGGCTAGGATCAGGAATAGCCTTATGAAGAAGCTATCCTATGAGTGAGAGCTTGGAGAAAGATGATTGCAACATGTTAAGTGAGTGAGGGAAAATGTTCCAAACAGGAGGATAGTGGCGGCAAAAGGAAAAGAACAGTCCATAGTTTGGCTGAAATATAGATTTCATGAAAGGAAGTAAATGAGGGATAGGACTGGAAATGTAGGTTGTAGCCAGACTATACAGGGCCTAAAATGTTAGGTTAAATTGCTGCTATTTCATCCCAGAGGCAATAGGGAAAACTGCTGGTTTTTGAGCAAGTGACAGTGTATTAGGAAGTAGAAGACAGAATGGAAGCTCCTCTTGGGCAGGGGCCTTTTTATTTCTGGATGTTTTCTGCACACTCAAATGATGGTTAAATCAGTGCTTATCTAATGACGAAGGGAGATTATTTTGATAGCCTTGTGAGAACTGGGCTGGTAAGGAGAGATACATCTGCAATATTATTATAATATTTCAGGAAAGGGAAAGAAGCAAGGTGAGTGGCAGTAAGGGCAGATGGAACTGGGAGAACGTTACCAATCACTGAATCCAAAGGGGAAGGGGAAGGGGAAGGAGGCAGAAGAGTCAAAGATTATGCTTAGGTTCCAAGTGTGCATGACAGGGAACATGGCTGCATCACAATAGAAAAAGGGAGGCTGGGTGGAGACAGAAGAAGTTGCTTTCATTTAGGGATATTTTGAATTCTGGATGCTGAAGGATAATCAGGTAAAGATGTCCTACAGGCACTTTGAGAGGTGGAATGGGAGCTCAGAGGAGGTATTGAGGCTGAATCAATATATTTGCCAGAGCCATGGGGGTGTGACTTTTGAGTTGGGCTTCAAAGGATGAGGAGAAATTGATAATGAGTAAAATTAGGAGTTTCAGTTGTTCCCTCACTGGGGGTTTCATCTAAGTAAAGATTTGAGGCTTGGAAACCTTATGAGGTCCATCTGCCTCCATTCTCAATTAGTTCCTGCACATAGAGTACATCCTAGATGCAAATCGAAGAGCTAAAGTGAGGAAGAAAATGTGGGTAGAAAATCATAACTAAAATGAGAAAAAAAAGGCAGAAGATTTTGAAAATGTTTTCAAAACAGAGATTCTTAGGCTTTCTAATCTTTAAAGCACTCTACCATATACCTTAAAAGAGCGTATCATTTCCTGGTATTTAAAGCTTTCCACAGTCTGCCTCCATCCCTTCTTTCCAGCTTTACTTCACATTATTAAAGTTTTCCCAATCAGATTTCTAGGTTTTTCTCCGGAGTTAACATGTTATCCACTATTTTTGTACAGCTACACAAACAGTGCTCTCTTCTCATCTGATTTACAGAATTTACCTTACAATAGATGCTTAGTTGCAACATTCCCCTCCTCTGTAAAGGATTTCCTGATCCACACACCTCAAAATGGAAGTGTTCATTTTAACTTCGAATGTTCCTAAAGCACTTCATCTCAACCTTTCCTTTGTGCCCCTCCCCCTTATCACATCCTATCACATATTAATTTCCAGTTGTGTCTGACTCTCTGTTGAGATATTGGAGTGGTTCACCACTGTCTTCTCCAGTTCATTTTACAAATGAGGAAACTGAGGCAAACAGAGTTAAATGACTCCAGGGTCACGCAGCTAGTACATGTCTGAGATCAGATTTGAACTCAAGAAGATAAGTCTTCCTGATGCTAAGTCCAGTGCTCTATCAACTGGGCCACTTAGCTGCCCTATCTCTGTATACTTAATTATAGTTCCCCAACAGAATGTTAGATCCTTGAGGGTAGAGACTCTCATTGTTTATAGTTTTGTCCTTGACACCTGGTATAGTGTCATGAATATAGCAGATACTTAATAGATGGCTGTTTAATTTTTTAAAAAATAGGTATAACTATAAAAAAATGAAGCTGATTTTTTTTTTTTTTGCATAGTTCTTAAACAACTACTTGAGGCAATCTGATCCTCAAGCAACTCTCTAGGGGTAGTAGGCATATTATTGTCTCCATATTATTCTCTAATTCATTCTCCACAAAGCTGCCAAGTTAATATTACTAAAATTCCTCCAACACAGATCCTCAGTAGCTCTGCCTCAGCTCGAGGATATAGTGCATCTTCAGCCTGGCGTATAAGCATTTTGTGCCCTCTAAAGACTCATTACCTTTCCAGTTGCACTTCATATTACTCTCCTTCATGTGCTCTTGAGAAGCAGCTAGGTAGCCTACTGGCTGGAGTGCTGGCCCTGGAGTCAAGAAGACCTGAGTTCAAATATGGCCTCAGACATTTCTCACCAGGCAAGTTAGTAACCACTCTGGGCCTCGGATTCCTCAACAGTAAAATGAGGCTAATGAGAGCACCTAACTCCTTGGGTTGTTGTGTAGATCTAGCACAGAGCCTGATGCATAATAAATGTTTGTTCCCTTTTCCCCTTTCTCTTCAAGTCAAACTAGCCTGATGGCTGTTCTTGCTTCTGTGCCTTTGTCTAGGTGGGTGTCCTCCTCTCAAATGTTTTCCCCTCTCTGCCCATTCCTAGCTTCCTTCAAAGGACAATTCAGGTGCCACCTCTTATGCAAAGCTTTGCCTGGTTCCTCTGGTCTCTTGTTAGCACTCTATCCCCATCTTGAAATGTCTTGAATATCATTTCTACATTTCTATATTCTTCTGTGAGTTCATTTAGTCTTCCCATTAAAATTTAAACTCCCTGAGGGCAGGGGTTCTTTTCTTTTTGTCCCTGGAGCCATAGTGCCTCACATATGTTAAGTGCTTAATAAGTGTTTAATTAAATTGAAAGAAGTTTTTAAATTAAATTAAAAAGAGGAAATCTAAATTGAATTACCCAAGGCCATACAACTGGTAATTAGCAGAGTGATACTGACAAATCCAGGTCTTCTGATGCCAATTTCCATGAACATATCACAATATCATGGCAAACTCTATGCCCCAAGTATACAAGGTCAGCTATCATTATTCTCTCTATTCCAGGGATGAGGGAACCAAGTGATTCTATCTATATATTCATTTATGGCCGTGGTCATGACTAGAAGTCTACCCTTTTGAATTTCTGGTCTTAAAGTATATGATTTTCTATTTAGGACACATATTTACATTCCTGGACCTGGCCTGTGAGGACACATCATTTCTTTCTTTTGCCCTATTGCATTTACTTAAAAAGAGTAAATGGAAGAAATTTTTATCTGCAGCTCTTAAATACTTGCTATTTTAAGTGATCCTGTTTCAGGGTCTGCTTGTGCAGTCAGCGTGAGGCTCCTTCTTTGTTGTAAAAGGGTAAAAATGCCTAATTGTTGACAGAGGTGACCGCACTAAGGATTAGAGAGGCTAGCATTTATGTAAGTGCTTTACTAATGTTAACTCATTTGACCCTGGTGCTATTATTATCTAAATTTATAGATGAAGAAGCTGAGTGTAAGGGATGTTAAGTGACTCAGGTCTTCCTTACTCTTAAGTCCTCTGTTCTATCCGTTGAACCATCTGGTTGTCCAGACATGATAACAGAAAGTAGACATTTGCCAATAAGACTAAGACATCATTGTATTCTTTGCATCAGTCCTGAATCATACCAAACACTATCCATTCTTCTCTGTGTGTGTGTGTGTGTGTGTGTGTGTGTGTATGTATCATTTGATCATGGAAGCTTTGATCAATTTAACTAATCCTCAATCAACCTGAGAAGTTTACAAGGCATAAAACTTTTTTGCAGGCATCTGAGTGGCACCCTCCCATGTAGAGGTGAGCATGTCCACTGGGTACACTGCTGATTCCTGCTTTATTTCAAGTGATCAGAGTTGTCTCCAAAATGAATGGCTGGATGGGACTCAAAAGGATGGACTATCTTGTCTTAGCTTCCTTCCCTATGGTTTATAAAAGCTGAGAAATCATTTTCTTTCTTAGACTTACTTCCTTTTCACCCTCTCCTACTAAGAAAACTGACTGTGGCAACAGAGTAGACCTGCTTCAGAGGGAAGGGAAGCCTATGCTCTTTCTGCCCTCTCCTCCTCTTGGGAACTGGAAATGGCTGCCCTGAGGTAGGGACACATGGGATGTTTTTGCTGACAGGAAGTATCCTGAGAGTGGACTTTTTCAGTTGAACTGATAGTTGAAGAGATGGCAGTACCAGGGTGTTACTAGATTTCCGCAGAAGCACATGATGGAAGCAGACTGCATCCAGTTGACCTGAGAAGGTCAACTTGAGAGCTGCCTCTTGAGTAGCATCAATTTGTAGAATTTCAACTTCAAGAATCTGGGGATTGGACCTTCTGTCAGAAAGGGGAGATTTCCCAGTGCTGAACAGAATTTTCCCACATGGTTCTTGAGCAGCATTCTACTTGTAGAGCATTAAGTAAGTAAAAGCAGTAAGTCCCATCCAGTTATTCAGCGAGTGATGGTCTGATAGGACATTACTTATTTATCAGTCCCAAAGTATGCTTGCCTTTAGTGAGAAGTGTATCCAACCCAACAGGGTGACATTACAAGGCTAGAAGGGAATATGTAGGACCCTATGGGAGAGCTAAAGACCTAACAGGGTGTTGCTCTAGTGGCAACCTCAAGTTCAGTTCTTCCTTAGGGTAGCTGATGGACTTAGTGAGCACTTTATATGTTTCTACTTCTGTGCCCTTTGTGTCTTCATTTTCTGTGAAATGTACTACCCATATTCATTGCTTCCTTGAGTATGTCTATGGGAGAGGGTACCTTGTAATCAGGCAAATGTTTAACAACTGGGTCTCCAGGAAAAAAATACATATAACATACTTTCTAGTTTAATCTGCATTATTAGCATTTTTGAACTATTATCTTAAGTCTAGAAGACAATAAAAAAAACCAAAAAATTAAGCCCTAATTTGTAGCATCTGCTGATATCCAGGGTGTAAATGTTCACAATGAAAATTTAACAACCAGCTGGTACAAATCAACTCTAACACACCTTTGTGCGTATTCCATAGTTAGGAAAACCCAGACACGAGACAAATGTAAGCTATATTTAGAGATTTTCCTAGAGTTACTAATTCTAAGTGAGAAGAATGGACCCATATAGGAGAAGACTTTTGCGGTCAGCCCCCAGAACTGGACTTGACTAGTGTGAAGCCAGAGTACTGAGCCACAGGCTATGTAGGAAGTGATAAAAATTACTCTAGCTCCTTAAATAGCATAATGGAACATATTATAACATTATTCTATTATAAACAAGAATGCAGTGCAAGACAAATATTTCCTAGATTTACTCTAATGACATTTAATTAGCAAATTACAATAAGGGTCTTTTTCTAGGGCAGTCTGTGCCCTGAGCAGCCTAACAGACAGGTAAGAGTTAATTAAATAAGGCTGTGGTTCTACATATTAAACATCCAAGAGGCAGAGGAAAGAATAGCAAGAATAAGGATTCTGAGCCACAAGAGGCACAGCCTATAAAAGCTAAGAGCAGAGATGGCATCAAATACATAGGGATGAGACTAGCTGGATCAAAAAAGCTGAGAACCAAAACATTCAATGAGAGGGGTGGAGTCAAACTGCATGATGATCTGCCATACATACCTCTACTAGAAGAGGCAGTGTATGTACCCAAGAACCTTGGGAATATCAGTGCCCCCTAGGCTAATAACTATTTACAGTCCAGGTCCCAAAGCCATCATACAAGGGATGGAGGAATGTGACCTAGTAACTGCTACTACACGTATTACAGTCTGCCTCATTAGCTGAGTACCAACAAACAAGGCTTTTGAACCCCAAATCTTTGGCACTATCAAATTATTCAATATCAGAAACAAATATGATTTTATCAATGCAAATGATAACGAAGAAGATGCATTACCCTCTGCCTTAATACTATACCTTAAGGACCACTGGTCCTTTCCACCTGCCTTGCAGTTGAACCAGTGTATATGTGTTGGCTTTCCTTTATTACAAGGATTTTTCACTGTTGGAGTTGTTTTGTGTGTCGCTGGACCCCTCTGGCAGTCTGGTCCAAGCCTATGGACTCCTTTTCAGAGTAGTGTTAGTAAATGCATTCAGTTAAATGGATTGGATTACAAAGGAAATCAATTACTCCACAATAACAACCTGTAGATAGGAAGACTGTGATCACATGCAGTCTGGTAATAAGTCTAATCACTGGAGTAATTCAGAAGCAGTGATGGACACAAATCATATTCTGGGATATCTGCAATAACTATAACATGATATGAAAATATCTGTGATTTCTATTGGTGGCAAAGTCACAGGTACTAGTAATTTTACTGTTGTTCATGTTGATAGTTGAAAGAAATGGAGCAGCTAGGTGGTGCAGTGGATAGAGCACCAGTGCAGGAGTCAAGATGACTTGAGTTCAGATCTCACCTCAGACACTTGACCCTCACTAGCTGTGTGACCTTGGGTAAGTCACTTAACCCCAACTGCCTCATCCTGGGTCATCTCCAGTCATCCTGATGAATATCTAGTCTCTGGATTCAGATGGCTCTGGAGGAGAAGTGAGGTTGGTGACCTGCACAGCCCTCCCTCACTCAAAACAAAGTCAAGAGCAAGTCATATCATTATTTCTCTGATGGTATGGTCTTCAGCAATGAAGGACGAACACACACACAGTTGAAAGAAATGCTAAATTTCAGTTAGTAGTTAATAAAAATAAAAATGTAATTTTTTCCCATCTAAGCCCACAAACACCCAGAAATCTATCCTCAGACTAGGATAAGCACTCCTGTCCTATTAGAATATGAACTCCTCAAGAATAAGTACTATTTGTATCCCCAGCACTTAGAACAGTGCTTGGCACACAGTAAATGCTTAAAAATATTTTCTTTTTCATCCATCCATCCATCCAGTCATTAATCCATTCATGCACCAGTCTTATTCCTTTCTGTTTCTTGAAGGCAAAGGGCTACCAGGCACCAGGACTGTAGGATTTCACTTATAAAAGGTTCTCAAAGTATAGATTTAGCTGAATGTCATTTCTCTTCCTTTTAAGATTATAAACAATTGAGGGTAAGGATTACGTAATTTTTTACCTTTGTCTCTCCAGTGTCCAGCATAGTGCTTTGCATATGCTAAGAACTTAATAATTATTCACTAAATTCAACTAAACAAATATTCATTAAGAACTTGCCACATGCCAGGTACTGTTAGACTTAGGGCTAACAATAACAAAAAATGAAACAGTCTTTGCTCTCAACAAAGCTTATGTTCCATTTAGGAGAACAATCTATTCTCAGGTAAATTAATGCAAAATATATACAAAGTAGATTCAGGGAGGGGTTTTACTGATATGTGTGTGTGTGTGCGCGCGCCGCGCGCACGTATGTGAGCATAAATTGGAGATAGCATTATTTAGGGGATGGTACTCAACAAAAAGTTTGAAGGAACTGGATTGAATTGAAAGAGACAGCTCATTCAAAGTTCAGGTTGATTTTTCCCTAACACAAATTTTTTATTCTTGGGATTATCCTAGTGAAAATTCCTGGGAAGCATTTGTAAAAGAAATTCCTCTTGGACCAAGGAAGAAACTTTTTAAGTGTAGACCTCAGTTGCCTTATATGTAAAATACGGGGGTGGGGCTAGATGATTTCTAAAGTCCCATCCACTTTTATTTAGCATACTTTGAACTAAGAAATTGAAATGTGTCAATTTGGCTTCTCTTCTGGAACCTCTACACTTAACAACTAAATATTTGATCACTTTACTTAACATACAACCTCAAAGGTTTTGGAATAAATCAAATCATACCACAAACACTAGGTTGTGGGATTCGGGGAAGAGCAGCTCAGGATCATATATGGACATATCACATATGGTTATATTATAAGACTCATAGATATAAATGGACCTGATCTAACCTATCTGCAAACGGTCAGGCAAAATTTAATTTTTTTACTATCATTGGTATTGTCATCATTGTCATCATCATCATCATCATCACCATCATCTCTCACAGCTCATTTCCTCATTTTAGGAATAATAACTATAATCCTTCAGGATTATCAATGCACATAAAATGCTTTTATATTCTCAAAACTGTATAGAAATTTCTACTATCATCATCCTGAGCCCCATGATTGAAGAGTCATTTCATTTGGCCAGAAGGTCTTTTTATCCTATGAAGTTTTGTATTTACTAGCCTGAATGCTAACATAGTCCTACCATCTTAATACTACCTAAAAGCTCTACTTAAACATTCTTCCCTGTCTCCCATCCTCTCCTCCCCTGCCAATAATTTTTCTCCATTATAGATGGCTTTCCACGTGATGACTAACCCTGTTCTGAACAGCCAACATGAAAACATTCTATCCAACAGCCTTGGGCCCATATGCTGAGCACAGATGGGAGCAGCGCTATCTTCACAGTAGCAGCTGCCCAGAAGCCAGAGTGAAGAGGAAGGAGCTAGGAAGAAAAAAAAAATAAAAACCAAGGAACACAAGGGAAGAGGAGAAAAAAATGAGCAATCATGAGCAAAAAATGAAAAAACTCACTATTCTCAACCAGTGATCCTAGTGGATAAAAAGTGAAGGCTTTTATCATTCATTTCTCAGCAATGAGTCATTCTGTAACATACGAATCCTTATAGCAAGGGAATACCTTGAAAGGACATATCTAGCCTTAGATAAAATAATACAGGTAATAATCTGACATTTGTTGTTGTTAAGATGTGTCTGACACTTTGCAATCCCTTTTTGAGGTTTTCTTACCAAAGGTACTGGAGCAGTTTGCCATTTCCTTCTCCAGTTCATTTTACAGATGAGGAAACTGAGGCAAACAGGGTTAAGTGACATGCCTAGGATCACATAGCTTGTAAGTGTCTGAGGCCAGATTTGAACTCAGGAAGATGAATTTTCCTGATTCCAGGTCATGTACCACCTAGCTTTCCAATAGCAAGCACCTTAAAACTTATAAAGCACTTTTACCCTAGGAAGTAGAGAAGGATGATCATTTCTGCTTTACAACTGAGGAAAACAAGGTCCAGAATAAGTTATGTCTTCAGGAATACAAAGTTAGTACATGTCAGAACAGTTATTTGAACATGAGTCTATCCTGACTCCAAGAACTGTGCTCTTATCATAGTCCAAGGGATAAGCGATTCAAAGAGAATATGTACTCTGTCCCTCCCAGCTGAACTTCCAGCTGCAGGAAATTCCTGCAGATTCAGGAGAACTTAGTAATAGTGAGCCAGCCTCAAGCATCCTATCATGACATTTTTGTTTCTATGCTCCCTGGTATTGCTACTTCTACCACTACTCCCTCCCAATGGGACTTCCAGTTTTCTCCTTGGAGCCATGCTGATTGGTGGGAGTTTATTACTTCTAGATCGCCTCAGCCGCCTGCCCATGCCATCTCCCTGCCTTTCCACTGTAACTGACTGCTTCCTTGTTGTCTCCTGCTTGCTCTGGGCACAGTAGCTAAATCAATATTACCGCTGCTACTGGAAAGGGCTTGGCATTAACTTTTCTATGAATCTACCCATCGGCCTTGTGATTTCATCATTTGCTGGAGATTACCCCACCACCCAGATGTACTGTCTCCCCATACTAGTATATAAGCTCCATGAGGGTAGCAATTGCTTCTCGTTTGTCTGGCAAATAGTCTGGTGTCTGGCACATAGTAAGTGCTTAGTTGATGCTCATTTGTTTCTTTATATTTGTCTGTTTTTAAGGCTATAGATAAAGGTATGCGAATTCTACCCAAGGACACTCTACAGTCTACACTGCTGGTAAATTTATTTTTTAGTTAACTGGATAACAGGACACTTTTCTGAAATTTTCCATTCTTTTAGTCTAGTAGAAAGAGCACTGGCACTAGAGTCAGAAACTCTGGTTCAAATTCTGCTTCAAATACTTACCAAATGACCTGGGGGAAGGCATAACCTCCCTGGACCTTTGTATGCCCATATGTAAAATGAGGGGGTTAAGCTTAAATGACCTCTGAGGATCCCCTCCAGGTGTAAATCTATGAATAAATTAATGAAAAAAACATTTATTAGGTGCAACACTAAGCACTAGGTAAATATAACATAAAAATGAGCACAAAGCACTATGCTGTGTTGAGGGTAAAAACAGAAAAATTAAGATAGCCCCTATGGGCAGCGAGGTGGTACTAGCCAGTGCTGGGCCTAGACTCAGGAAGACTCACCTTCCTGAGTTCAAATCTGGCCTCAGACACCTTGTAGCTGTGTGACCCTAGGTGAGTCACTTAACCCTGTTTGCCTCAGTTTCCTCATTTGTCAAATAAGCTGGGGAAGGACATGGCAAACCACTCCAGTATCTTTGCCAAGAAATGGTGTTGAACTGGACTGAAAAATGACTGCACATGAACACAGTGACACATACTTATACGTGTTTTTACACTTCTCAGTCCTACCCACGTTATAGGCATATGGCTGTTCAGAAAATCTCTACTTCAACCTTATTTACCGTATAACCTTGAATAGGCCACATATTGTTGGCTCAATTTAAATACACGTCTTGAACATTTTCACACCTCCAGTATTTTTCATTATCTAACACTTCTAAGTGACATCTGTCATTTTCACAGGAGCGTAGATTTTTCAAGTCTACATTTTATGTTAGAGGATCTCTAAAGTCCCTTCTAGCTCTAATGTTGGTACCATTGGTACCAACCTTGGGCTCACTCTTGCCAGTGAAAGGGACCTTGTAAAACACTCATCTCAAGACAGAATTTCATAATTTAAAAATGGAAAAGGCCATAGAGATCATCAAGGCAAATCTGCTCATTTTACAGAGAAGGAAACCAAAACTCCGAGAAGTGACTTATTTAAGATCACACAAAAAACAACAGTGTCGGGACCTGAAACCATGACTTCCAACATTTTTTCTTTCCACTTAACTATAGAGACTATCAAATGTAGCTTTAAAAACCCTGCCCAATTCCAACAATTTTTCTATATGTAAAATCTGGCACAGTCACTCATTTGGTCAACTGCTATTTATTACTACTATGTGCTAAGCATGGGGGATATAAAGAAGAGCAAAAACCAGCCTCTACTCTTAAGGAACTCAGAGTAGGTAGTTAGGTGACTTAGAGAATGGAGAGCTAAGCCTGAAGATGGAAAGACGTGAGTTCAGGTCCAGCCTCTGAATCTTCCTGCTTGTGGGACCCTGACCAAGTCATTTAACTCGGTTTTCTCAACTATAAAATGAGGATAATAACAGCTATTGCCTTGTAGAATTGCTGTGAGAGCCATCTGAGATAATATTTGTAAAGTTTTCAATACAGTCACTGGTACATATGTGGATACTTTAAAGGCCAACTTTATTTATATGATGGGACATAGCTGTGAAATGCTAGAGGTTAAGGGTAGCACACAGTTCAAATACTTATGTCTGAGAAAGACTGGTTCTTTTTCTCCAGAAAGATGTTTTGCAGTCCTAGAGGCCAAGAGGCAGAGTTATGTTATAACATTTTTCTTGGTATGATTCATCACAGATCATTAAATTAACCTTATCTCATTACTGATTTTCCCTGACGCATCAGTTTCTTCACCTGAAAAATGGGAATAAGACTTGTATTATCTACTTCACAAGGCTGCAGAAAGCTCTTTTGTCGTGTCCTATAAACAGTTATAATCAGTAATAAAAATAATATTTTAAAATTATTCTATATGCTATGCTTGGTCAGTTATTTGGGGGGAAAGAAGGATGCCAAGGCAGTCTTTGATAAAAGGAGTTAAAGAGAAACATGCCATATCTGGATTTATAACTGAGAAATGGTTCTAATATGAACTGTAACAGCTGGCACAATGGTCTGAAGGAACAGGAGCAACAGAAATTTCATGCTCTTCAATACAAAGAGAGGACCCAGACTTGTGGCAGGGTCTGAAGAGTAGGGAGAGACCAGGTGTCACTTGGATGGAGAGGTAGATACTGCGATGTGTGGAGTAATCTCATTCACTCTTAGGAAACACTCATTACTAATTAATGATAGCTAACATTTATATAGAATTATGCCAAGTGTTTTACAAGTATTATCTCATTTTAATCCTCACAACAAACCTGGGAGGTAAGTACTATATTATCCCCATTTTACAGATGAATAAACTGAGGCAAATAGAAGTTAAGTGACTTGCCCAGAATTACCCAGCTCATAAGTGTCTGAGGACAAGTTTGGACTCAGGTCTTCCAGACTCTAGGTCTGTTGCTTTATACACTGTACCACCTAACAGCAGGTCAAATTGGTTGCCTTACAAATAATTGTTGACTAACATGACCAACCTGTGGACTGATGGACAGAAGATGAAGATGGTCTCTATATGCGACCAGAGCCTGAGCCTACTGGGACTTTGGGTTCATCATGACTGAAGTCTGTAGAGATTATCCTAGCCTCATGTGGCTGCCTTTCCCACTGACCCTTTTAGATTTGCCTGCACTTTCCAAAATTGGCTGATTTTGCAGTATCACCATTCTGATGGAGATGTTAATGAACAGTCAAATAACCACGAGGCTGGCAACAGAGATGGAGGAAGGGAGAAGTGTTTACATGATTCAGATCAGTGGTCTCCAAACTTTTGATTGTACAATTCTATCAATAAAACATTTTTTGACTATGCATTCCAAATATGTGTATATTTGCTTATTTAAAAAGAATGAGATAATGATGAAGTAACATTTGACCCTAGAGTCAATAGAGAACCGATATAATTTATTGAGTAGGAGAGTGACATGGTCTGACTGTATGCTGGGAAAATCACTCTGGTAACTGATTTGAGGTGGATAGAATGGGAAAGGGAAGAGGAATTGGGAGGATACTGCAATAGTCTGAGAGGTGATAAAGGTCTGAATTTGTTTGGGGGCAGGGGAGAATAGATGAAAGCTATCATAGAGGTAGAAATGACATGATTCAGCAACTGATTGGATATATAGAGTGAGGGAGAGTGAGGTGAGGAAAGCATTGAGGTTAACTGGAAAGATGGTGGTATCCTCAACAGAAATGGGGAGGTTCTGGAAGAGAATCAGGTTTTAGGGAAAACAGTGCAATAAGACAGGAAACTCATATCCTAACCCCTCTATGTCTGTGCATTCTGGGAAACTGTCTTACTCAAAATGAAAAGGAGGTGTGTATGCATGGTTATTTCTTATTGGTCATCACTGCAAGCAAGTATCCTCCAAGAAGCGTCTGCTACAGCACCCAGGTGATTTGAGAGTGAGGGCAGGTATGAGCAGGGTAGATAGTAATTTTTTCATTAGCACCTATGCAGCTGCAACTGTGAGTAATAGGAACTCAGGCTATAACTGCCCTGAAGAGTTAATGATTGTTTCAGAAGGTATTAGGTCAGGGGGAAATGATGGAAATTCCCAAAGAAGAAGGTGAAGACAAAATGGAGGGGTATCAGAGATTGAAAGTAGCTGTAAGGTGTGGTGGTGTTGGAGACAACACCTACAACTGGCTACAGCTAAAGGCAGTGGGATAAAATATATCCTCCACCCCTGACCGACCACTTAGGTGCCAGCAGGAACAAAGCACAAACACAATGTCTTGACTAGTCTAGATAACCAAGAGAATCTAAGATGGAGAACTGGCTTTCTGCTGGTCTTTTCTTAGTTGTGTGGCCAGCCAGAGGCAGTCCTTCTGGTTATGCTCATCCATTTCTCCCCCACTCCTACCACCTAGCTTCCCTTCCCCACTCCCAGAGCATAAGTTAGACTCAGAAGACCTGCCTTCTAGTCCTAGCCCTGTCCCTTACCTATTTGACTTTGGGCCAGTGACTTCACTTGTCTGAATCATAGGCTAAAGGTCATTCTTGGCAAAGAAAAACAGCAATAAAATGAGAGTTGACCAGATCTTCCCTGTTTCTGCTTTCATCACATTTACCCTAACAAATCCTGACTAACCCTTTTTGGACCCTCCTCTTTTTCTTTATCAATTGCCCTCCATTTATGTTTCTGGCTTTCCTTGACAGCTTCATCCCATCCTGAACTTTAGCATGTAACATTATTTTTACAAAATCATGTCACTCTTGAATATTTTTATTTACTTTGCTTCCATCTTTTATAGTAGCCCTTTAAAGTCCGAGTTGGTCAATGATTCTCTCAGTAGATATATGCAGGTCTCTCTAGAGAAAACTCCCTTTCTTCCTCCACTAAATTATTTCTTTTTACAATTTCAGAATTTCATTCTTGAGAGCTCTTCCATTCATCCTCGGTTGATTTTACTTCCCCTGTAGAACTGTAAGTCATGGGATCCTATCTATACCTATGTTATCCCTTAAAATCCATTCTGGCAACCTGGTGCTGCAGTAGATAAGAGTGGTGGGTCTGGAGTCACAAAGACCTGAATTCAAATTTGGTCTCAGATGCTGACTAGCTATGTAAGGCTGGGCAAGTTACTTAATCTCTCCAAGACTCAGTCTCCTTGTTTGTAAAATGAGAATTATAATAGCACCTACTTTCCAGGGAAGCTGTGAGGATCAAATGAGAAATTTGTAAAGTGCTTATCACAATGCCTGGTATGTAGTAGGTACATAATAAATACTTGTTTCCTTCCTTTCTTAACTATTACAAATTATGAGGCATGCCACACTCTCATCCATAAAGGCTGTAATCATTCCTACCTTAGCAACCAATTGCAACTTTAGCAACTAACCCTAGTGAATGATAATCAAATCCAGAACAGATGTCAACAAGGAAATAGGTATTTATTAAGTCTTATTATGTGCCAACCACCATGTTAAGTGCTGGGGATACAAACATACAAATAGTCCCTGAGGGGCTCACAATCTAATGAAGGAGACAACAGGAAAATAACTTCATATTAATGAGACATATACAGGATAAACTGGAGATGATGTCCCAGGGAAAGCAAGCTCCTCCCATTTATTCCTCTTTCTTCTGAATCAAATCATCGTCAAAGAAAGTCAGGGAATTATTAGCTGTTCTGCTTGGAACGGAGACAGAATTCCAGCAGATATCTAAATAATTAAAATTTTTCATTACAACTATATTATGCTTACACCAGTTGACTATCTGTTCCCCAAATTCATCATCTATTTCCTTTTTCTGTCCATAAAATGGAGTCTGAAGGGAAGAATGATAACAGCCAAATGTCAGTAGAAGACCATTATTAAGTGATTTCCTGTTATCTATTAAAATAATAGCTTTAATTTCATATGACAGAAATAATGAGATGGCAGATGGTAGTAAAACACTGCTCATTCTAATGATAATGAATTTTATGGGTTAAATGTAAGTGTTATTGTTTTAATTCCTACAAATTTTTTCAGGACAGTTAAACTCTGAGTAGTAAAACAAATCTAAGCTGACCCAAAGCATTGAAGCTACAGGGCAATGTGATCAGAGGCCTGAAGGTTCTCTACCTAGGCTGCCATTAACACCCAAACACTCACCATTGCTGACTGAGAACTAGACCTTATGCTGGCAATTCAAAAAGTGGTCCAGTAACCTCAATTCACATTCTAGGTCTGAGAACCTCCAAAGTTTTCAAAGATTCTCTTAACCCTTATTGAATTACCCCCTCTCTGGTAGAGAACACACCCAGAGTTCACACTCAAGGAAAATGAGAGATAAGGACTCCATTCACATCTAGTATAATGGGGGACTGAGACTGGCCAATGAGAGCCCCAGTTCGTATGAATATACACAGTTATGTGCTGACAAAATCTCTATCTGGACATCAGCATGCATTACTTTTTGTCTGCTTATTTCTTGAACACGAGGAGATTTTTGACTAGCCACTAGGCTAGAACTGTCAATGCTTACAAAAGGCACTAACCAGGGGATTCAGCCGCTCTTTGCTTCTTGGTTGTGTCCAAGTAAGGAGTGCTAAAGGTGGATAGAGAAGTCTTGGGCTTTTACCTCTCTTACCAAGCTATTGCCATGTAGTCTGCAAGAGCATGGTCATGCTGTTGCATCTCTGTTGGCTATGTCTGTTCTTTCCTGCTCAAAGGTGGAATATTAGAGCAGCCTCTTGGGAACTTGGGAAGACTGGGAGAGTAAATTGACAGAGGTATGTTTCTTGACAAAATTTCTGGACAACCAAGTCTAGTGAGGCAGGCAAAGTCTAAAGCCACATGCTTGATCTGGCAAAGGAGTAGACTAGAGTCAACCAAGAGGAAGTGACAGTGACAGAGTGATTCATCCATCATCAAAGACAAATTCAGAAAGTGAACTTGGTGGGTAAAATGCTTTGTAAAACCTGCTTCAAATCTGATCTCACTCTCCAGAGAGACTTCGAAAGTATATAGTACCCCAAGGTATTAGAAGGAAGTGTTTGTATCTCCCTCTGCTCTTGCTATATCTTCTCAATATACCTCCCTTTGTAAGTGGCATAGTAGATAGAGCTCTGGGAGTGGGGTCAGGAAGACCTGAGTTCAAATTTGAATTCAAACAGTGTCTGGCCATGTGACCCTGGGCAAATCATAACATTTCTTATCCTCAATTTCCTCAACTATAAAAGGGAGATAATAATAGCATCTATCTGTCATGGTCATTGTGAGGAACTGAGATAATAAATGTAAAAGGTCTTAGTGCAGGGCCTGGCTATCAGTCGACATTTTTTTGGTTCCAGCAGTCAAGATGGTAGAGCAGCCAAAAGTAGTGCAGCAAGGATCCTGCTCCTCCAAATCCTCCAAACAACTAGGAAGTGGCCTAGACCAAATTCTGATGGGGAAACACATATCAGGCACTTATAAATGCTTATTTCCTTCCCTCCTATGCCGTTAAGTGGTTAAATGGTATAGTTGGTACTAATCACTGGTGGGTGATATTGAGGAGGACACACCAGAATAGAGTCTCAAACTGAGAGTGTCGGAGAGTCATTCCACCCCTCAGGGATACACTTAGAGCCCTGAGGAGGAGACAGAGCCCTTCTCAGGGACCAAATTTACTGAGAAGAATGGGCACTGGGATAAGGATTCTCAGAATTTATGAAAGATATCCCAGTATGGGGGGGAGAAAATCAGGTCTTGAAGCTGACTTCACACTACCTTTGATGCTATTGTACCTTTCTTGAAATATGGTACCCTAGTATGTCAAAAGACCTAGCCTAAAAAGGCCAAGGTCTCCCATTGTATCCTGGGCCATCTCCAGTCATCCTGATAAATATCCGGTCACTGGATCCAAATGGCTCAGGAGGAGA
The DNA here is from genome assembly GCF_028372415.1 of Notamacropus eugenii. Lineage (NCBI taxonomy): Eukaryota > Metazoa > Chordata > Mammalia > Diprotodontia > Macropodidae > Notamacropus > Notamacropus eugenii. The sequence goes on along the minus strand of NC_092872.1, from coordinate 41,838,353 downwards.
AAGTAAGGCTGGTGACCTTACATAGTTCTCCCTCACTCAAAACAAAGTCAAGTGCAAGTCACGTCATCATTTCTCTGATGTCATGGTCTTCTTGGTCAATGAAGGACAAACACAACAACCCTGGTTAGACTAGCCCATTTTGTTGACAGAGTCACAGGTGTCATATGATAGTAGTGGTAGAGGGAATGGGGGGAGTGAATATCAGGTAAAGTTCTAAGTTTTCTCCTAATTCTTCTCAGTGCTGCTGCAGGTGGCTTTGATTGCTCTACCTTAGGAAAAAGGACTTCATGTCAGTCAATAAAAATTTAGTCACTGCCTACTGTGTGCTAGGCATTGTTGTACTAACTGTTGGGAACATATTATTTCTCTCAAATGCCTTATCTGACTTGTGATCAGGCCCTGTGGTGCTCGGCATACAGTAGGTATCTAAGAGTGGATCTGAGTAGTGATAGGTCCTACAGATTCAGGCCCTTAACTGCATGAAGTACCTAATCCATGACATTGTGTAAGACTATCTATGAAATGATTTTCAGGACATTGTCCTCCCCTGCTCCAACAACTACTATAATAAAATGAATTAGGTTGAAATATAGTTAATACATAAAAATGTAGGAATTATTTATTATTGGAACATGGGGTTACTGATGGTATAAATCACAGATGAGAAATCATTAGAACTGGAAGGGATTTTGGGATTACTTATCACTCCTCTCCCCATTATATGAGATAATTCAGGATAGAGAGGTGATGTGGCTTGATGGTTTCAGTGATTCCAATGAGGAAAAGACCATTTTTTTAATGCTAGCATTCCCCCAGCAATCCTACATTACTGTGAATTAAAAAACATCACCATCTCAGAAATATCACATTTGCAGGTGACCCTAAGGGCAATGAAAATATGCATCGTGGGTGTAAGCAGACTGTATCATTTTATCAACAGTGACTAGAATGTAAGAAGTGGCACAAAATACATTATCAAGGACATGTACAACAGGGAAAGGAGGAAGACAGTCATGGAGAAACAATGGAAGAAAACAAATGGCCAGGCTGAAGGCTTTGTATGTATACACCCTTGTAATAAGAACTGGGGGAAACCTATGGCATATTGAACAAAATATTTATAATAAAAATCATAGCTGGCATTTAAAGTTTGCATATTGCTTTATACATATCATCTCATTTGAGGCTTCATAGAAGGATAAAGCCCAGAATTATTTAGGACAGGAAGAGATAGAGGGACTGTGATCTACACTGGTAGAAGGTATGACTAAAGCTATCAACATATATGTTGTGCATCAACATATCCAAATAAGGGGTTGGAAGACTAATATTTGTGCTTCCTAGGATTCCCAGCATTTTTTCCACATTTCTTCTTTTCCACTAGTAGTAGAGGAAAAATACCTAAAATTCTATTTAGCATAAAAGCAAAGCAAAATTATAATTGCTGGTCAAAAACGGTTTTTCATTTTGCAAGTATTATTAAAACAACAACAACTCCATTGATAGAGAACTTGCATTCAGATGGCTGAATATTGGTGATATAGGATTGTGATGGAATACTATTATGTTGTAAGATATGATGAAAGGGATAGTATCAGAAAAACCTGGGAAGATCTATATGAATTGATGCAGAGTGAAGAGAGCATAACCAGGAGATCACTGTACACAGTGACAGCAATACTGTAACCATGATCAACTGTGGGGGGGTGGAGCCAAGATGGTGTAGTAGAAAGATGAACCTGCTCCAGCTCTACTCCCATAGTCCATAATATACCTGTAAAAAATTAGTCTAAACAAATTCTAGAGCAGCGGAACAGTGAAAGAGATTTCCAGCCCTAGGTAGCCTGGAAGGCTGACATGAAAGGTCTATTGCACTGGGCTTGGAGCAGACTACATGGCTCAAACAGGACTGGAGCAGGATTCAGGGCACAGAATCATGGGCAGCAGCTGCAGTTCCCAGATTTCTCAACACACAAATGCCAAAGACAACTTCAAAGGTCAGTGAGAAAGCTCTTTCACCTTGGTGAGAAGGGAGCAGGGTCCCAACTCAACCTGACCACATGGGAGCAGCAGTCACTGCAGCACAACATCCATTTTATGAGCCCTTAGCCTAAAGACCCTGGGGGAATTGAGAGGCTAATCTGAGTCTCAGTCCTGAGTGGCAGTCCTAAGATGAGGAAGAGTGCTGGTGTAGTAGAGCTGGTGGAGGCTCTGGAGAGAGAATTCCACTCATAGATCATGGGCAGAAACACTTGTAGTTGCTTTCAGACCACAGCACAGGCCAGGAGAGGAGTAAACTCCTCTCCCTTGATTGTGCCACCTTGGAGGAACTGAGAACTTACAGGTCCCAAAGTATAACCTCTACTTGACAAAGGATTCAAAAGTCAAGTAAAAGGGTGGGAAAAAGCCCCAAAAAGGGGAAAAAATAAGACTATAGAAGGTTACTTTCTGGGTTAAAAGGTATTTTCTTCCATCTTTTCAGATGAGGAAGAACAATGTATACCATTAGAGGAAGACATCAAAGTCAAGGCTTCTGCATCCAAAACCTCCAAAATAAATATGCAATGGTCTCAGGCCATGGAAAAGCTCAAAAAGGATTTTGAAAATCAAGTAAGAGAGGTGGAGGAAAAATTGGGAAGAGAAATGAGAACAATGTAAGAAAATCATGAAAGGCAAGTCAACAGCTTAAGACCCAAAAAATGCTGAAGAAAATAACACATTTAAAAATAGACTAACTCAAATGGCAAAAGATGTCCAAAAAGTCAATGAAGAGAAGGATGCTTTAAACAGCAGAATTAGCCAAATGGAAAAGGAGGTTCAAAAGCTCACTGAAGAAAATAGTTCTTTCAAAATTAGAATGGAGCAGATGGAGGCTAATGACTTTATGAGAAAACAAGAAATTACCAAACAAAGTCAAAAGAATGAAAAAATAGAAGACAATATGAAATATCTCACTGGAAAAACAACTAATCTGGAAAATAGATCCAGGAGAGACAATTTAAAAATTAAGGGACTACCTGAAAGCCATGATCAAAAAAAGAGCCTAGACATTACCTTTCATGAAATTATCAAGGAAAACTGCTCTGACATTCTAGAACCAGAGGGTAAAATAAATATTGAAAGAATTCGCCAATCATCTCCTGAAAGAGATCCAAAAATATAAACTCCTAGGAATACTGAAGCCAAATTCCAGAGTTCCCAGGTCAAGGAGATAATATTGCAAGCAGCCAGAAAAAAACAATTCTAGTATTGTGGAAATACAATCAGGATAACACAAAATCTAGCAGCTTCTACATTAAGGGATTGAAGAGCTTGGAATACAATATTCCAGAAGTCAAAGAAACTAACATTAAAACCAAGTATCATCTACCCAGCAAAACTGAGTATAATACTTCAGGGGAAAATGGTCATCCAATCAAAGAGAGGACTTTCAAGCATTCTTGATGAAAAGATCAGAGATGAATAGAAAATCTGACTTTCAAACACAGGAATCAAGAGAAGCATGAAAAAGTAAACAGGAAAGAGAAATCATAAGGGACTTACTAAAGTTGAACTGTTGACATTCCTACGTGGAAAGATAATATTTATAATTCTTGAAACTTTTCTCAGTATTTGGGTAGTTGGAGGGATTATATGCATACATACATATATACATATATACACACACATACACACACACAGAAGGAACAGGGTGTTGAATAGGAAGGGATGATATCTAAAAAATTAAAATTAAGGAATGAGAGAGGAATATATCGGGAGAAGAAAGGGAGAATGGGAATGGGGCAAATTATCTCATAAAAGAGGCAAAAAAAAGCTTTTTCAATGGAAGAGAAAAGGGAGGAGGTGAGAGGCAAAAAGTGAAGCTTACTCTCATCACATTTGTCTTAAGGAGGGAATAACATGCACACTCAATTTGGTGTGAAAATCTATCTTACACTACAAGAAAACAAGGGAAAGGGGATAAGTGGGATGTGGGGGGGATGAAAGGAGGGAGGGCAAATGGGAAGAGGGAGTAATTAGAAGTAAACACTTTTGGGGAGGGACAAGGAAAAAGAGAGAACAGAATAAATGAGGGGCAGGATGGAGGGAAATATAGTTAGTCTTTCACAACATGATTATTATGGAAGTCTTTTGCATAACTACACATGTATAGCCTATATTGAATTGCTTGCCTTTTCAGTGGGGATGGGTGAGCAGGGAGGAAGGGAGAGAAGTTGGAACTCAAAGTTTTAGGAATGAATGTTGAGAATTGTTTTTGCATGCAACTGGGAAATTAGAAATACAGGTAATGGGGTACAGAAATCTATCTTGCTGTACAAGAAAAGAGAGAAGATGGGGATAAGGGAATGGAGGAGTGTGACAGAAAGGAGGACAGATTGGGGGAAGGCGTAATTAGAATGGACAGTGTCTTGGGGTGGGCTGAGGGTAGTGATGGGGAGAAATTTGGAACTCAAAATCTTGTGGAAATGAATGTTGAAAACTAAAAATAAATAAATTAAGATAAAATTTAAAAAAGAACAGTGAAAAACAAAAAAAAAGTACAATACAACATAAAAAAACGACGATCAACTGTGAAAAACTTAGCTATTCTTATCAATACAATGATCTAAGACAATTCTGAAGGATTCATGTTGAAAAATATTATTCACCATTCAGAGAGAGAAATGATGAACTCTAAGTGCAAATTGAAGTATAATTTTTTACTTTTTAAATTTTTTCTTTCTTTTTTTTGTAACAACATGGTTAATATAAAAATGTGTTTTGTATGATTTCAAATGTATAATTGATATTATATTGTTCACTCCTTAATGGGTTGGAAAGGGACCAAAGAGAAAGAGAGAATTTAGAACTCAAAATAAAAAAAAAGAAGTTGCATTCAGAGAAGACACTGTTTGGGACATGCTGTAATTCTTTTTACATTCATAGATTTTGCTAAAGATCACTTGAAGCAATCAGTCATATCTATGTCGAGAACAAAAAAGACTGAAAGAAACATTTTAAAAGTATTTCCAGGGGTAGGTGTAAAGTTTAGTTGAGATGATGTCTGGGCTCATGTATCTTACAGTCTAGGAGGGATAGAAGACAGAAACTTGTAACTGTAATATTTTATAAAATATATAAGAAGTTCATTAGACAGGGAATAAAGTGAGTATCTGCTGATTGAGAAATGAGTGCACAAATTATGCCATGTGAATGTAATGTAATACTTTAAGTACTTTAAGAAATGATGAATATGAAGAATTTAGAGAAGCATGATATTTGTATGATCTAACACTAGGTTCTTAGAACCAGAAGAAAAATATACACAATGGTCATGATCATGTAAATGAAAACAACACTAAAAAGGAACCAAACTCATATTAATTGCAATGACCAATCAATCCAAGAGACAGATGATAAGACTCTTGGAGAGAAGTGGGGGATTATGGGTACAGAATACTGCAAATACAATAATTTTTTCATTGGTTTTACTTGTTTTTTCATTATTATAAGAGAGGGTCTTACGGGAAAGGAAAGTGTATTCAAAATTGGTTATGACATAGAAAACAAAAACCATCATTAAAATTTAGGTTTTTTTTTTTTTTAAACACATTAGAGTTACAAAAGAAAATAACGTGAGATCCAAGGAGAAAGGGAATTACCAATTAGGTGGGAAGACTTTAAAAAGAAGGTGGTATTTGAGTTGGGGGTTTTAAAGAGAAGTAAGAATTCGGTATCACGAACAGTATAAGCAAAGTCTGAGATAAGCAAGTACATGGGTGCCAGGCCTAGAGGCCTGAGGGCTACCTGAGTCTTCCCTTACCTCTATCCCGAGGTCTTCAGTTGGCCAAACCGGATGCTCGTATGAGAGAAAGGATGTTCCAGAGTCGAACAAGGGTTGAGCTTTATTTCAGGGTCTAGTTACAAGTGCAGGGGAATTCTTCCTTAGGAGGGAGCGAAGAATCTCCCAAGGAGGCAAAGATCTTACAATAAGAGATTGGAAGTAGAAGTATAAGTGGGGAGAGAGGGGGAGGGGAGAGAGGAGAGAGGAAAAGCGGAGCCTTGTTGTCCTCACCGCTCCACGCCCCTCCCGCCAAGAGAGCTTTCAGGCTTTCCTGATCCTACTTAAACTCTTCAGCAGCATAGTTTGCATCTGAATACCGTGCTGTTAGATAACAATAGTGTGCCCAGATCCGGGACAATCTCGAGGGCGGGGAGAGCTCTCTCCCATCACGTTTCTCACGGGAAGAGGCGGAAATACACGAGATAGCTCGGTTCACCTCGATTCCCAGTCGTTTCCTGGGGGGTCTCGTGAGAACTCTAAGATTTAGAAGTTCCCACCTTTACCCGCCCGAGACTGTCCACCTGGAATTGAGCTTCCATCCCCAGCACATGGGGGTAATTCAGTTTAGTTAGAGCATCAACAAGACGTTGGGTGTAGAATTCTGGAAACCTTTGAATGTTAAACAGAGAAGTCTGAACTTTTCTTCCAAGGTAACCAAGAAGTCACTGAAGAATTTTTACCAGCAAAGTGACATTATGATCCCAGCAGCTAATCTTCCAACCACTGACTCAATTCTGACTTGGGTTAATGCCCATCACAAAAACTCTCAGGAATTCTTTATCTTCTAAATGGGATTTACTTCTCATTTATCTCAAGTAGACATCAGCATAATTGGTGGAAACCTACCAAATGAGATATGGTCTCACCCTGGTCAACTTCTGATTTCACTCAAAGATCTGAAGAGTATTCAAGAGAAAAAAAAAAAGACAGATGATATAATCATGGAAAGGAACATGAGGGTTTCTTTTTCATTATTTATTGCAATACTATAAGTAGAGAACAAGGTGGAAGAAACTTTCCTCCAAGCCAAAATATTTTTCTGTGTTAATTCAAATGTAGATTCAAGTTAAGAGAATGTAAAAATAAATTTCTTTAAGTGGTCTGGTTTCTTCCAAACATTCTAGGTTTCTCTCAAAAATATTAACAGATTTTGCTTTTGTATTGCTTAATTTCCAGCTATAATCTTTCCCAGAGACCATTATAATGAAGAATGAGAATTATAAAAATCCGTTCTGCAAACTAAACAAATATAACAATTAAGTGTAACGATATAAGTACTATTTCATATCTGTAGGCCTCCACATCCTGCAAAGAAGGGAGGAGGGGAAGGTACATTTTTCTTTCTTTTTCAGGACCAGGCTTAGTCATTATATGTTACCCAGTGTTCAGTTTCAGTGGTTTTTTCTTTCCATTTATATTATCGTAGGGATTGTGTATAATATTTCCCTGATTGCATTTCTTCGATCTGCAACAGTTCACATAAGATTTCCCCTGCTTCTCTGTTTTTTTACATTCATCATTTCTTATAGCACGAGAACATTCCATTACTTTTATGTTATGCAGTCAGTTCCCAAGTGATGGACATCGATTTCTTTCCAGTTCTTTGCTTTTAAAAACATCTTGTGGCATGTAAGGCCTTGCTGCTGTTGTCCTCCTTGGACTATACATCTAGCATTGCAACTTCTGGTTCAAAGGGTATGGACCATCCCAGGGTCTAATACAGATAAAATTTTATGAAACATGCTACTTTCCTTTTCATTTAAACCAATCTAAAAGGCATAGCTTAACTGACATTGGGCTCAATCCATTCCTTTATTCATTCACTCATTCATACAACATTTATCAAATGTTGATTATGTGTACATCATAGTCTAGGTAAGAGATGTCCCTGATGTCATGGAGCATGTGGCATGCTAACAGATACCTCTAGCACTTCTCCATCTCTTTGCCCTTCTCTGCATTCCTGATAATTCCTACACCAAGAGACATTAGTCAAATATTCTAAAATCAAGATGATGAGAATCTTAGGCTACATTCATGAGACCATTTCATTTCCCAGCCATGTCCACTCTGTGTTAAATGACGTATTTCAGAGGAAGGACTCCTCTCTTGTCTCTATCTACCACACATGACCTATATATGAGTCATCCCATTATAAATAAATGATCTTTTGTTTCCTAAAGAAAAGCCTGTGGCCCTTTCTATTACTTTCTGATCCATACCTTGCTTTTCAGAGATCGAACACACATGGTCAGCAGGACACAAGTGCTGCAGTATCTGGTGTACTGCCATAAATATTCGAAGCCGGAAAGCACAGGACAGCCTGCTTTCCAGTGAGGCATGACTTTTCCCTCTTAAAAATGATTCAGAACAGGCTCTTTTCAAATATAGAGGCTTGAGAGTCTTCATTTCTGCTCAAATCTTTCCAACTTAGGATAAGTTAATATACGCAATGGAAAATAGACTTAGTCATATTACATGTGAACTTAACAGATAGAAAGCAGAGGAGGAAAAAAAATCTCATAACTCACAAATGCTAAGCAGAAGGAGTCCTGGAGCTAGTCAGCCAACAAGCATTTAATAAACACTTACTGTGTGTCAGGCACTGTGCAACTGGATAATAAGATCAAGAGAGGAAGGGGACCTTGAAGATCACACAGTCCAATGCTCTTGTTTTATGTATGGGGAAACTGAGGTCCAGTCAGGTCTAGTGACTTTCCTCTTATCATACAAATAGTAAGTAGCTGAGCTGGGTTCAGAACACAGGTATGCTGATCTCAGATATGGTAGCACTCTTCCTGTTACTCCCCATGGCTTCCCAGAACACCTTTTCCTGGTTTTCAAACGAGGACTTGTTAAGGTTGCATTTCTATGCTAGTTTTCCCATGTGGTGATTGAAGGAAAAGGACTTACTGAAAAGATCACATTTTGTTAGTGGAGTTTTTTTCTTTTACATTATATATCTTACCTTTTAGGAATCTGTTGTTGCTTCTTCCATTTCATTCTCTTCTACCCTCCACCTTTTTCCTCAAAAGCTTGTATGAGATATATTTATGTTTTTTATTAGAACAAATTAAACTGATTCTGATTTTGAGGATAATAGGGTTGGACTTGTTCTCTAAAGTCCTAATTCTAAGGATCTTATTATTACAGCAACACATTTCCTCTCAACCCAGGTAAATTTAGAGACATAATTAACATTATTTCCTTTCTCAGTGGTGTTATCAATTAAACAGTCAGCGTTTATTCAATGGCTAGTATGGACAAAGCACTATAATAGGCCCTGGATATACAAAGACAAAATTGAAAATTTCTACTCTCAAGAGGTTTACATTCTATCAAAGAAGACAAGATAAATACACAAATAGGAAATAAATTCAAGGTAATTTAGGATGGAAGGCACTATGAGATGAGGGTTGGAAGCGGTATCAGGGAAGATCTCCATAAGGGAAGAGGTTTGAGCTGAACATGAGTAGATTGCCTATACTCTCTTAGTTAGCAATGTGTGTATATGCCATATATCATATGTCATGCATCATTGTCAATGATAGGGTATTTGACAGCTATTTATTCTAAATACAAAAGAACAGACTTGAATTTCAATATGCATCTTTGGCCACCAAGAAACTGGTTCACATCTCAAAAGCCAGTGTGAAAATGCCATTTAAGTAAGTAGTTCACCTGCATGCCTAAGAGGTAGCAACCAAAGTGAGCACCATCCAATCAACTCAGTCAGACCAACAGCTATCAAGGTTCATTGCCTCTTTGGCATAGTGGGACTCCATCCTACCATTAACCTACTTGTCTACTTATAGCTACTTTTCCTTAGCTGCTGATGCCCACCCTTCACCAACCCTCCAAGACACATACCAAACTGCAAATAAGCTGCCTAAGACTTCTATCTTCAGCTGTGTTCTCTTCTTTCCTTCCTTTCTATCTGTTCTTGACAAATGTGACCTTTTTGTCATCTCTTACTATCTCCTTCTGGACCTTGTTCCAATTATCCTTTCTCCTATATCTTCAATTACTTTCTCCTTCTTCTTCTTCTTCTTTTCTTCTTCTTCTTCTTCTTCTTCTTCTTCTTCTTCTTCTTCCTCTCTTTGTCTCTGTCTCTGTCTCTGTCTCTCTCTCTCTCTCTCTCTCTCTCTCTCTCTCTCTCTCTCTCTCTCTCTCTCTCTCTCTCTCATACACACCCACACACCCACACCTAGATCTCTCTAATCCTAAGGAAATCTTCACTTAAGAGACCTTTCACATGAAAAAGAATGGTCTGTTTTAAAGTTCTCATCCACCTTGACATTTCCACAGCATTTGATACTGTGGTTTTACTTCCATTTGGAATATTCATTCTGGGACTCCATGACACCACATTTTGTTGGTCTTCCTATCCTCTGATGGTTTTTTCTCTCTCTCCACTAACTCTTCTTCATTCTGATTCCATAAATGTATTTATTTCCTAAGTCTCTGTTCTTGGTCTTCTCTCTCACAACCTTTCAGTGATTTCATCAATTCCTGTGGCTTCAACAATCACTAAATTGCTAGATTTCTTTCCCAAGTTTCTGACTCTACATTTCCACCTACTAGTTGGACAATTCTTCTCAGATGTTTCACTCTGAGTTCAGTATGCGCCAAAACCAAATTCATCTTCCCCACAAAACCTATCTCTTTCCACAACTTTCCTGTTTCTATAAATGGCAATAAAATATTTATAATAATCCAGACTCAAAACCTTTGAGTTTCTTTGACATTTTCCTCTTCCTTAACCTTCCCAACACAGAATTAATCATCAAGTTCTCCCAATTCTATCCATATAATGTCTCTTAAATGTATCCTTTCTTTTTCATTCCCCCACTGCTAATAATGTATTCAGGCTCTTTTTAAACTCCCCCTTGCGTTATTATTAAATAGCCTCCTAACCAGTTTTCCACTATCAAGTTTCTGTAATATCCAATCCATCTTATGCACTTCTAGCCATAGTTATCTTCCTAATGCATCGTTCTAATCACATCACTCTAATTGTCACATCCCATCATTTGCTGAAAAAAGATTAAATGGATAACTGTGGTCTCTAACCAGATGTTATTAACATTTTTCTGTTCATGAACCCCTTTGGCAGTCTGGTGAATCCTATGGGTCCCTGCTCAGAATAAGTGTTTTAATTGAATAAAATAAAATACATAGGTTTACAAAAGAAACTCAATATATTGAAATAGTTATAAAATCTGTGTGTATATATACACATATACATATGTGCACACATATATGTATGCATATATCTGTTTCCTTATCTAATTATCTAGTTTGCAAACACCAATAAGCCCAGCTTTAAGTCAAGGTGAATGGGAGTTTGCCTCTCACAATTGTTCACGGAGGGAACTATAAGACCAGGACTGGGAATACAGATAGAACAGGAGGCTATAACATCAAAATCAGGAATTCTGCAGGAGTCCTTTCCTATTATTCCCAGAGGACATGAGATCCTGCCAGTCCAAAGTTGACAGGTCTTGACAAAATAAACAACTGACATTGAAAAGTTTTTTGGCACTAGGATTAACCATCTGACAGAGTGAGATAGTACAAGAAATTCTCTCCAGGGTTTTACTGTTTTTGCTTCTTTTAGATTTTCTTTAACTGTGAACATTATATTAAGTTTATAGCATTTCATGTCAATATGCATTCTTTTCTAAGCTATCTGTTTATATCTCCTGGTTTGGTGAATGTGTCAAATTCAAAGAAAACCCTTCTGCTCTGCTCTACAATTGTGGTATTAATTTGTCCTTCATTCTCTAAGAGCCTTATTTTTTCTTTCTGAGAAAAATCATTTTACTTATAAATTATCAGAATTCAAGGGTGCCCTTGGTACAATCTGTTAAAAGAAGGCACCTTTAATATAGAAACCATTTTGAACTTTTAGATGGAAAATGAATGTATAAATGCAGAGAATTACTGGAATGACAGAATAATACAATACAGAAGCAGAAAAATAATGTATTCAATCCCCTAAACAGTGACATACACAATCTAAGACCATATTAAGATTGTTCACAATATCCATAAGTAGCCGATTAGATTAGACTAAATAACTGCACATCACATGTCCTCCATTCTCCATCCCCCATCTCAGCACAGGGATCAGTGCAAAGTGGGTGAAAGTTCAATAAAATCTGCTGACTGAAAATATCTATTCTATTACATGTACTGTAGTATATTGCAAATAATTGTTCTGTAAATAACTGACTGGCTATTCCAGAAGGAAAAAGAGTTATCATCTTTGAAATAACGACCTCTTAAGTAAAAGGCTCTTAGCAATTTATTAAAATAGAAACCAAAGCTCCTTACACAATCTTTTAGAAGCATGGATGAGAATTAGAGCAATTCTCTGGCCCTTACTCTGTCAGCCATTTTAGAAATTTGTAAAGTTACATCACAAATCTTCATTTTCAGTGGATAAGAGAATTTCAGGACAAAGAGGAGGGTGCTATCTCTTTCCTCCTCAGAACCATCTCCCCAAAGGGGATAGTTAGATTGAATGGAGCACATCTATATTCCTGGGCAAGCTTGAGCAAGGCACATCATCTTTAGTAAAACCTCTAAATATCCTGATTTTAATATCTTTCTGAGTTCTCTGTTTAAATGTTGTCTTATAATGGAGCATTTGGGAATGACTGAAGAAATTATGATATGCACATATTACAGAATATTATGCCACAAGTAATGAAGAAAGAGGAGGTCTCTGAAACACAGGAAGGTACATTAACTCATACAGAGTTAAGAAAACAGAACCAGGAGGACAATATACACAATAACTACAATAATGCAGATGCAAATGAAGATAACATTAACAGATAATAGAACTTGAATTAAATGACTAACATTGGCTCCAGAAGAATGATGTTAAAATATTCTTCTTGGCAGATAGGTGAGGGGCTATAGAGGCATGGAACAATTCCTGCTTGGTCAACTGACCCTGCACTTGCTAGATTGGATGGTTTTGTTTTTATTGACTATTTTATAAAATTTTTATTCTTCAGAGAGTAAAGCATGGAAGAGTTAATGGGGAATAATTATAACATAAGACCATGGACAAGGCTTGTGATTTCATTGGGATAGAGAAGGCCTAGGTGTAGAAATATTCTAGGTGAGGAAATTCCCTCCACCAATGCACTTTCTCTCCAATTTATAATCTTAGAGAGTTGCTTAGAGAACTGAGAGTAATTTTCCCAGAGACAAGAAGCAAGGTATATGTCATAGGCAGGATTTTAATCCAAATTTTCTTGGCTATAAAGTTTGTTCTCTATCTACCACACCATACTACTTCTCAATTTTGGTCTAAAAACAAACAAAAAAAATCATCATCAAAACATATTGTCATGGAAAAGGTGTTGGTCCTTTTAGAATAAAGTTTATTTTACTAGTGGCAAGAGTTGTAAATTGTGTTGACCCAATACCATGGACAAGTTTCTGGTTACTAATAGAACCATTATAAACAAATAACTAGGAAACAATAAAAATAGCAGTTAAATTCCCACTGTTTGAGGTGGGAATAGTTTCTTCCTCCTTCAAGAAATTTCAAATGCTGAAGAATGTATGGTATCCAATTTATGTCCTAGTTACCAATTACCTATTGGTGTTACATAAAATAAGAGTAGAATGTAGCTAAAAGAACCCTATAAAAGGAGAGATTCTATTAGCTTGAAATCCGCACTGCCATACTTAGCTGATGGGCATACTAATGAATTTGTGGTAGAAACATATGCTGAAGCCAACCAGTCCCCATTTATCAAGAAAGTTTTGTGTTCAGAGAGTTCTGTTTGGTGCTAAGTGGCTTAAGAATTAATAAATAAGAGGGCAAAATAAGTATTCAAGGAATTAACCAATCACTACCTGAAAGAGATCCAAAAAGAGAAACTCCTAGGAACATTGTGGCCAAATTCCAGAGTTCCCTGGTCAAGGAGAAAATATTGCAAGCATCTAGAAAGAAATAATTCAAGTACTGTGGAAATACAATCAGGATAACACAAGATCTAGAAGCTTCTACATTAAGGGATGGAAGGGTGTGGAATATGATATTCCAGAAGTCAAAGGAACTAGGACTAAAACCAAGAATCACCTACCCAGCAAAACTGAGTATAATACTTCAGGGGGAAAAATAATCTTTCAATGAAATAGAGGACTTTCAAGCATTCTTGATGAAAAGACCAGAGCTGAAAAGAAAATTTGACTTTCAAACACAAGAATGAAGAGAAGCATGAAAAGGTAAACAGCAAAGAGAAGTCATAAGGGACTTTACTAAAGTTGAACTGTTTACATTCCTAGATGGAAAGACAATATTTGTAACTCTTGAAACTTTTCAGTATTTGGGTAGTTGGTGGGATTACATACACACACACACATACACGCACACACACACAGAGAGACAGAGAGCACAGAGTGAATGGAATAGGATGGGATCATATCTTAAAAAAATGAAATTAAGCGGTGAGAGAGAAATATATTGGGAGGAGAAAGGGAGAAATGGAATGGGACAAATTATCTCTCATAAAAGAGGCAGGCAAAAGACTTTTTAGTGGAGGGATAAAGAGGGGAGGTGAGAGAAAAACATGAAGTTTACTCTCATCACATTCAACTAAAGGAAGGAATAAAATGCACATTCATTTTGGTATGAAAACCTATCTTACAATACAGGAAAGTGGGGGAGAAGGGGATAAGCAGGGTGGGGGGGATGATGGAAGGGAGGGCAATGGGAGGAGGGAGCAATTTAAGGTCAACACTCTTGGGGAGGGATAGGATCAAAAGAGAGAATAGAAGAAATGGGGGGCAGGATAGGATGGAAGGAAATATAGTTAGTCTTACACAACATGACTGTTATGGAAGCCATTTGCAATATTACACAGATATGGCCTATATTGAATTGCTTGCCCTCCCAAAAGGAATGGGTGGAGAGGGAGGGGTGAAGAGAAGTTGGAACTCAAAGGTTTAGGAACAACTGTCAAGTACTGTTCTTGCTACTAGGAAATAAGAAATACAGGTAATGGGGTATAGAAAGTTATCATGCCCTACAGGACAAAAGAGAAGATGGGGATAAAGGAATTGAGGGATGTTAGAAGAGAGGGCAGATTGGTGATAGTGGCAATTAGAATGCTTGGCGTTTTGGGGTGGGGGAGGGGAGAAATGGGTAGAAAGTTTGGAACCCAAAATTTTGTGGAAATGAATGTTAAAAGTTAAATAAATAAATTTAAAATGAAAAAAAGAATTAATAAATAAAGACTCATTTTAAATCAGTTTAGGTTTGCTGTTATATTAATATATTTTAAATAATATTTCCAAAATGTACCTTATTCATTCTCATTTCTGTACCTTCTGTTTATGTTGAGTAACTCCCACTCTTCCCAACTCAGAAATGTCCACTTTCCCCTCTCTCAACTTCTCTGCCTCTCTAAATGATACCCTTCCAGGCTCAGTCAAATTTTCCTTTCTCCATGAAACCTTTCCTACTGTCACCCTCCTCTTCATTCCTTGGGTACTTATTGTCTGCATTACTCACTTGCTATTTGTCCAATGGAGCCTCATATGGCTACTTAATATTTTGCATGTGGCTATTTTGCCTCAAGATCAGGGATCACATTTTAAACCCCGCCCCCCAATGCAATGCTGTACATGAAACAAGTGTTCACGAGGCATGAGTTTCATCAATAAATTCAACTAATTTTGTTTTATTCATGGCAATGAAAATTGACAGCATGACAGAGTGCTGGACTTAAATTCTGAGTTCAAATCCTGCCATGGACACCTACTAGCTGTGTGATCATGAATAAATCACCTAGCCTGTTGATCCTTGGAGAATTCTCCTAGCCTATTAAGGGACAGATGGATAAGGGTTTGTGTTGGTAAAAGCAGCTCCAATGCTAATAAGATCATGGGTCCTGGAGATGTTGATTGATCATTAATGATAATTCACTTTTCTATAGCATTTTTAAAGAAGCATCATTCTTATAATGACTGTATGAGAAAAATAATCTCAGCTGTATTATCTCATTCTATAGATTAGACAGGTGAAGGGATATGACCAGGGTCATAGTAAGTCCAAGGACCATGTAACCTCAGGGTATTCAGAGGATCAGTGACCTAGAGCTGGAATAAACTGCACAAGTCATCTAGTCCAATTTGCTAATTTGAGAAATTGAGGCCAAGAGGATAAGAGAGTTTCTAAAAGGTTGGTAATTGCTACAAGTGTGACATTTGAATCCAGATCTTTGATTGCAGGGACATTGCTCTTTCCACTGTACTACATCTCTTCATTCTGTGCTAGAAAACAGATAGTTAAGTGACTTCTCCAATGAGGAAGACATAGCAGGACTACTCTACAATGACTATATCAGATAAAGTTCAATAAGTGATCTACCTGTAAAGGTTACACCATCATCTGCTTTTATCCAATGGAAGAAAGATTGACATCATGTTTGTTTGTAATTATACCTACAGGTTCAGTGGGAAAGCATTCCATAACTCTTATAATCTTAATTTTCATAAAATTTAGAACTCTGAGGGAACACTAAAGATCATTTAAATCTCATTCACCACTACCTCCCTCCCTCCATTTTTTGGAGGTTAGGAGGAAGTGAAGGGGAAAAGGGAGAGGGAGAGAAGGAGAAGAAGGGAGGGGAAGGGAGAGGAGGGGAGGAGAGGAGAGGAGGATTCAAACTTTGGTTCCTGAACTCCAAATCCAGCATCTCCTCCAATCCAGCCAGACATTACAATAACATGGACAGAATAAGCCATGCTTCTGAGTTTTTGCCAGTTTGGCTGCTACGTAGACAGAAAGCAGTTAGCATAGTCATCCCTCAGGAACATTAAGTATGCCAAGTTTGTTTATGAATACCTTACTGACTGTCTTCTACTTGTGTTTGTCCATTCCACATGCTGCCAGGCTTCTAATACCCTCCCTTTCTCCCTTGTCCACCAAGGCATCACCACCACTCCTTATATCTTTTCTGCATCCTCAACCCTTGGAGCCTTCCATGTTTGCCTGTTAAAACTTTCCTATTCTCTTGCTCATTCTCTCAGTGCCTTTTTTTGATGAGCTAGTTACTAAGATAAACTAATGCACTGCAATATAGTTTATGGAATACAGAAAGCCAGCATGGCATCTTATAAACAGCAATGGATTTAAGAGTCCAAAGACCTGGGTTAAAATCCCAACTCAGACCATTATGAGCAGCTTGACCCTGAATAGCAGTCAAGTAAAATAGAGATAATAATGCACCACCCACAAGTATTTTTTTGTGTGTGAGGAAATATGCTTTGTAAACATTAAAACTCTATGGAAGTGTGAGTTATTTTTATTTGTAGTATGGTATACTGAACAGAAGACCAAACTAGAGGCAGGAGTCTTGAACACTAGTCTTAGTTCTTTCACAGAAGGCTGTGTGGGGCAGTGGCAAGAGCTCTGAACTTGGGTCATAGAAGCCGAGGTGTTTTTCTTCTCAGCTTTGCCCATTATTATCTTTACGACCCTGGACAACTTGGCTTCTCTGGGCTCAGTTTCCTTATCTGTAAAGTGAAAGGATTGGCCAAGATGATCTCTATAATCCAGTCTAGTTCTGTGATCATACTACTAACTAGCAAGGAGAACTTAAGCAAGACACTAAACCCCTTTGGGTCTAAGTTTCCTCATCTGCAACTAGAGGAGGTTGTATCAGAAAAGTGAATGCTAGAATTCTCCAGTTTTTAGCAAAGCATTTAATAAAATCTTTTATGCTATCTTTATGAAAATGGAGGAGAGATGTGAACTACACAATAACGTATGGATGCAGGATTGGCTGATAGTTGGTTGGTTCAGAAATGAATGAGTGGACCTAAGAAACAGTCATTCACTAATAATTCCATGTTGACTCTTAGGGAAATTAATAGAGAGGAGTGCCACAATAGTACATCCACTGGACTTCAGATGATTAACGTTTTTATCAGTCTCAGCTAAAGTCAAAACAAATCAAATTTGCAGACATCAAACTGTAAGAGTAGCTAGTACTACTTGAAAAAGATCCTGATTGGCTGGAACACTGGGCTAAATCTAATAAGATTAAATTAAATCAAGATAAATATAAAATCTTAAGCTTAGGTTCAAAAAGTCAATTTCACCTGGACAAGATGAGGTCATTGAAAGTCACTGAAAAGCTGGGGAGTATCCAGCAGAGGTTAGCTTAGTTAGTGAAACATCTCAAGGTTATGTTATAAGGATGGATAACCATTTGATGAGGATGTTTTCTAGGACTTTTTTTTGTTCAGGATTTGGTTGGCCTTAGGAACCTTTCTATTTCTGTGATTTGGTGATTCTGTAACCAATCTCTAAGGTCACCTTCCAGTACATGATTTTTAATGTGTCCAGGGAAGTAAGAAAGTGAAATGCTCCTCCCTTTTAGTTAACAATTACATTTTCATAGGTGCCGTCCAGAAATAAAGCCTTAATTCAAAGGAGTTATAGAGACAGCAGAAATCTCAATCCATTGGGGGAAATTTTTTTTTGGAAGTGGGGAGGGGACAGAGAATACTGGGAGTAGCAACATGATCCAGTAGAAAGAACACTGGATTTACAATCAGAAAACCCAAGTTCAAGTCCCTCACTTTGCCTCTTATTAGCTTATTAGCCTTGGTAACTCCCTCCATCTTTTGGGTCTGTTTCCTCATTTGCAAAATGAGAAGGTTGGGCCATGTGAACTCTAAGTCCCTTACAGTTTAATATCTTTTGCCCCTATAACTTTTCAGCATTCCTCAAATTTTCCCTTTGAGAGTGACCACCTCTGGGAGAGCATTCTCAGAATCATTCTGTAACAGAGTGACAAATGACACCTTTGTTCAGGTGTCGTTGAAAGGCATAATTGTTTGTCGAGCTGGGGGAGGGGGGAGTGGCTTTATAGTGATCAACAAACCATAGCACTTACCAGAATGAGATTGGAACCACAGCAAAGCACTGTTGTACCCCAAAGTAATTAAGATAGAGTCTCTCCCAACTCGACAGCATTCCGTTTCTCCATTGACTAGGCACTTAAAGACACAGACACCATCAGCTGTAAAGGGGAAGGGGAGAAAGAGAGTAAGAAAACACTTTTTTTTGGACTGCCAGAAATATATCAGATAAAACTTTTTTTTTTTTTGCATTTTCATACTGATCAGACGAGTAAGATTTATTTTCCTTTCAACATGCCTTCACCTTGTCCCCTATTTCAGTCCCTTGGCTATAATGATCAAGGGGAGACCTTTCTTCTGTAGCAAATGTTGACAAATGCATAACAAAATGGAAGAATATGAGTACATATATGTGCGATAACCACATATATATATATATATATATATATATATATACATATATATGTATATATATGGATTCATGGGGAGACCTAGAGCAGTTTATGGCCCAAGGCTTCATCTTTCCTGTGAAGGGTCATATGGATTAAGAGACACAAGTCCTGGGTTCAAATCTAAGCTCTGCTATTTACTCTCTGTGTCACCTTAGGCAAGCAACTTCAGTTCTCTGGTCTCGGTTTCCTCATTTATTTATAAGTCATACTTCATTCATTTATAAAATGAGGGAAATAGCTGGTATGCTCCTTGTTCACAGAGTTAAACTGCTCTGCAAACCTAAAAACATCATAGATAGACAAATGACCTAATTGTTATTCTTGCAACCTTGGTGCAAGTCAACATCCCTCAGTTTCAGGTTCTTCCTTTGTAAAATAATGGGGTTGCACTAGATAATCTATCACTAGGGTCTCTCCCAGTCCTATGACACCCCAAAACAATACATTCTCTAAGCTTACATTTTCAACCATAAACAGTGGAGAAAACATTGTCCCAAGGCATAATATTGGAAAAGATAATGAGCTTAAGGAGCAGGAACAGAGGTCCCAGGAAAGGGGTTAGTGGTGGGGCATTAGGTCTTATGTGCATCTCACTATTTACTCCCTCATCAATGCTTTTCTCTCTGGGTTGATGATTGTTCATTTATACAACTAACTCCAGTGACTCTAGTGTTTGAAAATTGACTAAGTTCTTTCTTTGAGGAAGGCAGGTGGTACAGGGTACATACAGCACAGGATCTGGAGTCAGGAAGATATGACTTAAAATCCTATCTCAAACACTAGCTGTGTGACTCTGGGCAAGTCACTTAACCTCTTTTTGCATCAGTTTCCTCAACTATAAAATGGAGGGTAATAATAGCATCTTACCTCCACGGGTTACTGTGAAGATGAAATGAAATAATATTTGGAAAGCACTTAGAAAATCTCAAAGTATTCTATAAATGTTAGCTATTGTCTTTGACCTGTTAGAGCTCTATTATTTGGTTGTCAGTTACCATTCTTAACTTTCTCCAAATTCCCTTAAAAGAACAAATGTGACGGCTTTAATTTAATTTAGAAAATCAATTATAGAGGCGGAGCCAAGATGGTGGAGTAGAAAGACGCAAATATGCTACCTCCGAACCCACTGCCCATAAAATACCTGTAGAGAAAAGAACCACCAGCAAAATCTGGAGCAGCAGAAGCCACAGAATGGAGCGGATGAGATTGCTGCTCCAGAGAGCCTGAAAACCTCTGGCAAAAGGTCCCTCGTGCCCTGGACCCGGAGCAGAGCCCAGCCCTGCCTCGGCGGCGCAGCGCCAAAAGGAGCAGATCCGAGCAGGCTTCAGGGATGGAATCTCCAGCAGCCGCGCGGGTCTCTCCACCCACAGGTGACAAAGGTCGGTGAGAGGGTCTCTTTGGTGGGTCGAGAGGAGAGTGGGGTGCCCCCATAGCTCAGGCCCCCTCAGGAGGCGGCAGCAGAGGCAGGAGCAGACTGAGGCTCCCCAAGCAGGCAGGACCCTGGATCCATTGTTGAAGGTCTCTGCATAAACCCCCTGAGGGAACTGAGCCCAAGAGGCAGCCCTGCCCTGACCTGAGCACCTGAACTTAATCTCACACTGAACAGCAGCCCTGCCCCCGCCCAAAGCCCTGAGGCTGGGAAGCAGCATTTGAATCTCAGACCCCAAGTGCTGGCTGGGTGGATCTGGAGGCGAGGTGGGGGTGGAGAGGACACTCAGAAGTGAAGTCACTGGCTGGGAAAATGCCCATAAAAGGGAAAAAAAATAAGACTATAGAAGGTTACTTTCTTGGTGAACAGGCATTTCCTCCCTTCCTTTCTGATGAGGAAGAACAATGCTTAGCATCAGGAAAAAATGCAGAAATCAAGGCTTCTGTATCCCAGCCCACCCTATGGGCTCAGGCCATGGAGGAGCTCAAAAAGGATTTTGAAAATCAAGTTAGAGAGGTGAAGGAAAAACTGGGAAGAGAATTAAGTGACATGCAAGCAAAGCATGAAAAACAAGTAAACACCCTGCTAAAGGAGACCCAAAAAAATGCTGAAGAAAATAACACCTTGAAAAATAGGCTAGGGGGGCGGAGCCAAGATAGCGGAGTAGAAAGACGCACATACACATAGCTCCGAACCCACAACCCATAGAACATCTGTATAAAGTAACTCACGGCGAATTCTGGAGCAGTGAGGCCACAGAACAGTGGAGCGAAGGAGATTTCTGTTCCAGAGGGACCTGCAAACGTCTCGCAAAAGGTCCGTCGCACTGCGGACGCAGAACCCAGCCCAGCCCTGCCACGGCCGCAGCACCGAGAGGAACAGATCCGAGCAGGCTTCAGGGATGGAATCTCCAGCGGCAGCGCAGGTCCCTCCACCCACAGGTGACGAGGGTCGGTGAGAGGGTCTCTTTGGCGGGTCGAGAGGGGAGTGGGGTGCCCCCATAACTCAGGCCCCGTCGGGAGGCAGAAGCTGAGGCAGTGGGAGACCAGGGCTCCCCAAGCAGGCAGGAGCCTGGATCCACTGTTGAAGGTCTCTGCATAAACCCCCTGAGGGAACTGAGCCCAAGAGGTGGCCCTGCCCCGACCTGAGCACCTGAACTTAATCTCACACTGAACAGCAGCCCTGACCCTGCCGAAGCCCTGAGGCTGGGGAGCAGCATATGAATCTCAGACCCCAAGTGCTGGCTGGGAGGATCAGGAGGTGAGGTGGGTGTGAGGAGAATATTCAGAGGTCAAGTCACTGGCTGGGAAAATGCCCAGAAAAGGGAAAAGAAATAAGACTATAGAAGGTTACTTTCTTGGTGAACAGGCATTTCCTCCCTTCCTTTCTGATGAGGAAGAACAATGCTTACCATCAGGCAAAGACACAGAAATCAAGGCTTCTGTGTCCCAGCCCACCCAATGGGCTCAGGCCATGGAAGAGCTCAAAAAGAATTTTGAAAATCAAATTAGAGAGGTGGAGGAAAAACTGGGAAGAGAAATAAGATGCAAGAAAAGCATGAACAGCAGGTCAGCACCCTGCTAAAGGAGACCCAAAAAAATGCTGAAGAAAATAACACCTTGAAAAATAGGCTAACTCAATTGGCAAAAGAGGTTCAAAAAGCCAATGAGGAGAAGACGCTTTCAAAAGCAGAATTAGCCAAATGGAAAAGGAGATTCAAAAGCTCACTGAAGAAAATAGTTCTTTCAAAATTAGAATGGAACAGATGGAGGCTAATGACTTTATGAGAAATCAAGAAATCACAAAACAAAACCAAAAGAATGAAAAAATGGAAGATAATGTGAAATATCTCATTGGAAAAACAACTGAACTGGAGAATAGATCCAGGAGAGACAATTTAAAAATTATGGGCCTACCTGAAAGCCATGATCAAAAAAAGAGCCTGGACATCATCTTTCATGAAATTATCAAGGAAAACTGCCCTGAGATTCTAGAACCAGAGGGCAAAATAAGTATTCAAGGAATCCACAGATCACCGCCTGAAAAAGATCCAAAAAGAGAAACTCCTAGGAACATTGTGGCCAAATTCCAGAGTTCCCAGGTCAAGAAGAAAATATTGCAAGCAGCTAGAAAGAAACAATTCAAGTATTGTGGAAATACAATCAGGATAACACAAGATCTAGCAGCTTCCACATTAAGGGATCGAAGGGCGTGGAATAGGATATTCCAGAAGTCAAAGGAACTAGGACTAAAACCAAGAATCACCTACCCAGCAAAACTGAGTATAATACTTCAGGGGAAAAATAATCTTTCAATGAAATAGAGGACTTTCAAGCATTCTTGATGAAAAGACCAGAGCTGAAAAGAAAATTTGACTTTCAAACACAAGAATGAAGAGAAGCATGAAAAGGTAAACAGCAAAGAGAAGTCATAAGGGACTTTACTAAAGTTGAACTGTTTACATTCCTACATGGAAAGACAATATTTGTAACTCTTGAAACTATTCAGTATCTGGGTACTGGGTGGGATTACACACACACACATGCACACACACACACACACACACACACACAGAGACAGAGTGCACAGAGTGAATTGAAGAGGATGGGATCATATCTTAAAAAAATGAAATCAAGCAGTGAGAGAGAAATATATTGGGAGGAGAAAGAGAGAAATGGAATGGGGCAAAATATCTCTCATAAAAGAGGCAAGCAAAAGACTTATTAGTGGAGGGATAAAGAGGGGAGGTGAGAGAAAAACATGAAGTTTACTCTCATCACATTCCACTAAAGGAAGTAATAAAATGCACACTCATTTTGGTATGAAAACCTATCTTACAATACAGGAAAGTGGGGGAGAAGGGGATAAGCAGGGTGGAGGGAATGATGGAAGGGAGAGCATGGGGAGGAGGGAGCAATATGAGGTCAACACTCATGGGGAGGGACAGGATCAAAAGAGAGAACAGAAGTAATGGGGGACAGGATAGGATGGAGGGAAATATAATTAGTTCTTACACAACACTACTATTATGGAAATCATTTGCAAAACTACACAGATTTGGCCTATATTGAATTCCTTGCCTTCCAAAGGGAAGGGGTGGGGAGGGAGGGAGAGCAGATTGGCAGACAGGGGCAATTAGAACGCTTGGTGTTTTGGGGTGGGGGGAGGGGACAAAAGGGGAGAAAATTTGGAACCCAAAATTTTGTGAAAATGAATGTTAAAAGTTAAATAAATAAATAAATTTTAAAAAAAAGAAAAAGAAAATCAATTATATATGGAACCACTTTCTGTTACAAAACTTATACAGTATTAAAACAAGAAAATGATTTTAAAAAATGTTTCCATCTATTACTTTCCATTGGAGGAGTAGTTCTTGATTTTCACAAACTATCTTGGCCATTTAAACAGTACAGATGTTTTGAAAACACTATGCTGGTAGCAAAGACTGTTGTATGTTTTGGTTCACTCTCCCAGGCAGAGGTCATCAAAGGCAAGGGTACTACACTTTTGTACAGTAAGAAACTGTTAATCAAAGTATTAAATGAGAAAATCTGGGGTCTTCTTAGGAGTAGCACAGTTAAGCGTCCTAAGGACCTTAAAGATGTTTTTCTCCTTTGGCTTACAAAAATTTTCCACGTGAAGTTATTTTACCATGTACTCCTCTCTCTACAGAGGTTTTCCCTCTTTGAATGCTGATAATGATAACTGGATTTTATAACATCATTAGGTTGAAAAAAATCTCAGTGATCAGCTAATGCACACTTCTATATTCAGGTAAGATTATAGTTATATAGGTAGTACTGAAATATCTGCCCTTTCTTGTTTCCTTTATCATTTGAATAATGATGGTGGGGTGGAAGTTAGGGGAGGTGGGGGAAATGAAGTGCTTTACCCATGATGTATGGCATGACAATGAGAAGGGGTAAGAACAAGGGATGCTAAACTAGGTTGGACTAGTGGTGAGACAGTGCAAGAAACCAAAAGTGAGAGAAATTTTGTTTTTATCCTGCATCCTTATTTCTCATACCATTTTTCTCTGGGAAAATATTATAAAAGAACTAGAGGATTATATAGATATTACCTGCTCATACCAGAAAAACTTGTGGAATGTGAACTATGGAGCCACAAAACTGTTAGGGTGTTAAGGGGGACCATGCCTTGTCCTTTGGATAGCACAGAACAACAAGCCAAGGCAGGATTATCAGGTATGTGTATGGGGGTTGGAGGTGGCTTCTGCTTGGGGAGACCCAGCACCTATGCTAGAAATTATTCTGGGCATCTCTATATCTATTTAGGAGGCAAAAGAATAAAAGGAGTCAGAAGAGCTGAGTTCAAATTCTAGACCTGCCCCTTCCTACTTATGTGGTTTTGGGAAAGTATCTTCTCATCACATTTCTCCTTACCTGTAGGTGACCTTGATTGTCCCTTCTGGCTCTAAATCCCATGACTGACAGCCATTTATTCTGAGATCCGTCCTGAATGTCTCTCTTTTTTAATACAACTTTCCTTTGTAATATAAATGATATGCCTGCCAGTGGGAAGCTGGTCTCATTATTCTGGGAGTGGAGGGCACTGTCAAAAATGTCCTGAGTAGGAGAGTAAAAAAATCTCCCCAGGTATGCCCATGTTCTCTTTGTCATTAAGTGTCTTTCCAGCACTTCACTTTAATTACCGCAAAACTGCAGTAACAACTCCCTTCTTATTACACTCTCTTCTAACGTTCTAATTCAAGTCAAAAAATACTTATTAAGTGCAAAAGGTCCTTGTACTAGGTCTAGCCTGGCTCAGGCAGAGATGGCACAGCAGGCTTGAGATCAGAACAGAAGGCAACACTGGCAGTGAATCACAGTCATAGCAGGGGAATAACATCCAGAACAGGGAAAAATATTCAGTGAGAATATCCCTTTGACTCAGCTGAACACAGCTTTGCTGACTTGGTGTTGCCCAGTGTGGTCTAATGATCAAGCCAAAGGATTAGCAGGGGCTCCTCATGGACTGGGAAGCTACATCAAAGCCCAAACCTTCCATCCTTTGAATCAATCCAGTATCAAGGATGGATTCATTTTTTTTTTTTTTTGAGGCAATCGGGAATAAGTGACTTGTCCAGGGTCACACAGTTAGTAAGTGTCTGATACTGGAGTAGAACTCAGGTCCTCCTGACTCCAGGGTGAATGCTCTATCCACTGTGTCACCTAGCTGCCCCTCAATACCTTTTAAAGAACAAAAGCTATCCCAGCCCATTTGCCAAGAGACTGATTGATATTAGTCCTTTAGTACTTGGCACAGTGCCTGCATATAGTAGGCACTTAAGAAATGCTAGTTGACTGACTACTAAAACTTCCCTCTTTACCCACTCTGCTCCTCCGTGACCTCATCATGATATGGAGGCCATCCTGATTTCTTGCGAAGCTTAAGCTCTGGTGGTCCTACTAAGCTAGAAAGGCTTCAAGTAAATGTCTAGCCACTGACTGTAGTTTACATCCAAGAAAGACTAAGTCTAGTTCAAGGAGTTGACCCTGATGTAATGATTTTTTTTCAACTTCTCACACTATGTCCTGGGGTTTTCTCGGCAAAAATAGTGGAGATTTGTGACCTCTAGGTCTGTCAGGCAGTGCCCCTCCCCATACTTCCTAAATGGACTCAGTTGAAGCCATGAGGAGAGATAATCCCATCTCTTGGAGGTAGACAATCCAGAAAGGAAAGAGTCACTGGCAAAGACAACATTATAGTCTTGTGGGAAACGCAAAGATGGGGCAGGAAAAGAAGAGGTGCAGGTGGGAAACAGAAAAAGCAATCAGAGAGGTAGGAGACAAATTAAGGCAAAGTGACA
The DNA here is from genome assembly GCF_028372415.1 of Notamacropus eugenii. Classification (NCBI taxonomy): domain Eukaryota; kingdom Metazoa; phylum Chordata; class Mammalia; order Diprotodontia; family Macropodidae; genus Notamacropus; species Notamacropus eugenii. Next base: position 41,811,915 of record NC_092872.1, on the reverse strand, counting down.
GAGGCTGGTGAGAAGGGAGTTTTGAGAAGCACAGGGTGGCCCAATGCAGCAGGGAACTGAAGGAGAATAATGACCATATTTGGCTGGAAGGCTATCGGCTACTTCACAGAGTACAACTCCAGTACAGTGGTGGGGGCAAAATCCAAGCTGTTGCCAGTTATGGAAGGATGAGGTGTAGAGGAAATGGAAGTGATAAGTATAGAAAACTTCCAGAAGTTTGCCTTTGAAAGGAAAGAGAAATTAGACTGTAGTCAGAAGGTACTCTAGAGTCCAAAAAAGTTTTCTCTAGAATGAGACATGAATTTGTTGTATCCCTTCTTTGTAGTACAATGCCTGAAGAGTTCATAGTAGGTGCTTATTAAATGCCTGTTTATTTATTGATGGATTCATCTGAAAGAGCCCATAGAAATGAAATTAAAGCACTGATTATGAAAAGATAAAATGTGGGGTTCATTTTATGGATGAGGAAACTGAGGTCAATTACTTTTCTCAGAACATAAGGATTCAGACGAATCAGTCTTCTTGGGTCACATTCTCTTCCATGGTTACATTACAAGTGGCAGAGCCAGGATTTGAACTGAGATCTTCTGATTTCATGTCCAATGATTTTACAACTAGGCACACATGGAATTAGTTGGCAGGTAGTTGGTAGGAAGGTTGATCATAAATCTAGAACTTGAATAAATAATAACTAGCATTTACATAGCACTTACTATGTGCCATTTGATCCTCACAATAACCCTGGGAGGCAAGTGCTATTATAATGCCCATTTTACAGAAGGAAGCTGAAGCAGACTGAGGGGTAAGTGATGTACCCCAGGTCACATGGCTAGTATGTGAGGTCCAATATGGACTCAGGTTTTACTGATACCAAGCCTAGCAAATTCTATCCACTGTACTGCCTCACTACATACTTGAAGGGACTTTGAGGTCTCCTAATCCAATTTCATTTTACAGATGAGAAAACTGAGGCTCAACAAAATTAAAGGGGTTAAATATGGTTTTAAAACGTGTTAAAGGTATTAAAGTTGGGATTGAAGCCCAGGTCTTTTGACCCCATGTCCAGTGTTCCTTTTTCTACTATACCAAGATTCTTTCTTTGAAAATTCAGGGGATGATGAGAGAGAGAACATACTAGCATCCACATGGCTTTTGTACCTTGAAATACAAAGATATAGAGGAAGACTGAGATTTTTCTATTTCTATTGTAGTAGGTAATGTTCAGTTGTGTCTGACTCTTTATGACCTCATTTGTGGTTTTCTTGGCAAAGATACTAGAGCAGGTGCCATTTCCTTCTCCAGATCTTTTATACAGATGAGAAAACGGAGGCAAACATGGTTAAGTGATTTACCCAAGGTCACACTGCTAGTAAGCATTCAAGGCTGGATTTTAACTTGTCTTCCTGATTCTAAGCTTGGCACTATCCACTGACACACCTAGCTGTCCTCATAAAATCATCCATAATGAAGCAATGAACTAAGCATACAAAGTCAACACAACCTTGTTCTAATAAGAAACAACACATTTTAGTTTTAAGAATCTCACAGTCTTGGACCTCCATGGCCCCATCAACAAAAACCAAGTATTCTGGGATTGTAATTAGGGAATTCCCCAAGAAACACTGCCTCTGGAAGGGCAGTGGTTGCCATCTGGTATCACGTGATGAAGTAATGTCCAAAGTCTCTACTAATTAATCCACCCATGCTCCAACCTCCTAACACATTCTATGACCGACTCGTCCACATGCTTCGACAATCTTTGTAATTACTGTACTCTGTTGCACAGAAGAAGTGGCGCAGAGCATAACCAAATGCAGACATCTAAAGTGAAGACATCATTTTTAAATTTGCATCATTTTGTTTCTTTCAGATTTGTTTCCTGTTCAACTGTTGTGACCAAAGAGATCTATCACATGGTAGTCAACCCTCTGATGATGGCTCTTTGAGTTCTTAACTGGGTTGTTTCTTGGAAGACAGGCACAGTCTGTTTTTGACCTCATGCCAGAAAACTTTCTGACTTAGTAGGAACAAAGAGTACTGTAAGTGCTTTCAAAAACTCAGGATTCAAAAACATCACAGTAAGGCATCAAATAGGAAAATAACTGGAAAGGAAGAACTGCAGGAAAAATAACTAATATTTACATAGCACAATAAAGTCTGCAAAGTGATTTACACATGTTTTCTCATTTGATCCTCACAACAGCTCTGGGAATTAGATGCTATTACCCCATTTCATAGAAGAGAAAACAGATCATTTTATAGATGTGAAAACTGAGGTTGAGAGAGGTTAAGTAACTTGTTTGGGGCAAACAATTAGTTAACTTACTGTGTTTGAAGCAGGATTCAAACTCCAGACTTCCAGACTCCAGATCTAAAATTATCCACTGCCCCTCTGAGCTGCCTAACAAACATCAGGGCACAGAAATTACTGGTAGAATACCTGAACAAAGTTAGGGGTTTTTCAGGGATTATTTAGTTCTCTTTTTATGTATAATAAGAAATTTATAATTTCTCTTTAATAAAAAAAATCAGTTTGGGAATTATACATTTTTTAAAAATTAGCAACTGGAGAGAAAAAGAAAATATTAGAAGCACATTAACCCTCTTAAGTCATGCAATCAATCAATCAAATTTATTTTATTTATTCTTTTTGCTTTAGAATTTTATTTTTCTCCAGTTACATGTAAAAACAATTTTAAACATTCGTTTTTAAAACTTTGAGCTCCAAATATTCTCTGTCTTCTTCCCTCTACCCTCCATTGAAAAGGCAAGAATTCGATACAGGTTATACATACGTTGTATGCAAAACATATCCATAACAGTCATGTTGTAAAAGCAAACATAGACAAAAAAACCCTCAAGAAAAATAAAGTAACAAGTGTGCTTTAATATGTACTCAGACACCATCAGTTCTTTCTCTGGGAAGGAAGAGTCTTGGTTCATTGTGTTGTGGAGAACAGCTGTCATTCATAGCTGGTCATGCTACAATATTGCTGTTACTTTGTACACAGTACATTTCACTTTGCATCAGCTCATGCAATTCTTTCCAGGTTTTCTGAGTGCATCCTGCTCATCATCTTTTATTGTATAATAATATTCCATCACAATCACATACCACAACTTGTTCAACCATTCGCCAATGGATGGGCATTCCCTCAATTTCTAATTCTTTACCCCAAGAAAAGAGCTGCTACAAATATTTTTATACATAAAGGTCCTTTTCCTTTTTGCTTTTTTATCTCTTTAGGGGTACAGACTTAGTAGTAGTATTGCTAGATCAAAGAGTATGCATGGTTTTATAGCCCTTTGGGCATAGTTCCAAATTGCTCTACAGAATGGTTGAATCAGTTCACAACTCTACCAACAATGCCTTAAAGTCTCATTTTTTCCCACATCCCTTCCAATATTTGTCATTTACCTTTTCTGTCCTATTAGCCAGTCTAAAAGGTATGAAGTAATACCTCAGAAATGTTTTAATTTGCATTTCTCCAATTAATAGTGAGAGTATTTTTAAAAATATAGCTATAGATAGCTTTGATTACTTCATCAGAAACAATAAACACTTATTAAGCACCTACTACTATGTGCCAGGACTAGTTAAGTGTTGAGGATATAAAAAGAGGCACAAGACACCTTCCCTCAAGGAGTGTACAGTCTAATGAGAAAGACAACATGCAAACAAATATATACAAAGCAAGCTATACTCAAGATAAATGAGAAATAATTACCAGAGTGAAGGCACTATAATTAAAATGAGTTGGAGAAGGCTTCCTTTAGAAGATGGGACCTAAGTGGGAGTAAGGTGTAAGAAGACTGGAGAGACAGGATAGGGCTAGGTTATGAAAGGTTTTGAATGCCAAACAGAGCATTGTGTATTTGCTCCTGGAGGAAATAGGAAGCCACTGGAGTTTATTGGTGGATTTGGGAATTTGTGTGACATAATTAGACCTGCACTTCAGGAAAATTATTTTGGTGGCTGAATGGAGGATAGATTGGAGTAGGGAGAGACCTGAGGCAGCCATACTCACTGGCAGGCTATTACAATGATCCAGGCACATGGAGATGAGGTCTTGCATGAAATTGGAGGCTATCAAAGGAGAGAAAGGTGAGTATTCGAGAGATATTGCAGAGGAAATTGACAGGTGTTGGCAACAGCTTGGCTATGGAGGGTGAGAGACAGTGAGGAATCCAGGATGACTCCTAGGTTGCAAGCCTGAGGGACTGGGAGAATGGTGTTGCATTCTAATAGTCAGAGGGAAAATGGGAAGAACAGGGTTAGGAGGAAAGGTAATGATTTCTATTTTGGACACATTGAGTTTAAGTTGTCTATTTACAACCAGTTTGAGATGTCTGAAAGTCAATTGGAGATGTGAGATTAGAGGTCAGCTTAGAGAAAGGGGGCAGGATAGGTAGATTTGAGAATCATTTGTAATTAAATCCATGGGATCTGATGAGATCACTAAGTGAAGTAGTATACAGAGAGAAAGGTAGAGAGCCCAGGACAGAACCCTGAGGGACACCTACAGTTAGAACACATGGTCTGCAAGAGGATGCAGCAAAGGAGACAGAGAAGGAGAGGTCAGATAGGTAAGAAATAAATCAGGAGAGAGTGACTTCCTGAAAACCTAGAGCAGAGAGAATCAAGGAAAAGAGAGTGATCAACAGGGTCAGAGGCTACACAGAGGTAAAGGAGAATGAGGATTAAGAGAAGGTCAATGGATTTGGCAACTAAGAGATTAGTAACTTTGGAAAGAGCAGTTTTGGTGGAATAAGATTGGAAGTCAGATTGTAAGGGGTTAAAAAAGAAAGTGAGAGGACAGAAAGTGGAGTCACCTATTGCAGATGGTCTTTTTGAGGAGTTTCGTTACACAGCGCAGAAGAGATATAAAATGACAGTCAGAAGGGATGGAAGGATCACTAAAAGTGAGGGTTTTTTTTTTTCAGGATTGGGGAGGCATAGGCATGTTTGTAGGCAGTAGGGAATGAGCCAGCAGAGAGGCAGAGATTGAAAATAAGTGAAAGTGGAGGGAATGACAGAGATCATAGTCTGTTGGAGGACACAGGATAGAATGGGATCACTTGAACATGTAGAGGGGTTAGCCTTTGGAAGGAGTAAGGCACTATATGATCTGAGACAGGGGTGAAGGAGGAGATAGTCTAGAAGGCATTGGAGATAATAAGAGACAAGGAAGAGGGGAGAGGAGTTCATGGAAAATGACCCCAATTTTTCCTCTAAAATATGAGATAAAGATCTCAGCTGAGTGGGTAGGGAGAGGGGGAGCCATAGGAGACTTGAGAAGGAATGAAAAGGTTTTTGAAGAGTCACTGTGGAGAATAGGATAGTGGGTTGAAAAGGGAAGTAGAGTAGTATTCTCTAGCAGCAGCAATAGTCCAGTTAAGGTTATGTAACATGAACTTGTAGTGGATTCAGTCAGAATTATTGCATAATTTTCTCCACTCTTGTTTAGCAGCACATGTTTGGGAGTGAAGACAATAAATGATGGGAGTTATTCAAGGGTAAAGTTTGGCTAGGCATAACCAGTAAAAAGGTGTGTAGGGAGTCAAGAGAGGAGGATGCAGAGAGGTGAATTGATTCACCAAGAAGTCAAAATGACAAGAAGATGAAAGAGTGGCTAGTATGGCTAGTCCTATACAGAGGAGATGATCTGGGAGAGAATTGAGGGGTCAAGTGACAGGAGTGAACCCACAGTGTGGGTGAAGAGTAGGGTTATGTAATGGATAGCAGAGAAAGAGAGGTGAAAAGCCAATAGGTTATGGTCAGAGAAGGGAATTTCAGAATTCTTGAACATCGAGGTGGTACATTTGTGGATGATATCAAGATCAAAGGTATGACCATATTTGTGTGTGACTGGTGACTTAGTTGGAGTGGAAGAGTAGACTGGAGGTGAGGAACTGAGTGGTAAGGGTATTTGATGGAGAATATGTATGTTGAAGTCCCCTAGGGCTGGAATTACGGAAGACAGAAAAAATGTAAGCCAGATGATAAACTCCTTGAGAAAGGAAGGAGGTCTGCAGACAACAGCTACCAAGATTTTGATTGGGCTTGGTCAATTGTAGCTTTTCTAGGACACACTCAATTCATCCCAACAAATGCCATGCAAGTTTCTTTGTAGCCATAGTATCTCAAGTATCTGGGTCTTGCTTTGCGGGCACATATGTGCCACTCTCACTCAGGATCTCATCTCTTCTCTCCCTTTTGGATTACTATTAACATTCTCTCAGTAGGTCTCTTGAACTCAAGCCTCTTCTCCCCTCCAGTCCAATCTGCACACAGCTACCAAAATTACCTCCCTAAAGCATGGATTTGTCAGTATTACTTGCCTGTTCAGGAATTTTCATTAGCTCCCTGTTCCCTGGGGGATAAGATACAACTTTGGCACCTGAAAGTCCTTCAAAATCTATCTCCAGGCTACTCCTTCCTACAGGCTATGCTCTAGCCCAACTCCTTACTTGCTTTTCCTTAAATGGACTTATGCAAAATGAACAATATCAGGAATGATAATCAACCATGAAAGACTTAGGATCAACTGGACCCACCATCATTCTAAGGAAGTCACGATGAAACATACTATCTACCTCCAGATAGAGAAATGATGAACTCAGTGAAGACTGAAACCTTTCCTTCCTTCCTTCCTTCCTTCCTTCCTTCCTTCCTTCCTTCCTTCCTTCCTTCCTTCCTTCCTTCCTTCCTTCCTTCCTTCCTTTCTTTCTTTTTCTTTCTCTGTCTCTTTCTGTCTTTCTTTTTGTCTTTCTTCCTCCCTCTCTCTCTTTTTAATGTTTTCTGTTTTTGTTTTAGAAAACATTTTGCATGACTTCATATTTGTAATGGATTTTGTTCTTATATTATCAATGGATAAGGGAGGGAGAGAATTTGTAACTGAAAGTAAAATATAGTTGAATAATAAAAGCAATTTAGGGAGGGTATGTGAATGTGAAAGGAAAGAGAATACAGGAAGCCTATAGAAAATTAAGAAAGACAAGATGAAGAGTCAGCTAAAGGTCACTTTCGCTGAGCCATTCAGGGGGACAGGGACAAGCTGATGCTGAGAATTACCGTTTCCATCATAGTCCTGAAGTTCTGATTTGGATTGCTGAGGCAACCTTGCACCTGTGAATTTTTGAACATCACCAGATATTTTTGTCTACTTAGCTCTAATTACTCAAGTAATAATCAAGCATTATATAATTTTTAAAAAGCCTAGGATACCAACAGCAGTTAAAATCCTGAGCCATAAATGAATGACACGTAACTTTCTTTTGTGCTCACGGAAAGAATTTATCATCCAGAAGTAGTAAAATACGTAAAGACTATATTTATATGGACAGATGTTTCTGTTGAAGTAATTTTTGTTTTTCTGGGTTCCATCTATAAGAACAAGAAAATCTTGAGGACACCCATCTACTGACAACTTTCATCTTTGGTTCTATATTCCTACTCTGAACAAGTTGGGAGTTCATGCAGATGAAGTGGAAGGAGTACTAGACTTGCAGTCAAAGGACCTGATTTCAAAACCTGATTCTGCCGCTTATTATCTCTGTAACATCAGACAAGTCATTTCACCTGTCTTGTGTTCACCATCTGTAAAAAGATGAGGTTGGATTAGAACATCTCCAGGTCTATGGTCCCGTTAGGAGCCCATCATTTATAGAGATAGAATGCTTGAAGAAAGTGGACAGAGTTGAAAGGTAGTTAAAATTAAGCCTTTTAGTAGCCATTAATTTCCTTTATATACTGAATACTTAAGCCTGTTCAAGTGGAATTTGCTTTAATCTGCTGATCAGTATTGGTTGTTGTTCAGTCGTTTCAATTGTGTCTGACTCTGTGACCCCATTTGGGACTTTCTTGGCAAGGATACTGGAGTGGTTTGCCATTTCCTTCTCCAACTGATCAGTATAGCACTTGCTCTTAGCCAAAAAGACAGCAAAGCAAGGAGACCTACAGTACTTTTGAAAAGTGTGTGTGTGTGTGTATGTGTATGTGTGTGTGTCTACAAAACTTGCATGAAACAAAACTTGTCAAATGGGTATGTCTTATCATACTATATATATACATATATATGTATATGTGTATACGTATATATCTATTATATGATATATTGAAAACACTGGGGAATTTTGTCAAGTTTCAACCTCAACATTTGGGCAACTTAAGGATGACTTGAATAACTGTGACTTTCCCTCCCAACTGCTCTCTTCCATTGGCTTTCTTACATTGGTAATATTACATATGATCATAGGCTCATAGATTCAGAGTTGGAAGGGGCTTTGGAGGCCATCTAATCCTATCCTCTCATCTTACAGATCAGGAAACTGGAATCAAAGGATTTTTTTATTCTGTTTTGTTTCACCATAGACAGTAAGACAAGGCTCAGTTCTCAGTCAAGACAGACCTTTCATCAATTTCTCAAATCCTTTAGCATAAATTTAAAGCTATGCCTAAACAAATGAAGGAAATAAAACATTTATCTCATAACTCAGTCATCATAATCCAACAACGATTAAGTACTTACTGTTTAGAGAACACAAGTCAGAGGAATTTTGTTAGCGTAAGGTTTCTCCTCTCAAAGAGGCTGAAGTCTAATAAGGGGAGAAGATATCACCATGTCTCACCAATTAGAAAGTAAGCACCTTGTGAGTAAGGCCTATTTCATTTTTTGTACTTTCATTTCCAAAGCCAGCAGAGTGCCTGCCACACAGTAGGCATTTAATAAGCGCTTGTTATTTGAATGATGTAGCATTACCTACTAAATGCCCTGGGGAGCTATACAACAAAGGGCTTGGTGAGATCTGAGGTTTAGTAGCATAATCCTGCTCTTATTCCCAAGATTGGCTTGTGATTCCCAATTCATCTCAAACATACCTCTGAAACTTGAAACCATTTCATATAAAAAGGGTTCTCCTAACAGTCATCTGCCCATAGCTTACCAGGATTTTCCTCTACTGTAGCCATCTTTTCCTTATGGTTAGACAATTTGTTGTTGTTAAGTCATTTTTCATTGGTTTCTGACTCTCTATAACCCCATGTAGGGTTTTCTTGGAAAAGATATTGGAGTGGTTTACCATTTCCTTCTACAGCTCATTTTACAGATGAGGAAACTGAGGCAAACAGGGTTAAGTGATTTGCCCAGGGTCACACAGCTAGTCAATGTTTGAGGCCGGATTTGAACTCATGAAGATGATTCTTCCTGACTGTAGCCCTAGCTGCACAGAAAGTTCATTAGGTATTTACTAAAATAATACCAGAAAATATAATCTACTCTCCAGGAGGCCTTAGGGCAGAAGGGAATATTTGGATCATGGGATCCAAGATTTAAAGCTAGAAGGGACCTTAGAGGATATTTAATCTACTCTCCCTCATTTTATAGATGGAGAAACTGCTTTTCGCTCAACAATTTTTTTTTTTAAAAACAGAAAGCTTTTTAAAACAGAAAATTTAAGATATTAAAAGAACAGAGCTCCAAAGTCATTTCATCATAATGATCTGAAATACATTATTTGGACTACATTACATTATTTTGTATGTGGCAGATCTACTTTCTTGGGTATAATGTGCTTAGATGAATATCATCATTAATTTCTACTGCTGGAGCCCATCAGCTAGGTGGTTCCCATGGCCCTGGGGGGGGGGCGGAGAGGTTCAATGGATGGATAAGAACTAGTCTAAAAACAGTCAGATGATACCTTTGACTGTACTGTTCCTATTACAGTGACAGAAATAAAATATTTTTAGGGAAGGTAAAATTTCATTTAGTAGCACTCTAACTAGTTATCCTACTCCTCCCCAATCTCATTGATTCATGCAACAAGTATTGATTAAGTTTTCTGCCAGTCTCTATGCTAGGTTCTGCCTAGCCAGATACAGAATGAATGCTTCTACTCTCAAGGAATTTACATCCTGCTAGGGGAAAACAATGTGGTTGTATGAGACAGTTTGGCTGAAATGGAATTTCAGAGGCCAGTTAATTCAACCTCTTCACTTTATAGATGAGATGTTTAATGACTTGTCACATTTATACCCTTATTGTAACAGCATTTAAATCCCCAAAAGAAGAGTTTACTTTTTATTTTAGAAACACTGGTGTTTATTCTGCAAGTAGCATGGTTAGTTTAGGGATATCTACTTGGCAGCTATTTTTGGGATGGATTTGAATGTTGGAGAGCAATTAGCCACACAGTCCAGCTTCTTTCTACATTTCCAGACTAATTTCACACTATTCCCTTTCATGAGCTCTATATTTCAGCCCAAATGGCCATAAGCTGTTCTCTTACTTGTCCTGAACTCTCCTACCTCTATGACTTCATGTATGCCCCCATGCCTAGAACACACTTTCATTTCCACCTGTTGAAATTCTCATTTCAAGGTTCAGTTCAAACAATAACTACTCCATGAAGTATTCCCTCATTCCCAGAGCTGAAAATGATCTTTCATTCTTTACATTTTCTTGAAGCACTTGGTATCTCTCCTTGGCTCTATCACACTCCACCTAATGAATTTATTTGTATATGGCTATCTCTTCTTACCATCTGCTGGCAGATTACAAATTTTCCAGGGCAAGACCACATCCCTTTCCATGTCTAGAGCTTAGCACTGTGCCTTGCACAAAGTAGGTACTTACTAAATGCTTGATGAGTTCATGATTTTTCAAAATGCTTAACCATGTTAAGCACAGAGTGATTGCTTAGCAAATGTGTTGAATTGAATTTTAGAATTAAATCTTTGGAGATTAGGTTAGATTGCCTTTGGAAAATCATATAGTATTTTTAATGATCCCTCCTCCCTCCAGCCTTTCCTGAAAGAAAGGCTCGTCTTTGTAACATCAATATTCTTTTTAGTGATGCTGCCTGGCTGTGAGTCATAGAGTACCACAGTCTCCAAAGAATTAAATTTGCAGGTCACCCAAAGGACAACAGAGAGGTAGAAAGTGGGTGTGAGCAGGCTGCAACACATTACTAAGGAGGAATTATGTGAGAGAAGCAGTGTAAAGGGTGTCAGAGAAATGTATAACAGGAAAAGAAGGTGGAAAGGTCAGGCAGCAGAAAGCAAGAGACAACCAATGCACAGTCCATTACTCCATTGGTATCCAAGCAACATCAAGAAAACTAGAAAAAGTTTTCTATCATGTCAGGTGGAACTCCTGCAGAGGATTTATGGAAAGCCTAGCACAAGGTTCACACAGGTTGAGAAGGCATTGATGGATTGCAATCTGTACCACTGGAGTGAGAACCTTCATTGATAAGACCAGAAATCCATCTTACTGGTATAATGAATTCTTGTCACAAAAAAGAATAAAAGAAAATAGAACCTTGGAGTTTTTACTGGGTGATGAAACTGAACCAAATCCAGAATCAGTCTCTTCACCTGGCATTTGTTTGGTTTAGGCAAATCATCTTTGACTCTCCAATCCATCAAACTGGCTACCAAATTACAGGATGTGGATCAGAGAGTTTTTATGAATCATCATGTCCCTTTCTCTATAGTCTATAATTATCTTCATATAGGATTTGAATATAATTTAAACGTAATAACAGATGATCAGCCTGATCTAAAGGAAATTCTGAGGCATCTTGGATGGATTCTCTTTGAAAGATTCTTGGGAGAAAGTAGGCAAGAATTTCACAGGATGAGAAAGCATGAGAAGTTGTGATTTGCACTGTTGGAGTTAGTCAGACAGTAAGCATTTATAAAGGGCTTGCTATGTGCCAGGCATGGTACTAAGCACTGAAAATACAAATACAAGTGAAAAGACAGTCCCTACCTTTCTAATGACAAAGATGGCACACATAAGAAAGTTGAAAAGGGAAAGGGGGAGGAGGTACCTGCCATGGAGGCATGAGGAAGTCAGAAGGAGTGAATCATGGTGGGAAATTTAGACATGGCTAACCTAGGGCCCTCCTTAAATGAAGGTTCTAGGAGGAGCCATCCAATTGGAGGGAGGGGGCCCAAGAGCAGAGAGTACTTCAGAGGTGTGAGTTTCAGAACTGAGGGTTCTGGAATATAGTGGAAGGATCCAGATGAGGGCAGCCTGGTGGGAAATGAAGACGAATCATACAGTCATTAAAGAGATGGGATAACTGTCTGGGCAGGGATTTACCCTGGTGCTACACACCAGGTAACTTGTTAAAATATCTTTACTCCTTTTCACAGCAAAGTTTTATCATCATGTCAGACGGGTGTTTTTTATTGCTCTACAGAAGGTATGATGGCAGAAGGCATACAAGTATGCTCAGTGATGGAGTAAAGTTCCCTGGCTTAAAGAAGCCAGTAGCTCTGACATTTCTAAAGGTCAACTCAATCTTCCTCTCCTCCTCCCCCACCTTTTCTTCTTCCAATTTAGTTTTGCACAGCCTGAGGGTGTCTATTTTATACAACAACAAGCAACTGCTGGGATGTAAGTTCTCACCAGTTTTTTTTTTTTTCCAGGATAGATGAAACCTTCTCTAGTTCCAGCCCAGAATGAGAAGCTTCAAGAATAGACCCCAGTGATTTCACTAAGTGATAGATCACAATGGAGACAGAAACACTCAGGCAGCTCTTGCCTTTTTTTTGGAACAGAAGAGGTTCATTGGCAACCTGTGTTCTAAAAGCCAACGTCACAAACAAGCATGCAAGGTATTCTATGGTGGTGCATACTTGAAGCCAGGGTGTGTTAACTAAATCATAGTACTACCCATCCATCAATATGTTATTACCTCCCAGTTATTTGGAATGGAAGTGGAATAATGTATTCATCCTCTCTTCCCTCCACCTATGGTCTAATCAGGACAACTGACCTTTGAAAAAGGCTGGGTGATGAATTGAGGAGGCAGTTTTAGTTTCTCCTGTTAGCAAGATTGGACATTCTTAGTTCAAACTGAACTGTTCTTTAAAAAATACAGCACTGAGACAAATTCAGAATTGCCATTTTGCCTCTCATCCTCAGGAGAACTGAGGAGCAAATTATAAGGATTTTTGCAAGAGGGACCCTAGGTGACCCAACTAGATCAGAAAATGGGATGGCTATATGGAAGAAGATTTACCTAGGGTTCTCTTTATCAATTATTCTTTCTGAAGGGCAGAACAATATCCTGGATGGAGAAGTTCTTTTCCTTTTCTCTTTGGCTTTCTATCAAAGAATGCCTCCCTCTTTCCCTCAATCCCTCTCTTGTGGATCTAAAGTTGGTAGAGGACTCTATGTTAATAAACCCAGAAGAATCCTAGAAACATGGATTGATAAAAGAATCCCTTTTTTTATTTGCAGGAATGCTTGTTTGTAATTTTTAGGGTTACTGTTATGATTATAGCTGCAATTTCTAGAGTTATTTTCTATACAACCAACCAGTCAACAAACATTTAAGTTCTTACTATATTTCAGGCACTGTGCTCAGGTCTTGGGATACAAAGATAGACAAAGACAGAATACTTGCCTTTGAAGAGTTCACATTTTAATAGGGGAGATGAGACCTCATGCAAACAACTACATACATACAGAATTTTTACAGAGGAGATAGAAGGTAATCTCAGAGGGAAAGCACTGGGAGTTGGGGTTAGACTGAGAAAAGCCTTCAGTAGAAGGTGATATTTGCAGTGTATTTTGAATGAAGTCAGGGAAGCCACGAGGCAGAGTTGAGGAGTTATCCCAGCAAGGGGAACAGTCAGTGAAAAGGCATGGAGTAGAGAAAGGAGGAGATAGGAGATGAATGTCATATGCAAGGAACAGCATGAAAACCACTGTCACTGGATCGGAGAATAAATGGGCCAAATGGAAACTAATGACTTCATGAGACAATGAATTAAATGAATTAAAAATTAAAAATTCAGGACTGAAAAAAAGTGAAAGAAAAATTACATTATCTCATTGCAAAAACAGATGATCTGGAAAACAGATCAAGGAAAGAGTTTAAGGATCACTGGATTACCTGAAACCATGCCCTTCCAAAAGAGCATAGACATTATATTCAAGAAATTATAAAAGAAAACTGCCCAGATATCCTAGAACCAGAAAGCAAACTGCAAATAGAATCTACCAGTTGCCTCTTGGGAAAAAAACTCCAAATTAAAAATTCTCAGGAAATTTACTGCCAAAATCCAGACCTTCTAAGGTAAGGAAAAAAATATTACAAGTAGCCAGAAAGAAGGAATTCAAGTACGGAGAAGACATAGCCAGTATCAAGCATTATTTAGTAGTCAAAGGAATAATAATACAATTGTTCTGGAATGATATTCCACAATGCAAAAAATATAGGCTTCTTACCAAGAAGAACTTACCAACAAAACTGAATATGATCCTACAGGGGAAAAAGGACTTTAAATGAAAGAGGACTTTCAAGTCTTCCTGATCAAAAGACCAGAGCCATATCGAAACTTTCAAATACAAAACACAGGAGTCAAGAGAAACATATTCAGGTAAATATAAGAAAGTCAACACAAGGGACTAAACAAGGATAAACTATTTACATTTTAAAACAGAAAAATGATAATGGGTCCCCCCTCAGAATGGTATCACCAGGAATCAGAAAGGAAGTCTTTTGCAAGAGGTTTGCAGGTCCCTCTGGAACAGAAATCTTATCCGCTCCACTATTATGTGGCTTCTCCTGCTCCTGAATTTATTGGCGGCTCTTTACTATGGATATTTCATGGGCTGTGGGTTCGGAGCTAGCGTATTTGTGTGTTTCTACTCCGCCATCTTGGCTCCGCCCCCAGAAAGGAAGTCTTAACTAGACAAAGAGCCTGGGAGTGGGTCTGTTATGTTTTGATGATTTTAAAAGACTAATGGAAAGGAAGAGGTAAAGGAATAAAATAGGAAGATAAGGGTGAATGAGAACCCTCACATGATTGGGGAACACAAAAAGTCCATCCAAACAAGAAGGAATGGGTGCATAGAGTATGACACTCTATCTCATCCATCTCAACTGATCAAAAGAGGGAAACTATATATACACAATTAAGTATAGAAATTCATTTCACTCAACAGGGAAACATACAGGAAAAGGAAGAAGGGAAAAGAAGGAATAAGAGGGAGAGTAAATTAAGGGAGGTATTAATTCTATACAAAACAAACTCTAAGAGTAAATATTGAATGGAGGTTTGAAAGAAAAGAAAGTCTTCATGATGATATATCTTACCTACCTCCAAGAAGAGAGGAGATGGATCCAGAATACAGATTTTTTTTGAATATGGTCAATGGGGGAATTTGTTTTGCTTAAGTCTGTCTGTCTGTCTCTCTCTCTATTTTATATATATATATATATATATATATATATATATATATATATATATATATATATATATATATATATATATATATATATACAGGAATTTTCTTTTTTTGTTGTTTTTGTTTTCTCAATAGGTTTTGTTTTCTCAGGGGTGATGAGAGCTGAAAATATTTTTCTAGAATATTAGGTTTGACCCAGCTATACCACTGCTAGGGTTATAACAAAAATGGATCAAAGAAAGAGGAAACAGTCCTACCCTCCTAGTAGTTCTGTGGTTCCAAAGAACTTGAAATTAAGGGAATGGTTATCATTGGTGGAATGACTGAACAAATTGTGGTATATGAATCCATGGAATATTATTGTGGTAGAAGAAATGAGGAAAGTATGATTTCAAAATGTTATGGAAAAACTCAAATGAACTGGTGCACAAATGAAGTGTGTACAACCAGAAGAACAATTTATATGATCACATCATTATAAAATTAAATATTTTGAAGACTTGCATGAACTGAGGAAGAAAGAAATGAGTCGAACCTGGAGACCATTTTATACAATAACACCAAAACTGTAAAGACAACTTTGAACGCTTTAAGAACGATGATCCATGAAATGACCAACCATGGTTGCAAAGGACTAATGAAACATACAACCGCCTGACAGAGACAGAATGAACTTGGCGTACAAAATGAGACATATATCTTTGAGACAGTCAATGAGGGAATTTGCTTTGCTTGTCTATACATATTTATTACAAGGATTTCATTCTTTTTCTAATGAAGTGGGTATATAAGGGAGAGAAAATGGTTTTCTGTTTATTAAAATAAAATAAAAATTTTTTAAAGAGCAAGCATTATATGTAATGAGGATAAGCTAGAGGTTTTCTAAATAAGATTGGGATGATGGCAAGAATGTCCCTTGTCACCATTATTATTCAATATTGTACTAGAAATGCTAGCCATAGCAATAAGAGAAGAAAAAGGAAATGAAGGAATTTGAATGGGCAATGAGGGAATGAGACTATCCCTCTTTGTAGATGATATGATGGTATACTTAGAGAACCAACTAAAAAACTAGTTGAAATTATTAACCATTTCAGCAAAGTTGCAGGATATAAAATAAACCCACAAGAAAACCCAGCAGGAAAGGCAGAAATTTCATTTAAAATAACTGAAGACAATATAAAATATTTGGGAGTCTACCTGCCAAGACAAACCCAAGAACTATAAGAACACAATTACAAAACACTTTTCACAGAAATAAAGACAGAGCCAAATAACTAGAGAAATATTAATTGCTCATGGGTAGGCTGAATCAATATAATAAAAATGACAATTCTAAGTAAGTTAATTTACTTATTCAGTGCCATATCAAGCAAACTACCAAAGAATTACCTTATACAGCTAGAAAAAAATAACAAAATTCATCTGGAAGAATAAAAAGGTCAAGAATATAAAGGGAATTAATGAAAAATTATGAAAGAGGGGTTCTAGTAGTACCAGATTTCAAACTATATTACAAAGCAGTAATTATGAAAACAACATAGTACTGGCTAAGAAATAGTGTGGTGGATCAGTGGAATAGATAACGATCATAATGCACAGTAGTAAATGATCATAGTAAACTACTGTTTGTTAAAACCAAAGATACAAGTTTTGGGAGCAAGAACTCACAATCTGACAAAAATTGCTGGGAAAACTGGAGAGTAGTTTGGCAGAAATTAAGTTAAACCAACATCTAACAGTGTATACCAAGACAAGATGGGTACAAAATTTAGACATAAAGAATAATATAAGCAAATTAGGGGAGCATGGAAAATTTTACATGTCAGATCTATTGATAAGGGAAGAGTTTATGGTCAAACAAGAGATAGAGCAGATTGTAGAAAGTAAAATGGATAATTTTTATTACATGAAATTTTAAAAAGTTTTTGTACAAACAAAATCAATGTAGCCAAGATCAGAATGAAAGCAGGAAAACTTTTTTTTACAAGTTTCTCAGATAAAGGTCTCATTTCTCAAACATATAGGGAACTGAGCCAAATTTATGAAAAATAAGAGCCATTCCCTAATGGATAGTCAAAGGATATGAATAGGAAGTGGATATGAATAGGTAGTTTTCAAAAGAAGAAATCAAAGCTACCTCTGATCACAGGAAAAAAATGTTCTAAACCATTATTGATTAGAATAATGCAAATTAAAACAAGTCTAAGTTACCATCTCACTCCTATTAGATCGGCTATGACAGAAAAGGAAAATTACACTTGCTAGAAGGGATGTGGAAAACTATGGACACTAACGGAGTTGTAAAATGGTCCAACATTCTGGAGAACAATTTGGAATTATGCCCAAAGGGCTATAAACTGTGCATACCCTTTGCCCAGCAATACCTTTAACAGGTCTCTATCCCAAAGAGATCAAAGAAAAAAGAAAAGGACATATATGTACAAAAATATTTACAGCAGTTTTTTTATGGAGGTAAAGAATTGGAAATCAAGGAGAAGCCTATCAGTTGTGGAATGGCTGAATAAATTGTGGCATATGGTTGTGATGGAATACTATTTTGCTGTAAGAAATGATAAGCAGGATGATTTCAGAAAAGACTTATATGAACTGATGCAAAGTGAAGTGAACACAGTAATACCAATATTGTAATGATAATCTCCTATGAAAGACTTAGCTCCTCTGAGTAATATAATGATCCAAGACCATTCCAAAGGATTCATGATGAAAAATGCTATGCACCTTCAGAGACAGAGAGAGAGAGAGAGAGAGAGAGAGAGAGAGAGAGAGAGAGAGAGAGAGAGAGAGAACTAATAAGTCTAAGTGTAGACTGAAGCATACATTTTTCACTTTTTAAATTCTTTTTTTTGCAACATGACTGATATAGAAACTTTTTGCATGATTTCACGTATATAACTGATATTACATTGCTTGACTTTTCAATAGGTGGGGGAGAGGCTGGAGGGAGAGAAAAAATTCAGAACTAAAATTTCTTTTTGAAATGTCAAAAATAAATAATAAATTTATTTTAAAAAATAAAGACAGCAGAGACATGGGCATATTTGTGGTTGTGTAGTGGTTGTAGTTTGTCCTTCATTCTCAAGGAAGACCATAATATCAGGGAGATGATGACATGACTTGCAAGTGACTTTGATTTGAGTGAGGGAAGGCTATACAAAGTCATCAGCCTCATTTTATCCTCCATGGTCTTCTGGGTCCAGTGGCCAGATATTGAGCAGGACAACTGGAGATGGCCCAGGATACAGCATGTTTGTTGTAGGTGGCAGGGAATGAACAAGTAGACAGGGAGAAACTGAAGATTAGAGAATATGGATATGACCAAATGAACAATTAACTTTACAAGATAGGAAGGAATCAGAAGTGATTGGGAAAGTGGACAACATGGTAGGCAGACTGGGCTGGTTCCTGAGGGATGCCTGGACCAAGTTGTCAGTGTTAACCATGTCCTTCGCCATCAGCGTCATGGCTCTGCTTGTACCTCCCTTATGTCTCTATACCAAGTACACAGGCATGATCAAATGAGCTATTGCTTACAACTACCCCATTCCCATTCAAGATGGTGGCAACATGCCTGACATCCCCAGTCATCCTCAGGTCCTTCCCTACAGTGATCAAAGAATCTGTGAATCCTCTATCCGCTCCCCCATATCACTCAAATAGATGTCTGTGTCTTAAAAAAAGAATCAAAGATGCAGGTAGTAGAGTTTCACTTTGCAACAAGGACCACTTCTTATGAGACAGGTAAAGGAAGAGTAAGACTTCTGAGTGATTTTAGGTGAGAAGGGGAGAAGAGAATGAATGGCAGCAATTTTTTCAGTGTACCTAGCTGAGGGTGTGGGGGAAGGGGTACCATGGAAGGCTTGAGCAATAATGAAAAGGTTTGGAAAAGCCTCTGTGGTGAGTGAAAGAGTGAAGAAACTAAGTAGGTGTAATTGAACTGCTTTGCTGCAGTGAGGGCCCAGTTGAGAATATATATGTGTGTGTGTGTGTGTGTGTGTGTGTGTGTGTGTGTATACACACACACATATATGTATTTGTAACATAAATTTGTAACACAGTTACAGTTTTCTTGAGCTACATATTTCCCTGAATGTATATGTTTGAAAATATTTTTAAATACAACATGTATCTTCTCTGAAATTCATGTATGTTTTATTGAATAAGATTTGTCTTATCATAAACCTGTATCTGACTCTTCCTAAAAGGTTGCTAGGTGGAAAGGAGATCCTGAAGCAATGTTCGCAAAAGACTGGAGGAGACTATGGAATAATACTTATGTGTTAATTCCCAAATAAAACTAAACAAAGATTGCTTCGAAGTCCACTGTCCTTATAAGTAACTTGGCTGCAAGTTCTCTTCACAAGGGGCTCTCCTCTTTAGGCTGGGCTCTTGGAAGTGTAGGGACAGACTGCTGGGTAGCAGAAATGCCCATGTTGTGGAGGTTTGTAGTCGAGCAACAAGAATAAATTTCGCTCAAGCATATGACTATCATCTTTGGATCTGTTATCTTGCCTGGAAGTTCAGCACTGGTCACTATGAACCATATTTGCAATACTGGCCAGGAAAAAAAAAAGCATAGGTACATGAACATGAAATAGTATGGTATTATGGATAGAGTGCTGTACTTGGATCACAAAACCAGAGTTTGAATCATCCTCAAACACATACTAGCTGTGTGACCTGGGCAAGTTATCTAACACCCCTCAGCTTTAGTTTTCTCCTCTATAGAACAGAGATAATAATAGCCCCCTATGTCACAGGGTTGTAGAGGTGATTAAATGAGATAATATATATAAAACATTTTATAAATATTAAGGTGCTATGCAAATGTTGGCTAATATTATTACTATGATTCAATCTTTTTCTCTCATGATGTCATAACTTCCCCTAGCATTGAAGTATACTTGGGTGGATACCAGAATCATAGAACCATATATAGAGAACTGGAAGGGACCTCAGAAGCCATCCAGTCCAACCCTATCATTTCAGAAATGAAGAAACTGAGATTGATTGAGATTAAGTGACTGGCCTAAGTTCATGCAAGTAGTATCTGAATCAAGATTTGGACTCATGTCCTCTGAATCTAAAGCAGAGAGACTCCTTCCACTCTCGTGTTATTTCAGGAGACTGGGTTATGGTTTTAAGAGATACCCTGGGGAACCCTTGACAAAACTTAACCTTTTCAATTCCTCTCTACCTGCTAGTTCTTTCTCTGATACCTATTAACATGACTATACCTCCCTCATCCTTAAAAAACTCTCACTGGATTTTCCCATGCCTTCTATCTAATCATCCTATATCTCTCCCCTTCAAGGTTAAAATCTTGAGAAAGACATCTATATTCAGTGCCTCTTATTTTCTTCTAATCCTTTAAAATTTGACTTTCAAACTCATTCAATCTGAACTGTCCTCTCTAAACTCTATTAATTGCCAAATCTAATGGTTTTTTCTCAATTTTCATTCTCCTTGACCTTTCCATAGCTTTTTGACACTGTTGATCACCTCCTCCTGGATATTCTCACTTCTTTAGGCTTTTGCAACACTGTTCTTCCCTAGTTTTCTAGTTTCCTTTCCACCAATCCTCAGTTTCTTTTGTTGGTTATTCAACTAGGTCCCATCTGCTACCATGGGTATCTCTCGAGGATCTGTCCTGGACCTTCTTCACTTCTCTTTTCATACTATCTATGTGAGTTCATCAGTTTCAGAGTTCCATTATCTCTATGAAGATGCCATAATCCTTCTCCTGTGCTCCAGCTCTAAGGTCATTCAACAAGCATTTATTAAGTGCTCTGTGCTGGGAATAGGATCACCAACTACTTTTTAGATATTTTATTGGCATTTCAAATTCAAAATGTTCAAAGCATTTGTTCAAAGTTCAAAGAACTTGCTATCTTTCTTCTTCTCAAATCCTTCCCTCTTCTGAATTGCTTATTACCGTGGATACTACCACCATCCTCCCAGTTACCTAGGCTCACAACCTCAGTGTCCTCTTCAACTCCTCATTCTCACTCACCATATATATCCCATCCATTGCAATATCTTGTTTACATCTTTTGTTTTTGTATGCCCCCTTCTCTTTATTCACACAGCTGGTTGGCATCTGAAGTATACTTGAGTGGATATGAGAATTATATCTAGAAAAGGGGGGATAATGCCAGCTGCACAATTGTGGAAGCTGGTGACCAGGACACTGATAGGTCCTTTTTATTTTTCTGGGGCACAGAATGTACATGTGTACAATGTGTACATGTGAATGGGGAGAGGGAAGGAGCAGTAAGCAAGGTTTTGTCCAGCAGTACGAGTGCTGAAGACAAACCTAATAGGAAAAAAAGACCTCTACCCCATTCCTGCCTTAATTTTACTTAATTATGCATTTAAAAATTGTTTGAAGACTATATTTCCCAGATTTTTAATATAAATTTTATAAATGCTTGTGTCTTCCCCAGGAAACACCATGGCAATAACTATTCACGTTGCAGAGTTCTGTTGTTATTCCTGTCTCCCATATGACACTACCCCACTCTTTCCCATTACTCCAACTTGTTTAGCTTTGGACATCACCTTCTTCTATACCTTCCTTAGGACTGAGTCTTTACAGGTCATAGACCCCAAACTTCTCATTCGATGAGGAAACAAAGGCTCAGAAAAAGGAGCTGACTTTCATCAGATCACTCACATCTCACTCCTCAGCTAGAAATCCTTCACTGTTGTTCCCTGTTATCAACAAAAGTAGAAACTCAGTTTAACATTTAAGGACCTCTACCATTTAATCCCTTAAGATATTCCAGCCAAACTCAGTCACTAGATATATTTGAAACTTCCTTTATACTGTGGCTTTTGTTTACGATGCCCTGTGATTTCTCCCCAGCCCTACACTCACTCTCATTCTGTCTGTTGAAACCAGTTCAAATTCTACTAATTAAGCACTCCTTGATCTTCTCCACCCCATGTCTCTAGGCGGAATATTTTTTCTTTCTCAGTTCACCCTTTTGCACACTTATGATCTATTTTTATATTACAATTACTTATATACGCATCTTACCTTCATTATCAGATTGTAAACGACTTGAGGGCAGAGAATATTTTTTTAACCTCTCCCCTCTCTTACCTAGCACACTTCTCTATACCTAGCAGAATTTAAGTATATGTATACTTATACAATTAATTGGTAAATAAATATTTCTAGAATTAAAATAAATTTATTGAATGGCTGCTTGTTTTCCAATCCACATTAGTGTGGACCTCAACTGTTGTCAAAATATCGTGATTCTCTGTCTATGTGACCCATGGCATCACCATTAGAACTGAAGTAAGTTTTAGAAATCCCTTAATAACTCACATTTCTAATTCACACTATGACTTACAGAGCACTTTTCCTCATGGCAACCATGGAAGGTAGGTAGGTAGGTTGGATGATGATGATGG
The DNA here is from genome assembly GCF_028372415.1 of Notamacropus eugenii. NCBI lineage: Eukaryota > Metazoa > Chordata > Mammalia > Diprotodontia > Macropodidae > Notamacropus > Notamacropus eugenii. Next base: position 41,789,254 of record NC_092872.1, on the reverse strand, counting down.
TGGGTACCACTGATATAGTTCCTTAAGGCTAGCAAAGAATTTTACAGATATTATCTCATTTTACCCTCACAACTGCTCTGGAAGTAGATGCAATTATTAATTCCACTTTAGAGATAAGGAAATTGATGCAGAAAGGTTAAGTGACTTGCCTGGGATCACAAAGTTAGTGTCTAATGGTAGATTTGAATGTAGTTCTTGTGCACTCCATTTAGCACTCTATGTACTGTGTCACTCAGCTGACTAGCACAAATATTTTGAATGGACTCTTCACTTCATAAATAAAGAGATGGAGACACAGAGAAGTTCAATAATCAGAGCCAAAGCCTAAGTGCAATTCTCTTGACTTCAGGTCCAGTATTCTTTGCATTGTTTTGTTCTTCCCTAATCAAGTTCCTTTTATATATGAAGCAATAGGATTTTGAAAGGTAAATGGACCTGCCAGCAGTTACCTGGCTGGTTTTGGGCAGATAGCATCACAGCCCACAGATCTTGACTCCCAGGACTATGCTCATTCCATTCTACCACCTTTCTTTTCTTGGATCTTGTCTGCAAGACTCTAGCCAAGTCTGCATCTGATCATTGATGCAGACATTCTCCAGCCTTGGATGGTCCAGACCAATGTGATCAATTTCTGTTACTGCTTCAAGTAGTCACCCATTAATAGGTCAAGTCCAAGTCTACACCATCCTGTCTTTTCCTCTAAGGGTTTAAAGAAGTATGCACTCCATTTAGGAAACCGATCATCTCTATGCCCTTTCACTATTCTCTCAACCAAGAGACCACAATTTGACTGTGTCCCTCCTTACATGCTCCTCAACCTACTGTCAGTTATCTTTCTATGAACAAGTTTCAACTCACAAGCCAGCTTTAAGCTAGTTAAGGCAAAGAGGACTGTCTTAAAACCACTTCTATCTACTACAGTATTTAGGGTACCTTGCATGTAGTAGGTCTCAGGAAATGTTTGTTGACTGATTCTAAACCAAAGTTTGGTCAACATCTATTAAGCACTTAATAGATATAAGACATTGTTCTAGGTGCTAGAGATATAAAGATGAAAAATAAAAAAATAAAAAGGATAGTCCTTACCCTCAAGGTTCCTACATTCTACTGAAGGAAAGATAAATTTTACGTAGATATATAAATACAATATTATTTGAGAAGGGAGAAAGCACAAACAACTTGGGAGATAGGTGGTTGAAAAGGCTTTATGGAGGAGATAATGCCTGAGCTGAGCACTGAAAGAGGATAAGAAAGGTAAATGGGTTTCCCTGGCCTGATTCAGGATGTAGGGTCATGTTAGAGCATCCCCTGATCCCTCCACACATTCTGCATAAGTCCAGGGCAAAGTGAGTTGGACTTCATCTTCAATATGCAACCCAAATCAGGATCTTGGGATTGTGTGGCTCATACCTTCCTACTCGGTTCTGTCCCTGCCAATCTGTCTTTCCCTGAACAGTCTGGTTATGTTTGATCCAGCCATGATGAATTAACCAGGAAAGAACAAGGAAGTGCAGAATAAACCAACTGGTATTAGCATAATCATGATCCCCTGAAATTGTCACCAAAAATGAAACTATTTTACAGAAATTAGAAATGAAGAGGCCAATAGAAAAATAATGGAATCTCAAAATGTAAAAGATTCATAGGTTGTTAGAGCTGGAAGGAAACTTGAATCACATCATCTCTGAGTTGGAAGAGAGCCTGGCAGGTGGCTAGTCTATTATGGACCTGAGTGAGAATTTCTCTACAACATACCTAAAATGTGGCTACCTTACTTTTTTTAAGTACTTAAAGCCCATGCCACTTTTAGAATGTTTCTGACCATCCAAAAAAGTTTTTCCTTTATCACAATCCTAAATTTGCCCTTTTGCCACCTCTACCCATAGCTCATCTTATCCTGATCTATGTTGTTACCAGTAAGTACGAGTTGGTCTCTTTCCATCGATAACCTTCTTCTGAAATTGCTGTGCTTGAAAAATTCATCATAAAATGATAGATGTAAGATCGAGAAAGGACCTAAAAATTATCTTAGCCCCTTCATCTTGCAATTGAGGAAAATGGCATTCAGAGAGGTTAAGTGATTACCCAAGGACACACAGGAATTAAATGGCAAAGCTGAGATTTCAACTTGGGTTCTACACTGCCAAGTTCATCACTCTTTCTTTGGTACCAGATGGGCTCCAAAACACTGGAGCCAACCCAGCAATGAGCCTCTCAACACTTGGATGGCCTGCTCCTCAGAAAGAAGACACACAAGGTCCATTCATTGCTGAACCTCTACTCAAAGTCCTTCCAGTTTGGTAGGACCTAGCAGCTTCTGGGCTCCATTCACGTGGCCTAAAGAAATCCAGAGTCACACCTTTCTTCCATGATATGGTACCAGAAGAAAGATTTCTGGTGCAATGGAAAGTATTACATTTGGAGTTCAAATCCTAGCTCTGGACCTTTGCCCCTCTTACTCAACTTCTCTGTGCCTCAATTTCCTCATTTGAAGGTTTGGACAAGCAAACTTTTCAGATCCCTACAAGCCCCAAATCTGGGATCCTATGATTAGAAACAGTACTGTTATTAACAGAAATAAACTAAGATCAGTGAGACATAAAGAAAAGAAAATTACCAGATACAAAACTCAAGAACTAAACCAAATGCAGAGACTCCAGCCAGGTGCGGCTTGAAAGCACCTCAGGCTATAGTGACTGCAGTCTTTTAATGAGTTCTCCCCGCTCCTTGATGGCAGGATAGCAGCAGTTAGTGATAGAAAGTGGGGGCACAGTTGGAGTAAGAGCAAGCTAGCTGTCAGAGAAATATGCCAGCTGTACAGCAAAGTAGGGCTGGCAAAAGCTTGGCCCTCAAGGGAAGACTGGAGACGGACTGAAAGTAAACACCGGCTTCTGTGACTGTATTAACTTCTCCCTATTTGCACAAGAGCTCTAATGTGTCATAAACCTAAGGGTGGCCACTGCAGGTTCAGAAGCAATTAAAATCTATAAGCACAGGAAGAAGTCAAGAAGGAAGTGACACAGGACTCAAATGTGTCAAAGGTTAAAGGAGTTAACTCACTCTGCCTTTACTAAGCTTGGTGATAGCATTAAGTCTGGTTTCTTCACGTGTTAACACTGGAAGAAATTGCTCCAGTCAAACTGTACTATTCCTATTTCCCCAATATCTTCTGGATATCTTCTGTCCTCCATGATTTGATGACACAGGCCATTCCCCATGCTTTCAATGTACTCACTTCCTTATCTCTGCTTTTCAACCTTTCCCTTCCCAGGTGGTACAGTGGATAGAATACTGACTCTGGAATCAGGAGAACCTGAGTTCAAATACACTTACTAGCTGTGAGATCCTGGGCAAACCACTTACCCTTGAGTTCCTCATCTGTAAAATGAGCTAGAAAGGGAAGAGTATCTTTGCTAAAAAAACCCCAAATGGGCTCATGGAGATTCAGACACAATTGAAATGACTCAAAAATAAATTTCCTCAAAGGCTGAGCCCAGGTAACCCCTCCTCCAAAAAGCATGCCCTGACCCATCCTACCACTCTCTGCCCCTCACTGGAACATGATCTCTCCCTCCATAAATTTTTGTAGCACTTATGTTTGGATAGCTTCTTTATCCCTATCAAGCTATTTCTCATTTAATACTTTGTGTGTATGTATTTGTGTGTGTATATCTGTATCTTCCTCACCCCCCAAGAATCTAAGTTGAGTATAGAACTTTTACTTTAATATATGTGTAGGCTCTCTGCCTACATGCTTAAGAAATATTAAGTGAGACTGAAAGACAATAGGGCAAGCAGAAAAGAGACAAGGTAGAAGAGTGAAAATGGTACTCACTATATTTGGAGTCAGAAGGTCTGAGCTAAAATCTTAGTCCTGCTACTTGTAGGAGTTATGATTTAAAGCAACCATCTGGTTCAACCTCCCCTCCCCATTTTACAGATGAAGAAACTGAGGCCCAGAGAAGGGAAATTATTCGGTTGAGGTCAAACAAGCAGTAAATGACAGGACTGGAATTCAAACCTAGTTCCTTTTATTTCAAATCCAGCTTTATTTCCATTAACACCAAAGTATTTTGGCAAATTACTTTTCCTTTCTAGGTCTCATTTTGCTCAACTGTAAAATGATAAGATTAAATCAGCATTTTTATGATCCCTGAAGAGGAATGCTTTATATTTTTTGAACATAAATCAAGCACACAAACACACAGCAAACATAAGATGACCACTAGATGGCCTACAAAGTCTAGGTGTACTCCTTTGCCACACCCCTTTGAAAATATAGTTATTGGATTTAGCAGACTATATGTACACTTGGAAAAACAAAAGGCTTGAAACTTGGCTTTTCAAACTGCTTCCAAAATTCTACATGAGTCATCTTATCTATTAATCCTTATATTTGGAGAAGCACAACTTTTCAGAGATTTTATATATGTGTATGTGTGTGCATATATATATATATATACACATATATATATGGGTCAACTTCAAACTTCAAGTTGAACACTGTTCAGGAAGAAAAGATTTACTTCCATGCATTTAATCAATCAGTCCAATAATCTGATTCTCCAGTTGTAATATTAATGTAAGGTTAATGGTGGGTGGGGAGAAGAGTTAAATGCCTTCCTTGCCCACTAATTGTCCTCACTACTTTTTATTAATTTCTATAGAGGCACTGGGCAGAGGGTCATGCCCTCTGACTTTGAAAAGTGTATAAATATTTTGAGGTAAGGTTTTACTTTGGGGCTTACTCATTGGAAGTGTTTGGGCAGACATGACTCTGGGTATCCACTGAGGTGCAACGCCCCTTCCCCTCCCCCACCCCTTCCTCCCACCTGCTGGCTTCAGAAGCCCAGATGTTGGTGTTTCTCTCTGGTAACTAGGTATGTATGTAGAGGTCAGATAGTTGGATCTGTCTGTTGATCTGTGATGTATGTATTGCTTATGGTCAGACAACTGAAAGCTATATCTGTTGATCTTTATTTCTCTGTTTGTATTTTCTCCGAAGATCAGGGTGCTGAGTTTTTCCCCTGAAGTAAGTGAATGATCTACGTGCTTGATTAAAATGGATTGTTGACACCTCAAAAGTTGCTTTCCTTTTAGAAAAGCAGATCTAAGAACCTTTACAACAGGCCCTCCTGTGTATGCTTGGATCCTTGCTGTTATACAAGTTTACATGATACCCCAGTATAGTGGAAAGAGCTAATAGACCTGGAAATAAGGTATTCGAATTCATTCTCTAGGACTGTTTCCTCCATTGTAAAATGAAAGGATTGGTCTACCTGAATTTACAAGGTTTCTTTGTAGCCCTAAATCACATAATGTATTTAGTTACAGTCAAAGCAAACTTCTTTAGATGCTTCTTGACCATTCTTATACATGTATTACTATGTCTTTCTTATACATGTATTTCAAGGATCTAGGATAAGGTTCTTTACATAGCAGACTCTTTACAAATTTTTGTTTCCTTGAATTCAAGTATCATAAGTAAAAGCAGCTTCAAAGCTCCAACTAGGTCAGTTAATACTAAGGATGTATAAGCAGTTACATGATGGTTACTTGACTAAATAAGACTTTAAATCTACTATCAATGGCAAGAGTCTTTTAAACAGGATATTATTTCCTTTCTTTTTTTTTTCTTCTGAGTTAAAGGTTTGTTTCTTTTAAAAGAGACACCCTATACTGAACTGACAAATAAAAGAAGTCCTGGCTCCATTAGACTCAAAAGCCTGGTCTGTGAAAGTATATCCAGGTGTCTCTTCCAGTTCATTAGCTTTTCTGAGTACTTGGAACACAAGCCTGCCTACTGTGCCTATTTTAACACCCAGGATCCATGAGGTCACTGAAAACTTTTAGTGAAATGAGAACAATGATAGAAGAATAAATGCTAGAAAAGTGAAAAATCTATCTATCTGTATGTGTGTGGTATATATGTTATATGCATATATACACATATATATTAATATTTCAAAAGATTCATGATTTCATCACCAAGAGTAATCCCTTCATTGGTAGCAAATATAACACATTTATGCTTTTTGATCTTGGATAATTCTTGTCCATGTTTTTCCATAAATCGTCCAGAGAAAATCTGTCCCAGTGTCCTGAGGTACTTCTTTTGGGACTTTAACATTTCAATCAATCATTTATTAAATGTCTCCTATGGGTCAGGCACTGTGCTAGGTGCTGGGGGCATAAACACAAAGAACATAATAATCCTTATAAGGAACTTACATTTTTAATGGAGGAGACAAGCACATATACAATATATTCGGCATAAATACATATAAATGATATATATATGGACACATATGTAGGCATATACATATGCAAAGAAGTGAAATATAATGTAGTGGGGGAGGAGGGAATGAACTAGCATTTGGGGGAGGGATCAGGGGCAGCTTCAGGTAGAAGATGGTAGTTGAGTGGCATCTTAAAATAAGAGACTGTAAGGTGGAATTACGGATGGAGAGTATTCTAGACATGATGGATGGCCAGTACAAAGGCACAGGGGAAAGAAATGGAGTGTTAATAATGAGGAACAGAGTGAAGGTCTGTTTGGCTGGATTGCGGGTCTTGCTCATCTCCGCCTCTAAGAATTTCTACCTTTCTTCATGGAATAACTCAGGTGCTACTTAATCACATGAGGTCTTTTCAGAGCTCCCTAGGTTCTAGCACTCCCTATCCTGGGTAATTACATTGTATTTACTTACCTGTACATGACATTTAAAAGACTGTGTGATATGACTCTAACTTTCCTTTCCAGCCTTGACATTATTAAGTCTAGTCAAACTGAACTACCAGACATCTGCCAAACATAGAATGTCATTTCTTGCTTTCGTCAGTTTCACACAGTTTCTATGGGCCTTTCCCCAGCTGATTGTGCTAGATGGCATTAGTGCTTTATGAACGCTTGGTCAGTTCTTTTTGCCCTAATACTAGAAGGGACCTCAGATGCTACCCAGTCCAATCCCTTCATTTTACATGTCAAGAAGAGCCAGGGAAGTTAAGCAACTTGCCCAAAGTTACATAGATACTATGTACTTCTGACTGCAGAAGCAGTGCTCTTTCTACCAAACAACTTGTGTGTGCCTACACGGTGCTGAAGAAGTAGTGTGGCACAGTAGAAAACTACCCTTGGATCCCCAAATGCTGGGGTTTGAATTCTGCCTTCAATACACATTGGCTAGTCAGCTAAGTTCTCAGTTCTTTAGGAAATTCTCTAAGGCTCTGACCCAGAGAAGTTTCAAAACTGCATTAGTAGAGGGAGTTTTCCCATCTAGGAATTTTCCTATGGCAATGAAATCACTGGCCCAATCCATGACCCCTATAGTCATGTATCTTCTAAGTGCCTGAGTAGGATCTGAACCCGTCTTCTTGACTCTGAGTCCAGCCCTCAAGCCACTACAGTACCATGACCAAGGACAAAGTCAGCTTTTAGTTAGTGTCACAGCATGGGATAGAATCTAATAGGGAGAGGTTGAGGACTAGGAGACAATTCTAAAAGGACAGTTAGTGGTTCCTGAGTGTAAGGGGGTGATTGAACTGTATGGGAATAAAAGGACAGGGAAAAGTTCTAAGGGAAAGCCTTGTGGGTAGGTGTTAGATATGAGCAAAAGGTTTGAGCAAATAATTGCGTTAGATGGAGAATAGGTTGTGCCATATTCATTTGGGCACAACCACATACCGCCTAGCTTTCTTATGCAACAATTTCAACTTAAGTTTCAGGAAGCAGGGATTAAGTTTTGTTTCTTTTGTATCCTACCTTTTCTATCCCATCTTTTGTGTCCACACCTGCCATGGTGCTGTGCCCATGGTGACCACTAGACAAATGCACGCTCTCTGACATTTTCTGATAAGCATTTGAAACTCTGAGGATGAGAGTAAACCAGCAATTCTCCAACTTTTTGGTCTCAGGACCCCTTTACAAGTCTTAAACATTACTGAGGACCCCAAAATGCTTTGGTTCATGTATGTTTTGCCTATCAATATGTTCTGCGTTAGAAATTACAACTGATAAAATTTTAAAATATCATTTTTAAAACAATTTTTATTAAGCATTTTATTTTTAAAATGATTTTTATTAAAATACTTCTTTAATTTAAAAACAAAAATCCACTACAAATGAAAATAAACAACCTTTTCATGAAAAATAATGAATTTCTAAAGTAAAAAATATAGTGAAAAGAGAAACACTGTTTTACATATTTTTGCCAATCTCTTTAATTTCTGGCTTAATAAAAGACAATTTAATTCTCATATCTGCTTCTGTATTCAGTCTGTTGTGATGTGTTGCTTGCTTGAAGTATATGAAGAAAATCCAGTCTCACATAGATAGGTAGTTGCAAAAGGGACAAGTATTTTAATAGGTAAATAACATCTTAGAATTATTATGAAAATAGTTTTGACTTCATTGACCCCCTGATAAGTTCTCAGGGATCCCCAGGGTTCTGTGGACCATACTTTGAGAACAGCTGAATAAAACCAAATTTGACTATTCAAATCAAAGCAATTCGAAAAGCAAATTTCCTTTAAAAACCCCCCAGCATATATGAAATGGGATATATAACCTCAATTATCCCAAACTAAAGTCTACTTCACTTTAAGTCAAGGTGGCTTAGGGTATATTATATTTTGGATAGCAGATATTATGGTGTAATAGAAATAGCACTTGGGCAGCTAGGTGGTACAGTGGATAGAGCAGCTGGCCTACAGTCAGGAAGACCTGAGTTCAAATTCGGCCTCAGACACTTACTAGCTATGTGACTCTGGGCAAGTCACATGACCCTGTTAGCCTCAGTTTCCTCATCTGCCAAATGAATTGGAAAAGGAAATGGCAAACCACCTCAGTATCTTTGCCAAGAAAACCCCAAAAGGGGTCATAAAGAATCAGACAAAATGGAAAATGACTAAACTGCAACAAAAGAAACAGCATCGTTCTGAGAACGAGGGATGCGGGCTCCAGTTCCAGCCCTGTCACTAATGGGCTGTGTAATTTCAAGCAAAATAATAATAAATTGACTTTTTATAGTGCTTTCCTTAACCAGCTCTGATCTGAGTACAAGTGTACACTGGAGCACAGAGAGGCATCAATGAACCATTTGGTTTTAGGAGTGAAATTTCAGTCCAGGTCCCTTGATTCCGAGTTCTCTGCTCTTCCTGTTTATACACAAGACATTTCCCCTCTCTGGATCTCTGTTTCTTTGGCTGGCCTAGGTCATGAGATAATAGATTTGGAGTTGGAAGAGGCCTTGGAGGTAATGGCTGTGTCTCTTTCCAGCTCTGTCTCAGTATCCCTAGCACCTTGGAATTTGGCATAGCATCCACCCTACAGAATTTTAATAGCTCCTCACTGACTGATATAATTTTAATATGAAAATTCAAAAATATAAAAATATAAAACAAAAAGTAGCTTTTTTTCCGTAGAAGGATTCATCATATAGTTTCTTTAATATGAAGTTTCTTTAATACAGTTAAAAGGAACTTGAAAGTCAATCTGCAAACTCTTTAGTAAGCTTCTATTATGCAAAGCAAGGTATACATCTTTCCCCAAAGCAACACACTGCAAATGTGTCTAGACAACAATGTAGACAACACAACATTAAAGTCAGTTGTGGGCAGGTTCCATTAGGTACAAAGAAGAGCCACATCCCAGTAATTCAATAACAGGAATGACTTTTCAAAAACAACCCTAAGGTTATCATTGGGCAGTGCAAAGAACCCTGGATTTGGAATTATGGGAGCTGCTACTTGCTATTTGTATGACCTGGGCAAGAAAGGACCTCCATTTTCCCATCTGTAAAATGGGGAGTGCTCCTGAAATAACCTCTAAGGCCTCTTCCTAGTCTAAATCTATTATCTTATTAGATCATCTAACCCACATGAACAAGAATTTCCTTCTGAGCATAGCTGACTTCTACTTGAAGACCTATAGTTGTAGGGAAGCCATTTCTAAGGCAAAGCATTCTCCTTTTCAACAAGGTGACCATTAGCTAAGGAGGAGGTGGAGTCATCATATAAATATCAAACAAGTGCAGACATCTGATTGGCTTAGCCTACCACAGCTCAGATCTCCTGAGCTCAACTGATCCATCAGTTTCAGCCTCTCCAGTAGCTGGAATTACTGGTATATAGGGTGCCAGGCCTGAAGTCAGGAAGAGTCATCTTCCTGAGTTCATATCTTACCTCAGACAGTTCCTAGCTGTTTGACCCTGGGCAAGTCACTTAACCCTGTTTGCCCCAGTTTCTTCATCTGTAAAATGAGTGGAGATGGAAAATAGCAAACTACCCTACTGTCTTTGCCAATAAAACCCCAAATGGGGTCACAAAGAGTCAGACATGACTGAAAGGACTAAACAACAACAACCACACCCAACTCAACAGCTCTTATGGTTAGCAAATTGTTTCTTGAATCTACCTGAAATATGCCTTTCTACAATTTGCACTGTCCTTCTTCATCCTGCCCTTTGGGCCAAATCTCAACAAACCCAATCCCTCTCCAACTGTTTCCAGATACTTAAAGCCTATACTACTGGCCTATCAGTCTTTCTCTTCTCCAGACGAAATACCCTGCCCCCTGACTCCTTCACCTAATGCTTGAATGTTTCTTACTGCATTCTCCTCACCACATCTAACGTACTCCATTCCTTGAACTAAATTCATTGCCAAGTCAAAGGAGACAAACATTCGCTTATTTCTCCTATCATAAGTCTTTCCTTCCAAATAGAGGTCACATTGAAAGAATCAAATGAGATTCAATTCATCTTAATAAATTTGCCACAGACAGTGTATAGTAGAAAAAAGACCCAGACCTAGAGGCACTAGAGACCTGGGTTTGAATCTTGCCCCTGACCCTTATTTGATCAATGAGCCATTACTTCTCCCTGAGTGTAAAATGAGACTGATGGAAATATCTGGAATATTTACTCAAGATTCATTGACTAAAATACAATAATGAATGTAAAACATCAGTTACACAAGGAGCAGAGGTGATTTTCCTTTTTGAGGCAATCAGGGTTAAGCGACTTGCCTAGGGTCACACAGCTAGTAAGTGTCTGAAGCTGGATTTGAACTCAGGTCTTTTCCTGCCTCTAGGACAAGTGCTCTATCTGCTGTACCACTTAGCTACCCCTCAGCTTTGATTCTTTTCAGAGGCCCTAGAAATAAAAAAGCAGAGCCACTGCTTGAGAGTACAGCTAATGGCAACACTTCATATCATCTTGGAAAGCTGACTTCAGCCTCACAGTCTCAGCTTCTACATCTATAAAATGAGGGAATAAAACTAAATTTGGGCTTCTTCACCATTTTTATATTATGAACCCCTTTTGGCAGTCTTTTGAGACCCATGTCCCCTTTTTGGAATAACTGTTGCTGCTTACAATCATAACAGAAGAAAATGCTAAATTTCAGTTAGAAGGTAGTGAAAAATGAAGATATAAGCTTTTTTCCCCCTGCAATTTCATGGACTCCAGGTTAAAAACCTCTAATCTATAGGGTCACCTCTAGCTCTAAAGTTTTACTTATAACTAAGGGAATTAGGGGTGAGTATTCCTTTGATAAACAGATCCATCCAAGGGTTCTTTAAATTGTAACCCAAAAAGGTTGAATTGATTTATCCAATGTTGGACAGCTAAGTAGACATAGCAGAACTAGACATTTAAAGCCCAGGTTTCCTGGGTTGACAACTCAATGAATTTCCTGTAGATGAAAACAAATGAAAATTGAAATTCCTCATGTTTTGCGCTTCTTTCTATTAAAAGAAACAAAGAAAAAATTTTCAAAAACATTTTTGGACAGTGATCCATTGGCCAAATTTACATCGTTTCTATGGTTTACAGATGTAGCTCTTTTGATTAAAATGGACTAAGAGAGTACGCTATTGCATTCTCTTGCCCCAGCCTCTCTCCTTAACCCTGCCTCTATCCAAGGTGTCCAGAAAATCCTCACAGTCCACTGCAAAGGAAGATAGACTTCCTCATCTCTTCTGGAAGTCCGACTCCCCTTATTTCTAGTCAGGCATTTCCTGATTGCTTTTAGATTTGAAACAGGTCCTGTTCTCCATAAGCAGATTAGTGAAATGAAAAAAAAAAAAACCCAGACACATTTGCAAAAACCTCAACCAAGAACGTTCCTCAGTTAGGTTAGTGAAAAATTTTGCTGGTAAAAATCCTAGACCTGCACAAAACTTAAGGAACCCTGTGCTCTAGCTTCCTGCACAGACGCAGGTGAGCACTTAAGTCATCCCAGTCAGTTGTCCATTCTATTTTTAAAGGTCTCCAGGGATGGCAATTTTCAACCATACCACTTTTTCCTTTTTCTCCTTTTATTCTTTTCCCTTTATTTTGGTTCATTCTTTAAAAACACATGTACATTAATCCCGCAGGTGGGGCCATACAGACTTTTCTTTCTTCTTTTATAGGAAAATGAACTGAACATGGAAGAAAGAATTCAAACTGACACAGGATATCCTAACAAATTTCTGTTTTCCAGAAATAATTTCTGGTATTTGAATAGGACTTAGTGTGAGAAAGGACTTTAGAGATTATCTAACTCAAATCCCCTTATCTTTATAGAGCAGTGTGCCTAGGCCTGGCTCAAATCAGGGTCTTAATCTAGTTACTCTTCTATTGAACCAAACCACCACCTAACCTCATAGAATTAAGTTTGAAGAGACTACGGTTTTAATTACTATTAGAGAGAGATGAAAAGTAGCTTTGTGATATGTAGATCTTCTTAAAATGAGACCTGCACAGTTGTTTATTAAAAAATATTTTGGTAACTGTATTTCAATGATTAGTTTCCTTTGTATTTTAACTTATGCATTTGGGGCAGCTAGATGGCACAGCAGATAGAGCATCAGCACAGGAGTCAGGAGGACCTGAGTTCAAACCTCACCTCAGACACTTGACATTCACTAACTGTATGACCTTGGGCAAGTCACTTAACCCCAACTACCTCATCCTGGGTCATCTCCAGTCATCCTGATGAATATCTGGTCATTGGATTCAGATGGTTCTAGAGGAGAAGTGAGGTTGGTGACTTTCACAGTCCTCCCTCACTCAAAACAAAAGTCACGTGCAAGTCATGTCATTATTTCTCTGATGGCATGGTATTCTTTGGCAATGGACAAACACACACACATCTTATGCATTTAAAAGTATTATTCTAAGTTCTCCATAGGTTTTACTTGATTGCCAAAGGCGTTAACGAGACAAAAAAAGGATTAAGGACCCTTGGTTTAGCAGGTTTCCCAGAGTCCTTGGAGTCTGGGAAACCTGGATTCAAGTCTTAAATTTGGCATGTCAGTCAATTAATAAGCATTTATTAAGAGACTCCTATGTGCCAGGCACTATGCCGAACACTGAGGATACAAATAAAAGTGGAAGATGGTCCCTGCTCTCAAGGAGCTCACAGTCCAATGGACAAGTTGCTTAACCTCTCGTTGCCCCTACAACTCTCTAAGACCTTCAAATTATACAGACAACTGATAAACTGAGCTGATGTGGTAGAGGAAAAGGTTCACTGAGCAAGTTCATGGTGTTCTTTAAGAACATACATATGGTAATCCCCCAAGTGGGGTCACTCAGACTGTTCTTTCTTCTTTTATGGGAAAATGCACTAGTACATGAAAGAAAGAATTGAAACTACCACAGCATATCCTAACACAGTACTGTTTTGCAGAAACAATTTCTGTTATTTGAATGGGATTTAGTGTGAAAAGAGACTTTGGAGATTATCTAATTCAAGCTGGTGAAACAGGGATGGGGGAGCACAGAGATGACTCTGGATTCTTGAAGTCTATGTTAGTGAATGCCCACTCCACTAAAATAACAGGACCCTGGGGTACTTAAATAAGAGACAGATGATTTACTATTTCTGCTCACTTGCATTTATGCACATGAAATGAGGAGTTGAGAGGCAGTTATTTGGGTAATTCAATAATTTATTCATTCAGCTTTCAAAGTTATAAATAACTTGGAAGTCCTTTTCAAATATCCTTTTATAAAAGACATTTTAAAAAAATGGAGACAGTCTCCTTAGCCAGCCCAGGCTGAAAGAACATCCTCTATAATCCTGATACTAATCAACACAGAAGCCTTCACCTGCTCCCTGGGCTTGCTCACAGCCCACTGGTCCTCCACTCCTGGAGTATGCTTCCATATTCAGCTTTGGCCTTACTGCAGCTCAGAAGATCTACCAGCCTTAGACTCTTCAGTAACATGGATTACAGGGGATGCATTATCACACTCAGCTAGGCACTCTTTAACATCATTAAAATATAACTTGTCATAACTCCTATTCCTGAGACTTTATGAGCACTTTTGCTTATTACAATCCTGTGAGACAGATGCTGTCCCTCAGGGAGATCAGATGATTTGTTCAACCGGAGCTGAATTCAGGTCTCCCTTTTCTGGATCCAGCATGCTAGTCACTCTACGGCATTGCTTCTCTAGCACCAAACCTTTTTGTATTTTAAATGTTTATGTAACTGCCAGCTAGGTTTTAAAATAGTAGAAAGATCTCACTGCTCTTTGACAAGACAGAAGAAGACAAGGGACATGTGCTTTTCTAAGAATTTTAGCTCCCAGCTTTATAGGAAATCACAAGGTTGTAGGGAACAAGAAAGAGAAACACCATGGGAAGAGGCGACTGTTCAAAAACAAACCAACAAACCCCCATACACAAAACACAACAACCCAAAACCTTGAAGATTACAATGGTAAGTTAATAATCCCTCAGTTTATTGTCCTTTAAAGGGGAAAACAGCTATGCCTTTGTGCTAAAATGCTGAGTGTATAAACTTAAATTTCTATATTGATTTAAGATTCATACAGTGTTTTCCCTCACTATACCTCCCATGAGGTATATGGTGCAATTTTTGTTCCCATTTCATAGAGAGAGGAACTGAGGTTCCAGGAGGACAAAGAAAGTTTATCCAAGATCATACAGCAATTAAGCCAGAGACTGGTTTCAGACTCATTTCTCCTTTCTTCAATTCCTGTGTTCTTTTTACTACTGATAGGTGACTCAGTGGGTATAGCACTGAGCCTGGGGTCAGGAAGATCTGAATTTAATTCTAGCCTCAACATCTTCTAGCTGTGCGATCCTGGGCAAATCACCTAGCCTCTGTTTACCTCAGTTTCCACAATTGTAAAAAGGGGATATTAACATTTCAGCGTTTGTTGTGATGTTCAAATGAGATAGTATTTGTAAAGCACTTAGCACACTGCCTGGTACCTAGTAGGTGATTAACAAATGCTCATTCTCTTCCCTATAGCAGATGGCTTCTCATTGGTGGAATATCTGATATAGTGCCTATGTTTTCTTACATCCAGTGTCACAACGATCCATTTTTTTTCTTTTGTGCTTGGAACCAGTACCATAAACTGGTCCCAAAGCAAGAAAAATTGGTAAAAGTGGAGGGGATGAAAGAAATGAGACAGGAAAATATTGGGAAATTACTCTATGAAGGAAGACAAAGACTGTTGGACGTGGAGTGTCTGTGGGGTACAGTAGAACTTGGGGGAGGGGAAGAAATCTCAACCCAGTCTGTCATCCCATAGGAGCTTGTTATTTTAACTATTCATGCTAATTAGGTGTGCTAAACTCTTATTTTCTACCTTGTTTCAAGGTTCCAAATCATGCCCACCCTCCTTAAAGGTGGCACTCTGGGACAAATCTCTAGTCACTCTGCCTTAGTTAATGCTATTTATGTTCAGCACCTCTAGAAAGGTTAGAAAATTGTTCAGACCAGCTAACATTTATATAATAAGTTTTAAAAAACTGTTTGCTTTTTAATTTTCATCTTTACAAAGGGAAAGGGGAAACTGTCAAATTAAAGGCCCAGCGACTTTTCTGATATCTTTCAAATTAATTTGAAACTTTGTCATTTTTTTTGAAATTTCCATTTTTTTCATTTCAAAATGAATTTGTAGACTTCTTTTTCCTACCCTTTCCTTATGCCCTTCCCAGAGTCCCAAAACATCTTGTTATAAGTTTGGGTGGTTTTTTCCCTTTAGGAATTCATGCCTCTAGAAAAGAATGACCTACGGCCATGGTATCTAAAGTTACCAAAAATAACCTCTGTGAGCGATGAGAGGAGATTGTGTTTACACTTTAGGGAATTATTAGGATGCCCTTACAAAATGGAGTTGGTATGAGAGTGATAAAAGGTACTGGGCCAAGCACGACAGATTTCCCAATTCTCCTCTTGTAAAATGTCTCCGCTTCAGGGTGTCTGACGGAACTATTCCAAAAAAATGAGGGAAGAATTCTGTTGCAATGCCCATGTTTGCCAAATTCATTTGCCCTTGCAGACTACACTGGATTCCCAGCATATGACCCAGACTGCCACTCATACTTCACCCTGGATGGTGACCAGTTATTTGATGAATTTTCTAGGGAATATATATAGAGATAAGGGTAACCTGGAGGGGTCCCTGGTATATTACTATCTGCTTACTGTGATCATTTCCTTAAATATCTTTCCATCAATTTTTCCCTTTTTTCTCCCTGACCTGGACTAAGTTAAGCTAATGTAAAAAAAAGTTTTACATTTCCAACACATCCTTTCTTTAATACTATGATTAACCATCTAGAAATAGGATGGCAACAAATTTGTTTCAATAAACCTTTATTAGATGCCTCCTGTATTTGGATAGACTCTCACATAATCAATCAACTCGATAAACATTGGTTAAGCAACTACTATATGCCAGACTGCATGCGAAGTGTCAAGGATACAAAAAGGGGCAAGTGTTCCTTATGGATCTTACAGTCTAGGGGTGGCACAGAAGGCACAGATAACTAATTCCTCAGAATCAGAGAGGTTCAAAAATGAAGTGGTCCACGATTGGGAGGAGGTCAACATTAAAAGAGTTCAGAGCAAGTGACACCTGAGCTGAGGATAGGAATACAACAAGCAAAGAAAGGGAGGGAGGACATTTCAGGCATTGAGAATAGTGATGACCAAGGCATTCAACTTGGAAGGCTCTCCTGGTGGAGGGTCCCGGTTAGAGGAGACATGGGCAATATCTGATTTAGTCTAAGAAATGCATCTGGGGAGAAACCACAGGAAGCCAGGAAGCTTGGTGGGTGGGGTGAGAGTGCTTCCTAGCTGAGGTAGTATTGGTATCTTGGGTCATTTTCTTGGCCCTTTTCTGCTAAAGAGAAATTCCCTGGACTATCAGTTGCCCCAGGCTTTGTAGAACTTGCCTAGGAATAAAAGCTCAGTCTCCCCTCCCCCAGGCAGCCCCACTCAGAACATAATCTATATATAGCCCTCAAGGGATAATGTCAGGGTAGGGTCTGAGAGCTGAAGCGCAGGGAGAACATGCCAACAGGAGAGTTGTAAAGCATGTAAAGCATGAGTTCAGAGAAAGGAGAGGAGGGTGGGGTGACCCAGCATTAAATGCCTGGCTCTTGGAAAAGTCCCCTAGGCCAGTGGTTCTTCACCTTTCTTGTGTGACATGGACCCCACTGGTAGTCTGGTAAAACCTCTGGATCCCTTCTTGCAATAATGGTCTTAAATGCATAAAATAAAATAAAATAGGATTCCAGAGGAGACCAATTATATTAAAATACAGTTATCAAGGTAATGAAACAAAACAACTTCCCAGACTACAGGTTAAAATCCCTTGCCTTTAGTGAATAAACATCTGATAGAACTGTACCTCAGCTGTTTTGGTTGAACAAACATTAAGGGTCTAACAATGCGGAGACAAAGATCTAAAAATCAAAGAACAGCTACCCTCAAGGAATCTGTATTCTAGTGGGGGCAGAGGACACAACATATATACAGACATGTAAATACAAAGTATAAAATAAAGAAACTTGGGGTAACTGAGAGGGAGGGGAAGGGGATGGGGTGAGGGAGAGAAAGAAATTAATAATTGGGAGTGGAAGGAGAATCAAGAAAAGTCACATATGAGAGCATAATGATATTTTGACAGAAGTTAGGGATTCTATGATAGAGTACCTGGCCTGGAGTCAGAAGACTCATCTTTCCAAGTTCAAATCTGGCTTTAGACCTTTACTAGCTGTGTGACACTGGGCAAGTCATTTAACTCTATGAGGAACTTAGGTAAATAGGGTTAAATGACTTGTTCAATCTCATATGAGCTGGAGAAGGAAATGGCCACTCCAGTATTTTTGCCAAGAAAGTTCCAAATGGCATCACAAAGAACTGAACAACAAAAGGTGGCATAGTGGATAGAGTATTGGGCTTGGAGTCATAAAGACCAGAGTTAAAATCTGACCTCAGACATTTATTAGATGTGTGACCCTAGGCAAGTCACTTAACCCCTGCCTGCAGAAAACTGAAGAAGAAAAGAGCCAACCACTCCAGTGTCTTTGCCAAGAAAACTCTATGGTCCACAAGTTCATGGGTCATGAAGAGTCAGACATAAATGGACTATAACAACAACAACAACAAGGGATTCTATAAAGGCATAAGGCAGGAGGGAGCACATTCCCAACGTGGCAGAATCAACTGTTCAAACTAATTGCTGGCCATGAAAGAAAGACAAAGTCAAGGATACAAGAAAACCCAGCCAATGTTTAGGGACAGACCGTTTCTCCTTGTCCTCAAATTCATAGTGCATAGTCTCAACACTTGAATTACCTCTTCCAATAAAGCACTATAAACAAATACGGTTATATGTGTGTTTATTTAATTAATAATGATCTCCAAAGGATCAAAATTACAAGTACCCCAAAAAGCCACAGAAAAACACACAATGGTTTTAAGTAGGCTGGAGCACATTCTCAACTATGATTTGTAGCTGAAAAGTGGCTTAAAAGGTATCATCGAAGGTCCACATGTCCAGGAAATGAGTTTGGTCACTCATGCAGTGAAAATGAGAAACAAGATCACTACTTGGGTACACTTAAGATGTTCAGAGAAGGATTTCAGCACTCTGGATAGATGGTCAATGAAGAGAATGGGAGACTGAGGCAGAGAGAAGTTCAGGGACTTATCCAAGGTCATAGAGTTAGCAAGTGGCTGAACATAGCCACTCACTGCTCCCTGCACTATACTGTTATTCATACATAAAGATGAATTTACCAAATGATTTATTAGATCACATTTACATTTTTTCTCCAATAGTAATGATGGATTTATTTTGATTAATTTATATTCTTTCCCCAGTCTGTCCAGTGACCAATAGGAAATATTTTAAAGTGGGATGACTGAAATAACAAGTGCATACTATTCACACTCAAAGGAGTGTGGGCTTGGGAATTAAGAATCTTACATTCTAGTTCCTGCTCTGCTACTAACTAGCTGTGTGATGTCAAACTCATCACTTCACCTCTTTGGGTCCTGTTTCATCCTCTAGGGAAGTTAGCTTAGATGATTTCTAATGGCACTAGGCTTTGCTAGGCTTTAACATGCTGTGATTCAGATTTGTCTACAAAGAAACCAAATATTTTCACCTTTGACAAACACTATTACATAAAATTCCCCTCTCAAAATACCTATTATTTTAGTTAAAATTAAACTATTGTAATCCCAGCAAAAACCACCAGATAAAAATAATTGGCCAGGTGTTTCACCTTCCTAACTACTGAGTCAGGTTGACATGCCTGAGACAATTAATTTTTGCAGAAATCAGTCTTCAAGACAGAAAGAAAATTCAAATCAACAGAAAATGACTGGTTGATTTAGTGATTTCCTACAGACCTAATGTTAAGGGCAGAAAGGGCTTGGATATTACACATTGTCTTACCATAAGATTCCTAAATTAAGATAGACATGCCTCATTTCCAGAAAACAAATGTTGAAGAATGGAAAGATGCTTTACTTTTTCCATTAGCAGGATAACAGATTATAACCACTTCTATATGTCCATCTCTCTCTACCATGTCCAAATCAAAAGAATAATTTTTATAATTAACATTTAAAATCTTTCATGGTAAAAAGGTCATACTTAGTACTTTGGAAAGAAGTATTTTGAAATATTTAATATTTATGATATAGCCAAAGATTGTGTTTTTTCCCCCTTGGGATCTATCACTTAAATCTTAACCCACCTTTGCTTGGAAAAAGAGCTGAGAAACTAATCCTCATTGAAGGAAAGAAGAAAGTAAGAACTTACCAGGGACTATGCTAAGCACTTAAAATTATCTCATTTGATTCTCACAACAACCTTGGGAGGCAGATATCGTTATAATCCCCATTTTACAGTTGATGAAATTGAAGTAAACAGGTTAAGTGACTCATTCTGGGTCACACAGCTAATAAGTGTCTAAGGTCTGATTTGAACTCAGGTCTTCCAATACTGGGTCCAGGGCTCTATTCACTACACCACTTTCAATTCACATCACCCCCATCAGAACTCTTCCATGTCATTTTTAGTGAGATTCAACTTAATTATTTATAGCAGTAGTGAATCTCTGTACCTCATTAAATGTCAATTGTGGTCAAATCTATCTTTATGTATGATCTATAAATGGAGAGCCTCCTGCACATAATAAAATAAAAATGATCATTCAATGCTATGTGGAACTGCATCAAAACATTGCATTCATTTTTATCCATAAAGGTAGCATAGCTTTGATCATGCCAAGATGCTCACAAATCTTCCCTACTGTCTCACCGGAAAAGTTCTAATCAAACATTCAAGAGATACCTATCCCTGCCCCACCCTCACTCCAATTTACCTTTTGAACTTTAACTAATATAGCTTCTTTCTAGTTGCACTGGTATATTCTTTTCAAAAACCTGTCCTAACCTTTCCAGTCTCTGCATCTTTGCTCATACTCTTCCCAAAACTTGTAATGCCCTTCCTCTGTCTCTGACTAATGAATGCCTTTATAGATCAGACCGAATGTCTATTACTCTGGCCCCCCACCCTCATGTGACCTTTCCCTGCTTTGAACTCACATTCTGTATATCTCTTATATACTTATCACTATAATTTCTATGACACTTATTTTTATCCGTGCCTCATCTTCCTTACTCTGTGATGAACTCCTGGAGAGCAGGGAAAGTGACTTCTTTATATTTGCATATCACTCAGTGCCTAGCACAGTGCCTTCATACACTAGATGTTCAATAATTATCTACTGAGTGAATGAAAAGCAAAGACACTCATTTTGTTAAAAGCACCTCACTTCTCAGAAATGCACAATGTTGCCCCAATGTTAAAGAATTTTCCCAGATTCCTTTCAGAATCTACCTTAGGGTTATCAGGTATAAACCATAACTCACAGCTAGGAGCATAGCAATGTGGAGCACAGCTGTGAATGTGTACTTCATACTTGCCTTTTGATGGTGCTGAAGATAAATGAATAAAATGACAATAACTATTTGTTACTGCTAACAGAATGCTTTTTTCGATAGCAATCTCAATTTCTTTCTCTCACATTGACTGACTCTTTCCTTTCCACTTGCAAATATTCACATCTTTTTAATTCGGAAAGTAAAAAAACAAAAAGAAAAACCTACATTTGACCCTGTGGCTTGGGCTGATTTTTCTGCTTCCTTTCATTTTCTTTATCTCTTGTTGCCTCTATTTCTTTTCTTCCTATTAACCTCCTCCATCCCCTCTGAACTGGCTGTGGTATCCATTGCTCTACAAAAACTGGGAGCCTGAAACAGAAAGACATTAGATTAGGGGATCGACACCTGGGTTGTAGTACCAGACCCACCACTAACTCACCCAGTGACCCAGGATCTCTCTCATGTCTTTCTTACCTACAATTTATTGCTCTCTGGGTTGTATTCTTAATTTCTTCTGCCATGCCTCACCGCTTAATCCCGAAGCTTCACCCCAACCCTGGAACTCATACTGGGAAATCCCTTCTGTTCCTTCAGCCTCTCGTTCAGGATGTCTCCTTCTGGCACCTCCATTTAAACAGCACACCCAAGTCAGCCAAGACTCATTTCTGTCCATATACTCTAGACTTTCTCCACCATTTTCCCCCAGGTAATCAGCCCTTCTTCCTCTTGCTTTTATGTGTTGCATCCTCCATTAGAATATAATCTTCTTGAGAGTAGGGGCCATCTTTCTTACTGCTTGCATTTGTATTCTTAGTGCTCAGCACAGTGCCTGGCATACAGTCAACACAATAAATGCTCTCTCACTGACACTTCTGAACCACACTTTCCAATATATTTTATGTAGTCTACTCCAAGTCTACCCTTATGTTAAAATATCAAATAACATCATGTACATAAAATCCCTTATAACTATAAATTACTCAATCTAAGCTACAACTTATCAAAATCTATCACCACTACTACAGAAACAACTCAAACAGTAAACCCTGATGCCCATGAGTTGATAGTAGCGTGATGTAATAGAGTGAGGGCTACTGTGGAGCTATAAGCAAGTCACTTAACCTCCCTGAGCCACAGTTTCTTTATCTGTAAGAGAGGAATGTCCTATATCACAAAGTCGTTGGATTTAAGGTGCTTTGTGAGCCTCAATACACTGCAGATATATGAATTATTATCATTAGTATGGCTGTACTATATTCAAGAAGAGTCTGTTATTAAGTAGAGTATGACAAGCATGAATCTCTAATGTCAGAATACTATGATGAATTTCAATTTTCATGTATTAAGTCAAAGGATTAAAAGGTTAGGAAAACAAGACTCATCAAACAAAAGTAACAAATGAGCTTTGAATTAACTTTGTGCTCTCTAATTTTCATATTCAAGAGCACTAGGGTACCTCCATAATGCTTCTATACAAATTTATTTTTTAAACATCTCTAAAAACAATTGGTTGGAAACCAATTAAGTAGCTGAGTTCAACAGACTTGAAAGATAATTAGTTATTTCACTGACTTCAACTCCTTTATCTTTCCCCATCAGGTTATAAAAACACAGTAATAACACCTCACTTAAAACTTTCAAGTCACAAAGAGTTTAACTAAAAGGCATTCCACCAGGAATTATTTCTAGAGCAAGAGTTCTTCACAATTTTTTTCATGTGTTCTGGACCCCTTTGGCCTATGAATATAATATTCAAATACAATATTTGTAAATGCATGAAATAAAATCAGTAGGACAATGGAGAAAATAAATTATATGGAAACAACTTTAAAAGTATATTAAAAACAAGTTCATGGACCCTTAAGAACTTTTATACTTCAGAAGCTCCAGTACATGTGGAAATGCTTTTTCCTGTTAGCACCAAAAACTGGAAAGAATTCATGTTCTATACTCAGCCCAGAAAAGGGTCAAGAACAAAGCAGATGAGGCAGCTTTCTAGATAGAGTCCCTTAAATGAATCCAGGCTTCTAAAGACACATGCCCACCTAAGAAATGGCTGTGCACTCTTCTGAATTAATCAACTAACTGTTGACACTGTTCCAAATTCCACTTTCCTCTGACTGTGAAGACTTGGCCTTATAGTACTGATTTAGATTTTCAATTTATGGGAAATCCATGATCCAAGAATCGCTGAGGTTAAATTTGGAGCAATTTTTTTGCAATTCTAAATAGATGACTCACACATAAGAAGTGATGAAGGGACAAGAAATATTTGGCACAGTATTTGATATTTGTCCCATAAACCCTTTGTCAGATCTAAGATCCTCAGTGATTCACAGAATGCTCCAGGTGAAAGACTCCTAGGATGCTAGACTTATACCCCTGCTCTCCATAGGTGAAGGGATTAATGCACACACTCTCTGTCTCTGTCTCTCTCTCCCTCCCTCTTCCCCCCTTTCTGGCAATTTAGCAAAGTCTATGCACCCCCTTCTCAGAATAATGTTTTTAAATGCATAAAATACACATGATTACAAAAAAAATCAATTATAGTGAAACCCAGTTATCAAAATAAAAACAATAAATTAACAGACTCCTGGTTAAGAATCTTTTTGTCTAATGCCCTCAATTTACAGATAAAGAATCTTGTCTTATGTTAACAAGACAATGGATTCAACTATGGCCAATGTGGAACTTTTAGTCATTTCCACCACCATTTGTCACAGGCCTGGGTCAATGGACTGGGCACATGCAGAGGAGAGGGCCTCACTGGGAATGTTAGATAAATAGCAAGTAGCAGGTAGCTGAACCTGAGGGCATTTGTCCACTGCCATTTTCCCTGTGTCTGGCTGTCTGAATTCCCATGCATCTTGCCTCTACAACCTAGGAAAGATAAGACAAGAGAAGACAAGTGATCTTTCTGTAAATATCATTCCCCAGCAATCCATAAGCATTTTCTCAAACCAAAGGGTGCTAATGGGACTACAGAGAACTTATATGAGGCAGGTCCTAAAATCTAAAGAATGACTATGACCACATGGGCTTACATATGCTGACAATCTCTTCCAATTTTCCTTTATACACAAATATCATTTCCCTCTGTCACTAGGGAATGACATTGGCCAGTCATTACCACTGCTAAACAGCAAGTGGTTAATTACCTGACATTATCCCAGCATCGCGCATAATGGTAGAACTGATAGTATCTGTTTCCTGAAGAAACTTGGACTAGGGATTGGGCACTACTTGCACTTACATTATATGGGAGTTGAAAGCTTTTCCTCACAACTGAATACAATGGACTGCATGGGCAACATAGACACTCTGATTTCCCATCAGCAATGTAATGGATTGGGATTCAACATCCAGCCAGGAAGGGGAAAGGTCTATCCCATATGTCCTACCATTATGTCTACCAGACCTTTTGATATTGCCACATGACCTACCCATGTATCCTTTGGACCTTCCATTTGCCCCAGCATCTGAATCTTTTCACGCATTGTCTCCTCCATTTAGAATGTGAGTTTACTAAGAAAAGGGACTATCTCACATTTTTATTTGTATCCACAGCACTATGCACAATGCTTGGCACAAAGTGCTTAGCAAATATTTTTTCATGCAGTCATTCAAAAAACAGAAATTAATAGCCATAGGTTCACTTTCTAGAAAGGTAAATATGCTGAAAGATATTGGATCTCATGAGACAAAATCACTATTTGTCCAAAATCTGCTAAGGGAAGGGCATTTCTGACATTACCTTAGATAGTTCAAAGAATCTAATAGGTATTTAAAGGAGACTGGAGATTGCAAAGGCAAGAGAAAGCATCAGGAAATTTTGCTTGATAGTCGTCCTTCAGGTAGTCAGTTCAATAAGTGGTTATTATGGTGAATAAGGTCACTAGCAACTGGAAGGATCCTTACAGGTGTAATATAGGAAGGTAGTACTTGTTTGAACCTTAAATGAAGCCAAAGGTTCTATGGGCCAGAGGTGAAAAGAGAGAATATTCCAGGCAGTAGGTACAATCTGCATAAAGGTCTGGCAATGGGAAATGGAAAGTCATGTAGTAGTATACTAGAAACAGTTTGTGCATGAAGGAGAGTAATGTGTAATGAGTCTGAAAAGGTGGTTGGAGTTAGGTTTTGAAGGGTTTTACATGCACAATAGATTAGTTTGTAGCTTTATCTTAGAGGTAACTGGATACTGCTTGAGATTCTTGAGCAGAGAGTAATGACATGGTGAAACTTGTACTTCAAGATGACTAATTTGGTGACTATTTGAGGGTGGAATGGAGAAGGGAGAGCACAGAGAGTCATGAAGACTAATTTGGAGGCTGATACACCATTCCAGATGAGAACGAAAAGCGTCTGATTTAGGGTGGTGGTCACGAAAGTGGAGAAAAAGGGGATGGATGTAAGAGATGTTGTGGTGGTAGAATGGATGAGAATGGATATGGGAGCAGGAGGCGGGGGTGGCAAGGGAGAGGAAGACTTAGAAATGACTCCAAACTTGAAAACCTGGATGACTTTACAGCAGAATGGTATTTTAGAAAAAGGAAGGGTTTAGCATACAGACAATGAATTCTGCTTGGACATATTGACTTTTGGATAGCTACAGAATATCCAGTTGCAAACAATGAATGTATCAGACCTGTAAGACATTTCAGTTTTAAGATATGAAAAGCATTGTGGTATGATGAATAAAGGATCACCCTTGCTATCATGAATACTTGAGTTTAAGCCTGACACACAGTGCCTGTCTGACTACGGGGATGCCACTTAACCTTTCAGAGTCCCCAGAAAACTTATGCATTTCAGTCAAGTTGTACCAGTGGAGTTCCCCATCCTGATGAAATCAGTTACCTCTCCCCTACAACACACAACAAAATGCCAAGATTATGCATAACCATAAAATAACAAAAAATGACACTGACATAGGACTTCTAATGTTTATAAACCCCTCTGCAGACACCATCTCATTTAAAGGCCTACAATAAGGAGGTAATCACAGGTATCATTATTTCTGTTTTAATAGATGAGAAAAACTGAAGTTTGAAGAGTTTAAGTGTTTTGTCCAAGGTCACACAACTAGTAACTGTCTGAGGCAGGATTGCAATCCAATCAATTCATGGTTCTAAGTCTTGCTCTCCATCTACTATAAAAATTGAAATCAGAGGTGCATGGTGAAACATCCTCTGCCTTTTCCAAGGAAAATTTACCCTAGCTACTTAGATTTACCCTTAATTCGAGATTGAAACTAAGCCACTTCAGAGACCTCCACATAGTACCACATGGTAAATTGTCAGTTTTGTGGATGGACAAAGAGGCTTATAGGTACTTGACAAAATTCTTCTTCACTGGAGACATGGGTTCAGCTTCCTTGCTCATCTGTTTTGGCCACACCTTATCATACACTATTTTCTTCTCCAAAGTTTCAAAATACTACAATTTAGGCTTAAATCATTGCCCACACCAGTACTGCCCTACCAGGGGTGGGGAACCTGTGGCCTTGAGGTCACATGTGGCCCTCTAGGTCTTTAAACATGGCCCTTTGATTGAATCCCATTTGGATTCAGTCAAAGCTTCACACTTGTTAGACTCAGTAAAAGAGCCATGCTTGAGGACCTGGAGGGCCACAAGTTCCCCACCCCTATTCTAAACTGTATTCCTCCTGGAAACTTTTCCTAGGACTCAGGTTTGTACCTTTCTGATCCATTTATCATGCAGTATTGTGTTTTATCATTTATCTGTGTATGTACCAGATACCATGTATCTGTGTATGATAAGATTCATCAGGGACAGGAACAATGTCTTATCCTACATTTTCTCTACTTTGGTGCTTGATGCAAATGCTCATTACACATGAGCATTTATTAAGTAAATGCTGAATGAATGAGTTACAGGAGCTTCCTCAAGCAAAATGCCTCCTTTCCAAACCATTACTAGATCTTAGTAAACATTCTGAAATCATATCTAAAACAACTTAGGGGAGCAGATTTGTTCATCAGCAACCTGAGAAGAAAATTACAACCATATTTGATTCCTTAAAGGCAGTAAAGGAACTTTTTTTTTCCCTTTGAAAACTAAAATAGGCCAAGTAAGTTGCATTCTTCCTCTAAGTCAACACAATTACTGTATTATCCCTACAGCCAACTAATCAGCAAAACACTTAAGACACACCATGGAAATGCTCCAGCTCTATGTAATAATGCTGATTATATGTTCATTCTTGCAACATGCTGGAAATTCAATAAGTACAAGGTTTATAAAGGGAATAGCTACTTCTTTGATTGCCACAGCAGTAAACCATTGTTCAAAGATTATTTGGAAACAAACACACAACTGTGCCACATTCTCTCACAGTTTCTAAATGGCTGAAGGCTAAACAGCAACCAAACTCTAGAAAATGATAAGTAAACACAAGTTATCACCACTATCTTTTTCCCCTTTCCCAACAAGGAAGTTCTGAAATTTAAAAATATTTGAGATATTTGTTGGGATGTTCCCAAACTGCAGAGGTATTTAAAAAAGGGGGGGAGGCAATCTCTGCCTGGCATGTTGAATGAATCTCTATGGAAGAGTTATAGAAAGACATAGACAAGAGTTGCTCAAGATGAGTGGAGGGATTGTGATCTTCACTGATGAAGGGGTTATAGCTCTGACTAAAGAGCTCAGAGGTCCATAGAAATAACTAACCAGCTACCTGCATTACTTTTTTCAAAATTGTATTCCATAGAACACTGGTGTTCCCCAAGATTTTTTCATGTTAGTAGCGTTTTTCCATTTAAAAAAATCTTTTTTCCCCCCTATGGCTGTCTCCTGGCCATCCACTCATTCTGTTCTAAACCCTCCTTTATTCCTCTTCAAAAACATCACCACTACCAGAGTTTTACTGACTAGCTGACTACTTCATAATCAGGGCTGGTAGGGTTCTAGAGAACACCAAGGATCCTACCATGCCAACTCAAGCATGGTGCTGGGGATTATCCTACTTGGAGCCTCAGGTTTCTCCTCTTACCCTTTTTTGGTATTACTACCCAGGCTCCCTTCTCCTTCATCCAACAATCCATACCCTTTTATGTCTCAGTCCATTTACATAGAAAGTGAATAATTTTTTGTAAGTACATCTGTAATAATAAACATTGTATTTTCTAATGGGGGACTAACATAGAACTGTGTTGGGGCTTGGGATGTGCTGGGTCAGGGAGCGTACTTCAGGGCAGTTTAATATAATACCAAAACAGTCTCTTGACAGAAGGCTGGTTTTTTTTATTGTGATTTTCTCTCATGATCACTCACTTACCTACCTTATAGGGGGTAGTCCTCTCCTATTTTTATTGGGGAGGTGGGGTGGAGAGAGGGCAACGTTAATAATCATAACTTCCATACAGCTTGTAAAATGTTGTTTTGTATATGGAAAACACTTACTACATGTGGCAAAATTTCAATACCATAATAAGGTGAATTTATCCTACTTTGTTCCAAAATTTTTATTACTCACCCTTGACTAGAATTTGTGGGTTCGGTTAATATTTCAGGTGCCAAAATGTGGTAAATAAATAAGTAAAAAAATAAATAAACAACCACAAAAATTCTTATTAGGTGAACATATTCTTTACTCAGTGAACATTTATTAGCTGTAAGCCTAGATTCTACCACCACCACAACTTGCATGTCTGTACCCTCCATTCACAGCATCTCCCACCTTAGTTCAGGCCCTTCTCACCTCATTTGAACTATTACAAGAGAACTTTAAATTGGACTCCATGCCTCAAGCCTCTCCTCTTTCCAATCAATCCTCCATATGGCTAACCAAGGGATACCCTTAAATCACAGGTCTGACCATGTCACAACACTGTTCATTAGCTTCCAGGGACTCCCTATCATATCCAGGATTAAAAAAAACACTCCCTAGTTTGGCACTTATGTTTCCAGCACAGTTCCTGGAACAGACTTGACTGATTAAAAAAAAAAAAGTGATAGTGACCCAATCAATACATACAACATTCAGCTCTATTAGTTCTCTCTCTGCTGTGAGAAAGGAGATATTTTTATTAGTCATTTCTAGAATCCTCATTTGCTTTTCAGTTCCCCAGGGTTTACTTTTCTCTTTGAGTTTTCCCCATTTAGGTTGTTGTTTTATTGTATGTTACTCTAGGTTCTGCTCATTTCACTCTATATCATGTAGCACAAATCTTCCCATGTTTCTCTGAATTCATTTAATTATTTTTTCAATATTTCATTCCATTGGTCATTCAGTTTAAATTAGAGAATAAAAGCATCCCTGCAGGGGGTGTTACAATTCATTCTTTCTTTAACCCTATTCAAGGACGCTAAGTGGTTCAGCAGTACAGCCCTGGAACTGGAGACAAATCACATGGTTTACAAGCAAGCGAACAAAAATCCATCCCCTTGCTGAAGGGCACCAGCCTTGTTTCTAGTGCTTAGCTGCCACAGAGTGTTTTAGTATATATTGAACCTTTGCTTCTTTCTGTCTTCAACTTTCTAGGAGTATATGCTCAGTGATTATTTTAAGTTAGGGTGAAATAAAATTGTAAAACTAAAAAAAAATTTAAAGTATTTCCCCCTTAACACTGATTGAAATTACTGAGATTCTCCCATAGTATTATAACAGCAGGATGAGGAAACACAAGCTCACTTAGATTAATTAATTTGTAAGTAACAATCACTGTAAGGACCCAGCTTTGGCTCCATCAAGATTCTCACATTTGGAAGTCATAGAGAACAAGGTTAAAAGCTATAATGTGGCTTTAAATTACTAGCCATAATAGCTGGCTTTTAAATCACACTATGAGGTTGGCAAAATACTTCACATGCTATCTCCTTTGACAACCTTGTAAGGTAGGTGCTATTTCCCATTTTACAGTTGAAGCTGAGACTGAGAGAAATGAAATGGCTTGACCAGGGTCATACAGCTAGTAAGTGAAGCAGGATTCTGATGCAGGTTTTCCTGGCTCCATGTCCAGTGCTATAGCCACTACACAATCTAGCTGCCAACAACAGAGAAAATTAAGAAGAACGGAAATTTAGCATTCCAGCCCCCCAACCCCACCCCCCAAGAGTGCTTCCCTAACTCCCACTTGAATTGACAGTCTGGGTCCTTTCTCAGAGGGCAGTTGACTACTACTCCCTCAGAGTCCTAAGGGCTGATAGAGTGCAGTTGCTTAGGAGTCTTCACCTGTGTACTTACCATCCAATTTTAGGGAAGGGTATTTATTATTAAGCAGACACAGCTTCTGTTACTGGAACTCTTTTTCTCTCTTCCTAGAGCCCCTATGAAGTTTCTCTTAGGGGCAACTCTATTCTGGGTTTCAGGAATTAATGTCTTTAGAATCTGTGGCCTGCCTAACCATAGTCTTGCATGGTCATGAGGGAACTTGTTCCTAGAAGCTCTCTTCACTCTTGAGTGACTCTTTCCACCACCATCTATGGTGCTTCCTCTGCTACTGTCTCCTACCATATCTCATCAGACAAGCTACTCACTCTAATTGCTGGTGGGACATCTGAACCCTCTTCAGATTACCTGGGCACTGAATACCCTCTTGATACTCATTTGCTTAAACTGGGAAAAAATAAACACAAAATAAGTAGTCATCCTGTGCTGCTGCTGACTGGCAGCCTGTGGGATCTCTGATGGCTCTTCTAACCTTTAAGAGATTGTAAGGAGTCAAGCAGGTCCATTCCATCTCTAGATATTCCATTATCTTTTCTTAAGGGACTTCCTGTTTGCCCTTACCATGTCTCTAAGTCCAGTCTCTCTCCAAAAATGGTCAACGAAGTAAGGGGAGAAGATAAAGGGAAGCTCTCTTCTCTTTTTCTCCAGTTTCTCACCTAGAATGATTTACTCTTAGGGTCTTGGAATCTTCAGCTACCAAGTTTGAAGTCCTCTCCCACTCAGATGACTGGCTCTGGAAGAGCTTGTTTTATATAAACTAACTTGATATGTAACCCAAGAGTGTTTCCCTCCTGTGTGGAGTCATCTGGTTTTATCCAATGACCCAAAGCCCTAGGATCTTTTCAAATTGATGAAGGACTTATTTAAATCTAGCTTACTTTTTAGTGATTGATTCAATGGAGTTGTCTGCACTTCTGTGATTAACTGGAGCTCACACTTTCAGAAGCATTTAATTGAAAATAATCCAATTAAGAAACCAGCCTAGCTGACCAGGCTAGTCAAATGAAATGAGCAAAGCATTCCAGGGGAGCAGTTACTCTGCTATGGAACTGCTGCATGACATTGGGAAAGTCATTCTACATTTATTATTTTTAGAAAAGGACTTTTTAGAAGTCCATTTAAAAAGGCATCTTTGCCTGTTCTTTCAGACACGATTTAACCAATAACTATGCTGCAAAAATTTTTAAGTAGGAAGAAACTCAATATCCAAAATATCTAGAATTTTCTTCAAATTAAAGTGAATTTTAATCATTTAAATAGACATTTAGAATGTATACACAATATACACAAAGCTATGGAATAAAAAAGGAGACTGGAGGATAGAAGGTGTTAGAGCTGAAAGTAACTCTAGAGATTATCTTGTCATAGGATAATAGATCTGGAAAGAGGTTATTTAGTTCCTACCTCCTCATTTTCCAGAGGAGGTAAATGAGACCTGCAAAGGTTAAGTGACTTGCCCAAAGTCACATGGGGAATAAATGAGCAACATCATGACTAGATGTTATGACTAAGTTCATTGCTCCCTCCATTTTAACATCCCTTCCCTGTACACCGCACAATTCCTCCCACCCCAGTTTATAAGAAGTCAAATATGCTCTGAGAACTCAAGCTCCCATAGACTGTCAGTAGCAGAGGTATAATTCAAAGTGAGGGCCTCTCACTCTTAATCCAGCATTCTTTCTCACTTGATATGTCCTCAAAAAATTTGAAGCTAGTCTAGATGGGAAAAACAAAATATATGATCATGAGAAAAATTGTAGAGCAGCATATGAGGAGCTGCACGTTTTCTATATAGCTGAGCACATTAATGTGTTGAGAGGACAAAAGAACGAGAAGAGAGTGAATGGGGTTAACCCAGGAAGGCTTTGTAAAAATTCTCCAAGGAGAATGCAATGCATTTGCCTTTGATGTGCATCAGCAAGAGTGCTTTAATCATATCCTGTTTTTCCTGTCCCTGTGGATGAATACTTACAATACTTTGAGATACACAAAGAATTTGGAGCCAAGGCAATGTTAACCACTGATAATAGTTTAAGAGAATTGACTCCACTAAGTCAAAAAACAAACCTTTATTGATCACTTGACACCACTTGAACCCACCAATCTATTTTACTTCTTTAGTAAGAAACAAAATTTAATGAAACTCTTTCCTCCCATCACAAAGTTGGCCTTTGCTTCTGAAAGAAGCTGACTTTAGCCTTTGATGCCATATTGAAACATAGCTTAGGAAGGAAACCAAAACAATTTATGGTGTAACTAGAAGACGTGCTTGAAAGACAAAGGCCACAATTTGGTATCTTACAGGAAAATAGAGTTTAGAATTGGAAGGGATCTTAGAGGCCATCTACTCTAATCCACCCATATGAGAGACAAGAAAATGGAGGCTCAGAAAAGAGAAAGTGACTTTTCTAAGGTCATACAAGTAGGAATAGGCCTAAGAATCAAATTCAAGTTTTTGAACTCCAAATCCAGTGTTTTTCACCTACACCCATCTTAAGGGACTGTGCTTGAGATCTGGCCTCATTTTATCATGGCATGCTAATGGACACATTAACAGTGAACATCAAATTGCAAACCCTAAAAAATGATCTTACAGAATAATTGCTGATTTCCCTAAGTTCACATATCATGGATATTGGACCAGCGGGTAAAGTAAGCTAGCCAAAGCAATATGAAATGTTACCATATCACTTCTTAAAGTGGAAAACAAACCCATTATTGAATTTAAAAGGATTTCTAGCTAAAAAATAAACTATGTCATGCCATCTTTCTATAATCTAAAAATAACAACTCATGTTTCTATTACCCTTTAAGGTTTTCTGTAATCCTTTAAGGTTTTAAAACACTTTCTTCAAACCACCCTTGGAGGTGAAAGCCTGAAAGCTTAACATGTTTGCTCATGATCATACTGCTAGTAAATGTCTCTGAGGTAGGATTCAGGGACAGATCTTCTAGTATTATACAGCAGCTAAAGGGAAAATCTCAAGTAACGTACCTGGGTAGAAATTAAATGGAAAATAATTGATCTCATTAAATAATAGATTTTTTTGGTTGGAAGAAGTCTTACAGCTTAACTAATAATATGCCTCATTTTTATAGCTGAGAAAATTGAGATCCAGAAAGGCTAAATGACTTATTTTATTACCACACAGGTAGTAAGAAGCACAACAAAATTTTGCATCCAGATCATTTGACTCTCAATTTCACATTCTAATAAAATAGAGAAATCCTTTGGAAATTTACTCCACATCAGTGGTTAGAAAAGACAGAGACTGTGTAGTATGTTATCAGCAGCACCAGCTTTGGAGTCAGCAGGCACCTGGCTTTAAATCCTGCCTGGGACCCTTATTATACTGTGTGACCCTGGACCTCACCTCTTCACATGCAAAATGGTCATCAGAATTTCTATGGTCCTCACAGAGTTGCTATGAAAAATGATATGTGTAAAACACTCCTCAAACCTTATAGTGAACACCACCAACATCAGTTGATGATGGTTTCCTCAAATGTGGCTTACTAGTTATTTTTTGTTCTTCTGATGCTTGTTAGTTATGTGATTTTCGCTGATGTCATTTAACTTCCCTCAGTCTCAAGTTTTTAGATCTGTAAAATGGGGATACTTAGTGCATCTGCCCCTTCACAATGCTGTCATCAGACTCTGAAGAGATAAAAATGTTCTTTTTTTAATGGGGGGAATGGGAGACTAAACATGTTTAAAACAATTTTCAATAGCATTAAAAATTGACAGGCATGATTTTTAAAAATAATAAGCAAGTTCCTCAAGGGCAGGAGCTGATTGGTTTTTTTGTCATCATATTTCCAGCACCTAGCAGAGTATCAGGCACTAAATAGGTACATAATAAATGTTTGCTAAAAGAATGAATTCTCAGATATTAGATGTGAGGTATATGATATATGGGTGTTTTTTCTCTCCTAGGCCATTTCATTATTCAAGCAGAGATCATTCTAAACATGTTGCTATGAATTCAGCTTCTAAGTTTCAGAGAAGGGGAAAGTCTGTATTGGCTCAGCAATGACTATGAACAATCCCAAATTGGAGGAATTCCTTAAGGTGTAAATTTCTGTCTAAATATCCTACCTGTGGGATGACATAGAATTCCCACAATAATGATCAGAGGGTGGGCTGTAATCAGATCTTCAGCACTAGGCAAGTACCCAACTTCAATTAGTTACTTCTTGAGTTTACAAACTGTGTTCAGGTTTTTTGGTTCTTATGCCCTTAATTCCTGAGCCACTCAAAATGTGCTAAGCAGGCTCTGCTGATTGCAGCCAAATGGTGGGTCCTGTCCTAGTTACATGCTTGCAGAGGTGATTAGTTGCTAGGTCTGTGGTATAGGCTACATGAGGTATCTTCTGCTTGGCAAACTACAAGAAATCACACTAGTATCATTTTCTATTGGATGCATCAGAATTCCAAATAATCTTATCGTCCCATCTTCATTAACAGACACAACTAGAGTCAACATAATACTACTGGAACTTTGGAAAAATCACAAAATTGGCCAAAAATAACCAAAACGGAGACTCGGAAGGAATGTTCTCTATTTAAAAAACAGATTCTATCTGAACAAATATAGGTTTTTTTGCTACTTCATGCCATATATTTGAGAGAAATGACAACTGACACTGGCTGTAGAATGAACAAAGGTAAAAATGAGATTTAAAACAATCTCCAAAGAGACAGGGATCCTTGCACTGTGCATCTTTACATCTCCCAGCATCTAGTGCGGTAAATACCACCAGGGCAGGGATCACATCTTATGTAAACTTTGTGTTTTTCTTAGTCTTAACAATAAACATTTCATAAATGTTTGTGGAATAAATAATTGAATGGAGAGCACCTGTTAAATGCTAAATGAATAAATCACATGAAAGACAGTTTTGCCTGTGGCTGTCTGGTAACTGAAATAAATAAGGTAAGCCCTAGGTAAAGTTTTTCAGTAAAGTAGATGCAGTTCCTTTCCCCTCTCCCCGGGGCATCCCTTTCCACCAATTTCAATCTTCTAATACCTTTCTA
The DNA here is from genome assembly GCF_028372415.1 of Notamacropus eugenii. NCBI lineage: Eukaryota > Metazoa > Chordata > Mammalia > Diprotodontia > Macropodidae > Notamacropus > Notamacropus eugenii. The sequence goes on along the minus strand of NC_092872.1, from coordinate 41,753,803 downwards.
ATCTTACAACTTCTATTCAAAGCAGAAAAGGATATGATCTTATGGTTTTTGCTTTGCTTCAGCTGAAAGTTATTTGCATCAATGCATAACCATTTTGTGTAGCATCTGCATTTTAAACCTAACTGTGACTCAGAAATGAACGAATGCCTCTTGAAATGAAAATTAAAAAAACAAAACAAAAAATGATTAACTAGCTAACAAGTATGGAAAAATTCCTAATACCTCTGAAGTTACAGTGCTACTTAGGTTAGGCTGTTTTAATGGCTTTAAGTTACATGGAGAGGCTGAGTCAAAAGTACAATAAATCATGGAATAACAGAATTCAGAGGTGGAAATGAATCATGGAAGGTCATCCAGGTAATAAGTAGCAGAGATTGGATTCAAATTAAGGTCTTCTAACTGTAGATAGAGCTTTTTTTTTAACCTAACTCTTCCTGCAAATACCCTCTTAGACAAGATGAATCAATTGCAGTTGCTAGAAGCATATTCCCAAGAAGGAAAGGGGTTGAAGAAACATGTCTGCATATCACAGATCTAACATCCAGAGCTCATCCTGGATAGCTCAAATGTCTCCTTCTCAACCTCAACCCTTCCCTTCTCATCCCTCTTCCCTATACATCTTCAAATCATGGCATCATACTATAGTATGATACTTAGAGCTAGAAGGCGCCCATCTTCTTATTTTACAAAAGGAGAAACTGAATCCCCATTAGGTAAAATGATTTGTCCAAGATAACAATGAATTCCTGACAGCCAACAAAGCATATTAAAAAAAAAACCCTTTGGAAAAAGTTTGCTAGGCAGAGCCAAGATGGTGCAGTGAGAGCATGTACTCATCTAAGCTTTACCACAAATTCCTTCAGATACCTCTAGAAACAGAATCTGAACAAATTTTAGAGTGGCAGAATCCACTAGGAGACAGAGTAGGGGAGATGTGCAGCCCAGGACAGCCCAGAAGGTCAATGGGAAGGATCTGTTACAAGGGATATGGGGAGCGCAGAGTACAAAGGTTGCACCAGAACAGAGCACACCATAGCAGAGTTGCGCAGGAACCACCAGGGCAGACTGAGGCAGAAGGAGCAGTGTGGATTCTTAAACAAATCAGCCCAGGATGGGAATCCAGTGGAACTGAGTGAGAGAGAAACACAGGACCTCCTGTAACAGCAGCAGCCACTTCTGAGACAGCCCACAGATTAATGTCTGTAAGTCACCTACTTGAACTTTCATAAGCCAAGATGGCAGAGTCATCTGTAAGTGCTCTCCCCTTCCCCTTGTTTACCTTGAAAAACCCAGAGAATATTTTCTCAGGAAAAATCATGGAATAGTGGGATCAGCCGAAGGGGTAAACAGTCTCTTAGACTGAGAGGCTAGGAAAATCATTAAGGAGAGAACCTCTTACTGTGGTTGAAGGGGACCAGTGCAGGACAAAAGCTGTCCCAGACAGCCCCACCTCAGCAAACCAGGAGGAGATCCTGAGCCCTAGGGGGGGTGGAGCCCATAAGTGCCAACATCAGGATTCCAGGCATGCCTTATCACAGTCAGAGGAATTTGGAAGACACTAGCGCAGATGGAGGTTCACCAACAGCTGAGCCTGCCTGTGCTCTAGCTCAGGAGAGGAGCCCTCCTGTGGCCAGACCACCCCTCACCCACACCTCATGTAGTGAGCTCCAGGGTAATTCTGGGGAAACTCAGAAAGATTTCACCTAGCCTCTGCCTTGGCACACCAGCCAGCTCAGCACCAGGTAAGCTGCAGCATTCTAGCTTCTAGCTGACAAAACCAGAGACCACAACACACAAAGCCTCATGTTCTCAGCACAAGAATCACGGGACAGAGCCTCCTGTGCCCCAGAAGCAGGATTCACTTTAAAAACCTGGAAAAAGGCAATCATCATGAACAGAAAGCAAATCAGAAAAGACCACAGAATCTTACTATGAGGACAAAGTCCAAAACACGAATACAGAGGAGATCAGCATTGAGACTGTACTCCCATCTGAAACCTCAGAAGGGAACATGAACTGTTCTCAAGCCCAAAGAACATTCCTGGAAAAGCTCAAGAAGGATTTTAAAAGCCAAATTAGAGAAGTAGAAAAAAACTGGCTAATGATTTTAAAAATATGAAAAAAAAGAATTCACTGAAGAGAACAGCTCCTTAAAAAGGAAAATTTGGCACATGGAAAAGGAAGTACAAAACCTAACTGGAGAAAATTACTCCTTAAAAGGAACAACTGGGCAAATGGAAAAGGAGATGCAAAAGTTAACTGAAGAAAACAATCTATTAAAAACTAGAATTGGGCAAGTAGAAGCTGATGACTCTATGAGACGTCAAGAATCAGTCAAACAGAATCTAAAGAAAGAAAAGAGAGATGAAAATTAAAATATCTAACTGGAAAAACCACTGACCTGGAAAACAGATCCAAGAGAGAAAATTTAAGAATTATTGGTCTGCCAGAAAGCCATGATGAAAAAAGGAGCCTGGACAATTTCTAAGAAATCATCAAGGAACACTGCCCTGAGGTCCTAGATCTAGGGGGCAAAATAGTCCTGGAAAGAATTCACCAATCACCTCCAGAAAGAGATCCAAAACTCAAAACACCAAGGAATACTGCTTCCAAACCACAGAACTATCAAGTTAAGGAGAAAATACTGCAGGCAGCCAGAAAGAAATAATTCAAATATCAAGGAACTATAGTCAGTATCACACAGGACCTTGCAGCTTCTACATTAAAAGACTGGAGGGATTGGAATACAATATTCTTTAAGGTAAAGGAACTTGGACTACAAGCAAGGATCCATTACCGAGCAAAACTGAGCATAATATTTCAGGCAAGGAGATGGACATTCATTGAAATAAGGGATTTCCAGACCTTCCTGAAGAAAAGGCCAGAGCTCAACAGAAAATTTGATCTTCAAATACAAGTCACAAGAGAGGCACAGAAAGGTAAACAAGAGAAAAAAACTTGCTATTCAATATGGGCAAAGTATTTACAACCCTATAAGTGAAGATGATACTTGATAATCTTGAGAATTGTATATTTATTATGATATTTAAAAGGGATACACATAGATGGAAGAAGTGAATATAAATTAACTGACGTGATGATAAAAATGTGATTTAAGGGTGCAAAGGAATTCTAAGGGACATGTGAAAAGGAGAAGGCAGAAAAAGATAAATTATATCACAGGAAGAGGTAAAAAACTATATTATAGTAGAGGAAAAGAGAGGAGGGAGATGGACATTGTTTGAAAGTTTGAGGTTACCAAATAAACCCAGATAAATCATCTACATTTCTATATATTACTAAGAAAGCCCAACAGCAAGAGACAGAGAGAGAGATGAGCATCATTTGGTTCAAGGAGGGAACAACAAACTCAGTTAAGTATAGAAATCTAACTTGCCCTATAGGCAGTAGGAGGGGAAAGGGGAAAGAAAAGGGAGGAGAGGTTAAAAAGGAGGGAAGATGTAGTAAGGTATAAGGGGAATAAAATGGAAGGGGGCTGATAGAAGAGAGTGAAGACTGAGGGAGATGGTGGTCAAAAATTAAAATTCTATTGTGGAGGGGAAGGAAGAAAGTAGAACTAAAGCATAAATGGGGGAGAAATAAGATGGAAAGATACAGATAGTAATCATAACTGTGACTGTGAGTGGAATAAACTCTCCCATAAAATGAAGGCAGATTGCAGAATGGATTAAAAATCATAATCCAACAATATGTTGTTTACAAGAAACACATTTGAAACAGGGGGGTACACACAGGATAAAGGTAAAAGGTTGGAGCAGAATATACTATGCTTCAGATGATTAAAAAAAAAAAGGGGTAGCAATCCCAATCTCAGACAAAGAAAAAGCAGAAATATATCTGTTCAAAAGAGATGAGGAAGGAAACTATATCCTGCTAAAAGGCACCATAGACAATGAAGCAATATCGTCACTAAACATATATGCATCAAGTGGTATAGCATCCAAATTCTTAGAGGAGAAGTTAAGGGAGTTATGGAAAGAAATAGACAGCAAAATTATACTAGTGTGGGACCTCAACCTTCCCCTCTCTGAACTTGATAGATCTAACCTCAAAATAAACAAGAAAGAAGTTAAGGAGGTGAATAGAACTCTGGATAAGGTAGATATGATGGATCTCTGGAGAAAACTGAATGGGGATAGAAAGGAATATATCTTTTTCTTAGTGGTACATGGCACATATACAAAAATTGACCATGTAACAGGGCATAAAAACCTCACAATCCAGTGCAGAGAGGTAGGGATAGTCAATGCATCCTTCTCAGATCATAATGCAATAAAAATTATATGCAATAAAAGGCCATGGAAAGATAGATCAAAAATTAATTGGAAACTAGATAATCTAATCCTAAAGAATGAGTGGGTCAAACAATAAATCACAGAAACAATCAATAACTTCATTCAAGAGAATGAAAATAATGAGACAACCTACCAAAACTTCTGGGATGCTGCAAAAGCAGTTCTTAGGGGAAGTTTTATATCACTGAACACCTACATGAATAAAATAGAGAAAGAGGAGATCAATGAAATGGGCATGCAGCTGAAAAAACTAGAAAAAGAAAAATTGAAAATCCTTAAGTAAACACCAAATTAGAAATAGTGAAAACCGAAGGAGAGATTAATAAAACCGATATTAAGAAAACTATTGAACTAATAAATAAAACTAAGAGTTGATTTTATGAAAAAAACCAATAAAATTGATAAATATTTGGTCAATTTGATTTTAAAAAAGAAGAAAAACAAATTACCAATATCAAAAATGAAAAGAACTCACCTCCAACGAGGAGAAAATTAAAGCAATAATTAGAAACTACTTTGTCCAACTGTATGTCCATGAATTTGACAATCTAAGGGAGATGGAGGAATATTTTAAAAAATATAAAATGCCCAGATGAACAGAAGGGGAAGTTAAATACTTAAATAACCCCATCTCAGAAAAAGAAATTGAATAAGCCATCAATGAACTCTCTAGGAAAAAATCTCCAGGGTCAGATGGATTTACAAGTGAATTTTATCAAACATTTAAAGAACAGTTAATTTCAATACTATATAGACTATTTGGGAAAAGTGACAAAGAAGTTCTACCAAATTCTTTTTTTGATAACCAGGAAGAGTCAAAACAGAGAAAGAAAATTATATACCAATTTCTCTAATGAATGTAGATTCCGAATTTTAAATATGATGTTAACAAAAAGAATTTTCACAAGAATAATACATTATGATCAGGTAGGATTTATACTAGGAATGCAGGACTGGTTCAGTATTAGGAAAACTATCAGCATTACTGATCATATCAACAACAAAACTAACAGAAACCACATGATTATCTCAATAGATATAGAAAAAGTTTTTGACAAAATACAACAGCCAATTCTATTGACAACACTGGAAAGCATAGGAATAAATGGAATCTTCCTTAAAATAATACTCAGTATCTACCTAAAACCATCAGCAAGCATTATATGCAATGGGGATAAGCTAGAGGCATTTCCAATAAGATCAAGGGTGAAACAAGGATATCCATTATCACCACTGTTATTCAACATTGTACTAGAAATGTTAGCTTTAGTAATAAGAGAAGAATCAAATTGAAGGAATTAGAATAGGCAAAGAAGAAACTAAGTTATCTTATCTCTGTTATCTTATCTCTTATCTAAGTTATTTATATCTCTGCAGACGATAAGATTCTATACTTAGAGAATCCTAGAGAATCAAGTAAAAAACTATTTCAAATAATGAACAACTTTGGCAAAGTAGCAGGTTACCAAATAAACCCAGATAAATCATCTGCATTTCTATATATTACTAAGAAAGCCCAAGAGCAAGAGATAGAGAAATCCCACTTAAAACTATGGTAGACACTATAAAATATCTGGGAGTCTACTTGCCAAAACAAACACAAGGACCATATGAACACAATTACAAAACACTTTTTGTACAAATAAAGTCAGATCTAAGTAAGTTGCTCATGGGTAGGCTGAGCCAATATAATAAAAATGACAATTCTACCTAAATTAATTTATTTATTCAGTGCCATACCAATAAAGGTACCAGATAACTATTTTTTAGAGCTAGAAAAAATAATATCAAAATTCATCTGGAAGAACAAAAGGTCCAGAATATCAAGGGAATTAATGAAAAGAAATGCTAGGGAAGATGGCCTAGCCCCATCAGATCTCAAATTGTATCATAAAGTAGCAATCATAAAAACCACTTGATAATAGCTAAGAAACAGAGGGATACACCAGTGGAATAGTTTAGGTACTCAAGACACAACAGTCAATGAATATAGCAGTCTACTGTTTGATAAATCCAAGGACCCCAGCTTCTGGGATAAGAACTCACTGTCTGACAAAAATTTCTGGGAAAACTGGATAGCACTGTGGTGGAAAATGGGCATAGACCAATGCCTGACACTATACATAAGAATAAAGTCCAAATGGATACATGATCTAGGTATAAAGATTGATACTAAAAACAAATTAGGGGAGCAAGGAATAGTGTACTTGTCAGATTTACAGAAAATAGAGAAATTTTTGACCCAATAAGAGAGAGAGAACGTTATGAAGTGCAAAATTGGATAATTTTGATTACATAAATTGAAAATTTTTTGCACAAACAAACCCAATACAACTTAGATTAGGAGGGAAGCAGAAAATTGGGAAAGAATTTTTGCAACTAGTGTTTGTGATAAAGGCCTCATTTCTAAAATATATAGAGAACTGAGTCAAATGCACAAGAATACAAGTCATTCCCCAATTGATAAATGGTCAAAGGATATATACAGGCAGTTTTCAGAGGAAGAAATTAAAGCTGTCTATAGTCATATGAAAAAATGCTCCAAATCACTATTGATAACAGAGATTTAAACCAAAACAACTCTGAGGCACCACATCACACCTATCAGAATGGCTAACATGACAAAGCAGGAATATGATAAATGTTGGAGATGTGGGAGAGTTGGAACACTAATTCATTGTTGATGGAGCTGTGAGCTGATCCTACCATTCTGAAGAGTAATTTGGAACCATGCCCAAAGGGTTACAAAAACATGCATACCCTTTGACCCAGCAATATCACTTCTAGGACTGTATCCCAAAGAGATCATAAAATGGGAAAAGGTCCCACTTGTACAAAAATATTTATAGCATCTATCTTTGCGATAGCCAAGAACTGGAAATTGAGGGGATGCCCATCAACTGGGGAATGGCTGAACAAGTTGTGGTATATGAATGTAATGGAACACTATTGTGCTATAAAAAATGATTAACAGGAAGACTACAGAGAGGCCTGGAAAAACTTATATGAACTGATACTGAATGAAAGGAGCAGAACCAGAACATTTTACACAGTATCAGCCACAGCGTGTGAGGACCTTTTCTGGTAGACCTAGCCCTTCACAGCAATGAAAGGACCTAAAACATTCCCAAAGGACTCTTGAGGCAAATGCCATCCACATCCACCGAAAGATCTATGGATTTGGAATGCAGAATCAAGCAGAATATTTTCTCCTGTGTTATGTTTTGTTTTGGTTTCTTTTTTCTCATGGTTTCTCCCATTCATTTTAATTCTTCTATGCGATGTGACTAATGTGAAAATGTGGTTAATAAGAATGTACATGTAGAACCCAAATAATATTACATGCCATCTCAGGGAGGGAGGGGGGAAGGAGGAGAAAAAAATCTAAGATTTATGGAATCGACTGTAGGAAATTGAAAACAAATAAATTAATTTTAAAAAATAATTTGTAGAGAATGCAGTCTTTGTCAGACTATGTGTTTGAAACGTAGTTAACAAAATATAAAATCAGGTTGTCTTATAATGGTTATTATGGGAAAATGATTAATAGTAACGGTCATTAAAAATATAAAATAACAAAATAAGATGGAAATAAAATTTGGTTTTTATATGAAAATGTCATTTACAATAATTTCCATGAACTAGATATTATATGTCCTTAGTTACTATGCATGACAATTATGCATAATTAAATGTCAAATTAATCTGTTGTACATTTTATTTGATTACAATACTAAATGCCAGGCAGCAGAGGATGGAGTGGTGAACCTGAAATCAGGATAAATCCTACTTCAGATACTTAGTAGTTGTGTGACCCTGATGTAGTCATTTAACCTCTTTTACCCTTAATTTCATCATCTGTAAAATGGGAATAATAGCACCTACCTCATATCATTGTTGTGAGGGTCAAGTGAAATAATACTTGTGGAGTTTTGCACTATACAATTATTAGTTAATATTATATGTATCACTTATGATTATAATAAAATTAGATATTTCAAAAAACATGTGAAAAATCTGCCTCAAAGTGTTATAGCACTCCTCATTGTATTCATTCCATACTTTCCACTCTTGCAGCTTGTTCAGTTGTAAGATCTGGCCTTAGACACTTATTGACTTTGTGACCCTAAGCAAGTGACTTAAGCTGCCTCAGTTTCTTCTAAAATGGAAATAATAATAGCAGCTATTTCACAGTGCTGTAAGGAATGAATGAAATCATATCTGTAAAGTGCTTAGCATAGTTAGCCTGGCACTTAGTAGGTATTTAACAAATACTTGTTTCCTTCCTTCTCACTTAAAACACCTAAGAATACATCAGCAGATAGTTGTTTACATGATTTAGATTTGGAAGGATCCTTAGATAACCCTTTTACTTTATAGACAAGCAAACAGGTTCATAATTTATCTACCTATCATAGAGATAATAAGAGAATCAAGGTCAGGATATGAACCAAGACCCACTGACTATAAATACAGAGAAAACTACAAATATGCCATATATGTCTATATGATATCAAAATGTAGAGTCAAACACAGTTCCACTGACATCTTTTCTAAAAGCTAAGCAATCACCTCTAAACCTTAATTTAAAAAAGGGAGCAGAGCATATGCTAAAATCTTTTGTTTTCAAGTCTTAATATAGTCTCCAAATTTGCATGAAATTAGCTGTTGGATTGACTGAATTATTATATTGACTGAATTATTATATTTAATATAATTTTACTTGGTGAAATTTGACTGATTATATTCAATTATATTCATATTGACTGAATGAGGGATATAGATTTGACTCATGTTGTTTATTGGCAAAGAGAACTCCCAGAAGAGGAAACTTGCCCTTCTAATGGAGCTTGCCACCTTCTCTGCAAATTACAGTCTTAAGTTACTATCTTCTGAATAGTGCCTTACACAGAGAAGATGTATAACAAATATTTCCAACTGGCTTTGTATAGATGCAGCCTCAGCTCTCAATCTGGCCATATCTGGTTTAGTCTTTTAAAGAATTATCTAATTAAGGCAGATATATTATATTTTGTTTCAGTAACTAAAAAATGGTCATACCATTTAAAACTTTTCATTAGAAATAAATGAGACATACCAGTGCACAGGAATCTAACACTTAGCTAATTAACAAATGAAAGAGGCAGGTTCTATTTCAAGTTCCACAGTAGGTAATATGTTTTATAAGGATTCATAACCTTTAGTGGTACTATTGAAAAATAATTTTAGAATATGACATGGCTTCCTTCCTTTTCTACTCCAAAGGATGAATTTTTAAAAACAGCAAACTTGAAGTAGCCACTAGTATTCCTTGTGCAGAATGAAATTGAAAAAAAAATATCATGAAACTTTGCTGATTAGGTCTTCTACAAGTTTGTTACATAATTTTAACTGGGCCACCAGCATATAACAAAGCAATTGTTTTATACTTCCCTAATGGACTTATCATCTCAGCAGAATAGCTTTTCTAAAACTTTTCATTCCTCTTCAAATCACCTATGGTTCCCCAGTGCTCCATTCTCTCAGTTAAGGATCCTGCCTCATATTTACTGAAAAAATTGAGACCCTTGGCTAAAAGCTCCCTTTTCTCCTTTGCTTTTCTGCTCACATCACTAAGATGTCTTCTGTTATTATCTCCTTTAACCCATTTCACATGAAGAGGTGATCCTTCTCCTTGCCAAACCACTCTACATACATAAATGATCCCATTCCATCCCATCTTCTCCAGCATCCCATCTTCTCTCTCTTTATCATTCCCACCTTCTTATCTTTGAACTCTCCCTGTCTATTGGCTGCTTCCCTACTGGATACAACCATACTCTTCCCTATCCTTGAAAAATCACTCACTTGACTCATTCATTCTCTCTCATTCATTTCATGGCTAAATTCTTTGAGAAGGCTATCTGTAATAGATGCCTCTACGTCCTTTCCTCTTTCTTTTGAATTCTCTAGAGTCTGGCTTCTGACCTTATCATTTGATTGAAACTGACTTTACAATTGCCAGATCTAATGACCTTTTCTCATCCCTTGTTCTTGACTTCTGTGAAGCCCCTGACACCATCACTCATCTTCTTGATACTACTTTATATGACATCACTAAATCCTGGTTTTCTTCCTACCTGTCTCACCACTACTTCTCAGTCTCCTTTGCTGCATCTGCATTCAGGTCATGGCTATTAACTGTGGATGTCCTCTGAGACTCCGTCCTTGGCCCTATTCTTATTTCCCTTTATACTATTTCACTTGGTGGTCTCATCAGCTCACATGGACTCAATTATTTCGCTGGGAATGATTCTCCAATCTACTCATCCTGCCCTAACCTCTCTACTGACCTTTAGTCCTACATTTCCAACCACCTATACATCTCAAATTAGATATGCCATAAACATCTTAAACTCAGCATATCCAAAACCAAATGAATTTCCCCTACCCAAACCAACCCCTCTTCCTAACTCTCCTATTACTGTGGAAGGTACCACCATCCTTCCAATCACCCAGGCTACAACTTAGATGTTGTCCTATACTCCTCACTCTTTTGTCACCCTACCCATTTCCAATCTGTTGTGAAATTGCCAATCTCTATCTTCAAAACATCTGTCACATATGCCTTCTTCTCTGACACAGCTACCACCCTTCTGCAGCCCTTCATTATCTCACATCTGGACTACTACCACAGCATACAGGGTTGGTCTGTCTGGCTTAATCTTCTCCCTCTTCTAGTCCATCCTCCACTCAGTTATCAAAGTGATCTTCCTAAATCATGTGTCTGGGACCACCTCATCTAGTCATTTAATCACCTCTGGCTGGCTGCCTATCACCTTCTGAAAGAACTCTAAAATCCATAATCTCTCCCTTCCAGTCTTCTTATATCTCATACCACCCTACACTCTGTGATCTAGTGACACCATGTTCCTCACATAAAACCTTCTATTTCCTCTGCTTTCCTGCATGCCTGGAACACTCACACTTTCCCTGCTACCCTCCTTGGCTTCCCTCAAGTCTCAGTTAATATCTTACCTAATGCAAGAAGTCTTTCCTGATCTCCTTTAATGCTAGTGCCTTGCTTTTGATTATTTCCCAGTTATGCTCTCTATATCTTGTTTGCACATAGTTGCCTGCATGTTGTCTTCCTCATTAGACTGTGAGCTCCTTGAGAGCTAGGACTGCTTCTTACCTTTTTTATGTATCCCCAGTGCTTACAACAGTGCCTGGCACATAATAGGCACTTAATAAATGTTTATTGTAGACAAAAGGATTTCCTTTCTGTGGACATTAATACAATAGCAATACATATATCAGATTGAATTTGTTCTACATTTTGATTTTAATACTATGGTTTATCGTGACATATGAAATGCTATACATGTAAAACATGTGGCTACAAAGTAATAAAGACATACTCCACAAGCCATACATGAAAAAGCAGCCTCAATTAATCATTTCTTAGATACTTGTTCTTCAAAGCATTTGTTCATTAAATAAGGCTGACTGCTACCAACTTTAAAAAAAACTTAAGGAAATAAGAATGTCAAGGAACATAGAAGAATTATACTAAATTGATTTAGCTGTAGGATTTATTCACAATTGTGAAGTAATTTAGTGATCATGCATACTCATCCAAAATGGTTCAAAGCATGCACACTCTGTATCTCATGGTAACTCCGGGGCTCCTTCTTTGGCCAGGAGCAAGAGAGCCTTATCAAACGCAGAGAAAGGTGAATATCAGGAAATCACCTTGGTCTAGGCAAGTGATTGCTTTTGGACAACTCAGAGATCTTAGAGAGATGTGGGATTTTATACTGAGATGGACAAAGGGCGAAGAGTCTTTTATAAATGCATTCATTTTAGGCCAAGAGAACAAAGCTAATCTCAGAATTTGCCTAACTCCATGGGGTTTCCAGACCTCATATCTGTGTATTTTCCCTCCTCTGGGTGTAGGAGTCTGATCTAATCAGCAAGTGTCACCAATCCTCTAGCTAACGATGAGTAATAAAAGAGTTCAGTTCAGACCAAAGATTAAGGAGTTATTAGTGTAGACATGACTGGGATGTCATTTAGGATGGTGAAAGGGATACCAAATTTAATATTTCAAGACCTAGGTTCCAATCCCACCTCTGACTCTTAACTGTTCAACAGAGTAATTCTTTAACCTATCTGGGGTTCAGTTTCTTCATAGGTCCTTTAAACTCTAAGATTCTACAGACTAGACTTATTAGTTGTAAAGCATGGAAGGAATACTCTTTTAAAACCCAAATAAAACTTGGTAAAAACTGAAGTGTTACATAAAAACTCATCAAATACAGCCCAGAACAGTTTTATGGAGTAGGCTGGCTTTAGAGGTTGGGTAGGAATGAGAAGCAGAAAGACAGAGACATGTTTCAGCAGTAGGGAGCATCCAGAGCAAAGGTGAGGAGGTGGGAGGGAACATGTTTTAAGAACATTCTGTCTTTTCGTATTTTTCATCACTCAATGCCTTGAGAAAGTAGCAGGTGTATTTTATGTAAAATGACCAAAATATAACAATGTAAGTATGTCTCACATTTTGATTTCCATCTGTTTGCCTGCTAGAAAATTAAACAGTCTTACAACAGGTTTTCTCTTCACAGTTACCCCGTCAGATGGCCTCCCATTACCATACATTCATTATAGTCTTACATCTCTTAAAACTGGAATGACCTCCTCTGGCTCCTCCCCTAAGGAACTTAGTGTTTTTCCAACAGAGAAGGAGGTCTTTCTATCCTGCCAGATGACTATGAAATTCACTCGACTGCAGGGAAATCTGGCCATCACAAGCTGATCGAGAACTAACTGGCACTGGAAAAGAAGTGGTGGGAGGCAAGGCTGTCATGGTTAATGATATGATGCATTGCAATTACAGAAAACTATTCTACTGGTTCAAATTAAGGTCTGTGGGTCTCAGCCAGATTAAATGCCATGCTGTGACTATCACAGGGGAGGTAATCAAACAATTTGCCTTTGCTAAATGACACTTTATTTAATACATGCAGGAAACTTTTTAAAAACACAAAGTGGTATAACCTTATTGAGGAAAGAAATCAAGAAAAAATAATTAATTGATGCTATGAAAGTAGATCTTCAGTAACAGTTATGAATCAATTTTTAAGGTCAAGTTTTCACTTAGATTTTAAAAAAAGAAAATTTCTGCTTTTATGGTTGAGATCTAGGTCACTTGAGGGGTTTGAAACAAGGGACTAGGTGGTTCTGATATGTGGCCAGTTGTTTTTCATGAAGAATTTGCCAAGGTAAGATCCTCTCATAACTAGTTTGATTTCTACATGAAATCTTGCCACTGTAAATACCTAGCATATAGTTTACTGTACCATCACTAGCAAGAAGATCATTTTCTGGATGTAGGTCTATATCATTTCAGTCTTATCCAGACATCTTAGCTTCTCAGACTCTTCAGGACTGAATGCTATTTGTACTGCAATAACTAGCTGAGATACCAGCACTAGCAGAAAATTCCCAGATCCATTAACTCTTTATAAGAAATAATTATAACAGTTTATCCAGGTACATTCCACAGTAAGTTAATTTTCTGAAGGTTTTCTTCTATTCCCCTTCTGTTGTCCTGTCTGCTCTTCAGAACTGACTGCTTCCCCTCCCCCAATGACTTCTGAGGTCTTCTGTGCCAAATAGAGACAAACAATTCTTGAAGGCAATGGTTTGGAATCAGACAACTTGAGTTCAAATGTTATCTTTTGTCCTATCACTGTGATCTTGGGTAGGTAATTTCTTTTCTCTGTTCCCCAGTTCACACATATAAAAATGAGGGAGTTGGACAATACTATTTTGAAGGTACTTTTCTAGCTCTAGATCTATGGTTCCATTATCTATTTTCACAATATCTAGTATTTACAACAATGCTAGTATTTATATAGCACTTTAAGGTTTACTAAGAGCTTTACAAAAATTATCTCATTTACTCTCAAAATAACTCTGGAAGGTAGGTGCTATTATCCCTATTTTTTACATGAAAACACTGAGACAGAGATTACACAGCTATAAAGTATCTGAGGCTTAATTGGCAGCTAGGAGATGTTTAGGGAAGACTAGTACCTGAAGCGTGAGGGCTGCCACGCTCTTTTTCAGGACTTCTAATCTACCTTTGGTATCCACCTGTCACCCAATTCTCACCTGTGGTCCCATGAAGCTGTATCATGTGCAGTGGCCACACCTCAGTAAACCATTTCAGTAGCTGGACTAAACTAGGTTAAGGTAATTGAGGGACCTCAAATGCACTGAAGAGTTGGTGGGGGGTGTCTACTCCAAGTATGTGAAGATTTTCCCAATGGAATAGTTAGATGTGAACAATTTGTTCCAACAGACCATGACAGTAGCAAGGTCATCCACTGAATCTGAGCCATCACTAGTCATCTTAGCATTTTGCCACTGAACTCCCATGATTCTCAAAGAGAGAGTAAGGCTGACACAATTCTGTCTCACAGAAATTCAATTTATGCATGAGTCAAAAGACATCACCGGCGGAGGGTCCGTCGCGCTGCGGACCCGGAGCCCAGCCCGGACCTGCAGCGGCCGGGGCTCCGAGAGGTACAGATCCGAGCAGGCTTTAGGGACGGGATTTCCAGCGGCGGCACAAGCCCCTCCACCCACAGGTGAGGGTCGGTGAGAGAGTCTCTTTGAAGGGTCGAGAGGGGAGTGGGGTGCCCCCATGGCTCGGGCCCCCCCGGGAGATAGAAGCTGAGAGGCGGCTGCAGACAGGGGCTCCCCAAGCAGGCGGGAGCCTGGATCCATTGTGGAAGGTCTGTGCATAAACCCCCTGAGAGAACTGGGCCTGAGAGGCGGCCCTGCCACGACCTGACCATCTGAACTTAATTCTCACACGGAATAGCAGCCCTGCCCCCGCCAAAAGCCCTAAGGCGGGAAGCAGCATTTGAATCTCAGTCCCCAAATGCTGGCTGGGAGGACCAGGAGGCGAGGTGGGTGTGAGGAGAATATTCAGAGGTCAAGCCACTGGCTGGGGAGAATGCCCAGAAAAGGGAAAAGAAATAAAACTATTGAAGGGTACTTTCTCGGAGAAAAGACACCTCCTCCCTTCCTTTCTGACGAGGAAGAACAATGCTTACCATCAGGCAAAGACACAGAAATCAAGGATTCTGTGTCCCAGCCCACCCAATGGGCTCAGGCCATGGAAGAACTCAAAAAGAATTTTGAAAATCAAGTTAGAGAGGTGGAGGAAAAACTGGGAAGAGAAATGAGAGGGATGAAAGAGAAGCATGAAAAGCAGATCAGCTCCCTGCTAAAGGAGAACCAAAAAAATGTTGAAGAAATTAACACCTTGAAAACTAGCCTAACTCAATTGGCAAAAGAGGTTCAAAAGGCCAATGAGGAGAAGAATGCTTTCAAAAGCAGAATTAGCCAAATGGAAAAGGAGATTCAAAAGCTCACTGAAGAAAATAGATCTTTCAAAACTGGAATGGTACAGATGGATGCTAAGGACTTTATGAGAAAGACAGATATCACAGAACATAGTGTGCAGATTCGAAAAATGGAAGATAATGTGAAATATCTTATTGGAAAAACAACTGACCTGGAAAATAGAATCAGGAGAGACAATGTAAAAATTCTGGGACTACCTGAAAACCATGATCAAAAGAAGAGCCTAGACATCATCTTCCATGAAATTATCAAGGAAAACTGCCCTGAGATTCTAGAACCAGAGGGCAAAATAAATATTCAAGGAATCCGCAGAACACCGCATGAAAGAGATCCAAAAAGAGAAACTCCTACGAACATTGTGGCCAAATTCCAGAACTCCCAGGTGAAAGAGAAAATATTGCAAGCAGCTAGAAAGAAACAATTCAAGTATTGTGGAAATACAATCAGGATAACACAAGATCTAGCACCCTCTACATTAAGGGATCGAAGGGAATGGAATAGGATATTCCAGAAGTCAAAGGAACTAGGACTAAAACCAAGAATCACCTACCCAGCAAAACTGAGTATAATACTTCAGGAGAAAAAATGGTCTTTCAATGAAATAGAGGATTTTCAAATTTTCTTGATGAAAAGACCAGAGCTGAAAAGAAAATTTGACTTTCAAACACAAGAATGAAGAGAACCATGAAAAGGTGAACAGCAAAGAGAAGTCATAAGGGACTTACTAAAGTTGAACTGTTTACATTCCTACATGGAAAGACAACATTTGTAACTCTTGAAACATTTCAGTATCTGGGTACTGGGTGGGAGTACACACACACACACATGCACACGCACACGCACACACACATAGAGACAGAGTGCACAGAGTGAATTGAAGAGGATGGGATCATATCTTAAAAAAAAATGAAATCAAGCAGTGAGAGAGAAATATTGGGAGGAGAAAGGGAGAAGTTGAATGGGGCAAATTATCTCTCATAAAAGAGGCAAGCAAAAGACTTATTAGTGGAGGGATAAAGAGGGGAGGCAAGAGAAAAACATGAGGTCTACTCTCATCACATTCCACTAAAGGAAAGAATAAAATGCACACTCATTTTGATAGGAAAACCTATCTCATAATACAGGAGAGTGGGGGACAGGGGCACAAGCAGGGTGGGGGGGAGGATGGAGGGGAGGGCATGGGGAGGAGAATGCAATCCGAGGTCGACACTCATGGGGAGGGAAAGGATCATAAGAGAATAGAAGTAATGAGGGTCAGGATAGGATGGAGGGAAATATAATTAGTCCTATACAACACAACTAGTATGGAAATCATTTGCAAAACTACACAGATTTGGCCTATATTGAATTGCTTGCCTTCCAAAGGGAAGGGGTGGGGAGGGAGGGAGCTAAAGAAGTTGGAACTCAAAGTGTTAGGATCAAAAGTAATGTTCTTACCACTGGGAAATAAGAAATACAGGGTAAGGGGTCAAGAAAGCTATCTGGCCCTACAGGACAAAAGAGAAGATGGAGACAAGGGCAGGGAGGAAGGATAGAGGAGAGAGCAGATTGGTCACAGGGGCAATTAGAATGCTTGGGTTTAGGGGGGGGAGGGGATAAAAGGGGAGAAAATTTGTAACCCAAAATTTTGTGAAAATAAATGTTAAAAGTTAAATAAAAAAAAAAAGACATCACCCATACTATTTTACCACTTTTTCTACCTCAAAATCCTGTGGTGATGAGCAAGTGACAAAGCAGCAGGTGCAGATACCCTGGGAGCTATTGTCACAATCCTACACACAGGAGGCCCAGGGCATAGGGCCATCTTCTCATTGGACTGAAGCAGCAGTGTGGTTCTGCAGCCTCCTGGGGGTCTGATCAGCCTTTTTAAAGGATCATATTGCTCACTTCTGGATGTGAGGAAGGGGCTAGAAAAGGTCCTTAAAAATTGTCTGCTTCACCTAACCTAAACCTGGCCTACTTACTGCAGTAGGCCAGGATCCCGCTTTTCAGTCAAAACATTAAAAAAAACATACAAAAACTTTTGCAAAGATGATTCTACTCACCATGGATAATGGAATATGTGCACACTTGTGGATAACGCAAAATCCAGTAGACCTGAAAGACGAACAGCTCTTGTTGCAAGAGAACTAAGCGACTATGCATCCACATAGGAGGCCTGAGTGAAAAAAGGTTGGCAAATGAAAACCAGCTTACCAAAGTCAGAGTTGGATATGTGTTTTTCTCGAGTGGTCACTGATGAGGAGTGCCATGAAGCTGGCACAGATTTCTCAATCAAATCTAATCTATTCAACAAGCCTATGCCTACCAAAATCAGTAAATGAGAGGCTCGTGACAATTCTATTGTCACTTACAGGAAAGTACCATACCACCATCATCAATACATATGCTCCCACTATGACAAACCCTGATGAGGTCAAAGAAAAATTTTATGAAGACCTGGAGACCCTCATCATCGATGTGTTGAAAGAGGAAGTTTTTAAGTGGAACGGAGTCAGAAATAGCACTAGCAATGGTCACTCACTACTTAAGACTTGTGTATCTCATGACTTTCTTATCAACAACATTGTCTTTCATTTTATCTAAACACAATAAAACTTTGTGGATACACTCTCACTTTAAACTCTGGCATTCAAATAGACTATGCCATTGTTAGAAGAAGAGACAGACAGGATGTGAAACTGATGAAGGCTATGTGTGGCACAAAGTGCTGGAATGATCATAGCCTATTACAGAAAAGCAGTGGTTCCAAGGCAAGATGACTACCAGAAGACTTAACATTAACAGATCAGAATGTTTCTCCATGTATGAACAGTTTGTTGCTAACTGGAAGGGAAAGCTGATCCAAAACATGGCTGGCAACAGTAGAGCAGAAAAGGAGTGAGCAGCTTTCAGAGAATTGGTGAACAGCACTGCATTTACTTATCTGGGCTAGAACACATAAACATCAAGATGGGTTTGATGAAAATGATGGGGAAATTCAGAAGCTGCTAAATGAAAAATGAGAACTTCACAGTTTAACTCCATCAAAAGTAAAATGCAAGCAAAGCTTAGAGACATTCAAGATTTTTGGTTCAGTAAGAAAGCAGATGAAATTCAGTCTTATGTTGAGAGTAACAATCCAAGAGTTTTCATGATACCCTGAAGGCTATTTATGGGCCAAAGACCTATGATGCATCGGAACCACTCAGAGCATTGATAAGCAATGGGGACAAAATCCTGGAAAAATTCTCAACAGAACATCATCAACCAATGCTAAAGTCATTCACTGTAGACCCAGGTAAAAGTCAATTCTTCTATAGCCAAATTTCTGACTGAAGAAGAAATTTTGAATGACATTAGGCTCTTCTTGGATAGAAAAGTACTTGGTGCTAATTCTATTCCAGTTGAGATATGCATGGCAAGGGATCCACTGCTCATACAAAAGCTGGCTGAAGTCTTCCAGATTATATGGCAAGAGGTGGCTATCCCCTAGGAATTTAAGGATGCCTCCATTATCTGTCCCTATAAAGGAAAAGGAAATTGGTTGTCCTGTGACAATCACAGGCAAGTCTCTTTCTTAGTCACTGCCAGCAAGATTCTTGCCAGAGTCATCCTTAATAGGCTGATCTTTCACCTAGAAGATGGTTATCCACCCAAGAGCCAGTGTGGCTTCAGAAAAAGCTAGGGAATGGTCAATATGATGTTTGCTGCCCAATGCTTCCAGGAGAAGTCCTTGGCAGAGGTGCAAACATAATATTAATCAATCTGACCAATGTCTTTGATACAGTAAGTCATGAGGGCTTGTGGCAAAATTAGTTTGTCTAGAGAAGTTAATCAGTATTGTGCACCAGTTTCATGATGCAATGCTTGCATGGGTACTGGATACTGTTTGATGTTTTCAGGCTTCCCCAGTCAACCAATGGAAGAAAGCTTGCTCTATGTGTTTGCTTTCATACTTTTTAGTATGATATGTTCAGAGATGTTATCAAACACCTTCAATGAGGATGAAAACAGCATCAAGGTCAGCTATCACACTGATCATAAATTATTTCACTTGAAAAGGTTACAGGCCAAGACTGAAGTGGAGAGAGAACTGGTGCATGACTTTTTGTTCACAGATGATTGTGTACTCAGTGCCGCCTCTAAGACTGAGATGCAACAGAATATGAATCGATGATCTACCACTTGTGGTAATTATGGCCTGACAATTAACATGAAAAAAACAGAGGTTCTCTACCAGTCAGCACCACACCATCTGCACATGAAGCCATCCATTACAACAAATGGAAAAATTTTGAATTTTTGAGTAAGTTCACTTACCTTGGCAGTAGACTTTCCAGGGATGTAAATATAAATGATGAGGTTGACACATGCATTGCCAGAACTAGTTCAGTGTTTGGGAGGATCTGAAGGAAAGTGTGGGAAAGAAGAGGTATTAGGCTGCCTACCAAGTGAAAATCTACACAACTGTTGTGTTGACCTCATTCTTGTACGCCTATGAATTCTGGACAGTTGCTGAATTGTCTTAGATTCTGAAGATCATCTGACAAGATAAGAAACTGGACACTGAGATCTTTTCTTGAACTGAACTGCCAAGCATTCAAACTCTTTTGCAAAGTGAACAAGTCCAATGGGCTCACAACGTTGTTCAAATACCAAATGTAAGTTTGCCTAAAAGACTACATTACAGAGAACTCATACAAGGTAAGCATTCATAGAGGTAGAAGAGGCTATACAAGTGCATTCTCAAGGTCTCTCTAAAGAACTTCTGAATCAGTTGGGAGACATGGGAGATACTGGTACAGGGCAACCCAGAATGGTGTACCTGCATCAAAGAAGGTACAGAGAAGCTGAATTGCAGCAGCTCACAAGTAACATGAGATTTAGAAACATCAAATTCAAAGGCATCACCCCTCCAAATGTTCATATGGACTATGTGTACATGATCTGCAGTAGAGCCTTCTGAGCTCCTATTGGTCTGATCAACCACAGCTGGACATAATGATATCTTGACTCTAACTGATTTCATTTTGGTTCTCTTTGAGCATAAAGGACAACAACCAACCAAGGCTGAATTTCAACTAAAATTTTCCTGACTCCAAACTTAGTGTTCTAATCACTGCACCACTGAGGTGCATCTGATACGATCTCTACAGCCTGGCTCCAGCCTGCCTCTCCAGACTTATTTCACTTTATTCCCCTTTCACTTAATCTACATGCGTTCCAAATAAGCCAAGAGCTGTTTCATAATCTTAGCACTTTATATTCTGCCTCTTTACCTTTACACAAGCTGTACCTGAAATGTGTCCTTGCCTTACCTCTACCTCTTAGAATCACTAAATTCCTTTAAGACTTGGCTCAGGTTCCACCTCCTACATTGGGCCCTTCTAAGTTGTTCATGTTCTGTTGCTCCTTAACTTGCTTGTGGTAACTTTGTTGCATACATGCTGCATCCTTCCTGGTAACATATAAGTTCCTTAAGGGCAAGGGACTATTTGTTTCTGTCTTTGTATCCCCAGTACCTAACACAGGATCTTGGAAAGAGTAGGAACTTAATAAAGGTTTGCTGTATCAAGTTTGAGAGATACATTTTACATTTATAAAATCACAAAGTAGCAATAAACAATGGGGGGGGGGGGAGAAGTTGATATGATCTTGGGATAAGAACAGGAAGGGTGGGGAAATAGAGATGTTAGAAACAGAGAATACACACACATACACACAAATACTCACAAACACATTTATTGATTGATTGATTTTACTACTCTCTGAGTGTGATGAACTGCCAACATGGCATTCTCTCCACTGAAACAAACAGACAACACCTGTAACTTATAGTCTTAAAATGTTGCTCAAAGGACATGCAAAATGAAGCATGCAGAGTAAAAAAACAACATATATAATCACACGATGACACAACAATGTAAATGGAAAGGATAATAAAACAACTGAATGATCTGAAATTATAATGACCAAGGTTGGCCCCAAAGAAAAAATGGAAGAATATCCCTTCTTCCCTTTCCTTCTTTGCCATGGTAGGAGATTGTGGGTGTGATCCATACACTACATATAATGTGAGATTTGGTTCATTTGTTGGTCAGTTTTGCTGAACTGTTTTTCCTTTTCTTATTCTTTGTTATAAAGGAATGATCTCTGGAACAAAGTAAATAAGTGATATTGGAAAGTGTAGGAGATGCAAAAGCATCGATAAAAATTTATTTTTTAAAAAGATTTGCTTTGTGAGAGAGACATAATGCCAGAAATCTATCTGCAGTCATGAAGATTCTCTAATGAGTTTTTTGCTACTTTGTTCTACATACTGTGGCACTTACAGCAGCAGTAGCAGCAGCAACAGGAGGAGGAAGAGGAAAAGGAGAAGTAGTAGTTAGGAGTAGATAGCAGAACTGAGATTTGAACCAAGATCCTTTCATTCTAATTCCAGTAATTTTGCTTCTGTATTCTAAGTAACCTGCACTCATAAGATCCTCAACAGTAGAGTCTGTGTTATATGTTAATATTGCCCATGTCTAACGGGAAAAAAAATCTACTGTGATATTATCTTATTAATCTACATTCATATAATAATGTCCTATTCATTCAACGAGCATTGGCTAAGTGTCTATTACGTGGAAAGTGCTGTGAATATAAATTTATAAGTGAGATTTAGTCCCTCATATGCTACTTGAAGGGGAAGAAGGAGTGGGTGGGGAATATCCACATTCAAATGAATTCAAAATATATACAAAATAGAAAATTATTTCAGTGGGGAGGGTGAGGTACTAACACCTGGGAACATTAGGAAAAACCTTTTGAAGGGGTTAGCACTTGAAGTGAACTATAAAGGGAGCTAGGGGTTCCAACGGATGGACTTGGGGAAGGATAGCATTCCTGGCATGGAGTATTGCCCGTGCATATGGAGACTAGAGATGGAAGATCCTATACAGGAAATTACAGCAATGACCAGTGGGGCAAGAGTGCAGAGTATGTAAGGGGAAATACATACAAATAACCTAGAATGATAGGTTATGAAGGGCTTTAAATGCTGGGGAAGGGGTGGGTTGGATTTTACCCTGAAGACAATGAATAGCCACTGAAACTTCATGAACAATGGAGTGACATGGTCGGATGTGCACTATAGGATGTGGAGGATGGACTGGAGAAGGGTGAGACTGGTAACAGGGAAACCAACTGGAAGAGTCCAGAAAAGAGGGGATGAGGAGCTAAGCAATATGTTTGGGGTATGAGTAAAGAAAAGAGAGTAGGTACAAATAGAGTACAGGCTTTCTCCTTGGCTGCCTGCTTTTGGTTTTGACTTCTTGATTATAGTGACCAGTGAGAGACAATGTTATAAGGAAAGAGGCCTCAAGCCTTCTCCCCTTTGAGGCCAATGTTTGACCTTGTGAAAATAAACCCTGGTCTCTTGCTTCAATATTTATTCTTTCATGAAGGAGATTAATCCCGAGTCTCCAACCTTGTGAATTTTGAAAGGTTATGAAATTACCGAATCATAGAGGCAACTCTAATTAATTTATTTCAATTAAATTAATTAATTCATTTTAAAACTGTTTAAAAATCACAGAATATAAGATTGTTTTTGTTGTTCAGTCATTTTAGTCACATATGACTCTGTGACCTCATCTGGGATTTTCTTGGCAAAGATACTGGAGTAGTTTGCCATTTCCTTCTCCAGCTTATTTTACAGATGAGGAAACTGAGGCAAAGAGGGTTAATTGACTTGTGCAGGGTCATACAGCTAGTAAGTGTTTGAGGCTAGATTTGAACTCAGGTCTTCTGACTCCAGGCCTAATGCTCTATCCATTGTGCCACCTAATTGCCCCAGAATACATGAAAAATTCCCACTGATAAATCATCAGCCTTCTTACATAACCAATAAAACTTAACAGACTAGTTAGAAAGCAAAATTCACTCAAAATAACTATAGAAGCTATAAAATACTTAGAAGTGTGTCTATCAAGATTCACTTAGCAACTATATGATTGATTTAATTATAAAACACTTTACAGAAAGACAGGCCTGAATAACTGAGAAAAAACACTAATTGCTTAGGGATAGATGGAGTCAGTATAACAAAAATGAAAACGCTGTCTTAACTTACTTTTTCACTGCTCTGCCAATTAAACTTCCAAAGGAATATTTTATACAGCTAGAAAAAATTCAGACAGAGGAACAAAAGTTTGAGCATCTCAAGAACAATGATTTAAAAAAGTGGGAAGGAAGGGGATCTTTTAGTACCAAAGCTCAAACTCTACTACAAAGCAATACTCATTAAAACAATTTGCTAATGGTTTAAAGAAGAGAGAGGTTCATCAATGGCAGAGATTAGGTATGCAACATGCAAGCAAGCGTAACAGCACAGTATTTGATAAATCCAAAGATTCCAGTTACTGGGGGAATGATTCATTATTTGACAAAAACTACTACTAAGAAAATGTGATAGCACTCAGGAAGAAACTAGGTTTAGACTAATACTTCACAACATCCAGCAATATAAGAAAGGGGGAAAAAAAACTGTATTGAGAGCCTTATGAAAGCAAAATATACTCTCTTAGGACTTAGAGAGTTCTGTATCTTCAGAGGGCTTTGAATGGAGTCTGGATGCCCAATTGCCAGGGACACTGTGGCAAGAATGGCGGCCAGCTAGGTTGGACTAGCTGGTCTCTGGGGTCTCAACCAACTCAGTTATTCTTCAAGCAAAAGACTATATCTCATCTAAGTCATAGAGGGAAAAGGGTAGAAATAAAAACTTCAGAAACAGCGTGACCTACTCTCAGTTATTACCAGGGCTAATTTTTCAAGGGTTGGCTAAACAATCTGGGCTGGTTATCCATACTTTTACTTTCTTTTCACTCTTATTATGCATATTTGGATGACTGTATTAACGTTTGTTTCTCCACAAAGAGATGAGAAGGGTAAAAATGTAAATTTCATTTTATTTACTACTTGTATGTATGAGGTTATGGGGCAGTTAGGTGGCATGGTGGATAGAGTGCCAGGTTGAGAGTCAGGAAGATGAGTCTTCAAGAGTTCGAATCTCCTCTCAGACACTTACTGGCTATGGGACCCTGGGTTAAATAACCCTGTTTGCCTCAGTTTCCTCATCTACAAAATAAGCTGGAGAAGGAAATGACAAGCCACTTCAGTATCTTTTCCAAGAAAACCCCAAATTGGATCACAAAGGGTTGGACACAACTGAAATGACTCAACAACAACAAAAATACACAAAGGTACTAGGGAATCTTTTCCCACAGTGGAAGAATATATGGTATATACTGATAAAAATTTAGAAGGATAGAATTTTCTAAAGTCACAATTAAGAAAATAATTAAACTTTGCGTATATGAGAACATTAACTTTCTTTCATGCAAGGTCAATAACCCAGACGAGAACTAAACAAATACATCACTCATCCACATATGTGAAAATGTCTTTTTTTAAATGCTAAAACACAAGCAGATCATTTGGTGATTTAATTCTTGGTTCAAAATAATCTGAAAAATATAAAATAAATCAACAATTATTAATTATTCCCTCTCTGTGTTAGGCTCTAATGTTACAAAGACAACACTGAAAAATTCTCTATCTTCAAAGAGCTTATGTTGTATCAGGAAACCACTGATATACATATAAGTAAATACAAAATAAATATCAAACAATGCTGAGGTGGCACTAGCAGCCAGAGGAGGGGCACTGGAAGTCAGAAAAAGCTAGAGGTAGTACATGAGCTGAGATACGATAGAAATTAGGGATTCTAAGTGTTAGGAGCAGAGAGAGAGTACATGAAGAAGAAAGGAGATAGAATGCTATAAAGAAAAACAACAAAACCTATCATTTAAATAACTCTTTAAAGTTTGTGAAGACTTTCATACATATTAGATCTCATTCATCCTAAAAACTCTGGGAGGCAGATGCTACTTTTATCCCAGTTTACAGACAAGGAACCTGAGGCTGGGAGATGGGAACTTACTCAGGATCACAGAGCAAGTAAGAGTCTAGGCTGGGATTTGAATTGTGGCACTAAGTGTACTCAACCAGCTTACATTGTATTAGGCAGTAAATGTCAAGTAGCTTAGGGTTATTTAGGTTCTCTCTAGGTTTAGGGCTTGCTCCATTAAACAAACTCATATATCATCTCCTACTTGACCATGGAAATAATGAGGTAATACCATAGACTTGAGTGGTTTTCCAGTAGTTACTTGCAAACTTTATCAGTTATCTGAAACTGATCAGAGAAACATTTAAATTGAGGTGGGGTTCTTTTAAAGCAAAGTGTCTGTTTTAGAGCTCATTTCTTTCTGACTGATATTCTAATTAATTATTTTATTATTCTCAATAGAACCTGTTACCAAATCCATGGTAAGTCATATGGAACAAGGTTTTATATCTCCTTTTAACTCTACAGATATCATTATTTTTAATTTTGGGAAAGGATGTGGCTCTTCTCAAGATAAAAGCATATCTCCAGAAGAGACAGAAGAGTAATCACATTAAGTCCTTATGCTTTTATGCTTTCTACAGAACTTTTTTTAATCTTAAAGATTTAATCCAGTTCAAGAAAAGGTATATGGAATTAGTCCTACTCCATAAAGCAAAACCCAAGAAATTGATCAAGCTGTAGAGTATGATATTAATGTAAGGTATTTTTATTTTTAGCAAATCTATTATTGTTGTCAAAACCATAATTGAAAACACACACACACACACACACACACACATACACACAAGCACAATGAAGCAAGAAGTTCAAAATATTGTCCTTACAACAAACTTTGAATCTGGTGAACACATCCTCCAATCCCACTCTAATTTATTAAGAGCTAGGTGAAAGCTTAGAAATAATTCAGTCAATCTATAAAACTCTACCCTTTGACCCAGACAGAAATACTTCCACAAGGTTGGTACTCCAGAGAGATCAAAGAGAAAGGAAAAATGCAAAAATAATTTTATCAGCTCTTTATGTGGTGGAAAAGAATTGGTAATTGAGGGCATGCTCATCAATTGGGGAATGGCTGAACAAGCTGAGGCATATGATTGCGGTGATGAGGAGCATGGACAAAACAAGGAATGAATTTGTTTGTATGAACTGATGCAAAGTGAAGTGAGAAGACCTGGGAATCATCGCATATGGTAATAGCAATGCCATAATGGTGATCAACTGAAACACTTGGTTACTCTGATCAATACAATGATCAAATTGGCTCATGATGAAAAAAACGCTGTCCATGTCCAGAGAAAAAACTGATGAACTGAATGCAAATTGAAGTATAATTTCCTTGCTTTATTTTTTCTTGCTTTTTTGTGATATGGTTAATATGGAAATATGTTTTACATGGAAAAAAGGGAAATAATCTGGTCCAATGGTGTCAACCTCAAATAGAAATAGTTTCCTCAGTCACGTAATGCCTTAGAAAGCTACAAATTAACATTATGTTGAATTGCATTTTTATTTATTTTGTTAAATATTTCCTAGTTCCATTTTAATCTGATTCCAGTGCACTCTACCATGTGAGGTCCAAGTTCAAGAGTTTGATGCCTCTGATCTATTCCAAACTCTTCATTTTAAAGATATATTGAAACCCTTTGCTGAAGGACACCCCTGTGGTAAATAGCCAAGCTAGAATGAGAATTCAGCTCCTCTAACTACAATTCCCATACTCTTTCCATACCATTATCTATCTTTTCTTTAGTCCTACTGTGGTCTTCCTCTGTACATTTAAAGTGGGATTCTTAACCATTTTGCATCATGGACCCCACTGGCCATCTGGTGTAACCTATTACAGACCTTTTCTTTAGAATAATGTTCTCAGAATAATGATTGTAAATGCATAAAATAAAACATTAGGATTACAAAAGGAACCAATTTTGTTAAAATAAAGATTATATATATATTTTTTGCCATCTGAATTCATGGACCCTGGTTAAGAACCCCTTATCTAGAAAGCATGTAAACATTTTCTTATAGAAGTTTCCTTTTCAATCTTTCCCCTCCCCTACCACACTCCTATACAAAAATTACTTTTGGACAATAAGTTACTAAAAAGAAGCAGGGCCTATGAAATGTGTTTAAAGACTTGTTGGAGGTAGAGGAAAATATATGGCTTCTCTAATTCCTACTTTCTTTCCCTTCTTTCACTTTATAGAGAACATCCTTTTTGGACCCTATCATAAGGACAAAATGTAGACACATAGAAATGTAGAGGGAAGACCTTTCAGATGCAAAATAAGCATTCCAAACCTTAGAAATGGGCTGAAGCTAACTTCATATGCAGAGCAGGTGAAACACTGGACTTGCTTCTAGAGCACAGTCTGTGCAGTCTGCATTTAGACCTCTGTCCTCAGCCTCTCATCTACATAAGACCTCAACCAGAGATTGGGATGTATTTGGCTGCATGTGTTGGATCACCACAAACAAAGGCAGAGTTCCTTAACGAGGAGAGTTGCTCTTAACTAGGAAGAGTTAGCAAAGAGGAACCCAGCCCTCTCTTGCCTTATGCCTACAGGTAACAAAGCTCAGAGGTAATGCTCTGAGTCTAAGAGGCTTCTGCCAAACCTAATGCAAAGGTTGTTGCTCATGCTGAAAGAGTCAAGTAACCATCTTAAGCCAATGGCTGAAGATGATGAAAATACTGCAGCTGCCATCAAAGAGTGAGCCCCAAGAGATGTACCTGGCCCAACAGCAGAGAGACTAATCCAGCAGAGACATAGGTGACATCACTTCAGCTGAGCTGCACATTTATCTGTCTTTGATACCATGTCACACATCAAATTTCAGGAGGCTCTTCAGAGAAGGGAAGAACATTGAAGCCAGGCTGGTCTGGAGTTATGAGTTGTGTTGGCTACATGTGCTCCCTGAACATGGGCCTGATTACCACTGTCATTTTATTTAATTTTTTTTTTAGCATTGTCATTTTAAATGATGCACATTCTATCTCCCCACCCCTAATAAGGCTGTATTTGTTGGGAAAAAAATGTGCCCCAGGTTTTGTATTAGGGGGAAATGGTTTTTTTCTCCCAAAATAAGTAGTTTTTACTACTATTTAGTAAATGGCTTTGCTAAAGAATAAAGTCTACTGGCATATCGTTAATTAAGAGGAAGCATGCCAGTATAGGCTACTGAGCTATGGGTTAGGAGGGTTAGATCTAGAATTCTGAGAGTAATAACAGCTGCCTCTCTGAAGACATAACCTGACATTGCTGGTGCTTGTTGGGGGAGTGAGTCCAGCCAGAGAGGCTGTTACATAAGTCTAAAATAATTCCAGAAGTAAGCTAGCAACTAACAACTGAGATCAGAATATGCTTTATGTAGGAAGTGGTACCTGAATTCAACCATAAAGGAACCTAAAAATTACAAATGATCCAGGTGAGGAAGTAGTGTATTCCAAGCATGGAGCACAGTCTGTACGAAGTATATTTGTCAAATGAGTTTGGAAAAGACTCAGTGGGGGTGTTTGGCTAGAATGAAGAATATATGGAGAAAAATGATGAGAAATAAAGCTGAAAAAGTATGCTGGGGTCAAATTTTCAAAATCTTCTCTCAGCTAATCTGAGAAATTGTTATTTTTATCTTAAAGGTAATAGAGAAATAGGGCAGCTAGGTAGTGCAGTGGATAGAGCTCTACTTTTTTTTCCCATGACTTCAGGGCTTGAAGTCAGAAAGACCTGAGTTCAAATCCAGCCTTAGACATTTGCTAGCTGTGTCACTTAACCCCTATTTGCCTCAGTTGTCCATCTGTAAAATGGGGAAACACTGGAGAAAGAAAAAGTAAACCACTCCAGTACCTTTAACAAGAATACCCCATGGGCAAAGCCATGACTGGCCAACAAGAAAAACAGTAATAGGAAACCATGGGGAGTGGCGTGGTCACACGTGAAAGGTTTCTGGCAGGGATGGAGAGGAGGGGTTGGAGAAAAGAAAGTTGGAGAGAAGATCATACACTTCATAACTACTCTTCACCACGTTGTCCTCTGTCAAATGTGATTTCCAGGACAGAAAACTGTCATTCTTGCTATGCATTAATCATAAAATCAATGCCTGACTTGACAAGTAACCTTTACAGTGAGAGATTATTTATGCATGCTTGTCTTTTTGATTTATCAATTTTCCCTTTGTTATCACCAATTGTTTTTTTTTTTCCTTTTAGGCCTCAATATCCTCAATCAGGGCAGGTACTCTCTTTCTCTCTCTCTGTCTCTCACACACACACACTCACACACACACACACACACACACACACACACACACACACACACACACACACACACTCTTGAACCTCTCCCCCACAAGAAGTAGAGAATCAGAGTTAATTTACAATCTACATTTAAATAAAGCATTTATTTATACCAATTAAAATAACCTCTTACTCTTTACTTCTGCCTCCTCAAGTATGACTCAATATTTTCAATCTTACAACTCAAGGCAGATGCAACATTTTTAGCACCCAGGGGGAAAATAAAGCACTCCATGAAAAAGGCCAGTCAGAGCACACCGCCATTCTCACTGCAGTGATAAGGCAGTTACCAGCCTATGTTTCTCTTCTTCTTTGCTGCTAAATTCTAGAACCAGGGTCCTTAACCTGTCATGCCAGCCTCTGGCAGTCTGATGATGCCAATGGATCCCTTCTCAGAAGAATGCTGTTGAATAATCGAAAGGAATGCTAAATTTAAGTTAGAGGTTAGTGAAAATAAAGATGATCACCCCAAACATCATGATCTGGACTAATACAATATCTTTCCAATTGGTTTCCTTGCCTCAAGTCTCTCCCAACTCCAATCCATCCTCCATTCAGCCACCAAAGTGATTTTCTTACAAGGATCTGACCATGTCATCCTTCATAAAGTCCAGTGGTTCCCTATCACCATCAGGATCAAATACAAAATTATCTGTTTGGCATTCAAAGCCCTTTATAACCTAGCCCCCTGTTATCTTTCCAGTCTTTTTACACCTTACTCCCCCAGACATATACTCTTTGATCCAGTGACCCTGGCTTCTTGGTCCTTCCACGAACATATCACTTCACTCAATTCCAGGCATTTTCTCAGTCCATTCCCCAATCCTGTAATGTTCTCCCTCCTCCACTTTGACTTTTGATCTTGACCTTCCTGGTTTCCTTCAAGCCCCAACTAAAATTCCATCATTTACTGGAATCCTTCCCTAAATCCTTTTAATTCCAGTGCTTTCTCTCTGTTCATTATTTCCCATTTACCCTGTGTATAACTTGCTTTGTAGAAGCTTGCATGTGGTCTCCCCCAGTACATGGTAAACTCCTTGAGGGCAGGGGCTGTCTTTTGCCTCTTAGAACAGTACCTGAAACACAGCACTTTATCGATTGATTTGGCATCCAAGGCTTGGCCTCAGAGCATTCAAATTTAGAGGGCTGCAGCAATACAAACAATACATCTTTGGCACCAAGGTAGCAAGAAAATTTACATAGATACACACACATATAAACAAATAAACAAAATTTGAAAAATAAAAATAAAAAAGGAAGCTTCCTCCTCCTGATGACTCTTCCTGAACTTTTACCAGGCCAGACCCTGATCTTTTTTCCCCACACTCTTGGAAAGCAAGGTTCCCAGCAGTGACTATGTGGTGC
Organism: Notamacropus eugenii; assembly: GCF_028372415.1. Lineage (NCBI taxonomy): Eukaryota > Metazoa > Chordata > Mammalia > Diprotodontia > Macropodidae > Notamacropus > Notamacropus eugenii. The sequence continues at coordinate 41,722,473 of NC_092872.1, read as the reverse complement.
TCTTTCCCCTCATGCCCTAGAGTTTCTCTCCTTCCTTCTTCCACAACACCTAAACTGCAAGCTATGGGGTTTTGGGTCTCTCAGTCTATCTCCCCTCTCCTCCCAACCAACTCCCCCCCATGCCAAACTACAGTGCCTTACCTTTTATCATACTGCCTCTCCTGAACAGCCAATCAATTATGATTGTCTTAAGAGAATGACTAAAAAGTAACTTTCATGCTGCATGTTTTATCACCTTTGGGAGATGAGCCTCTCCAGGTTAGCTCAGCCGCTCTTCACATAACAGGTGTTGCCAAGATTTTCAAGACTGGCAGACCTTGACAGAGATGTCCCTCAGCTGGAACATCCTTCCAGAGCACTGGGAAACCTTCACCCCTTGATGAGACCTCTCAGGAAGCTTCTGCTGTCTATTAATTCATTACATCTGCATAACACTATACAGTTTCCAGAACACTTTCCTGCTCTATTTTTCTTATAACTAATTAGCACAACGTCCTTATGAGTGAGAACAGGTATTGCTGACCCAATTTTTAGAGATACAAAAACAAAACAGATAAAAAAGTCTCAAGTCACAAAGATGCCAATCAAATTGCTGCAAGTTACACTGTTACTAAATGGTAGGGCAAAATATTCTGACTCCCAAGTTCAGGGCTACCATACCACACTTATTCTCTAACACTAATATCAAGGAAAGATGTTTTCTCGTCACATCTAAATGACTGTTGTCAACTGGGAGCAAGCAGCCCTTGGCATCTCCTGGAATCCACTAGCTGAGATCATTATAAATGTACCTGATTAGCTATGATTCATTGATTCATTATCTTGTGATTTAATTAAAAGACTTTCTGTTCCCTCAAGAAAAAGTAACAAAGTTGAGAATACAAATGGGAAGTTATAAGATCACAGTTCTAGTGCTGAAACACACCTCAGATGCCACTTATTGCAACCCCTTCATTTTACACATGAGGAAAATGGGACCTAGGTAAGTTAAGTAATTTGCCCAAGGTCACAGGCGCAGCAAGCAGAGATGGGATGTGACCTCAAATCGCCTGATCATTTTCTACCTTATCACACTACCTCCCCTTGCCCAGGAGACCTGGTTGTTGACTGCTAGATACGCTTAATAATTGTATGACCATGGGCAAGTCCTGCAACCTCTCAGGATATGTATATATGTAAACACACACACACACACACACACACACACACACACATATATATACAAAATACACTATATATACACACACATATATACATAGACACATATGTACATATATATATATTCAATGTGTCAAATGGGCGTAATAATATTTATGCTATCTATTTCATAAAATCATAGATCATACATTTAGAGCTGGCAGAAATCTTATTCAATGAGTTCCAATGACTTGCTCAAGCTCGCAGATGTAAGCAGGATCTGAGCCTTCTTTCCTTGATTCTAGTCATCCCTTTCTCTACTATACTACCGCTGCCTCCTTCCATCACACAACAAAAGTTAGTACATGTGAAGTGTGTTGTGAATCTTAAGATACTAAAGGAAGGGAGTTGGTATCAATTATTGGGATACTTTATAAAAGTCATTCAATTTTTCCAAAGGTTTTAAAAAGTTAGGTTTTACTTGTAAAGTTATTTTTTAAAAGTTTACCAGTCCTTCAAATACTTTAAGATTGATATTTTGAATATGAAAGGTAGCTACACTGATGATTCCATGATCTCTGGAGTATCTGGACTCCTCCCATGCCCTCAGTGCCCCCAGGAACTCTAGGAGACTGTGAATTATAGATATTACTGATACGCCTTTGGAATTCCCAATCTTCCACACTGGGAACTCCCAGTATTATTGAAATCACTGATCTAGACAAAAAATATAGTTATGAAGGGAGCAGTTTCACCTGTGAGGAACTCTCAGTGGAAACTTCAGAGAATTTTAAATTAGTGATAAAATTTTCTAAATAAAATTCTAAATAAAAATTCCAAATTTTTAATAACAGTTTAATAGAGCATATTTTAGAGATAAAGTGCCATTATTATGAGGCTTGTAATTTCCTTCAATGCAATAGTACAGCTTTTGGTAGCACTATTTATGGTTAGGTTTTCAATAACCTTGCTCCCCCCTCCATCTCATGCATGTCAAAATTTTATTAAGATTCATTCAAATTAAAGTCTTGAAAATGTTCCTTCCTTCCCCCAAGGGGATCTGTTACACTAAACTATTCATAGGTAGGTGAAGGCAGCTGGATGGTGGATGGAATGTTGGGCCTGGACTCAGCAAGACACAAGTTCAAATCCAGCCTCAGAGACTTACTCTCTGTGTGGCAAGTCATTTATTTAACCTTTGTCTGCCTCAGTTTCCTCAACTATAAAACAGAGATAATAACAGCACCTATGTTCCAGGGCTGTTGTGAGGATAAGCTGAGATAATATTTGCAAAGTGTTTAGCACAGTAGCTGGCAGAGTAAGGGCTATATAAATGCTAGTTCTACGAGTTATTTGTTGATGATGTTCATTCTAAAATGAGGCAAACTTAGTTACTAAATTTTAATTCACTCTATTGATGTCCTGTGATTTTTCTCAGTTCGGGTACTCCATCTAATGATACAAATTTCTGCGTTTCTTCACTTGTGTACTGACATGGTCTTTAGGAGTTACCAGTGCCCAAAACATCAGCCCTGTGAAGCCCATCAGGTTGATGGCAAAGTAGGCAGGTAGAACGCCCACCTTCCTTCGAAGTACAACTCAGGTCCTACCTCTTAGACCAGGCCATTCCTAATTCTCCCTCTTTTCTCCCAAGTAGCCCTCTCTGAAATTAGCCAGATAGATGCTCACATAACAGAGAATGAACTCCATCACTGACCCCTATTTGAAATCTTTTCTGCTTGATAGGATCTGAGAGTTCCCGCTGTACTGGCATTGCTTTTGCGTTCCCAGTCACTACCACGCTTTGAAGCATCAGAACAGGATTTTAATGGCAGGCCTCTGGAACTGATTAGCTGTCACTAACAATACATTATTAGGAGACAGAATGGAGGCTTCAGAGGATACTGGATCAAAAATGGGAACGTATAGAGAATTTTTGCTTAATTTCATTCCATTCCTTTCATCTAACATATGCCTTTTGTCTATGAAGAGGCAGACTATTTTGCCACATTCTCCCTTCCAGATCCCTCTGGAATGGAACTTGACATCCTGTGCCACTTTATAAGGGAAAAAAAACTATGCTATCCAAACCAATAGTCTAGGATCTAGACTTTTACTGAGGGGATTTGTTCTGTGAAGTTTGGATTCAGTTAAGGGGCCAAACCTGAGGACCTAGGAGGCCACATGTGGCCTTGAGGCTGCAGTTTCCCCTCCCCTAGGCTTTACAAGAGCTATATTAGCCAACATCCTTTCCAAGAGACTTGAGCTTAACTTTTTTTTTTGGTGGTGGTTGGGGGAAATGTAGAAAAATCACTTAAGAGTTAAGGCCTCAAAGCTGAGTCAACTTCATTTTCACAGCTACGGGAAAAATCATACGAACAAGTTCCATTGTCAAGAACTTTCTCAAAAATTATTCTGTTGGTCACCAAGGGGATATTATTATCAGTAGCTTCACACAAACCCACCTCACTTAAGAGAACTTGATTAAGACCACAGACCAGTGGGCTTGTGTTCACATCTCTAAGCTCTGCCACCTAGGTTTTCTTTAGAGACCCTTTTAGTTCCATAAACTATGGTCCTACTTCTTACTGTTTCTTCAACTGTAAAATTAAGGAGATGGATTAAATTACTGTTAAAATCATTTTGGAGGAGTATCTATGTGATGCCGTGAATTTCTGGAGTCAGAAAGACCTGAGTTCAAATCTGACCTCAGACACTTGACACTTACTGTGTGATTCTGCCCAAGTCACTTAACCCCAACTGCCTCACCAAAAATGAAAAAAAATTCTTCTGGAACTAATGATCTATGATTATGTTAGGAAAAGTTATCAGGTTAATTTTCTAAGGATGGAGAAGATTAATGAATCCCAAGGGGATAATGACAGAAAGCTAGTATATTCTTAATTTGAAAAATGACTTTGGGAACATCATTTAGAGCTAAAAGGAATTTTACATCCTTTAGAGCTCTAAATCTCTGGCTCTATGGCTTATTCCAATATTTCTATTTTCTAGATGAGGGCACTGAGATCCAGAGAATTAAAGTGACTTGGCCAAAGTTGTATTAAGCCGGAAACTTAGGTCTCCTAATTAAGTCTAGGTGTTTCCAGCCTTGTAGCAACATTTTTTCTTAAGGTACTCCTTATAAATTTACTCTCCTCATCATGAGGTATCCCAACAAACACAGAAGAGATTCGTTTCATGACTTCCTACTCTTTTTCTTGCACCTCTATCCTCTTTCCTCTCACCTTCCCTCCTGCCTTGTTTTTCTAGATGTCAGGGAAGACATGAAGAAGTTATTTCCCAGGCTCATCTCTCCATACTTCCATTACATTGTACCTTCTTCCCCACTCAGAAAAATTTTAAAGTATTAATGACAGCATGGAGTAATTTGAGATACCTACTTGAGCCAGAAGCATGCAGGTAGTGTTCAATGTAGAAAAGTCAGAACCCAAGCCTTTCAGGTAGTTACAAAGTCAATTAACTGGATCAGAAAATCAAGTAATCTGGGATATATTTTTCATTATTCCCTTTGACAGGTTCTCTTTTCCCATCAAGCTGACCTACTAGTGATTCCCTATACAGGCCTTTCCAAAGGTGGTCCCTATATTTGAAATGAACTTTCTCCTTACCTCTAGGTAGCATCCCTTGGTTTCTGCAAAGCACACCTCAAATGACACCTCCTAGGCTAAGTCTTTCTAGATTCCTTTTCTACTATCTCCCTCTAACCCAGTCACCTTTCTCTCCCTTGAAACAACTTTGTGATTACTTAATTATGAACACAGTGTATCATCCTAATGAACGTAAATTCTTTGAGGTCATTGGATGTTTCTAGGTCCAACAAATAACAGTGTCTTGCATATTGCAGGCACTTAATAAATGTTTATTGAATACTTCAAAAAACATTTACTAGATTATGTGTTTAGTCTTATTAACTGTAATTCTTTTAATAAGTGCCAAGGACCCAGAAGAAGAGATTGGTGGTAGAACTTACGGTGTATTGACCATTATGGATGGTATTCATCCATAAGTATGATGACTGGGCCTCCTGTCCAGGTACAAGTGGCAAAGTGGAGCTCCCAAGAGGCGAGAGTTGTTTTGATTTTTTATGAGTTCAGGTTCAAATTCTTTAGATTTACTAAAAATTGTCCTATATTTGATTTTTTGTTAGTTTTATGACTTAACTGGAGCTGAGGGTTCCTCTAGGGAATGAAAGGAGACAACTTCTAAAGTTTTCTGGGAAGCCCTGGGTATTGTCATGAGTCAGAGTTATGAAGAAATCTTCAAGATTAAACCTAGCTCATGTGAGTCTAGATCACAGTTCTGTGCCATGGGTTAGATTTGGCTCATCTGTCAAGTTTTTTTGGATCCTGTCATCCATAATCTTAGCTATCCTTCCCAGTCTCACCTCAGCTGCAAATTCAATAAGCGTGCTGACATAAATGCCTTCACTCAAGTCCCTGACTAAAACACTAAACAGTCCAGGCCAAGGACAGATTGCTGGAGCAAGATGTGAGCCTTCCTTCCAAAATGACATTAGACCATGAATGAATGCTTTTGGAAGTGGGATTGGTAGGAGGTTAGCCCTTCTTTCATCAGTTTTGAATTCATCTAACTGTTCTATCATCTATCCTCTACTTCATCTTATCCATAAGGATGGAATGATCAACTTTGTTAATGCTTTGTTGAAATTTAGGTAAATATATCTATAACATCTCTGCTGTGTCTGTTGGGAAATCTCACGATGAAGAAAGTATATTTATAAGGAGTAATTTAAGAGGAAACAGTGCTAGGAAGCTACGAGCACTTAATTAGGAGACTTAAGTTTCAGGCTTCATACAACTTAGCACCTGATTGAGTAGTCCAGTAAAATTTTTCAAAAATGAAATTAGGTTTGCATAGTATGATATGGCATTGTCTTGATGGAAAGTTAGCTAGGTTTGAATCTTGACTTAATGCTGCCTGTATGACTTTGAGGCAAGTCACTTAACTTCTCTGTGCTCTAGTTTCTTCATGTTTTAAAGAGTGGGGAGGAAGGGGACAGACTGGATGATCCTCATTTCCCTTCCAACTCTAAATCTATTATCTGGTGATGATCATAAGGGCAAGCAGGCAAAAGGACGGACTTCTGTCCTCATCTCTCTGTCCTCTAAGAAAATTATTTTTCAGCCTAGCACAGAACTCCTCACACACTTGGTGCTCAAGGCAGCCCAAATGAATGAAAGTAGAGTACAACCAAAAAGCCCAAGAGCAGTTTTTACCCTTATGTTTCCTAGTCTTTTAGTCCCAGAGGAGTAACCTCTTGGTTACTCCTAGATTGTGAAATAATTTCACCTTAACCTAAGGAGGTCCAAGAGACTGTGGTTAAAACTCTTAGTAAGGAGCAAGCAACCCTTGTGATCCCCTCCTCCACCAGTTTTTGACCTTTACAAATGAGGCTTGCTTTTTCTGCCTTCTAGAGGGCAAAACCTCACTTAACTGCCTGGCGCTGTTTTACGCACTTAATAAATGCCAGTTGATCAATTTTCATACTTCATAGACCTTCAACCCCACGTTGCCGCTGTAGAATGACAAGTTTGGTATCTACTCAAACCTTCCTAGGACTTAAAAAGATATGACTGAACCTCTCCCTTCCTCAGTTTCTCCAGTCTTCTCCTTTCCTTGAGGCTAGCTTCTTTCAGAACTTGTGACCACAAATCCAAGGGGACCTCAGTCATCCACTTCCATTCTGAGTTCCCAGCTTCTGGCTCTTCCTGGAGTCATATAGAAAGCCTCTTTCCTTCACTAAACCTCTTTCCCTAGTGCTGGGAAATTAGAGCAAGGCATCTGCTAGACTGCAGTAAAGATTCACTGACTTGAAAGGGATTTCAGAGAGATCTGCTAGTTCAACTTGTCCCTGGACAGGAATTCCGCCTCCAACAACCCCAACAGGTGATAATCCAAGCCCTGCTTACAGACCCTCCTTCGCTTCCCACCCCAGAGATGGAGCACTCACTAACTCCAAAGGCAGTTTTACTGTTCGGGAAGCTTCTCCTTACACCCCCAATCTGCCAGACTGCATCTTCCACCCCTTGGTCTTCGTTCTGCCCACAGGGGCCAAGCAGGACAAGTGTCATCTCTCCCGCAGGTGACAGCCCTTCCAATACAGTTATCCTGAATCCCCTCACCCAGACCTCCTACTTCACACTTTTCTGGGCCCACCTCTGCCCCTTCCTCTAGTCTGGTCACACCCATCTCCCCAAGCCAGCGGCGACACTGGCCCGCCCCAATCCAGACGCCTGGCCTGCATCCCGAGCTCTGGCCAAAGGTCAGGGCACCTCGGACTCACCATCCGTCACCGTCAGGTCAATGTCTTCCTCGCCAGGATGCATCTCCAGCAGCAGGGGTTTGGAGCTGCGGCGGAAGGGCTGCAGGCCGTCCAGGAGCTGCTCCTCATTTACGAAGTGAAGTTGGACGAGGTAGCGCAGCGGCCGCGGGTCCGGGTCCGGGTCAGTGTCAGCGGCCGCCACAGCCGCGGCCGCTGCCGCAGTCATGGTAGGGGCGCGCTGGCTGCCGCAGCAGCAGCAGCAGCAGCAGCCTCAGCCTCAGCAGCAGCAGCCGCCGCCTCAGCTCTGCTGCGGGAAACTGGGTCGGGGCCCGGAGGCCGGAGACCGGAGACCGGAGACCGGAGGCCGAGCGGAGGGAGAGAGCGCGGGAGCTGCGCGGCCGAGAAGCGGCGGAGCATCCAGGGCCGCCGGCTCCTTCTGGCACCTCCAGGCCAGCCCGGCCTCTCGGGAGGAAAACAGCAGCCCACGTGGATGGCCTTCCGCGCGCGTGGGGACAGGGACACTTAGACGTGCCCCCGCCGCACGCCGCTACGCCACGGGTGGGGAGCGCTCCTCGGCCCGGCTTGGGGCGCTTGGCAAGCACCTGGTGGGAGCTCGGGTTTGGAAGCAAAAGGGTGACACCTGCTGTTCGCTGAGGCTGCGCTAGCGGACTGGCACAGGGATTAAGGGCGGCCCTGGGGCCCCCGCGGGGGCGGGTCGGGGGCAGCTAAGGGGCTCAGAGCTCTTTGTGGGCAGGCTGGTTCCCAGAGCAGACCCTGGGAAGCACATCCAGTTCAGTTAGATTCAATTCATTTCAACAAGCATTTATGAAGCACCTGCTGCATGTCCGGTGATTGAGAATATCGACAAAGAAAGATCCAAACGTTCTTATCTCGTTTATCTACTACAGTCCCTCTCTTGTGAATAGGAAATACAAAATTTATACAAAGTAGTGTGTGTGGGTGTGGGGGTGTTATGGGGGCGGGAGCGGGAGAAGGGAGAGACCGTGGGTAGGGTGGGCGCTAGCCATTCTGGGAACTGGAATAGGTCTGGTGTAGATGGTGACAACTGAACTGATCTTGGGAGCAAAAGGCATTACTTACCAAGGACCTGGTTTCCTAGCCACGTTTATACCTTTGCTGCTTTACCCCAATGACTGGGTGAAGCAGTACTTGCCTCTTTCCCATCAGGACATAAAGGGATGAAGAGTAATTTATGAGGGGCAGTTGGTGGCTAGAACCCCCACTCAGAAGGACCTGAGTTCAAATTTGACCTCAGACGCTTACTAGTTGTGTGACCCTAGGTAAGTCACTTGACTCGGATTACCTATTGAAAAAAATGAAGAAAAAATGAATTTATGGTCCAAAAATTTTGGACAAAGCAAGTCTTTACTTTTTAAAAAAACATTATTAAAATGGAAAAGGCATCAGGTTCTCCACCTTCAGCATTACCACCTTAGCCAGGTACCCCATGCTGGATTACCATGGCTTTTGTATCAAATTCTGGAAGCAACTGTTCAGTGTTCACAAGCTTCCTTCATAAATGTCAGCAGGGAACAAGCAGGAATTTTAATGTCAATGAATTACTCCAAATCAGATCAAGGGGTTGGGGAAAGTTTACAGTTTCCAAAACATCTTCTCTAATTGGAGATCTCCACAATGCTGATCTAATCGTAATATGGATGATTGGCAATCTATCAGCAATGAAAGGGCACTCCACTTTTGCAACCTCTGGTTGTAGGGACATCTCAGCTAATTCCCTTGGTAAATTCTGCTTCATACAGCTATAAATGCCTGAATTGTTTCAAGCCAGTAACTCCCAATTTAACACTTCATGGTAAATGAATCCAGAAATTCACTATATATTTAAAAAGATCAAATTCAAAGTTCATCACCTTTTTAGAGATGGAACTCTCTTTTCCTATCAATGACAGCCCATCCAGAATGGTATGAATAACGTTAATCAGTTTAAATGCCCCCGATAAAACAGATCTAATTAGAACTATATCAAAGTTTAATTTCAATCCCATTCAAATTTGCAAACCATCAAATTCATTTGTAACAAAATTCTGTCTGTGAAGAATTCCCATTAATAGAACAAAAATGAAAAACATAGAAGTTAAAAAAAAACCAACACGTGACATTTGACAAACCATCACTTCATCCCTAAATGATTCTTTGTTCCAGAATCCTCATTAGTTCTTTCAGATCTTCTCTCCTCAAACTGACCACATCTTCCCTTCTAGCCACACTCTCAGTTAAGGACTTTGATATATTTAAATGAGTAAATTGAGGGTAATACTTGGCAAGTTTCCTCTTGTTCTTTTCTCTCACAGTCCTATTTTCTTCTCACTCTGGTTTCAGATGAAGAGATGACCCTTCTTGTTAAGATCAACTTCCTCTATGTTTATGTTTTCTTTTAAAACATTATTTTTAACATTTCTTTTTTACATTTTGGTTTCAAATTCTCTTCCTCCTTCCAGCCCCTCCTCCACTCATTTAAAAGATAAGCAATAAGATATCAGTCATATATGTGAAATAATGCACAACATATTTCCGTAATAGCAATGCTGCAAAAAAAAAAACAACAAGAAAAATTTAGAACGTTTTTAAAAAATGTATACTTCAGTTCACACCCAGAGTTCATCAGTTTTCTCTCTGGAGGCATATGGCATTTTTCATCATGGGTCCTTTGGAATTATGTTGCATCATTTTTTTTTATTAGGGTAGATAAGTCTTTCACAGTTGATCACTGTTACAAAGTTGCTGTTACTATGTACGATGTTTTCCTAATCCTTCTCACTTCACTTTGCATCAGTTCATATAAGTCTTCCCAGGTTTTCCTGAAAGCATCCTGCTTTTGATTTCTTTCTTTTTTTTCTTGGAAGTAAAATACATGTTTGTTTTTTTGTATGAAACTGAAACTCCTTTGCACAAACTAAACCAATGTAGCTAAAATCAGAAGGAAAATAGGAAACTGGAAAAATATGTCACAGCAAGTTTCTCTGACTGAGGCCTCACCTCACAAATACTTAGGGAACTGAGCCAAATCTCCATTCCCTAGTTTGCAAAAGATCAAAGGGCATGAAAAGGCAATTCCCAGAAGAAAAAAATCAAAGCTATCAATTTTCACATTTGAAAAATGCTCTAAATCACCACAGATTAGAGAACTGCAAATCAGAACAATTGTCAGATACCACCCCACAGCTACAAAGTGGCTGATGTGCCAGAAAAGGAAAATGACAAATATTAGAGGGGGTTTGGAAAAATTGGGATACCAATGCACTGCTACTGGAGTTGTAAACTAGTCCAACCACTCTGGAGAACAATTTTGAAATATACCAAAAGAGCTGCAAAACTGTTCATACTCTTAAAAATATTATTACTATCATTAACAATTACAGGTCAAGACCATTTTTGATATTCATTTTTGCAAGAATTTGAGTTCCACATTTTTCTCTCTCCCTCTACTCCCCTATTCCAAAAATGATAGGCAATTTGATATAGGTCATGTACATGTGCTATCATGTAAAACCTATTTCCATGTTAGTCACAATTGTGAAAAAAGAAACAGATCAAAAGGAAAAAAACACAAAAAAGAATAAAGTAAATGAAAAAGTATGTTTCACTCTTCATTTAGAGTCCATCGGTTCTTGATCTGGATGTGGATAGCATTTTGTTGATCATCACATAATGTTGCTAATACTCTGTTTTCCTGTTTCTGCTCATTTTAGTTTGCATCAGTTCATACAAGTCTTTCCAGGTTTTTCTGAAATCTGCCTGTTCATCTCTTGTTATGGCACAGTAGTATTCCATTACCTTCCCATACCTCAGCTTGTTCAGCCATTCTCCAATCGATGGGCATCCCCTCAATTTCCAATATCTTGCTACCACAAAAGGGGCTTCTATAAATATTTTTGTACATATTTTACCTTTTTTATGATCTCTTTGTGATACTATTGAATCAAACCTGCTTATCATTTCTAAAAGCACAATAATATCCCATCACAATCATATATTGCAACTTGTTAAGCCATTCCCCAATTGATGGGTACCCCCTCAGTTTCTGATTCTTTGCCCCCACAAAAAGAGTTGCTACATATATATATGTATATATATATACATATATGTATGTATATATGTGTGTGTATATATATATATGTATATATATATACATATATATATGAAAACATATAGGTCCTTTGGTAAAGACCTAGTGTTGATATTGCTGGGTATGCACAAGATATCTACAAGGGTATTTAGTTTCATAGCTCTTTGGGCATAGTTCCAAATTATTCACCAGAATGGTCAGACCAGTTCACAACTATACCAACAGTGCATTAGTGGACCTATCTTTCTACATCCCCTCCAGCTTTGTCATTTTCCTTTTCTGTCATGTTAGTAAGATAGGTATGGGGTGATACCTCAGAATTGTTTTAATTGCATTTCTCTATTCAATAGTGATTTACAGCATTTGCTTCATTTTACTATTGATTGCTTTGATTTCTTCTATAAACTGTTCATATCTTCTGACCTTTTATTAATTAAGAAATAACTTGCATATTTACAAATTTGGCTCAGTTCTCTACGCATTCGAGAAATGAGACCTTTATCACAGAAATTTGCTATAAATCCCCTCCTCCCCCAATTTCCTACTTTCCTTTTCTAATCTTGTCTGCATTGGTTTTATATGTGCAAATTCTTTTAATTTCATGTAATCAAAATTATGCATTTTATTTCCTGTGATCCTCTGTATCTCTTGTTTGGTCTTATTTTCTTCCTTTCTCCATTGATCTGACAGGTAAAACTTTCCAAGTCCCCAAATTTGCTTATAGTATCACCCTTTATGTCTAAATTGAGCACTCACTTTGACCTTATCTTGGTACACATTGTGAGATGTTGATCTGTGTCTTTTTTCTTCTAAAATGCTTTCAGTTTTCCCAGAAATATTTATAAAATGGTGAGTTCTTGCCCTTAAAGCTTAGATCTTTCATTTTATCAAATACTAGATTACTATGGCCACTTATTACTGTGTATTGTGTACATAATGTATTCCATTGATCCCTTACTCTATTTTTTAGCTAGTACCAGATTGTTTTCATCATTACCACTTTTAATGAAGTTTGAAATCTTATGCTGCTGGGCTACCTTCCTTCATATTTTTCATTGATTCCCTTAATTTTCTTGACCTTTTGTTCTTTCAGATAATTTTTGTTATTATTTTTTCTAGCTCTATAAAATAATTCTTTGGTAATTTGATTGGTATGCAATGGATAAGTAAATTAATTTAGATAGAATTGTCATTTTTTATTATATTGGCTTGGTTTACAGGGAAGCAACTTATATTTCTCCAACTGTTTTGATCTGTATTTGTGTGAAAAGTATTTTTTAATTGTGTTCATATACTCTGTGGGTTTGTCTTCAAAGGTAGACTCCCAAATACCTTATACTGTCTACATTCATTTTATTTTATTTTACTTTAGAAATTTTTTTTGTATTTTATTTTCCAATTACATGTAATAATAGTTTTAAACATTCATTTAAAACTTTTTGAGTTCCAAATTCTCTCTTTTTCTCCTTCTCCCCCCTTCTTAAGACGGCAAACAATTTGATATAGATTATACATGTGCAGTCATGCAAAATATATTTTCATATTAGCCATGTTGTGAAAGAAAACACAGGTCAAAAAACTCCCAAGAAAAATAAAGTCTTTTCATCTGCATTCAGACTTTATGTCCCTGGAGATACATAGCATTTTTCATCATAAGTCCTTCAGAATTGTCATAGATGATTGTATTGCTAAAAAATAGCTAAGTCAGGTGATCATTGTATAAAATTGTTGTTACTATATACAATGTTCTCCTGGTTCTGCTCACTTCACTCTGCATCAGTCCATACAAGTCTTTGCAAGTTTCTCTGAAAGTCCACTAAATGTCATTTCTTATAACACAGTAGTATTCCATCACAATCTTATAGCACAACTTGTTCAGCCATTTCCCAAAGGGCATCAGGCATTGAGGGACATCCCATCAAGTTACAATTCATTGCCACCACAAAATAATCTGCTATAAATATTTTTGTACAAATAGGTTATTTTCCTTTTTAAAAAATCTTTTGGGATACAGACCTATTAGAGGTAATGCTAGATCAAAGGGTATGCATGGTTTTATAGCCCTTTAGCCATAGTTGCAAATCAGTCTTCAGAATGGTTGGATCAGTTCACAACTCCACCAACTATACATTTGTCTCAGTTTTTCCCACATCCCTTCTAAAGTTTTTTTATTTTATGTTCTGCCATATTAGCCAATCTGATACATGTGAAGTGGTGCCTTAAAGTTTTAATTTGTATTTCTCTAATCAATAGTGATTTGGAGCTTTTTTTAATATGGCTATAGATACTTTTCATTTCTTCATCTGAAAAGTACCTATTCATATCATTTGACCATTCACCCATTGGGGAATGACTCATATTCTTATAAATTTCACTTAATTTCCTATGTATTGAGAAATGAGAACTTTATCAGAAAAATGTGCTATACATTTCTCCCCCCCCCCCCCCCCCAGTTTTCTGCTTTCCTTCTAATCTTGGTTGCATTGAATTTTTTTGTGTGCAAATCCCTTTTAATTTAATGTAATCAAAATTACCCATTTTTCATCTCTTAATACTCTCTATTATTTGGTCATAAATACTTCCCTTATTCATATATCTGGCCAGTAAAATATTCCATGCTCCCCTAATTTGCTTGTGATATTATCCTTTACATCTAAATTATGTACTCATTTTGACCTCATCATGGTATACAGTGTGAGATGTTGGTCTATACTAAGTTTCAGTTTTCCCAGTAATATTGTCAAATACTGAATTCTTATTCCAAAAGCTAGGATCTTTGCATTTATCAAACACTAAATTGCTATTGTTATTTACTAATCTGTATTGTGTAACTAATCTATTCCATTGATCCACTACTCTATTACTTAGCCAGTAGGAGACTGTTTTGCTGATTACAGCTTTGTAATGCAGAAGAGGTAACAAGAATATACAGAAGAACTATATAAGACAGGTCTTAACAAAACAAATAACTATGATGGTGTAATTATTAACTTAGAACCATACCTCCTGGAGAGTGAAGTCAAGTGAGCCTTAGGAAGCAACAATAAGGCTAGTAGAAGTAATGGAATTCCAGCAGAACTATTTAAAATCCTAAAAGATGATGCTGTTAAAGTTTTGCACTCAATATGCCAGCAAATTTGGAAAATTCAATAGTAGCAATTGTATTAGAAATGATCAGTTTATACCCCAATCCTAAGAAGAGCAATGCCAAAGAATGTTTAAACTAATGTGTGCTTATTTCACACACCAACAAGGTTATGCTTAAGATTTTGCAAGCTATATTTTGCAAGTTTCAGCAATTTATGAACTGAGAATTATCAGAGGTACAGGCTGGTTTTCAGAAAGGCGAGGGAATCAGAGATCAAATTGCCAATATTTGCTGGATTCCAAAGAAAGCAAACGAGTCAGAAAAACTTATTGACCTACACTTATTGCCTTATTGACTACACTATGTCATGATGTGCATGGGTCACGTCAAATTTTGGCAAGCCCTAAATGAAATGGAAGTACCAAATCTTCTTGCTTGTTTCCTGAAGAATCTTTTATGTGGTCCAAGTAGCAACAGTTAGAACTGCACATGAAACAACTGATTGGTTCAGGATTGGGAAAGAATGACAAGACTGTGCATTGTCACCTTAGCTTATATGCAGAGTAAATGATGCAAAATGCCAGGCTAGATGAATCAAAAGCTGGAATTAAGGTTGCTGGGGGAACATCAACAATCTCAGATATAGTGATAATACTACTCTGATGGCAAAAAGTGAACAATTAAGAAACTTCTTGATGAGGGTGAAAGAGAAGCATTTAAAAGCTGGCTAGAAGCTGAACATCAAAAAACCCAACTAAGATCACGGCATCTGCTCCCATTATTTCCTGGCAAACAGAGGGAAAAAAAATGGAAGCAGTGTAAAATTTTATATTCTTGGGCTCAAAGATCACTGCAGATGGCAATTGCAGCCATGAAATTAAAAGATGCTTGCTACTTGGAAGGAAAACTATGGCAAATCCGGACAGCATACTAAAAAGCAGATATATTACCTTGCCAACAAAGTATAGTCAAGGCTATGATTTTTCTTGTAGTAATGTAAGACTTGAATTATCAGGAATGCCGAATTGATGTTTTCAAATTATGGAGCTGGAGAAGACTTTTGAGAGTCACTTGGACATCAAGGACACAAAATCAATCAATATTTAAAGAATAATCAGTCAATAATTAAAGACTATTCATTGGAAGGAAAAATTCTGAAGTTGAAACTTCAACACTTTGATGACATAATGAGGACAGGACCACTGGAAAAGACTTTGATACTGAGAAAGATTGAAGGCAAAAGGAGAAGGGGGAAACAGAGGATTAGGTGGATAGATAATGTCATGGAAACAACCAACATAAGCTTGAACAGATTTCAGGAGACAGTGGAGAGTAGCAGGACCTAGTATGCCATGGTTCATGGGATCACAAAGAGTTGGACTCAACTGAGTGACTCAAAAACAAGACCAATGTAATTTGAGGTCATGTACTGCTAGGTCACCTTCCTTCACATTTTCTTTTTCACTGACTTACTTGATATTCTTGGCTTTTTATTCTTCTAGATAAATTTTGTTATTTTTCTATAATTTTATTATCATATTATTATATATTATTAAATATTATATTATTAAATTATTTTATATAATAATATAATATAAACTATATATTAAATATTATAATTATATTTTTTCTATAAGTTTTTGGTAGTTTGATTGGTATGGCAATGAATAAGTAAATTAGGTAGAATTGTCATTTTTTATTACATTGGCTCAGCCTATCCATGAGCAATTAATATTTCTCCAGTTGTTTAGATCTGTGTTTGTATGAAAAGTGTATCATAATTGCGTTCAGATAGTTCCTGGGTTTGTCTTGGCAGGTAGATTTGCAAACATTTTATATTGTCTACAGGTGTTTTAAATGGAATTTCTCTTTCTCTTTCTTGTTGTTGTACTTTGTTGGTAATATATAGAAATGCTAATGATTTATTTATGTGTGTTTATTTTATATCCTTCAACTTTGCTGAAGTTGTTAATTATTTCAATTATTTTTAGTTGATTCTCTAGGAATTTCTAAGTATACCGTCATGTCATCTACAAAAAGTGACATTTGTTTTCTCATTGCCTTTTCCAATTCCTTCAATATCTCCTTCTCTTATTGCTGTAGTTAATATTTCTAGTGCAGTATTGAATGATAGTGGTGATAATGGGCATATTTGCTTCAGCACTGATCTTATTGGCAAGACTTCTAGCTTATCCCCATTATAGATAATGCTCTCTGATGCTTTTAAATGGATACAACTTATTTTAAGGAAAGCTCCATTTATTCTGCAGTTATTTTAAATGGAATTTCTCTATCTCTCATGTTGTGTTTTGTTGATTGTGTATAGAAATGCTGATGATTTATGTGGGTTTATTTTATAGCCTGTAACTTTGCTAAAGTTATTAATTATTTCAACTTGTTTCTTAGTTGATCCTCTAGGATTCTTTAAGCATATTATATCATCTTCAAAGAGTGATAGTTTGTTTCCTTATTCCCTATGATTATTCCTTCAATTCCCTTCTTTTTGTCTTATTGCTCTAGCTAGCATTTCTAGTACAATATCTAATAATGGTGGTAGCAAGTAACATCCTTGCTTCACCCCTGGTCTCATTGGGGAAACTTCTAGTTTTTTCCCTTTACAGATAATGCTTGCCCTTGGTTTTAGATAGATACTACTTAACATTTTAAGAAAGGCTCCATTTATACATTTGTTTTCTCCAATAAATTGCTTCCACTTTCATCCCTCTCTTTCCAGAATTCATTCTTTCCCTATTTACATGCCCCTTTTCTGCTGCCTACAAACATTCCTAGGTCTCTCCAATCCTTGAAAAACTCTCACTGTGGAACCAAAGGGCAAAATAGGCACTGAAAGAATCTACCAAACATCTCAGGAAAGAGATTCCAAAATAAACCTCCAAGGAACATTATAGCTAAAACTCAGAACTATCAGGTCAAAGAAAAATACTGCAAGTAGTCAGAAAGAAACAATTCAAATATTGGAGAGCCACAATCAGAATTACACAGCACTTAGCAGCTGTAACATTAAAAGATTGAAGGTCATGGAACATCATATTCTTGGAAGGAGCTAGAATTGCAACCAAGAAGCACTTACCTGGTGAAATTATGCATAATGCTTTAAGGGAAAAAATGGTCATTAAATTCAATAGAAGGATTTCAAGCTTTCATAAGAAGACCAGCATTAAACCAAAAATTTGACCCTCAATATCAAGACAGAAGAGAACCATAAACAGGTAAAAAGGCAAAAGAAAACATAAGAGATTCAATAGAGCTAAAGTGCTTACATCCCTACATGGAGGATAATACTTGTAATTCTTAGAAATTATATCACTAATAGTATAGCTAGAAAGAATATATATAGAGGATATGGGTATAAGGAATTTGAGGGATTGACAAAAATAATTAAGGGATGAGAAAGAGGAGTACACTGGGTACAGAAGAAAGGAAGAGGTAAAATGGGATGATCAGTTGAAAAGAGAAGTTTATCTTACCCAACAAGAAAGTAAGAGGAGAAGAGATAAAGTAAAGGGGGAGGGGGGAGAGAAGGGAACTGACAGAAGAGAGGGCAGATTGGGGGAGGTGCTAGACAGAAGCAATACACTGCAGAGGAGGGATGATTGAAAGAGGAGAGATGACAAACAGGAGGAAAAATAGGATGGAGGGAAATACACAGTAATCACAATTGTGAATATGATTGGGATGAACTCTCCCATAAAACAGAAGAAGATAGGGGAGTGGAGCAAAAAACCAGAATCCTACAATATGTTGTTTACAAGAAACACATGTGAAGCAGAGAGAAAGACACAGAATGAAGGTAAGAAGCTGGAGCAGACTATTGTACTTCAACTGAAATTAGAAAAAAATCAAGGATAGCAATTCTGATCTCAAAGTAAAAACAAAAATAGACCTAATTAAAAGAGATAAGGAAGGGAATGACATCTTCCTAGAAGGTTCCATAGACAATGAAGTAATATCAGTACTAAACATATATGCACAAAGTGGTGTAGAGTCCAGATTCTGAAAGGAGAAATTTAGTGAGTTACAGGAAGAAATAGCAAAATTATATGAGTTGGGGAGGTCAACTGCCCCGTCTCAGAACTTGATAAAACTAACTAAATAAGAAAAAACTAATGGGGTAAATAAAATATTAGAAAAGTTAGATATCACAGACCTTTGGAGAAAACTCAATGGGTACAGAAAGGAATATACCTTTGTTTCAACAGCACATAGCATCTACACAAAAATTGAACATGTATTAGGGCATAAAAACCTCAAAATCAAATGTAGAAAGACATAAATATTAAATGTATTCTTTTCAGATCATAATGCAAAATAATATATTCAACAAAGGGCAGTGGAAAGATAAATTTAAAATTAATTGGAAACTAAATAATCTAATCCAAATGAATAAATGGGTCAAAGAACAAATCTCATAGAAACTTCAAATGATTTCATTAAAGAGAATGACAACAATGAGACAACATACCAAAATTTATGAGATGCAGTCAAAGCAGTACTTAGGGGAAATTTTATTTCTCTAAATTCTTACAACAACAAAATAGAAAAAAAACAGATCAATGATTTGGGCATGCAACTAAAAAAAGTAGAGAAAGCATTAATTAAAAATCTCCAATTGAGTGCCAAATTGGAAATCCTGAACATCAAAGATGGGATTAATGATTGAAAGCACAAAATAAACTCTTGAGCTAATAAATATATCCAGTAGCTGACTTTATGAAATAACCAGTAAGATAGATGAGTCATTAGTTAATTTCATTTGAAAAAAGAAGAAAACCAAATATCCAGAATCAAAAATTAAAAGGGTGAAGTTGCCACCAATGAAGAAGAAATTAAAGCAATTATTAGGAAATATTTTGCCCAATTATATGACAATAATTTTGACAATATGAGCAAAATTGATGAATATTCATAACTTGTAAATTATCTAGATTAACAGAACAGAAAATAGAATGCCTAAAAATCCTATTTTTGAAAAAAGAAATCAAATAAGTCATTAATGAATTCCCTAAGAAAAAAATCCCTAAGACCAGATGGATTCAGAAGTTAATTATACCAAGCATTCAAAGAACAATTAATTCCAATATTATAAAAACTATTTGGAAAAACAGGCAAAGGAGTCCTACCAAATTCCTTTTATGACACTGATATGGTGCTGATACCTAAACCAGGAAGAGCTAAAACAAAGAAAGAAAATTATAGAACAATTTCCCTAATGAATATTGATACAAAATTTTTGAACAAAGTACTAGCAAGGTGATTGCAGCAATATATCACAAGGATTATACGATATGACCAGGTGGGATTTCTACCAGGAATTCAGGGTTGTTCCAGTGTTAGAAAATCTATCAACATAATTGACCATATCAATAACAAAACCAACAGAAATTATATGATTATCTCAATGGATGCTGACAAAAGCTTTTGAAAAAAATGCAGCACTGTACCTGTGAAAATAATTTGAGAGCAGAGGGAATAAAAGGAGCATTTCTTAAAATGATAAACAGTATTCATATGAACCCATCAGCAAGCATTGTCTGTAATGAGGATAAGTTTTTGCCATTTGGTTTAGTCTATTTTTAAAGGTGTTATTTTCTTTGGTATTTCTTTAAGTCTCCTTTAGTAAGCTGTTGACTCACTTTTCATGATTTTCTTGCGTCTCTCTCATTTCTCTTCCCAATTTTTCCTCCACTTCTCTTACTTGATTTTCAAAATTGTTTTTGAGCTCTTCCATGACTTGATACCATTGCATATATGTTTTTGGAGGCATTGGATGCAGAATCCTTTACCTTACTGTCTTCCTCTAATGGTATGCTTTATTCTTCACCATCTGAAAGGATGGAAGAAAATACCTTTTCACCAAGAAAGTGACCTTCTATAGTCTTATTTTTTCCCCTTTTTGGGCATTTTTCCAGCCAGTTACTTGACTTTTGAGTCCTTTGTCAAGTGGAGGATATACTCTGGGGACCTGTAAGTTCTCACTTCCTCCAAGATAGCACAATCAAGAGAGAGGAGTTTACTTCTCTCCTGGCCTACACTCTAGTCTGGGAGCAACCACAAGAACTGCGAGTAGGGTTCCCTCTCCACAGCCCCCATCAGCTCTACTACACCAGCACCAGTGTTCCTCCTCACCCCAGGATGGCCACTGAGACCCAGAGCAGGTGCTTGATTCTCCCAGGGTCCTAAGGTGGAGGGTTCCAAAAGAGGATATTGCTGCCACAGTTGCAGTGGCTGCCACTGACCCGGGTTGGGGTCAGATCAAGCTCCCCTCTCATCCAGATGAAAAAGCTTTCTTACTGACCTTTGAAGTTGTCTTTGGTGTTTGTGGGTTGAGAAATCTGGGAACTGCAACTGCTACCTGTGATTCCACCTTGAAGCCTGCTCTGGTCCTGTCCTTGTGCCATGGCCTATGTTAGACTGCACTCTACTCCAAGCCTGGTATGAAAGACCCTTCCTGTGGGCCTTTCAGGTTATCTAGGGCTGGAAATCTGTTTCATTCTGTCATTTTGTAGTTTCTGCTGCTCTGGAATTTGTTTAGAGTCATTTTTACAGGCATTTTAAGGACTATGGGGGGAGAGCTAAAGCAGGTATGTCCTTCTACTCCACCATCTTGGCTCCTCCCCAAAACTATCACTCTTTTCAGATAAAATGTTGGTTCACTTAGAGAACCCTAGAGAATCAACTAAAAAGCTGCTTTAAATAATTAGCAACTTTAGGAAAGTTGCAGGGTATAAGATAAACCCATATAAATCATCAGCATTTCTTTGTATGACCAACAAAATCCAGCAGCAAGAGATAGAGAAATTCCATTTAAAATATCTATGAACAATATAAAATGCTTGCGAGTCTACCTGCCAAGACAAACCTAGGAACTTCATTGCACAATTACAAAACACTTTTCCCACAAATAAAGTCAGATCTGAACAACTGGAAAAATATCTATTGCTCATAGGTAGACGAAGCCAATGTAATAAAAATGACAATTCTATCTAAACTAATCTACTTATTTAGTGCCATACCGATAAAACTACCAAAAAATTATTTGATAGAGTTAGATAAAATAACAAAATTCATCTGGAAGAGCAAAAAGTCATGAATATCAAGAGAATTAATGTAAAAAATACAAAGAAAGGTATCTTAGCAACACCTGGTCTCAAACTACATTGTAAAACAATAATGATCAAACTATATGGTACTGGCTAAGAAATAGAGTGGTAGATCAGTGAAATAGATCAGGTACATAAGACACAGTAGTCAATGACCATAGTAACCTAGTTTTTGATAAACCCAAAGACACCAGCCTTTGAGATAAGAACTCAAGATTTGACAAAAACTGCTGGGAAAACAGGAAAACAATAGGACATAAACTAGGTATAGACCAACATCGCACACCATATACCAAAGTAAAGTCAAAATGGGTACATGATTTAGACGTAAAGGTGATGCCATAAGCAAATTAGAAGAACAAAGAGTAGTTTACCTGTCAGATCTATGGGGAAGAGAAGAATTCATGACAAAAGAAGAGATAGAGAGCGTTATGAAATGTAAAATATGTAATTTTGATTATATCAAAATAAAAAGCTTTTGTACAAACAAAACCAGTGCAACCAAAATTAGAAGGAAGCAGAAAACTGTGAAGCAATCTTTATTAACAAGTGTCTCTGACAGAGGACTCATTTCTCAAATAAAAAGAACTGAGTCAGATTTGTAAGAATGTAAGCCATTTCCCAAGTGATAAATGGTCAAAGGGGCAGCTAGGTGGTGCAGAGGATAGAGCACTAGTGCAGGAGTCAGGAGGACCTGAGTTCAAATCTCACCTCAGACACTTGACACTCACTAGCTGTGTGACCTTGGGCAAGTCACTTAACCCCAACTGCCTCACCCTGGGTCATCTCCAGTCATCCTGATGAATATCTGGTCACTGGATCCAGATGACTCTGGAGGAGATGTGAGGCTGGTGACCTGCACAGCCCTCCCTCACTCAAAATAAAGTCAAGTGCAAGTCATGTCATCATTTCTCTGATGGCATGGTCTTCGGCAACGAAGGACTAGCACAGACACACAAATGGTCAAAGGATGTGAATAGGCAATTTTCAGATGCAGAAATCAAAGCTATCTATAGGCATATGAAGAAGTGCTCAAAATTAGTTTTGATTAGAGAGATCTGAATTAAAAATTCTGAGGCACCACTTCACACTACCAGATTGGCTAATATGACAAAAAAGAGAAAATGGTAAATGTTGGAGATGTGGGAAAATAGGAAAACATTCTGGAGAGCAGTTTGTAATTATGCCCAAAGGACAATCAAACTGTGCACACCCTTTGATCCAGCAATACCACTACTGGGTCTGTATCCGAAAAAGAGCATTAAAAAAAGGGAAAAGGACCTACATGTCCAAAAATATTTATAGCAGCCTGTTTACATGGTATCAAAATTGAAGAGATGCTTATCAATTGGGAAATGCTTGAACAAGCTATGGTATACGAATGTAATGGAATACTATTGTGCAATAACAAATGAGGAAGAGGCAGATTTCAGAAAAACTTGGGAAGATTTGTATGAACTGATGCAAACTGAAATGAGTAGAAACAGGAAAACATTACACACAGTATCAGCAGCCTTGTGTGATGATCAGCTATAAATGACTCAGCTCTTATCAGCAACACAATGATCTAAGACAATAGATCTGGTATTAAGCTTACAAACCTTTTCACTATAGGAAATTGCCACCAAGAATAGGAACATTGCAGGGATACAATACCTCCCCAGCTTCATGTCAATTCCAGTCAGGATTAGATTGTCCACTTGCATTCAGTCAGGCTTAAAGTCTGCCAGGTGTCAGTGGGGAAATTGAGTCAGGAGAATCCTACCTCAGCCCATGCTGAACAGCCGCTCTCCCACCCTTCCCATGAGATCACCTTTTGCAGTTCATACCAGCATCTCACCAGCTTACTGGCATCATGGATTGGAGGCTCAGACTGCCTTTCTTGCTATCCATACCTGGAGTTAGACTCAGAAGAACAATCACTTAATAGTCTCATAGCATCTAAAAATGTCAAGTTCCAATAATCAGGTTTCAAATATGTTTGTAATTTCACTTTGGCTAAGGAACATCTTTGAGGCAAGTCTTAAGTGGCTTACCTGCCTTTCTATACTTGTTCTAGTTCCTGATTAAATAGCAATCTTAAAATCAAATTTTCCATTAAAACCTTAACTTTTCCATCAATGCCAAATTTTACCAAAGGTTACCTTCCTCTAGGAAATTTAGACTAAAATTATTTTCCGCAAACCGAAGATGTCATTGATTATTCTCAGTAATTAATTCAGTCAATTGTTTTAATACTAATTGCTTTTACCTCACTTTGTAACATGTCCAATTTTTTCCCCCATCACTCACCTCCCTCTGCTTCCTAATATCTTGCATTCTGATCACTCCTTCCCTCAATGTACCCTCCCTTCTATCACACCCCACCCTTCCCTTATCCCCATCTTCTCTCTTTTTTTGTAGGGCAAGATAAATTTCTATACCCCATTCCCTGTATTCTTATTTCCTGATTATATGCAATAAAAATTCTCAACATTCATTGCTAATACTTTGAATTCCAACTTCTCTCCCTGCCCCCCCTCCCTATCCCCACTGAGAAGGCAAGAAATTCAATACAGACTAAATATGTGTTGTTTTGTGACAGACTTCCATAATAATCATGTTGTGTAATACTAATTATATTGCTCTCTGTCCTACTCTATCTCCCTTTATTTTTCCCCCCACAATTGACCTTGTCCCTTCTCGAAAGTGTTTATTTCTAGTGATTCCCTTCTCCTATTTGCTCTCCCTTCTAACATTCTTTTCACCCCACTTGTCGCCTCCTCTCCTACTTTCCTGTGGTGTGACATAAATTTTCATATCAAATTTAGTGAGCATATTATTCCCTCCTTCAGTCACATGTGAACATCATCTCTTCTGATTCAACATACCTTATACTCTCTATCTATATATGTGTATGTGTGTGTGTATGTACAATCTCTCCATCTACCCAAATACTGAGAAAAGATTCAAGAGTTATAAATATTTCCTTTTCATGTAATAATGTAAACAGTTCAGCTTTTTGGAGTCTTTTATGATTTTTCTTTCCTGTTTACTTTTTCATGCTTCTCTTGATTCTTGTCTTGGGAAGTCAGATTTTCTATACAGATCTAGTCTTTTCCTCAGTATGAATGATTGAAAGTCCTCTATATCATTGAATGACCATTTATTCCCTTGAAGTATTATACTCAGGCTTGCTGGGTAGGTGATTCTTGGTTTCAATCCCAGTTCTTTTGACTTCTGAAATATCCCATTCCAAGCCCTTCGATCCCTTAATGTTGAAGCTGCCAGATCCTGTGTTATCCTGATTGTATTTCCACAATACTCAAATTGTTTCTTTCTAGCTGCTTGCAGTATTTTCTCCTTGATCTGCAAACTCTGAAATTTGGCCACAATATTCCTAGTAGTTTCTCTGTTCGGGTCTCTTTCAGGAGGTGATTGGTGGATTCTTTCAATATTTATTTTGCCCTCTGGTTCTAGAATATCAGGGCAGTATTCCTTGATAATTTCATGGAAGATAATGTCTAGGCTCTTTTTTTGATCCTGGCTTTCAGGTAGTCCCATAATTTTTAAATTGTTTCTCTTGGATCTATTTTCCAGGTCAGTTGTTTTTCCAATGAGATATTTCACATTATCTTCCATTTTTTCAAATTTTTGGTTTTGTTTACTAACTACTTGGTTTAACTCATAATCATTCATTTCCCTGAACTCAGTTCTCTCTTTCAATGAATTATTTTGTTCAGTGAGCTTTTGAATCTTCTCCTCCATTTGTCTAATTCTGTTTTTTAAAACCTCCTTCTCCTCATACTTTTTTAGCAATTCAGTTAGTCTCTTTTTAAAGCTGTTATTTCCTCAGCATTTTTTTGGCTCTCCTTTAGTAAGCTGCTAACTTGTTTTTTAAGGTCTTCTATTGCCTGAGCCCAGTTTAAGTTCCCTTTGGAGGCCCTGGAGGCAGAGGCCTTGACTTCCTCTGACAGTATATCTTGTTCTTCCTCATTGGAAAGATGGGAGTAGACACCTGTTCCCCAAGAAAGGAACCTTCTATGGTCTTATTTTTTTTTCCCCTTTTTGGGCATTTTCCCAGGCAGTTACTTGACTTGTGAGTTTCTTCTCCACAACCACCTTGCCTCCAGTTCTGCCAAGTCAGCACTGGGGGATGAGATTCAGATAAGCTGCTCCAAAGCCTCAGGGGCTTTAGGCAGGGGCAGGGCCCCTATTTAGTGTGAGATTAAGATCAACTGCTCAGGTGGGGGCAGGGCCACCACAGAGGGCTCAGTTCCCTCAGGGGGTTTATGATGAGACCTTCAACAATGGATGCAGGCTACTGCCTGCTTTGGGAGCCCTGTCTGCTACTGCCTCTACTACTGCCACCTGAGGAGGCCCAAGTTATGGGGACATCCTGCTCCCTTCTCGGCCAGCTGAAAAAACCCTCTCACAGACATTTGGGGCCTATGGGTTGAGGACTCTGTGCTGCTGCTGGAGATTCTGTCCCTGAAACCTGCTCCAATTTGCTTCTCTCGGTGCCACATGGCCAAGGCTGGGCTGGGCTCTGCTCTATGTCCTGTGTGATAGACCTTTACCGTGGGTTTTTCAGGTCACTCTGGGCTAGAAATCTCCTCCTCTCTGTTGTTCTGTGGTTTCTGCTGCTCTAGAATTTGTTGAGAGTTCTTCTTTACAGATATTTTGTGGGCTGTGGGGTAAGAGCTAAGCATATGTGCATCTTTCTACTCTGCCATCTTGGCTCCACCCCCCATGATTACCTATATCTGCACATATTGTCCTCCTAGTTAGAATGTGAGCTCTCTGAGGGCAGAGACTATTTTGCTTTTCTATTTGTATCTCCAATGCCAAGAACAATGCCTTGTATAAAGCAGGCACTAATACATCTTCTAAAAAAGTTTTATTAATATCTTTTATTTTTGCAAGTTCTACATTTACAAAACAATATATTCCCTAAGAGTCAGCTCTTACAGCAAAGAATAAAAAAGAAAGAAGAAACAAATTTGTTTTTTAGTTAGCAAAACTGACCAAGATGAGGAATAAATGCTTTTCAGTTGATTAATCTGAAGGTAGGATTCAGAATGTCTTGCTTTCTCTTCCTGAAAAGAAATTCCCATAGACAAGCACTTCTTGACTCATAAGTTTACCAATTTCACATAGCCATCTACCACAATTCAGTAAAAAGTGTTGCTAATTCACCCCATACAAATGCACACATACCTTTCCCCCAAGTCCTTCCTCCATCTATTCTTGAAATAACGAAAACTTTTTTTTCTCGCTGAAATTGTCAATACTATCTACCTTTCCCTCCACATATGCAGTGTCAAAGAAAGGATAATTCTCCACCACCCCCACCCAAGATCTTTGGTTACTTGTTAGAGAAATATACAGTAGTTTACATAACAAATTAACATCTAACAGAGCAGTGTATACACATTTAAGATGTATAACCAAGGCAATATTCACAGCACTGGTGGTGACTATGAATATACCAGTGTAGTTCTCAATTGCAACATATAAAAGATTCTCCATATAGAAGGCAGAAGAAAAACATTTATTTAAGCACCAGAAAGCCAGATCTCAGAACCAGAAAGCAAAATCCATCATGGTGACAAAGAAGTTAATAAACATAGGCAAAGGTTCTCAAACCTCCCCTCCCCCAGTCAGGGCCTTCTCATGATCATCTTTCACAATGTATCAGTTGGCTTGTGTCAGTTGGCCTGTTTTCTTTCCCCTCTGACCTGACCCCACTCACTCACTTCTTCCTGTTTCTGCTCCACCCTTCCTGTTCTGCCTCTTCAGCAAGCTCCTCCCACCACATGTGACCCAGACTTCCAGGCAATCCAAGCAGATCATATGGGCCTATTAATTAATGAGAAAGATCTTTCTATTTTAAATTACTATTACATTCGGCCCCAAGATCTTTCATATTCATTACATAGGTTGGTGGGGCAATGATATTACAAGCACCCCATCATTCCCCCTCAACAAATGGGGCCCAAAATGTTGGGGTAAGGGGCAAAGTTCTCTTCTTCCACAGCTGCTTCCTGCTGAGATTGGATGTAGAGCTGTCCCTGCCCCAAGAGGTCCCACTTGAGAGATCAAGTTCTTTAGCTGGTATCTGGAGTTTGGTCAACTTCAGGTCCAAAGATGACACATCTCCATCATGGATAGGAGGTGACATCCACCTTAAGTGATCAGGCATCTGCAGGTGGAGGGTACTAAGGCTATAGGAAACAAATCTAGGAAACAAAACAAGGAAACAATAACCAGAAGCAGGGTAGACAGAGGGTCAATTGTGGTTCTGGAGTCTATAAACTCACTATCATAGCCTCATTCACTGTAGAATATATGAGTTAAGGGTACAATTTGGTAATCATCCTCTCCTGAATAAATAACAGTTACAGTATTATCTTTCCCATGTGCTACTATTTCCACAGCCTTTGGAACATTGTCTGTCTGATATTTCAACCCCTCCCAATCCTGTGATGGTGATAGGAGTTCCATGTTTAAACTTATCAGGGTTTCCATGTATAAGGGAGGCCTCCACCCCAGTATCTATTAATGCGATAGTTACAGTATTTGATCCATTTTTCCAATATATGGTCAAATTGATATGGGGTCTGTAATCCCATCTATGTATTTCTTTAGTCTGAGCTGGGGCTTGACCAACTTCCTTTTCTCCCTGAAGGTGCAACAAACTTGGATACAAGGGTTCAGCAGGATCTGTAGGGGCGGTTCTTACTTCTCTCTTTCATCTAGTATCAAGTCCCTTTTCTCGTACATTCTGTACAGTTCATTAGTTGGAATACCATCTATGCTTCTAAAATCTACCCCTGATCTCAATAGAACAGTACACAGTTCTCTCCTTGTCATTTTTTTCTGATTTTGAATCTGCTGGCTACTTACTCTTCTCTCTCTAGCAGTTTTGTCTTTTCCCCAGTCTCCTAAGTTACCTAACTGTGAAATCTTATCCAGCACTTCTGAAAGAGGGTGCCCTATTTCCCCAATTATTAGAGTCAAAATCAAATGCTTGTAAGTAAGAGGAGCCATCTTCACTATTATATTCTGATGGTAAACTTCAAAGGGAATATCATAGTATGGATCTATATTTCCAGTCATTATGGCAGTCTTCATTACCTCTTCCTTTAACTTTCTTATACAGTCCCTAAGTGAATACCAGGGTCTGTCTCCACTAGGTCGCATAGAGTCAGTAAGATACTGCCTATTGCAGCCTTCTGCAGCCAAAGGTAACAGATCAGTTGTATTGTTACCTCCTTGAATATTTGTAAGTTTGCTTTACAAAAGGATTCTGACTAATACTTACAAATTTCAAGCGGTCAGCAGGATCAGTAGCTATTCCTCCAGCTCCATCATCACTGATTCTCACCATCCAAGATATTAATGATTCTCCCATCCTTTGGGTGAATTTACTCAAAATTTCTATGACTTTCTGCTGAGTAAAATCCTCAATTATTTCCCTAAACACTGAGTTACCTCCTTGGTT
Organism: Notamacropus eugenii; assembly: GCF_028372415.1. NCBI lineage: Eukaryota > Metazoa > Chordata > Mammalia > Diprotodontia > Macropodidae > Notamacropus > Notamacropus eugenii. Next base: position 41,693,229 of record NC_092872.1, on the reverse strand, counting down.
CTCCTGTTTCTGCCTTACTATTGGGCATGCTTCTGACAGAGAAATTTCTTCCTCTAAAATTATTTCACTTCCTTTGTCACTGTGGCAACTAGGCTGGGTCTATACAAAGGTCAGATGTGCATTTCTTTTGTTGGCTTTCAACGTTTTCTGAGCTAAATGAATGGCCTTTTCTTCCTCCTGAGATCCCCCACTCCCAGACTGCTCATGTACTCTTTTTCCATCTGAATTTTTTTCCTTAAGCAGCTCATCTCTGTTTCTACACATAATACTTTAAGCCATTAGTAAAATCCAGCTTCTTCTACTTACCCCTGCCAACTCCTTCCCTGGCTTATTGGTATTCCTTGCAAACAACTTTCCAAATCTCCAGGTTCCCCCTCCTGTAACCTCTCTTCCCACCTTTCATAGGGTCCAAAAAGCCCACTCCCTTGCTAGTGAGGAACATGGTAAATTCTCCCATCCTGGGATATTAATGTCTTCCTCTAAATCATTTCTGCCTCCAAACAGAGATTTTTTTTACTTTGTGATCCTGTTCTTGATGCTAAATGTATCACCAAGGCAATATTCACAGCACTGGTGGTGACTATGAATATGCCAACATAGTTCTTAATTGCAAAATATAAAAGACTATCCATATAGAAGGCAGGAGAAAAACATTTATTTAAGCACCAGAAAGTCAAATCCCATAACCAGAAAGCAAAATCTGTCATGGGACAAAGTAGTTAATAAACATGATCACAGCAGAGGGCAGAGCCATTCTCAAACCTCCCCTCCCCCAGCCAGGGCCTTCTTGCTTGTGTCAGTTGGCCTTAGTTTTTTCCCTCTGACCTGACCCCATGCACACATTGCATCCCAGCTCTGCTCCACCCTTCTTGTTCTGCCTTTTCAGTAAACTCCTCCCACCACATGTGACCCAGACTTCCAGGCAATCCAAGCAGATCATATGGGCCTATTAATTAATGAGAAAAATCTTTCTATTTTAAATTACTATTACAGAAGAGTAGAAATATGTCTACACACACACATGTACACACACACTTTTAAATCTTAGCTTACTTTACCAGATATATGCTAGTCTCTGTCCTCCATGAAAACCACAACTTAAGTTTTGGATTTTCTCCCTGGATCCTAAGCAGGAGTTATATTTTGTCTTCCCAATTTAAGAATAGATCACAGGTTTCCAAGATATCTTTTATACCACAAGATTGTTTTTGCAGCCCCCTGTGAAAGATGTCCCAAACTCTGGGACAACCACACCACCCCTTCCATATTTTAGGTCCATTCTCTACCTGTTCCTTCAATTTCTAAACCGTTTAAATACACTATGTCATCCATAAGCAACTGACATGTGGATACATACCATCACTGTCTCCCAGTCTTCTATCCATGCTTTTGCTCTTAGAGATCGTTGTCCATAAAGTACAAATGATAGAGGATAGATCCCTGAATTTGTAGTCAGGAAACCTGGATTAAAAAGGAAGGTCGAATACTTACAAGCTTTATCGTCATAGGTTAGGTAGTATGCCAAAGCATAAGTTTTCTTTTCTATAATATGGGGATAATAAAAGTGAAATTAATTATAGGTTTGGCCCATTGTGAGGAAAGTGCTTTGCAAACTTAGAGAGTTATGTAAGTATAAGTTATAATGAAGTCCCATACAAGAACCTGTGGAATGATCCTTGCACACTCTGACTAGAATATGAAGACTCAGGGTACAAACATTAGCCAGTGTCTAAGCACCTTCTGAGTCTGTGTCTGGATAAGTCTTTACAGCAGGATCTATAAGAGAAGTCCTTTCCTATTCTCTATGATATTCTATCTTAGTGTATCAGCAAGGAACTTGGCATACAAAGGAGGCCCTGTGTTACAGTTTCTTTGATCTGCTTTTGTAAAAGGAAAGCAACTTTTGAGGGATCAACAATCACTTTAATCAAACACATATATCATTCACTTAGTTCAGGGGAAAAAGTCAGCACCCTGAACTTCAGAGAAAATACAAGCAGAGGAATAAAGATCAACAGACAGGGCTTCCTACTGTCTGATCATAAGCAATACATACATAGTTACCACAGAGAGAAGCATCAATATTTGGGTTTTCAAAGCCAGGGGTGCTCCTTAATGGCTTCTCAGAGTCTTATCTAGGACACAAACCTTCTTCCAAAAACTAAGCCCCAAAGTAAAACCTCACCTCAGAGTATTTATATACTTTTCAGAGCTGGAGGGCAGGACCCTCTGACCCAGTACCTCAATAGAAATTAACAAAAGATATTGAAGCCTACTAATGGACTGGGAAAATCTTTAACTCTTCCCCCCATCCACCATTAACCTTAAATTACCAAGACACTTAAGAAAGTAGGTAATCACTGACCATTCCTACCTTGATCCCTGGTCCTGATAACACCTTTACCCCTACCAACAATAAGTGCTTAGAGTTACTTCTCAGCAAAAGAAATGATATACTTACCAGTCCCTACTATATCCTTAAAGGACTCCAATTATAGATTGATCAAATCTGTTCTTGAAATCGGCAGCTTTCAACAGATACAAATATTGGTCAAGATTCTAGTGACTATGTTAAGTTCCCTTCCATCATAGTCTTCTGGGATAAAAGACAGCTAGCTGGCACAGTGATGTCTGAAGTCAGGAATACCTGAATTCAAGTCCTGCCTCAGACACTAAGCTCAAGTCACTTAATATCTGGGCAAGTCACTTAACTTTTTTCTGCCTCAGTTTCTTCAGCTGTAAAATGGGGATTATAATAGCAGCTACCTAAAAGAGTTGTTATCAGGATCAAATTAGATGATATTTGTAAAGTGCTGAGCACAATTGCTTGGCTTCTCTGGGAGATTCCCAAGAGACTGGCTGGGATGGGATGGGGTGGAGACCAGGGACTGGGTAGGAGGGTGGCTTGGCAAAGGAAAGGAAAAGCTGAGGGGAGGGAGAGCTTGAATTTGCTGACCCCCTCTCAGTGTCTGAAGGGCCTTCATGTGCATGAGTGGAAGTTATAGAGAGGAGGCAAATTCAGGCTTGAGGACATGTCAACTCAGAAAGCATTTATTAAGTGCCTACTGTGTGCCAAGCATGGGCTAAGCCCTGGGGATACAAAGAAAGATAAAGGCAGCCCCTGCCCTCTGGGAGCACACAGTCTAATGGGGGAGACCACTGGCAAACAGTGATGTACAAACAGGACAGACAGGATAAATGGAGCTCATCACTAAGGCAGAGAGGACAGAAGAAAACTTTCAGACTGCACTGCCTGGGGCAGTGGTAGGTTCACCCACCCTGGAAGGCAGGAGGAGCACTTGCTGGGGTCGTGGTCAGGTGTGGGTTGAACAAGATGACCTCAGAAATCCCTTCTAAGTCTGGGATTCTGAGTCCATAGGAGACTCTGTGGGCTCAGGTCTCCTGAGGGGGACACTTGCACGAACTTTTTAGGGAACTCTGACTTGGGGCATTGGCACAGACAAGCCACCTTTTCCCAGGCTTATCTCCACAAGCCCTACTGGAACTTTCAGAGCCCTAGAGGTCTCTCTCTTGGACTCGCTGGGTCTGTCTATGGTTTTAAGAACCCACCCTCTTTCTCTAGTGGACTGGAGCTGACCACTGAAGTGAATAGGTGGACCCTACCCAGCCTTCTCATTTCCTAGGCTTCCTCTTACCCATTCTCTTAAGTTATGAATGTAAGAGATACTGAGTTCCTCTTCACCTACCCTATTGCCTGAGAGATAATTTCCCACCTTCTCATGCCCTGCCATGTTCCCAGTGGTTCCTAGATCCCAGGATATATGTTCAATAATATGGGCTCTTGAAGAGAAAGAAGATGAAGATGGTGACCCGGCGAAAGTCTCTGAAGCCAACACCAGTCAATTATCCCTTCTTGTCAATAATCTCTCACCTGGGACTCAGCCTTGGCCTCAGCTTTGTAAGGTGCTAATCTCTTTTCATGATCTACAAAGAGATAATAAAAGCTCAGGTTTCTGTAGTACTTTCTCCTAAAAAATACCTGTGAGCCAGACAGACCAAATATCAGTTCAGGGATCTATTATTTCACTGATGTAGGTACTCCCTCCACTAATAATTCACAGGCCCTTCATGATGATGGAGAAGATAATCCTTTAGGAATTCTATGGCTAGAAAAAATTTGCCTATGGCTAGTGATGGGCCTCTCCAAAGACTGGGACTTATTGCAGATTTATAGTCCATCGTTGGGCCTCTACCTTCAGCCTTCCTATTTTAGAGAAACTGCTAGGACTTTTACTCTGCTTATATATGCCTCAAGAGCCCTGGACCTCATGGTGTCATACAGGAGCATCAGAATAAAAATTTGGTGGAGAGTTATACCTATTTTGCAATAAAAAAAAATTAAGTGACTGGTCTTACAACTAGTCATCAGAGGTAGGATTTGAATCCAGATTTCCTGATTCCAAGTCCAATCTGTACCACAGCATATTGCCCCTCTTTAGTTTCTTTTACCTCCTTCCATTGTCACATAGTCATTCAATATTCTCCTCCTGCTCCTGCCGTCTTTTCTGTTTTGACCTCTTTCCATTACTCACACAGTATGGTCAGTCTTGTTTCCCAAAACACTGTGACAGTTTCCCCAAGAATATCCTGGTTGTTACCTCATCACTATCTCCCTGATCCATCCTTACCCTCACATTGTTTCTTCATTTTCCATTAATTACCACCATTTTTCCTTGTTCTCCCAATTTCCTTCTTAAGAATTGCCCTTTACCACTTTCATCTTCTATTTAACCTACATTAACTTTCCCTCCCTCTATATAACTATTCTTATTTCTGGAATAGAATAAGGATGGAGACCATTTAAGTTAGGAGATTAAGGAAATGTGTGGTTAGGATGTTAAAGTGGTCATCAGTGGGAACATCAAAATCCTGCAAGACAGGGGTCTCTGAGAGGTTCCTTACATTTTATTTATGAGGAAACTGAGACAAGGTAAAGGTCATGCAGTTAGTGTGTCTGAAAAAGAATTTGAACTCAAGTCTCCCTGAGTTCTTCTCCACTATGCTAAATTAAATGATTTGCCTAGGCTCTAAGTGTTCAAGTTGGGATTTGAACTAGAGGTGGGAGTTTTCCTGATGCTCAATTCCAATATCAAAGTGTGCAACCACGGGGTAGAGGATCTGGAAACCATCTTATCTGAATACCATTGACTCTGCTAGCAAAGCTGATCATCCTTGTACTTGTTTCTCTTTCTCTAGCTCTGCATTTTTCCCCAGGTTCTGTTTATTTCTTTAGGGGATCACAGACAAGCAATGACAGGTGAGCCTCAGACAGCTGAGCCCCAGGTGACTTCTATCTTACCTGAGACAGCATTGTTGCTGGGTCCCAATGTGGCTTTGACTGTTCCTCAAGGTGCTTTTGTGCCCTGCTGTTTCCTTCCTCCATGTACAGGGGAGCAGGTGAGTCTGTCCTTTCAGAGACAGAAGTTCTTTCTTAGTCTAGTCCAGGGGATGAGTAATTCTATGTCAATTGCTCCCTGGTAGCCAGGCTCTTCCTTGTTATTCTCCCCGGTTATCTAACTGCTTTCCAAATTACATGAACATAAGGTTTTCAGACTTTGGCTTTGTAACCTCCTGAGCTCCTATACTCAAAAGGAAAATTTTAATACATGTTATTGTTCTTTCTTTGTGGTCATAAAGTACGTTCTTAAGTCTCCAACCTCTCCCAATTGTGCCTCATCCTTGTATGTCCTAAATTGCATGTACTCACATGCTATAGCACTTGCAGTCAGCCATATATAATCTATCTATCCATCTACCCATCTATTTATAGAGAAATAAAGATATGAGATAGATTTACAGAGAGAGAGAGAGAGAGAGAGAGAGAGAGAGAGAGAGAGACTCAATCACAATTCCATGTAATAATCACACTGATGTGGTACCTATTAGTTTTACAAAATGCTTTCCTCACAACTGTAAGTTTAATTAGTACAGATTTTATAGATGGGAAAAGTGCAGCTCAAAGGCAAAGTGACTTGCCCACAATCTCTGACCTAAAAAGCTGAGACTCAAACTCAGGTTGGACCCAAAGTTCAGGACTGTTTTCACTACTCTCTGATGAGAGAGTATACAGTGATTCACATATACAGTGATTCACCCATAAGAGTCAATGCATTAAACTTCAATTCATAAATACATACTTTTGATTACTTATGCACACAGGAAGGCTCACACATATCAATCATAAGCAGATATCTAGGCCAACAGGATAAATAAAATGGAGGATTAAACATTTTCTCTGCTCCCCTTGACCTCTCCAAAACTAAAATTATGTGTCAAAGATAAAGTAATTTCAACTACATTCATGATTTAGGATACCTGGATTCCAAAAGAAGATTAAAAAACAAACTGATGAACTGTTAACTACATTGAACTCACTTAGTACCCCTCCTCCACCCAGTGCCATTGGCAATAAGGCTATACTAGCTGACCCACTCAGACTACCAACAAAACACAATCCCATACCCTGGTATGTCCTCCCTCTTTCCAGTATCATGGAGATATCAGCTCCACGCTGTAGAAATCTGCTTAGACTGGATTGCCAACATGTCTTTGCAGTGCCTCAGACTCTAGAAGTTCACTGGGGCCAGAGGATCCCCAGTTTACTTGTTAGATTACTTTCCCTTCCCTTCCCTTCCCTCCCCTCCCACCACAAAAAGAGCTGTTATAAATATTTTTGTACACATGGGCCCCTTTCCTTTTTCTTTAAATCTCTTTGGGATACAGATCTAGCAGTTGTATTTCTGGAGCAAAGGGTATGCACAGTTTGGTTGCCCTTTGGGGATAGTTTCAAATTGCTCCCCAGAATTGTTGACTCAGTTCACAACTCCACCAATAGTGCATTAGTGTTCAAGTTTCCCACATCCTCTCCAACATTTATCATTTTCCTTTTCTGTCAAATTAACCAATATGATAGATGTGAGGTGATATTTCAATTCACATTTCTCTAATCAATAGTGATTAAGAACATTTTTTATATGACGAGAGGTTACTTTGATTTCTTTCTCTGAAAATTGTCCTTTCATATCCTTTGACCATTTATCAATTTGGAACGACTTGTATTCTTATAAATTTGACTCAGTTCTTTATATATTTGAGAAATGCAGCCTTTACCATAGACATTTGATGTAAAAATGGTTTCCCAGCTTTTCATTTTCTTTTTAATCTTGGTTGCATTGGTTTTGTCTATGAAAAAACTTTAAAATTTAATAGAATCAAAATGATACACTTTGCATCTTTTAACGTTCTCTATCTTTTGTTTGGTAACAAATTCTTGCCTTCTCCATAGGCCTGACAGGTAAAGTATTCCGTGCTCTCCTAATTTGCTTGTGGTATCACCCTTTATGTCTAAATCATGTACACATTTTTACCTTATCTTGAGAAGTATTGTGAGATTTTGCTCTATACATAGATTCTGCCATACAGCGTTCCAATTTTCCCAGCAGTTTTTGTCAAATAGTGAGTTTTTATGCCAAAAGCTGGAATCTTTGGGTTTATGAAACACTAGATCTCTATAACCATTTACTCCTCTGTGTTGTGTATCTAATCTACTCCATTGAACCACCACTCTATTTCTTAGCCAGCACCAGATAGTTTTGGTGATTATTTCTTTATAATATAGTTTGAGATCTAATGTGGCTAATACCTTCCTTTACATATTTTTCATTAATACTCTTGATATGCTTGACTTCTTGTTCTTCCAGATAAATTTTGTAATTTTTTTCTAGCTCTATGAAACAATTTAGTAGTTTGATTGGTATGGCATTGAATAAATAAACTAATTTAGGTAGAATTGTCATCTCTATTATGTTTCCTCAGTCAACCCATGAAAAATTGATATTTTTGCAATTGTTTAGATCTGACTTTTTTTGAGTCAGATTTCACAATACTGTGAAAAGTATTTTGTAATTGTGTTCATATAGTTCCTGAGTTTTTCTGGGCACATAGAATATTTTATACCATCTACAATTGTTTTAAATGGAATTTCTCTTTCTACCTCTTGCTGCTGGGCTTTGTTGGTCATATAAAGAAATGCTGATGATTTATATGGGTTTATCTTATATCCTGCAACTTTGCTGAAGTTGTTAATTGTTTCAAGTAGTTTTTTTACTTGATTCTCAAGGGTTCTCTAAGTAGATCATATCATCTGCAAAGAGTGATAGTTTTATTTCCTACTTGCCTGTTCTAATTCCTTCAATTTCATTTTCTTCTCTCATTGTTATAATTAATATTTCTAGTACAATATTGAATAATGATGGTGATAATGGGCATCCTTGTTTCACTCCTGATCTTATTGGGAATGTTTCTAGATTATTTCTATTACAGATAATGCTTGCTGATGGTTTTAAATAAATTCTACTTATTATTTTAAGGTAAACTCCATTTATTCCTATGCCCTCTGGTGTTTTTTTTTAAGAGGAAAGGGTATTGTTTTTTGTCAAAAGTCTTTCCTTTGTCTACTAAGATAATTATATAATTTCTGTTGATTTTGTAATTAATATTGTCAGTTATGTTGATAACTTTCCTAATATTGAACCAGCCATGCATTCCTGGGTTGATTATAGTGTGTGATCCTTGTGATATATTGCTGCAACCCCCTTGCTAGTATCTTATTTAAAATTTTTGCAGTGATATTCATTAGGGACATTGGTCTATAGCTTTTTCCTCTGTTTTTGCCATTCCATGTTTAGGTATGAATACGTATTTGTGTTACAAAAAGAATTTGGTTGGATTTCTTTATCTATTTTTCTAAATAGTTTATATAATGGGAATTAATTTTTCCTTAAATGTTTGATAGAATTCACTTATGAATTTATGTGAGACTAGGCATTCTTTCTTAGGGAGTTTGTTGATGGCTTGTTCAATTCCTTTTTTTTAATGGAGCTATTTAAGTATTCTATTTCTTCTTCTGTTAATCTAGACAATTCATATTTTTGCAAATATTCATCCATTTCACTTGGATTGTCGTATTTATTGGATATAATTGCACAAAATAGCTACCAATAATTGCTTTAATTTTCTCTTCATTGGTGGTGAATTCATTCATTTCATTTTTGATACTGGGAATTTGTTTTTCTTCTTTCCTTTTTTAAATAAAACCAACCAATGATTTTTTTGTTTTTTCCATAAAACTAGTTTTATTTATTAGTTCAATTGTTTTCTTACTTTCAATTTTTTAAATATCTCCTTTGTTTTTCAGGATTTCCAATTTAGTGTTTAGTTAGGTATTTTTAATTTTTTAATTTTTTAAATTATTTTAGTTGCATACTCAATTTATTGATCTGCTCTTTCTCTATTTTATGACGTAAGAGTTTAGAGATAGACATTTTCCCTCAGTATTGCCTTGGCTGCATCTCTTAAATTTTGGTATGTTGTCTTGTTGTTGTCATTCTCAGTAATGAAATTGCTGATTGTTTCTATGATTAGTTCTTTGATCCGCTCATTTTTTAGGATTAGATTATTTAGTTTCCAATTAATTTTTTATTTACCTTTTATTTACCTTTCCACTGCCCTTTCTTGAACGTAATTTTTATTGCATTATGATATGAAAGAGATACAATAACTATTTCTGCCTTTGTTTGTGAGGATTTTCGGCCCTAATGTACATTGTTTTCATGTAGGTGTCATATACCACTGAGAAAAAGGTATAATCCTTTATATCCCCATTCAGTTTTCTCCAGAAGTTTTTCATATCCAACTTTTCTAAAATTTTATTCACCTCCTTTCTTGTTTATTTTGTGATTAGATTTATCTAGTTCTGAGAAGGGAAAGTTTAGGTCTCCAACTAGTATAGTTTTACTTTTTCTCCCTGTAACTCATTCAACTTCTCCTTTAAGAATTTGGATGATAACAGCAACGACCACAGTGTGTGAGAGTTTTTTCTGGTAAACTTGGAATTTTGTAATAACGCAAAAACTTCTTATAAAAAAAAAACCCCAAAGGTGGTTCTCAAGGCAAAATGCCTTCCACACTCAGAGAAAGAAATATGGAAGTCACTCACAAAATGTAGCAGATCATGTTTGTGTATGTGTATGTGTTTGTGTATCATGTTCTGATTTATTATACGATTTCTTTCATTTATTTTAGTCTGACTACATAGCATGACTATAGTGAAAATATACTCAATAGGAAAGTATATGTAGAATCTATACAGAATTGTATGCATTCGTGGGGAGGGAGGGGGGGAGTGGGGGGTAGGTGGGGGGGATAAAATCTCAATTGTATGGCAGTGATTGTTAAACATTAAAAAAAAAGAATTTGGATGATATACCATTTAGAGCATACATGCACTAAATATGTAGTGTATACATTCTGTATCACTATTACTTCATTGTTTATGGTACCTTTTAGCAAAATATAATTCCCTTTTTAATTCTTTTAATTAGATCTGTTTTTGCTTTTGCTTTGTCTGAGATGATGATTTCTATCCCTTATTTTTTTCTTCATCACTAGCCTTTATCTCTGTGTGTGTTTCTCTGCTCCAAATGTGTTTCTTATATACAACATATTGTAGGATTCTGGTTTTTAATCCCATCAGCCATTTTATGGGTGAGTTCATCCCATTTACAATTATGATCACTAACTATGTATTTCTCTCTATCCTATGTTACCCCTATTTATCCTTCTCTCTCTCTCCATCCTCACCAGTGTTTTGCTTCTGATTTTGACCTTCCCCAATCTCGCCTCTCTTCCATCAGACCTCCTCTTGTTATCTGCCTCCCCTACTACTTCCTTATGGTGTTGGTTGGTTGTTCTTCATTCTTGAAGAGGACCAAAGTGACATCACCATGATAAAGTGATGTTTCAATGTGTCTGACTGTGGCTGATCAGACCAACATGAGCTTGGAATGCTCTACCACAGATTGGGCACAGATAGTCCATATGAATTTTGGGGTGGTTACTCCAAATTTGTGCATCCTATATTTCCTTTGTGCTGTCTCAATTTTGCTTTGCTCATAGAGTACAGAACCTTTTCTCACTTTGCTGAGTGGTCCTGTGCCAGTGTCTCCCATGTTGCACAGTCAAATCCAAAGTTCTTGAGAGACACCTTGTATTGCTTCTTCTGACCTCCATGTGATCACCTGCCCCATGTGAGTTCTCCTTAAAGAGTAAGGTAGATTTCTATACTCAACTGAGTGTATATGTTATTCCCTCTTTAAGCCAGTTCTGATGAGGGTAATCCTTTCCTATTTCCCTTTTTATGCCTCTCTTGAGTCTTGTATTTGAAATTCAAAATTTCCGTTCAGCTCTGGTCTTTTCATCCAGAATGTTTGAAAGTCCTCTATTGTACCCTGAAGGATTATGCTTAGTTTCATTGGGTAGGTGATTCTTGGTTGTAACCTGAATTCCTTTGTCTTCTGAAATATCATACTCCTAGCTCTCCAATCCTTTAATGTAGAAGCTATTCAATCCTGTTTAATACTGACTGTGGCCCTATGATATCTGAATTGTTTATTTCCTACTGTTTGCAGTATTCTATCCCTAATGTGGGAGTTCTAGAATTTCACTATAATATTCCTGGGAGTTTTCATTTTGGGGTCTTTTTCAGGAGGTGATCGGTGGATTCTTTTGACTTCTATTTTACCCTCTGGGTCTAAGATATCAGGACAATTTTTCTTGAAAATTTCTTAAAATATGATATCCAGGCTCTTGTTTTGAAAATGACTTCCAGGTAGTCTAACATTTTGTCAATTATGTCTTCTGGATCTATTTTCCAGGACCATTGTTTTTCCAGTAATATATTTCACATTTTCTCCTATTTTTCCATTCTTTTTATTTTGTCTTATTAACTCTTGATATCTCATAGAGTCATGAAATAGAGGAGCTTCCACTTGTCCAATTCTAATTTTTAAGGAATTATTTTCTTCATTGAGTTTTTTGTACCTCCTTCTTTCATTTGGCCATTTCTACTTTTTAAGGAGCTGTTTTCTTCAGTCAGCGTTTGTACAACTTTTCCCATTTTTTTTAGTGTTTCCTTTACAAAGATGTTAGCTCTTTTTTGCATGATTCTCTTGCAACACTCTCATTTCTTTTCCCAATTTTCTTCTACTTTTCTTATTTGATTTTTAAAATCCTTTTTGAGCTCTTTCAGGAGCTCTTTTTGGGTACTGTCTCAAACTGGGTTTGCCTGGGCTATGGAGATCTGGTGACTTGGCTGCTACTGTGCCAGGCCTACAGTTTGGTTGGCCACATGCATGCTACTGTACTGGGACTTTGGGGGACCTCAGTTGCTGGCCTGTGCTGGGGCTTGGACCTCCAATTGGCTTGCTGAGGTGCAGCACAGTGCTGGCTTGCCTGGACACTTCCTGTGCTGGACTGAACTTCTCTTTTGCTGGAGTAAGACAGATTTTTCCCACTGACCTAAGTTGTCTTGGGTTGGAAAGTTGTTTCACTCTGTTTCTGTCTCACTCTGTGTCTGTCTGCCACTCCAGAATTTGTTTTGAGGTATTATTTTCATAGTTGTTTGGAGGTGGAATTGGGAAATTTCGGGAGTTCTTGCCTTTTTCTGCCATTGTGGTTCCCCCAGAATATTATTTTCAGCAGCTCACCCTGAATACCTTTCTCAGTCAAGATCTGTGCCATGGTATTCTCTCATATTCCTCTCTGCTGTTATAATTGTCCTATTCTGGCTTCCATTCCTGTAGATGGACCTGCTTTGGAATTGGGAGGTGACTCTGATAAAGCTATTTTATGATTTCTGATGGGTACATTCTTTCTTCCTCACCTCTCATATCCAATCAAGTACTGTGCCTGACCTCTTCTCTGCTATTCTCACTTTTCTCTCTGTTCTTTAATTCACTATATTACCACCCAATTTACATATTGCAATAGCCTTCTGCTCATGATCTTTCTTGTTGGTTTTGTTGATGTGTATGTTAGCTTGATGTATATATTACTTCCCAGGAAAAGATCAAGCTCTTTTGTCCATCATGCCAAGCCTTCCAGAATCTAGATTTGGATCTGGAGAACCAGGGTTCAAATCTCAATAACTATATTACAACTACTAGTTTTGTGATTTTGATCAAGTAATTTATACTTACTAGGACTCATTTTCAGTATCTGTAAAGTGAGAGGTTTGAACTGGATAATCTTTGAGGTCCTTTTCACCTATAACCCTTTGTTCCTGACAAATACACATATCTGTATTGACATATTTCAATACTCTGTATCTGTTATCTCATTGATACATTGGCAAAGACATTGAATGGCATAATGGATAGAGTACTAGAGCTGTAATCAGGAAGTCCTAGATTCAGAATCTATCAGAGACTTCTGACATTTTCTAGTAATGCTCAAGTCACTTATCCTGAGGCTTACTTTTCTTATCTGTGAAATGGAATAAATAGTATCTGGGATGACATTAATACCAATAATACCCACAACATAGGATTTTTGTGTGACTTGTAAAAGAAAATATGTACAGTACTTCAACTTTATAATGTTAAATAAAGTCAGTAGCAATTATTATTATGTACTAACAATGTATATTCTCTCTAATGGTAAAGCTCACAACCTATTTATGCTTTCTCATCCTGTAAAATTCTTGTGCATGCCTTGCCATAAATCCTCCACAGGGATTTCTTTCATTCAACCCCCTTGGGTACTTCTTCTGGGTATTTTGGGTACCAGAGCAGCATGAGTTATCTATCTGTTATCCCTTGCTCTTGCTACATGACCCACTTCCTTTTCTAAGCATACATATGAAAGGTATCTTTTATGTCTTTTCTTACATGCAAGTTGTCATTGGTAATATTCTTTATGCCTCTTTATGCCCACCATGTCTCTCCATTGCCCTGTGAGTGACCTATAATTTTTATCTTTGGCAGGCTGTGCAAAAATAGTATCACTGGAAGCACAGTGGTGTTAAAAACACAAGTTTTTGTTCCTTTCCAGGGAGAATCTTGGGGTCATTGAAAATACTGAACAATTTCTAGAATGTATTCTAGCCCATTCTCTGTTGATCTCTCTGTCTGTTTCTCTTTCTTCTTTCCTCACTTCCCCCATCTCTGTCTATCTACCTCTCTCCTTTTCTCTCTCTTTTAAAAAATTCAATTCCAGGATAGCTCTCTGTTGATCTGCAGTGTCTGTCCAAGATGTACATGCTGGTATGTGGTGATAGATTAGTTCAGTGGTTTATCCATCCAACTACATGTAATAGTCTGGGCAGCATACAAACTTTATTTCTGTGGTCTTTTCTTTGAGGGTTATTAAGCTACATTCTTTTTTTTCTATGCTATGGATCTCCTTTAGGAGACTCTGAAATGTTTTGGGGTTTTATATAATTGGTGTATTGTCATTAGCAAACACAAGCAGCTGGAAGATCTAACAATCTAATAGGAATAACTTCCATTTAGACTTTGCATTGGACATCCTGCACAACAATTACAAACCCCCTTAAAATATGTCCCTCTTTTTAATGCTTCCATTGATATAAATAATCAGATAAAAATCAGATTGTTTTCTACATGGAGGAATCTTATATAGTCAGCATAAGTAATGGTAATGCTTTTTCAGAAGAAAGATTGTAAAGGTTTAGCTTTTCTCTACTCTATCAAATGCTTTTTTTTATAGTGAAAAGACAATAGGATCAATGCAATCTTGTATTCTTTGCACGGTTAAGTTAATTATATGGCCATGAAGAGGTGTCAGACTTTAGAATGTCATTTGCGAAAACCTGCCTGTTTCTTTCCTATATTTCCATCAAGGATATCTTCAGTAGATGTATGTGTCATTATCTTGAAGGTTTTGTAGAGTTGAGAAGTTGATCTATATTCTAAATAAATATTGCTCTTTTGCCATATTTCTTTACTTCTCAAGGGGATTGGGTATCTGCTGGCCAAGCTGAGTTTTGTCCCCTTTTAGCCTCTTAATTTTATCTGTTACTTTGAATCAGTTAAACTTAACCCTGAAATGGTATTCTCTTGTATAATGTCTGTTCCTTTATCTAGTTTCCATTTTATTTTGGTGAGTTTTTTTAATAGTTCATGTTGAACTTGTTTTTAATTGCATGCAATTTATTCTTATTTTTAGCATTTCTTCTAATTTAGTGTTGATTTTTATTGCTCTGAAGACAGGCTAGTGATTTCAGAAATGTAGACTATATAATACATATATGTGAACATCTCTCCATATAGACACATAAGTATATATGTATATATATATACATATACAGGTGTATATATGTCTTAGAGACAGACAGACAGACAGAAACAGAGAGACAGATAAAGAAACAGAAATAGAACAATCAGTCAGCACATTTTAGCTAAGTGCCTAGGTACCAAGGATACAAAGACAAAAATAAAAAATATCCTGTCCTCAAGAAACATCATATAAGGGAAAAGAACATGTACATATAAGGTATAGCTGATGTTTAGAACAATATTTGACACATAACTAGGTACTTAATGAATATTTATTGATTTATTGACTGACTTACATGCAAAATAAATACAAGATAATTCTATTTGGGGGAAATGAGGGAGAAATAAGCTGTTGATAGGATCAGAAAGAGCCTTATGTAGTAAGTGGTGCTTGAGCTGAACTTTGAAGGAAACTGATAATGCTAAGAGGCAGAGGTGAGGATTGAGTGAATGCCAGATGTGAGAGACAACCTGTACAAAGACTCAGAGATGGAAGATGGAGGGAGAAACAGCAAAAATACCAGTTTCACTGGATTGTGGGTTGCTTGAAGAACTAAATGTCAAGACTGAAGTAGAGCGAGAGCTAGAAGCTAGAACCAACATTAGAACTAAAGATAGAGACCTGTCTTTGGTTTAGTTTTCCTTTCAAAGGAAGAAATAATTGGTCAGGGAGGCATTACCATTTCAGCCTCTTTTTCTTGTTGTTTATTTATGATTTGCAATTTATATTGTACATGTACCCAGAGGCACATTGGCACATTTTGTAAATCTGCCAAATAAATAAATAGCAGCTACATTTTCAAATGCATTTGTATATAGAGGTGAAAGCAAACATAAAAATTTGCTTGAGAAAACAAACCAGAGAAAATAGATGGGAAAGGAAGCAACGCTATGTAAATCAAATGCAATTAATATTCCTCTGTCTACCCACATTCAAATTAGGAGCACACCCCCAAATGTAGATTCACCCTGCCATTCACTGACAGATGTAATTTTACTGACTCACTGTTAGGTTCAGTACTGGCAGCAGTTTTGTATCATCCAGACATAACTTTTCTTTTTAAACCAGATCTCACTTCTGACCAGTGGCAGATATTTTCATGATAGTCATACAGATTTCAGACGCAATAAACTAACTGCCCTTTATCTAATACTCATAACTCTAACTGTTAGTACATTCTTGATTATCTGTACTAATGAAGACATGGGCATAGACATATGTAGTTATTGGGGGGGAAGAGTGTCCGTACTGATGATTTTACTAATATAAGGAGTTCCCTGTGTGGAAACTCCCTCCATCTATCTATCTATCTATCTATCTATCTATCTATCTATCTATCTATCTATCTATCTATCTATCATCTATCTATCTATATGTATGTGTATGTATATATGTGTATATATACATATAGGTATATATATGTGTGTGTGTATGTATGTGTATATATATATATATATATCTATATATATCATTAACCTACAGTCTTAGAAAGTTGCTTGGAGTTGCTGAAAAGATAAATGACTTGTTCATGGTCATTAAACTAGTATTTGTCAAGAACAGGACTTGAACCCAGTTTTTCCTAACTCTGGGGCTATCCCTCTTTCCACTATGCTCTGATGCTTTTCATGCATGTATGCATGTATGTACACATCTCTCTCTCTCTCTCTCTCTCTCTCTCTGTATATACATATATATATATTTGTATATACATATCAGTCAGTAAACTGGCATTTATTAAAGCTTACTATGTGGCAGGCACTGTGTAAAACATTGGGGATACAAAGGCAAAAGACAGTCTCTGTTCTCAAGGTGCTCCCAGTCCAATAGGGCATACAAAATGCAAACAAGAATATGCAAACAAGACAAATAGTCTCAGAGGTCTACTAACATTAAGATACTAAGGTATTAATATTAAAGGACTTTGGGGAAGGTTTCCAGTAGATGGTAAGGTTTTTAGCTGATACTTAAAGGAAGCCAGAAAGCAGAAAGCGCAGGGAGAGAATTCCAGGCATGAGGGACAACTGGTGAGCATGCCTGGAATCTGAAGGAGCAGCTTGTACCAAAAAACAAGAGTAGAAAAGTAGGCCAGTATCCATGGATTGAAGAGTATGTGTACGAGGAAGGTTGTAAAGGGCTTTGGAGGTGATAGGGAGCCACTTGGAATTTATTTAGTGGGGATGTGGCTGGTATTCTCCTATCTCTGCTTTAGGAAGATTGCTTTGAAAGCAGAGTAGAGCATGGATTGGAGTGGGGAGAGAGTTGTAGTAGAGACATCACACCATTAGTTGGTACAACATGCTATTACAGTAGTCCAGGCTTGAGATGTTGACAGCCTATACCAGGGTGGGGCAGTGCCAGAGAAGAGAAGGGGCATATATTGATATTGCAAAGGTAGCATCCACAGGACTTAGTAACAGATAGTGAGAGAGAGTAAGGAGTCAAGAATGATAGGTAGGTGGCAAGCATGGGTGACTAGGAATATGACTATAATAGATGTTAGGAAGAGTCTTTGTTTTTAGTAGCGGGAAATAATGAGTTCAGTTTTAGACATGTTGAGATACATAATATCTATAGGACATTCAGTTTCAGATGTCTAATAGGCAGTTGGAGATGCGTGACTGGAGATTAGTAGAGGGATAAGGTGGATAAATAGCCTTAAGAATCATCAGTATATAGATGATAATTGAATTCATGTGAGTTGATGAGATCACCAAGTGAAATAATATAGAGAGAGAGGGAAAAGGGCCCAGGACAGAGTCCTGTTAGACAGAGTTATTAGGCATGGCTTAGATGAAGATCCAGAAAAGGAGATGGAAAAGAAATATTCAGATAGGTAGGAGAACCAGGACAGAGAAATGTTCTGGGGAGAGAGAGAGAGAGAGACAGAGACAGAGACACAGAGGAGACAGAGACAGAGAGACAGAGAGAGACAGAGACAGAGAGACAGAGACAGAGAGAGAGACAGAGAGACAAAGAGATACAGAGAGAGAGGAAGACAGAGACAGAGAGAATGAATTAAAAAGAGGGTGATGGACAGTGTCAAATGCCTCAAAAAGGTCAAGAAGGATGCAAATTGAGAAAAGACCATTAGATCTGACAGTTAAAAGATCATTGGTAATATAAGAGAGAGCAGTTTCAGTAGAAAAATACAGTCAAAATCAAGGTAATACAGAGCAAAATGAGTGAGAGGAGAGGAGGTGGAGGTCCTTGTGGCAGACGGCCTTCTCAAACTGAGCCACAAAAAAGGAGGAGAGATACAGGACAATGTCTCATATTGGATGGACAGATGGATGGACCATGTGAGGGTTTTTCTGAGGATGAGAGAGACATGGACGTATTTTTAAACAGTATAGAAGCCATAGAGAGAGACATGAACATAAGTGAGAGAGTAGAGATGGTAGGGTAGGCCTGTACAGCTTGTAGCATGCCAAAGGATTTGGGGAGGCGTGTGGCAAAATGCAGAGGGAAACATTCTTGGCATGCTGCAAGCAGCTCCAGTGTGTTAAGCTGCCATAGGCCACAGGTTGTGCAGGTCTGTAGAAGAAACAATCTGTTTAAGAAATTGGGATGGAATGGGATTATTTGTGCATGTAGAGGGGCTTGTTGTGACAAGGATAAGGGCCACCTTTTCATGTAAAATAGGGGTTAAGGGGGAGAAATTGTCAAGAGGTGTCCTGGTGATGTGTGAAGGAGCTTTCACTCAATAGCCTCATTTATTTTTAGTGAAATAAGAAACAAAGTACTTAGTTAAGAGGGACAGGAGAGGAAGAGTTATGGGAAGGTTTCCGGAGGGATGCAAAGGTTGAGAAAAGCTGCCTGATATGTGGGATGATGAGTTAATTAGGGAGGTGTAAAGGGATATATACATATATATTTTACATAGAAACTAGAGAAAATAAATGGGGAAAGGAAATGAAACTACATAAATAAAATATAATTAATGTTTATCTACCTACAGTCAAATCAGGAACATATATGTATGTTCTATCTATACACACATATGTGTGTATATATATAGATATATATTATATATGATATGTGAGAAAGTTGATTCCTTAAGGACCCCTACTCTATTCCAATCTGCATTAAGCAATTTAATATTATTCCATGGGGTAGTGATTATAAGTTCTGTATATTTGGCCCTAGAGTTGCGAGCTGCAGGTGGTAAGATCACTTGTGTAATCATAGGAAACTAACCCCTGTTTTTCCTTGTCATGGTGACCAAGTCCAGCGTGATGGAGGTGACTCAACTATATGGAAAGTTCCCCAACTATTTTTGTACCTCTAGACCATTCTCTCTTGTCCAACATGAACAGGTATCCATCTTATGACCACCTAGTCAGTGGAGATAATATTCCTTGCTTCACCCAACTTGTAACCCTGCTGACAGATCATTTTAGCCTATGCATCCATCATGTGTAAAGCAATGGAATTATTCTGTATTTGGCATAGCTGTATTTAATGTTTAATATCTAGCCTTATAAAAATAAGGCCCTGGAAAAAGAGAGTATTGTGAGGAAAATCTGAAGTCCACTTCATTAGAATGAATCATGGACCCTTTAATAAAGTATCTTTGGCCCAAAACTCTGCCTCAGTCTATCTTTTTGTAGGTTGAATAATTTTTATCCCCACGTATCATAGATTATATCTTTCATATTCATGTATAGAGCATGGGGCCAGGTATACCAGCACATACTGAGATAAGCATTATAGTTGACCCTTCGTGTCTATATCTTTGACTATGCATCTCTATTATATATGTTATATATACATATAAGTATATATACACACACATACACAGACATATGCACACACCTATGTTTTTATGTCATTTACTGAATTCTTCTCTAATAGAGAATGGAAATAACTTAGAGTTCTCAAAGGCTCCACTGGTAGAATCTAAGCTCTGGAATATCTTATTACCAATTATGCCTTTTATGCAAGAAGTAGCTTAAGAGACATCAAGAGTACGTAGCATGATTGAGGGCTAACAGATAAACATCCTGATATTTAAAAAAAAAACCCAGAGGACAGTGTCTAGTACATTGGGTAGTTCCTATATCAAAGACTTAATGAAGGATTAGGCAAAAATTTTACAGGATGAGAATACGTGGATGGATTTTTATCTACATCGATTCAGACAGAGAGATACATTGATGCATAAATATATATTAATTTATAAACATTTAGAAATATAAAATATTATAGTATATTTACTTTCCTATATTTTGCTTTGGTTGTTGCTAAAATCAGTTAGCATTTTTTGAGTCCACATCTTTTGGCAGCCAGAGGAGGCTGTCCTGGAGAATTGTTGCCTGGGTTTAAAAAATATGGGATAGACAATCCAGAAAGGAGATAAAACCCTTGTAGATAATTTATGTATTCTTATTTTATTCTGTATTCTTCAATTATAAATGTCTGGCATTTTAAAGTTGGTAGTTAGTATTGATCAACATTATTAACAGACATTTTAGATGGATTTGCCCATGTTCTACTAGACTTATTGATTGTCTTTGATTCAAAATTGTTTGAGAAGTTGACATTTAACTGGAAAAAATACTATTAATTAAAAAATATTTTTGAGAAGGAATAAAGGAAGGAGAGCATCTTTGACTCAAATGGTCCTGGACCTATATTTATAAAGCATCCCAACAGTAAAAATTGTCCACTCATATTTTTTAAAAACATTATGCAGCAGAATGAGCATATGTAAAACACGGTATTCAAATTTTTAATTGTGGAGTCAAGATGGAAACATTTTCTCAATGACTGAGAAAATGGATAAAACTCTGGAAGAAGCTACCCACAGTGATGAAATAGGAAAAGAAAGAACTTATGAAGGGGAAACAGTAAGATTCTATTCCTAGAAAACTATTAGTAGTTTCTTACCTTCCTATGTTTTCTGAGGTTGGGGACTGTTACATGTTTGTATTTGTTTTCTCAGTGCCTGGCACATTGTAGATATTTAATAAATACTTATAGAAAGAAGGAAGGAAGGATGGAAGGGGGGAAGGAAGGAAAGAAGGAAGGAAGGAAGAAGGAAGGAAGGAAGGAGGAAGGAAGGAAAGAAGGAAGGAAGGAAGGAAGGAAGGAAGGAAGGAAGGAAGGAAGGAAGGAAGGAAGGAAGGAGGAAGGAAGGAGGAAGGAAGGAAGGAAGGAAGGAAGGAAGGAAGGAAGGAAGGAAGGAAGGAAGGAAGGAAGGAAGGAAGGAAGAGTAATATTTGCCAACCACCTGGTTTTGATGGTTTAGGGCAGGGGTGGGGAACCTGCAGTCTTGAGTCCACATATGGCCCTTTAGGTCCTCAAGTGCAGCCCTTTGACTTAATCCAAATTTCATTCAGTCAAAGAGCTTCATCTGAGGTGGCTTGAGACCACAGATTTCCCACGCGAGGTGTAGGTGCTTACGTGCCCAGAGTCTGGGGACTGGACCAGATAGATGACTTCAAGTCTTTACATTTTTTTCTGCCTTGACTCTTCTGATTCTATTGAAGAGTTTACCTGTATTTCTCAAGTTTACCTTGTTACATGGAAATTTAAATAAATTATAAGCAAAAATTCTTCAAATGTATAAGTGCAAAACCATATTCACAGCCCAACAGCTCATGTAGGTCTGCCAGATTTGTCAAACTTATAATAATGGTTTGAAAAAATTGCTCAATTAGATTGCCAAGAGCACTGACACATACCGAGCACATAAATTTTACCTTTCAAGGATCAAAAATAATTTTTGGTGTGAGGACATTATTAGTGTGACAGTTTTACTGTACAAGTTAAAAATAGGAATCACATAATAGGACAAAGATACAATATCAGTGTGCCAGGAGGAGAGTTATGCTGGACTGGTTTTTTTTTTTTTTTGGAGGGAGTAGGATACTGAAGGGGTGAGATATAAACAGTCCAGAGTCTAAACTCTAAGAGTCTAAGATTCAACATAAAGAATGATCACTTGGTCAAGATAATAAAAGGCAATAAAAATAAAGATTTTTAAAAAATATCTGAGATACTAGAATATGAGCAGTTGAGAGCATGGAATTTTAGACGATGCTTCTAACTTGGATTTTCACATACAGAAGTATGGTCTGTAAGTCCAGTTGGTTTATTAGATTTGGAAAACTGGAAAAAAGTGTCAGCTCCTCGATGGTTTAGCATTAAGAATCTGTTCCTCTTGCTGTGAATGCTTGCCCCAGTTAATGTTAAGAAGGGGGGTTTCAGTGTATATGGGGAAGAAGGCTTTTTTAAAGATCTTTGCATTGATTGCTTTATTAAATAATTGCTTCCCAAGGAGGAAAATGAAATCTCCATTCATAGAAGTGGTTTAAATAGGAGCCCAGGTCCTCCTTCCTGCAGGGCTCTTGTCGTTGAATCCTCCAGGGATGGGGAAGTCTTCACACTCTGCATTGACCTTCAGTGATACCTGCCAATTACCTTCCTTGGGGCACCTGCCAAGATGCACTGATGTGCTCGGGAGCAACTGCACTCTGGTTTTTAAAAATAGAAAACCATTTTAACTTCGGGTAGGCTTAAGGGAGAACTCCCCCCGCCACCTCCCATCAATCCTATCAGCGTTTATCTCATTCCTCTTCCCTTCCACTCTGCAAACAGCAATGCTTTTTTTCTTAAAGTGGAGAATGAATTGTCTTTCTGGAAGTTAGAAATAGACCCAGTCAAATAAGAAAGACAGCAAACACCTAATGGCAAACTAGTAATAAGTAAGTAGAGATAAGTGCCTGAAGCTTTCCCTACACTTTACATCCTGTGACTAGGATTAATAATTGATCAATCTATTTAATAAAACACTTTATACTTACTATATATTTGATATTTACAATAATTCTTTGAGAAGATGTATTATTATCCTCATTTAACAGATGATGAAACTGAGGCACACAGAAGCTAAGGAACTTATACAGGGCCACCCAACTAGTAAGTATCAGAAGTGGGTTTGGAATTCAGGTCTTTCTGACTAGTAGTCTAGTGTTTTAGGCATCACTCTCAACAATTGAAAGATCTCTCATTTCTCAGCATGACATCATAGTGAAAGCACTGGACTTGGAGTCAGAAGACCAGGGGTCAGTTCCTGGCTCTGCTGCCCTGGCAAAGAGTTTCATCATCCTGAATTTCAGTTTTCTCATTTGAGAAGCAGTGATTACAATATTTGCAGGATTCATTTCACAGAGTGTTTCAAGGTAAATTTGTAAACCTTAAAGCACTGCTAACAGCTCTAGGCTGGTTGGGTAACCCTTCCATAATGGCAGATCACAACCCTTCCCTGTTTCAGTGCACAGTGCTGTCATTGAAAACGTCTTAGCTGTGTGGCAAACTTGGTAATGGATGGGCCTCTCCATTTTTAGCTAAATTGGTCCAAGGACACACAATCTGTCACTGACTCCTTATGCAAAGTCTTACCAGATTGGTCAAACATGCCTGAGCTTTGACTCTGGCAGTATATCCTTCAGGAGCCCTAAGTCAGCTTCCTGCCATGATGTAAGCCTGGTTGGAACTGGGGGTGTAGTCTTGTTGGAAAAGTATGATAATGCTTGACACGTATATTCAGTCTTATGGAGAGTTTGCAAAAAAGTCACCAATCCAATTCAATAAATATTTGTTAGCTCCCCCCCCCCCAAAACCATCCTTAGGACCAGAAAAATTCATGTATCCCAGTCTTGTTTCCAAGACTTCTCTATACCATCTTAAGTATATCCACCTCTTATTTTTCTCCATGTGCAGACAAAAAGGGGGCACAGATTCTGGTGACAAAGAAGAAATAAAGTGAATTCCGCTGTCTAGGGTCTTTGGTTCTGGGCATGTGGGCACATACTTGTTTCAACACCTGTTTGTTACATTAATGACACTATTATTTGCACTGAATGGAATTTTTTTTTTAAAGCACTTGGAGAATTGCATACTATCTTTTACATAAGCATCACAAAGGATACATTAATGTCACCTAATCACGTTTTTAAAAAGGGCAGATTCAGGCTCTTGTCATTCTTCTAAGGAAAAGATACTAAATCATTATCAGAGTTTTGAAGACAGCTATTATAATCAGTTTATGTATATGAAGCATTTTGTAAAGCTTAAAGGACTATGTGAATGTGAGCAGTTATTATTGATAAAAATAATCCCTCATGTCTTGATAGCACTTTGAGGTTTTCCAAGGGTTTGTCTGCAAGATAGGTCAAGCAAGTTTTACAGATGAGGAAAGTGAGGTTCAGAAAAAGGAGCATTGGGAAATGAACAAGTTGGTGTCTGAAAACAGGATATGGATTTCTGGACCATGGTTAAAATACAAAGGATGGGGCAGTTTTCACACTCTGTATTGACCTTCAGTGTATTGTCCTCCTGATAATTAGTCACTATGATGGGGTTTTGGAGAGGAATGAAGGGCATCTAACAATGGCTGACTAAATGCATTTGTGAACGTTGCAAGTGTAATCAAAAGATTGATTGGATAAATAAAGATAAATTGAAAGGGAGAATGGTGGAAGAAAATTGCTTATGTACAGCTATCAAGTCAAATGCTAGAGAGATCAGCTATGGTATAACAAAAATCAATACATGAATAAGAAATAAAAATGCCCAGAAATTCAGAGAAAATAACAAGGAAGGAGACAACGATGAATCCCAACGGCCTGAGATATCTGTATACAAATGTAACATACAAAAAATAAACAAAATGAATTACATATGGGAGAAGATTTGATTTGATTGGATGGGACCCATGACAGTGAATATTGTTTTCATAAAGTATGAAGAACAGGAATAGTTCTGGAGTGGTCTTCCTAAATTATATGATGCTTGTCCTTCTGCCATGGCCAAGCTATTTCCCAAAGAAGGTAAAGGAGCACCTGGAAGATCATACCATTTTTAGAAGTAACAAGCTAGGTAAATGGGATTGAGGATTGTGTAGCAGTATATTCACCAGTAGTTAAATGGATATTACCACATTGGTATGAATACTTCCTCCAATGGTAAGGATTATAACCCAACCATACTTTCTTTTCCTCTGTGGTTTTCCATAAGTCTTCCACAGCATTCTGTCTATCATACTGAGACCTTCTTTTAGGTCTCTTAATATTACATAAGTATCTGTATTGTGCCCAAACTATCTGTTTGTTAACCCATGCTTTCACTGCTTGATAATCATCTCCTTTTCTAATCACTTGTCTCTTTGATTATATCCTTCAGGCAGGTTCTGGTTCATTGGTAATAAACTGCATCCTATTTATGCACAATATGTATTTCTCCCTTGCCCTTTGCATAACCCACAATCTTGATTCTTCAGAGGTTGTGGTTTTCATGATTATAGCTATACATTACCACCAAAAGAACATTATTGTTAAAAATATTGTTCTGCAAGTTCTGACTAGCTGAAGAAGTCATATGTCACAAAGACACTAACCTCTAATGGCCTTGACGTGAATAAATGAAAATACCACCTCACCTCAAATACAAAATAAAAATGATAAGAAAAGAGAACAATCGGAGAAAAACCAAATCTATTCTCAAGGAGAATAAATTCTTAGGTAAAGAAAAGGAAAGACAAAGAAATGAGCAAGAAAAAGAAAAAAAAACCTTTCCTCCAAAGAGAAAATATAATTCATAAAAAAAATTTATTAGAAATTTCCTAAAGAAAAAATGTATTCAGCAGTCCAATGGCTTCAACACCTCTGGAATAGTATCTAACATACAGCATATCAGAGTGAATATTAAACATTTTAAAGGAAGTGAAGGAAGAATTGGCATCAGGAGAGAAAGTTCTAGTGTAAGCAAATAAAGATGTGTTGTCCATGATGAGAAATCTATTATCCATGAAAATAGAACTAGAGAAATTCCTTAAAAGGTCAACAACATGGAAAGAAACATTGAAAAACCTGAATAAAGAAATAGAATTAATGGAAAAGAAAATGATCAGGTTGGAAGACAAATAAGAAAAAGTAAAAGACAACGAAGCAAAATAAGACAATGGACAACACAACTGGAAAGATTTTAGAACTTTACAAATAAGAAAAGATAATAGAACTACAAGACCAAGCTTGGAGAGATAATACAAGAGTGACTCCATTTACCCTCAATATGCAAAGAAAGAGGCCAAGCCATTTTTTTCAGGAAATTGCTCAAGAAAATAACCAAAATTAGTAGGGACAAAGAATACAATCCAAATGAATAGAGAGAATCTCAGAGAGATTCATGAGCTTCACCTCACTCAGACATATAACCATCACCCTCCAGAGTTTCATCAATAGAGGGCTTTATAAGTAGCTAAAAAAGAAAACTATAAAACTTACCTAGCTAGAGGATCATTCAACCATCACAAGAAAATGGAGAAAATACGGAACATAGGTTTCACTTCTGAATCTCCTAACTAGCTAAATTATAAATAATATTCCAAGAAAAAAGCATTTATCCCATGCAACACTTTCAAACATTTATACAGGAAAAAGGAAACCTAACTAGAGCCTTTGACATACAAATTTGCCCAGGAACAAACCAGAAATATAGAATTTGAGAGGTAGAAGGAACCTTAGAGGTCACCTATTCCAATCTATCCATGAAATTAATTTCCACGACAGCATATCTGTCAAGTGAGGATCCAACATCTGCTTGAAATTGCCTTCAAGTAATTTCTAGAGAGAACTTGCTAGAAAGAGACATTTGACGTACAATCATTGATGAATACCAATGATGAAACACTAAATCACTAAAGAGAAATTCTGCATACATGTTAAATGTGAGCAAACAACAGTGAAGGTGATAGAATCCCAAACTGTCTTAAGGAATAGATGAAAGAAAGCTAAGTGGGGATCTATCAACAATATTCAAACGTTTAAACAAAATTCCAGATTTGTATTAAGATCTATAGTGGTATCAAGGGACTGAGGATGCTGATAAAAGATCTGAGACGTCAGTAACTAAATCCAAGAGATGGGATGGGGGCAGATTTGAGAATGACATGATGATGAGGATGAGGATGAGGATGAGGATGATGATGAGGATTGGCATTTATATGACACTTTAAGGTTTATGAAGCACTTTACAAATCATAATTTCTTTGATTGTCACAACAACTCTGTGAAAAGGGTTCTCCTTTTATTCCATTTTACAAAGAAACTGAAGCAGAGAGAAGTTAAATGATTTTCTCAGGGTTATGCAGATAGGGAGTGTCTAAGTCAAGATTTAAATTTAGGTCTTCCAGACCCCAGGTCCTGTGTTTTAGCTATTATGAAGTATTAGGATGTTTTACACGCTATACCTTTTTCAATGAACGAATGTTCATTTTGACTGTCAAATTTACTTAATAGAATGAGTATATGTTAGAATGGATTTCTGAATGAATTTGTGAAGAGAGGAGTTAAAATAAATTTATACTAATAAATATTTAATAAATTTATGATGGGCATTACAGCAATCTGTGAATTGACTTGAACGTGACATACAAAGCCAACTACATAGCAAAATTTTTTTATTTTTTTAAAATTTAATTTATGTAAGTTTTCAACATTCATTTCCACAAAATTTTGGGTTCCAAATTTTCTCCCCATTTTCCCCCTCTCCCCACCTCAAAATGCCGAGCATTTTAATTGCCCCTATCATCAATCTGCCCTCCCTTCGAGCATTCCTCCCTTCCCTTATCCCCATCTTCTCTTTTGTTCTGTAGGGCAAGATAACTTTCTATACCTCATTACCTGTATTTCTTATTTCCTAGTTGTAAGAACAATACTCAACAGTTGTTCCTAAAACTTGGAGTTCCAACTTCTTTTCATCCCTCCCCCCACCCATTCCCTTTGGGAAGACAAGCAATTCAAAATAGACCATATCTGTGTAGTTTTGCAAATGACTTCCATAATAGTCATGTTGTGTAAGACTAACTATATTGCCCTCCATCCTATCCTGCCCCCCAATTTCTTCTATTCTCTCTTTTGATCCTATCTCTCCCCAAGAGTGTTGACTTCTAATTGCTCCCTCCTCCTACTGCCGTCCCTTCCATCATCCCCCCCACCCTGCTTATCCCTTTCTCCCCCACTTTCCTGTATTATAAGATAGGTTTTCATACCAAAATGAGTGTGCATTTTCTTTCTTCCTTTAGTCGAATGTGATTAGAGTAAACTTCATGTTTTTCTCTCACCTCCCCCTTTTTCCCTCCACTGAAAAGTCTTTTACTTGCCTCTTTTATGAGAGATAATTTGCCCCATTCTATTTCTCCCTTTCTCCTCCTAATATATTTCTCTCACCCCTTAATTTCATTTTTTTAAAGATATGATCCCATCCTATTCAATTCACCCTGTGATCTCTGTCTCTCTGTTTCTGCGTGTGTGTGTGTGTGTGTGTGTGTGTGTGTGTGTGTGTGTAATATCCCACCAACTACCCAGATACTGAAAAAAGTTTCAAGAGTTACAAATATTGTCTTTCCATGTACAAATGTAAACAGTTCAACTTTAGTAAGTTCCTTATGATTTCTCTTTGCTGTTTACCTTTTCATACTTCTCTTGATTCTTGTGTTAAAAAGTCAAATTTTCTTTTCAGCTCTGGTCTTTTCATCAAGAATGCTTGAAAGTCCTCTATTTCATTGAAAGACTATTTTTTCCCCTGAAGTATGATACTCAGTTTTGCTAGGTAGGTGATTCTTGGTTTTAGTCCTAGTTCCTTTGACTTCTAGAATATCATATTCCACGCCCTTCCATCCCTTAATGTAGAAGCTGCTAGATCTTGTGTTATCCTGATTGTATTTTTCACAATACTTGAATTGTTTCTTTCTAGCTGCTTGCAATATTTTCTCCTTGACCTGGGAACTCTGGAATTTTGCCACAGTGTTCCTAGGAGTTTCTCTTTTTGGATCTCTTTCAGGAGGTGATCAGTGGATTCTTTCAATATTTATTTTGCCCCCTGGTTCTAGAATATCAGGGTAGTTTTCCTTGATAATTTCATGAAAGATGATGTCTAGGCTCTTTTTTTGATCATGGCTTTCAGGTAGTCCCATAATTTTTAAATTGTCTCTCCTGGATCTATTTTCCAGGTCAGTTGTTTTTCCAATGAGATATTTCACATTATCTTCCATTTTTTCATTCTTTTGGTTTTGTTTTGTGATTTCTTGGTTTCTCATAAAGTCATTAGCCTCCATCTGTTCCATTCTAATTTTGAAAGAACTATTTTCTTCAGTGAGCTTTTGAACCTCCTTTTCCATTTGGCTAATTCTGCTTTTGAAAGCATTCTTCTCCTCATTGGCTTTTTGAGACTCTTTTGCCAATTGAGTTAGCCTATATTTTAAAGGTGTTATTTTCTTCATCATTTTTTTGGGTCTTCTTTAGCAAGGTGTTGACCTGCTTTTCATGATTTTCTTGCATCTCTCTCATTTCTTTTCCCAGTTTTTCCTCCACCTCTCTTACTTGATTTTCAAAATCCTTTTTGAGCTCTTCCATGGCCTGAGACCATTGAATATTTATTTTGGATGTTTGGGATACAGAAACCTTGACTTTTATGTCTTTCCCTGATGGTAAGTATTGTTCTTCCTCATCAGAAAGGATGGGAGAAGATATCTGTTCACTAAGAAAGTAACTGTCTATAGTCTTATTTTTTTCCCCTTTTTTGGGCATTTTCCCAACCAATTACTTGACTTTTGGGTCCTTTGTCAAGAGTAGGGTATACTCTGGGAATCTATAAGATCTCAGTTCCTCCAAGGTGGTACAATCAAGTGTGTACACTGGTCTGGGTTTTGGAAGAGATTTTTGCGCCCAGAATCTTAGCACTTTGCTCTCCACAGCCACCTGGACTCCAGTTCAGCCAAGCTAGCACTGGGGGCTGATTTTCAGATATTCATGGGCAGGGCTGCCATTCAGTTTGAAATAAAGATCAACTCCCTCAGGGCCTCTACACAGGGCTGAGGTAAGAATGGACTGCTCAGTGCCCTGAGGGGTTTTATGATCCAACAATGGATGCGGGCTGCTGTGGGAACTGCTGCCTGTCCAATGTGGCCTCCATGGCCACTGTGTAAGGTTGGAGCTATGGGAAGGTCCTTCTCTCTTCCTGGCCAGCTGAAAAAACCCTGTCACTGACCTTTGGTGCCTGTGGTTTAAGGCATCTGTGAACCACTGCTGCTGCAACTGGAGATTCTGCCCCTGAGGTGTCCTCCACCTGGAGCCACACCACATGGCCAAGGCTGGGCTGGGCTCCACTCTGAGTTTGGAGCAACCAACATTTCCCATGGGCCTTTCGGGTCACCCTGAACTGGAAATCTCCTCCACTCTGTTGTTCTCTACTTCTGCTGCTCCAAAATTTGTTGAAAGTCCCTCTCTACAGGTATTTTATGTGCTGTGTGGGGAGAGCCTGCATATGTGTGTCTTTCTATTCCACCATCTTGGCTCCACCCCCCTACATAGCAAAATTTAAAAATTAAAGAATAAAATAATTGGAGAGATATTGAGCATTCATAGTTGGTCCAACTCAATATAGTGGAGATCAAAATACACTCCAAATTGATCCACAACTTTATCATAGGATTATAGATTTAAAGGCCATCAAGTTCAATA
The DNA here is from genome assembly GCF_028372415.1 of Notamacropus eugenii. Classification (NCBI taxonomy): domain Eukaryota; kingdom Metazoa; phylum Chordata; class Mammalia; order Diprotodontia; family Macropodidae; genus Notamacropus; species Notamacropus eugenii. Next base: position 41,662,546 of record NC_092872.1, on the reverse strand, counting down.
CCCTCAGAGAGATTAAGTGAAAAGAGCACACTGATAATAACTGTTTGAACCTGTATTGAAACATAAATCTTTCTAGCTCTAAGTGCCCTATATCCAGTGCCCTATTAAAATACCAATATCATTTGTTAGAGGATTAAACAAAATAACAAAATTCTTGTGAAAATAAAAGTCAAGAATATCAATAGAAATGATGAAAGAAAAAGGTGGAAGGAGGACTTCAGCTTCCAGTTTTCAGATTATAATATAAAGCAATAATTATCAGATCTATCTGGCAGTAAGTAAAAAAAAAAAACTCAAAACAAACCATCTTAAAAAATATAAATAGAGCCAAGATGGCGGTGTAGAAAGACGCACATACACATAACTCCGAACCCACAACCCATAGAACATCTACAAAAATGTAACTCACGGTGAATTCTGCACCCAGAGGATGCAGAACATTGGAGCGAGGGAGATTTCTGTTCCAGAGAGACCTGCAAACCTCTCGCAAAAGGTCCCTCATGCCGCGGACTGGGCGCCGGGACTGGGAGCTGAGTACAGCCCTGCCGCGGCCACGGCACCAAGAGGAAAAGATCCGAGCAGGCTTCAGGGACGGGATCTCCAGCGGCCACGTGGGTCCCTCCACCCACAGGTGACAGGGGTCTGTGAGAGGGTCTCTTTGGTGGGTCGAGAGGGGAGTGGGATGCCCCCATAACTCATGCCCCCTTGGGAGGCAACAGCGGAGGCGGGAGCAGACAGGGGCTCCCCAAGCAGGCAGGAGCCTGGATCCATTGTTGAAGGTCTCTGCATAAACCCCCTGAGGGAACTGAGCCCGTGAGGGGGCCCTGCCCCGACCTGAGCACCTGAACTTAATCACACACTGAATAGCAGCCCTGACCCTGCCGAAGCCCCGAGGCTGGGGAGCAGCATATGAATCTCAGACCCCAAGTGCTGGCTGGGAGGATCCGGAGGCGAAGTGGGTGTGAAAAGAATATTCAGAAGTCAAATCACTGGCTGGGAAAATGCCCAGAAAAGGGAAAAGAAATAAGACTATAGAAGGTTACTTTCTTGGTGAACAAGCATCTCCTCCCTTCCCTTCTGATGAGGAAGAACAATGCTTACCATCAGGCAAAGACATAGAAGACAAGGCCTCTGTATCCCAAACATCCAGACTAAATATTCTGTGGGCTCAGGCCATGGAAGAGCTCATAGAAAATCAAGTTAGAGAGGTGGAAGAAAAGCTGGGAAGAGAAATGAGAGACATGAAGTCAAAGCACGAACAGCAGGTCAGCACCCTGCTAAAGGAGACCCAAAAAAATGCTGAAGAAAATAACACCTTGAAAAATAGGCTAACTCAATTGGCAAAAGAGGTTCAAAAAGCCAATGAGGAGAAGATGCTTTCAAAAGCAGAATTAGCCAAATGGAAAAGGAGATTCAAAAGCTCACTGAAGAAAATAGTTCTTTCAAAATTAGAATGGAACAGATGGAGGCTAATGACTTTATGAGAAACCAAGAAATCACAAAACAAAACCAAAAGAATGAAAAAATGGAAGATAATGTGAAATATCTCATTGGCAAAACAACTGACCTGGAAAATAGATCCAGGAGAGACAATTTAAAAATTATGGGACTACCTGAAAGCCATGATCAAAAAAAGAGCCTAGACATCATCTTTCATGAAATTATCAAGGAAAACTGCCCTGAGATTCTAGAACCAGAGGGCAAAATAAGTATTCAAGGAATCCACAGATCACCGCCTGAAAGAGATCCAAAAAGAGAAACTCCTAGGAACATTGTGGCCAAATTCCAGAGTTCCCAGATCAAGGAGAAAATATTGCAAGCAGCCAGAAAGAAACAATTCAAGTATTGTGGAAATACAATCAGGATAACACAAGATCTAGCAGCTTCCACATTAAGGGATCGAAGGGTGTGGAATAGGATATTCTAGAAGTCAAAGGAACTAGGGCTAAAACCAAGAATCACCTACCCAGCAAAACTGAATATAATACTTCAGGGGAAAAATTGGTCTTTCAATGAAATAGAGGACTTTCAAGCATTCTTGATGAAAAGACCAGAGCTGAAAAGAAAATTTGACTTTCAAACACAAGAATGAAGAGAAGCATGAAAAAGTAAATAGCAAAGAGAAGTCATGAGGGACTTTACAAAAGTTGAACTGTTTACATTTGTACATGGAAAGACTAACTCTTGAAACTATTCAGCATCTGGGTACAGGGTGGGATAACACACACACACATGCACACGCACACGCACACACACATAGAGACAGAGTGCACAGAGTGAACTGAAGAGGAGGGGATCATATCTTAAAAAAAAAATGAAATCAAGCAGTGAGAGAGAAATATATTGGGAGGAGAAAGGGAGAAATGGAATGGGACAAATTATCTCTCATAAAAGAGGCAAGCAAAGGCTCTTTAGTGAAGGGAAAAAGAGGGGAGGTGAGAGAAAAACATGAAGTTTACTCTCATCACATTCCACTAAAGGAAGGAATAAAATGCACACTCATTTTGGTATGAAAACCTATCTTACAATACAGGAAAGTGGGGGACAAGGGGATAAGCAGGGTTGGGGGGATGATGGAAGGGAGGGCATGGGGAGGAGGGAGCAATTTGAGGTCAATACTCATGGGGAGGGTCAGGATCAAAAGAGAGAACAGAAGTAATGGGGGACAGGATAGGATGGAGGGAAATATAATTAGTTCTTACACAACACTACTATTATGGTAGTCATTTGCAAAACTACACAGATCTGGCCTATATTGAATTTCTTGCCTTCCAAAGGGAAGGGGTGGGGAGGGAGGGAGGACAGATTGGCAGACAGGGGCAATTAGAACGCTTGGGGTTTTGGGGTGGGGGGAGGGGACAAAAGGGGAGAAAATGTGGAACCCAAAATTTTGTGAAAATGAATGTTAAAAGTTAAATAAATTAATAAAAAATAAAAAAATATGGAAAAAAATTAAATTAAATAAAATTTAAAAAAATATGTAAATAGAATAGGTTAGGCTATACTGCACTATAACCAGATATGAGAATCAAATAATACTGGGGAAAGTATTTATTATTCAACATAAATTGCCAGGGTAAAATGGATAAAAACTTGGTCAAAAATAGGAAGGGACCAAAATCTCACACCACACAACACAATCAATTGCAAACATGCTAATGATCTAAACAGAAAAGCATACAGTAAAAAAAAAAAACAACCCACAGGACAAGAGATTATCTCATTTACAAATGTGAAGATGGTATAAATTCTTAATAAGCCTCTGAGAGGAAAGATATGACACAAAATATCTGCACTTAATGACTTTAAAAAATTTTTTATATGACAGGAAACATTTTTTTTTTCAGAATAAAAAGAAGTAAATGGGGGGGAAAGCAAACACTTTAGACAAAAATTCTATCCTTCCAAATGTATGAGGAAGTTATACAAATTCATGAGTAAGAGCCATTTTTCAGTTAATAAGTGATTAAAAGATCTGAATTGAGTATTTGGAAAATACCCTAAATGTTAATGATTACATGAAATGTTAAAAATATCTAATGTTCAGAGAAATACAAGTTAAAACAATTTTGAGATTCACTTGATCCCCTATCAGCTTTTTCAAGAAAATAAAAAAGGAAAAGTATGCTGTTGCACTGTTGATAGATGTGTGAATTTGTCCACTTTTTTTTGGTAAGGAATATGGGATTCATTATACAATAAAAGTGGCAAAACTATGTATTACTTTGAACAAAAGTGACTAATCTCTTTTATAGGCCATTGTGGTCAAAACTTAATCACCTAACCATCAGTCTTTTGGGGATGAGTCATCCTGCATTTAGCCACACTGGTCCTCAGATGACAAATACATAGTCCATTACTAGGTCCAGCCTACGTTGGCAGAACCTAGTAACGCTTATGCTCCATTAGCGTAGCCATAGTCATTTCTATGTCAAGAAATGGTACTAGAGTAGGGCTTTTGTAGTCCTCGCCCCTGTTTAAATGTTTGTTGATTGATTTATAATATCATTGACTATCAATTGATTAATTTGTATTTGCCTGACTAATTTTTTTGGTCACAGTGACCCATGAAACAGATTGCTGGTATATCTATCAATTGATGATAAAAATATTAATGTAATAGATTTTGATCATGTACAATAGAAGTACCCATGTAGGAATCCCCAGGGATCTGTTTCTGGGAGAAAAGAGGTCTGGTGCTTCCATGGGACATTCTACTCTTTACAGCTCCCAACCATATAGCTGATCAGTGAAGAATATCCACTGTGGACTAGTCCTCTTGTCTCCCAGAAGCAGGTCCCTGGAGTCTCCCATTTGAGTGCCTCCATTTTAAGTGATCTGGGCACTGTACCAAATTCCATTATATTAAATTAGGGGGTATAAATAGATACTGGTTCTTTGAATATTTTTCTGAAAAATATAGCAGGTAACTGTAAGGAATAGTTGCATGACACACATCTGCAACAAGTGAATATGTAATGAGGTGATTTTCTTCCTCTTGATATTTAAGTTGTTGAAGTATTATTCAATTTTTTCACATTTATATGCTATATAACTATACAACAGTATTGTCACATCTACACACAAGATTTCTGAGGTTCATGCCTGATTTTGAAAAAAATTAAGGTTTCAGGGGCTGTGAGCTTATTTTTATCCCTTGAAAAAATTCCTGTTATTTAAAATTTTTTCAATGATCCCAAGTTAGCACTTTGGTTCTTACTCTTAAATAGTATTGGCTCCATTTTCATGACAATGTTTGCAAAATGAAATGTATGAACACTGGAAGTTGCATATAAATAATTGTGCTTGTGTCAGAAATTAAAAGAAAGATAAAAAAAACCCTCAACCACTAAGAGTAAGAGAGCTCCAGAAGAACGTTTTCAATGGTACATTGGAAGATGGTACATTTTGTGGTTTGTACCTGCAACAGGTGGAATGTAAGCTCCTTGACGGCAGAGGATATTTCATTTTTGCCTTTGTATAAGAAGTTTTATACTCTCAAGAAATCATAGGTTCAGTTAGAAAAAATGACCAGTTCCAGGAACTAAGTAGGTACTTAACAAATGCTTGTTGATTGATGTGTTAATTGTCTAAATTCTTTACCTTTTCAAAGACAAATCTTTCTAGCCTATCAATTATTCCTAGTTGTATTTATTCATTTAGAATGCAACATTTTTGAAGCAGGGACTGATTTTTCTTTTGTTTTCCCAGATCCTAGCAATATTTTGAAGGAAATGAGAATTTAGTAAATGCTTACTGAATGGAATTGAATTAAAGATATTCATTGTGAGAATATTGGTGTTCTATAAGATTATATTGTATTCTAAACATTAAGGAAGGGGCAGCTAGGTGGCACAATCGATAGATTTCTCCCCCTGGAGTCAGGAGGACTTACTAGCTGTATGAGCCTGGGCCAATCACTTAACCCTGTTTGCCTTGGTTTCCTAATCTGTAAAATGAGCTGGAAAAGGAAATGGCAAAGCACTCCAGTATCTTTGCTGAGAAAACCTCAAATGGGGTCATGAAGAGACTGAAATGACTGAACAGAAAAAAACAGAGAAAATAATTTGTCCTCTAACTGGAATAAAAGCAATTGAGAGGTCATTTTCAGGAATGTCAACTTTTGGTAATTGGAAAAGACAAAAAAAGTGTAAAATCTCTCTTGATTTAATTTAACAGACATTAAGTACCTACTAAGTGCCTGGCACTAGAAATTTTTGCTTTTGCTTGGTCATGTCTGACTCTTAGTAACCCCATGGACCACAGTACAGCAGGCCTTCCTATCCTCCATTATCTCTTTAAGTCTGTCCAAGTTCATGTTCACTGTTTCCATGATACTATCTATCCATCTCATCCTCTGCCATTCCCTTTTCCTTTTGCTTTCAATCTTTCCCAGAATCAGAGTCTCTTCCAGTGAGTCCCGTCTTCTGAACAAAGGTGGTCCAAGTATTTAAGCTTCAGTTTCAGTATTTGGCCTTACAGTGAATAGTCTGAATTAATATCTTTAAGTTTTGACTGATTTGATCTCTTTGCTGACCAACAGATTCTCAAAAGTCTTCTCCAGTTGCACAATTTGAAAGCATCCATTCTGTGGTGTTCAGTTTTCCTTACAGTCTAGCTCTCATAGCTATGGAAAAACCATAGCTTTGACTATACAGACTATACCTAGGTAAGGTGATGTCTCTGCTTTTTAGTATGCTGCACAGATTTGCCATAGCTTTCCTTCCAAAGAGTCAGTGTCTTTAATTTCATGACTGCACTTTCTGTAATGATCTTTGAGCCCAAGAATTTAAATTTGATGCTTATTCTGTTTCCTATTCCTCTGTTTGCCAGCAAGTGATGAGACCAGTTGCCAGGTTCTTAGTTTTTTTGATGTTCAACTTCTAGTCAACTTTTATAATGTCTTCTTTCATACTCATTAAGAAGCTTCTTACTTCCTCTTTCTGATATGAGTAGTATTTTCTGCAAATCTGAGATGGTTGCTATTTCTCCCAGCATCTTAATTCCAGTTTTTGATTCATCCAGCCTGGAATTTTGTGTGATATGCACTGCATATAAATTAAATAAATAAAGTGACAATATAAAACTTTGTCTTTTCCAATTTTAAACCAATTAGTTGCTCCATATTTTGTTCTAACTGTTCCTTCCTTGCCCACATACAGGTTCCCCAAGAGACAAGTAGGATAATCTGATACTTCATGGTGCTTTGAGGACTTAGTACATTTTATTGTTATCCATACAGTCAAAGGCTTTAGTGTAGTCAATGAAGTAGATGTTTTCCTGGAACTCCCTGGCTTTCTCCATAATCCAGGGGATGCTGGCAATTTGGTCTCTAGTTCCTCTGCCTCTTAGAAAGCCAGCTTGCTCTTTTGATAGTTCTTAGTTCACATATTGCTGAAGTTTACCTTGCAGAATCTTAAGAATAACCTTGTTGAAATGTGAAATGAAATTCTTTCCACTAAATTATGGTTCTTCCAATAGCTTCAAGTAAATTAAATTAATAAAAATTTCCTCATTTGCAAAGTGAGGGGCTTGAACTACTGATGTTTTGTTATTATCAAATATTGATGTTTGAGGTCTTTTTCTAACTCTAAATCCTGTATCTGACCTCATGTGAATCAGAAGTAATTAAGGTGACCAAAGTGTTTTCATTAGAAAATGTAGATTTAGGTGAAGTTACGAAAGACTTAGTTTTCAAACCACTTTGCCAGCTTTATTCCTTTTCTTCTTGGTTTATTCTCTGGTTTCTACCAGCTAAGGATGTGCTGGCACATATTTAATAAGCAGTTTCCAAAATGTGTAACTGACACAATTTTATGTTTAACCCACATTATTAACATTTCCTCTGTCACGTTTTTGAGCCTTGGCAATTAATAAAACAATAAATCAAGCCTGGATTTGTAGTAGTTTGCTGATTTCCAAAGTATAAATGTTCATACTGAGAATTTAACAACCAGCTCTTCTGAATGGGTTGGAGATGACCGTGAGCCCACGTCTGCTACCACCTGATTGGTCAGTGGGTGGAACTGATAAGTCTGATAAATTTTAGAAAAACAATTTTTTGGGGGGAAGGGGCTAATTGATAGGGATATGGATCTAGCCCTTCATTTTAAGCACCTTGCCACCAACCTTAAGCACTGGAAACTCTTTTTTTGTGTGCCATAACTTAACTGAGATTCATGGGAGCCAAGACCCCTGCTACAGTGTTGTTAGTGTCAGAGATAGAAAGGTGTAAAGGTAAAGAACACACACACACACACACACACACACACACACACGTTTACCAAAACATTTAAGTCAATGGTCCTTTGTAGTTACAACTGATGACTCAGGGTTGGAAGGAATTCATAGATTTATAAGTTTTCCTGCCTCAGATTGCTCATTTTTTTCAACTTTATATCTTGTTCTGGTTTTTGCTGGTCAATTAGCAGGTCATTTGCCCAAGCCACTAATGATAGTGAAATCTGTTTTAAAATACATCATAGTGCCGCAGACTCAGTTAAGGTTCAGGTTAAACCTTGTTTCCTAAATATCCTTCCCATCTCTCCCAGTCTCTAGAGTCTACCACCATGCTAAGGTTTTACTGGAATCACTTAAAAGTATGAAAATTAATAGCTTTAAGTCATGCCTTTCTTTTTGCCTCTGACATGGGAGCTGTGTGACCCTAGGCAAGTTAAACTTCTCTGAAACTTCTCTAACCTTAAATGGGGATAATACTAGCATCTATTTCACAGGATTGTTCCAAAAATTGAATGAGAGAACGTTCATGAGGGCAGCTAGGTGGTGAACCTGGAGTTATGAAGACCCAAGTTCAAATCTGGTCTCAGATACTATAGCTGTATGACCCTGGGCAAGCCACTCAACTCTGTTTGCTTCACTTTCCCTATATGTAAAATGAGCTGCAGAAGGGAAGGGCAACTCCAACAACTTTGCTAAGAAAATTCAAAATGGAATTACAAAGAGTAGGTCACGACTGAAATGACTGAACAACAAACAACAAATATACATGAAGTGTTGTGCGATCATTAAAAATTATAAATATATATGCTAATTATAATTAGTTATTGTTATTATTTCCTTCCCTATCTTCTAACAAGTGGTATGAACTAGTGAAATGAGGACCCAAAGACCTTGACTATAATCTGAGCTCTTTCTATTTTTTAAATATGGGTCTTTGAGGGAATTACTTTCCCTGAGTCCCAATTTCCTCAGCTGTGAAATGAAGGAATTGGACTAGATGGTCTAAACGATCTAGACACTAGTTGTGTGACCACCTTTCAGCTTTAAACCTTATGATCCCTATTTAAAAAAAATCCTTTATCCCAATATTCTCTGTCAGCTCAGTCTCTAAACCCCTTCGAGCAGTTTTGAAGGTGGGTAACTTGGGGTGGGTATATTCCCTAACGTTAGCTGGGTTTCACATGTTCACCAAAGATCTCTGCCTACTCTTGGCTTTTTGATCTACAATGGGTCCTTCCTCTTGGGACCCATTTTGTGGAGACTTTACTTCCATACTGCATCACCTATGGGCAGTTCCTTTCTTTGTCTGCTTCTTAGAATGCTACTGGTGTTTACATCCTCCATAAAACTTCTAACTCCTTGTCTTCCCCATTCATTTTATTTATTCTCTGTATTCTCTGACAGTAACTAAATATTTATAAGTAAATCTTTCATCAACCTTGCTCATAAATCATTGCCTCCGGCATCCCCAAAGTGTTTTAGTGGGGTGGTTTCTCAACTCTAGCCAGTCTTTTAGCATCTGAACGCAGTAGAAATGCTAAGAGCTCAGCCCAGTAATTCAGATATAGCTTCAAGAGAGTCTAGATGCATTTTTTGCCATAGGAAATGTCCTTATTAGTTTGCAACAAAGTGGAAGAGAAGAAAAGGTCTGATAGGATCCGTGGGAATTCTCCTGGAGGTGGGGAAGACACAAAAGATGGATGGTCAGGTTGGGCAGCACATTGGTAATGCAGGACAGGTGAGCTGCTCCCTAGACAGGTTCATAGCCAAAGCTTCAGAATGCTCTCTTCCTGCTCTGACAGTAACACTTGCTACTTCCTTCAGCCCAGCAAGAACATGGAAAGCACATGCATGAACCCCATCCTCTCCTATCCTTTGTAGAGTTCTATCTTGACCAGACGTCAAGGACTTCATCTGGAAGCATACCCACAGTTTAGATGATGAAAGATGACATCGAAGGTCAGAAAGAAAATGTAAAAAAGTACACAACTGGGGCAGTGTGTTTAGTGGAAAGAATACTATACTTCACATTAGAAAGACCTGAGTTCCAATTCTGCCTCAGCCCTCAGGCAAGTCACTTTGCTTTTCTAGATCTGTGATTTAATTGGTTTAGGGAACTCCCAGATGAAGAAACTACCATGCAGGCTATTCCCTTCTCTGCAACTTGTTGTCCTGGAGAGTTGCCTAGAATACTGAGACTTGCCCAGGGTCACAGATCAGAGTTGAGAATTGAACCCAGGCATTATCTGGTTGTGAGGCTGTCTCTCAATCCACTGTGCCATGCTGATTCTCTATGCAATACATACTCATATACATGATCTAAATACATGGCAGATACAAGGTAATAGTGATGGGGGACTTGGGGAATCAGGAAAGGTCTTATGTAGAAGATAAAATGATGGATTTGAACAAGTTCAGCTCTGCAGTTCCTGCCAGCTCGAAATGTAATACCCTAGTCTAGATCCTAGCTGTGTGACCACCTACTCTACCACTACATTTCAACTCTTGTTATCTGAGTTTCTTTGTAAAATAACAAAATAAAGAAACTTGAGCTACCTAACTTGTAAGATTGTTGTGAAGAGAGTGTTTTGCAAAGCTTATAATGCTAAGAAGTGTGATTTAAAATTATTATCACTCTCCTGGTCCACTAAAGGATACTCTCCTACAGTTACCCTGCACATGTAGCACTCATGTCCTCTGCTGCTCCCTGCCGGTGAGTCTTCTTCATTACTCTTTCTAGTAGACACTGATCTCTGCTGCCCCCTTCTGACACATTTTCTCACAGAGTCCTCTGGGGCCCGTGAAGATATTCTGGGTGTCCTTGGAACACAGGTTTCTGCACCCAGTAGGTGTTTAATTAATATCTGCTGTGTTCTATTACCATTATAGCTTAGGGGCTTCTTTCCTGGTCTAGCTGAGATTACACTCTCCCTCCACAGCTCTGGCAAAAGGGTGCCCTTTCTATACGCACAGAAATGAAATTATTGGGGGCCATTGACACTCTATTTCTACTCTAATTTCATCATAGTTTGGTGACATTGATCTTACTTTGATATAGCTTGGAGATGATCTCAACTCCAATTCTGATTTACTTCCCAGTTGCTATTTTAGGAAAGAGCGGCCATTTTTTAAGGGAATACTCCCTACAGGTCCAGAGTATTCCCCTGGATTCCCCAGTTGCTGTTTAGTACTAGGGTAGGATTATTTAGCTCCCCTTATGCTGTCAGACACCACCTCCTGATTACCAGCATCAATCCGGGGGGGGGGGGGGGGGATTTTGTCTTTAAACAATTTGTCTAAGATGAGTAGAAAAGATTTGAGATCAGATTTTTCTTCCGAGTAAGAAGGGCATGTAAGTATGGGATGTAAATGTTCTAGACCTCAGATGAATGGCTGCACCATATTACATGTGACTTAGACATTCAAGACACCTTAGAGAGCTCACTCTCCCCCCAAAAAATTTTATAAAAGAGGAAATTGAGGTTTGGAAGGATTCAAGAGTTTGCCTAAGGTAATATGGTAGTTAAGAGGCAAGAGTCAAATCCATCTCTAAATTCAATGATCCAAATCATTGCTCTTTTGACTATCTCTTATAGACAAACTGGATTTTTCAGTCTTGTCAATGTGTTGTGCTAATGACCCAAATGAATGGCTTATGTCAGTCCAGTGATATGATAGGGAAAAAGTAGTTGGCACTGGTTGTATGGCTGGCTAGTCTACTGAACTTGGAAACAGTGGAAAGATTGCTAGTTCTAGATTGAGAGGACCTCAATTCAAATCCCATATCTGATGCTTATTACCTTTGTGACTTAGGACAAGTCACTTAGCCTCCTTGGATTTCCTCATATGTAAAATGTGGCAACTGGACCAGAAATCCTCTGAGGTCCCTTAGAACTCTAGATCTATTCTAGTTTCTTTTATGCTGTTTGTTGAATGAAGGAATGAAAGAAAAAAAACTTCTGGTAGTGTTTTGTGTCTCTTTTCCCTTTGTCTTTGATTCTCCATAACTTTCTTGCCCATGCTGCTTTGCAGGAACTCCTGCTCCCTTTTGCCTCATGGACCTATTCCTCCTCTTCCAAACAGCAGTGGACTCCCCTAAATACCTGGGAAGAAATGTCAGTGGATTCATCTACTAATCATGCTAGCTGTCTCCCACAAATCTAGCACTGTGGTAAGTATATTCAATATGTAACCCAAGTTCCAGGGACTTCCATGCTCTAGAATGCCCTATTTTCCTGACTATAATGTTGAAGAAGTTGACTAAAGTTCCTTTCAACTAGAAGATGCTGTGTCAAGATCTTACAGACCATAAGGAAGGTGGTGTAGCACAATCGGTAGACTGAAGGACTTAGAGCTGAGGACCTAGAAGTTGAATTAAATTATCTCAAAGCTTCCTTAATACTGTAAATTTATGATTCTGTTCATATTATGATCTGATGACACACGCACACATGAGAGAAAAGGGAGGATTTAGAAAATGTCAAGGACCCAGCTTTCTGACATTGGAATACAGTATCATTATAACTAGTCCTTTGTTTATATTGCCTCAACCCTCAGACAGCAGAGTACAACCTAAGCTCATGCCTTTTTCTAGGGATGTACAATTAAGGGGAACTCCAATACATACATGCAAAATGACACAAGTAACTAGATTCCCTCGATGGATCTACAGGCTTGTCATGTCTTTGTGTTCAGATGTTTGGCCCTCCAGCTTCACCTCAGTTCGAGAGGACCCTCTGCATATAGTGCCCTTTGCTGACCTTTCATTCACAGAACAAGAGCACTAGAAGTTATTTCTTTCCCCTGCCCTCTGCCTTTTACTAGGGAAGCACTCACAATTCGATTTTTACATTAAGCTTATACAAAGACAGTATTACACAGTGAAATGAGAACAGGCTTGAGAACCAGAGACAACAGGTTCAAGTGTGACTTTTGACTCACTGAGTAACCCTGAAAAATTGATATCCTAGGCTACTTTCTCAAATTATGAGTTGTAGAGTAGTTTCTGAACTGTATTTGTAGAGGGAGTCCCTATGTCAATGAAGTCACAGATCTGGACCAAAAAAAATAATGAAGTCTTGGACCCAAGTGGCATATTAAATCTAATACCAAGAACTCACATTTCCATCATGTTTTAAGATTTTGCAGAGTGTTTTCTTCACAACAACTCTATGACATAATTAATGTAAATATGAGGTAGTGAAATATAACAGGAGGAACACTGGATTTGGAATTAGGGACCTGTGTTCAAATCCTGATTCTTCTATTTTACTTTCTTTGTGATCTGGGGCTGGTCAACCTCTCTGGTCCTTGATTCTTCCTTCACAAAATGGGGATAGGATGAGAATAGATAACCACTGGCTCTTTTCCTAGTTCTGTGTTCACATGATCATATTCATAGCATCTCATCCTCCAACCTCTTCTCTCCACTCACACACCACAATGGTCTTAGATGAGGCTCTCCCTGGATTACTGCAACGTTCTCCTAATTGGTTTCTTTGCTTCTAGTCCAGGGATATTCTGGGACTCAAATGAGGTAGTGGATGGAAAGCACTTTGCAAACCTTTAAGAGCTATGTAAAGAGCTATGTAGTTGTTATGATAATGTAGTAATAACCATGGTTTTGTGTAATTATCATGTAGCATATAATAATTATGATAAATCATAATAATCCTTACATGTTATACAATAATTATTATATTTTAAATAACAATAATAATAATAATGCTTTCCTTATTCGCCTCCACCCACCAGATCTGATGACTTCATTCCCTTAGCCTTTTACTGCATTCCTGCTAAACTCAAGTAATGCTTATGGAGCCATATTGGGGTGTGATGGTAAATGTTTAACAAGGTCTCTCTCCAAAGGGAGGGGGAAGTGGATGTACTTTTAAGTTTTATCTGCCTTATTAACTCTGTCTTAAGTCTAGACCATCCACAAGACAGTAAATCAAGCCCTGATTTGTAAAGAATACTGATTTGCAAGGTATAGATACTCATACTGAACATTTAACAGCCTGCTCAGGAGAGGGGTAGGAGCTGACTCCAGCACACGCCCTCTCTAGTGTTTCTGCTTTGAAATACATCCTCCATACCTTTCACTTTATGCTCCACTCAAAGCAGCTTATTTGCAGCTTTCCCCTCACAACATTCCATTTTTCCTTTCTGTGCCCAGAGACAGATTGTCCAGTAAGTCCCCAGAAATACCCTTTGGTAATGTTCATGAAATGGGAAAATCTAAGTCATACAAACCCATGATGGGAGGAGCTTGCTGAATGGGTAGAGCAGGAAATGAGAGTGGGGCAGAGCTGGGCGAGAGTGAGACTGAGCTGAGGCAGAGCAGCTAGAGAATAAGAGGGAGGAATTTTGTCTAAGGAGCTTATCCGTGGGGAGGCCTAATGGGAGGGAAGGCTTGGGGAGGTGGGTGCTCCCTGGATCGCTGATGGGTATAAACTTCTTTGTTACTTTGGTGGAATTGGCTTTCTGGTATCCGAATGAATATCTTGGTTTTGTCTCTGAGGAGGAGAGTTTGTTATATTTTGCAATTCAACCCTGGAAATACGTCTACATGTTCGTAATAGTTGCTGTGGGTATTGCTTTGGTGATATAACTTCTTGCCACTATTTCCTTAAATTTCTAGCTTTCAAAGTTCAACTCCAGTGCCATCTCCTGTTGTTATTCAGTCATTTTAGTCATTTCCAACTCTTCATGACCCCATTTGGGGTTTTCTTGGCAGAGATACTGGAGTGATTTGACATTTCCTTCTCCAGCTCATTTTACAGATAAGGAAACTGAGGCAAACAGGTTTAAGTGACTTGCCCAGGGTCACACAGCTAATAAGTATCTGAGACCAGGTCTGAACCCAGGAAGATGAGTCCTTTCAGACTGTCACTCTATCCACTATACCACCTGGCTGTAGAAAAGTATACATGCAGAAACATATGCACCTATGTGTGTTTTATATGTGTGTTTTATGTGTCTATATGTATGTGTTAATACCTACTGACAACTTAGGCTTAATTCGTGAGGGTATTAAGAGGTTAAAGATTTACCAGGGTCATATGGCTAGAAAACAAAGTAGGAAGAACTTGAACCCAGGTTTTGTCAACTCTGAAACCAGTTTACCATTTACAATGCCAGCAACAACAACGATGATGATGATAACAACCTCTGAAAGTTTTAACAAGACATTTTTACAGCAAATCATGGTGCACAGAAATAGCCTCAACCAATACACCCTTCCCTACCTCCCCCACCCCAACTGACACTCATAAAACTTGCCAGTCAGGAATGGTCATAGGGCTGTTCTAACACTTCTCAAGGAATTGCTAATTTTTAAAGAAATAGAAATGTCCTACTGCTAGGCTAATCCAGCAACTGGAGGAAAAGGCCATACAATGGGATTTTGCAAAAGCTGGAAGGAAACCAGCAGAATAAATAAAACCCCTTGTGAGCCCAGTAATTCCATTTAGCACAGCTCTCCCAGGCCAGAATGGATCAGCAGTCTCTTCTATAGAGGCCAGAACTGTGTGAGCTGCCATGGCTGGCTTTATTTGTGTGATAATGCTTGGCAAAGCCATTGATGTCGACAGTGTGGATCTTGCCGCTCCAATGGTCAGAAGCCATGTGACATTTTGCAATATAGAAATCAGCCAACCATTTAGGAAAATCAAGCAGGATTGTGCTCTAAATTACACTTGCACAGGACCGGTCATCTTAAAAACGATAGTGCACCTATTAGGCAAGAAAACCATATTATAAGAACAATGTAAATAGTGTGGTTTTGAGCCAGTAATTCCTGCTCTTTCACGTGATTTCCTCCAGACATATCCCATGATCCTGGACAGCTGCCATGTTCCATGCTGGGAGCTCTGCATTCTAAAGATCACAGGACTGGCCTTCTAATGCACAGGGCCTGCTGAAGTTAACCATCTGAATAACAGTTTGGGCAAGGTGGGAAAATCCCATACTCTCTAAAGCAACTGGGAATCATTTCTGGGGAATAGTAACAGCTTGTGATTTTGGAAGGCTTTCCCAAATTCCCAATGTATTGCATTTGGAACTGATCCCATAACAGCATTATAGACTGTGAACACTTCAGGTGCCTAGACTTTTTTTTCTTTTTTAATCATGAGAACTATTTTTAAAGGAAAAAAAAGCCATGAGAAAACAGAGAAAACAAAGAATGTTCACAAGCTAAGAGAACAGATTTAAGATAGGCACAAGTGATGGGTTTTCATGTGGGAATAATTCATTGAGTATTCTCCAGTTAACGATCATCAATTTTTTTTAAAGAAATAAGGTCAAGGATATTCTCTTCACCCTGGAAATTCGCTGTACTCCTGGCTTTCTCATCCTTGATGCAGGCTTTGTCCCTGCTAGTTCTTCCTCTGCCTGCTCACTTCCTCTGAGAACCTCTATGTTAAGGAAAATTTCCAGTCTGGCCATGTCTCCAGTCCTCTCTGGTCTCTTGTCCTGGCACTGTGGACTTTCTCCTTTGTGTTCCTGGGTGCAAGTATGTCTCTTCCTCCTTTCCTCCCCACTTTCAACTTCCTTTTATGTGTTATCCTCCCATATTAAAATACAACTTCCTTATGGGTAGGAACTGTCTTTCTGATTTTATTTGTATTATCTATATTTAGCACAATACATTACACATAGTAAAGTCTTAATAAATGCTTATTGCCTTGATTTTTTCTGTTTTTTTTTAATTTCTCTTTAAGTCCTTTAATAAGTTCTTCTCTTAATACTTCTTTGTAGAAATGATCCATGCTAGTGGGGTACAAGTTCCCACTGTGAAGTCAATGAGCATGGCTGGTGAAAAGGGCACTGACTCTGGAGGCACAGGAACTGGACTCAAACTCTGGTGTTTATTGACTGCATAATCTTTGGCAAATTATTTACCATCTCTGAGTCTCAGTTTCCTCCTCTGTCAAATGAGGAAGTGGGACTTGGTGGTCTCTGAGATTCCTTCAAGATCTGGCTTCCTCTATATCAAATTAGAAAGTTTCTGAGAACAGGCCTACTGAGGAGCTGTATGCATACCATCCAAAGAGTAGCCTTCACTCAGCACCAGAGGCTTGGTGATGGTGATTTTGGCCATAGCTTACTTGTTAAACCATCTTGTAAAGAGTGAGAGTGTGCTTTGCATCCATGTGCCACCCTCCCCCTTCCAAGAATAATTTCATGAATCCTTGAAATACTGAAAAGAAATAACATTTTAAGAGCACCAGAGATCAATTAATGAATTAGTCAAGCAATAAGAATTTATTAAACATCTACTAATGCATGACACTCTTGATAGACTATACCAAGAAATGAAACATATGTTCTAGATGGAGATTCATGACTTAGAGTTGAATTGGATGACTTCTAGTGTTCCCACCAATTCTTTTCCAAGGCACAGTATGTGCCCTCAAGGAGATTAGTCTCTTTTGGGGAGACCAGCTATGCACTCATGCATGCACACATGCACACATACCCATAACTAGTAAAAGAAGGCAGTTTGTGTTAAATAGTGCAGGAATGAGGTGCAATGGGGAGGCCAAAGAAGCAAGAAGTCATTGTGGATAAAGGGGTCAGGGAAGGTTTTATGGAGGAAACAGAACTTGACCTTGGCCTTGAGTGACACAAAAGATAAGAGGAAACCAGGAAAGCTTTTGAGGAAAGTATGCAAGTGGTGCTTTAGAGTATTCATCTGATATCCTGGGTGCAGGGTGGACAGTTCTTTTTGGCAGTAGGGCAAAGAATGAAAATATTATTCCAATATGGTAGGACTGAGCTGAGATAGGTCAGAACTAGGGCAATAGCTGTGGCAATGGAAAGAAAGCTACTGATGTGGGGAGTGAAAGCACAACAGTGTGGACCAAGTGGTCTTGGAGGTCATGCTACTTCAGTTTTCTTTGAATATCACAGTAATGTTAATTGCTATCATCAACCATGTGATGCGGTGGATCCCTTTCAATTCTGTTGGCATTAATGAGCCTGAAGTTAGGAAACCCCAAGTTCAAATCTGACACCTGACATTTACTAGTTTTGTGACTTTGTTCTAGTCACTTAACCTCTGTCAGCCTCAGTTTCCTTAACTACAAAATGGGGATATAATAGTATCTATCTTCCAGGGTTGTTGTGATGATCAAATGAGATAATATTTATAAAGTATTTAGCACAGCACATGACACATCATAGGTATTTAATAAATGCTTGTTTTCCTCCTTCCATCAGGATTTTCTGTGCAATGGAAGTTGGCAGTGCTACAAAAGAGTGGGAGGCTCATGTATGCAAATGTGATTGCATGTAAATCCATAAGATTCTTGGTGTACCTCTGGGGTGTTCTAGCATACCTTTTGAGAATCACTGCTCTAACAGTAAATGGAACATGCAAATCCTGCTTTATAGCTACCTCTGGTTCTTAAATCTTTCCTCTTCCCTGTAACCTTTTCAAACTTCTCTGCTAGAATGAGAGCTCCTTGCACTAAGTAGGTAGTTAGAGGATTTATTAAACATTTCCTATGTCAGTTACTGTATTCAGTGCTGGGGATATAAATACAAGTCCCCAAGAAGCATACCTTCTAATGCATGAGGAGAATGTATAAAGTGGAGGTGGAAAGGAGAGGGCTAGAATGTGGTGGCGTGATATGGAGATGGCTGGGAAGAACCATGAGAGCCTGGTTCAAGACAAGATACGGTGAAAGCACAACTGTCAGAGCCTGGCTACCTAGGAACAGACTTGAAGATTTTGAGTATGGTGTTGGTACCCTTGTTAATTGTTTGACTAGCTGATGTGCAAAAACAAAGACGATTGCTCTCTAAAGGAAACAATCATGTCTCTGAGGCTCTGTTTCCTCATCTAGAAAACACTAGTATTACCAAGGAGGTTGAAGATAAACAAAGTTTTCATCTATATCCCAATAGTCATACTAGAGAACTAGGAACAAAGCCTATTGATTGAGGAATGACAGAAGAAACTGTGGTATACTAGAATATTAGGTGTGGTAAGAAATGAACTCTAGGTAATTCAAGCAAACATAGGAAAATCTATATGAACTGATTCAAAGTGAAATATGAAGAAGTCAAAAAGCAGTGTGCAAAACAAATGCAGAAATCTAAAGGAAGTGCCAGAACCAAGGTGGTCAAGAAAAGATAGTGACTGGCCTGTACTTTCCACCAAACTCCTCCAAATACTTTTAAATTATATTGTAAAACAATTCATGGGAGAGCAGAACTCACAAAAGGATGGGGTGAAATAACTTTCCAGCCAAAGACAATTTAGAAGGTGAGTAGGAAAGGTTTGTCACACTGGGGTGAGAATGGAGGGCGGTCTAAGTGCAGATCCAGGCCCAGCAAACCATGCCTTGGGAGACACTGAATCAGTAGCAGCAGCAGCTGCTGCTGCTGGAACTCAGCCCACAGACATTAAGGGGATCAAACAACTGGCCAGAAGGAGATTATTAGGGGTCTCTTTGCTATCACTGAGGCAGGACTCTGTTGTTTTGCCCATACTCAGATTTAGGTCACAGCATACTCACATGCAGTAGAGCAGGGACCCTTGTCACAGTTCCAGGGTAGAAAAGAATGCTTGTAGTTGCTCACAGACCAGAGCACAGGCCAGGATCTCCTTAGATCATATCACCTTGGAAAAACTAAAAACTTGTAGGTCCCTAGAAGTATCTCTGAAAACAACTACACAAACCCCCTAAAGCTTGGGATAGTGCCCTCCACCCTGGAAGCAGAGCTCCACTTTAAAACAGAGTTAAAAGTCAAGAAATAGTCTGGGAAAATGAGCAACAAACAGAAAACATTCTGACCTTAGAAAATTACTATGGGTGACAAGGAAAATCAAAACACTAGGAAAAAGATAACAAAATCAAAGCTCCTACATCCAAAGCCACCAAGAAAAATATGAATTGGTATCAGGTCATGGAAGAGCTCAAAAATGATTTTGAAAATGAAATAAGAGGGGTAGAGGAAGAATTAGGAAAAGA
Organism: Notamacropus eugenii; assembly: GCF_028372415.1. NCBI lineage: Eukaryota > Metazoa > Chordata > Mammalia > Diprotodontia > Macropodidae > Notamacropus > Notamacropus eugenii. Next base: position 41,642,822 of record NC_092872.1, on the reverse strand, counting down.
AATGAGAGGGATGCAAGAAAAAAAGAGCCAACAGCTTGGTAAAAGAGACAAAAAAAAGTAACACCTTTAAAACAGATTAGGTCAAATGGAAAGAGAGGTCCAGAAAGCCAATGAGAAGAAGAATACTTTAAAAAACAGAACTGACCAAATGGAAAAAGGGACTCACTGAAGAAAATAATTCCTTAAAAATTCGAATGGAATAAATAGAAGGCAATGATTTTATGAGAAATCAAGAAACAATAAAGCAAAACCAAAAGAATGAAAAAAATAGAAGACAATGTGAAAAATCTCATTGGAAACACAACTGACCTGGAAAATAGATCCAGGAAAGATAATTTAAAAACTTTTGGATTACCTGAAAGCCATAATCACAAAAAGAGCCTAGACATCATCTTTTAAGAAATTGCCCTGACATTTTAGAACCAGAGGGTAAAATAGAAATTGAAAGAATCCACCTATCACCTCCTTTAACAGATCCCAAAATGAAAACTCTGAAGAATATTATAACCAACTTCCAGAGCTCTCAGGTCAAGGAGAAAATATTGCAAGAAACAATCGAAGTATTGTGGAGTCACAATTAGGTTAGCACAAGATTTAGTATCTTTGACATTAAAGTATTGGAGGGCTTGGAATATGATATTCCAGAAGGACAAAGGAGCATGGATTGCAACCAAGAATCACCTACCTACAAAAACTGAGTATAATCCTTCAAGGGAAAAAGTGGATATTCAATGAAATGAAACTTTCAAGTATTCTTGATGAAAAGACCAGAATTGAATAGAAAAATCTGACTTTCAAATATTAGATTCAAGAGAAACAGAAAAAGGTAAAAAGGAAAGAATTATAAGGGGCTTACTAAGGCTAAACTATTTACATATCTACATGGGAAGATGCTATTTATAATTCATAAGAATTTTCTCATTGTTAGGGCAGTTAGAAGGAGTATAATATAGACAGAGGCACAGGTGTGAGTTGAATGTGAAGGGATGATATATAAAAAATAAGGAAGGATCTTAAAATTGGGGGTGAGAGAGGACTATACTGGGAGATACGAACAGTTTTCAGATGAAGTAATCAAAGCTATTTATAGCCATATGAAAAAATGCTCTCACTATTGACTGAAGAAATGCAAATTAAAACAATTCTGAGATACTATCTCATACTTATTACTTTGGCTAATAGGACAGAAAAGGAAAATGACAAAAGGTGGAAGGGATGTGGGGAAAATGAGACTTTAATCCACTGTTTGTGGGTGGAGTTGTGACCTGATTCAGCCATTCTGTAGAACAATTTGAAACTATGCCCAAAGGCCTATAAAACCATGCACACCCTTTGACCTAGCAATACTACTACTAGGTCTGTATCCCAAAAGAAATAAAAAACAAAAAGGAAAGGACAAATATGTACAAAAATAGTTACAGCAAGTCTTTTCTGGTGACAAAGAATTAGAAATTGAAGGGATGGCCATAAATTGGGGAATGGCTAAACAAATTGTCGCATGTGATTATGATGAAATAGTATTGTGCTGAGAGAAATGATGAGCAGGATGCTCTCAGAAAAATCTTGGAAAGACTTACACGAGCTGACGCAATGTGAAATGTATGGTGTACAAGTATGGTGTACACAGCTGAGATGATCAGCTGTGAATGACTTGGCTATTCTCAGCAGTGCAATCATTCAAGACAACTCTGAATGACTTATGATGAAAAATGCTATCCATACCCAGACAAAGAACTGATGGTTTCTGAATGCAGATTGAAGCATACTTTTTAAACTTCATTTTTCTTGAAGTTTTTTCTTGTCTATGTTTTTTTTTTACAGTGACTAATATAGAAATGTTTTGCATGACTACATATGTATAAACTTTATTTATTTGCTTGCCTTCTCATTGAGGGGTGGGATAGGGTGGGTAGGGAGAAAGGGAGAGAATTTGGAACTTAAAGTTTTAAAAAAATATGGTAAAAATTGTTTTTACATGTAACTTGGGGAAAATAAAATACTAAATAAATTTTAAAAGAGCAATAAAAGGATGCCAAACACCAAGTCTCCCTGACATTTGCATTGTGGGGTGAGGAGCATTTAGCCTAGCAAATTAAAGGTAGTGTTGACGACTTGGGGATGGGGAGGGGGATGGTTCCTATCAGAAGAGTCAATGTGTCAATGTATTAATTCACATGTGAATGTGGCAGGTGCTTCTGAGTTTCAGAGGTAGGTGCCCTTTTACCTGAGTAGTGTCTCAATGCTGTGTTTCATTTTCCTTCATCTTTTATTATAATGTATACATAGGAAACTACAATGTGCATGTGTTTCTTTGTACAAGGCCACTATGTGGTTCAGTGGATAGGGCCAGCACCCCTGAGTCAGAAATACTCATCTTCATGAGTGTAAATCTGGCTTCAGACTCTTCATAGCTGCCTGACTCCAGGAAAGTCATTTAACCCTGTTTGCCTTAGCTTCCTCATCTATAAAATCAACCTGAGAAGGAAATGGCAAACCACTCCAGTATCTTTGCCAAGAAAACTCCAAATGGGGTCAGGGAGAGTCAGACGCAGTTCAAATGATTGGACAACAACAATTCCTTGTGGGTCCCATGGAACGAGGAATGAGATAAAAGTCTTAATAGGAAATGAAACACCAGCTATACCTAAGCTTTGCTTGGAGGTTTTTGGACTAAGCTCTAGGTGGAGGCAAAACAAAAGCCAATGTTTGTGATAAGTTCATGAAATATTATATACAAATGATTCTCTTAAATTAAAAAAAGCCATTCCAAACCTAGAGGAACTGGGAAGGAAGAAGGAAGGGGGAGTCAGAGGCTTGCTGTAGTTAATATAGTCTCCTAAACCACCTGCACCTGTGGAGGGTACCTAACCACTGTTCTTACCAGACAAGAGGGGTATATACTCCACCCTCCATTCTCTCAAAATATCTTTACATGGGGAGAAAGCCCCTCATTTCACAACGGTTACTCCCTCTTGTTTAACAGATGATGAGATGGAGGGAGGGAGGAATTTAGGATTATAGGATTTGGAACTGGAAGGAACCATTAGGATTGTCTGATCTGACCTCTTCATTTTATAAATGAGGAAACAGAGCGAGAAAATCATACACCAACAGAATTTAAAGTTGGAAGAGACCTCAGCATCCATCTAATCCAATCAGTAACAGGAATTCTTACTATAACATACCTGACCCTGCTGCTTGAAGGCTTCCAACGAGAGGCTCCCCACTACCTTTGAAGGCACTCCATTCCACTATGGGGCAGGTGAATTGTTAGAAAATTTTTCCTGATATCAAGCTTTGTCCTGTGGAGATATTGTCACTTCGGTCCAGCTCTTCTGATCGGTGAGTACCTTGCTTGAACTGCCATTTCAAGAGGACCCTGTTCTCTTCATTTCGAACTCAAGTTGCCTTTCAATTTCTTCAGCTTCTCATCAATAACCTTGCCCCCATTGGATTGTCTCCATCCTTGGACTGGCTCTTCTACTCTCCCTTATCCTTCACCTTTCCAGCTCTCTTTTGTGTCTTGCCTTCCCCTATTAGAATGTCAAATCTCTGAGGACAGGGACTGTTTGTTTGTGTTTATATCTCAGTATTTAATATAGATTTGGCACATGATAATCACTCAAGGAATACTCTGTCTCTGTCTCTTCTGTCCTTGTTGATCAAACAGGACAAACCTAATCCCTTACCCTCATGATAGTTATTCAAATACTTAAACCCATTTGTCATTCCCCTCTGGGATCTTCTTTTAGGGTAAATATACCTAGTTCCTTCAACTAATCCTTATATAGCTTGGATTCAAGTTACATAATATAATATATAATGTATATATAAAATATATACATTATATATAATTCCCTATCCTAGTTTACGTACTCCAAGTCATTGATAAAAATGCCAATCACTGATTACTGGGAATACTTCACTAGAAATCTGGCAAGTTAACATTGCCCCATTAACAACTACTTCAAGTCTGGGAATTCAGGTAGTTCTGAATTCATCTAATTGCCTCCCCAAATCTAAGGTGCCTTTTGAACTATGATCATATTTTCTCTCCTTTATCATATATTCTTAGAGGGAGTGCTTATTTCCACATAATACTCCTGTAATTTCTACCCAAGCAATCAATTTCATCCCTCTTAGCATTCTCTTAGGGAGAATCAGACCCAGTATAGAAGTTCCCATAGTTTGTTCCTATAACCTTTGAAGGAGGAAATTATCAGTACAGCAAGTTAAAATGCTATCTGTTGCTTTGCTTTTGGCAGAGAAGATGTCTCAATAATTGAAGTATTCCAACAGTATAATATTATGCACTTGTGCCAAGCCAGTGATGTTTCTCTAATTCCTTGTCCTTTTTCTCCTTCTGTCCAAGTTGTCTGTGATAGACTCTGATGACAATCATTTCTGTGTCTACCTTCATTTATTGTCACCCAAATGCTTCCCCTCTCTAATTCCTGGTTTTCCTCACATAAGTATATTTTCTTAATCTAAATTGCTACCCTCTCCCACCATTACCTACCTTATTTTCTTTTGTTTCTAAAAATGTTTCAAACTCTTTAATACTTCATTTCCATCTTTAGTTTGTATGGTTAAACTCAGATTTGTAGGACACATCACCCTGGCTACATCCTGAGCTCCACTGCATTTTGGAACACATTATTTCATTCCCTCCCCCTTTTCTACTGGGTAGCTTGCCTTATTTGAATGTTCTTTCCTTTGTATTTGAAGGTCTTTCTACTGATGGCCCATAGAACTTGTTTCTGAATTGAATTGTTCAATTTAATTGCAGTGTGTCTTGGAGTTTGCAACCTTGGATTTTTTCCTGGAAGCTATCAATGAATGCTTTTAATTGAAATTTCGGTTTCTAGGATCAGAAATTGTGGGCAGTTCTTTTCTACTACTGCTTTCATTATGGTGTTAAGTTTTTTTTTTTGTCCCGTCCTGTTCTTCTCAGAGACTAGAACACTTAGATTGTCTCTAGCCATCAAGTCTTCAAGATCAGTGTGTTTTGCTTGTGTAATCAATATATTTATCTTTAAATATTATTGTTTCTCTTTCTCTTCTTCTAGGTTGTTCTTCACTTACATGTTTTTGCATTTCCAATCAATTATTCTCTCTTTTGTTTTTCGTTTTTTTTTCTTTTTCACGAGGCTTGCCATTACAGATTCAAATTTTCTCTTCTGTTCATCACTTTTGCTGTGCAGGACATAAATTTTACTCTCATAATTCTCATTTTTCTTTTTTTCCCCCTCATTGCTTTTATAAACCCCTCAGGGACAGCATATTATGTTTTCATGTTGTCCGCAAGTTCCACACGGTTCTCCATCTCATCAAGTGTTGGATCATTTCCCTTTATTTTGCTCTATTTATTCATAGATTCCTCCACTCATTTACTAGATCTGGAGGCCATAGTTCCTTCTGCTGGTGCAGTTTTTCCTGTTGATATATCTGTTTATGTTTAAGGACTTTGAGATTCTTTCTTCCTGAAATCCTTGGTACTTTTATTCTCCCCAACCCCTTGTTTTCCTTTTCACCTACATGCTGACTCTCTGCCCTCTCATTGTGGCTTTGCTGGGGGCTAAATCTCAAAGCATCTCCACCACTTCTCACACTAGGCAGTTCATGGTTCATCAGCCTAGTTCTCTGCCACAACTGAATTTTAGGTGGTCAGAATAGACCCCAGCTGGATGCTGTGCTTTTTATCTCAAGCTTGGTGTGGTGCTCATAGCATGGTGTCCTCTTTTAGTGACCTGTCCCACTCCCTTTGCTTCTCATGTCTCTGGCTTGACATTGGTAGTTCGGAACCCATTTTCCCTGGTACCCACAGGTCTGAGCTTTGCAGCACTGGCACTTCCATGTTGCAACCCTCCACAGGCTTTTGCTTCTGAACAACTGTGGCCAAGCTGGCTGAAGCCCCAGCAAACTTCTGCAGCTTGAAGCAGGAGCCTCCACAGCACTGAAAATAGGGAGGATGGACTAGGATGTAGAAGTGGGTTTTGATGAAACCTGTTTCATGCTCTTCAATGCACTTTTGCTGACGCTGGTAGAGTGTGTGTGTGTGTGTGTGTGTGTGTGTGTGTGTGTGTGTGTGTGTGTGACTCCCGAGTGAGCTTAGGGTCAGTGAATTTTCCTGGTTTTTTTTTTTTTTTTTACTCTCTAGACCATGGAATCAACTGAAATTGCTATATTTTTGGTGCATAATTTTGAAAAGGTTTGAAAGATCATGCATATTGGAGAAAATGCCTAGTCTACCATCTTGTGGTTCACATGACTCTGAAATATCCTATTTCTTTTGAATAAGGGATGGCCATCCCATAGGATTTAAGGTGGTCATTATACTTGGACATCAGTTTACTTACAGGATACAATGTGTATATTGAAGTCCTCCAATATGAAGCCAGGAGCTGAGATGAGAGAAGCTCTGATCCAGAGACTGAATTCATTTAGAAAGGAAGAAAAGTGGCCTGGGGAAAGGTAAACAGCCAAAAGGATCTAGACTGGATAATCCAGATCGAGGGAATGAATATCAAAAAGAAGTTACTGAAGGATGGTGGCAGAAGGAGAGCATGAAAGTAGAAGTGGAGAGAAAGAAATAATTGTTTCTTCTTCCTCCTGGTTCATTCTCTCTGGAGACATGAGAAAAGGGAACAACCAATACTGGAGTGAATGCTAAGGATCCAGTTGTCTTCTAGAGAAAATCAGGTTTCCTAAGGAGAAGAAGATGGAAGAGTGGTAAAAGATGAGACCAAGGATAAAGGGGAATTTGTTAAGCATCTAGTGGCAGTTCTATATGGCACAGTGGAAGGGAAGGGAAGGAGTGGACAAAGCCAGGGAAGGGATAGGATTGAACAGGATGGAGCCAAGGGTATAGGGAAAGGGTATAGAGGAAAATGTTCCTTCTCCAGGTAGGGACTGTGAATCAGTGGGTTTAGGGAAGGAGGAAACAGGAAATAATTACCCTCAAGACCCAAAGTGATCTCAATAGTAGTGCCTATGTTGGTGGTAGTGACTGAGCAGCAGACTCCAGAAACAATTGGGTCTCAGATTATATTTTCAACTTTTACTTAAATTCCTAATTGCTCATATCCTGACTTCTTTTAGATGTGGCTTGACATTTACTCAGAATGGGTATTAGAGCCTATTACAACCTATATGGATTCATTGATATTAGATTTACATGCTACCTGGCACGCAAATTTTGAAAGATACATTGTAGATTACTATAGAATCAGATGGTCTGGGTTTGAGTATTGACTCTCCTTCTTAATACTTGTGTAACCTTTGGTTAATCACTTCTCCCTGGACCTCGGTTTCTCTATCTGAAAAATGAGCTTGGACTGATGGTGTACAAGCCCAAGCAAATATCTTTTGCTCTTAGATCAGGAGGGCTTTTGTCCCATTTGTCTGAGGGGCCCCAGAAAGTCTGGCCTTGGGAGGCTCCTTGGATTCCCCTTCCATTTCTCCCAGCCTGGATAGTTCCTATCTTATCAAAATTCTGTTGTCCAGACTATTTAGTGTTCTCTTCATATTCCTACATTTGATCCTAGCATCTTTTTGATATTCCCAACTACTTAGCATTCTCTTGAAGTCCAAGTTGCCCAATCGGGATTGTGGGTTGTGGATTGTCAGAACTACCAGCCAGTCCCATCAGGATTTGATCTACCCCAGACTACTTGGCAACATCTGTATTCTTTCCTCACTCTTTTTCTGTATTTAAATTCCAACTAGACTCCATGAAGGGACACAGTCTCTGTCTAACTGAGATTCTATCTGTCCAGCTTGTCAATATGAGTGTTATAAATGGTTAGGCTCTGCCAGTATGGTGAATCTTTAATAAACTTTGGGTTTTTTCCTTTGGCTTTAAGAAGGCTTGTGTTGAATTCATGCAAGCAGGACCTGGAGGGTCGGTATTTTGGGGTCCCCACCACCCCAAACTTCAACAGGATGAGAGTATAAGGATCAAACTCAAATAGAAATAGGGAGTCACTAACTGGTACATAAGGAGCATTGTAGGCTGCGTATTGACTTAGTTTTAAAATGTAATATTATCTATGTTTATCTAGTTAAACATTCTACAATTACATTTTTATCTGTTTTGGGTCATACTTGGGAGTGTAGTGGGCTATGTGTGGCCTGTGGATCACATGGTCGATGCCTCTGGACCTCTCAGGTGTCTCTCAGTTGCGCAGGTACTGGCTTTACCAGGGTAGAAGGCAGATCCTCCAAGCCTTCTTACTTCAATCCTTTCTTGTCCATAAATCAAATAATTAGCTCCATTAAAATTCAGTTTTTAGAGCCAAGATGGCAGATTAGAAAGACACACATATGCTAGCTCTCCCCCCACAGCCCATAAAATACCTGTAAAGAAAGACTCTCAACAAATTCTAGAGCAGTAGAAGCCACAGAACAACAGAGTGGAGATTTCCAGCCCAGGGTGACCTGAAAGCCTGAGGGGAAATGTCTGTCACACCAGACATGGAGAGTAGCCCAGCCCAGCCCAGCCTTGGCTGTGGGGCATGGTTCTGGGAGGAAGATGTGAGCACGCCTCACTGAATCTCCAGTCTCAGTAGCAGCGGTTTGAAGACCCCTCAACCCACAGGTGCCAAAGGTCAGTGACAGGATTTTTTCAGCTGGCAGAGAAGGGAGAAGGGCCTTCCCATAGCTCCAGCCTCCACTGCAGAGGCCACATCTGGCAGGTGGCAGCAGTTACCAGAGCAGCCCCTAGAGCAGCCCACATCCATTGTTGGATTGTAAAACCCTTAGGGGCACAGAGAATCTGATTCTTACCTCAGCCCTGTGTAGAGGCCCTGCAGCAGCTGATCTTTATCTCACACTGAATGGCAACCCTGCCCATGCAGCTTATCTGAATCTCAGCTCCCCAGTGCTGGCTTGGCTGAACAGGAGGTAAGGTGGTTGTGAAGAGGAAACTCTGCTAAGATTCTGGGCACAAAAATCTCTTCCTGCTCCCAGACCAGTGTACACACTTGATTGTGCCACCTTGGAGGAACTGAGATCTTACAGATCTCCAGAGTATACCCTACTCTTGACAAAGGACCCAAAAGTCAAGTAACTGGTTGGGAAAATGCCCAAAAAAGGGAAAAAATAAGACTATAGAAGGTTCCTTTCTTGATGAACAGATATCTTCTCCCATCCTTTCTGATGAGGAAGAACAATGCTTGCCATCAGGGAAAGACATAAAAGTCAAGGCTTCTGTATCCCAAACATGCAAAATAAATATTCAATGGTCTCAGGCCATGGAAGAGCTCAAAAAGGATTTTGAAAATCAAGTTAGAGAGGTGGAGGAAAAATTGGGAAGAGAAATGAGAGAGATGCAAGAAAATCATGAAAAACGAGTCAACACCTTACTTAAAGGAGACCCAAAAAAAAGATGAAGAAAATAACACCTTGAAAAATAGACTAACTCAATTGGCAAAAGAGGTTCAAAAAGCCAATGAGGAGAAGAATGCTTTAAAAAGCAGAATTAGCCAAATGGAAAAGGAGGTTCAAAAGCTCACTGAAGAAAATAGTTCTTTCAAAATTAGAATGGAACAGATGGAGGCTAATGACTTTATGAGAAGCCAAGAAATCAAAAACAAAACCAAAAGAATGAAAAAATGGAAGATAATATGAAATGTCTCAATGGAAAAACAACTGACCTGCAAAATAGATCCAGGAGAGACAATTTAAAAATTATGGGACTACCTGAAAGCCATGACCAAAAAAAGAGCCTAGACATCATCTTTCATGAAATTATCAAGGAAAACTGCCCTGAGATTCTAGAACCAGGGGGCAAAATAAATATTGAAAGCATCCATTAATCTCCTCTTGAAAGAAATCCAAAAAGAGAAACTCCTAAGAACATTGTGGCCAAATTCCAGAGTTCCCAAGTCAAGGAGAAAATATTGCAAGCAGCTAGAAAGAAACAATTCAAGTATTGTGAAAAATACAATCAGGATAACACACGATCTAGCAGCTTCTACATTAAGGGATCAAAGGGCATGGAACATGATATTCCAGAAGTCAAAGGAACTAGGACTAAAACCAAGAATCACCTACCCAGCAAAACTGAGTATAATACTTCAGGGGAAAAATTGGTCTTTCAATGAAATAGAGGACTTTCAAGCATTCTTGATGAAAAGACCAGAGCTGAAAAGAAAATTTGACTTTCAAACACAAGAATCAAGAGAAGCATGAAAAAGTAAACAGGAAAGAGAAATCATAAGGGACTTACTAAAGTTGAACTGTTTACATTCCTACATGGAAAGACAATATTTGTACCTCTTGAAACTTTTTTCAGTATCTGGGTAGTGGGTAGGATTGCAGAGAGAGAGAGAGAGAGAGAGAGAGAGAGAGAGAGAGAGAGAGAGAGAGAGCACAGAGTGAGTTGAATAGGATGGGATCATATCTTAAAAAAATGAAATTAAGGGGTGAGAGAGAAATACATTGGGAGGAGAAAGGGAGAAATGGAATGGGCAAATTATCTCTCATAAAAGAGGCAAGTAAAAGACTTTTCAGTGGAGGGGAAAAGGGGAGAGGTGAGAGAGAAAAAACATGAAGTTTACTGTCATCACATTTGACTAAAGGAAGAAATAAAATGCACACTCATTTTGGTATGAAAATCTATCTTACAATACAGGAAAGTGGGGGAGAAGGGGATAGATAAGCAGGGTGGCGGGGATGATGGAAGGGAGGGCAATGAGAGAAGGGAGCAATTAGAAGTCAACACTCTTGGGGAGGGACAAGGTCAAAAGAGAATAGAAGAAATGGGGGGCAGGATAGGAGGGAAATATAGTGAGTCTTACACAACATGACTATTATGGAAGTCATTTGCAAAACTACACAGATATGGCCTATATTGAATTGCTTGCCTTCCCAATAGGGATGGGTGGGGAGGGAGGGAGAAAGAGATGCTGGAACTCCAAGTTTTAGGAACAACTGTTGAGTATTGTTCTTGCATACAACTAGGAAATAAGAAATACAGGTGATGGGGTATAGAAATTTATCTTGCCCTACAGAACAAAAGAGAAGATGGGGATAAAATTCAGTTTTTACACATTAAATATTTCTTATTTGCAAGTACTAATACTGAAGATACATTTTCTCAGGAGAATGTCTTTTGCATGTACAATAAAATGCTGAACTCAGAGTCAAGATGTAAGTTCAAATGTGGCCTCAGACATGTACTATCTATGTAACCCTGGGTGAGTAATTTAATCTATATTTGTTCCAGTTTCCTCAACTGTAAAATGGGGATGGAAAATATCACCTACTTCAGAGACTTGTTATGAGGATCAAATGAGATGTTATGTATAAATGCTTAGCACATAAAAGGTGCTATATAAATGTTTATTTCTTCAACTCCCTCCCTCCCTTCCTTACTTAACCTCTCCTGGTCTCAGTTACCCAATCAGTAAAATGGTATTGACGAAAACACAGGATTTTGGTGAAGACCAAATGAGTTAATATATATTACACACCATGCAAACCTTAAAGCTCTATATAAACATGAGCTCTTATTAGAAATGAACAACAATCTTGTTGAAAATAGGGAGTACTTCCCTTAGAATAAGAAGACCTAGGTTAAAGTTGTAGTTTTTCCACCCCTAGAGGGTGACCTTGGGCAAGTCACTCCTTGTCTCTGGGACACAGCTCCTTCTTCTGTCAGATGAGGTGGTTGGACTTGATGACCCCTAAAATTCCTTTCAGACCAACCTGTGATTGAACAGACTAACTAAATTACTTTATTTTCTCACTGAGTCATATATTTCCTCAACTTTCTGCATTGTGGGAAATAAAGAACCTAAGCTTTATCAATAATTGCTGCAATGGAGCCTATGTTTGTAAAGGTTTTAACCTTGCACTAAGATATTCAGCTGGATATTAATGGAATATTTTGATTCGTCATAAGTAGAGTCATTTATTGGTTGCTTGCTTTCTTCAGTCTCCCCTGGAGACAATAATATGACCCCAAGACCTATTTAAAATTGTCCCGCATCTTCCTGGCCACGGTTCTTTGGTGATCTTGCTCGTTTAGAACAGTGGCTGACTGCCACCTTTCTTTTTTCAATAAAACTACAGGAATAAATTTTTCATTCAAGAGCTCCTGAATCCAGGGTAAGTGGTATCAAGACCAGAGCGAAGTTAGTTATGTGTTGGGATGTTCCAGGCTCCATACCTGATATTAATTTTGTGTCTTCCCCATTTCATGTACAGGGTAGGTGCTTAAGGATTGTTGAATTGAATTGTACCTTTTTACCCCAAACTCCTAGCATAGTGCTCTGCAGCACAACTGATTAATCAGCATTTCCTGAATCAGTTTGCTATTGGAGTTCTGCATCCTCTCCATGGGAAGTACAGTGTTTTGTAAACAGTAAATGCTTAATAATTGCTAATTGTTGAACTGGAGTTGTTATATGAGGCTGAAAGCACATATTACTATAATAGTTTCATTAGTATTCAAAACAAAGAAACATTTTCTGGACAGTGACGTTGGGAGCTTGTAGGGTACAGTGGAAAGAATATGGATTTGGACTCAAGAGTCTGATTTCATCGTCAAATGATTGTACATTTGAGTTGGAAGGGACTCAGAGGTCATATGATTTAATCCCCCATTCATTTTACAGATGAGGAAACTGGGGCCCAAAGAAGTTAAATGACTTGATAGCTAGATGAACAAAGGTAAATCACTTGAGATCTTCATTTTTCAAGTTCCTCATTTGTAAAAAAAATAATTCTTGTTCTACTTGCTGTATCTCAGAGGGATGCTGTGACAACAATACTTTGTAAACCTTAAAGTATAACTCTACATGCAGGATGTCCCAAAAGCCTTTGGTGTACAAAGACTTTTGGGACACCCTGTGTAATGCCAACAAACATTTATTGAACTCTTCCTATCCACAAGTGCTGGGAATGCAAAGAAATGACAAAATAGGGGGCCCTGCCTTTAAGGAACCCTATTATAATGAAAGAGATGAAAGGGAAAGAACTAGGCTGTTGTTCTTCATTTGTTTTGGAAGAGGACCAATGGCATAATATCCAATTCAGGACTTAAGTGAGGCAGAGTTGTATGAAGTCGTCAGCCTCACTCTCTCTTCCAGAGTCACCAAAATCCAGTAGCAAGACAAAAGTCCAAATGAGTGATGATGGCCTGGGATGCAGTGGATAATACTGGCATCTTTGATGGCGGACTATGCTCTAAGCACCCACAGAACCTGCTTCTGTTACCTCCATGGTTGTTAGAACAAATAATCCTAATTTACCCATTCTGCTGGGGGAATTCTTCACATGCTTGGGGTAGACATCCATCCTAACTCACCATTTGGTTTGAGACCCATTGATTACCGTCAACCTGGCTTAGCCCATCTACTATGATAGTTTATACCAGGGTGTGGCTACTGTTGATACTAAAGCTTCCTGGAGCCATTGGTGAAAGTTGGATGAAGATGGACATCAAAGGTGGATGAACAGCCCTGAAAAGCCTGGAAAGACCTCACACCAGAGGTGCTGATCCTTCCTGAATACCTCATACACCCCAGATAGCCAGGTTCATATAAGACATATGCAGAACAGATAGAAGGTGATCTCAGAAGGGAAGGCACTAGCATCTTGAGGGACAAGAGACCAGGAAGAGCCTCCAGCAGAAGGAAGAGTTAAAAAAAAATCTCCTAAGAGTGTGGTATACACGGTAAGGAACCACAGAATCATAAAATCTCTAAGTCAAAAGGACCTCAGAGGTCATTCATTCTAATCTTTTATTGAACTGAAATTCCCTTTAAACCTTTTCCCCCAAGCACTCATCCACCCTCCACTTGGAGACACACAATGATATAGAACTCCCTTTTTCCTCTTCCCTCTCCTCCCCAAGGGACACTTTGGGCCAGCTCTAATTGTTCAGGGGTTTTTGCCTTACATCAGAAATCTGCCTCTTTGCCACTTCCGCCCATTAATCCTAGTTAGTTCTGCCCTCTGGGGCCAATCAAGTCCCATCTAATCCCTCTTTTAGATGCCAACCCTTCATGTACTCCACCAGTAGATTTCTAATTCTGTAGAACTAATTGAAATATCTATTACTTTTTGGGGTAATAGAAGAAAAATGCTTTGTTTTAGTCTCATGTGATTAAAATGAGAATGGTCTATATTTTTTATTGAGTTTTTATTCTTTATTGTTTCTTTAAATTATAGAGAATACATATAGTCAAAATGGTAAAACATTAAAATAAAATTCATGTTGAACTGAAGGTTGAGAAAAAATTTAGCTACGTATGAATTTGGTTACACAGCTAAAATAACTGTATAATTTTACAAATACGCTACAAAAGTTTTTTGATCAATTTTTTTTCTTTTATAAATGTGATTCTTAGCCTGATCCCTCCCCCCTACCATTAACATACACAAAGTGTGCTGAATCTATTTCAGGAACACTGAATGGACTAGGATCTGGTCATAGAATATCAGTTTTAGAACTAGAAGAGATCTTAGAGATCATGTAGCACAATCCTTTCATTTTGCAAATGGGAAAACTGAGACCCAGAATCAAACAGCAAGTGGCAAAGCCAGAACTTCAGACCTACTCCCTTAGCACCAAGCCAGTACTTTTTCCATGAAACCACACTACATGATTTGACAGGATCCAGTGGTGGGTGGGTGGTATGACCATGTGACCAATTTTATCCAATGAACAGAAGTCTCAATCTGAGAAGATAGGAATGGGGATAGGACTGGGTCTTAGAGATCTCAGGTACAAATATCCAATGTTACAACGTCCCTTCCCTGTTTCTTCTATCTCTTTAGGTGCCAACTCTCACCTTTCCAAAATGGGCAACCTATTTCCTAGTGTTACATAAACATACATTAAAGTAAGTTGTAGGAGGTCTAGGAGTCAACGTGGTGTAAACAATTAGCAACAAGCTTTATTAAGTGCTTATTATGTACAAGTCATTGGGAAATGCACTGGAGAAATAAATGAATGCAAAATATGTTCTTGGGCCTCAAGTTCATATTCTAATGGGGGAGAAAACAGGCAAATGGCTATGTACTTACAAGATACATAAAGTATGAATGAGGAAAGTATGAAAGTATGAAAGATACATAAAGTACAAATCAGAGGAAAAGCAGAGGGTGAGGGGGACATTAGGAAAGGCCTGTTGCAGGAAGTGAGATTAGAGTTGAGTCATGAAGGAAGCCAGGGAAACCAGGAAGCAGAGGAGAAGATGGAGAGCATTCTAGGTACAGGAGACAGGTAGAAAAAGGCACAAATTGCAGAGGAGGAGTGTAGTGCTTGGTGAATATTAAGAAGGTGGTGGGCCATTTCTGTGGATCACACAGAATGAGGGCAAAACACTCTGGACAGATAGTTATAAGAAGTTTGTGTTCTGGCCCAAACTCTGCATTATCTATCTGTATGGTCTTGGGTAAGTGAATTGGCCTCTCCAGGGCTGTTTCCTCCTATGTAAAATGAGAGGGTTGGAATAGATGTATTTTAGAGTCTAGAATCCCCCCAGCTGTGGGATTCTTGCTGTCATCCTTATTGAAAGCCTTAATATCACTGTGAATGCTTAGCATCACATTGTGTGTGTGTGTGTGTGTGTGTATACACTTACATACATATATACGTATATTATGTATTTTGCTACAGATCTACCTAAACTTAATATCTTTGTAAAATTTGAGCTGGATTGGGTACAAAGATTAAAGTAAAAAAGCTTAGATCTGGAAAGAACTTTAGAGATTATCTGGTTCATACCCTTCATTTTACAGAGAAGAAAACTGAGGCTGGGCAGGGGAGATGACTTGCTTGAGGTCCCACAGGTAGTAAATTGGAAGCTACAGTTTGACACCCAATTGTTTCAACCACATTACCTTGCCTCTGAATGATTGTTACTGAAAAATCTTTCTAAAAAGGGTCATTTCATTTTCCTGCCTTGGGGATTTCAGGAAAGCAAGTATCTGGATCTTCCCCGGATGACTGAAGGATCTTTCAATGAACCTCATTCACTTCCCATTATCCTGCACTGTAGCTGTCCAAGGTGTCGAAGATGGGACCAAGCCCGAGAAATAGCTGAAGAGTTAAAAAAACCAAAGCAGAATTTCATATTCAAGGAAGGAGTGACTGCTCCCTCCCCCCCTCCCCCCCAAAAAAGAACCTACTACAGGGGAGAAAAATCTAAAGGTTCAGATTAATTGAAAAAATTTCTTACGGAAGAAAATTCTTTCAATTTTAAAGCCCAGGTCAGTCAGAGGAAGGCCTAGGTAGGAGGTAACACTGCCTACCTTCTAACACTTTCCACTACACAATCTATCAGAGAATGCTGAATTTAGGGTCAGGAGACTTGGGTTCGAATCTTGACCTTGGAATTTGCTAGCTGTGTGACCTTGGGCAATTGGCTTTACCTCTCTCACATTCCTCGGTGTCCTCAATTGTAAAATGGGGATGATATTTGTGCTACCTCCCTTAGGGGGTTGTTAGGAGGAACACATTTACTCAGCCTTCAATCTTTATCGTAGTGGGGATTTTTGTTGTTATACTTAGTTCTATACATAACTCAAGGCCAAAGGCATGTAGCTTAAACTCTGCTACTTTGGCAGATAGTTTAGAATAGTTTCTATTGCTCTGTCCTTGCTTCAGCAAGGGAAACAGTTCCTAAATATATGTTGCATTATAATATCGAAAGGGAAGAAGGAGGATCATAGAAAAGACACTGGATTAGCTTTCTCAGGAAGCTCATAATTACAAAATTGTGGGTAACAAAAAGTTAGTCAAGGGGTTGGTGTTCAACCATGTATGTGCTGAATTGCTCTGTTGGAAAAAGCACTGTAATAGGTAAAAGTCATCATTGACGTGTTTCAGGATTTAGTGTTGTTTGGCAGCAAAGACACTGGATTTGAGAGCTAGGAGACTGGAAGTCAAAGTCCCCAGCTCTAACTGTGTGATCTTGAGTAGGTCACTGCCTTCTATTTGAGGACTTTTCTGGTCCAACAAACTATTAGTGTTTTCCCCATAAAATTACCTTGTATTTGTCTTCTATATTAATAGCTAACATTTATATAGTGTTTACTATATGCCAGGCATTGTGCTAAGTATTTTATAATTATTATCTCATTTAATCCTCACAACCACCCTGGGAGGAAAGTATAATTATCATCTTCATTTTACAGATGAAGAAACTGAGGCAGATACATGTTAAGTGACTTGCCCCAGGGTCATACAGCTAGCAAGTGTCTGAGGCTAGATTTGAACTCAAGTTTTCCTGACTCCAGGTCCAGCACATTATCCACTGCAAGTTGTCTCCCCTCCCAATAGAACATAAGCTCTTTGAGGGCAGGAGCCATTTCAGTTTTGTCTTTGTATCTCTAGTGTCTAGCACATGGTAGGAACTTAATGTGATTGACTGGGTCTCAGTTTTCTTATCTGTAAAGTGAGGGTGTTGGACAAGGTGTTCTCTAAGGTCTATTATAGCTCTTAATTGTAAGTCTAAGTGATTTGTACTCCACTAATCTCCATCTCAGTTTTCTGAGTTAAAAGATCATTCTCTTCTTCTGTGACCTTGGGCAAGTCACTTGATGGGACCTCACTTTCCTTCTGTGTAAAGTCAAGGAGTTTGAATGATTCTTGAGATTCCTTTCATCACTCACAAAGCACCTGGAGATTTTTTTTTTGAGGGGGGGCACTTCAAATAATTTTTCAGCCCCCTTCCCCAAAAGCTACTGCTTGCTGTGAAAGGTTGTCAGTCACTTCCATCCCCTAGGAATCAGATTTCTCGGTTGCCAAGCATGAAAAAACAACATTATTCTTGATTGCTAAGTGCTAAGGAGGAAGCTAAGGATCCAATTCCTCTAGGTAGGGGAAGTCTCTGTCTCTCTCCCCGACACCTCTCACTAAAGGTGCCTTTCATTACCCTTGCACCCTGGCTGTGTGAAAAAACTCTGAGTTAAATCTTTAGCTATATTCTAATAGTGACAAAACCCTCAGATGCAGCTACAACCTGTCTATATTTGAAAAAAAAAACCGCTTATATGTTTTCTGGGCTGGCTAATTAAGCACATTAGTTACACAGTATCCTTGAACAATGGGATCATATTATCTTGATAACCATGAGGAAACTTACAAAACTACTTTCTTCATGCTTTCTTTTTGAGAAAAGGAAACATCATTATTTAGATGATAATGAAGGGAAAAAACACCAATGGAATGAACCGAGGAGATTAGGAAGCAGGTTATTTTTATTCCTTGGTACTAAAAAACAGTCAGAGTATTGAGATCTGGTAGAAGTTCAGGATAAAAGAAAATTCAAGTAGCTGGAAGGGAAAGAATAAACATTGATCAGAACCAGAAGCATTTGTCACAAGTCATGTTTGAAAGACCAAAAAGTTCAGAGAGAAAATGGGAGCCAAAATAATCTTTAAAATATCTGATTCCATGCTTAGACTTGACTATCCTAAGAAATACCCAACTGGGCCAGATCCATGGTTCATTCAGTCTCATTCTGTGTCTTGGACAGGAGTCAAAATTTTTGCTAAATTTTGTTAAAGTTAAAATTTTTAACTTTTGTAAAGGCCTTTTAGAATTAATGGTTAAAACCTTCATTAATTAAATTTCTTTGTTAAAAGTTGAGTTGTGTTTGGTGCTGCTGTGAGTCAATGCGCCGTTATTTGGATCAAGATATAGCTTTGTACCTTGATATAAGAGGACCAAACTGAAAATCTTTTCCACAAATCTTTTTCTCCCTCTCCTCCCCCTTTTCTTTCCCTATTTCCCCTCCCTTTTTCACTTTCTTTCCTCCTCCTTTTCCTTACTATCTTCCTTCTTTCCTACCTCCCATCCTCTTTTCTTCTCCCTTCTCCCTTTCCTTTTGGCATAGAAAGAATAACTTCAGAGTTTAAAACATTTAGTTGTATATTCCATTTGGTCTGATGATCTTAAATTATGAGTTTACAAATTTAGAAAGACTACAAATGAAAACAAGTTTATAGATTGGAAGAAGGGTCCTCAAAAAGGAGTTCACAAATTATTTTAATAATTTAAGATTTCAATCTGAACAAGGCAAGTGCATATAAGTGTCAGTGTGAAGAGACATTTTAACTGTATTATTAACAAACCTGCAAACATTTGGATTGACAACAGAAACAGAAATTCTATTCAGCCATGCCCCTTGTCTTTTCAGGCAAAAGTTGCTCCTTACAATGTGTGTAATTTTGTTTCTACTTCTGTAGTGTTAATATGCAAATCCTCCAATAAAGTCTTCTTATGATCCCTTCCCTTGGGATGGAGGCAAACCTGGGTACTCAGAGTCTATGCAAAGATCAAGGTCTGGCAGGGGATACTATGCTGGAAAGCCTCAGTACGTACAGTCTTTCCAGACCAGCTGGTGTGTGGATCAGCCAGTCCACAACCCAGCCTGTCCAAAGCCTTGATAAGTTTGGAGGTGCTCGTTAATTACCAGGAGGCTGACCACCAGAGGCTGATTTTGGTTTTGACTCCAGCACTTTCTGAAGAAATGGAGAGATGATGCTCTCATAGACTGATGGAATGAAGGTATAAATATTTCCAATTTTTGTTTGATTCCAAAAATGGTTACAACTTTATCTTGGTTTTAATGTATTGGTTTCCAGACAGAGCCACCACAGACGGAACATGGTATAGTGAACACAGTTCTGGACTTGGTGTCAGGCAGACCTGTTTTCAAATTACACCTCAGATACTTACTGGCTGTGTGACGCTGGGCAAAGTCACTTAACCAGTCTCTGCCTCAATTTCCCCATCTTTAAAATGAAGGGTTTGGGCTTGATATGGCCCCGCAGGTCCCTTTTAGCCTTAAATAAATGATCCTGAGATCGTGAGACTTGCTACTGTCCCTTAACATTTTTTGGCAATCAAACGCTATTAAGTTAAAACAATATGCCACACGAAAAAAGGACATTTCACATATATTTGTAACAAGGAAACAAATTTATTGATTTTAAAAGACAAGACACAATTTTGTTTTGAAAAACACAAGAAAGCTAGCCTGAGTTCAAGTCTGAAATATTCAGAAAAATCCTACTAATATCTTTAGTATGTTCCAGTCATTTGTTTAAACAACACACTAAAAGTTAATATATATTTTTATAATTATAAAAGTTCCCCAGTTATTGTACAGTACACAATACAAATCGCCCACAAACTATTATTTAGCTCCTGCCAATTTTGAGAGGACATGATATACTAAAAGATTTAGCATTTCTCACAAAAATCACATCAGGAAATACGTATTTACAAAATCAAATACATTATACAAAAAACCATCACATGTTATTCTGTAAAGATGTTTTTAAATAATTAAAAAGTATATTCAACTGTAGTCCAAAAACTGGAAAAGAACATTACATTATCTCACACATACAATCTCTACAAAAAGTTGCTTACCTCATTTACATAATCTATTCAGTCAATTGTAAAAGAAATGTTCAAATATCTCCTAGTGTTGCTATGTTCCTGTGCTTGTGTGACTGAATAATGTAATCTGCCACTTACTAAGTGAAATTGAAATGATGGCACTGAAAAAAAAATACAGCATTTTAAAAAAACACAATGAAAGAAGTCACCTAGAAGGTACGAAAGCCCTGAGTGATAGTAGAATTACTGATTGGTAAGCACTACAATTAACCTAATTAAAAGTTTACCACCTCAGGCACAAATTTCCATGTTTTCTAAAAGGCACTCACTTAAAGTTTCTGTAACCATTCATGATGGTTGCTACTGTAGGTCCAAATTGATGATGGAGATGAGTGGAGGAAAAAAAAATTTGCTTTGGTACAAAAGATGCTTTTTAAATGAATAAAATTCTATACCTCTTTATTGGGTTATTTAAAATTGTGTCCAGTAAAGTTAAAACAAGGCAATCACTGCTTGAAAATATTAATTTCTCTCAGGAAAAAATTTACTTGGTTATCAACAGTCAGTGGGGAGCTTTGTCCTCCCAAGAATCATAATTCCTCTAACCGAGATTTATTGGTGAGCTAGATAAACAATTCTTACCAAAGATTTCATTACTCAGGGCTTCCAATCCCAACACCATAATTTGTTTGAAAAAAACAAAGGAAAGTGGGAAAAGAATCAAAACCAGAACCAAAGAAAAGAACAGACAAAACACCTTGGAAAATAAGGCATATCAGAGTTTACTTCAAATGAAAACTAGGCAGTCACTTTGTAAGTGGCTTTTACTATTTTAAGTAAAATTGGTAAACTAAACTCAGGTCTACTGGCACGTAAAATCACTAGCAGCAATGATCAAGGCATGCAAACTGAGAAGCATTTACAGTAAATTATTATGAAGAATCTTTTTTGTTTAAAAAAAGAGAGTTAAATTAAAACCCTTTGAGTATTGCATTTGTTTTAAGCTGATTTGAACAGGTGAATAAATTTGCATGGTTTGACTTTCTAAACTGCCTAAAAAAAATTCCCAATGTATCCAGCATACTTGCACTATACTAGTGATGCCATTTTGCTGGACTTCTAACTAGGATACGTTCTTCTCTGCACCCTGCCAGGCCAACATCTCTGCTGGCAACCCCATACTAGAGCCTGATGGGAGCAGGGGACCGAAGGGACCAAGTGCACCAAGAGTATCCTTGAACAAAATCAGCTGCTGTGTCGTAGACTGACATCTGCAGATGTCAGAAGCAGTATACATAGCATAGCTTCCCTTGACAGATGAGTCTAAACCAAGTACCGTTACTCTCCATTCTATCTACATATGATCTTTATGAGAAAATATAAAAGAATCATAGCATGAATAAAATTATGTCCATTATGGATGCATTCCCAAACGTTATTCTGTGAAAGATGTAGCGGTGATCCGCCTAACTGCCTGGCAATAGTTATCTTTTCTTTAATTACTAAAACTCTTCTTTCATTCCTAAGGCTTCACAAAGACTTATACATTGCAGTGCTAGGTAAAGGAAACTTTAAAAAATAAGTCCAAAAATTCAAATTCACCTTTTTGTGTATCCTACTTTTCAAGGCAATCTAAGTACCTTCCATGTGTGGTTTTCAGCTATGACATAGGTGTACAGGCCCACAGATTTGTCCCCCTTTCCTAGATATTTACATGGTATGAAAAAGTGAAAGTTTTAGTTTGTTGTAAACAGTACACATAACTTGAATGGCAGTGACTATTTTGAAGTAAGAATCTTGAGCCCTCTTCCAGAAAATTATAAAATGTATAGAAAATGCAAGTATTTAGTCTGGAAACACTTTTTTTCTCTCTCTTTTTCTTTAAAAACAGCATAATTAGACATTTGGATATAATGAGTCTTTTTTACCAGACTAGTCTAAATAAATGATCTGAAAGGCTTTTGTCCCCATTGTATATTTTACAATGCTCAAAGGGTTAATACAAGATATTAATTACATCAAATGGATTTTTCTAACACTAGAACTAAGCACTGAGTTATGGTCCTATCCCAGTTTTCTTCAAATCACCAAACTAGCAGAAACACTCAGATCCCACTCATTGACTTGTTCTAACTGTATACACAGAGGTTGTCCTATTCTGTAGAGACAAGGCCCAATTTTCGGAGAAGATGACTGCATATGCCAAATTAAATTTTTTTCCACTTTCTGGAATTAATTTTGTCGAAGTTTTACAACTGGTAATCACCAAAATATTAAAATAATTCAAGGATTATTTTAATGTTTTGGGAGGGGGTGGGGTTGATATTACAAAGGTCAGCTTGGTTGTAATCACTTCATCAAACTGTTCATGAAGGAGAACTGCCAACCCCTTTCACTTGTGTCCACATGGTGAGGACCAAATGTCACAGTGACCGACACACATTTTTTTTTTTTCACTCAAATCATCAAGAGCACAGCATCTGAATACATCATCTGAAGAGAAAGGAAAAGTGCCCTAGTTACCCCTGGTGGGGTCTAGGTTCAGAGGAAAGCATTCATGGTTACCATCTACAGACCATATACATTCCTGAAGGAGCTTCCAGCACTAGACGAGAACATGTTTATTTTCCCTCCTTTATGAATCCAAGGCGGGCATGCTGCACATGACTCACTTTACACTTGCCGCATTCAAACCGTTTTCTTAAAGTTCAACATCTAGTGAGAGGGACACAAGCTGTGCGGCACAGTACAAGAATAAGCAGAGAAAGGAAAACAGATTGAAAGGGCTGTAAGATCAATATAACAACTTCAGATTGAGCTTGGATGATGACACATGGTATCCACAGAAAACTTCTGAAAATTGAGCCCTGTGTTGTACAAGGAGAAACAATTTGCCAATTTAACCTCTACCGTCACTGCTCACTGTTTTCTTGGACACTAAAATTTTGGGGTGGATATATATACACACACACACACATACATATATGTATGGATATGTGTATTATATATACACATACATACACATATATATACATAAATGTATATATATATCTTTCAAAGTCAAAATTCATCATATTCAATCTTGGGGGCTAGAAATGCCTTTTATTAATCCCTCAGATTAGTGGGTTCTACCTAGAGGTTGCTCTCTGAAACAGTAGGAAGT
Source organism: Notamacropus eugenii (assembly GCF_028372415.1). Classification (NCBI taxonomy): domain Eukaryota; kingdom Metazoa; phylum Chordata; class Mammalia; order Diprotodontia; family Macropodidae; genus Notamacropus; species Notamacropus eugenii. The sequence goes on along the minus strand of NC_092872.1, from coordinate 41,619,288 downwards.
TTCCCTATTATTATTATATTCACATAGTTCATAAGGTTCTTTTGGATTACAACAAGTAATAACATTATAGATTATAAAATGATAAGAATCTTCTAAATCTATAAATTATAGATTATTAGTACTGGATGTAACCCCAGGTCAAATGGAAAGAAAGCCTTTATTTAAATCCATAATCTATGTACAAATATATGACTCTGCTGACAGAGATTTAGCGTCCAAAGTCTTTTAGAAAAATACCAGTAGCAACAAATGATAAAAACTGGAGTAAGACTTCCAAGCGTTGCAATAAGTGTGCAATTGCTCCAGTTTCTTTAGACATGGGAATGATTATAATTGGGCTTTCGAATGAATACCCTAAATCATATTGGACCTGGGGAGTTCTATGTAAGAAATCTATAGTCCACTGTGGAGTCCAAACCCGGGAGGAGGGCACAAAGGGAAATGCTGGTGCATGTGTGTACACATTCTTCACTATTAAAGATTTCTGGCACTCAACCTTTTAATCTCTTTCACATTGTGGATCAGAAAGCAATTAATTGGATTAAGTCAGAAAATGACTTCATTTTGTTAGGCTCTACTTTACCAAGTTTTTCTTTAGAAAACAGTGAACAATGAAGGGAAGAGGTGAATCATGGAGGGTTCCAAAGAACCTACACCTCTCATCTCCATCTAAATTTGCATGTTGCAACCAGAGGCCTCTAATGGTACAAACAAATTCATCATTAAAATGAAAAGGGAGAATGACAAAATGCATTTAAAGTTTGTTGACACATAGGAAGAAAGTCATAACTACATTTTGGTCTAGTACAGAACATCAGTACTAAAGGAAAACAAACAACTCACAAACAAAAACAAAGATTGTTGAGGTTAAAAATGAAAAGTGGTTTTTTTTTGCCATTTTAATCTTAATTTCACTTGATTTTACTTGTAAACATTTCATAATGCACAATGAAGTGGATAAATGTTTATTGAGGCTTAGCTTAAGTTTTTTGGTGAGGGGTGCAAACATGTTGATATTTAGAAGGGAATGAAACAATGATCATTTAGATGCTATTAAGGTGAAAAAAAAAAGCCACGGTCTTAGTGAAGACTCCAAAAATATGCCTGATTTGTGTAGCATAATATATGAATCAATTTGAAAACTTTTTACATTTGTAATGTTTGAAATTTAATTAGGAAAATTTAGTTGATATTGGTTTTTTCTTGCGCCTAAGAAAATTAAGCAATAAATATACTATTCATTGCTTGAGTAGTTAAGTCATTTGGTATAGTAAACATGACAGATTGGCTCCTCCCTATCTCCCCCCCCCACCCCAGATAAACTGGGTAAGTTCCACCATCTAATTTTCTATAGGCCTTATTAGGAATCTGCAAATTCTTGTGCTTTCCCTCATTTTTGGCTTGTTTTGTTTTTGTTTTTTGCTTATTTATTTTTCACTACTTAAGTAAATGGGTGTGCCCACATTTAGAACCACAAAGAAACAGAAAAGATGGACCATTTAACACAGTGGCGCTATTTCACATTGATGGTAAGGGGGATAGGCTCACCTTCCAACATGGCGGCAGATGGACACCCCTTTGTGCTCACACATGAGCGCCTGCGTGTGTGTGCACAAATACAAGCATACACATAGACACACACATACACTGAAAAAGATGCACTGCGATAAGTACCTGCTCATTTTGTTTACTTTCTAAAATTAAAATGAGACAAGGAGGGCTTAGAAAATGTCATGTTGTTTGGAGGTACGGGAACCCTACTTTGAATGACACAAGTTGGTATTAAAACTAGCCTGCTACCCCATAACCCTAAGCAAATCTGATTTGTAAGAAAGTGAAATTCAGTTCTAAACAAGAAAAACTAGGTTTACCATCACTTGGAGAGAGGTATTCAAGCCTCCCTTTCTCCAACCCCCTCCCCACCCTAAATTTCCTTTGAAGAATATGTAACCTGCCCTTACTTCGGGGAATTGAAAAATGACAGGCACACCTTATTAAATGGATTTCAGAGTTACTCATATTAACAAAAAAGTACTAAACCTTAGCTTCAGTTCTGTTTTTAAGGCACCATGTAATAGCCGAGGTACAATGATCCCTGATGTACATTCTTAAATGGCAATGGTCCATCTAGCCACCTACTCCAATCCTACCGAGTCGGGAATAAGTAAAAGTGAGGTGTGCCAGTTACACTGCCTTAGTTTTCTTCTTAAAATTTAAATCCACATACTTTAGGAACCAGGAAATATCTTTTTTTTTTTTGAAGGAAATAATGACGCAGGTTGCTACATTCCTTGCATTCTATAAATTATCTTTTAGAATAGCAGCACATTGAACTACTATTAGGAAAAAAAAAAAGACCTGGAATAGAAGAAATTCATCCAGACGGAATGGTTTCCTGTATGTCCAGCTGAGCATAAGTAGCATGTACATTTTAAAATAATAATAATAATGATAAAAAGTCGTTACTTTTTTTTCAGTTTCAGTATCTAACTACAACATCTCCACTTAACAGCAGAAAGCATCTGTGTGCAGCGGTCCCAAATACAGACTCAGTAGTATTCAAACAGAGGGATTGGTACGCAAATAATATCTAAAACTCAATGTTTAACGGAAGCTTGCATTGTTAACGTGGTTTGATCATTATGCATACATATTACGTATACATCAACATGATCTCTGGCAAGTCTGCCATTTATTCTATGCTGATAAATGCACAGCTCAATTTCTTTTCTTCAGAGAAAAATAGGTGACCTTCCCAACCCTCTAACATTATAATAAAAATGCTCTGTATTCTCCCTCCACACTCAGAAATATCATCAAAATAGTGTCTTATGATTCTGTCCAATGAAAAGCACCTTTCAGAAACAAATTTGATGCATCTGCTGTCAAATGAGTATATGCCTCCAGTGTAAATCAAAGGAATTCGTTTCTTTTGATATTTCACAGAAGTGCACCTAATTAAAAAACTTACATATGAAATCATACACCATGACTAACAATTAACATTAACATATTTTTAAACTATGAAAAAATGTAAATTACTTTTTAATTATAAAGGACGAAAACATTGACATTAAGCTTTGCAAAAATCCTTCTTGACACCCGAAACTAAGAAAACTCTTCATATTGAGAGGCAAATGATTTGTTTACAAAAAAAATTAAACAGACCTGGCAAAAATACATACACCCATTCCATTTCACAACTCTGAAAAAGGTAATGTTCAGCACAGATAGAATTTGACAACAGTCGACCTTCAGGCTTATTCTTTTGTCAACTTAAGCCCAACATCACCAGGGTTAAATATAATCTGGAAAAATAAGCTTTAATATTTGTTAGACTGCAGTATAGGTGTTTCCGGTGGCGCTGCACTGTCTAATAGTCTGAGTACTTGTGACAATGTGCTCATTGTGAATGGGATTCAGAAGGTTCTGCTGTACCCCACTCTCGAGAACTGGCTGTAGGCAGCCCACCTGAAATGCCTGGTTCAGCTCTGTTTTCTCCCTTTTGGCTTGAGGCTCTGCAGAATCATCCAGTTCTTCATCTATTTCGCTTTCAACTTCACTGCCTTCGTCTGTACAAACAAAAAACCATGAAGACTCAGGCCAAAAAAGGTTTAAAAAAGCCTATCTGTCTTTAGATCATAACCTAAAGGACTCCAGTCAATAGAAATGTTCAAATGACTGCAATGAGAAAATGCCTTCTTTGGCTCCCCACTCTGGAGAGCCACATCCATGGCTTTTCTCCTACTGGGCTTGCCTCCATTACTATTATAAGGGCCCTGTAGTGGCTCTTTAAAATATTGTAGAGGAAATAATTTAATTATCATTTTCTGTGGGCAACAACCTGGTTGCTATTTCCTAAAGGTGTGGTGGAATCATGTTAAAATAAACATTCAAGATATCCTCTAACAGAAAAAGATACCGCAAAAGGGCCACATTTGGGGTATGCGGTGAATCCAGGAGAATCAGTCTTATCCATTCTATCTTGGGTGATTGTGGGATGGAAGTGGGGTGGGGCAGGGTGCATTTTGGGGTATAACATTAATAAAAGTCTCAGGTCTTCTGTTATATTTCATAAACACCATTTGATGAAGTCACCTCATTTCTTATGAACTACCTCCCTGTTTTATTTTGCTTTTTTGTAGCCTAGTATCCTGTCGAAACTGAGACCCAGGGTCATCACCCCAGTTTATTGTACCTTAGATGTAGCCATAAATGAGGGGCAATTGCTCTAGCATCTACAATTGTGGCCATCTCTAGGGTACATTAAACTAGGGTGATGAGCCCGGGTCTCAGTTTGGGGGAGATACTATATACTACAGGTAATTCAGAGAGGAACATGTTAGAGACAAGGTGTTCTTGTGCATTAATGTTATGGTAAAATTGGTGAGATAACACTGAAAAGTGCATTGTGTTTCTGTATTCTTAGAAAACTCTGTAGGAGTTTTAGAGTAGTGCATTGGTATAGGAACTTTCCTCACTGGGAGTTTCAAGTAAAATTATGCATTTAGTTTGTGTGTGTGTGTGTGTGTGTGTGTGGTTATGAGGACAAAAGTGAATGTTGTACAGTTCAAAGACATTATATCCATGAGAAGGCAGCATGTTATAGGGTAAAGAGAGCTGGAAGTCATATCACTTATATCCCTACACCTTAGTTTCCTCAATTGTAAAATGAAATGGTTATGCCAGAGGGGTCTTGAAGATCCTCTATAGCTCTAAAACTCAGTGAATCTGCAATCCTTTTAAAGGAGAACATCCTACTTGGGAGTGGGGAACCTGTGGCCTCGAGGTCACAGGTGGCTCTTTAGGTCCTCAAGTAGGGCTCTTTGAATCCAAACTTCATTTGTTGTTTTGTCAAGTTTGGATTCAGTCAAAGGGCCACACGTGGCCTCAAGGTTTCAGGTTCCCAACACCTACTCCTTTAAAAAATAAGGCAATGTAGACAAATTCTCTATTTTTTCTACTTCTAGAAAAATATCTTAGCCAAGAAAATATTTGTGTAATATTTTAAATACTTACCTTTATCCATATTTCCAGGGGACACAGCATTTAAATCACCAAACTGCAAAACAACAGCATTTACATAATAGTCAGAACAAATAGAATTAGAAGTAAAATATATATTCTATATCATCTTTTAAAAAAATGTGAAAATTGTGATGTTTGTGCTCTTGAATTACCTGAGACAAATAAGTTCTTGACTGAATTCGCTGAATTTACAACTAAATCTCCATTTGGCTGTCCTAACCATTTTGTAACAAGGTAAATTATAAACAATTTAAGAGTTTTTTACTGGCCCATTTTACTCTTTAAAGAAATTATGCAGAGATAGGACCCATGAAATCAAATTCTCTAGATTAAAATGGATGTATTAATAGATTCTGGAAAAGACTGGACCAAGTAAGATGTACTAACTTAAAAAAAGCAAAAATAACACTCTGCCTTAATTAATCACTGGGAAATCTCTCTGCATTAGGGAAAGTCAATACAGTGGAACATTAATTTTTAAAGCTTTTCTTCTTATGAAAATGAAAAGCCAATCAGTGACTTACATGGTTAGAGTAGGGCTCTTAACCTGGGGAACATAGGTTGCAGAGTGTCTGTGAACTTGAATGGGAAAAAAAATTAGATCTTTATATTCACTGATCTATAACCTCTTTTGTACCTCATGCATCTTATTTTATATGCATTTAAAAACATTATTCTGAGGAGGGATGTTACTAGACTGCTCCAGAGTCCAAGATAAACAAGAAAGGTTAAGAACTTGTGGTTTTAAAGTTTGTGAAGGTATTAATCTGGGCTTCTTTTTCACTCTGGTAATGTTACTATGATTTACATAAAGAAATATATTTTTCAAAGTGCTTGTAACATCATCAATGAAAGCACAAGGATTTGAAACAATTAGTAAAAATACTTATGGAGATAACATACAACTACATGTCTAATAGCATTTTTAGCCATACATATTGGTTATGCGCCTTCTACTTGCAAAGCATTAGCTTTGGTATTGGGGACACAAAAGTGGAAAATGTCACGTCTCGGATCATATCCTGAAGAATCATTCTTAAATGAGAAAGGTGTGCATTTTGGAAGACTGGGGAATGAAGTTGATTAAGGGAACAACTGAGTAAGAACCTTAAACAGTAGAAGGATCACTTAAAAAAAAAACCTGTGACTTGAAAGCTTTCACAGTTTGAGTCAAAACAGACTTGTAAATCTGAAGATTTGTCATTACCAGAAATCCAGATCTCCTGACCAGTTTATAAAGGGATAAAACAGATTTGATGAAAATGTGGAGGTTTGAACTCTAAAAGTTTCCATGATCTGATGTATCTCTCTCTGCCAGGGATAACTATAAAATAACAAGGCTCATTTTAAAACACCTAGAATTTATATGTTCCAATTAACGTTGGACATATAACTAATTAACTGCTAACTCTGCTCACTAACTGTAACTAATATACATTTGAACAATGATTGCTTAAGGCATTTTTGGAATTCCTCTTTTGAAATTGCTAATTTATAAATGACACAAGACAATCAATTTTGTTAATTTGTAGTCAGTCATGCCCAGATCTTCATCCCAGATGGTAAAGGCTCACTTGATCACCTAGAGTAGCCCAAGACTTAGCTCTCAATAATTTTTTAACCATTTCCAAAAAAAATCAAGTCAACCCTGGCCTGCCAGCTGTTACCTATTCATGATGTTCCCCCTTCCATCTCTGTGCCTTTCCCCAGGTGGTCTGTCATGCCTGGAATGCCTGCCTTCCTTACCTTTACTTCATAGATTCCTTAGCTTCCTTCAAAGCACCGTTCAGATCCCACCATCTACCTATGGGAGGCTTTATTAATCCTACTTATTAGCACTTTCTTGTTGCTGAAATTACTCTGCATTTACTTGTGCACATGTCACACCCACCCAGTTGAATGTGAGTTCTCAGAGGGCAGTCTCTGCCCTAGAGTTTTTGCCTCTGAATCTCTAGCACAACACGTTGGCACACAGAAAGTTTGTCTGATGGAACTGAATCCTAAGAGGATGAAAATTTGCCACTGAGTATATTTGAAAGAATATGTTTTAGCATCTCTGGACGGTGCTAAGATGGGGCACCACAGAGTTCTGAAGCCACAGTAGCAGGGATAGATGAAAAAATACTCACTCACCTATGTGAGTTCTGGTACGTTTTTTTTTTTTTTTTTTTAAATCAGTCATATTACTTCAAAGTCACAACTGGTTTATCTAAAATAGTCAGAAAGGCTGAATTGTGGTTCCAAGGTGCTCTTCTTCATTGGTGCCACATATTGTGATCATAGCAACAAACTCAAACTTAAAAGCAGCCTGAAGAAAGCTTAAATCATGGGAGGGGCTCATCTCTCTAACCTTGAGCAGGCAAGGTAAGAAATGAAAAAAAGGGAGTGCTTGTTTGTCCATAGGGCCAGTTTCTGTTGCATGTGAAATCTCTGGAGGATTAGAGACAGAAAAATTCCAAAGTATGAAGCAGGACTTAAAGGCTACTGAGGTGTTTCTTCCAAAGGATATTTTTGGTGGGAAATTCAGATACTCATGAAAGCTCACCATTGGAATGAGTTTCAGAGGTAATCCTATCTATTATTGACCAAGGATCCCCTCTATAACCCCTCTGACAAGTGATCATTCAGCTTCTGTTTACCACTACCTGTGTGATCTTAAACAAGTCACTTTATCCTTATGGGCCTTAGTTTCCTCACCTGTCAAAAGAAGGGTTCCAAACTGGCAATGTTGCTAAAGTCTCTTCCAGTTCTATGATCCTATGAACACCAGTGATGGGGGAACTCATTCCTTTCTGTGACAGACTATGTGTCTTTTAGCACACAACACTGCTACAAAGAATGAATCCACATATTCTCTTTAGAACATTTTATTGCTAATTTGAGTGAAAGTACTGATGGAATGCTTATCAGCTTTATAGAGAGCATGAAGCTGGAAGGAATAATTAATAGGTCAGATGGTTGAATTGGGATTCAAAAAAAATCCTGGCTAGTCTAGAGAAATGGTCTAGTTCTAATGAGATAAAATTTAATAGAGCTCAACATAAAGTCTTTCACTTTGTTTAAATGGATCATGAAGCCATATTATGGTTTCATCCTTCCATGACAGAATCAGGATCCAAAATGATAATGACAGGTTAGAAGGATAGGATGACTCTAATAAGAGTAAAAAATTTAAGATATGTACTTAGGTTAAAAAAATTGAATATACACACACACACACATACACACACATATATGTATATACAAGATAGAGGTAGAACTAGGAAATAGTTTATACAAAAATTACCTGAAACACAAGCTCAATAGGGGTTGATACTGAAAAAAAAGGAATGCCCTCTGAGATGGTATAAACAGAAACATGGTATGAGAGAGATAATCGTCCTGGTCCTACATTTTAGGAAGGATATTGACATGCTGGAGAACATTGAGAAGAAGATGAGGATAGCTGAGAGGACTCAGCATTAGTTTCCAATTGCCATGGAAGGGCATAACATTGACTATTACAGAATGCTGCAGGATTTGTGATTTAAATTTGATGTACATGTAGTATGTTACCACAGTTTCCTCTGGGAAATCTTCAGAAGCATGTGTTTTCTTTCCAATTCATTTGAACAACAAGCAATTGGTATAGCTTGGTTATTTTTTTAAAGGCACAGCTACACAACTAGAGAAATGTGTATTTAGATACACAATACTTATAATCAATGATTTAGAAGAACTTTTGAGGTTGGGGATGGGAGCTGTGCTATTGACACTAAATATTTCAGATTGATACTAATACTTCAGAACAAATCTGACTAATCATATTTTCATAGATATTATGATAAACTTTCTTTACAGATGTTTGTTATTTTTTCAGATTGTCCCAGATTAAATTATCATATTATTTGTAATTGTTAATTACTACTATATACATACACACATATACATACCCTTACATGTATAGATATACATATATACATGTGTATGCAGAAATATTTACAAAAACAACGTGTGTGCATTAATTCATCCATCCATACACACATACTCTCTCTCTCTCTCTCTCTCTCTCTCTCTCTCTCTCTCTCCCTCCTTCCCTCCCTCCCCAGATATTATTTTCCTTTTGATTGTTAAAGACTTTTCACATTTCTCATCCCCATCTGGAGTCTACTATGAATATGTGAGAATGGCATAAGTAGGTGGGAATGAATATGTTTACACTTATGCTCTACGGGTTCACCACATCTACATGGAAGAAGAAGGGTACGGTGGAAGGAAAGTTAGAATTGGAGTCAAGAGAGATCTATGTTCAAATCCACTTCAGATATTTACTTAATGCAAATCATTTAACCTCTCAAGGTCTCAGTTTCCCTAATCTGTAAAAAAAGAATAGTAACACTTGAAGTATTTGTCTCAAGGGTGGTTGTGGGGAACAAATAAGGTCAATATGTAAAAAAATCTTGAAAATCTCAAGAGCGTAATATAAATTGTAACTATTATTATGAGGTATGCAATTTAAAAATGGGGTCCTTTGGGGAAGCCTAGATTGCAGATAACTTTTTCTTTACCTATTCTAAATAATGACAGTGTTTTTTTAGACAATAAGACCAAACTTTTTTTCCCTGTTTATTCTGGGCTATTCTGCAGATAAACTTTCTTCAAGAAAAAAGAAATGGAAACTTTATTTAATTTTTAATATAGGAATTTTATGCTAAACTGCACTAAATTATTGGTAAAGAAGCTCTTCCCTTGTTGCTGGAGGGGGTTGGAGTTAGTAGAATAAACCTGAACCAAATCTTGAACCTGCCATACCAGGAGTGACTGGAGGAACTGGGGATGTTTTCAGCCTGGAGAAGCGTACATTTAGAGGAGGCACTGACCAATCTGCATTTATTAAGCACCTAATACCTTATCATAGCTATCTTAGATTCAAGAACTACAAAGATAAAAATGAAATGGTCCCTGCTCTTCAGGAGGTGACATTCTAAGCAGGACAGCAAATGTCATGTATATCTCAAGAGTTGCTTAGGAGCAACTTAGAGAAGCTTAGACATGTTTTGCTTGGGCCCAGAGATGAAGATTAGAAGCACTGCAGAAATCTACATAAAAACAAATACAACGATGCAAATGAAAAAAAAAACCCCACTAAGCCCCCCAAGTGGATGTAACAAGATTACAAAGAATAAGCCTGACTTGAAAGAAGAGATATGAAAAGCTACCCTGCCTCAACATTACACTTTAGCAGAAGTGAGAAGTCTTGGAGTCTTATGTATTGCATGTACATATTTTCTGACTTTTTGATGTATTGATCAGTTATGCTGATTTTTCCCTTTTTATTATTTATTATATGGGATGGCCCCCTCAGGGGGGAGAAGAAGTGGTATGCGGGAAAATTATGATAATAAAAAATCAGTAAAAACTTGTTTAAAAATAAAGAAACTTGGAAATGGATTCAGAAGACTTGGGTTAAAGTTTGAGGTCTTCTATTCATTAGCTGCTGGCCCTGGGCAAATCACTTCCCTATCTGGGACACCACACACACACACACACACACACACACACACACACACACACTCTGTCTCTCTCTCTCTCTCTCTCTCTCTCTCACACGAAACTGGGCTAAACCCTAAATGCGCTCTAAGGTCTTTTTTATCTCTAACATTCTGTTACTCTGAACTTTGGGCAGGAAGGACAAAGTAATCATCATAGCATTGAAAATTTCTATTTTTTTGTTTTTAAAGTTTACACAGTACTTTTCTAACAACTTTTGAAGCAGTGAGTGTAAATATGGTCATCCTTATTTTTACCTTAGGCTCCAAGAAATTAAATTACATTTGTCCAAGGTCTCCTACCTGGTAACTTTCAGAGCTGGGATTGGAACCCGGGCATCCTGACTCTACTGTGTTTCTGCCACTTTGTCCTATGCTCTTTCTACTATGTTGTCTTGCTATTCTAGTGCAATGTGAAGGTATGTATACACACATACATATATATGCATGTGTGCACACATATATACATGTGTATCCATATAGTTCTATATGTGCATATAGAAATATATACTTATATGCATCTGTGTATGTATTATGTATATATGTACATATATATGAATGATCTCTCTAAGAAATAGACATATATAATATATAATACATATTTTATACATATATATATACATATACAAATACACCCACACACACACTTCTTTTAGTGATCATTCATCCTTTCTGAGCTGTTACCATGGTATTGTAGAAAAAGCATGGGATAGGTAAGTGAGGAGCCTAGTCCCAGTTCTGTCATGTAGGAGCTGTGAGTCTTTGGATAAGTCACTTAGCTTCTCTGACATGCAATTTCCCCATAAATAAAATAAATGGGCTGGGCTAAATCTCTAATTTTAGAAACCTTTTGAATCTACAACTTTAAGCCTGTCATTTTCAATGAAAAAAAAATCAAATTTTTTCAAATAAAGAAGCTGAAAGAGTTCTCTGAATTAATTTCTAGCTTTTGATTGTGACAGAGTGCTCTTTATATTTAATTTTAGCTATTAATTTCTATATATTTCAATATTCCATCCATTCTATCCTCACCCTTTCCACAAGTACTTTATTATACATTCCTTTCAATCTAGCTTGTTAAAGATTTAATTCAAGTCTAGCTATGAATGTCTGGTTAAGATCTAATTTATGTTTATGTTCCTTCTCTAATGTTTCCGTTTTCTTTTCTAATTGACTTATTTTCTCCATTCTTTTTCAGTTGTTTGTGTTTTGCAAAGCACTGAATTAGTTTGCCTCTGATTACCACTTTGGCTATAGCCCAAAGAATACTGTTGGATTCCTTGCAATTCTGTGATTTATTTGTCTGAATGTTAAAACAAAACACCAAACTGTCTGCAGGCTATTCCTCCCCTCACCCAATACACTGTCATTAAATTCTTCATGATCCTTTATTTTATTCGTTGGGTTATCTTTAATTAACATTTTCATACTGTCATGATCTAAAAAAAAACTAGTGAGTCTAATTTCACATTGTATCATTTAAATTAAATTATATTCAAGTCAGTTTCACAAACATTTGTTAAACACTTATAACATGCAAGGTACTGATATGAAAAAGAGCTGTTCTGGCCTCTAAGGGCAGGGGCTGTGAAGATGAGACGGGGAAGGTGGTAGATAGTATATGTACCAGCGAGTACAGTAGAAGGTAATCTGAGGAGAAAGATCAGTAACATCTGGGGGGCCCAGGAAAGGCTTTCGATTTTAAATGGCAGAACTGAGGAAGGAGGAACAGCTTACATGAACACACAGACAGGAGGTAGAATGCGGAATTAAGAGAACAGGTAACAGTGCAATTTGACTAGAACCTATGAGTACATGAAGGAGAGAAATAGGAAATGAGTTGAAAAGGCCACACTGAAAAGGGCCTTAACTGCTAAATTGAAGAGGCAGTATTCTGGGCTAGAGGTAAGACAGAGCCATGGAAAGTCTTTAACAAGGTGAGTGACAGTGTCAGGTCTAGGCCTTAGCAGTTATAAATCATTGGAGTCATAAAAAAATGATCTAAATCATGACTAACGGAGAGGCAACATGGCATAGTGAATAAAGAACTGCTCTTGGGGCCAAGAAGATCTGACTTTCTGTCACGGCTCTGCCATATATTGGCTGTGTGACCTTGTGCAAGTAACTTAGCCTCTCAGTGACCCAGGCAGCTCCCTAAGGTGGGAGGCTGCAGAGGAACTTCTGGCATGCATTGGTACAGAATTTCCTCATATTCCTAGCATCAATGAAACCACAGGTCCCAGTCCCTACTGCTATCCCTAGCACTAATAAAATACAGATTCAAACAATACACAGTAGGTCTCACAACAGTCGGATCAAATTCACAAAGATAAAAAATGGAAACGGTCAAGTTAAGGGCTGTGGAAAGACAAACATGAATATACTGTTGGTGCAGTTGTGCATTTATTGAATCATTTTGGAAAACGATTTGGATTTGTTCAAGAAACATCACTGCTCATGCCATTTGACCCAGCAACTCTACTACTGGGAATGAAGTAAAAAAAAAAAAAATAGAAAGTGCCTATATACCAAAATACTTATAGCAGTACTTTTTAATGTAGCAAAAGACTAGATGCAAAGTAGGTGCCCATTAATTGTGGTACTGCTGCACCATTCAAAATGATGGATATGAGAAATTTGGAGAAAAAAGGCATGAACTGCATGAACTGATGCACTCTGATGTAAGGAGAACCAGAAGAATGATAGATCCGAATGAATATTCTCATGTGAAGGAGAACAACCCTGACTTCAGAACTCTGGTGAATGCAGTGACCATCTCGGTCTTGGGGGGCAGAGGATGAAAGATGTTTTTCTCTTCTTGATAGAGAGGTAGGTAGAGGATAGGGAATGCTGTGTACGTTGTCAGGTGTGGTCATTTTTGGGGTGGCTTTGCTTACGTTTTTCTTTGCTACAAGGAAGGAGTCAGTGTGAAGGAAAAGGGTATGCTGGGTAAGGACTAGAGTAAAAAAAAAAGGTAGCAGTAAAACAAACAAACAAATGAAACATGAGAGAAAGATCACTGGTAACCTTGGAGAGAACAGTGTCAAGAAAAGCAGATATCAACTGAAAAATCTAATCTGGAATAGAAATATCAACTAAGGCACTGAGTAAAGAGTACACAATTCTTTGTTTGCTATATTATAATTTTGTAACTTTACTCCAAAAATATTATAGAGGCATCTAGCTGGTGGTACATTAGATGGAGTGCAGGGTCTATAGTCAGGAAGTTCTGACCTGGCCTCAGACATTTACCAGCCACATGATCCTTAAGTCATGTCTCTTAACCTCTGTTTCCCCAACTGTAAAATGGATATCATAATGGCACTGACCCTCCAGGGTTGTTGTGAGAATCAAACCAGATAATATTTGTAAAATATTTAGCACTGTGCCTGGCACATAGTAGGGGCTATCAAAATGTTCATACCCCTTTTCTTTCCCCTATTATTATTTATAAATTTCCATGAAAATCTCATTTATTTCTTCCCTCAGACCACTTTGCACTGTGCCCTCCATAATGTATTTATCCCTCCAAATAGGTACTAGAGATAGTATAGTACAATCTTGGAATCAGGAAGACCAAGGTTCAAATACCATCTCTGGCATACACTAGTTTTGCGACCATGGACAAAAGTTGCCTCTCATTGACGTAGGCAACTCTTTAAGATTCTAAGTTGCAGAAAAGGTGCTGATTTGCATCAGTGAAAGGAATTTCCACACTGGGAATTCCCTTGACCCGTGAAATCAGAGGTTTACATGCTTCCCTCCCCTAAATAAATTTTATATCTATCTGTTGATGCCATAGACCCTTATTATCAGACTATAACCTTCTTTAGATGGGAGGGCTGTGTCTTATCTAAGCATTGAGTTTCTTTTAATGTCATTTTAGTGTTCTGTAAGCTGAGGGTGCTTAATAAATTGAAAAGGAAATTCAAAACTTTCTGACTATGATTTTTATGGAACCTTTTCCATATCTTCAACAGAAATATAGCTGAAGATTAATATCTCAGCTTTGTCCAGTTTATATTTTGAAAATTAAAAACAAACTCTAAAATAACTTTAATTCAGTGATGTCTGAAGTTTCACATGCCATACATTTGGATAAAATGTCACAAGGTCAATTCTATTTGCCAATCTTCATGATCAAGGAAGAAGCAGGCAATAATGACTTTATTCTTATTTTGGGTGAGATTTTACATGATGAAAAGAAATGTTTGCGATGGAAAAGAGAACCAAAGAAAGACAGCTAGACAATCGAATTCCCCAGAGCTGTATTATTAGTCTGCCACAATGAGCTGTCACTTGGCTCTAACTCTCCCTTCCTTATAGGTAGAAAGAGTAAAAAGGCCAGTCCAGGAATGCCACCCCAAAGTCCTGGGGCTCTCCTTAATTCTGTATGTTGGCTAAAGGCAGAATTGGGGGGTGAGGAGAGGAATCCGTGGTCTCTCTTTAGGGCCACTTTCAGTAACTGTCTTCCTGCCTTCACACACCAATTGCCTAGACTGGTAGCACCTATTTGTGATTCTGTTAACCCATACTACTTCATTTGGTAATCATGGCAGTGTAATAGAAAAGCACCATTAAGCCCCCCACGAAGGACATTTTGAGTAACAAATATGAATTCTTTTCCGCTAGCCTAGATGCCTTTACCCAATATCCTTCAGTATGCATAAGATATCTGCAGTTTGGTGGCAGCAGCAGTAAAATCGGAAAGGATATCTTTTTTAAGGTCACCACCTAATCAAGAACCATTTTCCCCTCTTTGGTAGTAGGCTGCAAAGAATAATGACAACCTCAAAGCAACCTCCTTCCACCACTGCAGTGTACCCTCCAGGGCAGTGTGAGCCTTTGTAGTAAAATAGTCACTAGGTGGAGCTGTCACTCCTTTGTCTATGACCTGGGGCCTTTTCTCCAAAACTGAGTCCCTTCCTTAGGCAATGCAGACAACCAGACAGCCAAGAGGAGGATCTAGAGCTCCCCCCACCCCCACCCCAGTCTTAGACAGACATCAGATGGTGGACTTTGTTGGACAGAAGGGGGTCTGGAAGTTTGTCTTGGGAACTTGGCACTCATTAGCTCTTTCAGTTCCCTTAAACAATCTGAATGATTTAAGCTTTACTTTTTCTTCTCTTTGCTCTCTACCTCCACCACTTTTTTGAGAACATAGACCCATATAGGGTTTTATAGCCAGAAAGAACCATACACAACATCTAATCCAACCTGGCTATTTTATAGATAAGGTAACTATGATCCAAAGAGGGTGATTTTCTCAAGTAGCAAAAGGTAGTATTCATACTCAGATATCTGCCTCTGAATCAATCAATCAATTAATTAGCAAGAATTTATTAAGTACTTACTACATTGCTAGGCACTGTGCTGGGTTGGAGTCCAGTGCTCCATCTACTATAAACGCTATAGATTTTCCTTCCTGCTTCTGATGGGCATATCCCATCCATGGGGGACCTATTTCTTCCCTCTAGGTACCTTATTTCTCCAAGGGCAGACAGTTAATGCACAATCTCCAAACTGATGGGCAACTGGAGGTTTAACACCAATTAGGATCTCTGTTGACTAGCACACACCTGTAGGCCACAGTCTCTTCATCCCTCTGAGAGAATGTTGAGGCCCAGAGCCAACAGTGTTGAGAAGCAAGGTGTAGGAAACTAACAAGCCCCTAGTGCTGAGACACTACAGGGATATGGTGTATGACCCTGGACATTGTTATGCTGGAAAAAATGGAATAACAAACATCAAGGAACATAAAAGATCTGCAAAATGAAGTTTTATGGGAATTCATCTTAAGATATGGGTTTGTGTACATTTCAAATAGTGCTGGTACATTTAAGGGTCATTTGACTTATGTTCTACACTCATAACATAGGGACTGCTTATATAATATGCACTATTCCAAAGAGAGAGGTAAATTGCTTCACTGATTTGTTTAGTATACTGGATTCTGATTTGGTTTCTGGAGACCTGGTTTCTAGTGTCCATTCGATTACAAAGCAGCTGTGTGACTACAGTTGTCATTTGACTTCCCTGGGTCTCAGTTTCCTCACCTGTAAAATAAGGGGATGAAATGACAGGTAACTTCAAGGACCTATTCAACTACATAGAGTAAAAAGTCTATTTTTTGTGTTTCTCAGGGCAGTCCCCAACTTTACCCCCCCCCCCCACTTCTACCTCCTCTTCTATTAAGTTCCACATTATAATTTATATCCAAGTTATTAGAATTTGCAGTAATACTGAAGAGGGAGGCAGAAAACTGAAAATAATAAAAAAAATAGAAAAATAATTTCTATTTGGCCACACAGATGGCTGTGGAAGTAGTAAAGGGTGTAACGCTTCTGCTCTGTGGTAGTAGATTTACCTTCCAAAATGCGTTTTGCTTAAACGAATACTCAAATGAGCTTCCAATTTCAAATTAGTTTGCATATACTAACCAAATAGAATGGTGAGAGGGGAAGCAGTTTGGCAGCCTGCTATACAGAAGAAAGCCATTTTAGAATAAAAATGTGGGGTAGTTCAATCCATAGTTATACCCTGTGCTATAGGGGATGTAGAAGAGCCACATGATCATTGAACTGGAACTCTAAAATCAAACTGTTTGCAGAGATAATCTCCAACGATGCCACTTCTGGTAAGGATACTAGCTACCTGATGCATTCAACCCTGGCAAAGGTCTCTCATTGCTTCTATGCTATCACAAAAGTCTCTGCTAATTTTCCTTGCAAACCAAGGTAAGGGCGGGGCTTTAGGGAAGATTGGGAATTATTCAGACATGAATCTGAATTTTATATAATCACAGTCATAATTCATTCCTTTCAATCCTTCCATTTACTCCAATGTAGAAGATAATTATGGAGCAGTTATTATGTGCTAAACTAAGTATATCTTTCCACATGCAATTCTTAGTATGGTCCTTGACTACAATGAACTAACAGTCATTGAACTGCTTCTCTTCAGATCTGGTTTTCCTTGAAAAGTCCAACCTTATTGAACCTAATTCAAATAAATGAATATTTTTTTTCCTTATGGACTTTTATTCAAGAAACCTTCCTATTCCTTTATGATCACTTTTAATCACAGTTTTTTAGCTTTCATGAGTTTTTACCTCTTTCAAAATGGCTGCACTTATGAAAATGCACTGGTTTTATTTTTTCTTGCTTAGAAATAAATGGGAAAGTTTTGTGGTTTGCTCACATATCATTTAACATGATTGAACTGAACACATTTTCATATATTGTAGATCACATTCACACTTAAAATTCTGCAACTTTCTATTAAAACATTGATTTCTACACTGACACTCAAGGTTTACACAACAAGTATATAACTTCAGAGCTAGAGAATCTTGCATCATCTGTTTCAGTCGTCATCTTTTAGAGATGAGAAACCAAAGTCCAGAGAGATTAAATATTTGCTTAAGTTTGTTAGTGAGAGGAGTAAGATTAGAACCCAGGTCTCCTGAGTCAATCTAGTATTTTGCATGTGAAGAAGCAATTAGACTTTCCATTTTCATTTCACGCCAATGGATCTATTTTCTATCTCTCCATCCTCCATCTTCTATCCATTATCATCTGCTTCTCTAAGGAAATTGCATGGGCACTGAAACATTAAGTGACTTGCCAATGGTCACAGAAATAGTATACACCAGAAACACCAGAAACTTTGAATAAGTTTTCCTCAGTTGAAGATGTACTTGATAAATTAAAATTTCAAAATAAATTCTGAGTAACACAAAATAACATAAAATTTAAAATAAACATTGAGAAAATTATGATTATATAATATAAATAAAAACTGAATATTTAAAGTTTATAAGAAACTATTAGCCTTGCTCTAAAGAAAAATTTCCTAGAAACTAGAGATACCTAAAAGTGGAGTGAGCTACTTTAGGAGAGAGATAGGGTGTTCCCTGGCTCTTGGAGGCTAGATGGTAATTTATCAGACATATTGTCATAAGAATTCTTTTTCAAGTATGGATCAGACTAGAGGAATGCTGTATGTATATATGTAGACATCACTGCATAGCAGATAGAAGTCCTCTCTTGGAATCAGGAATTACAGGATAATATTAGTATTGGAAGAAACCTCAGAAAAACTCCTCTAGTCTGACACATACCTGAAAAAGAATTCTTATGACAACATATCTGATAAATCTCCATCCAGCCTCCAAGAGCCATGGAATACCCTATACACTTGTAACATCACAAAACTATTAAAAACTTGGATTAGTACACAAAAATATAAATGACTTCCACGGCATAGTTTCCCAAGGTAACCATGACTTTAAATGTAGTATTCTTAAATACCTTTATGATTTTTCAGGTATACTTTTCTGGATTGTGTAGGTGTAATTAGAGTCAACTGTTTTTTTACATGACAATAAACATTTATATAGGATGTCTAGACAAGAAGAAAATTCAAATAATGATAATTTTTTCTGCTCTTCTTAAAAGAGAATTGACAGCTAAACAAGCAGCTAGTAGGGATTTATTTAAAAAAAAAAAAAACGATTTCCAGGGCATATTATAGAGTCAGTATGGATCTAAACCAGTCTTTCACACCTCCTATGTGATTAGTGCTGTATAATAATAGCTGATGTTCATAATTACAACCCTGAGGCTCTGCAAAACCAAGAAGTGACTTCTGAATCATTAAAAAAAGATTAGATTGTGTTTAGTATAGTTTCGTGTTAAGTAGAGTTCACAAGTGCTATTTTAAAAATTGGTATGTATATGTGTTACATATACATGGCAGTTTACCCATAACACTCAGTTATACAGAACGCTATAATTCCAGAAAAATGAGAGGCTTTGTTCTTTTTTTAATGACTGAAATATGAATTATTTTTTATTATTATTTCCTCAGAGTTTTCTACTTCTTTACATGGAAAAACCGTTATGCTTTGCATTCTGCAAAAGATTGCTTTGTTTGAAAGTATTCAAGTTCACTTCAAGAGAAACATGACATCTATGCATCACTCAAAATAAACTATCTTTCAGTTCAATTCTGAAAGGATAGTGAATGGCTGGCATATATGTCATCACACAGTTAAACAGCATGTCTCATGACTTAACAGGTGTGCAGACAGATGCAACCTGTTTATTATATTTTATCCCAACTCTTAAAAATTTCACCATTGCCAGAAGGCCACTAGACACCTGTACAAAATTTAAACCAAAATAAAAAATGGAATAAAATCCAGCAGTAAACAGGTTTTAATTCATTTATTTCCCTCCTTATGATTAAAAAAAATCCCAGAATTTTAGACTCTCAGCTACTTTAATAAGATATTTATGTGTGTATATATATGTATATACATATATATATTTGGCAGGCAGTCATCCAGAAGAATATTTTTTTTGGACTTATAAGGCTACTTCTAATTAGAGGCCTTGCAACATAGAAGTCTTCCATTTCCATTGCTGAAAATAAAGGCATTATCAGATTGTAGAAATAGGCATGTTTATGTGTGTAATTGTTTTGTATAAAAGAAATACACAAATGTGTGTGCATGTGTATCTGTCCTAGTAAAACTCTGTCTGGATAGACAGCCTAGATGTGACTGGGAAGAAAGAATGATCTTAAACATAGGAAAAAAAATCTTCATTTTGGGCTTAAGATTAGAAATGCTAATTAAAATCATTTTTGAGTTTAAAAATGTGTTACTCATGACTTAAAAAGGACTTTTATCAACTTCATTATTTTAAAACTTTTTTTAAAAGTCTATCTTAAAGAATGCTAACAATTCTTTTTACATCTTTTCAGAACTACATCAGCTCTGTTAAAATGTAGACTGGCTAGGCAATTGGGCAAATATTTTCATTTAGATCATAATGCAAACATGCTTTCAGGGGAAATCTTGTTTAAATTTTTCCATGTGATAAAGCAGCAAAAAAAAGCAGTAAAAATATCATAGGGCAAAACCAAAGTAGAAAATGTATTGTCAAAAAATTTCTGTGCAAAATGCCTATCTGATGAAAATTAGGAACTATTTTTTGGAGAAACCAGATGAAAAGAATTGAAGACTAAATTCTTCCACAGAAAACATTTTGACTTTCTGTGTATGAAGAGCTTAGTCTTAGTAGAAGCACTCATTCTGACTGAAAGGATGCAAGGGAAGTTATTGATATAACCAAATAAAGTAGAGAGCTTTAGAGATTAAAATTAACACCTTGGACAGCCTGCCACTCAGAAGTGAATGGATTCCTAAGCTGACTGTAGAAGATAATGGATAAACCATGACAAAAGGTGCTTTCACAACATATCCAAGTAGCAGCTTTACTCAAAGGAAAAAAAATAGGGATGATAAATGAATTTATATGTATGAGGAACCAGAAACCACCCAGATAAAAACCACAGTAGTTGTGGAAGTCATAAAATATGGATCTATTCCACAGCAATAAAAATGTGTAAGGTACTATGTATGGTAGGCCTGGGAAGGAGGGGTACAAAGATAATAACAAAATAACCTTGTCCTCAAGGAACTTCCATTATAGTGAGGAGATATAACAAATACACAGATAATACAGAATAAATGAGAAGGGAGAGAACACTAAGAACTGGGCAATCAGGGAAGGATCCATGGATAAGCTGTCTCGAGCACTAAACATTGACAGAAAACAAATGCTCTGAAAGGCAGGAGGAAGTACAGGAATGGAGGACAACTTGGGTAAATAAGCAGAGACAGAGAATGCAATGTCATATTTGGGGGATGGGTTTCATTGGAACAGAGTGTGTGTGAAGGGCAATAATATGAACTAAATATAGAAAGGTAGGTTTGTATCAGCTATAACTCCAACTCATAATTGATTTTGGAAAGAGGCATTATTAGTCTAGGTAGCTGCAACATATTACCAACAATGACTTACAGATAGAGATCACCCAAAGAGCAGGCCAGCCATTGAAGGAGGAGGATAGACAGCAGCTAGACAACTTTAGGGTTGCACTGGTAGCTTCAAGATATTAAGAGAATGACAGGAAGGAATTTGGTGCATGGTAGATCTCTGTGGAAATTTTATGAAAAGATATAATTTAAAAATTGGATAAAATGTAGAAGTAAGACTGGATTGTGATTTGAACTGCGTAGTTCATCAGTAGTTCCATCAGAATTGGAGCACCAGTAAGTTAATATTCAAGAATGAGATCATGGTCTAGGTATAAATTCTGCTAGAATGTACTAATAGGCAAATATCCCAAAAGAAAATCCTTAAAACACCACTCATCTCCAATGAAACTCCGTCCTCTGGAGACAATGGCAATGAGGAATGAGTCGAGAGCTATTCCTAAAACAAGGGAGCAAATGGTGATGAAAAAGACATGCACTAATAAAAGGGGTGGGACATACATACTACAAATATACATAAGATAAGGAATATGGAAATAAATTACAACCACTGGCAATAATGGTCACCTGAACTAGAGGGACCTGAATGACCTTTTGTTCCTAAGATAGGCCCAACACTTCATCTATGTACATCTTGGAATTATACTTTCAGGGTGGCTAGCAAGTTTTAATAGCACCCTATGAATTCAAATGAAGAGTACAAAAGCCATTTTTTCTGATCTGATTTTCAAGGAGGCCTGGTTAGAAAGGTGTGGGGAAATCAGGAAAGCAGTGGCTTTCTTTCCCTGTCCGCTCCTTGTCCCCTGTTCCCTCCACCCCACCTTTAGATAGCCAATTTAGAACCAGAAAACTGAGCAGGAGCCAAACAAGAGTGAGAGGCATCAGTTTTCTGTGATGAGACTCAGGGTGTCAAATTAGCCTTAATTGGACTCGTGGGCTCCATAATGGGTGAGACCGGATAGCCTATGGCACACTGGTCAATTCTAGAGCAAGAAGTTTAAAATCATGAGGGGTTTTCAGGCCTTTGGATCTCACAAGAGGCATTTAATGCTGAATTTTCTCATGTTCTTGGTTTTGCTTATGTCTCTACCTCCTATAGCAACTGCCAATGCATTGTGAATTGTATAGGCATACATAATTATAACAATGGTATAGTCAATATTGAAATGTTCCATTTGGTTCTTACCATCTAATGCTGTCTGCACAAACATCCTTGGAAGCTGTTAACTCTCCATATTATATAAGCTGCTCATAGCCACTCTGTGTCCCTTAGAGGTATAAGGGAAAGCAGGCATCTCTCATCAGGCTTATTCACACAGCACTAATGAGAACCCCTGTTATTGTTATATCCTGTTCATCCTATTAAAGAATCCCATGAGCATTTGACATGGTTGGCCAATATGTCAAGCACACTAAAGAATATGCCAATTTTGAATGGTGTAGTGAGTCTGGCATCAGAAATTTCAAAGTACTTACCTTATATTTAGGTAACTACTGGCACCTTGATACCAGGAAATGGAAAAAAAAAAACCAAACTGAAAACAAAGACCAGTGGGAAAGGCAAAAACTAAGAATTTCAAAGATGGTGTTGGCTCACCCCTAAAATTGAACAACTACAGTGCTTCTTGTCTAGTTGCACGCGTGCAAATTTGTTGCCCCTTTAGTATGTTTACCTTTGGAGAAAAGTCCAAAAGTACATAATTTTGGAGAGAAAAAAGTGATATGAAGGCAGTATCTTGCTGCACCAAAAATCTGATCTTTATTTTATGTGGGCTACAATATTTGAAGCAACCTTTGAGATAAGCACTTCAAAACAGGAAAAATTCACTAATTTTTAATTTTCATCTTATTCTACTTATTGGTAGAAGTCAAACATGTTAGCATAAAAACGTATCCTTTGTTTAATAGAACTCAAGTAGTTTGTAATATTGTTTATGTAGAAAGTTACAGTTTTCCCCAAATAAAGTACACCAGCCACCATTTGGTTTTTTATGTCTCCTCTTGATTATCTTAAGAGATCCATGTTTTTTTTTTAAACCTACTAACAAGTTCTGCTGAAGAAATTTGGAAATTTGCTGAAGAAGAGATATTTTCAGTATTATCCAGCTATTTTTGATGAAATGAATTATTTATTCTGTTTTGTCCTCAGCATGATGAACATACTTTTTGCTCTTTGGCACTGAATAAGGTAGATTTTATTTATTTGTTCTACCTCTTTAACTTTGGATGATTATTTTATTTTGTAAACCATACACTCTTTTTAGTTTCATCCCTCCCCCCAAAATTTTCAGTTAATAATTATAGATATTGAGCCTCTCCAATGCACAACAGGGTAGAACTCTTCTGGTTGCTCTTACCTCGCCCATGACTGCTATAGGTGTCTCTCCTGTTGCCTGAGCAACGCGATGTTCTACTAAGTAAAACATATATTCATCATAGAGCAGACGAATGAGGTGGAATGAGCCAAAACTAGCAGCACTGCGCAAGGTGAGGTCCCGAATAACCATTGAACTGTTCCAAGAGAAAAGATACATAGGCATCAGTGTTATTGGCAGCCAAAGTAGCAGTTGACTTATATGACCCATTTATGGCAGAAACTTAAACAGACTTTGTGTTTGCTGTCCTTTCAGGTGACAAGGGAAGACTTTTATTACTGAAAGGTATGGTTGGCTCAGATACTTTAACTAGGTGCTAATGTAACCATAGTTAGTGGTTCAGTTCTTGCATAGTGCACAAAAAAAAAAGAACTTTCATGGCTCCACATGTCACTCTAAATATGATGTAAATGATGACAATTTGAGAGGCACTCTAGTGTGGAGAAAGAGAACTGGATTTGGACTTACAAGACAGGTTTAAATTCTGGATCTGCCTCACTGTCAGAGAAACCTTGGGTAAATTACTTATATCATATCATGTAATATGATGAGGAAGGAACAGATAACTTCTAAGACCCCTTCTAGTTCTAAATCCTATGATCATAGCTATTCATATAATTAAAACCATAATCTAAATAAAGGATATTACTTTTTCCTACCTTACTCAAACTAAGTAACATGGTATATTATTATCACAACTTCCAAGAATTAGAGTTAATTATTCTGGGAAATGAAGAAACACAGAAACATGATATTTGCTCCAATTTGCATCTTTCTGGGTGAGAAAATTTAGGAACCAGGCCTACTGGCTATAGAAAAGGGCTGGCAGTCATAAGATCATAGGGTCAAGAGCTGGAAAAGCCTTTTGGGATCACCTACTTTCATTCCACAGATGAGAAAACAAAGGCTCAGAAAATGGAAGTGATTTGCCAAGGACACACAGCCTTTAAGTAGGAGGGCTGGGCTCTGACTCTAATGTATTACTTTTGGATTCTAATCCATATTCTGAAGTACTAATTTATTTAAAAAAACAGACTAATAACAGGACTGCTTTTGCCCCTTTTCTTATGTCACATCCTTTAGATATCTTCCTTCACTATCTACTCCTCCATCCCTGTGGCACATGAAGAAATGTCCCTTCTTTCCAAGATAAATCCTCCTATGCACACAAGTGAACCTATTCCTTACTCTCTCCTCCAGAAGATTCCCCCCTCCCATATTATGCCCATCTTCTATCTACCTTTCAGTCTCTCCCTATCTACTGACTCCTTCCATATGCACATATCCCTCCCTATCCTACAGAATGAAACAAAACAAAAAACAACCTCCCCTGATCCAACCATACCTGCTAAATATTGTCCTGTAGCTCTCTGACTCTTCTTGCCCAAAATGTTTGAGAAAGCCATCTACACTAGGAACCTCTGCTTCTTCCCTCACTTTCTTGTAAACCCTCTGAAATGTGGCTTCTGATCTGATCATGCAACTGAAAGTGCCCTCTCTCAAGTTACCAACCCACCAATCTTTATCGCTAAATCTAAAAGTACTTTGCCATCCTCATCTTCACTCATCTTCACCGATCTTTCAGCAAATTTTGATACTCTTGATGATATCCTTCTCTAGGTTTTCATGGCATTAGGACTACTTTTTCCCAGTCTCTTTTGCTGGATCTTCATCCAGACCACACCTACTAATTGTGGATCCTACCCTAAGTTTTCTTTTGTTTTCCTTTTGTACTATCTCAGTAATATCACCAGCTTCCATGGGTTCAATGGTTTTATATATACATATATATATAAATATGTATATATGTATATATACACATACATATATATGTATATATATACATACATATGTGATTCTAACCTCTATCCTGACCTGAACTTTTTTTCTCACCAACTTCCTTTTAGATATCTTAAATTGGATATTCTGTAAGCATCTCAAACTCAACATGTCCAAAACAGAACTTATTTTCTTTCCCCCCAAACCCTCCCCACTTCCCAACTTTCTTATTAAAGGTCAAGAGCTCCATCATCCTCCCTGTTCCCGAAGCTTGCAAACTCACTGTCAACCTTGAATTCTCTCTCTCTTCCCATCATTTCCCCCATGTGTAATCTGCCATCAAGTCTTCAACTTTTTACATTTACAGCCCCTTCAGAACACTCAGTCAGCCACCACCTTGGCACAGACTCTCATCATTTCACACCTAGACAATTGCAATAGCCTGCTGGTCTGTCAGGCTGTCTCTCTGAGGTCTGTCCCCACTATGATCTATACTTTACTCAGCTATTGAGGTTATTTTCTTAAAGTGTAAGTCTTACTGTATCTCTTCCCTTCTCAGTGAATTCCAGGGCTCCCTATCACCTTCAAGATCAAATAGAAAGTCCTCCGTTTGGCATTTATAACCCTTCACAATCTTGATCATTCCTACCTTCCCAATCTTTTAATATTTACTTCCCCTCCAAGAATCCCATTGTCCAGGTACACTGACCTCCCTGATGTTCCTTCAATACAACACTCTAATGACTCCAGACCTTTGCAGTGGATGTCGCTCTTTCCCAGAATGCTCTTTCTCCTCACTTCTTCCTTCTGGCTTTTCTGGTTTCCTTCAGACTCAGCTCAAATTCCATTTTCTACAAGAGGTCTTTTCTGTCCTCATCCCTCCACCCTGTGTATGCTGCTAGTGACTTCTCTCTGAGATTATCTTCCATCTTACTCTGTCTGCCTGCCTGTCTGTCTCTCTATGTATAAATCGCTTGTATGTGCCTATTTATTTACATGTGGACTTTCCCATTATTATGGGAGCTTCCTGAGGACAAGGACTGTGTTTTTGTATTTCTTTGTATGTCCAGCCCTTAGCATACTGCTTAGTACATAGTAAGAGCTTAATAAATGCAAACTGACTGACTGAGTGTATGCAGATTCTGAAAGAGCCTAGCTGACAACTAGGGACTAGCTAAGGATGTCCCAAGTGTTTGGAGTAACTTCTCATCAAAGAAAACTATAAAATAAGTTGTTTAATGCTGTAATGCAGCATTTCAATGCCAGACTTCATTAAGATGCCATTAGTGGCTCCTTAGCCACATCAAACACATTCCCTAGGTTATTTGACTGTTAACAGAGCTTTCTGCAAAATAAAAACCACAAACATTTCAGCATCAGTTCTTTCACATACATGCTACTGCATCCAGACTTTAGAATAGTGTGCTTCTTCTCTATTAGCTGACAATGCTGTAATCATGTAAATGACTGTAGGGAAAATTGTTTAATACAATTGCAGATGCTATCAATTAGTTTTCTTCTGCTTTTACAGAAATCTGAAATCTCTTTATTAGGTCCTTTGTCAATTAAAAATATTTTCAAAGAGAATTAATATTACTTGCATAAACGGAGAACTGAGTAGTGAACTTTGTAGATAAGTGAAGAAATGATCTGATTGTCAAGTACAACATCTCTCTGAAGGTTTTTATTTTAAAATAATACTCAAGCCTGCAGTGGCATTACTATCAAATATTTAGAGAAAAGGTCCAAATAGAAAATCAGCTGAAGCAAGGTGTGATTAGTGTTGTGTATTATGTTTTTCTCTTCCCAGTGTGTGTCTGCCCTTAGTGTCAAGTATTAAATGACACAATTAGCAGTTTAATTGGAACCTATTGTCTGCTTTTGTCTTGTATAAGATACGTTGCAATATTGACTCCATTCAATTTCATGTTGCTAAGTTACTGTGTACTTGGCTCCCTTTTAGAAGGGAAATGTAATTGTTAATTATTTTATAATGAATAATATCTTTATGTATTTATCTTTTCTTTTGCTCATAATATCTAAATTGAAATGTACATATGAATGAATATGACAGGCTTAGCTCCATTCTTTGAGTACCATCAGACAAAAGCCACACCCTTTTCTCACATATGGAGGTAAGAAAAGGTTACCTTTGTCCCCCTTGGTGCTTATATTCATTTGAAAGAAATAATAATGGCTTTTAGTGGGTAAGTTGTAGCGCTGGCAAAGGGAAGCCATAGCCTTTACAGCTTCTTGGCTGCTTTCTATGGCATGGTATCAGAAAGGTTCAAAGCAATTCAATTTAATAAGCCTTAAGTGTCTACTTTGTACAAAGCTCTGGTACTGCTAAATACCGAAATATCTGGATGGATATGCTATTGGCTTGTTGTTGCTGAGAACAGTGTCCTAGATCAGGGGCTAAGTGGCCCAGGAAATACATGGCAGAGAAGCTGCCCAGGTACTGCTCCACTCATGCCAAGGAAAAAGGAGCATCTGTTTTGATTTGGGGGAACAGGAGAGCATTAAAAATATTAAGTATTTAAGAGAGTGGACATGCTGTACTTGGCACCAGAGGGCAAAACTAGGAGCAAAGGGTGAAAGATGCAAAAAGTTGATGAGGAGTTTTCTGTCCTAACAAAGAAAGTTAGACAAAAGTGGAGTGGTGGTTCCGCTAGAAACCTTCAAGCACAGGCAGGATTACTATTTAACAAGTATGTCATAGAAGGGATTCAGGTATGGATGAGAAATCAAGTGGTATGGTCAGTTATTTGGGGGGTAGTATGGAGTAGTGACAAAATTTCCAAATTTGTAGTTGAAAGACCTGGGTCCAAATCCTAGTTCCTTGACTCACTAGCTGTGTGACTATGAGTAAGCTTCTTCCAAACCCATCCAATTAATTAATTAATGCTTTATGTATGCTAGACATTAAGGATAAAAAGACAATGAAAAGAAAGTTGGGGATATTCAACCCCCCTACTCCCATTCTAGCTTTAGAATTCTGGGGCCAGTATATGTGATAGTCACAAGTTTCCCACAATGTTAGAAAAAACTTCTTACATTCAGCTCTCCTTCTCTGATGATCTGAGAATGTAATTTATTACCACAATAGATGTCCTTACATTAGAGAGAAAGACAGGTCTGATTCAAAAAGCTCTAAGCCATTGACATTGTCCACCAGCAGGAGGCATGCATCTGCCTGAATCAACCTTTCTTTTTTTCAATGGCCAATAACTGCAAGCCTTCAAGTCTTTTTTGAAATGAAAATAATAACAATAATTGTATCTAATAATAACAAGCCAATTATCTCCAACTCAGAGAGGACAGAGGGCAGACAAGTGATGATCTATTGGGTTCTTATATCTGTAGAGAACAAGAAACACAAGCAAGTAATTTTCTTTCCTTTTAAGATACCTGCAATAGATCTCTGTGGAGACTAAGGCTCCAGGGGTGTCACTGAAAGATACCAACTAAACATAGAAACAAAAACCCAGAAAGGAATACAGCTGGTCTGATGTTAACAACATAAGAAAGCAGAAGGAAGGGGAAAAAGTCCCTGCTTTTTTCTAATATAAAGGATTAATGTGACTTCAATCTCATAGGTTTCTGAAGGCAAAAAATTAGTATGTTTCTATTTCATCAATTATCCATGATATATATGGTTTTCCTATCTATATGGTTTTCTAGGATAATAAGCAGGTAGAAGAAGCAAATATTTAGCTCCAAAGAAATAAGGGAATATGTGAGATTTGCACATAAGAGAGATATTACCCAAATTGTGACGTTATATAGAAAATACAATTACTATTATATAGACTTAAAGATGCCACTCATAATTTTTCAAATATATAAGCAAGACACATATTTGATGGCAACGAACTTTTCAGTAATTCAACCAGATCTGCCATAGATTTGCTAAGACTCAAGGAGGACCTTGATAGAAAACTTTAGATAGAAAGATAGAAAACTTTAGAAGGTTTTTCCCAATACATATGAATAAAAGCAGTGGGCACTAAAACAGCAAACGAACCAATAAAATTCAGCCAAACAGGATTTTCTTTGCTTTTAGTTTTCAACATTCATTTTTTATAAGATTTGGAGTTCTAAATTTTTCTATTTCCCTCTCTGCCTTCCCTCTTCCCCAAGAAGGCAAGCAATCTGATATGTTATATATGTGCAACCATGTATAACAGTATTTTCAAGGGTTAATCTACTAGTGATAAAGTCTAGAAGCCTTTCTTTTACTGAAATTAAAGAGCTCTGATGTTTGATGGACAGTAGAAAAATACTGTATGAATAGTTACATGATTTTTACTTTAGCTAAACGTTCAAGGTTAAGCTATACTTCTCATCTCAATCAACTGAAAAAGCAATATTAAATAATATTTCTTGAGCACCTGAACAACACATATGGTGCAGAGTTTTGTGCTAGGGGGTGAGTAAGAGACAAAGAAAAAATAAGATTTGATACCTGCCCTTTCAGAGCTTACAATTGAAATTAACTTCCTTTAAAAGTTAAAACCATAAGGATGAAATCCTTGATATAAGCTTTAAAAAGCTGTACAAATAAACACACATACACAAACATACGACAAACACCTATACGTCACTTCTCATTGCCTTTTATACACTTGATAATTTTCACCACTGTACAAACAATAGGGGTTCTGAAACTAAGAGCTGTGGTGATAATACCATACCAAGGTGTCATGCATCCTTTTTTGTTTTGGAATTGTTCTATGCTGATTTAAATTTAAGGCTAAATTACTCTAATTTTAAAAGGATTCCACAGTATAATTAACTGTCCAGTAGAACAATTTAACAATTTAACTAAATAGCAAAAGCAATTTTGTGTGCTAATGGTTTAAGAAAAACTCTAACCATCATGTGGTTGGTGAGAATTACTGAGTTTTGCTCACTAGCTGAATCTTGGCAATTCATATTGGGAAAGGAGTATTCCTCAAGTGTTATCTCATCCACTTAGTTGCTTAAATTGAAAAAAAAGGGGTCTTAAGATGTGTTATTCTACAGTAGAAAATATATTTCCAAAACCCTTGTTGCCTTTGGGTTAGCTTCCTGAATGTGAGCATCTAAGTGGCACAATGAATAGAAGGCCAGGCCTGGAGTCAGAAGACTCATCTTTCTGAATTCAAATCTGGCCTCAGACACTTTCTACCTGTGTGACCCTGTACAAGTCACTTAACCCTCTTTGCCTCAGTTTCCTCATCTGTAAAATGAGTTGGAGAAGGAAATGGCAGATCACTCCATTATCTTTGCCAAGAAACCCCTAAATGGGGTCATGAAGGACTAAAACAACTCAACAACAACAATCCCCAAAACTAAAGATCTAATATCCTTAAGGATCACAAAATTTACTGTTTAAAGGGACCTTTAGACATTGTCCAGTTTGAGTCCCTCATTTTCTACATGGAAAAACTGAGGCCCTTCTCCATAATCATACAAGTAAAGTAGGAGAGCTGCAATTCCAACCCCGGATCTCTGACACTAACAGCACAAATATTCTCTTTCCTCATCCCTTTCTGTTCAACGGCATGCACTTTTTGACCAATGTCAAAAGTAAAAATATTTTCAGACAATACTAATATGAGGACATAGCATTTAAAGGAATTTAACATAGTACCTGTAGAAAGACCATTTTAGCAGAAATTGCCGTGCAGCTTTAGGGAAACTGGGCCTCCCTTCATATGGTTTTAGCGCTTGCATCATGACATTGTCCAGCCAGGCAGCCCACTGCTCCAAGGTACTCTGTTGCTGAAGAGTCATCTTGAAGTCTGTTTCTAGTCTCTGAACCATGTTGTCATCACACTGGCACACCCAGGAAGCCTGCTCCTGTTATAGGACACAGAAAAGTTAAAGAAGCGTTAACTCAGCACCTCTTCAATTAATGTCAGCACATAATATGCATGAATGGAAAATTATAATGAAAGCTCAAAAAATTAAATGAATCAAGAGAAGGAGAAACTGCTTTTGCCAGTTGCTAAGGAAACTAATAACATTTGTCACTTTTAGGGGTTCAATATTTTTCTTCTCTCATTCTAATAAAAAATAATGATGAGCCATCGGAACTCGAGTGATTTTACTTACATTGGCTAATCTACGTGGGGAATAATATAAATAACAACCTCCATTAGAAAAAAATGGAACCTGGAAATGCAATATTCCATTTCTTTAAACTCACTCCATGGAAATGATCATCATTCTAAAATCTATTTTTATTTTATTAATTTTAATTTTATGTTGACAGATAAAATATTAAATCCAATTCTTCATTTGAGAAGATCTGTAGGAAGTTAGAGTGTATAAAATATATGCAACTGAATTGGCCAGAAGTGGTCCCTCATGAACAGAATGGAGGTATATCGACATGATTTTATGTAGAAGCATATGCCATATCTTTTTTATAGATTGGGAACGTAAATCCCAAGGGCTATCAAGGCAGCTCTGTTCATGCAAATTAATTCAAGGAACTGAAAAATAAACAAAAAAAAAACCCACTTGTCAGGAAATGTGGAGATGTGACTTGCCAAAAAAAAAGTCAACAATCATCTACAGAGTTTGGGTTACACAATTACTGCACTGATGTATTTATGAAACTTTATGTTCATCTACAGTAGTTAAGACTGGAGGGAAAATCCAGGCAGTTTTCTCTTTAGACGATCCTTTTTAATGGTAGCAAAATGAACTATGATCTTCCCAGGGATTATTTGATTATCTCAAACATTTAAAAACGATCCTTCAACAGTTTGGGTCAAAGCATAGTAGCCAAATGAAATACTGATAAAAGCCCTGAAACAGCTCACCACTGTTCTGTCACTGACTAGTTGGATGATTTTAAGTAAAAGTCACTATATTTAGGTCTTACTTCCCTTATTTACAAAATGAAAAGCTCTGACTCAGTGATCTTTTGAGGTTACTTCCAGCTCTAAAATTCCATAATTTCTATAGTAACTCCAAAATTTTGTAAACACAAAATTCTTTAAGTAGTTAGAAGAGAAAGAAGACGACTCTTTCCCCTCTCCTCTCACCAAATGTCATAGAGTGGCACCCGTGGTTTTTTCATTAAACATCCACAGCTATATACTGTGGTTACCAAAATGCATCACAGTATTGCTATCAGACCTTCCTACATGCAATTTCAATGTCATATCTAGTGGGTACTAGCTAGGCTTCATTTCTACTTGTGTAGACCTGTGTAGACATAGCATAGCGAGCATAGCGCATGCACACACACACACGCACACACATATTAAAAGATAAAATTATTCATCAAAAGGATATGGGGCAGTAATTCACACAAATAATAAATATTTAGACATCTATTCTCTGCAAGACACTGTGGTAGGGGGACACAAAGACAAACAGAACACAAACCCTGCTGTCAATAATAATAGTAATGGCTAGCATTTATATAGCACTTTAAGGTTTGCAAAATGATTTGCATGTGCTTACAGTCTAGTGGGGGGAAGACAATCTAACAGGAAGAGATAGAATAGTGTAGTGGAAAAGACCATGGATTCTCAGAACCATGTTCATGTGACCATGAGCAAATCATTTATCCTCTCTGGACTTCAGTTTCATCACTTATCAAATGAGAGGGTCTGAAATTGGGCATAAATGGTTGAGAAGCTTGAAGGACCAGGATACCTTCCTCCCACATGGTCACCCACTGGCCCCTTGTAACTTTGGGCTCAATGGGCCCGGGTCAGGACACTAATGTGATATTACTAGGTGTCCCTTTGGTGAATACTCACAGTTAAGAAGAATTCGTAGCTCCAAACAAGGTTTGCCATCCCCATAATCCCCAAACCTATGCCTCAAACCTGCTGGGAAGGAGGGGATGGCATTGGGAGGCTGTCACTAGCATAAATGCAGAGTAATGGCAAAGGCACTCCCTGATAAGGAGGGAGTGGTAGTGATGATGGTGGTGGTGGGTTTGACCATGAAAATGGCTATTAGATTATAAAACACTTTTTTTTAAAGGCTGGATCTCCTTATCTCATTCATGCTGGAAGTACAGCAGCCAATCATGGGCTGATCAGCATGGACATCTTCATCTGCTCCATCTCTGATCCAGGCCAGCTTGTCTCTATTTAGGTAGACTGGTAGCACCCATCCTACCTGCCCTGGTCCCAAAGGCTTACCTCGTAGCTGAACTCCCATGTTCAGCCAATCAAAGTATCCTCTGCCTTCCCAGTAGTAGGGATTACAGAAGTGTGCTACTATGACTGCCTGGGGGAATCCTCACAGCAAGCCATGTGAGTCACCTGCAATAGTGGCTCATCTTAATGCCTTTTGTGACTTGTTTCTCCAAGTTTTGATTCCTTGCCTCTGGGCGCTCTCTCTCTGTCTCTCTGTCTCTCTCTGTCTCTGTCTCTGTCTCTGTCTCTCTCTCTCTCTCTCTCTGTCTCTCTCTCTCTCTCTCTCTCTCTCTCTCCCCCTCCTTCCCTCTCTCTCTCTCTCTGTCTCTCAGGACCACCTTTATCACACCCTCTGACGACCCCATGTTGTTCCTTTAGATAGTTCTGCAAGCATGATGTGGCTTGTTTGATGGCCATTGGTAGTAAAATGATAGTTTCACTCCTGTTGATCTTCAATAACAGAACTGTTCCAAATACAGACATATATATAGATGTAATTTCTTTTGGTCTGCATCAGGGATCTCATTGATACAGTGAATACCCCTTTGAGGAAACTCCTTCTATCAAAGCCCATCAGCAATTTCTCTATAATTTAAGTCTCAGAGGGCTGTCTGCCAGGACTGAGATTTGGGTGACTTGCTCAGAGTCACAGGGCCAATATTTATTAGGAACAGGTTTCAAATTCAGAACTTCTGGATTTGAATTTAAATCTGAGGTTGGTTTTCTACCTGCTATTTCATGTTTCCTCTCTTGTAGGTGCATCTACATCCCTAGCTCTCTATCTTCAAAATGTAGAAAAATTAATACTGTTTAATACTAATACAGTTAGGTAGCACAGTAGATAAAGTGCCTGGCCTGGAGTCAGGAAGACTCATCTTTCTGAGTTTAAATCCAGTTTAAATTAAAAATATTTCCTAGATGTGTGACCCTGGGCAAATTACTTAACCCTATTTGCCTCAGTTCCTCATCTGTAAAATGAGCTGGAGAAGATAATGGCAAACCACTCCAGTCTTTTTGCCAAATAACCCCAAATAGTGGTCATGAAGAGTTGGACACAACTGAAAGGATTGAACAAGAACAACAACAGCAGCAACAACAGCAACACCATTACCAAATACCAACAACACCAATACCACCACCACCAACAACAACAACACTACCTACACCACCACCACCACTACCACCACCACCACCATCACCACCAACACCAACATCACCAACACCGATACCACCACTACCACCACCACCACCACCACCACCAACACCACCAAATACCAACACCACCAACACCACTACCACCACCACCACCACCACCACCAACACCAACATCACCAACACCGATACCACCACTACCACCACCACCACCACCACCACCACCACCAACACCACCAACACCAACAACACCAACACCACCAATACCAACACCAATACCAACACCAACAATACCACCACCAACACCAATGCCAACATCACCAACAACATCAACACCAACACCAACAACACCAACAATCCTATGAGGTTTTTGCCTTGAAATTGAAATTATTATCTTTCTATTTCTTGGGAACTTCTAAAAATATGTGACATGGTTTTTGAGTTAAAAAAAAGAAATGTATAAGGCTGGATAGAAAGTCTGTAGTGGTTTTTTGCATACTTTCATATCGGAAACAAGTTATAAATAAATTAGAATATAGATTTGGAAATAAGGAGTTCTCATTATTGCTAAAATTAAATAGTCAGATTCTACTAAGATATAGAAAAAGCAATTGATTTTTAGACCCTCACAAAAGACATCTGTCCTTCTAAGATGGTACATGTAGTAGTAGGAAAAGATTAAAAACCTTTGAACTGGAAGCATGAACCAATGATCAGTTCAATTCTATTAACCTACTGACTCCCCAAATGAAACCAATCCATCTATTGATGTTTGACTGAGCAGAAAATTTAAATATATTTTGTTTGGGGAAACAACAACTACAACAGATAATCATTTCAAAGTTAAAAGCTAAATATAGTTTAAAACTACTTGACCAGAACAAAATTGGAAAAAACAAAAATTTTATCCATACAGAATCAATATAGAATTTGGCTTATACCACTGATATAATTACATTCTGGCCACATCTACCAACATATCTTAAAAATAAAACGTTGGCTTCAAAAAATAGATGCTCACTTGGATCCCATATTAAAAGTCTTAGTTTTATTTTTTTTAAAGTCAGTTTTCCAAATAAATGTTTCCCCTTAAAAGTGAATTTTTTATCACTGTGGTCAAAAATATGCTTTTAGGGGGGCTGTTAAAATAGTCAAGTATCTTCAAAGCATATCCTCCCATTTCATTCACTGGGAAGCACAGACCATGGTGGAATCGTGATTTTGTCTGTTTAGGCAGTAAATCTGAGCAGAAGCTTGTTAGACCCAAAATAGAGATGTAATAAAGTTATGTCTGAGTGAAGTTTTTTCCTAGTGATTCCACGAATATGTCCAGATGGAATGAAGAAGATAATTTCTGTGCTCCGGACCAAGGACACAATGGAAGATACTTCCGTAAAGAGACCATTCATAAAGTCATGGTTTACCTGGACATTGGCAAAATCAACACGGTTGAGGTCATTGAGCATCTGGTTGATTTGAGAAGTATTCTGGAGTACGGCGCGAGCTGCCTGAGCCAGGTGATTAAGCGATGTGTATCTTCGCAGAGTCTGGGCAAAGGCACTTACAGCGGCAACCTGCAAAGAAACCCAGTTGGCTTTGGATATTTTTTGAAGGAAAAGTAACCACTGGTATTTTTCTAATACGCCTTGACTGCCAATTTCTTATGCTCCATTTTCATATATTTTACATTCACTCTTCTAAGAGCTTATTTGTGGATTGTAGCATTTAGATTTCTAAATCAACTATAATTTCCCAAAGATTTAAAAAAAGTAGTTTTGAGGTCAAGACTCAAATAAGCTCCTGCATTCTTTGGCATAGGAGCATTAATTAATCAGCCTTGCCAGTGATCATGCATTCACATCCAGAAATAATTTATTCTGGAGAAGCTGGAAAAAAAGCTCACTTAATTTCCTTTACTCTCTGAATCACATTCTGATAGAAAGTGGGCTATTAAAAATTTGCAAGAACTGGTCCCATCATAATATTAACTATACATAGTACAATTTTTAAGCAGGTAAAAAAAAGAAAATGTTGTCAGGACCCCTGCCAATCAGGTATATTCTTTTATCATAAACTGTTCTATAGAAATATAAGTAAGATGATGAACCAAAATTTTACAGTTTTGGGGGGAAGGCAAGGAGAAGTTCTGCTACTAATGTCTTGCTCCAATGCCCCAGACTGGCATGGAGACCCTGGGTTCTCTAAGACTGTGACAGAGACACACAAGTGCTAGAATGTCATTTTCCAAACTGGTAGGCAGCCTGGTACCTGGTATAGACTGGTACAGAGGAATGAACATTGGCTTTGGAGTCAGAGAATGTGGGTTCAAATTCTACCTTTTTCTAATCTCCCTGGACCTTAGTTTCTTCATCAATAAAATGGAGGGAGGTGACTATATGGCTTCTGAGGTCGTTTCCTCTAGATCTTTATGATTTATATCTATTATTCTATGAAGAATATGGGCCTGGGAGAGATTGGGTTTTGGTTAAGGAACAACCATGTTATGGCTAGCAGCCATTAGGGAAATGTATTGGCCACAGCTCATTAAGACTGTATCAAGGTGCAGAAGAGTTGTGATCTGAATTTGTGGAGAGTGTGCCTACATTAATGAAATTATGGATCTTTTGAACTTTGGAAACAGACTTCTAATAACTTATTCTAGACAAATAATTGCAACAGATACTTAAAACTTAAATTTCTATAAAAAGTCTTATCTAAAATGCCAACCATAATGTATTACATAAAATTCATATGAAATCTTATATTTCAGGGAAATCTGTTACATAATACCCCCTGAAACTTCATGTATTCAGATCATGAGGAAAAATGCACATTGCAAAGGAAGTTGCAAGTGGCGTGTCAAAATGTGAACCTCACGGAATGTGTGAACAGGGGGAACTGGAGGATGTTTCCAATCCTTATCTTATAAAGTTATCACCCTAAAGAGAAGACCATTTAGGCTCTAGGGTTATGTGATACTTAGTAGAAACTGAGGAAGTAGTTTCTTTCAGCTGGATCTCTAATTGAACTCCAGTGGATTCTTCCTATTTCCTTACAAATATGCTCAGGTTTCCTCAGTTTATTAGCCCCTCCCCCCAAAAAATAATCTTCTACTTTATCCTCCTGCTATTTTCCTATTACTCTTTTACCTTCACTACTAAAATTCTTGAAAATGGCTATACCCAATACCTTTACTCCCTTATGACCCCTTTTATCCTCAGACTCTTTGAAATATGCTTCATTCTCTCACCTTCTACTGAAATTGTTTACTTAAACATCACCAATGACTTTTAAATCATTAAATCTAACGTCCTTTCTTTTCATTCCTCATCCCCTTATCCTTTTTGATCTCCCTGTATCAATTAATTATCTAATTAATCAACAAGCATTTATTAAGTGTCTATTACATGCTACATACTGCTCAGGACACAAATACAAAAGTGAGACAAACCCTATTCTCAAGAAGTGTACCTTTGTTTGGGGGGAAGGTATACACATATTAAAAGATAAGCAAAAATCAGATATGTACAAAATGACTATGAAGTAATTTCACAACTTTAGTACTAATGGGGAATTCAGGATCAGTCTTTTTAAGGAGGTAGAGAGCCTCTGAGACTTGAAGGGGTTAAGGTGACCATGAGGTATGAGTAATAAGAAAAAGCACTTCAGGCATGGAGGACACAGCCTTTGGAAAGGCGTGGAAGCAGAAGATGGAATGACGTACACGTAGAATGATTGGTAGACTAGTTACTGTGCTGTTCCCCAAGAGTCCATTTTTATCCCTTTTCATTTGTTTTCTATATACTTGATCTCTTGGGAATCTCATTCACTCCTATGACTTACACTCCAACCACGATTCGAAAGACTCCCAAATTTGTATTTCTGTTTTGGAATCTTTTCTGAGATTCAGATTTGCATTTCCAACTGTCTATCCAACATCTCTAGCTGCATGTCACACCCCATATCTTAAACTGTTAAACTCAGTATTGCCTAATACGTCAAAGAGCTGTGATTATCTCAGTCTGGGAACTCCCTGCACTGATACAGATTACAATCTATACATAACTTAATAGTAAATCTTAGAGATTTGTTTAAAGTTCCGAGGGGATAAATAATTTACCCTTGGTGTCAGGGTAAGATTTGAAATCTGGTCCTCCCTATGCCATGTGCCAAGCACTGTGGCCAACACAGCATCTTGCCTCCAGTATTTTCCAAATCAGAGTCATCTTTATAGACATATTCTTCTTCTTGCAGTTTTACTATTTCTTTCTTTGGAATCACCATGAAGCATGCCTGCAACCTTAGGTCATTTCTGGCTTTTCCTACATGCTCATCTCTCATATCTAAAGAACTACTAAATCCTATTAATTTTACCTTCAAATTTTCTTTCACATAATTTCCTTCTTCTCTAGTCTTATACTCATTATTCTAGCACAGGCTCTCCATGGCCGCTGACCTGGACACCACTACAGTAGGTCTCCTTCTACCCTCTCCCCATTCAATTCACTGAATTGCTAGTCTCATGACTGTAATTCAAGGCCCTTCACAATCTAGCACCCATCTTATCTCTACACTCTTCAGTCTTTCTCTTCCATGAATTCTATGCTCCAAAATGGACTTTTGTATTTAAAGTAACATACTCTGATTTCTCTGCCCCTTTGGCCATACTGTTCTCTATACTTTGTTCTTTCTCCCAGTCTTCACCTGTTGTATCTTTACCCATCCATTACAACCTAACTCAGAGGCCACTTCTTCCATGGGGACACCTCAGTTCTACAGAAGCACTGGCTTTCCCTGTTGAACCTCAAATAGCACTTTGCTTTGTACTTCTCTGGTATAATTATCAGGTGATACTATATATTATAATTCCATATTTCTGTCTTTTATTTGTTAGACTATAAGCTCCCTAAAAGCAAGGTCCATGCCTTTTCTATTGCTCCCTGTATCTATTACCACGTTCTGAAAACAGTCAGCATTTAAAAAAATAAATTAATGAATAAATTCTCCAGAACTGGAGAACACATCAAGTTATTACTATTCTCAAGTAAGCACTTCTTTGACTCCATGTGACACCATACTGCTAGATTACCAAATTTTTAATCCCAATGAAGCAGAATTGTTGTGAAGTTCAGATGAGACGATGCATGTAGAATGCTTTGCAAATGAAAAAGCCTCATATAAATGCCAGCTGTTACTAGAATTATGATTACTTGAACACTTAGTGTTTCTCTGGGTTATGCTTTCAACTATCTGCACTAGAGCTTCCTCTGATGCCCTGACATGATGTAGGGGTGGTGGTCCTGGGTTATTGAAGACAATGTTAGTAAAGACTAAGTTCTGGTAGGTCTGAATCAATCAATAAACATTAAGTGCCTACTATGTGCCAGGCACAATGCTAAGTGCTGAAGTTACTGTGCTAAGCATTAGGTTCAAAAGCAGATCTGGTAAGAGATGATAATTCTGTTCTCTGGGGGCTAACCCAGATAATTTCAGCAAGGCTTATTACTGGGTGAGCTATGGAGGTGACACATTTTTCAATGAGTCATAAGCACTACTAAGTTATGGTAGGTTGAGATTTGCAGTGGTGGAGAAGGTATGTGCATTAACACAACTGTGGAACCTGGAAGTCCTTGAGCATTTTGTACACTAGGTTTATGATGTGTTTGTAACTTCATTATTTCTGGAAATCTTTCTCTAGTTTCTTTGGAAATTTTAACTGGCACTTGAAATCTATGAACTGATGAATTTGAACATGAAACAATAATGCAAATACTTCATTACAGAAAATAAAAGCTTTTGATAAAGTAACATTTAAAAAATCCTACATATCTACCATATAGATTATGTTACACAAACCACCTGGGAGATCAAATGTAAAGACAACAGCTCAAAACAATTTCCAAAAGACAAAAGGAAGGGCACAGCTAACATAATGTACCTTGGTTTGTATCATTCTCTGTGGAATATTGTTCATGGCATTGGAAAGCCAACCTTCAAGGCTTTTTGCAAAATTGCGAATGGCTTGGGTCAAGGCACCTAAATATTAAAAAACAGAAACAGAATGAAAAGAAGCCAAATAACCAATATTCTTATGTTGGGGTAAGAAGGGAAGGGATTGTAGGGGAAGCATAGAAACATACAATTTGAAATACTCCTGAGAATTTTCATCTTCTCCTTTGATAAGCTTTCAATTTATATTCATAATTCTGCTCTGCCTCCATGACTTACTTCTTGGAGGTTATGTATTTAATTGTTTCACTCCCAAAGTGTTCTTACCCATCAGTGGGAAGCCCAAATATTCAAACATTAGAGTGAAGCAACATATACCAGTTGTGAATATAATTATAGATTTTTTTACTTTGAACAAAGCATTTTTCAGGAACTTTTATGCTTGATGATTGGACTAGATGATATTGGAAGTCCCTTCCAACTCCCATATTCTGATTTTTTTTTTCTAACTCCTAATCCAGCATAACAGCATATCTCAGTAAAAGGCTTTTGACCTGTGTGTGCCTCTCAATAAACTGGAGAGCTCAGGTGGAGAACTGAGGTTGTTTTCTAAAGTTTTCCTCTGACATATTCTGGTAAATGAGGCACAAAGCTATTTTGATGTGGATTTGGATAATTTCATCCATTCTTCACTTTATT
Organism: Notamacropus eugenii; assembly: GCF_028372415.1. Lineage (NCBI taxonomy): Eukaryota > Metazoa > Chordata > Mammalia > Diprotodontia > Macropodidae > Notamacropus > Notamacropus eugenii. The sequence continues at coordinate 41,577,773 of NC_092872.1, read as the reverse complement.
TGGCGTATGTATACGCAGGACAATTGTAATGAACACTGCTGCTAACATGAATGAGCATTCTCAGAACTCTCCAGTATGAGAATTACACACTGTAATGTAACAGGGACAGACACCTCTGCCCCACGACTCTACGTTTTGTGCAGGCTGTGAAGTGATTGGAACTTCCTTGGCCATGAGGGAAAAGGACAAGTGCATCTGGCAGGTAAGGCTGGCACTCACAGAGTCTGCTCCCTAGACACATGGACTCTACTACTTCTTCAGCAAGTAATTAGAAAACAGACTCAAATAAGACTAAGCCTTCAGGGCACCACTTTTATTTTTAGGCTGAGGCTAGCGTTAGGTAAATAAGATGTCACTACAGTTTTCCTGGTTTTGTGATTTTACTTTATTTATGCTCAAGGCTCTGTAAGGAAGGGAGCAGCTTTAAATAACTAATAAGTAAGTATCCCACGTACCTTACAATCACACAATTAATCTGTGGATACCCTGTGTGGTAGGTGGGTATTTTAATCTCTCTTTTACAGATAAGACCCCAGAAAGTTAAATGATTTGCCCAAGGCTGAAAAGCAAATTAAAGGCAACCCTGGGATTAAATCCCTTGGTTTTCCAGGCCAGTGCTCAGACTAGTCTGACATACTTCCTCACCTGACAATGGCCTTTGTTTAAGGAACTTGAGAAATATGTTAACAGTGCAAACTAATTTCAAAACAATTTCTTCTTTCTATGAAATAAAAAAAAATTATTCTTTCCTTTTTGTATTATTCAATGGGACAAATGATGGATGAACTTGAAACAATTTGGATTTTGATTGAGAAAAGCAGCCTCAAATATGGAAGATTAAGCAAATCCTTAATCTGTAAAACAGCACTGGAAATTTCTTGAGAACCAATCTTTCTCTTGAAATTTCCAGAGCTTCCTGCTTTGTCAAAGCCGGGAAGCTTATGAAAAAAAATTTGCCTTGCTGTGTTATGCACTAGAATCATGGAGGACAGGTATGAATGAAAATGAGAAAGAGTAACAAAAAAACCAACCAGTTTTTGAAGCTCAAGAAAATTTGGGTTCAAGATACATATTCAATTTGGATCTCATTTTATCCAAATTAATTTGATGTTCTGGAAGATAGGAAAAGAATTACATTTATTTTGTATCTTAGAAATAATGAAAATAACTTGGAATCTATCCCCTGTTGCACAAGAGGGAGGTCCTGGCCTGTTAATTATGCTTACTGAAAATTGAGTGCTGAACTTGTGTCACTAATTGTGCTTGGAGGGATTCCTTGTATTTAGCAACTTCGCATTTTCAGAAAACTGAATTTTAGGATCTAGTATTTGTTAATGTGACTTCAAATTAACGCGATGGGCAAAGAATTTTTTATGCCAAAAAAAGGAACCCCATCTGGACGGAAAAAAAATGTCTCTTCTGTTTTGAAGGAAAAAGATGGATGGCAGAGCTATGTACTAGTAGTCGCCAGGAAAAGAAATTCTTCATTGTAAAAAGAAGTTAGTTTGGTCTTTCTATAAGAATTTATGTAAAATAAAAAAAAATTGTGCAGATTGACTTTGACAAATTTTAAAATTCTTGAATGAATTGTTTGAAATTCAAAATCTATTCCAAAGCCTACTTTTCTCAACCTGTTGAAGGTTAATACTAAAATGCATATATTCAAAAGATAGCTATCTAAAATGCATTTTGAGCTTTTATTTCTTTGAGCCTCATTGTAGCATGGGAATGAAAGCTAGAAATTTCTTTGGAATAGCTGCCTCTTAATGCATCTGTTGGTTACAAAACAACAACTCTGAAACTGTAGTTTTATAAAAATTTCTGAAGCTTATTTGTTCACTGAAACTCGTGGGAAGCTTTTTGACAGAGCAAGTTGGCCTTTCAAATAGACAATTTACAAAAAAGAAAGATAAAGTTTGAGCTGCCTAATGTGGGAAGCAGTGGTCACTTAAGAAGGTACAGAAAGTTAACTTTAGAAGTAGTTCTTTTTATTTCCCCTAGTCAAACTTCTGTTGTGTTAAGACAAACAGCAGTGATTTTGGTTTTCTGTATTTAGAATACTGTGTTTTTTTTAAACCCTTACTGACATCTCTCCATCTATCTCATGAGATAAATTGTGAGTAGGCAGTAAGATGTCATAGGCTAATGAGCTCCCCTATAAAACTTCTCTTAAACATCTCTAGAGAATACCACTGGGAGCATAGGGAGCAAGAGTAAGGCAAGGGAAATCAGGTACTGGAACAGAAATCAGTACAAGATATGCACAATGAAATTTTCCATGACAACATCACTTTTAATCAATCTTTAATCAGAAAAACTTTGTGTGCATGGAATAGAAAATTAAGTCAGACGACTTTCTTTACTCTCACATTGGGAACTTAATTAAATCCCTAATTCTTTTGGTGATATTCTTAAACTAGAATTTAATTGCTTAAAAAAAATGAAGGCTTTTGTATTTGTTTGCTAAACATATGGAACTTGAGATAAAGACAGTTAAACTATTTTCCTTACATTTATAAATAAATCCATATGCATATGCATAGATTACCATGCAAACATATTGTGGATAGACATGCACTAAGGTGGTAGGAAGAGTGAAAGAACTGCCACCATTAAGAAGTGTTTATTCTTCATGACCTCCATTAATTTCTGCCACATTTAGAAATAGATGAGGTTAAAATGTACAAATGTGCTATGTTAATCTCCAGACTTTCTGTTCTACTGAATCCCTATTTATTTTGTTGAAAACATTAACAATAGCTGCCTATGAGCAAGTACACTTCAAATCTATGCTTTCTAATTTCTAAAGCTAACATTCTTTTTACTTCCATTAATGTGCTTAAGGAGTGGAAGCTCTGTTCCATTTCATTAACAAGTTAAGGTCAGTCGCTTCTGCTCATAAAGATGTAGGTATAAAATTGTTCTCAACTGCTTCTAACAACTAGACTCCTTAGTAGCACTTATATTGACATCTGTAGAAAATAGCTTTGTTTGCTACAAGTAGTTTGAGGCACTATCTCCTTTAAAAATAATCTAACTTATCTGTGTAATGCCTATTGTTTGGTTCATGGTGGGAACACAATGCTTGGGTAGTTACATAGATTTTTCTCTCAGAATACCGTTAACCATTACTGTTAATGGAAGCAACATTTGTAGTTCTTAACATGATGGACGTGACAGAGTAAATGCTTTTATAAAGGAATTCAACTTCACTGGAAACCGAGGTAAATTAGCTTGATATCAAAAGCAACCAGAAAAGAGAGTGGCCTGGCAATTACAGATTTCAATAATTTTCACTTGAAGAAGGGAACTGTGCTTCCAAGGGAAATAATTCGATAATGGTTGACTGGCCAAGGAATAATCTTGCAATTAGTTATTGGGGCTGTCACCCGTCTGCTTAGTTGGCTTATAAGAAAGAGGCATGATAGATTGGAAAATAGGTGAGTCAGGTTTAAAAAAAAGTACAGCTTTTACACTAGTCTGCTTTAACGCACTGCTCCATAATACTGTAGGCTTTTCTGTTTTGCAAACCTGAATGAGATTCAGACATAGAATCACTGAGATTTTTTCAAAATCACTTCCCAAAACTTCCTGGGAATTATGTACGAGAACAAAAGAATCCTTACTTGTCTGCATTTAACTTACTAGGAATAGGTCTAAGGACGTCAGGAATGAGAATCTCCACCAAAGCCTGGTACATCCCATGGTCACAGTTACACATCCATTTCAGAATAGACTCATTTTTGCACAGAGTTATCAGCTTTGCTTTCGGAAGTCGGCTTTCTATTTCACTCAGATTGCTGGTGTGAATAAATGTCGCAAATGAATAGATGGCAAATGAGGATAAAAAAAAAAGAATAATGGGCTTTTAAAATATCTGTATTGAATAAAATACTATAGAGGTTAGACTATACCATCACTGCACTGGTGCTACATAGCTCAGATAAAGGACTCCCCCCAAAGCTCTCTACTTACTTTCAAATTTTCTAAAGACACGTTGACTGGTTACTTTTTTTTAATCGGAAAGGGGGAAGATGTCTACTGTAGTCACCCAAATCAATAAAAATGGAAGCTATGTGGAGAGGCTAAACCTCAAAAGTGTTCTTTTGAGGTTTGCGGTATATTTATACTATAGTCAAAATGTTAGCCTATCAAATTAAAATTATCAGGAAAGGTTCACAACTGGTATACATATCTCTACATTGTCAGAACTGTTCAGTTACTATGGTAAATTAGTAAAGTTTTTGGATTCTGACCTGGATTCAGTAATGGTAGTGCCATCAGCTGGAGTGGAGGGAGAATAACGCCAGAAAGTTTGCCACAATTTTTCTATCAGGCTAAACTGAAGATTCACAACAACATCCAATATTGCCTAAAAAACACAAATCAAGGGTAGGTGACCTTCCTGTTCTATTTACATTAACCAAAAGGAGTACAGGTTTACATGTGGTTCATAGATGAATGAGAGTTGTTTTTCTTATGTAACTTAGCATAGTATAATGGTAAGATATAGCTATGTCTAGTCACTCTGAGTATTAGATGTTTCATCAGGATATTTCTTCAGAACCTGCTAAAGATATATGACAGAACAAAGAAAAGTTGAACTACTAAAAAGACCAGGACATTCACTAAGGAAAACTGACCAATTCTTTTCAAAATTAAAAATTCAGCCAATGCTTTCAAAGATCTCTAGCTATCTTTTTGTAACTTGATCTCCCTATCCCACCTCCTCACCTTTTTTTTTTTTTTTTGCTTCATCCACATTACCTCTTAAGTTTTACCCTTCCTTATGATTTTTCCCTTCTTTTCCATATTTTCCTTTCTTTGGCTACTACACTTGTATTTTGCAAGTTCAGCAGGGTAGTTATAATCTAACCTTCACTTCACATCATCCTGTTCATAATTCACATTGTCCCAATACAGTCCCCCAGCTGCAATCACCTTCTTGTCTTAGTTAACATTCCACATATTCTGACATACTCTATTTTATTTTCATGTTTATCTCCTCTCTTTTAGAATGTTTGCTCCTTGAGGGCAAGGATTGTCTTTGTTCTTACTTGTATCCCTAGAATGGAACTCTACTATATGTCTGTCATCCAAAAGCCAGAATACCTAAGTTCACAGAGGTTTGGAACTAGGTTGACTTTAGAGGGATGCAAGTCATGAGGACTGTTTGTAAATGATGGAGGGATTGTAGGCTATATTTGTGGAGCCTGTACCACACTGGTGAAATTACAGGTTCTCAAAGTACAGATGTAAGAAGCATTGAATGTGGAAGCCGGAAAGAGAGCATTGGGTTTCTGTGGTCAGGGCTGCATGCCAGCAAGATTCAGAACAACACCTTTGATTCTATCCTTACTATTTCATTCTAGGATGGACAGAACCAGAAAGGCATACAGTAAAGGTTACTATGTCCCCTCTACTAGAATAGTGCTGCAGTGGGATAGCGGGCATCATGACAACTGCCACACTTCAGTGCAAATAGCACCCCAAATCTGACATCAGAGGAACCACTATACTCCAGTGCAGTTATGTGTACTAGGCAGTGGGAAAACAAAACAAAACAAAAATAGACCATCAACCCTAAGACTCTCTTATCAGGGAGCATTCTCTTTGCTCTTATTTTCAGGATCAAGTATCAAGCCCTCTGTTTGACTTTTAGAATCAGTTACAACCTGGCCATTTTCTACCTTTCCATTCTGTCTACTGCCTCTCAACGCACTTTAGGACCCAGTGACACTGGCCTCCTTTCCTGTTACTTATATGGGACTTTCTACCTGCTGACTGTACATTTTCACTGGCCGTCCTCTTGGGCCTAGAATATTCTGATTCATTGCCCCCTCCTAGCTTCCCTGGCTTCATTCATCTCTCAGTTCAGTTACCACATCTGCAAAAAGTCTTTTACTGTCCCTTTCAGTGCCAATAACTTCTCTATGAGATTACCTCTAATTTACCCTTCTCTCTCTCTCTCTCTCTCTCTCTCTCTCTCTCTCTCTCTCTCTCTCTCTCTCTCTCTCTCTCTCATATGTAGATATTTGTATGTTTGTTGCTTCTACCATTAGAATGTGAGCTTCTTGAGGGCAAGGACAGTGTTTTTTTGGCTTTCTTTGTACCCTCTGCGGTTAGTACAGTGCCTGGCATAGTAAGTGCTTGATAAATGCTTTTTCACTCAACTCAGCTTAATGAGTTATGTAGCTTAATAGCTATGATGGGAATATTCATATATAGAGACATATGTACAAATGGCTATGATATAATAAGGTAAAGTGAGATGGAGTAGAAAAGTATAAGTTTAGACAAAATGCTTTTAGAAATCTGAGGAGGGTAAGGAAATGAGAGAGGCTTGATGGAGCAGCTGGCACATGAGTTGGGCCTCAAGGAGGGTAAAGACCTTAACAGATGGAGATTGGAGAGAGGGTAAGACCATTCCATGCATGTGAAATACTAGAAGTAAAAACATGGAAAAAAGGAGAAGGCAGGCTAGGAATGGAGAATGAGGAGGAGTCCACTTTGGCTGGAGAGCAGAACATATGTAGGAGAGTAACGTGAATAAACAATGGAGGATCAGGAGCTATGTGCAGTGTCAGGGTCAGGTCATATTTTATTCAATAATAATAACAATAATATCTAACTTTATACAGTACTTGAAGGCTTAATTAAGCAAAATGGAGACCCATTAAAAGCTTCCCAGGAGAGATAAAATCAAAATGGTATATTACAAAGATTTCTCAATCACTGATATGATGAATGGATTGGAGAACAGAGATGTTCTTTCAACCATTGTTTAAAATTCTGCTGTGAGAAGTAGACTATTCCATTTTTAGATAGGCATAACTGTTAATAATTGTTAAGTTTTTTCCCCCAACGTTAAGTCTAAATTTTTTTCTTGGAAACTTACACTTATTATTCTTAGTTTTACCATTCTGGAATCAAATAGAATAAATCTAGTCTCTCTTCCACATGACAACCTTTCACAAAGAAGAAGATAGTAGTTATGTCCTTCCCAAGCCTTTTCTTCTCTAGGCTAAACATTAATTCCATTTTCTTAATCCTCATGTGAACTGAACTCAAAGTGCTTTACTATCCTGAATATAATCTTTTGTGTGATCACTCTAATTTACTAAGGTCTTATCTGAGACATTCAGAAGTAAATATAATACTCCAGTTGTGGTCAGACCAGGGGTATAGGACAACAGGACCCCTATGGAAGTTCAGTCTTTTAAAGCAGCCTAGGAGACTGATGTTTAGGGTTAAGAAGGGTAACTGGTAGGGATAAAGATTTGGGAGTCATCTGCTAGAAGTAATAACTGGAGCTTTGACAGTGGATACAGTTGACAATGAAGAGGGAAGGTAGGTAAGGATAGAATTATGAAGTAGAGAAGAAAGTGAGAACAGAACAGGTTCCATAAAGATTAGGAAGAATCCAGGAAGTGAAGTCATGATGAAAAACAATGAGTTCATCAAGGAATTAAAGATAGGAAGAAATGAAAGGACTAGGAATCTTAACTACAAGGAGAAATGTCAGAGAAGGGAAGACCCTGAAATTAAGTGAAGGTGGGGATCAAAGGAGTTGAAGAGTTCAAGAAGCTGTGAGAACTGCGCATCAGGAGGTTCATCAGTGCAGATACTAAAGTTTCCAAAGAATGTGAGAGCAAGAAAGAGTGGAGAGGAAAACTGAGCCAGGACTCAAAGGAGTGGAGAAAGGTGAGGGAGCGACCAGCAAGCTGAGTGAAGAAATGGAGGAGGATCAAGGGAGGGAGGTCAGATGTCATGAATTCCAAAGGAAGTAACTTCCATGCCTTCTCTCTAAGGCTGTCTTCCATGTCCACTGTTTATGTCTTTGAAGTATGTAGTTGTTTGCATGTTGCCTCTTCCATTAGGATGGGAGCGCCTGAGGGCAAGAATTGTTTTTGTTTCTCTTTGTATCTCCAGAGCTAAGCACAGTGCCTGGCACAGAGCTTGAAAAATGCTGATTGACCAAGTGACTGACAATACATGCCCTTATTTAGGCCCTGACCTTAAATTCTTTTTTCTTAGTTTAGTGGGCTGGTATGACAATGCTTCATCAAACATAGAGCACAGCATTAAAAATGGCCAATGCTTGTGTTAACTTTTGATTATTTTTTTTAAATTTCCCTATAGCATTCAAATTAATTTATAAATAAACCTTAGGATAATAGTAGACATAAAACCTAAGAATTACTCCTTTGTGCAAAACAGGAGTTTAGACTGAATGTATTTAATAATTTGGGCCCTAAGAACTGGTAGAACAACTGCAAAATTAATGTATCTGAGAGAACCAAATTAGAGCCTAGTTGGATGGTGAACTTTGGGTACTCCAGAAAGCCAGCCTGGAATCTTTAGACAAAGGGAAAAAAAAACCCTAAATTTGGTGTTTAACTATCTCATTTGTTCTGGATGTATAGATCAATACATATTCATTATAGAAATTCTTAAGGATTTCAGATAGTGAAATCTTAAAGATAGTGATATCTTAAAGATAGTGTCTTAGTAAAGACACTAGGCCCAATTTACAAATATAGAAAAAGATATTTTGAAGGGATACTCTTCCAGAAATCAGTAGGTAATGTCATAAAAATAGAAAAGTGAAAATTGAGGGAAATAAATCCTTTTGATATGTCAATAAATAATTGAATTAATTTCAATATACATTTATTAAGCACCTACTATGTGCAATGTATTATGCCCTTAAGGAGCTTGTTATCTAATGGGAGGGCTAGATATACAAGTAAATAAGGCACAAATTAGCAGTAAAGAAAGGATCAAGACAACACTTTCTATGAAAATTTGAGAAGGAAGAGTTCACTTGCAGTTAGAGGAATCCAGGGAAGCTTCATGGGAGAGGTGACACCTGAGCTGGACCTTGAAGGAAGAAAAGGATTTCAATAGATGGAGATGTAGAGGAATGCATTCTAGGCATGGTTAGGGTTAGGGGGTTGGCAACCTGCATGAATGCAAAGAGGGAAAGTCAATGCAAAAGGAATGCAAAGAGGAAAGGGGACCACAGAACAGCTAACAATCTAGTTTGACTGGAGTGTGTGTGTGTGTGTGTGTGTGTGTGTGTGTGTGTGTGTGTGTGTGTGTGTGTGTGTGTGTGAAAGGGAAGATTTTGAAATAAGGCTAGAAAGGTAAGAAGGACCTTAAATGTGAAGTTAAGGAGTCTGTATATTATCCTATATACAATAGGGAGCCACAGAAAGTTTAGAGCAGGGCAATGACAAAGTCAAATATATACATTAGAGTATTTTGGTAGTGATATGAAAAATGGATTATGGAGGGAATAGAATGAAGGCAAGGATACCAATCAGAAGATTAGAGATGATGTTATGGAAGTGTAAACTTAGGTGGTGCTGGTAGGAATGGAGAAGAGGGGACAGATATAAGAGATATTCAAAAGCTACAATCAATAGGGTATGCCAATTGATTCGGCATGAGGGTTGAAGGAGAGAAAGGAGTAAAAAGTGACTGAAGTTTTGACCTGGGGAGAATGGGAAAATGGTAGCACTATTGACAGAAATACAAAAGTTCAAAAGCAAAACAGATTTTAGAGGAAAGAAGATGAGTTCAGTTTCAGGTTGATTTGCCAGTGGGGCATTCTGGTGGAGATTTGTCTAGTGTTCAGTTGGACAGGAGACACAGGACCCAATTTCCAAGAGATTGAGAGTAAAGGCATAGATTGGAGAGGCATCTGAATAGAGGTAGAGCTATGAGATACCAAGGGAAATACCAAGAAAGAAAAAGCAGAAAGAAAAGAAAAAAGGTGCTACAACAGAATCTTAGAAGACCATGTCTAAGACGCAATAGGATAATGAGCCAGTAAAGTGGATGGGTATAAGATCAAAGGGAGAGTTGCCTCAAGATGCCAAAGCAAAAAAGTCAGACCAGGAAGAGGGTTCAATGGCATGAAATGCTGCAGAAAAGTTAGGAATGTTGGGAATTTTTAAAAGGCCAATAAATCTGACAATTAAAGTAACCTTTGAGAGAAAAGTTTCAGCAGAGTAGTGGCAATAGAAAATTGTAGGTGGTTGAGGAACTCTGTAAGTGGGTGTGGAGGAAATGGAAACACTGAGTGTACACTAATCTTTCTGTAAGTTTAATACCAAAGGGGAGGCGAGATATGAGGATAAGTCAAGCAGGTGACAGGGTCAATGGACAAGAATAAAGCAAACCTAAGAATCTTTATACGCAATGGGGAAGAAATGAGTAGAGAGGGTGTATCGTAGAAAATAGTTCCATGGGGAGGGAGATAAGGATAAGAAAACAATAGATCAATAGCACAAGGGAAAGAGTTAATTTGGCAAGAAGTACGGTCACCTTGTCCTCTGAGAATGGAGCAAAGGCAGGATTTTGAGGAGAAAAGGATGGAAAATGAGACAACACAGGATGGACAGCTTCAGTCTCCTCATTAAAGTAAGAGGCAAGAGCAGAGGTCAGTAGGGTGGTTTTGGGGGATGGAGGAGAGCTGGGAGAGTTTGTAATAGCTATGGTGGAAAGCCTGAGAGGGAGTCAGCAGGAAGGGAGTGCCAACGTTCAGTAGCAAGACTTTTTAGTTGGCTCATTATGATTTCATTACTTCCTTAACAAGGAGGAATAACAAACAGAATAACAGGCATCTGAGGGATTTAAAAGTGAAGGATGGTGCCTTCTTGAACTGCTTTACTACAGAGTCAAGATCATAAAGGTAGAGAAGTGAAGCGAAAATAGGCATGGTAGATTGGGGGGAAAAAGAGGTCAGTGAAGTACAGGGCAAAGGGCCAGACCAATTTCAGCAGAGGGAGAAATGCAAGGAGAAGAGATTATGAACAAAGAGGGCAATTTCAGAATTTGGAAACTTGAAGGTCCACTACAGCGTGGACTTGACAGTCTCTGAGGTCCCTTTTGACATTCCAGGATTTCTCTGTCCCTCTGGGTCTTTGAAATGCTTTATGTACTCTAACATTTTATAAATCAAATCATATTTTAATGTTCTAGGGAATTTGGCATTTAAAGGAACCCTGTGATAAATCTTTTTGGAGAGTACTTTTTGTGCTAGAAGCCAAGTAGAAGTGTCCATTAATTGGGAGATGGCTAAACAGGTTGTGATGCATGAATCTTATAAAATATTATTATGATATAAGAAATGAAAACTACAGAAGAGCATGGGAAGACGTAAGAACAGCTGCAAAGTGAGGTAAGCAGAACTGTGACAACAACATGCTCACAGACCATGGCCAATATAAATGAAAAGAAAAATGATAACAAAGCAATCAAAACTGAATGCCATGAAATTACAATGACCAGGCTTGGCCCCAAAAAAGAGAGAAGAAAGGCAGTAGATATTGGGATGAAACAGTGAAAATCATGTCATGCTTTTTCATTGCATCTACTAGTTTTGCTGAACTATTTTCCCATCTCTTTGTTATCAGGGATGTTTTTCTGGGAGGAGCTGGGAAAAGAGATAAACTGGGAAATGCAGATGATATAAAAAGAAAAAGATAGCAATTAAAATTTATTTGAAAAACTTTTTGCAGAGCAGACCTTCATTCATTTGTCTTTTGTTTAAATTCTGTCCACCAGAAGCAGAAAAACCCTAGACAATTAGCTGTATTATCTTCTTCACTGAATGGAAAGTGGTTTAAGGCAAAGGACCTTTTATTTAAAGAACCTATTATTTAAAATTCAGATCTGTTATTTACTCCCTTGTCCTTGAGCAAGTAAACCACTTCGAGTTTTTAGGCCTAAGTTTTTTCATCTGTAAAATAAATGAGAAGATCTCTATGGTCCTTCCAATTCTAAATATTATGATTATTATAGGTGGAGGAGGATATGTTAACACTGTTCTCTTAAATTAATTCCTATTACAGAGTTGAGCTGTACTAAAAATGTCACTGGGAAAAACATAAGAATCAATAGGGAGATGAACACTCCTTGACTTTCAAGGTTAAAATGGACACTGTAGGAAATGATTGAGATAACTTGTTAAGATCACATGGAGATCTGTCATGTGTTATGCTAATAATCTGAGAACCTGCTTTTGGTTGTTAATAACCCAGCACTTCTGAGAAACATTCAGGTTTACTCAAACATTTCTTACTTCTGGAATGGAAAAAAAAATCCATTTATGCTATGAGTTGAGAAATCTCTCTGCATATTGTATTGTCAGCAGTTGGGAGTAAGATAATAGCCATATTAGCCAAAGGATTATATTCTACTAAGAGTGAGTCCATGAACAATATTAAATATAATATTCTTTCAAAGAGAGAAACACTTAAGAAAACCTTACAGGAAAAAGAAAGTGCCCCTCTCTGGAACTGGTAGCTATTAGCTTAGAAGATAGTGAGCTGGCATAACTGATGCTGCTGTAGGAAGCTTCTAAGTGGTCTTGTGTTAAGAACCCTGGATTTAGGACCAGAGGATCAAAGCTTTAATCACAGAATCTTAGAAGCCACCTCAGACGTCATCTAGTCCAACCCACTCCTGAGCAAAAATATCCTTTCCATCATGATGGAAAAAATAGTCATCCAATATTGCTGAAAGAACTCAGGGTAAGAGAGAACCCACTTCTTCCTGAAGCAGCCTAGCCCACTCTGAGATAATTCTGATCATTAACAATTTTTTTCTCACATCAGTCAGGGGTGAGCAGGCCAGGAACTTGCCAAGCCCTGCAGTGGGTCTGCCCTTACTTTTCTTTTGATAATTAGAGAGAAAAGAATAAAGGCTTCCTTAAGAGCTGCCTTATCAGGGATTCCCATGTCCTCCTTCTCAACTAGCTTCTAGATCATAGGAATGCAGTACATTGGTGGAGAGGCAGACCTGTGATTTCACTGGCATCGGAAATTCCTTCTACACAGATCAGTGCCTGCTTTGAGCCTTGACCTTTGAGTCAGATGGCTTAAACTCTTCATTTTACTCTTGACTAGACTGAATCTTCTAGAATTCAGTATTCCTATGAAGTGGGGTATGTGGAGGTGGTGGTGCTAAGACACTGATATGGTTATAGTCAGGGGATCTATTTTTAAATACAAGTTCTGCCACCGAATACCCCAAGCTCTCAGACAAACCACTTGATTGTCTTGGGCCCCATTGTACTCAACTATAAAATGAGTGGGTTGGACTAGAAAGGACCCTTTCCTGGTCAGAGCAACAAACAATTAAAGCCATTCAGTAGAAAAAAAGGCTGTCTCTGCATGTGGTGAGTTCCCTATCTGGAGGTTTTACGAGGAGAGATCAAACATTTACTGAATTGAGTAGAGGTAAAGTACCACTTAAGATAAAGACATTGGCCTATCCCACAAGGAGCCAGGCTGAAGGGAGCAAAGAAACTTTCATTCTTAGTGATGAAGAACTGATGAAGTGTAAGAGCCTTATAAATTCTGAAAGACAAACTGCCAGGGATATTTTAGAGGAGATGTCTATTCAGGTCCTTGAGGTCACTTTGATCATTGATGTTCTATGATTCCCTTCCAGCCCTAAATCTTGGGATCCCATGTCTAAGCCTTAAGAGAAACACACACACACACACACACACACACACACACACACACACACACACACACACACACACACACACACAGCTATGTATTATAGGCACAAGCTTTTCTTTGGGTCATATCGACATTTTCTTGTGCCATATTTGTATGTATATCTATATCTTTATGTACGTATGTATGTATGTAATACATACGTGTACACACACACATTTGTATATATATATTTGTCATATATATGAATTACACAAGTAGAAACCTGAGGAGAAGAGTAGAAACCTAGGTGATCTCCGGAGGGAATAACAGCAGCCTTATTTTAATCTATTCTCTTTATACCCCTCATCTCTATAGTTAAGCAGGAAAAAGCAAAGAAAAGTCCCTTTTTTTCCATAATCCGCCTGCAACTAAACTACTATCTTACTACATCCTTTTCCTGAACTTTCTATTACCACCAAATTGAGCTACTCTCCATCCTCATTCTTATGCTGCCTTGTCTAAGCTCTGCACCTCTGGACACACTGCCTACTCGCCTGGATAGAAGATGTTCTCCGTTTCTCTTTGTCTGTTGAGCTTGCTCCCTTCCTTCAATATGGCACCCTGTCTTTTGTGAACTCTTATGACTTTTCCTAATTTTGCTTCTCCCTGGACGCAGTCATTTCTTGAGCCTCAGATTCCTAACACCTTTTACTTGTATGTTTCATTTATCTTATGACTTCCACTACTGCATCATTATTATTTGTGTTCCTGTGTTGTATTCTATTTGATTAAGTTCCTAGAGACTAAGACCTTAAAAAAAGCTGCCAGTTCCTTGCACACAATAAGCCCTTGATAAGTATTTGTTGAACAGACTTTGCTCAACAAAGGACGAGGATCAGCTTCTTTCCTATGCAAGTGACATATCATTTGCTTTTAGCTAGCTGTTTTAGCATGACTTAATTTGTTTGAAAAGTCTTACTTACCTCACAGTGCTCTCGATAAAGACTCTGCAGTGATTTGATATCCTCAAAGGTAGTACCATCTGGTAGAGAAGATATTTCAACTTCTCCAAACTCTGGAAGTGCTCTTGATGCATCTGTTACCATGACAACAGAACAGAAAAAAAAATTATGGATGGTGCCAATTACAGTTTAATGAGTAAAAATTTAAGAACACAAAGGCTTTGTTTTTGTAAAGTTAGGGGACCAAAAATCTAAGACTTTTCATATTTTCATCTTAATATTTTACAACCAAAAATTAGCAGCAGGAATACTAGACAAGATAAGATGTGACCAGAACTCTAATGGTAACAAGACTGTCTTACTTGTGTAAGAGACACAAGTGGGTGATTGTTTTAACCCTAAAGTTTCACTAGAACTTTTAGAAGTAGAATAGGTTTCCCATTTTAGCAGCTAGTCTATACATATTTACTTAGTATGTATGAATTAAAAAGTCCAACACAAATCCAGATCTTTAAGAAAAGAATATTAAGCTAAGAAGGAGCCAAACTGTCACGTTGTGTTGGACGTATAACTTCAGCAAGAAGAACTTTAGAGTAGAATGAGTTTGTAATGAACCATGGTACTTTAAGAAAAACCTGTTGCTTTTGCTAACAATTAATATGCATTACATCTTAACATACCTAAAAACTGTTGATGATGCTGACTTTGGGCAATTACAGTTTGCTCAACAGATGTGCCTGTCTGTTGACCACTTCCTGTGAAACCATCTGCAACCCCATCCACTTTCTGCATAGGCTTGTACCTTAAAATATGGAATGAAACAACAACAGCAATAATAACAACAAACAAATTATTCCTTGAGTCTTCAAATGAGCACACAACAATGACCATGGCACTATGACTTGAATATGCCTCCTTTCATCGTTCATGCTGGTAGGGATTTATCCAGGCTTTAGAAAGTTGGTATGTAAAGATGTTTTCAATTCTGCTTTTCCCTGAGAAAGTAACCAAATTTGGGAAATCCAGAAACAAAGAATTAAAATAGAGTTCTGAGGTCTTCCTTTAAGCTAAAAAGCCTTCCTCTGCTTGCTCATTGGTCACAGAGGAGACTCTGGGTTTTCCAAGGCTGTGTCCAAGGTGCAAAAGCTGGAAAGCTTTCAAGTATGGGTTTACAGACTAGTCATAGGTTTTTACCTTGGGTATTCCAGTCTAATGAAACTAGTGCCTATTGAAACAGGCTCTAAAATGTAGTAAGCACTTAATGAACACTTGTTGAATTGAAGTACCACTTATGGTAAAGATGTTGGTCTATCCAGCCTGAAGGGGGCAAAGGAACTTTGATCCTTAGTAACTGAAAAGGTGGAGGGTCCTTATCAATTAATTCTACCCTTAGTTCATTTCAGGAGGTTTCCCATTCTCATCAATTCTCTCTGTGCTTAATTTGGCTTTAGCTTTATTATTTTCAGCTATGAATTTTTACTTAGCTAATAAAATAGGCTGAACTTGTTTAACCAATTTAAATTAATGCAGTTTGGAATTCATGGAGTTTAAACAAAAGAGGTGAAAGGAATTTGCATTATTTAGCCTAGAGAAGAGAAAGCTGAAACAACTTCCTACAGATTTCAATTATATGAAGCTTTATTATGAGATTATGGGGTAATTATAAAATGGAGACCAGCTGTTTTCTGATTATACTTCTTTATTGTCTATTGTATCTAGCAAATACATCATGGGTGCAAAAATTTCAAAACTGGCATGGAATTTTAGGTTAGACAAGAAGGACTTTATATAAGTTCTTGTTAGACTTTGTTTATATAAGGCAAACAAGCTCTTCATCTCAGTTGCATTACAGAATGCCTATGATGATGATGAATTACTAAATTCTTAAGGAAGACAGTGAAATAGTTTGCCTTGGAGTTAAAGTAATATTATCTATATCATTGGGATGGTGCTGATATCAGAAGCAAGCACACATTTATATGCAAGTTCTATTCCTTGCAAAGCAATTTCAGAAAGTTGTTTCTTTTAGACTCACAACAACCTTGTGAGATGACTAGTTTCTTCATTTTCTGTAAGGGCAGTATGTGTGTAAGAAAGAGCTCTGGACTTGGGGTCAGAAGATCCTTGACCCATGAGGAGAGTTCTGGTTCCGCGCTAAGCATGTATGACCTCCACCCGCTCCCCTGCCTCTAAATGAGATAATAATACTTTATCTCCTTCACAAGGTTGTAAACAAAGTGCTTTCTAAATTGTAAAGCGTTACATAAATGTGAGCTATCATTAAGAAGAGGAAATATTCTCATAGAGGTTAGTTGACGTGCTCAAGGTTATCCAGCTTAGCCAGGAATAGGACTGAGAATTAAACTCAGATGTCTTGACTACAAATTCAGTGTTTTTCAACTAATACCACATATGCCTCCGATAACAGCAACAATAGGAACTATATTAATAAGGAGATAAATATGTGCAATTATAACAGTTCTTCACAGGCATAAGATAATGGAACATAGGACATTAAGGGTTTATTCAAAATTAATCTTGTAGAGGAAGAATCAGCAACTAAGGAAAAATTCATTTTTATGGAGTTGACATTAATTTTGATTTTTCATTAAGCTACCTCTTTTCCAAGTATGAAATAAATGTTTCTGAATGTCTTTTAAGGCCAAAATTCATTGCTGCTAAAACTAGCTAAAAACAAAATCAAATAAATATTTATTGTGTCTGTGTTGTATGAAAAACTAATGTATGAAATAAAATAAATATTTGTGCCCATGTTGTATGTATTCTTTAAAAAAGTTGTACATAAACTGAATTTTTGTGAACCAAATTATGCTTTCCCACTGACTTACACTATAAACTAGGGATGCTTTATTTTCATCCTGACCGATTTTCTACTGGCAATGGCTCTTGCCATTGAAATATAACTTTAAATTTTTCTGCCTCCTACTACTCTGTCAAGTAATTCATCATCTGTAAGTACACACTTGACTGCAAACACTAAAGGAGAGCTCACTATTTAAAGAAAGTCTTCTTAATTTTTCTTTTTGATAAGATAAATCATCACCTCCATAAATTATGTTTGAAACATTCAAAGGTCGTGGTTGGCATTTTTATAAAATGAAGTAAACCCAGACCATATCTGAAAATCTGTGGTGCCAAAAAAATTTAAAAAAAACCCTGCTCTGTTGCTAATGAAGAAGCAGTCTTGGTTTTAAAATTAGTAAGAGGCAAATGATAATTTTAACAGCTTGCAACTCCATGGGTAACCACCAGCTAAAGTTGTTAATGATTAAGAAATCAAAGAAACTCTAATGCTTTAATAACTTAGTATATGCATGAAACCTGTCACTGAAATATAAAATTTGGAAGGCTATTAGGAGCTTTTTCAATACGGAGCTCGTCATAGCTGTTACATGGAATTTGGATAGTTGTAACTCTACTCTGAAAGCACCATTGAAAACAGACAATATGGCTACTGCATGGATACTAAAGCATCATGATGGAAGGCAGAAAGTGGCATATACTTACCACCAGAATTGCCAAATTAACTTCTCTACACTAATCAAGCTCTGGGGGAAAATTAATACCAAAGTTTTTAAAGTAGTTGAAGTTGTATGTAGCAAAAACAAAACCATCGCTGCGAAGTTTTAAAATAGGCATCACAATCCCAGTCTGTCTCACCACTTAGTAACTGTGTGACCCTCGGCAAGTCACTTAACTTCTTCTGGGCTTCAGTTTTCTCATTTGCAAAATGAGGGGATTGAGATCAGCTCTAAATCTGGATCCTATGAACCATTCTAAATAATTACACAGTTTATAACCACAGATTAAAAAAGTTATTCTCAATCATGAAGTGGTGTAATTTTTCACCTCCCAGGTGTAATGCATAAGGTTTTTTGGAAGTTTGTCCCAGTAAAGTGATAAGCAGTTTGAATGTGGTTGTGGTAACAAAACCTCAGTCAATAGCAAAACTCAGTAGAAAATGGTGAATTAGGTGACTTTCAATATCCAGGAGAAGCAAATTATATCCTAGGAGATGAAGTTGATGTATGGTAGAAAGAACTCTGGAGTTGGAGTTAGAGAATCCAAGTCCTGACTCTCCCATTTTCTACCTGTGTGACTACAGCAAGTCACTTTATTAGTCTGGTCCTTAGTTTCCTCATCTTTAAAAAGGGGAAATTGGACTAGACCCCTAATGTTCCTTCCATCTCTAAATGGAGGAAATTCTTTGTAAATAATAGTGTTGTTAATTCTTTAGTCCCTTCTCTCAGTAGTCCCTTCAGTTGCTCATTTTGCAGTGATTTTACGTAGTTGGGCAGGAGGGAAAAAGTAAGATCCAGGCCTATCAATTTTGTTTATTAACAATAGATTTGATATAGGTTTTGATTAAGGGGAAGGCTGGAACCATTGGCTAAAATAATTCTTTGTCTTATCAGTGGACTTTACTTATTTTATGTCTTTCACTACAGAGTGGTAGCATGATGTAATGACTAAGGAAATGGTCTTAGAGATAGGAAGATAGTGGATCAAGTCCCTGTTCTAACACAAAATGGCAGTGTGACCCTGGGTGATTCAGCTGTGCTTTAAGCAACCCTCTAAAACCATAAACAATAATAATAGCTGTCATTTATGTAACACTTTAAGGTTTGCAAAACATTTTATGTATATTATTTCATTTTGTCCCCATAATTTTCCTGGAAGGTTGATATGATTGTCACCCTCATTTTGTTAAGAAAGATAGAAGTTAAGTGTCTTGCCTAGGGTTCTATGGCTAGTAAGTATATTAGATAGGATTAGAATTGAGGTCTTCCTGATTGTAAGTCTGTTACTTTATCCACTATGGTACCTAACTGTAAGTTACAGAGAAGGTTCCAAACTACATTGGTAGAGGAAATTTCTGATATCAATGAAATCACAACTCCTGGTGTCTCTATCCCTATCCTTTTTTGACTCACTGGTGTGAGTAATTTATACAATTAAAACTATACAGCGTGCAATCTTGCTAAGAGTTGTTTTTGTCCTATCCTGAAATCTATTTCTTGAACCTCTGTTTCCTTCCACATTCATTCCTGCTGCATGGGGCCCAGGAGAACTGGGCTTCTTGTTGGGGTGGTAACTTGCCTCTGTCCTCCCATCTTGACATTCCAGGCAACAAATGAGGACTTAAGGCCTTGTCTATGGAAAAACAAAAGACTGACCCCCTCTGTGGTAAGACAACAAAAAAAATGTGATTTATATTATGGTCTTCAATAAGAATTTTGTATATATTTCATCAAAACAGGATGATGCCTAAAGTTGATCTTAATGCTGAAATCCTTCCACTAATTTTTTGAAAGGTACTAAATCATAGTATTTTATTTATATTAGTTTTTAAAATTTTAAATGAGCTCTATTTTTGCAAAAGGAAATTTTACCTAGAATAAGTAATAGCAAATCCTATGCTATAGTACTATAGGAAGCATATGCATCTATGGAGATTATAAAACTACAATAGGGAATCAATGGTGTTCTAAGAAACAGTGTTACAGGTTGGATCATTTAGTTATTTTTAGTTTCTCTGACTTCAATGGAAAATGAGATCATTACATTAGGGACTGCTCTTCAGAGGCAGAGTGAACACTAAGGCTTTCAACATAAACCTTCCTTACCTGCATACTAAAGTTAGATGCTCAGGTGCCATATCATCTGACTATTATCCACCCCTGGAGGTTAAGCCAACTCAGGCTCAGCTTTTGGAATAACAGCTTGGAATGTTTCTAAGAAGAGTTGCTGCTGTCCAGGGACATTTCTTCTTCCTCAGGAATCTGGGGAGGGTTCTGAGACTGCATGAGAATCTGACACCTGATCTAGAGACAGATTCAGTTCTCCTAAGGTTAGGGATGGCCCAGAACCAGATCTCTCTCAATCTGATTCCATGCAAATGAGGTTGGATAAGAGCTGGATTCACTTTTATAGGTATCATGGGATGGAACACACACATGCACGTATGTCAGAAAGCACTGCCCTCTTCCAGTTCATATTCCTGATTTCCATACAAGACACCACCACCCTTGGAGAAATGTTTCATAGGATCACAGCTCTGGAGCTAGAAGATAACTCAGCAGCTATCTAGACCAAACCCTTCATTTTACAGGTGAGGAAACTGAGTCCCAGGGACATTAAGTGACTTGCTCCACTCTCAAAAAGTTATAGATAAGATGTGGACCTGCACTAGTAGAGATTTGACACTGAATTATCACATTGATGAAATAGCAACTCAAAGACCCCACTCCAAGAATAATAATGATAATATTATTTCTGTGTAAACATGAATATCACATATTTGAAAACAGTTTCTGTATTAATTTGAAAAAGTAAAGATGTGTAACAACAAGAAAAGCAATTTTCATTATCTTGACAAAGCAACTAAGATTGTTGATCTTAGTTGCATAAGAATGACTTATTATACTAAGCAGTATGTTAAACCCTGGAGACACAAACAAAAAAGCAACATAGTCTTCTCAAGGAATTCACATTTTAATGAAAGAATAAAAACATTTGTTAAATATGATTACCATGTGCCAAGCCCTGGGGATGCACAAAGCATAAGCAGTCCTGACCTCATGGAACTGAGATTCTAATGAGGAAGACAGCATGTAAGGGAGTGGAGGGGAGGGAGGAGACAACCTATTCTGGAGGGTGCAGGTCAGATAGAAGGGCTTAGTCATTCTAAGGGTAGAGAAGAAGTGTAGATAGCCAGGCCTCACGTATCTGATTGTCCAAAAGAGGTGGGTGTTCCATACAAGTGAATTTTTTCAGTAATTGAAACTTACCCCTTTTGAGTACTTAAACTTAAAAAACAAAACAAAACAATTTTATCTGTTTTGGATTAAAATCTTTCTAAAAATATTATACACTTCCCTGTCATCTCAGGAATCTTACATTATGGAGCACTTCAGAGCTTGCATGGCATTTTCTTTCCATAATCTGATTTAAAATTTGTATAACCTAGGTTCAAGTATAAATATTTGTGTAAGACTTTCCTCAGTTCTGGAAAGCATGATTTCTCTATTCTCCCTTCCTGACCAGAGCTTGGGAGATGAAAGATCTTTCCTTTTGGCTTCCACCTCAACTGAGCTCATCTCACCAAAGAAGACAGTCCATAAAGTCACTAGAGCATCAAGCTACATGTACCTACTGGACATAGTGAGTGCTAAACTCGGCTGAACCTTCCCTTGATTCAGAGTCATTATTTAAGAATACAGATAGTTGTTCTATCTTGTGGCATGGTGATGTGGGTCAGTGGCCATTAAGGGATGGACTTGTTGGATCTAGACTGCTGTGCTAAGGCTGTGAAGCTCTGCTCATGTTCTCCTTCCACTATTAGCTACCCTTGATGATGCTTTCAGTGGTACCCCACCCACAATCTTGTCGTCTTCCCGTTTGTCTGAGAAATGGATCAAAGAATGAAATTTAGAGCTCAAGAGAAGGTTAATGTAATTTTATCCAATTCTCCCCCCCCCTTTTTTTTTTCAGATGTGGGAACTGAGGCCACTCAAAGTGACTTGTCCAAAGTGACAGAGGTAGTAAGAGCCAGAGCCAGAGTCAGAATTCAAACCTAGATTATATGATACCAATTGCAATGCACTATCATGGCTTGAGAATAATTCTACATTACTAGAGGAATAAAAGCGTTGGGCTTTATGAGAAGAATGAGAAATGCTTTATATTTATTACTTGGATTTTTCCTACCATCTCCTTTCTCTGCTTTTATACTCATGCTAGGCTATAAATGGAAGAAGTCACACAATTATGCTTACAGGGACCACTGTAAATTTATCTTACAGAGTCTCAACTGTGCCCTCACTGCTAGACACTACCGCTTTGACTCTTGATGCAGTTCCCATGGTGTCTGATCCAAATCTTTTCTTCTCTCCTTAAAGCATTTACATCATCCCTCCTTCTCTGATTTATACTCTATGTGACCTTAACATTAAACCCTACCCCTCCCCTGTCCCCCCACCCCCCACCCCAGTCTCTCCTCCTCTTCTCCAGTCCTGGAGAAAGTCAGGGTCATTCTCCTCACAAATATCAATGAATCTACTTAGTCCTTTGATGCCTATCTCCTGTTTATTCCAAGAGCGCCTTCCTTTGATTATCTTCTCTCTTCCTATCCATTGAAACTCATCCTTCTGTTTATAAACAAATCCAGATCTTCTCCAACTTTAAAAATACAAAAACAAAGCAATTCAAATCCTTCTTCATTTGGTCTGATCGTTCATCCCTTTAAGCTCCTGTCCTAAGATGCCTCTCTTTTCTTTTCTAATCAAACTCCTGGGAAAGACCGTTTGCATCCATCTCCTTCATTTTCTCACTTCCTAATTGCTTACAATCTTTCTTCTGACTTTATCACTCCACTGAAAGTGCTGTCTCCAATGATTTCTTCATTGCCTAATATAATTTCTTGAATCAGGGCCTTCTGAATCAGAGTCCATTAAGAAAACTCAGCACTTATCCTTCTTGACTTCTCTGACAATTGTGATCTTCTAGATGCCTCCTAGGGTTTTGTCTGGTTACTCCCTTTCATTTCTTTTGCAGAATCAAGGTTGTTCTTCTCCCTATGCCTCTGTACCACAGGGCTCTGAAAAGTGGTGTGATCTCTTCTCTTTACAAATTATCTCAGTAATATCAACTCCCATAGATTCAACTAATCACTCCTAGGCAAATGACTTGTGGTCCCAGTCTCTCTTGCAAATTCCAATGTAGTCTCCAACTGGATGTTCCATAGAGATCTCAAACACAATATGTCAGAAACAGAACTGATTTTTTTCCCCAGTACCCCATTCCTTTTCCTAATTTCTCCCTTTTTGTTTAAGGCATTAATATTCATTTAGTTATTCAGGATCTTCTTTCATTCCTCATCCATCATTCTTCATATTAAATCAGTTGACAAATTTTGTCATTTGTACCTTCATAAAACTTCTTGTTTCCTTCCATCCCTTTCTCTCCACTCACATGACTACCATCTTACTTCAGGGCCCCATCACCTTTAGCTTAGATTATTGCCTCCCAATCTGTCTATCTCCAACATCATTGAGGCATCCTACATATAACTGTCAAATTGATATTCCTAAAACACAGGTATGACCAGGTTACTTTACTGCCTGAGATATTTCAATGTTTCCTTCTTGCCTTTAGGATTAACTCCCCTGCTTGGCCTTTTAAGGCTTTCACAATCAGGCTAGAGCCAGCCTACCTTTACAGACTTACTGAAAACTACTTTCCCCTTCATGCTCTCTACATTGCAGTCATACTGGAAAACATTCTATTTTTCCATCACCATGCATTTTATAGAAGCTGTCCTCCATGCTTGAATACATTCCTTTCTAAGCTCTACTTCTTAGAAAGAATCCTCAAGTACTTCCCCCTACAAAGAAACCCAATTCCTCAAATCTACCCAGTTGCTTCAGATGACTTTGTATCTATGTTGTACTGAATTTTCTATGTATATATTGTTTCCCCACCAATAGAATGTAAAACTCCTTGAGGGCAGGATTTACTTTTCTCATATTCTCAGTACCAAGCACAGTGCCTTTCACATAATAGGAACTTAATGTTTGCTTAACTTAATTGAATTGAATTCTGGATAACTGATACCCAGCTTCAGACATCTAAATAATTAGTGTGCCCACAAGTAGAAGGTCTTCTCCTGTGATGGGGGTATGTGTGACTTCAGTCAAGGAGGACCAAGATGAGGCTCCCAGCCCAAATGTGCAACATGTGTCACTGCTCAGATCCCCAGTTATGTGTATGTCATATCCTGTCTCTGAACCAAACAAAGCCCATCTATGCATCATGCTAAGCCCTCAAGGGAACACAGATGCCCTGCACAAACTGCCTTTTCTGGAGGTTCACAATGAAAACACCCAGACATCCACAGTCAAGTTGCTCCTACAACTTCTCCGATTCATACTTGCTCTTTGCTAAGTCACTCCACTGTGATTTTTCAAGAGGCTAAGTTGAACACTCATTGAGCAAAACGGGCTCCAATCCTCATTTTTTCCCTACAACAGATGTCGGTGGAGGCCCAGAGACTCTCCTCAGCTTAGTTCTGCACCCTTTCCCACTGCTGACTAGAGAGGCATTATTCTATTTGTCTACGAGTATTTCATGATATCTTCACAAACTTTTTAACTTGTTTATCTCAGGTTCTAAATCCGATATCACCTTTACTCAATAAAATTAAATGTTGCATCTGTCTTGCTTCTTTTACCTCAAGAGATGAATTGACACTGTTGATAAACTCTACATGTGCAACCACATAAAATGGATTTCTAGGATTTTAAGCTATTTAAGTATTCTCAGATGTTAAGTGTTGGGAAAGGTACTTCAAAATCGCTTTTTTTTCACATGTTATTTGTTTTTTAGGCAATAGATTGTCTCCATAAATATACCTGTAAATATATTCAGAAAAACATGTTTTATTCTATTTATATTATTACCAGGCCCCAACAGAGATATGCTACTTACTATAATGTTTTAGCATGCTGTTTTGTGATTTATAAGTCATAAGTCCTCTCTTTGATTTCATAACAGACTCCTGGACTAATGGAAAGAAATTTTCTCTTTTTAGTGTCCAAGCTTTTTTCTGAACTAATAAGCTTCAATTAAGCTTATCAACATTGCCTTTGGATAGATTCCTTAGTAGTGAGGACACCTGCTGGTGCTCTGCTGCCAGTCACAATGAGGGGTCTATGCACTTGGTAACACTAAAGCTCTTGAAACAATTAACAGAATACAATTACAAAATGATTGACTGGTCATTGGAAATTACTATCAGAGAAAAAAAACTAAGAAAAAAGGGCAGACTTTCTTGTTCCTCTGATTAAAAAAAACCAAAACCAAACAAACCACAAACCAAACCCACAACTTGGAATTTTGAGACATTTCTTATGAAGGGAATTTCACAACAAAGCCTGAATTCCACAGAACCTGTTAATATCCTTAGAAATGCTTAAACTATTTAACTCATTGGTTCCATTTTTAATTTTAATTTTAGGTCTATGTTCTCTCCTTCCTTCCATCTCTACCTCATCCACTGAGAAGGCACAAAACACTATGCCCATTATATATATGAAGTCATCTAAAACATATTTAGTGGTTCCATTTCTAATAACCATTTCTACGACATTGAGATAATAGGGATTTTTCTAGGCTGAGTAGTTTCCAACCTTTATAGTTCCTGGTTCTCTTATGTAAAGATACTTAACATTCCAATCCTGGATCCAGATCACTTAATCTAGGTTGTTTTTTTTTTTTTTTTAACAAACTATTTTCCTTAGGTTTCCAAGGAAACTTGCCTTTTTACCCCTTTTAAGAGTATGTTGCCAGAAGAATTAGGATTTGTTTTGTGAAATTAGTGACAGAAAAATATTTAAATTTCTTTGATTTAGTAATTTCTCAATCAAGTTTCTTGTTTTAATCTTTTGTCTCTAAATTACTTTCTCATCTTTAGCTTCTGACAGTGTATTTGTCCATATGTGCAATCATGGGCGACACCATATATCCAAACATATATATTTTTTCATATATATATGTACATACTTCATATATAATACATAACATACATATATTTAGATATGAATTCTGCCTTGAACTGGATAAAGAACATTCTAAAAGGAAAGGAATCTTTATTATATAGTTACTACAAATGCTGTCTTTACCATACTTCCCTTAAATTAACTTTTTAAATAATTATATCATAACTTCTCTTAAGAAAGATCACCAAATGCAAACCAACATAAATTGTTCTATTTTAACTGCCATATGAAAGAATGCACCAAATCACTAACAATTACCCTTTGACACAGATATTTCACTGGTAGGTAGGTTCCCCAAAGAGGCCATTGACAAAAAGATAGGCCCTACACACACCAAAGTATTTGAGGTAGCAAAGATCTGGAAACAAAGCAGATGACCACTGACTAGAGAATGGCTAAACAAACTGTGATATGTAATGGAATATTACTGTGTTGTAAAGAAATGATAAACATAATGAATACAGAGAAACGTGGAAAGACTTGCATGAACTGAAATACAAAAAGAAGTAAGATGACCAGAGAAACAGTATATAAAACTACAGTAATGTAAATAGATGAAAGAAAAAAAACCTCAAAACAAACCCAACCACAAAACAATCAAAATTCATGTTGTGAGATTATAAAAAATGAAGTTGGTCTCAAAGAAGAGATATGAGAAGACACTCTCTCCTGCTACTCCAATTTCTTTGCAAGAGTAGAAGGGGTCATGAGTGTGGAACATTGCATATAACATAAGATATTTTTTTCCTACTTGATGACCAGGTTTGCCGAATTGTTTTTTTTTCTTTTAAAATAATTATTAACAGAGGATTCTCTGGGAGGAGGGAAAGAGATAAAGGGGAAAATTTAAAGGATGTAAATAAAAAAATATTTCAATAAAATTATTTTTAAAATTTAGTTTTACTCAAGCACAGAAGTGCCAAGCAGGTTTCCAAACAGGTCTGTGGGCCACATTCCAACGTGCCACCAGAAGCAGATCAAAATGTAATTGGTAAATATTGAACAAAATAAATAAAAATACAATAGAATATCGATAACATTATGATGTGGGTTTCCCAGTTAATTTTCAGCCTGCACGGATCCTCACGTATGGTCCATGCTTCTATTTGAGCTTGACAACATTTACCTAATACTATTTGCCTTATAGATATGGCTACATATGATTAAAGCTATTGCTTGAAGGAGAAATTGTTTATTTAATAAAAATAGCATAAAGGTCCTGCTACTTCTTTCCAAAAAGGGAAACCCTTGATTTCACCCTGTGATAGCAGTCCTGGAATTCATTTTTCATGCAATCACTGGAATATTCATTCCACCCAAAAAACTGCTTTCCTCTAATTCTGACTGTTGTATAGCTCCCCCAAAAAGAAAACTTATGCAGTGAGGATGTGATGGTCTGCCTGGGAACTAACTGCTTTAGTTCTCTCTAAATGCATCTCCTACTGTTTTGTCTTTCAATAGGCCACAGGAAATGTGAAAGGTGAATGCTTAGGCAATTCCATTGTCAGTATTATTTAATTATTTAATTAGTGTCCTATAAAGCAACGTGACCTCCATAAAATCCTCCATTATCAGGGTTTAAGAAAAGGTGCGCTAAATCCTTTCCCTAGTTGTGGCTAATACCTGATGCTTTAGAGGAAAATAATGCTTTAGTAAGAAGTCATAACACAGGACTCAGTGGGACATACTAGCATACAGAAAGAACTCTGATTCTAAAAGGGGCACACGGAATGTGGGATCAGGATCCAGAAAGCCTGGGTTCTTTTTTTTTCTTCATTATCTGCTAGCTGTATAATCTTGAATAAGTCACTTAACTTTAGTGAGACCTTATTTGCTCTATCTACAAAATGGAGAAAATAAGACCTTACCTGCCATTAGACAGAAAGCTCTCTCTGATTCTCTCCCTTTAGCTCTAAGATTTATAGTTGTGTTTCTATAAAAGCTTCCATGCTGCCTAAGGAAGAATGTCTTGGGACAAGCCGGTACAGGCAATGTTTGATTTGGGACAGAAACATATTGTCCTTTAGTTTCTCTGTCTGAATAAAATGGAATCATTCTATGCTTCTCAAAGGAGGGCAAAATAGACATTATTGGTATATAATGTAAAAAAAAAAAACCATAAAACTTTCTTTAAAGGCTAAAAATGTCTTAAGACAAGTTTTAGTATCTTATAACTGTCGATACTGAAAGCATACCATCAATTAAAAACAATTTAGTAAACATTAATTGATCACCTCCTATATTTAAGACATTGTGGTGGGTATGAGAAATACAAAGTTGAAAAACAACATTGTCCCTGTCCTCAAGGAGCTTATAATCTTATAATACACGTATAAGTGTATAAACATATAGAGGGACAAAGGAGAGACATGAATTACAATAAGAAAGCTTGAGGAGGAATTACTTTTGGCTGGAAGACCCGAGAAGGTTCATGGAAGAGATGACATCTGAATTAAGCTTTGAAGAAAGAGAAAAATTTTAACAGATGAAGATTAGGAGGGAATGCATTTCAGGCTAGTGGATAGACTGTCATTTCTCAGGAGGAAGCAGCATATTGTGTTCTCTTATACTGGTAGTTGGTTTTTTTTTTTGTTTGTTTGTTTTTTGTTATCCAAAGAAAATAATATAGAACTTAAAAAGTTAAAAATGATTTCACATTCTACTCTTTACCTTTGTTTCTGTTGCATGGGTTGTTGTCGCATAGCCATATACTGCATGTCCTCTTGTAGTCGATTGAGAGGGGAGTCTGGCTTGACACGAATCCCATAGTAATGGTACTTGGAGTTCCCTCTTTATTGAGAAAAACAACAGATAACAGAAATATAAATATCAGTAAATATAAAATTAGGCTTATTCAATATCCACTTAATTTAAGCCACTGCAAAATTAATTCCATGTATGAGGAGCATATAAATTGCACACACACACAAAGGCTGGTCATATGGGGAGAGCTCAACTCAAATGAAAAAGCATTTAAGCACCTAAGTTATACTATTTGTACACATATCAGGCACTGTACAAAAACAAAGGAAAAAAACAATACGGTCCCAATCCTCATGGAACTTATTATATTCTACCTGGGGGCTGGGGGGTTAGGTGATAACATATGCACAGTTGAATAAATACAAAATACATACAAAGTCAATATGAAATAATTTTGGCAGGGGAGAGCACCAAAAAGCAGAGTTCTGCCCAAGTGGTACTTCAGTAATCCTGAGATACTAAAAGAACAAGAGGAAGATCTCTAGATCATTCAGCAAAAATCATATAGAATGAAAGAAAAATCCCTGAGGGCTATGATATTCCTTGGTGGAAGACGTATCTATATAGATAAATTCACAGATACAACAAAGTACCTGTATATGTGAATATATGTATATAATATATATGCATATGTGTATATAACATGATACATATTATATACATATATATCTTACATTTTACTGAAGTTAATAGAGTAGCTCTATCTACAAATTAAAATTCCATTCTGGAAAATAGTTAAAAATTTTGAAAACAATTTTGTATCACATTTGGCCTTGATGTTTTCTGAACAGTTCATTCAGAAAATGTGTATGCTCTCTCAGGTTAAATTCAACACACAACTGTTATTCTTACATTGCAAGCTCTCTGAAGGAAAGTTCTACCCAAGCCTTGTATTGGCCCCAGCACCCAGTACTGTACTGTGCAGAAATGAGCACTTACATATTTGTTGGGTCATGTTCTTGTATTATTAACTTAATTAAAAGGAGCTTAGTTATGTCAGTGGAAAATTGGTCATTAGCAAAAACAATGTAATGTAAGAAAAGTGATTCTTCATTAAAAAGGAAATATTAGTGGGGCAGAATTACCTACAGGTCTTACAGTAAAGATTATACCTTTGCTCTATCACCTTGGACAAGTACTTAACATTTCTATTTCTTGTTTACTTCATGAGAAGAAGTGCTGGTGGTGGAATAAATATGCTGACTTCAAGCTTACAAGATTGTTGTACGTTAATTCAGTTAATTTTCTTTTTAATATAAAGGGCTTTGTAGATGTT
The DNA here is from genome assembly GCF_028372415.1 of Notamacropus eugenii. Lineage (NCBI taxonomy): Eukaryota > Metazoa > Chordata > Mammalia > Diprotodontia > Macropodidae > Notamacropus > Notamacropus eugenii. Next base: position 41,547,730 of record NC_092872.1, on the reverse strand, counting down.
AAGAAATTATTTCATCCCTGTTGATTCTCAAACACATTTTGTTAGTCACTGTTTTTAAATGAATCCATTTGTTTTGCAGGCTGAATCAGATGTATCACAACAGACACACATGGGGAAATTTCTCTGTGAAAATGGCAAATTTCCACATGGGACAAATGATTTCACAATTTCTAATTTCTTCATTTTCACGAGAAAGCTTGTGTTTGGTGACAAATTTTTGCTTTGAATGGAATTTGTGAATATTTTCAAAAATAACAGTTTTAAATATGTAAATTCTTGCAATGAGAAAATAGTACTTTCTAACGGGTCTAAATATAGTAAGGCATTAGAACTCTTCCCATCTTCTTCCTCTTCCACTTAAAGAGAAAAATCCAAAGAGAATTTGGTGTTACATTTAAAAATAGGGAAAGATGCTACTTACAAGTTTACAGGGTTACTATATAGTGCAATGACTACATCCTTGTAAAACTGTTAAAATGAGAATATTATACAGGTTTATTAATTGACAAAGATATACAGTATATCTGAATATTTCTGAGTAATCAGCCCCCCAATTTAGGAAGCAATTCTAAAGTCAATCAGCATAGGCCTTCTTTAAAGACAACTTACATTTAGAATCAGTTTTAGTGTCTTTAGCCTTGGAACAAAGTTACAAGCCAGCTTTATATACTTTTTTAGTAGCCTCTTTTTCTTCAAAGTAAAGAGCAGTGAGGAAGCAGGAGTGGGAATAGAGTGGTGTATCTCTCACATGACCTCTTCCCATTCTACTTGGTTTATTTTTTGCTCTATTGTATTAACAAGATGGCACACTACTCCATGGATGGCCTCACAAAAGCTCATGAAGGATCCAAGAGATAGAGTAAACTAAATATAAATCTGACAAAAATGTTCTGTGAACATTTTGATGTTTTGATTCTGTATATTTATATATTTGCTTTTTTCTGGTTTCTATTAGTAGGTATAGTTTATTTATTGATTTTCACGGAGGGGAAGTTGTTTTATGGCTCTTTCTGCTGTTTGGTAGAAAATTAATATCTTGGCTCATTTTGGCTCATGGTAAAGTGTTGGTCAGACTGAATCTTGGTTCACGTCTCTTTTGGAGGGAGATTGAGTCATTTTTGCAGTAGACACATTCAGCAGTATCTGAGCCTAATTACTTTCCTTTTTGCTATATTAGCCCAGCCATCATTACAATTCAGCATGGGGCTTAACATTTCCATTTGTGAATAAACTGTTATTCTTTGCCTAGACTTTCTTTCCCATCCCTCATTTTAAATACTAATTTTTAAAAAGGCACAGGGCAAACTCAGTGCATTTTGAGAGTAAAAATGCTGGGACCTCTTGAAAAGTAAAAGTCACAAAAGTAAAGGAGAAATTTACTCTAGTGAATGAATTCTACCTCCCAAATCCAAGTCTTCTCTCTTTTCTCTTTTTGAGATACTTTCCAGAGTAAGTCTGGAAAACTTTAAAAGTGTAGCATCTTTGGAAATCTCTTCCAGGGACAGCATACAAGAAAACACCTAAGCAAACCTAAGTAGTGCAAAGCCAATGTTTGCTGAAGTATACAGATCTATATGGCAATGCTACTCATGCTTGCTTAGGTGTTTTCTTATACTCTAAAAAGATGTTTGCAACCATTCTTTTTGTGATTCTGAACAAGGGATGAGACAGAAAACAATCAAGGCTCTGAATGTTAACTCCTTCAGTTTGATGAAGTTAATCATATGCAAAGTCAGTGGCTTAAAATTTGCTAAATCTTCTGTTCCATGGATTCCTCACTAAAATTCAATTAGCAGCCAAGAGACAAGTTGAATTAAATATCACATTGGCTCATGGTTAGATCTGCAAACATTTTGATATTCTGATTTTGCTTAGGATTAATCATTTTAGAAGATATGTTGGCTTTAATCTGGTTTCAGAGATATAATAGTCACTGAAGAAATGAATCTGTAGTTATCTAAATTCTGCCCATGCAGGTAAAATTCAACAGAAGGGGATAATTTTCATATATGTATTATTCACATAGATATGCATATATCTACATCCACACATGCATACAGACATATGGATTTTGTGTGTATGTGTGCATACATACACACAAAATCCACATATTCATGTATGAATATATGGACAAAGTCCATCATTCACAGGAATGTGAAAGGTTCATTTTTCTCAGAATAAATTTATAATGAGGTCACTAAGGTTGTTATTTGACTAAGCACACTGGGAAATGTTTGCTAGAATACTATGGTATTATGAATCCTAACTAATTATAACTAATTAATACTAAACTGCACTTGCTAAAATGAATTAACATATATTTTCTTCATGAAATAAATAACTCTATTTTTCTTCTTTATATGAGATTCTTAATCAATAAAACTTAGCAATCCAGATTTAATGCCTAGAGGGCAATGTGGTACAACAGCCAGGAGATGGATTTAGATTTGGAGAACTGAGGTTCAGTCCTGGCTCTGCCTCCTCTGTGATCTTGCATAAGTCACTTCATCTCTCATCTGTAAAATGAGAGGAGTGGTCTAGAGGGGACTGGACCCCTGAGGTCCCTTCTAGCACCAAATCTATGATCATATGACCAGTGGAAACATTTATTTGCCCCTGAATTGCTGTTGCAATGCCTTACTCAGTTATTTGAAAATATGTATCTTACAACAATTATACTGAAAAATCTAGAACGGAGAGAAATGAAACTGGCTGAGTATATACATGAGCTTTAAGAAGACAGAATTTTGGAGCTGAAATGGTGTGTACATATCTTACCCAACTCTCTTATTTTATTAATAAAGGAAATAAACTCTAGGAGAGGGGAAGTGACTTGCTTGAGGTTATACAAATAGGTCATGGAAGGCCAGAAACTCCAACTCACATTTCCTAATTCCTGATCCAGGGTAATTTCCCCTACACATTGAGCACCTCATTCATTTCCTCGTTTCATGTTTGCTCAAAACACCACATGTACATTTCCAGTGAAGTAAGAAATTGGGAATAACTGTCCAAAAAGGTCATTATTAAAGTTTCCAAGTAATGGAAATTTTATTTTCCTATTTCTCAATAAAAAGGAAAAAAGAACATGGTAGAATAACAGACTTTTAAAGCCCTTTCAATTCCTGTAACCTTGCAAACAAATAACACATTTTTGCATTTCCTCAAAAAGATTTGTTGTTGATTTGTCCTGTGTCTAGAAACTGAATCAAATTAAATCAGCACTCTGTATTTCTTTCAAGAAAGTGGGCAAGTAGATGAAAACCTTTCTATACCTGTTTTAATATAATTTTGTAGGAGGCAAAAGACAGATTTTTTTCTATTTAATATATCCATTTTGTTGAGGATCATCAGTAGCATTTTAGAAAGGGCCATGCTATGGTGTTTAAGATTTCACATGTAAATTTTGTGCGAAATTGTTGATCTGCCTGCCACTCTCTCTCCCTCTCTCTCTCTGGCTTGATAATTGACTTGTCTCACTCCTTTCACTGCTGTGTCATGCAGAAATGAGCTGATGAATTCTGAAGTACGACTTTCTTTAGTGGAGGAGACACTTCCACCTTCCTGGTCTAGTAATTTTCCACATGGGTAATGTTTGGGACAAACACTTGTGTTTTCGATTTGGGAATTTCAAATGGATGCCTCGCTAGTCTTCCCTGGTCTGTGTCCTTGTATTCTCTCCACATACAGACACACTTTCATATATTTTCACTGCAATAATCTTTGAAAATCCATAATCTTATTTTTCAGTACTGACCTAGTTCCCAATCTCCTGGTTCGTAGCCCCATGAAAATTGACCTTATGAGTTTTCCAAAGGAGGCAGCATTGACTGGGTCCAGTTTGTGTTCCTGACAATGTCGTAGGTAATGGTTGTAAAGGGTACTTCTAGGGAGGCTCACACCTTCTGCTGTTTCATAATTGTCCAACAGCCACTGGAGCTATTATAAGTAAGACAGAGTAAACAAAAAGAAACAGCATAATTTACCAAAATATCTACAAGTCACTAAAAGCATTAGAGTGTCACTTCACACACACAAAAAAGTATTTAGAAGCTCTCCTGAAAGCCTTATGATATGATAAGTAGCTCTTTTTTAAGTGAATTTAGAAGGTTGATATACTATGGGGTTGAAAATGTTTGGAAATGTCTGTTAAATAGCACAAGTCATAACACCTGTGACCTCCAACAATGCTTTTCTCTCCAAATATTCAAAAGCATGTAGTGACACACTGATTTTCACTATATTGATTGTTGTTTTGGAGATAAACAGTTATTTCCTTCGGGAAATTTAGATAATCATATTAACTAGTCATAAATATAATTTATACCACCATGGAACAGAAAAACCATGTTATCCAGACTGACAGCATGGCATGTAATACATCTTTATTGTTGGTTTGTTACTACACACCAACAGTAAGATGTCTTGTATGAGCCCTTATAGTAAGGCTATGTTAATTTTATAGGGTTCCTAATTTACTTGTTTCAAATTACCATGAGATAACATAATAATAGCATTGTCTGCTAAGAAATTTTTTTTGAGAAGGTAGGAAGGGCAGAAAGTCAGTCATTTCTTGCCAGCAGGGAAGACTCAGTTACTCAGCTTAAGGAATATAATATAATTGGCATATATTTCTTTATTCAATTTTCTATCTATTATCCATCTATTTGTGATAGGGAAAGTTGTACTCGTTAAAGATAGTTATTGTAGGTTCAATTCTTTGATTTTTAAAAAGAAAGGAATGATTTATTAGAACTATTTTGAAACCTATCTCTAAGCGGCATGTTTGCAGTGCCACAGAAGGATGATGATTCGCTGACATTGCTACACTCAACATCAATTTAAGTCTTATTGATAGCCCTGGGGTTATGTTTTCTTCTTCAAGAACATGCAGGAAGAAATAAAAAAAAAATCTGTTGCACACAATTCTAGTTTCTGAGGTCCTAACAAGGATTACTAGTTACAAAGTTACAAAGATTACAGCTATAAATATTCAGGACCACTTATTATCATCCCTGTTTTACAGATGGAGAAACTGAAACATAGAGTCACTTGCCCAAGGGGTCACCAAAAGAAGTAATAGTAGAACCTTGATCAAAACCCAGGTCTGCTGGTTTCGATTTTCTTGCTTTCTCTACCACAATGCTGGGAATGCAGCTATTGGTGACTGAGAAGAATCTTGGTATACTGCTCCACAATTCAATAATTTAAAATGTATGTCTAAGGTTAATCTACACTTTTCAATGTGAAAATATGAGAATTTGTGAGATTTCTCCTAAGTTGAATCCTACATAGGGAAGCCAAGGAGAAGTTGTTAAAAGTTGTTAAAAATTTCAACTAACTTTCTAAGCACTTCCCCTTCCATACTGACATTTTCAGGGATTTGAGATTAGACTTGGAATGTGAATTTAAATTTGAAACTTAATATGGTACAAGTTTCAGACTTTTAAAAAGAAAACATTCAGTATGATTTTTTTCAGGTTTCCTTCCTATAGTAAATTTTCTTAGTAGACGACTGTGCTGACTGAATGCCATTTTATTAGGCTGATGCACATGTACATATATATTAAAATACATACATTATGTGCAAAAAATGAATATATGACCAGACTTAGTTTTTGTACAGAATAAACATAATAAAGACAACTCAGGAGAAGCCTAGGTAAGGTTGATAATTAGATAATGGTGATAACTAAATTTTGCATGGGGTTCATAGTTTAAGCTCCTCCACCTATAATATTTCATATAATCATTTCAAAGCTCCTATGAAGAAGGGCAGGAGCTGTTACTCCTATCTTATAAATAAGGAAACTAGGGCTCACAAAGCTACTTAGCAGCAATATAAAGACTAGAACCCATGTCTTATCTCAGGACAAGTTCAGTGTTCTTTACAGTGTAGGAAGGTGCTATGGAGTAGACTAAACACAAATACATTTCAGTAACTAACGTATGACATGAAAGTGGCAAAGCCAGCATAAAAACTCTTCTGATGGCTTCTGGTCACACAGTCATTCCACCATAAAACTCACCTTAGGACCATAGGATCACAGACTTAAAGGTAGAAGGGACATTGTATGTCATCAAGTCCAACCACTTCATTTTACAAATGCAGAAACTGAGGCCTTAAGTGACTCAGGTAGTAACAGTAATTGATGGAGGTGGGATTTGAATACAATTCTGATTCTAAATCCAGAGTCCTCTCCACCATGAGACCTCCTCAGCAAAAAAGCTGGCTTATTTACTAGGCCCCAAAGAAAATTGTTCTTTCTTATAATTATTTAACAGGCAAAAATAAGTATTTGGTAATTTAGCATATATCATCCTAATGAACTGGTAACATACATTTAGTCTCTTTAATAGACTCAGAAATATTTGTACATCTTTTCATAAATATTTAGACCTTTACAAATATATGAGAAAAAAGAAAATTTGTGTATTTTGAATTTTATTTTATTATCATTATTACAGGTGTTACTAATAGCTTGAATTACTCATAAAATTTCTCACTTGTGACAGTTGTAATAATTTTGCCCAAGGCATTCTAATGCTTTCCTAAATGTCATCTGATTGACTCTCCTATAAACAACGATATTCATCCATAATTTAGATGGCAGCAGCAAGAATGTGATAGATAAGTAGTAATTCTAGTTATGTGAAGTTCAAACTAACATCTCTTTCCTTGGTTTTGTTTTTGAAATCAAAAATTCTACTTATATGACTGCACCTGAATCAGACTTGCCTTAAGTTTTATTTTGGTCCAATCTGTTTCAGGTCATCTATATAGTTAAACTGGGCTATTTCCATAGGGTTCAGAAAGCTATAGTGACCAAAATTTTTGGTCTCTTTTCAATTAGGCTCCATATATAAGCACAGTTGATTGGCTTGCCTTTTGTTAGCATTCTTCTAGTAAATATAGAAGGTATATTTGCTATCTGCATAATGATTCATAATAGAGTATAAATGAAGCAGAGGAGAAAAAATATTTGACAAAGCAAATACATGAAGTTATAGTCCTGTTTAACTGAGTAGTGGCAATGTGAGACACACAGAAAATCAACAAAGCAAAAGGGAAGAAGTTTGATTCAGGGGATTATAAGATCTATTTTCCATACAAATTAATAAATATTTTAAGGGAAGCCCTGAGGGATAGAATCTCAACAAAAAGGGGTAAAAAAATGCAAGAATCCTGAGCAAATTTACTGGGAATAGCTGGGGAAAAAGTCCTAAGGTTACATATGAGAAGCTTAAAGTTGAAAGGATAAATTTTAAAAGATACTAGGAAAAGTTTAATTGATACAACTGCCTTACATCCCAAACTGCACAAATATTTTTAGGATGTTTAAATGAACATGATATCAAATACTTTTACTGCTGCAGGAAGCCAAACTAAAATAATCTGTTCAATCCAAAACATAAATGCAATTATTTCTATTAACTTCCTTAATTTTATATTTGTCTTCTGGCCAGATTTAATTAGTTGACATGAAGATATACTCCTGAAAATTTTATTTGCATTAGTTTCTCATGAAGATTTCCTTTTAGCTTTAAAATAAATCATCTGAGGAAATCAAAAGAACAATAAATTTTGATAATTACAACAAGCAAATTTTATAAAATATTTGATTCACCAGTAATGCTGCAAAAGATTGTTAGGATAGTAACAAATTTTATTCCATGAAATCAGATAACCAATGCTTGTTACCTCATGCTTAACTTTAAAATAGTTTAGAGTTAAAGGCTATCTCCACATAAACAAAACAGAGAATACTATCCAAATAATTCATAACAAAAATAGGCATTTGCTGGAAAGATTCACATAATAATTGGGTATTGGGAGTTAAAATTATCTACATGAGTGCCTCATTTCCAATTTACATTAGTCATAGCCACCAAAGAATTGCCACCAAGTGAATATTTAACGGTCAATTAGGTTTTTTCAGTCATAGTAATAATGATCCCCACAAACAGAATGGATCAGTTGTGTGGTAAAACAGAAATGGCTGTTCAGATGGTCAAAAAAACTATCAATCACTACAACTTGATTATTTTCTGACATACATGTTTAATATGCACAAAATACACATATGTACATGCATATACATATACATGTATACACATATTTTATCCAAAGATCATATGTATATTGTATACATATATTATGTGTATATATGTATATATCCAGAGAATATGTATGTGTGTGTATGTGTGTGCGTGTGTGTGTATGTGATGTCTTGATAGGTAGTTGCCACCTAAGAGTAGATTTGCATGTCCTTCAAAGAATATTTCTACAAGTCCCAATTCCATTTTCTTCCTTCATAATAAATGACAAAATCTTGGCAATTAGGTTCTAACTGGGATTTGGTTACAGTCATGAGGATATCCCTCAAATTCACTAGCTGTTATTTTGTTGAATACATCTTTGTTGTCTTCCATTAATAGAGGGGTTCTTTAATCCTTTTTATGTGGAAGAGCTATTTTTCATTTCCTTTGAGTCATATATGCTCACTCAGAGATGGAGTAAGAGCAGGTAGCACAGTTCCTGCCAAAAGTAGGGGAGGAGATCTTGCTTTCCTCCCCTCACACTTGACAATCCCAGAAAATTACTAGAAAGGGAAGGGGTGAGAAAACTGAGGAGGACAGTTGTCAGACATTTAGTAACTACCAAGTAATAATTGAATATTTAGCAGTAGATAGTAATCTACCTATTGGAAATGCCTATTTTTTAAAGGTACAGTCAGGATCCACAAACATCATGAAATTGCAAATTAGGTCTTTGGGTTCCAAAATATAATTTGTAAAAGTTTTTATTTTATTTTGAGAGTAACATGAACAGTCAAGGGATTGTTTCAAATCACTGATTAAGCAATTAGAGTCTATTGTGCTAATAAAAACAATTTTAAAGATACCTAGAGGTATACTTGAGACTTTTGGACATATTATTCTTACATTAAATTTTACTTTAAATGGAACATAGTCATAAAATGAGGATCACAGAGTAGATCCAGGAAAACCTTGGAGTCCAATTCCTCATTTTACAAATGAGAAAACAGCTACAGAGAGTCCAAGGTCACACAGCCAGTAAGCAGCAGAGTAAGGATCTGAATCCAAGTCCTTTCCCTCCAAATCAAAATCTTTCACCCTGCCCTCCTTGTTTTTAATTTTATTATTAAATAAATTTAGTTCTTTGGGCTTTTTTCCCTTTAATAAAAACTAAGCTTACCCGGTTATGGAATTTTACAAATGTCTTTTAAATTACTTGTTTATAAGTATGACTTAAAAACCCATAAAATATACCATAGGAAACTTTTAACCTTTACCTTGGTTTATAAAAACCTGATTAGTCTGCTAATGAACAGACATAAGCATATCTAAGGGTGGAAACCAAGATAATTACAAATTGCAACCTTTGCATTTAATCTGTGTTAATCAGGATAGATTAAGGAAGGTGAAATTTTTCCATTTTTCCCAAAGGGAAAAACTGATTGACAAATAAAAAAATGCATTTCCCAATTAATTTCTAGATGTAACATTTGGAACTTTTTTCCCAGATGAATTATAACCTATTTGGATTCATTTTCAGTGCCGATTACTAATGATATACATTTTGACAGACCTGATTTCAGTCATAACTTATATTTACAATGCTGGCATAGCAAAATCAAAGAGGAACATAAAACAAAGATTTTTGCTTTAGGCTGGGTATATTTCAGTGGCAAAAGGCACAAGATGATCATTTACTGAATTATAAATAGGAAAGAAAATAAATGTCCCTATGGCTTTTTAAAAATTAAATTAAATTTTAAGATATCTACAATTCAAAAATAATTACAATAAGCTATGACAAATTTAAACCATTTTCAAATATGCATTTATGCAATCTACGTTGTCCATACATTGGCAAAAAACCTTCCACTATTAGCAAAGCTGAATATTTACAACTAAGAATAAATATAAAGAAAAATGTAAAACAGTAAAACTGCCTTTAGTTTAGATAAAACGCTATTTAAACAGATTGCAAATCCCTTAGCCACATGATCTTTGTAGTAAAAAAAATGAGAAACTAAATTAGGAGCGAAATAAAAATCCATTAAAATAATGAAACCATTTGAAGGTCAGGACTTTTTAATGCTAAGCAATAAGACAGTATCCCAGGAAACTATGAGAGAGGTAGCTATGAATTAAAAGGATTTTTTTTTTAAATCAGTAGAGATCTCTTAATCATAAATTATACTTATAATGAACTTATGTTTTGAAAACAAAAAACTGATCTTTTCAGAAAACTATATATATATATAGTAAATGAGGAAGAGTCTGTATGACCATATGTTAATCCTTTTAATTACAAAGAATATAAGGAAGTGACCCTTTCAGCACCATTCCTGAATGAACTTGAATATAAAAAGATATATTATTCTTATGAAAGAACACAAAGGAGGTTGAGTTGTATGATTTGCATCCTATATTAAAATAGATGTCCCTCACCTCTCCCAACTCTTTAACTTACATATTAGACTAAATTCTACAGAGATACAAAATTTAATATTCCTTAATGGTATCAGAGATGAACATTATTTGACATTACTAAGCTCAACCAGGTACTATGTACAACTTGCACGGGATGAATTAGCCAGGTTCTATACATGGTTCCATTTTACACTGATATTTCATCATAGCATTATGAAATAGTAATACTTAAGGACTGCATTTCAATGCACATGTCGGAGTGGGGATAAAGATGGGTAAGTGCCTATCCCACTCTCACAGTAATTAAAAGAAATAGAGGTTAAAAAAGTGATCAGGAAGCTAGTAAAATTCTAGTGTGATGAAGACAATGGGTTATTATTTTATTTAGGCAGATTATATACCCTATTATCTAGGGCAGGGGTTTGTAACCTGGGGTCTGCAAACTTAATTTTTTTTGATAACTACATTTCAATATGATTTTTAAATTTTGTAATTCTATATATTTTATTTTATGCACTTATGAACATTCTGAGAAAGAACCAATAGTCTTCACCAGACTGCTAAGTGATCTACAACGTAAAAATGTTAAGATCTCTTCATTTAAATCTTTGTTTCTAAGCAGTCTTCCAAAGTACATTTCTTCATGTGAAAACGCAGATGGTCCTTCAATCACAAACAAATAATTTTCAAATGATGCTGTCCCCACTCTTTGTTAATCAGAGCCCTTCTCTCTATAACAGGAATTTTTAACCTAAAGTCCAAAGATCCCCCAATATGTTTGTAGACAGATTTCAGGGTGTCTGTCAACTTGGATGGGAAAAACTTATTCTTCTTTTCACTAACTTTTGGTTTCTTTTGTAATCCTACATATTTTATGCATTTAAAAACATTATTCTGAAAAAAAGGTCCCTAGGCTTTAGCTGACTGGTGAAAGGATCATAACACTGCCTTATTGGTGCTCACCTCCAGGAAAGGTAATCTCTGACAGAGCTGCCCTAACTTACGTACTCCCACTTGCAGTTGCTGGAATCCAAGATTAAGACTCATCAATGTAATTATACTCTTTACTAGAGTTGGTATGGAATAGAGGGCAGGAATTCTTTCTTGTTGCTAGTTATAGTCAAGAGCTCCTCATCGCTGTTATAACAGCCCACAGTAGCTATAACAGCGAAACTGTTATAACGGGATATTGATCATTTGGTTCTAACTCTGTAGTTTAGCTGTACTACATATTACATAATCATCTGCAATATAGGACTAGGCTTAGGAACTTAAACCATTATTTACAGCATTGTTTACATGGTAATGTGTGTATCCAAATAATCAATTCACAAAATTGTGGAACACATTCTGTTCTTAATTGGGGACTGTCTGTATTTGAATCATTATTCCTTCCATTAACATATATAGAGCACTTTGCTTGTTTTCTTAAGAAAAAAAAAACAACTTGAGTACTCAAGTACTTTGGTGCTAATTTGCTAATGGTGCTAATTTAGAGTTGTGTTTTTCTTTAAAATAACCTTCAAATATCAAAAAAAAAAAATGAAGTTGTAACCTCTTCACATAATCACAACATATTATAAAAATCATAATTTTTTTGAAAATGACTTTAAGATAGCTCATTTATAATTGGCTGCTTTGATAATTCAAGGTGGAAAAGTATGATGAAGATTATTGGTATTCAGATGACAAAGGGCTGATTCATAACTGTTGTGATGTTCCTTAGAGTTTGATTCAAAGGTTATAAAAAATATAGTCACCAGTATATTAAATAAAAACATTTCAAAATCAAATTTATCACTCCCTATTTTAATAAAGAGATAAAAACATAAAGATGAATCAAAATGTGGCAACAGTTTTAATTAGAAAGTATAATTTCATGGGTTTCTGTGAAATTAAGTTTAATCTTCAAAAGGAGGTGGGCTGGTCATGATGATTCAAGTATGAGTGATAAGAGTTGGGCAACCTGAGTGTTTTGATATCCACAAAATATTAGAATAACTAGAGGAATGGCTACCTGAGATGAGAACATGTAGGGAAAGGTGGGACCTGCACCACGTGAGGATGCAGCTACACAAATAACTAAGGTCACATAGTAAAGGGGATAACATGGATGGAAAGCAATGATCCCATAAACTAAGATTCAAGTCTTTATCTCTGGGTTTCTTTTAGCTGGTCTATTTGGTCCTTTGTATAAGTTCTAGTTGATTTCTAAGTGCTAAAGGAATCATATAAACCTTTGTGAATTTAATTAGTTTTTAGTTGAATGGAAAATTTCTAGAGAAAAATTGGAAAAGTATTAAATGAATTTCACTGGGTGGAAATTTACTTTCATAAGCTTTGGTTCTTATGACATGAAGATGGGTAGCTCATCTCTAAGGTTACTTTTAACTTTATGTCCTACCATCTATTTTATTTACTAAGAAGTAATCTCTTCTTCCTATATGAAAAATAGCCTGGGGAGCAATATCATGGAAAAGAGAACTGGATTTGAACTCAGGAATATCTGGGTTTGCATTGAAGGCTTAGTTACTTCTTACCTGTGTGACTTTGGCCATGTCACTTGAAATCATCTAGAATTGGAAGGAACCTGAAAGGACATCTAGCCAATCCCCTTATTTTACAGATAAGAAAATTGAGAAAGGAGAGTAACCAACTTGGGTTGAAGGGCACACATAGCAAGCCCTAGAGGCTGGATTTAAACTGATTCCTCTCTCCAGAGCCAGTACCTTTTTTATTGGGCCTCAGTTTTCCATATAGAAAATGAGGGAGTTGGAATACATGATTTCCAAAGTTCCTTCCAGCTTTATCCTATGATCATACAACTAGCTTTTTCTCCCTAAAGCCACATATGAGGTGACAAGGAGGATGCCTTTCTATGGAAATTAAGTAATTGGGGAACTAATACCTTGCTAGACAGAACAGTTTCCCTAAGTCAAAATCTTTAGTTAAAAAAAAGAACTGAATTTATCACCTTATGAATTCAATTAACTTAAATTTATGCTATGTGCCTTTTTACATATAATAAAGAATACCAGTAAGTTAATTTACTGAACATCTAAAAGTTAATGGTTTCAAAAATCTTTTCACTAGAAATTTTCCACTCAATTGAAAACCAATTAAGTTTACAAATCTATAAAACCTTTAACAGTTGGGTGTTACTCAAAATTTATTCAAAGAACTGATTCAAATTTCTTAAACATATTTAAAATTAGGAGTATCATTAATCTCCAAGGGGCAAAAGAAAGAAAAAGAGGTTTTATTCTTACAAGATTGGGAACATTCTGAAGATCGCTAAAATTAACAGGGGTGCTTCTAGTAGGGCATTTGTCCGTGAGCATGGTTATATATGTAACTGATGAACAGTATCTGTTTACATTGTTACACTAAATCCTGCTGGCAAATCAACTATGTTCCCAAAGAACTCTACTTTAGGTATGGTTATAAGTAAATTTATGGAATTTGAAGATATCATAGGTAAGACTTAGGAGAGAAAAAATTATCAGTACATTTGCAAGTATTTACAACCATTGTTTCTACCCGCTAAGAAAGCCACTGGCACTGAAAAGTAACATGAATGATTATGATTTTTTCCATGCTAGGTAATAAACAATCTGAAGACACAGTGAGAAACATTTGTCTGCTGTTTATGCTGCTTCATTCACACCTTCATTAACATTAATTATTTCTTCAAGCATTCTACAAGAGAAAATTTCAAAAACAACATATTTGAAAAATTTAAACAAACCAACAGTTAAAAACACACAAATATGCTCTCATACGTACATTATTGTTTATTAAAACTCCCAAATGAAAAAGGTAATAAAATAGAATTCAAATTTAAATATATGCAGTGTCACATATATGAATTAACCAGGTAAAAATAAAATCTGAATGGAATTTTACTGTGGGACAAAGAGCCTAAACATTTGCAGAGTAAAAAGTTAATAGTTAAGTTTAAGAGTTAAAAGTTGATTTTGATGGATTCTCATGTTCCTATATATTTTTTTCCCCACAAGGACAATGAAAATTCCACAAATTTTATGTCACAAGGTCAAAATACAAATAGTTTACTCTTATCTTCCTCTCTGCTAATAGTATCTTGCAAATTGCCTTTAACATAACAATATACAGGTACAGATTTCAACAAAAATACAAAAAGAAAAATTGTGATATATAGAAGATATTTTTCACTTAAATCTCCACAAAGGGACACTATACACACATTACCAACATCTTAGGATGACCTCAAAAAAAGAGGAGCCATGGAATATATACTATTATTTTTCCTCAATGCTTATGTCACTCTTTCACCAAATTAATTTCTTCTAAATTACAGTCATTATCCACACCTCCTAACCTGTTTATTATGAATCTTTGCCCCATTCACATTAAGACAACTTAAAACTTTCTCATTTAAGCAGAAGTACATCAGAACAAATGAAGAGATCTACTATAGTTTTGAAACATTAACTAAAAATTTTCAGAATTTTTTTTCTTTTATCTTCATTCAGTTCATAAAAAGAATCTCAATTTCACCTTAATGGATCTTCTCATACTATGTGTTAAAACCTCTGCATATAAAGCAAAGGTATAACTTTCATAAAATGAAACTATACTAAATTGGATAATTCAAATGATCAAATCCACATAAAAATTTTAACCTCTCCTCTTCTCTCCTTTCCTTTCCTCACTTCTATATTACAATATAGGATTTTTTAGTTAAAGATTGGGGAAAGGAAGAAAAAGGGAATCACCTAAATATTCTAAATAACTTTACTCCTGAATATAGGATATTGGTATTATATAATCAAAGGAGAGAACTTGTTTTCCTAAAAATTTATTGCTATAAATTTAACAGAATGTCCATTTAAAATAAACTTTTTATCCATGTTAAAAAATCTATTTAATCTATTCAGAAAACACCTTCTAAAAGCATTTTAAAGCACTGTATATGAAAGATTACAAATATCTGAGTATAAGTTAATAAAATTTCATATAAAATTATTAGTTTACTAATTTGTAAAATTTGTCTCAGTGCCTTCCACACTTACCAGTTATGTTGTAACTGATAACAATGAGCACTAGTGGCCTAAAAAATATAGTTCTCATTCTGTTTTCTTAACTTCAGTTCAAAACATGGCATTCTCACACACTCTGTACTTCCTTTATCTTCTCTCCTTTATCTTCCTTCTTTCTCTCTTTCCTCTTTATTAGGAGACTAGTTTCAATTCTTTATAGACCCGGGACCTTCAAGGCTGCACAAATGGACACAGATGTCTGACAGCACCTTACTTGCATCTCTATGACATTTAAAAGTATTTTGCTGGCTCTACCATTAAGCTGCTTTAAAAAACCGAATTGTTACTTATATACATCAGGAGAAAGTAGATTGTCTACTTATACCACAAATCAATACAGATTTAGATGTTTTCTCCATGGTAAATCCAAATCAAAGATAAGATTTCCAAATTCCCTACTAGCTACTTTTACATAAATATAAAATTACTAAATTTAAAATGTGTTAAGTTTTTATCCAAAAGGTTTTATCAAAGCCTAATTAAGAGACCCCAAGGTCTCTAGTTTTGAGATACTTTGCTAAACCAAGAATGATGTAAAGATTGTAAGTGGCTGAGAAAGGAAGGTTAAGAAGCAAAATAAATAAAACAAGCATTTAGAGGCAAGCTAAACATGCAGAACAAGCAAAGAAGTTAGTGTACATGAAGAAGAGGCAACTTACATGGCTGTTGAGAAGAGAGCTTCTGTGAGTGGACAGACCGTCAGACTTTTGCAGCGTCTCAATCGCCATTTCAATCTGATAATAGATGTCATTAAAAAAAGGGCTCAAGACAAGATAGTAATAAAAGGCTGACCAGAGAAATTTTGATAGGTTTGTTCAAGTTCAATTTTTTGCTTCAAAATTGACTAATGAATAGGTTTCACTTAAAAAAAGTATTTTTCCTCCTCCCTCCACCCCTACCCCACTCCTGGTGGATAAGCCCCCTCACAAAAGGAAACTACAGTGAATATTCTTTAATTACAATCAGAATATAGTCCTGAGAACCCCAGTGTATTTTTCCAAGGTTATGAGAAAACATTCTTGACTTTCACAATTCAAAGACACAGATGTGGAACAGAAACTATTCTTTTTTTTTTTTTTTTTTTGTATCTTCCCACTAAGAGAATATTCAATATTTGTTCTCTTTTGCCATGAAAGGAAAATGTTATTGCAGATCCTGCATTTAAGGTATTATAGTATTTTAATGCTAATGTGCAAAGACATCTTTGCAAATGTTCAAAGAGATACTCCACCCACCCTCTTTTGGTTTTGCCTTACAGGGTGGGTTCTTCCAAAATATCATTAGCATGAACTAATATGCTATAACTGTATTATGTCTTACCCTACAGAGCATATGTATCTCATTCTATCATGGGGTGATGGTGACACAGACACAGCAGAAATGACAGTAGAAATGACATATAAAAGAAAAACAATATAGAGCCAACAGAGGCAGTGTTATCAGAGAAACTGTCTTTCCATTTGAAATCACTGCCACATTAGTAAGAAATCATTTTTACACATAATAGGTATGAATAAATATGACTCTTTGTCTTGGTAAATTTACACTATCTTTTACCTAATGAAATTCTTGAGTGACTTCTACCTCCTGCTTTAAGATGACCAGTTTCAAAATGTCAAGTGACATTTAGGCCATGTAATTAAGAAGGAAAAACCAATTTCATCTTTGTAACAATCTGATGAAATTTAAGGTTGGAATCAGGAAAACATGGATTTAAGTTCTGTCCGTGATGCAAGTGTGAGTACTGGCATTACTTAAACTTTCAGTGGTATTCAATATTACAAAAGACTATAATTATAGAGGGGCTGCTGATAAGCGGGTTTGGAGGAGTTCCCATACCTCAAAAGTTCCACATTACTGATGAAATCACAGGTCTGCCCCCAAATTCTCCATGATGAACAGGTATGACAAATACTTTAATGATAATTTGTATAAATTAGATGATTCATTTGAACATACACTGGAAACTACAAAATGCTGCAAAATGTATGCTGTCATTATGATAATACTTTTAATAATTTTGAATATAGAAATAGAGCATATTTTGAAATTCTCATAAATTTCTTGTGAAAATATGTGGAATGGCAGACAATAGCATAATATCAAGGTTTTGTTTTCTCTTTTAAATGTCCAGAGTAAGCACCCAAGGGGGCTCTGGTAGCATTTGCATCCCCTCTACTATCTATCCATCTGTAAACTGGCCAGCTATGCCATTTCTTTAATAAACCTTGATACAGTATTAACATGCAAGAAAAAGGGAGACTGCTTACTTTCAACACACACTGATGTAGATAACTTTGTTTTCTCTGTGATAAATCAATGCCAGCAAAAGATTTTGCTTTAAAGACCTCAAGTAAGGGGAAACCTGCTCTCCCAGGTTTCTCTCACAACTATGCAATTATGGTAGGTAGCACAGGCTTTATTTTATAGATGAGTAAACTGAGGCTGACAGAGGATAGTTATTTGCACAGTTACACAACTGGTAAATCTTGAAGTCATTCAACATTGTCTCTTGATTTCAAATCTAGCTATGATTTCTATGCCATGCTTCAGTAAGCATTTCTGTTGTCCCATAAAGGATGCTTTCTGGTGCCACTGTTCTCATTCTAGGCTCTACTTTTACAAAGGTAAATAAAAGATCCCCAATGGTTTATCCATGGTACATTAACCAAAAAGGAAAGCTAAACCACATTTTTGAAATACAGCAATTTTATCTCTACTTCTCAAAAACTTATTCTTAAAAAATAATTTATCAACTATTTTAAACACAAAAAGTATGCTTTATAACTATTTACGTGAAGTGTTCATTGCAATTCATCTGTTACTATTCATGTCCATTTGAGCTTTTTTTCCCATTCATCTTATGTCCATTTGTAGACTTTTTTTTAGTTTATCCTCTGATCTGGTTCTGTTTTCTTCAATTTACAATATTCCACCTATAAGTCTTCACAGATTTTTTATACTCCTCATAATTATGTTACTCTCATTATACATTTTCATTATAGTGAGAGATCAAAATTTATTGTTATTTCCCATTTGTGCCTAGTTGCTTCCAGTTTTTTCTCACTAACAAATAATGCTGCTGCTATGAAAATTTTTGAGTAGAAATTACTTTTCTTTTGGATAATACTCTTCTTGGATATTTCCAATGATGACAATACTGCTGGGTCAAGCAGAATGACTTTTTGGGTAACCTTTTCAGTGTGCTGTCAGCATGCTCTCTAAACAGATCCTGCCAACTGGCAATTCTAGCAGCCATGTACAAGATTTGGCATCCTCCCCCCTCCTACCTGGGAAGTTGATAATGCAAGCACTCGCAACATCTGATCAGGCTCTGTCTTTCTGGTGAGGTGAGGTGAGTAAATCTATAGTTCCATAAATTAAGGGCCCAGTCACCAGGATGTTGAGTAGAAGACTGCTTAGAACATTCTCTTCTCCTACTGCCCAACCTGCTGCCTCACTCCCATTTTAGCCTTTTGCCTCCTTTCTATGCCCCTAATCTGACTGTCCCATCCCCTCCTATTGTGTCCTATGGAGCACCTTTCTATTGCTAAGAAACAGCCTATCTTATTAGATCTCTTTCTCTTGAACTCCTTTCAGCTCCACAAAATCATAGAAAACTGGCTCCTCTTAGAAGAGACTGCAACCCTGCCCACCCTCTCCCATACAGAATGCTTCTTTGGTGCCCCAGGAGGAGGTATCTTGCTCCTCCCAGTCACTTCAAGACCTTCCCACTGTTACCAACGCATGTACTCCTCCGTCATTTCCTTTCCTTTTTTGCATTCAATACCTGGCTCACACTCTCCTACTCTCTATCTCAGCCCCTGCCCAACAAGCATGTTGAAGTCCCCTAAACACAACTCATCAACCTCCTCAGCACCCTTGTGATCTGTATCTTCATTCCACCTCAAACACAAGAAGAGTCATTCTCTTGACCTTATCACTTCTCCTAAGTGTTTCATTTTTATTACGAAAAACTCTGAAATTCTTACGTCTGACCATAACTTCCTGTTCTTTTATTTCTCTTTATGTCTCATACCTCCTAAACTTATTGTCCATTCTCATCAAAACCCCCAGTCATTCTCCATTTCCCCTCTTCATGCCTTTCCTTCTTACTTAGTCCACTTAGTCCAGCAACCCTGCTCAGGCTTTATTTTTCTTCCTTTTAAATTCTGATGCAATAATTAACCAGTTCAACTTCCTGCTGATCCATATATCTTTGAATTCTTTGTCCTATAAACATTTGGAAGCCTTTCTCAAATTTCAATCCTGGTTTCCTTACTCTTTGCCTTTTCCACTCCTACTCATGTGGTATAAAATAGTGCTCGAGCAAATCATTCACCCCTGACAACTAGGTCTAGTACAAAACTATTTCATTCAATCTCAATGGATCCCTCATTGCTTTACAGCCATAATTTTACTCTTCAATTTACTTCTTAAAATCTCCTATCCTCCATGGCATCTATTCAAAACCTCTTTTTTTCCCCCTGAAAGTCACCTATATTACCCTCTCCATCCTCCTCAGCAGAGGACCTCACTTCATATTTTATCAAGAAAATGTAGGTTATTTGTTTAGGGCTCCTTCTTCTCCTTAGTTCTCTACTGCAAATTCCTTCAATATCTTTCCGGACTCTTTTCTCCTTAGTTCCAGTCATGGACAAGAGGCAATCTTTCTGTTTAGAGTTTACACAAGCTTCACACAGTTGTCAAACTGATGTGCCTAAAGCACAGATCTCCCAATGTCACCATCTGGTTCAAGAAGCCTTAATGACTCCCTACTGCCTCTAGCAAAATATTCAAATGCCTCCAAGCATTTAAAGCCCTTTGTGATCTGGCTCCCATCTCTTTCCAAACTAATCTCATACTGATCTTCCTCAAATACTCTATATTCCAGGCAGCTAGGTTGCACTTAGTGGTGGACCTGGAGTAAGAAAGACTTGAGTTTCAAATCTGACCTGCCACTTACTTTATGTGTGACCCTGGGTAAGTCACTTTCACCTTTATGTGAAATGATGATAATAAGTACCTATCTTGCATTTTTTGAGAGGATTAAATAAGATATTTATTTGTACTGAACTTTGAAAATCTAACATACTATATAAATGCTAAATAATCTTAGCTATTATGATCTATGTTCTAGATAAAGCTACTACTTGCTTCTCTCCAGTTAGGAAATTTCATCTGCATTTTTGCAGACAGTCTGTCATGTCTGAGATGCTCATATCTTTACCTCTAAATCCCTACCTGTCTTTAAGCACAGATGAGATGCTATCTCCTATAAGTGGTCTTTCTTCATCTTCCCATTCGTAACGTTCTCTGACTCTCTCCCCACCACAAAATAAAATATTTTTCCTTTACTCTGAATGTGTTTGTATATATGAAGTAATGTGGCATACTGGAAAAATAATTGGTTCTGGCTGGAGTCTGGAAGACCTGACATCAAAGCCCATCTCTGACTAATATACACTAGCAGTAACCCTAGTAAAATGCTTGACCACCAGCCAGTATAAACTAAGGTTTCTTGAACTTTTTCTACTCATGACCCCTTTTCACATTTTCCTGGGCAGCACTGTGTAGCCTGAGGGCAAATGTAGTGCAAAGTGCCTGTGCTTTGTGTTCAGAACCAAGGCTGCAGTGAAGTTGCATGATGCAACACAGGCAAGAGCTGCCAGAAACACCTCAGATTCATTACACATTTAATTTTTAATTAATTTTTGATCATTGTTTTTACTGTTGCCAATTGTTTTATGATCCACAGTTTATGAAGTACTAGACTATAAACAACAGGCAATGCTCTCACATTAGTGCTTCAGCATGGTTGCTGAAAAGCATTGGTAGCAATTGCATTGACCCCTATAGTTTACATATATCTATCTATGTACATATAGTCCCTTATTTCCCCTCCCCTAAAGTTACTTCTTCCAGGACAGGGATTTGTTTTTGTCATATTCCCATTACCTAACACAGTACCTGGTACATATTAGGTCTGCAAGAATATTTGTTGAATTCAATGCATGTGTAACTCATTTTCCCCCTACATTTCTACTAGGATGGAATTAATTTTTGCCATTGTCATGGGTAAGGAGTGGTACCTGAAAATTACTATTTTAATTTGCATCATCAGTGAAGTTGAACCTTTTAAAAACTGATTTTATAAGAAATCTTTTCCATTACCTTGTCTGAAGATTGTTCATATGCTTCGACCATTTATTTGGAATGGAATTGGAATTAGATCATGATTATAGAGATTGAGTTTAAGAGGGATCTGAAAGACCAGTGATTCCTCAGTGCCTCAGAAGCACTGGGGACATTATAGATAAAGAAACTGTCACCTGTGGAAGTTGAATGATTGGCCCAAGGTGACACAGGGAGTGTCAGAGGCAGTCCTTTGACACAAAAGGTAAGGCTCTTTCCACTGTGCAACAACATTGCCCATTAACATTTTTATTAGTTCCTCATATGTTTTAAATGTTATTTAAATTTATTATATTTTCCATTATTGTTTTCCATAATACTGTTTTTATTTTTATTGGTTTTTATTGTGCAGAATTTTTAATTTTAATATAATTTAATCCATTGATCTTGTTCCAAATAATAGAAAAATGCATCTCTCCCTCTATTATTGAGATAAATACATTCTATTTTTTATTTTCCTTCCTATTAGAATTGTGTCATGTTGTTTAAGGTAAGGATCTGTTATCTTTTTTGCCACTTTTCTAACTTCCTCAACTATATCTTATTAAACAATGAATTCTTTCCCTAATTTTTATTCTCTAAAGGCTTATTAGACACTAATCTTTTATATGCATTTGTCTCACTACCTAGAATCTTCCTGTTTCCATTTTTTTTGGATCAGTAGGAAAACATTAATAAAATTCCAGATTAATGGACCTGGGAGGGACTTTAGACTCCTCTATGTCATTGTCCTAAGTGACTTGCCCAAGGCCATGTGGTGAAACTTGGTCCTTGGATTTCAGGTCCTTGGATTTCAGTCCTATAGTTCTTTACTGTACTATACTCTTCATCATACAGTTTTTATCACTGTTATTTTGTTAATAAATTTCAAGTCTAGAAGTATAAATGCACACATCAGTTTTTTTTTTTGTTTTCTCAGAATGACTTTTGATATCCTTGTTTTGCTTTATAAGTTTTATTCTAATATTTGGGGAGCATGATATTGGAAATGGAAAAAGTAGTCAGTGGGGATTGCTTAGAATTTCTGATTAATAAATTGAGACTCAGTTTAACTCTGTGTTAAACATTATGAGTGATAGAAGGATGCCCAAGAAATATTAATGACATACACTCTCTCTCCTATTAATCTCTGTACTTCAGAATCCTTCTTGGATATCCTCAATTGTTACCTATTATCTCTTCCATCCTCAGATCACCTTGTATCTACTTATCAGAGTATATGCTGCATCCGCCTAGTATAATATCGGCTCCATTAGGGAAATTACTTTTGTTATTGTCTTAGTACCCACAGAATCAACCCCACAACCTTGTGTATGATAGACATTCAGTAAATTCTTACTGAATTGGACTAAACAAATATTATTCTCTGACCTCAAAGAGTTTCCCATCTAGAAGAACATATAAGACAGAAATGACTATAATAATAGATGATAACTAGCATGCTAAATAATCACTGATTTTAAGAGGGAGAAGAGACTTTCAGACCATTATAGCTCATTGGATCCTATTTTATACTTTCTCTGGACTCTTTGAAATCTGCTGTCCCAAAATCTAGGGTCCATTTTGGCCTAACTCTGGTTTTCCTTTGCTCCTTCATGAACTCTCTGATGGAATGGGCACTTACACTCAGGATTCCTATCATTTCTATTTCAGTAGCCTCATCTCCCTTTCTGGTTTGAATCACATTTAGAATAGCAGTCCCCCCTGTCACTTGTACTTTTAGAAGGACAGAATTTGCATTAAGATAAATCAGGAATTTCTCCACAGCTTTACTTTTGGCAGAGAGAATTCCAGTAGATATTCAATAGCTGCAGTCTCTCATCAATAAAAGGTAATGTCATGGTAAGAGTGTTGGAATTGGAAAGACCTGTGTTCAAATCCTACCTTCTACTAGATGGTGCAATGGATACAGTGCTGAACCTACAGTCAGGAAGACTTGAATTCAAATCTGGTCTCAGACACTTACTAGCTAGTTGTGTGACCCTGGGCAAATCATTTTATCTCTGTTGTCTCAGTTTCCTCATCTGGAAAATGGGAATAAAAATAGGATCTTTCTCTCAGGGTTGTTGTGAGGATCACATGAAATAATCTTTATAAAGCATTCAGCACAGTGCCTGGCACATAGTAAGCACTATATAAATGCTAGCTATTATTACTAGATATATTATCACCTTCAATTCACCTCTCATAGTAAACACTATATAAATGCTAGCTATTATTACTAGATATATTATCACCTTCAATTCACCTCTCATAGTAAACACTATATAAATGCTAGCTATTATTACTAGATATATTATCACCTTCAATTCACCTCTCAATGCATTAAATCTGGCCTCTGTCTCTACTACAATGGAAACTATTAATACCAATGATCAAATTAGTGTTAAGCCCAATGGCTTTTTCTCAGCCTTCATCCTTTGCATGTTTTTTTGGACATTGTTGGCCACCTTCTCCCTCCTCTCTTCTCTGGGTTTGGTTTTCATGACAATATTTTGTCACAGCCTTTTTTCCCCAACTGTTTGACTAATTCCTCTCAGTTTCCTCTGCTGGATTATTATTACTCCCTGTGCAAGACTGTATACCAGGACTTGTCCTAGACCATTTCCTCTTTCCTTTCTACAGTATGTCTTGGTGATTTCATAAACACCTCTGGGTTCAGAAATCATTTCTATGCAGATCATTTGCATACCCAGTTCTTATCTCTCCTGAGTACTAGGTTCATATTTGTACTGGGCAGCTCAGCCCAGCTGTCTTATATGCTTCTCTAATTCAACATGTTCAAAACCAAGCTCATTATTTTTCCTCAAGACCCGTGTCTCTTCCTAATTTCCCTCTTTCTTTCAACGGGACTATCCTTCTTCCAGTCACCTAGGTTTACAACCCAGACTCACCCTTGGCTCTTTACTTTCATCACTTTTCTCTGCTCCATAAACAATCAGTTGTCAAATCTTTTTGATTCCACTTTTATAACATCTCTCATATCTGTCCCTTTCTTCTCACCTCATAATCACTTTTATCCAGCATCTTTTACCTGGATTATTGCAATACCTTCCTACTTAGTCTCCTCATATATTATTATACATTCATAGAATCAAAGACTGAGAGCTGGAAGGGACTTTAGGGTTCATCAAATCCAACCCTCTCATTTTACAGATGAAAAAAAGAGCAAAGAAAATTAGTGATTTGTAATGCTGCCATACAGCCACTAAGTTTCTGAGATGAGATTTGAACCCAGGTCTTCCTGACCCCAAGTTCATCGCACTTTCTACTATACCAAGTTAACACCCATATATGTATCTCTTCCCTCTCCAATGTATCCTCCAGATTGCTGCCAAATTGGTAGTTTCCAAGAACAAGTCTGACAATAATACCCTGCTCAAAAACCTTGTGTGACTCCCTATTACCTCTAGAATAAAAAGGGAATTGCTCTGGTTGACATTTAAAACCCATCATTCCCAGCTGATTCCACATTACTCCACCTCATAGAGGCTACACTATGGCTGAGCTGGTCTGTCTGCTGTTCCAGATATACAACATTCTATCTCCTTCATCCTTGCCTTTGCACATATGATCTTCCATATTTAGAATGCTCTCTCTTGTCCCTTTCACTTCTTGGGACACTCTCCCTAAAAAACTAATCTTAAATCTATAACTGTAAGAGGTCTTTCAGATTGCTACAGTTATTAGTTCCCTACCCTTTGAATCTGATATCCCTCCCCTCTCATCATTTTCTATTTATTTTGTGTATATTCTTCATTTGTCTGGGTTTTTGAGCAAAGGAGAGGCAAGATCAAAACAGTAAATCAGAAATTAAATCTGGCATCGGTATATAGGATGGACTAAGAGGAGACAGTTAGTCTAGAAACAAAGACTCTAATTCAAGATGAAATACATCTGTGGTAACAATGTCCTGAACTAGGGTGCTGACACAGTATTAAAGACAATGTGTAAACTATTATCCACAGATTCAGAGGAAAGGAATTCAGAGGAAGGAAAATTCAGCTGCAGACTTGGTAACATCTTGTTTTTACATGGAAAAAAATGTAATTGTCTAATGACTTTTAGGGAAGCATGGTATGACTTGAATACCGAATCTGATTTTTTCCTGTTCATTTCCTTTCCATGCAATTTTAATTTTCAAAGTACTGATAAAGCTTATGATTGAAAATGCAGCTTTGCTAGAAGTAATTATAATCAGATTGGTAGCAAAGGCACTGACAGTCAAAGAAATAAATTCTAAATTTCTCTGATGTCTTTCTCCTTTGACCTCTTTCTTTGACCTCACTTTTCCTCTTCTATTTATCTCCTGTCTCTTTCTAACTGACCATAAAGTGGGGCTATTTATGAATCTCTCAGGTTCTCTATTTTAGGAATACTGGTCTACTCTCTCCATCACTCATCTGCAGACATACATGGAATTTATTCCCTCCATGTTGCTGCCTCAGGGAATCCCTGATTTTCCCCAAACCACAGCTTAGGTATCAACTCCTAAGTGAGACCTTTACTGATGCTGCCACCCACCCCATTCTTAGCACTCTCTCCATCTTGAACTTATATTTTTCATGTACTTTATATTTCCTTGTATACATATTATTTAACCAATTAGAATTTAAGCTCCTCAAGTCAGGCATTATTTTGCTTTCATATTATACCCCTATTGTCTTAACCAGGTCGGAGCTTAATCAATGTTTGTTGAATTCAACAAGGGTTTTTAGAAGTTATTTTATTTAAAATTTTATGAAGACAGATAATAGATGAAGCAGGGTGTTTCAAAAAATTACTTAGAGAAAGCTTGGCAAGGTATATACATATATAATTAAGCAAAGTCATCCCAAATGGAATGAGATTACAAACAGAAGAAAAATTGAAAAAAAAAGGGCACAGTGAAACCCCTCCACTTGGACCCTAACATTGATGTTGTAGATAAGCTTAGAGAAGAGGAAGAAATGGCAATGACAAGAACAGGGACAGGAAAAGCAGCTAGGTTAGACCAAGTATAGTTAGAGGAAATTTATGCTGGAGGTAAAATTATATAGGGGGCTAATCTGTGTGTTCGTCCTTCATTGCCAAAGAAGACCATGCCATCAGAGAAATGATGACATGACTTGCACTTGACTTTGTTTTGAGTGAGGGAGGGCTGTGCAGGTCACCAGCCTCACTTCCCCTCCAAAGCCATCTGAATCTAGTGACCAGATATTTATCAGGATGGCTGGAGATGACCCAGGATGAAGCCCAGGTCACACAGCTAGTGAGTGTCAAGTGTCTGAGGTGAGATTTGAACTCAGGTCCTCCTGACTCCTGCACTGGTGCTCTATCCACTGGACCACCTAGCTGCCCCAAGAGGAGCTAATCTACAAGATATCTGAAAGAGGAAAAGAGACTAATGGTATGGAAAAATATCTCAGACTATTAATACAAAAAAAGTAATCAAGAGAACATCTACAACCACCAACCTACTGTACATATCTATTCTCTCATCTATACAAAATCTGTATGATAATCATCTATACATGATTTGAGGGCATTCTTCACAGGGGTGTAAATAAAAGGTAAGCAACCTTTCACAAGTGATACACAATACTGGACCACACTTTCTCATTTCATAATTAACTGAAAGATGTAGAAAATGAAAGATCCCACTGTGCTTATTGTTTATTAATTATTAAAAAGTATTTTATTCAGCAGAAAAAACATCACCACCTCATACGCTTTTTTCAAATAATGTGTCTCCTAAACATACAACAAGCTTATCCAAGATTCTTTGGGAAATGTATAATAAAAATCCTGTTTAATGACTCTGATAATAAACTTCTGAGGCATAAAGAAAGAAGATGTGTGTATGCAGGTGTTTGCTTGCCCAAGGAATTTCCCAGTGTGATGGAGAAGGTCCAGCATAGATTTCAGGCTGAAGAGTGATTCTCTGTGGATGATAAGATGTTCTAGTCACTTCTATTTGTGGATGACATTGTGCTAATTGCATAAAGCTCCAGAATATCACAGAGCCTCCTAGAAGTGACCCAAAGGAGCTTTCCTGAGCAGATGAAGAGTGTTCATTGCCCAAATTCAGTATAGACATTCTATGGAGTTTACCTATCAGCATTATATATCTAGGCTGTCGGTACAGATGGATAATGAACTGGGGCTAGAGATGAACAAGAGGAAGAGAAAGGTAGAGGGCAGTACCCACAATGTGTCTTGATTAAATGATATATTTGTAAAATATTTAGCATACTTCCTAGCAGATAGGATATGGTGTAAAAATCAAAATTCCCTTCTCTTGTCCTTTTCCTTCTTCTCTAAATACTGAAATTGCTATGTTGGTAGCATGCTTCACCTTTGATTATATCTTCTAAACTTGGATAATTTTTTCAGCTATGAGACATATATGGCACAAACATTATGTACATGTTTGGGAATGTCTAAAATACAATTCGATATATGAAAAACTGAGGTTCTATCTCAATATAAATCTCACTTTCAGTAGTTGCTAATCGTAGTATATTGCTTATAGAGGGCGCTGAGATGAAAAGGAACTTTAGATCATCTGTCTTCCAGGTTAGGATATATTTTCCAGCATAAAAAAAGCCTTTTTTATTTCACAGTCCCTGGATCCATGAAATCATCATCACTGTGGCTCTAGTAATATTGTTATATACCCTTGGATTAATGATACATATGTTTAAATCCCTAGCTCCAATACCTGCTACAGGTGATGCTTTAAATATTTTGAGTAGATACTTTTATGTCATAAAATGCAAGGAAATTAAATGTCAAAAGATCTCAAAGTGTTTTATAGACATATTTCAAGGAGTTGTAGAAAAATAAATACTAGACCTGCTTTGTGATTTAGAGTTAAAAATATTTGTAATACAGGATGCTGATGCTATGTATAAATGTAAAACTCTTTTAATATAACTAATATGGTGCCTAAGATGTTTAGCAGGAAGGAGTACTTCATCTGAGAAAAAGGGATGAGGACACTGAGCAAGATAGCTTAAAATCTGCTTCTTTTTTCTATTTCTGTTTAGGACCTTAGTAAATATTGATTGATTATTCTGTAGGGAGCTACATTTCCTTATCCTGGGAAGAGCTCCTTAGATGCTGAAGAAGTTCTTGCTGCTCTAGCCATTTTGAAGAGCTAGGATGTTTTTTCAAATGCATAATGATGGGACTCCCTACCCAGCTGGGATGATGGGGGAGTCTCAAAACAATTGTAGAATCAAGAATGAAGCCAAGAGATAGAAGCTTCTTAATTTGGGGTCCATGAAAATGCAAGGGGTCCATGCCATAGATTTCAGGGAGTCAATGAACTTGAATGGGAAAAATTATAATTATTTTCCCTAAGTGCTAACTGAAATTTAGCTCTTTCTTCAATTATGAATTTAAAACAAACATTATTTCAAGAAACTATCCATAGACTTTATCACACTGGTATAGGGGCTTAAAACATAGAATAGGTAAAGAATTTATGCAGTAGATCCTATCTTTCCAAGATGCTTTAGAAGAACAAAAAGCTAGGAAAGAACCCCACTTAAAATTCCACTGCAGCAAAATTAGGATTCATACCACTTCTGATGTAGTTTTTGAGAATAAAGGTTACAAGATCATGTGTGCTAAGGGATCATATCCAATTTCATCTAACAAACATTTACTAAATGAATTAAAAACATTTATTAAGTGCTTACAATTTGCCAAGTATGAACTGAACATGGGAACACAAATAGAAAAACTGAGACAGTCCCTGCTCTCAAGGAATTTGTCCTCTAATTAGAGGATATGTAGAAGGCAGTTTATCTCCACTGAGGATACAAAGGCCTAGAAGTCTTAAAGATAACATGAGAACTGATGGCAAGGCCCAGAGATCCTTAGGTTGAGTCAGTGTGTGATATGACAGTTCCTCTGAGGTCTAGAGGGCATAGAGGCAAGGCAAATGACAAGGCATGGTGATCCTTTATCCCAATGGAAGGCATGGGACTGGTGATTCTCATCTCAACTATGCAGTGGGAGAAGTCAAGCAGGTTGGATTGGATCCAGGCATCTTGGAGTAGGGGTTGCATGGAAGGTAAAGGAGTTGATTGCTTCAAGTGGTGGCAGGTTTTCCCTTCACCCCCTCATCCCACAATCCAGATGTGGCCTAGATGGTCTGGGGCTAGGGGAAAGAGTGAAGAAAAGGGAAAGCACCTACTATGTGCAAGATACTTTAATCAGCAAATTTCTAGGCAATATGTTGTTTGACAATATGTTATTTAATAACGATGATGCTAATCTCTAATCCATTGACAATTCCTATTGTTTCTACTTTCAGAATACCCCTATTCACACAGTCATGACTCTAGTTAAGGACTCATGACGTCTTACCTGGACTATGGCAATATCCTTCTCATTGGTCTCCCTGCCACAACTCCAATTCATCCCCCACTCAGTTGTCAATATGATTTCTAAAGTACAATTCCTTTTCCTATCTTTCCAATCTTCTAATATGTTAACTCCCCTCTATATGCTCTACAGTCCAGTTACAGGAAGGCCTGCTTGTCCTTCCCTGCCCAGGACACTCCATCTCCTTTGTATGGGTCTCTGTCTTAGCTGTCCCTGATGCTTGGAATGTTCTCCTTCATCACTTCGGCTTCTTGTCTTTCCCAATTTCCCTCAAGTCTCAGTTCACATCCTCCTTTCTGTAGGAGAGCTTTCCCTATCCCCCCCACCAACACCTTCCCTTCTGTGATCACCTTCATTTGTTCTGTACCTGGTTTGTGCCTAGTTATTTACATGCCACCTCCATTAAAGAGTGAGCTCCTTGAGCTCAGGGGTTATTTTTTTTTTTTTGGCTTTCTTTGTATCCTTGCTGCTTAGCACAGTATCTGGCAAATAGTTGAAGCTCAGTAAATACTTGTGGACTGATAGACTGACTGACATAATGCGTTAAGGGTTGCTTGGCACCTTAGCAACCCTCAAAGTTGGTATGCAAAAATGATTGGCCCCATTTTAGAAGTTAGAAAATCGAAACTCCTGAGAAATTAAATAAGTTGCCCATTATATAAATAGTAAAAATATGATATGAGATTTGAACCTAAGTATTCTTCTGACTATGACAACTGCTTTGTCTTGGGCAAGTCATTTCATTTTTCTTTCAATTTCCTCTGTGAAATGAAAATAACAAGATATCTATCTCACATGACTGATGTGAATGAATGCATTTTAATGGACACATTTTCTAAACCTTAAGATTATTGACAATAATCACTGGGAAGGCAAGATGACGATGGATATGATGAGGGTATTCTTTTAAAGTTCTGAGGTAGACTAGATGATTTCTGAGGTTCCTTCTGATTATAAGATTCTGCTATTTTGTGAAATCCTTAAGGATTTTAATCTAGCCATTTTACAATATGCTTTCAATTTTTTTCTAGGCTCATAGTCTTCTAAATTTTACTGTTGAGGTAAGAAAAAGCAACCAAGAAACTGCTATACTGTAAGATTCTAGAGAGATTTGGATGAAAGCATAGATGGCAAACTGAAAGAAGTAACTAAAAGACAAATGACAGAATAAGGATTCAAAACATTTTGAAAGGGTAGAATGTTTGACTGAAACTAGGAAAATTAAATTTAATGAAAATAAACATAAGACCATAGATTTGGAGCTGGCAGCATTCTTAGAGATCATTGAATCTACTCCCCCATTTTATAGATAAGGAAACTGAGAAACAGAGAAGTTAAGTGACTTGTCCAATGTCATTCTGTTAGTAAGAGTTTGAGACAGGATCTGAACCCAAGCTTTCCTGAATTACAGTCCTCTGGTCTATATTGTCTATACCATGCTCTTGCAACGTCTTGCCCTTACTGTATAAGTACAAAAATAGTTCATGTCTGGGGAGGAAGCATGGGACTTTAGTGGAATCCAAGCTCATTATGAGTCAATAGATGATTATCTGGTCACTGCATCCAGATGCATCAGGAGGAGAAGGTGGTCTTGCATAGTCCTCCCTCACTCAAACCAAAGTCAAATGTAAGTCATATCATCATTTCTCTGATGTCATGGTCGTCTTAAAAAACGAAGGACAAACACAACCTGTGAGTAGACCAAGATGTCGGAATGGGGACTCAGCTCATCTTGTCTTTTGAAGTTGCCCAGTTAATTTGGGGTTTACTGGCTAGTTCCTTCCTTCCTTCCTTCCTTCCTTCCTTCCTTCCTTCCTTCCTTCCTTCCTTCCTTCCTTCTTTCCTTCCTTCCTTCCTTCTTTTCTTCCCTTTCTTCCTTCTCCATTCTTGTCTGTCTTCCCTAAAACCTTAGACCCAGTGCACTTGAAAGCCCATAGATTAAACAACAATGGGTCCCTGCCCAAGTTCCACTCAATGGATGGTTTGGTTTTTTTTTTGGACCTCCTGGCTTAGAGTGAATGTCCATAGTAACTGTTTCTCTTGAAAACAACAACCTAGAGGCTCCTGCCCCTCCCAGCATGATTTATTTATTTATTTTTATTTTCTACTTAAAGGGGCCATCCCCTGACTACTTTTTAAAGAGGCCTATTCACTGAATGGGCATTACCTCACTTTAACTAACCCATTGCATCCTGGGCCACCTCCAGTCATCCTGATGACTATCTGGTCATTGGATCCAGATGGCTCAGGAGGAGACAGTGAGGCTGGTGACCATGCATAGCCCTCTCTCACTTAAAACAAAGTCAAATGCAAGTTATGTCATCATTTCTCTGAAGTCATGGTCCTCTTTGAAAATGAAAGAAGCACACAACAGTGAGTCAGTAGCATAAGATGACAGCCAAAAGATCTGCATTTGAAGTAATGTGTCCAGAAAGAGGAAATGTTATCATTCCCTTCCCTAGTCAGGTCACAGAAGTAGTGTCTTAAATTCAAGGAGCCACATTTTAGAAGGGGTTCGACAAACCAGAGTACAACAACAAGACAAGGGCAATTAGGATGGTGATAAAAAAAAAGATTGCTTATTACATAAAGTTTGGTGGAAGGAGCTAGGGATGTTTAAGTGGCAGAAAAGATTTAAGGTGATCACAACAGTCTCTGAGTGTTATATTTAGATATCTGTATAGATGTTGTTTCCCTCCAGAAGTATAAAAGCCCTTTGAAGACTCTTGTTTTTGTCTTAGTATGACAAGCACTTGGCCCAGTGCTTGGTGCTTAGTAGGTACTTGATAACTGCTTGTTAAATAAAGGATTGTCAAATGAAAGAGGGATGATATTTATTTTGCTAGGCCCCAGAAGGAACAGCTGAACCACTCCCCTCACCATCTTTCACTAAATCCCTGGCACTAAAAGTGCTGTTTAAGGAGCACAGATATGTTTATACGAAAACAATGCTTGGAAAAATCACTTCAAATTGGAATGGAATGGCTCAATAGAAATTGCTATACTGTAACGGTTCTTTTCAGTTCTAAAAAACCAAGGAGTCTCTCCAAGCTCTTATGGACAAAAATTTTCTTTGTCTTACAAAATTTAAAATCTGGTTTTTTTTTTTACATTTAGTTCATGGTTAATTTGGTGACATTTGGATAATGTTAACAATGTGCCCTGTAATTTTGGCAATTTTGTATCTGCTAAAATTTGTTTGGAATATCTAGGGGGACAAAAATCATTTGCAAAAAGAAATTAGTTTGTTAGGTATAACTGCTTTTTAAAAGTAAAACTGGCATCCTTTTTCTTAAAAATTTCCTGTAATCTTGCTGAACCCAGACAAGTATGTGATAAAATTAAGTTTCAAAGAAATCAGCTATAAACGCACTCAGGGCTAAATTTATTCCAAGATTTGTGCTACAGGAATTTTTCAGGTTAAGATAAAGTAGCAAAAGGTAAAGGAAAGGTTGAATTCTGACTTAGTCACCACCTTTTGGAGTTTATTTAAAATATAAATACAAAGCTACACAAATGTACTGCTGTTTTTCCTTTTTTAATCTAAAATGTCTCTAAAACTAAATCACTAGATCACAAAAATATGAATAATTTATGTGACTTTATTAAGCTCAAATAATACACAGATAAATTATTTGTTATTTAAAAGGAACAATTCTTAATTATTCAGGGGGATAAATGTGTAGTCAGACTGCTCCTTCATTTGCCTATCATAGTGAGTCACACCTCACTGCCATCTTGTGTTAAAACCATTATGAGAAGGTGCATATGATTGGGAAAATAAGGTAAAAATGAAAATAAAACAATCATTCACTACATTATTAACAAATACAAATGTTAAAAAAAGACTTCTGAATTATCTGTGGATTTTAATTTTCCTTGCTATCTCTGTATTCTCTTGTTATGGAAACTTGAACACTAGCTAAGACCTATGTGTTCCTTTGAAGAAAAGTAATACATAAAATGACCTCATTAACTCCTTTAAAAAGTCTTAAAATTCAGTGATAGGGAAAAAATCTTAACACTTTACATGAAACTAAAATAAAAATTTCAGTTTCATTCCATGTCACATACCAGTGTATCTGAAAAGTTTAACAGTACTTTGTGCTAAATATCTCCCTTAGCTTATGTTTTCCTCCATTAGTTCCGCATGGCCTATAGGTCATCCTAGGTTCTTAAAGACTGCCAGAGAAGCTTAGCTTCCACTAGGTCCTACAAAATTTGACAGACCCAGTAAGAGATCATTAGTTGAGAATCAGTTTAGTTAAGCACAGATGGGGATCATCACTAAAAGGCTGGTCATGAGACAATGACTTCATTGACCATGGCAACTAGTGAAAAAACCAAATCAGGTGGGGACTTGACATCTGTATTACTGGAGGTACCATCCATGCTTGGGGAATCAAGCAAATCAAAGCTCTTTTGGAGGACAGAATTACCTTTCCACAGAGTCTCTTGTCAAATTTCATGATAGGGAAGGATTTTAACTGAAGTCTAGGATCAGAATTTAAGTCATATTGGACATTTTTATAATGGAAACATGGAAAAGGGGTTAAAAACTATTCTCTTCTGTCATAGATGGGTGGATAGTGGTATGCACAAATATTGCTTTATTTTGAAAAAAAAAATCAATACCTTACCTAGGATTTTGAAGGCAAGATTAAAATTGGTAAAGTATCCCTTATAAGGCAGGAGGAAAAGTCAATAAGATTAAAAGTAAGTAAATTAAAAACAAACACATGAAAATATTAGAGTTTATAGCTAGCATGTGAAACTCACATTTCTTGAAATCTATTGTCATAGATAGTTATAATCAAACACCATAGTTAGATTTTAAAAGAAGTTATGTAATAGTGTGGGCAATCACCACAATTGAGAGTGGTAATCAAATCTTAAGCTTCAATGTATGAGTTGGGGCAGAGATAAATTTCCTCTCATGTTAAGAACACACAATCGGGAAGATGCACTGTGCTTTCTTTTGCACCATTTTTTCACAAGGCATGGGTCAGGAAAGGAGGTAGAAAATGGAATTTGTTGGGTGAATAGTTTTATCTCTTATGTAACTAAATAGTCAGCTTTCATTTTCAGTCAATAAATTTTACATTTTATTTTTGTCTTTATGTTTGGGAAAGTAATTAGTAACTTCAAAATTAATAACATATGAACTATAAGAAATAAATTAAAAGTTGGCTTAAAAGTGGGAGAAAAGATAAAACAGAAGTTAACACAGTTAAATCTTCACAATTTTATTAGGAAATTGTCTATGAATATTGCTATCCTTTGTAATCTAGATGACCTATGAAGTGGGAATGAGTTATCTCAAAAATTTTATAACAGGAGTTCATAATTGTGATTTTAGTTTAAGTGGGAATTTCTTCTTTGTTTTAAAAATTTACGAATCAATTTTATAAGAAATTGATTCATTCTATTCTTCTACCAAAAGACAAGATTAGCCAAAGTCACGTTGTATCTGTCTTTAAACTCATAACTTACATAGAATTCTAAAGAATACAAAACTCCAGGAATAGAACATTTCATACAACCTTAATTATAAAATTTCTGCCTGTAGATCTTATCAGTTAAAATCGGGAAAAGTCTGGAATTTATGCATTTCTACAATTCTTTACATTTCCATGGATTATACAATCTGAGGTTATCTTGAGGCTACATATGAAAAAATAATTATAATAAAGAGTTTAAAAGGAAATTCATTTTTTAAATAATAAATGAAAAATACAATGCTATAGGAGCAAAAGACGATGACATAAATAACATAATTCAGGTATATTTTCTCTCTGATACCTTAGATAATTATTATTATTGTTAAAGCCCATTCCTCTTAGATATATATAAAAGTACAAATTTTAATAGTTCATATTGAGAAGATATTTAATGTAATTGTATCAAGGATAAAAATGATTTTCATAAATAAACTTTATGAAACAATACTATGTTACAAAACAATATTATTTGTGGGAATAAATAAATCTGAATGATGCCAATAGCTATGTATGATACAGACAACAATTAAAACAAGTGAGATTTTAATAAATACAGAAGTACCAGTAACAAAAATGATATAATCTCAATTTTCAAACAAGTTCATTACAAAACCCTAAAAAAAAGAGTGTAGTATATCCTTGTCATAAGGAAACAACAAAGATCAACAAATCCCTTAGATTTTACAAGTGAACAAAGACAAAGGTATATTGTAACAATGAGTCAGAATGAAAGTCATAAGTATAATCAGGTCTAAATTATGATTGTAGCCAATGTTAACTTCATAGCCTAAGTTCCAGTAAGATATTAAAAATAAATAGAGTCTTAGCATCAATGTATAATAGTGAAAAGAATGAATACTTTAAAAAAATTACAGGTTAAATTAAATATATTTAATGAAATACATTTACTAAAGGCACAATAAAAATTCCCCCAATTTTCTAGCTAACAAGTATGACTTTTAGATATAATCATTATGGCAAATAAATAAGAAGTTTATAGCTTATACTTCTACAGTTGGAGTCTTGTTAAATTTGCAAGTCTCTTTACCTATCTTTATTATCTCATTAGCAAAAGACCTAACAGAACACAGTGGGTAAAAGGACAGAGACCATTTTTGAGCATTATCAGGAGAGCTTTCCAACTAAAGTTTGCTCTCTACTGTTGCATTAATCAAATATACCTCATTTTTTAGTGATCTGACCCCCTCTCCCAAACAAATGGTAAAATAAGAAGACTGTAGTGTTCACACTTAGTTAATATTTTCAATATACTTCAAGAATTTAACATTTAGTTGGAGAATATGTGAGAGGATTGGAACACTAATTCATTGTTGATGGAGCTGTGAGTTGATCCAACTATTCTGGAGAGCAACTTGGAACTATGCCCAAAAGGCTACAGAAATGTGCATACCCTTTGACCCAGCAATATTGCTTCTGGGACTGTATCCCCAAGAGATCATAAAAATAGGAAAGAGTCCCACATGTACAAAAATATTTATAGCAGCTCTCTTTCTGGTGGCCAAAACCTGAAAATCAAGGGGATGCCCATCAATTCGGGAATGGCTGAAAAAGTTGTGGTATATGAATGTAATTGTGCTATAAGAAATGATGAACAGGAAGACTTCAGAGAGGCCTGGAAAGACTTATATGATCTGATGCTGAGCGAAAGGAGAAGAACCAGGAGAACTTTGTGTACAGCAACAACCACAGTGTGCAAGGA
This sequence comes from Notamacropus eugenii, assembly GCF_028372415.1. Lineage (NCBI taxonomy): Eukaryota > Metazoa > Chordata > Mammalia > Diprotodontia > Macropodidae > Notamacropus > Notamacropus eugenii. The sequence continues at coordinate 41,510,390 of NC_092872.1, read as the reverse complement.
ATTTTTCTGGTAGACTTAGTCCTTTGTTGCAATTCAAGGACCTAAAAATATTCCCAATGTACTCTAGAGGCAAAACACCTTCCACATCCAGAGAAAGAACTATGTAATGGGATCACAGAATGAAGTAGACCATTTTCTTTTGTATTATGTTTTGTTTTGTTTTATGGTTTCTCCCATTCATTTTAATTCTTCTATGCAACATGACTAAGGTGAAAATGTATTTAATAGGAATGTATGTGTAGAACCTATATAAGATTGCATGCTGTCTCAGGGAGGGAGTGGGGAGGGAGGGGAGAAAAGGGGGGAAGGAGGGGAAAAAATCTAAGATATATGTAAGTGATTGTAGAACACTGAAAACAAAATAATTTTAAAAAAAGAATTTCGCATTTATAGAGCATATAATCCAAGAATGAAATGCATGATGGTCTATGAAGAAATGGGGAGAAAAAAACTTAAATGATTTCTTTTTGCACTTAGAATTATAAAACTGAAGTGAAATGTATTAGGTTAAAAAAAATGTTGCCATTTAGAAACATTAGTTGTAGCTCACCTGACTATGATGCTCCCACAGAACTACAAGTATGATTATGTTTCGAATACTGGACTAGGTGTAAAGATATTTCCAGTGCTAAATATATTTAAGATAGCATCTTCATAACATGGATTTTCATGCTGGGAAACCCCTTACTACTGCATTTAAACAAAATTGTACCAGTACCCACACAAGCCAAGGAAGTAGAAAAATCAAGGCAATTATTCAGATAATTTTTAAAAAAATCTAGTTAGTAAGTAGGAGAAAAAAGCATTCTGATTTTCCTCCTAGGATATTAAGGTTTAACTACGTACACTAGATTAGTCAACTCTCTGCTTCACTTCGCCTCTGCAAACATAAGTTGTGTCCACAGAGGACACAAATTCTAAAATTGACCAAATTCTAAGTGATTATCTCAGCCATATTAAGCACTTTTGTTGTTCAGTCATGTCCAACTCTTTGGGGTTTTCTTGACAAAGATACTACAGTGGTTTGCCATGTCCTTCTCCAGCTCATTTTACATACGAGGAAAGGAAACAGAGGTAAATGGGGTTAAGTGACTTGCCCAAGGTCATGCCACTACTAAATGTTCTCAAATAGAGAAGTCTTTCTGACTCCAGGTCTAGGATTCTACCCACTGCACCACCAAGTTGTTCCGTATTAAGCACAGCTGAACAACAAGAGATCGCCAAAGAAACTGAACTTAATCTAGTTAACTGGCTTTATAAAGGCAGTCATAGCTTTCGCCTACAAATCTGCCAAGGGTGCTTGTACATTTTAGTTCCTTAAGAATCTTTATTTGATTCTGCAGCGAATTAAATGACCAGGAGACTTTTCTTGGGACCCACTACTGATGAAATGGGACCTACAGAAAGGGTGAATTGTTTTAGATTTTAAATGGTCTACTATCAAAAAACCCCGCAGATGAAGGTCAGCAATCAAGAATGCCATTTGAGAAAATAATGGCCACTCACTTCCTTTAGCAGGGTTTATGGCACTTAAATTTTGTTATGCCATTATATTTATGATGGTCATAGATATGATATTGTGAACTGAGAATTAAAATTTCACTGCAGGATCAAATAGATAAAGAAGATGTTCTGTGTAAGATGGAAAGACAGTTATATTCAAATATAAATTGTGGCGATAAATGCAGGGTAACACTATAAAACACTAGAGAGCAAATCCATATTTTAGATAGTGTTCTAGTTTCAAGTTCAATAATTTCCTTTAGATTGTTCTATATGAAACACAACTTTTCACTTATTCTTTTCCTCCTTCCAATTTTTGTTTTAAAGCACAGACACACACACACACACACACACACACACACCCCCTACCACCACCACCACCACCACCAAAAACAACCTGACAAAATATTCACTGTATTTCCTTCTTCAGTACAAAATAAAAATATTCAAATATAAATTCTTGTATATTATAATTAATATGGATATTTACTGCTCTATACTGAGTTTGGTTAATTGTTTTCCATGTTAATATCATCATTGTTATCATAAATTAGGATTTAATTTAATTTTATAACATTTTAATAATAGTTTTAATCATTTGTACTATCTATTTTGATGGGGCATGCTATCTTCCATTATTTATATAAAGAGCTAAAATTTATATCTTTATTAAAAATCATAAAATTAAATTTAGCACATTGATATTGAGCAGATCTATGTGAATAAATTTAAGACCGTTTCTTTATTATGCCAACAAACAAAACAAATAAACAAACCCTGCGTGGGTTAATTTGTTGATACAATTCATTGATCCAGTGAAAAATTATTCAGCGTCTCAAAAAAATTTTCAACCAATCAAATTTGTGATAAAAGTCAATTTGTTAGCAGTATATACAAATGGCTATAAATTCTTTACAACACGTCCTTACGTTTTATTTGAAATTGGTCCTTACAACTCAGTCCTAAAATAAAACCAATTTTAATTTTCACTTCTAATTAAAATTTTTATATTAGTATTTTCAGTGGAGTTTATACCCCACCCACTATGTGACCTGGCAACCTTTCAGAAGCAGGGTGTCAATGTTCAGACTTCAATTTTTCTTGAATGATCAATGTGTGGGGGAATAGTGGCCACCAAAGGACATGCATTCAAAAATATCTTCCAGATATATTTTACTAATTAGGATTTCACTTGGGTTAAAAATCTATTCTTTTATAAAGCAAATGGTTCTAAGTTGGTTAAGTCTATTAATACTTTACTCCTTAGTGTGAACTGTTTTAGTCAGATAATTTCTTAACTCCTAGAAGGCTCAAAGACTGAGGGTTGGGGGTGGACAGAGGTGCATTCCAATTAACAGTCCTATTAGAAATATTTCAAAAGAGAAGACCATCAAGCATGGATGATCCATTGTAGAGTCTCTAAAGATGTACTGGCTTTGGATGAATATAAAGCAACATGAAGATGTTGGATACTACAGGCTGGGGAGAAGGGTGTCCAAAAGCAGATGAGAAAGTCAATTTCACTTCCCTTGTGATTTTTCTTAGGGTTTCAGGAGTGACAACCTTGTGCGCCCCTAAAAACCATCTTCTGTTCTGATTTTGACATAAATAAAGAGGGACTAGTCTACAATTTTTCCTGGGGCTTCTTTTTTGTAAGATGCAGCAATTTTTAAGTTTGGGTGTTCTTATAATTTCTTTGTACATCTCTTTTATTAGAATAAAATAGACTACTATAGAAGGAAAGGACTTTATATATCATCTCGTCTAGCATTTCCCACACTAATTTGGCTAGAGACTACTTGGAAGCTTAAAATATAACAACAGAACCTATAAATGTTATTTTGGGAGAAGTAGGGCTCAGGAATGACTGAGAAAAAAGGGGTCGGGGCAATTTTAGAGCAGAATAAAGTAAGCCTATTTTTGTACTAAAGAATTGCGGCACCTAATCTGCATTTTTGAGACACAAAATTTCATACTTAAAAGTTTAGAGTGGGGAATATTGCAAATGTGAAATTTTCTCACAGAACACCTTTCATATTGCCTGGAACAAAGAACACTGATCTAATCTAAACCTCTCAGTTTTCAAAAAGAAGAAAATTCAGGTCAGTAAGGTTAAGGGACTTATACAAGGCCTCACAACTTGTTAATGGCAAAATGATCTTTCAGTTCTAGTGCATAAATTATAAACTAGAGCAACATAAAAAAGCTTACAAGTACTATATTTGACTACCAATATAAATAGATATTTGAGAGAAGAAATATATATATATGCATGTATACATACATGCATATATATATATGTTTGAAGACCATTCCAATGAAATAAAAATAAAAGTCATTATATTTTTCAGTCAGAACAGTGAAGTTTTCAATAAATTAAAAATGTAGAGCTTTATAAAATGGATTCTGAAAAAGGCAATAAATGAAGAAAATTCCAGCCCATAGAATAAGTCATGATCCCTACATGATAAGATAAAATTGCTTATATGTATATAGTCCTCATATACATATACAAAAGGCACAATAAAAATATTGAATAAATCTCATTTAATAATATAAAAATCTATTAGGTGAATATTTTCCTCAAAGTTACTTTTCCCTTTTTCCTTCATACTCAGGTTCACACTGGTAAGAAAAGTATTAGAATTCAAACAACAATTCAGGTAATTATCTCTTTTTCTACCTCAGCTATGCAATCACAAATATCATGCTATTCGACCCCAAACATCATCCCACCCCCACTTTTGTGTTGCTATAAAGCTGGGAAGACCACCAAAAGGCTGATTGTGAGATTTGGGCTAGAAATTGCTTTATAAAACAGTAAAACACATTCTACTGAAATCCAAATTTTGAGCAAATATTTTGTAGCACAGAACTGGTTCCAAATTTGAGAAATGAAATTTCAAGTCCATACATATGAGTTCATTTCTTGACCTCAGAATAATGTTATTTTATAAGTATAGTTTATCCAAGGCAAAGGTGATTTTTTTTTTTTTACCTGATGTCACAATTACACTTTTTTTAAAGCATAGGCCTAGTTTAAATGCCAAGGTAGAAAAGAGTATTGAATTTAACAATTTTTTAAATTCTGTTCCTTGTTTCTTTGGTAATTTTATCATATAACAAAAGTCATAAAAATAATCAGGTGTAACATAAGGATGTTTTTAGTAGAACTGGATGAAATTTTATGCTACTTGAACTTCAAGAGAAACTATAAAATTAAAAGTTTAATAAAAATTACATATTTTGTAAAATTATGATTAAAATTATAATTTCTAGATATTACCATAACAATGAAGATAATGTCAATATTGATTAACATGCTTTTTCCCTTTTGGCTTTTTTTGTTACATAGGAAGATATAAAAAATAAAAACACTCATCAAAGACTATGAGGACTCTAATTTAAAAAAATAAATCAAGTACTTACCGTGGCTGGGGAGGCCCGAGTTGTGTGCGTCACAGAATGACCAGAATTTTCCATTGAATTGCCAATCAGATAGGTTCCTCCAGAGCTGCTAATGAGTTGTCCTCCTGTAACACCCATCTGAATCCCTCCAGTGCCCACCATACTATGAGATGAGACCACTGTAGTCACCTGTGCAGAACTTCCTTGGGTATCAAAGTAATTCCCTCCAGTGTTCTGGCTATACATCTGGGTTTCTGTGTAAGGATAAGTTGTTGTTCGGCTTTGAAAAGAGAAAGAAAAATAAAGTATTTATTTTCTTATTTACTGTGCTATTTAACGATCTTTATTGAGAATAGGCACACACACATTTAGACATTTCTCTATCTCTCTCTTTAGCCTGACCTCTAGAGGAAGGCTGTTCCTATCTGAAACATTCTGCATCCCTACAAACATTTATTAAATTGCCATTGTGGTAGGCAAATAGAGAAGATACAAAATCTAAATAAAGCACAGTTTCTGCTCTCAGAGATGTAGGGGTCTAGAATGACAAAAAAAAATTCATTTACAACTGCAATTTTGCTTCTCTTCTCACTTAGAAATTATAGTATATTTTAAACACACAAAAAAAGCACTCGGTCTCTTTCTGAATTACCCAAAACAAGTACCTTTAGCCTAATGAAGTCTAAAATTAGATGTTCAATTGAAAGAAAATTAATGAATAAACATAATGCTCGAAATTCTGAAAACACCTTCTGTTTGTCTACTGTATTGCTTTTCCCACCCAAAGGCAGAGCAAGTGATGGCTTGTACAGAAGCTGTTACTATGTATGTCACCTGGAAGTGGTGGAGGGGAAAAGGTACTCAGCACATCTACCTTCTGCAGTGATGAGAAGGAAGTGAGAGCATAACACTTACAGCGTAGTGTATATCACGCTTCTCATCAACACCCCTTCTCTGGAAACTTATAAAGTCATTCAGATAACACATTTCTCTTCCATTAAACAAAAGAACGTTCACTTTTCAAAGATCTTTAAAATGTATGCCTTACAAATATCAAAGTGGCTCCACTTAAAGGTGATCATTTAATTGTTTTAATAAGATAACATGCAAGTACTTTAAAAGCATGCATAAATAAATAGAATCAAAGCATGGCTGATAGATAGGACATTGGACAAGGTGTCAAAAGGTTGTGAAGTCCCACGTGGACTACTCATTCAATTTGGAACTTTCGGCAAGTTATTTCATCTCTCTGGGCCTCGGTTTCCTCATCAGTAATGTGAAAGGGTTGGCCTATGTATTTCTAAAACCATTTCCAGTTCTAGAATTGTAGAATTCTATGCATAATAAGGGTTAGACTATTGAGGGGAATAACTATGTATGAGAGAGATTATTCTTATGCTAATAAGCTCCATGGGTAAAAACAAAGTAAATAAGAAAAGTGTGTTTTGAAGTTAACTATTGCTCTTTAGCATGTAGATACTCCACCAGTGGAGGGAGGTTTGACTCCTGAATATCTCCTCTCCATCCCCTAGGGTAAGCCAGGACAATTTGCAGGAAATCAAAGTTATAGTGACTTTTATTTAAGGAATGAGCAATTTGAAATTTCATTCCCAAGAATGTTGCAAATAGCAGATACATATACAGAAAGGGCTTTTAAACGCTGGAATGGGTGACAGGGAGATGGCACAATCTTCTACTAAGAAGTGCTTTAAAAATGGGATTCTTATTTTTAGGTATAGCCATATTCAGAGTCAAAGGCATGGCTTAGACGGCTCTCTCAGGTCTTGTAAATATAGTTAACTTGGATGCATGTTATATACCATTACAAACCTCTGCCTGAACATTTAACATTTACCCCAGGCCACATCAAGCACTTTCTTGTTTTCACCCCTTTATTTTAGGTTAAGCTCAAATACAGGACACCTTCCTTGATATTTCTATCAAGAAAGGGTCTTTCCTTGTTTTGAACTCTCACTCTATATGTTGTTCATACCTTTTTTATATACTTATTTTCAGTCTATACTTACACTACATTTGGATACATTACAGATTTTTGTATACTTATTTTATCTTGTAAGCTAGATATTAAGTTTCTTGAAGGGAAAGGGGGGGAGTAAGAGAAGTAGAAAGGAATTATGCCATAAATCTACATTTCTGAGTGTTTTACACATAGCAGGTGATTGAAGAATGCTTGTTGAATGAAAGAATTTACTCATGATTGTGAAATCCTGTATCTGCCTGCCCATGATGACTACATTCCTATTACATGTTATTGCTTATACAAAATTTTCTCCAAAAATTTTCAGATTATATGTTTTAAAAACAGTTGTTTTAGAGAATGACTCAGTTTCTGGCATATTGAGTGGAAACTAACTCACTATTTTTGAACCTTACTGAAAGGAACAGCTAAATATCTGTCTAAAATCTGTACCATTTCAAAGATTCTGCTTTGCTCATTTTAAGTTTCTCCTGTGATGGTTACAATGGCTTATTTGAGGGGAAAAGACTTTCAAGAAATAACATGATTAAAGAGAAATAATTTTACCGTTCTGCCCTTTACTCACAGGAAAGAACATGTATGCTTGGTGTAACCTTCCCCCTGGATAACTATTATTAGATTTTATGTAAATGTTAGGTTGCTCTAGGTCATTCTCATGATGTCATCGCTCCTCTTTGAGAACAAAGAATGAATTCAGCAGATAAGTTGGTTTTATCCCAACATGCTTTAGCATAGACCTTGGGTGAAAATGACCCTGATTTTGTCATTATACTCATAATTATATTTTATTCACTTAATTTAATTAGCTGTACTTAGGACTGAGGCCATCTCTCATGTCCTCCCATCTTCTGTTCCTCAGAACTTCTCCATATCATTGCTGCTTCCTTCCTTCTGATAACAGAGGCATTCCTCTTCTTTCCCAAGCTGAATCCTTCTAGCTACACTCTTGATACCATTCCCTCCCCCCTCTCTTCCAGACCCAACCATTCCTTTCTCTCTTCCCTTCCCTCCCCTCTCATGCATTTTTAATCTCTCATACCACTATCTGCTTACTAACATATTTAGATATGTTCCTAAAATAACAACACCCTTCCCTAGACCTGTCTGCTCTACTCTATCTACCAGCTTCACTAAATCAAATGACCTTCTCTTAGTCTTGATATCCCTTGACTTTGCTACACTGTTACACTACTGATTCTATCTTTCTTTCAGATTCAAACACTCTTTTTCTTGGATTTAGAGTTGAACTCTTCTTGGGATCCTTCGATTTTTTTAACTACTCCTTTATACACTTATCTTTTCCCCAACCTGTAAACTGAGTATTTTCCACACATCTGCCCTCTTTCTTCTCTCTCTACACTCATCTTTAGTAATATCATTTACTCTCATGGTTTCAACAATTACTACCATGAAGATGATTTCCAAATATATACATGTCCACTCTTGGCCTTTCTCGTAAACTCTACAAGTGTATTCTCAATTAGAAAGACCACAAATATTCCATATTCAATAGATTCAAAATCAGACATTTATATTTCCACCCAAATTTGCTCATCATTGTAATATCACTATCTGTCAAGAGAACTACTAATCACATAGTTTCCATGTTCAAAGGGCTTAAGGTTACAGTCAACTCATCCCTCTCTCTCCCCTCTAACTTAGCCTTATCAATTCCACTTCTGTAGCGTCCCTTGTATCCATCCTGTTCTCTCTAGTTTTGCTGAAACCACATAAAGACAGACTGGTTTGCCACCTTCCTAGCCTATAGCAAAAGCCTTGTATTTGGTCTTCCCACCTCTACTTGTTCCATTTTCCAATACATCCTTCCATATTTCTGCCAGACTAATCTTGTTTATGCATAGATCTGGTATTAAAAATCCTCTTCACAAAAATATTCAGTGGTTCCCTACTACCATCTAGTAAAATTTTGCCTAACATACAGGGCCCTCCATAATCTGATGGCACCCCATCTTTGTAACTTTCTGCTTCTCTAGGCATCAACAGATTGCTAAAATAGGTTATACTGGAGTCTTTTTAATTTCATGCTGCATTTTTCTAATTTGGAATTAATTTTGTACTTTTCCCTTGTAAGTCAATAGTTTGATTTTATACAGACAACTAGTTGATTTAAAAATAAATACTATGATGGTAAATAGTGATTTTCTGTCTGCTAAGATATATTAAATTTCATTTTAAAATGTTACCAGGTCTGCCTTACTATGATCCAGAGCATCCCAATTCTATTTACAACCAATCTACTAACTCCTTTAAATGCTTCTCTGAGGAAAACCTGTGACCCATCTTTCCATTTAGCTTTGTTATTTGGTATTATTTATTGTGAGAATGTCGATATCAATATGATTAGGTTTCTCTACTCATTGGTCACCGAATATTACATTTAAGAGTACCAGCAGCAAAGTTAACAAAGAGCTAACACTTAAGAGTACTAATGGCTAAGTTAACATTTATAGACAGTCACCTATTGGGTAGAATTGTCATCTACCATTGGGCCACCATCACTGAGAAGTAGTAGGATGTGAGAAGTGACACACAGGGATTAGGGCTACTTTTTATTTTTCTTTGCTTTATGGTTTATAATGGCTAAATAAATCATATCATACTGGCCAGGCTATGGAAGTAATGAGACTCTCTATACTTAGCTAGGCTGATCCTCAGAAAACCTTTGTCAATCAATACAGTCATACAATGGCACTCTCCTTCCCAAAGAAATAAAACAAACAAAAACAACAACAACAACAAAAACTCCAAACTAATACTGACTTAGAATGCATTGGGAGACATAGTATCCAGGATTTGTCTGTACTATGATCTTTTAAGACTTCTTTAAGATTACTTTTCTAGAATGATTGTGCAAAATATCTCCCGTGAAGGTCCCATTTAACACACAGCTCCTTCCCTAAAGACCTGTCAAATACTAGATGGGAGTGATTCTTTCAGATTAAGTGTGTAACAGTTATTCTTGTTTTCATATTTAGATAGAGGAAAAAATCCTGATTCTTTTCAAGTAATTCTTTGGACAATGGGACAAAATATTAAACAAGTTAGGAAATATGACTGTGGTTTAATTAACTTTGTAGCTACTCTAATTACTAACAATGCATTTTACTTCGTAGGCATCCGTAAACAGTTGTTGAATGAATAAGCAAATGAATAAGTAATATATGGGAAGTACTGTGGAAGCAATGTGTCTCAAAGATCTGGCTGCAGGTTATTTCCATGGACTCCTTCCTCAAATGCTGTGGAGCAACTGAATGCTCCAAGGCAGATAGTGGATAATGACCAGTAAAAGGCAAATTTGTTTTGTGAAATACACCAAATAGGAAAACAAGGAATCTTCCAGTGAATCTCTTTTATCATCATCATTACCTAAACTGCATAAACTATTCACATAAAGAAAAACCATAAATACTAGTTAAGATTATTGATGTAGCAATATACCCTTATTTAAATGAAAAAGGTAAAACTGTTTCTACAATCTTCTTCCTTAACTGCAACTAGAGCAATACAGCTTGAGAAAAATAATCAAATCAACAAGTGTTTATTGAGAGCCTGTTCAGGTTAAGGAGCATGTTTGATATTGATGAGGATATAAACACTTCTTTGATAAGGATGATGTTTGTTTTGAGATTTTGGATTAAAAATCACTCCCATTATTTGATACTTATTTCTCAAACAGAGAAGCGAAAGCATTTATTGAACTATCATTTTTTTACCCACTGTAGATAGAGATACATATATATGTACTTCTGTTATGTCTTCTATAAAAATGTATGTATATTAAATGTAGGGGAAGAAAAAAGTAACTAAACCGTTTCTCAATGTAATAGTCACTGATTGAAATGTATTTCTACTCACAAAAAGTCAGGCATTCATAGATATGGTTTCCTCAATAACCATAACTTGGCTCTCTTTACTCACATGTAGTACTTTTATTACTGAATATGGTGATTACTCTCATGCCTTTACATATGTGTGTATTTGGAGTGGGAATCATAACTTTAAATTTCTTGCCTTTAACAGGTATAAATTCTCAGAGGTAACTTGGCATTCCTACTATTGCTTTTCATTTAATTCCTTAGTTCTTAAAAAAAAGAAAATAGAAAGAAAAAAACCCATTAAAGCTCACATTTAACACATTGGTGAGGAGAAAAATGTACTATTCTTGTCAGCTATGGTGTACATGGGTGGCATAAAAATAGGGTGTAAAACTATTTGAGTTAAAGAAAACTGTATATATACATATAATTATACAAAGAGTTTTGCTTTCACTCTATGCCACCCAGATTAACATTTAATGGCATGTGGAGAGAGACTTAAAACATACATGTGTCCAGAAGTCCTTACAACAAAAGGCAGAAATGTAAGCATGGACTTAAATCTACTCTGGTAGACATGACATTTCAACAAATTTGGATATAGTCATTGGCTTCAATGACAACTATATAACGAATGTTCAGTAGCCACTTCTATGGCTAGATGACTCCACTAGATGCTGGGGGAAACTGGAAATTTAGGGAAGACATGGTCTCTGTCTCTACAGAACTAGCCATCTGGTAGAGTGAGAAAATACATCAGAATGAATAATGATAATACACCTTATGTGAGAAATATATATTTCAGAGGTACCTTGACAAAGTGTTACTGCTACCTTATAACTTTATAAAGTACATATCTGATTCAATACAATGAATATTTATTAAGCACCTACTATGTACTATGTCAAGAGCGCCATATTAAGTGCTAGTGATGATACAGAGGTCAAATAAAGTAAGATCCCTTTATTCATGGACTTTATGGTCTGTTAGGGAAATATAGTCTAATCTAGGTCTTTCATTTTGCTGATTTAGAAACTAGATTTTGTGTGAATCTCAGTGGCGATCTATTGTAGATTATGAGGCAGAGAATTATCATGAAGAAAGCAATGTTTTAGGTAGATGGGTGTGGCGATGACATATGGGGTACATTGGAAGTGAGAGAAAGTGACGGCAGGGAGACTATTTTGGAGGCAGAGGTAATCAATTAATAGACATCTACTGCCACGTTAAATCTCTGTAATAACCCTTTCAAGTAGTGAAACTAGATACCATATAAAGGAAGAAAAGATTGAGCTAGAAATTAAGCAAGCTGTCTTAAGTCATACCATTCAGTGAAGCAACAAAGCAAAGTGTGGAACCCAGGCCTTCTGACTCCAAGATTATGAGACAGCATCAACACAAATATTTAAGGAGTTTAGAGTCAGAGATGGTGTACTTATTCTACATCCCTTGGATGGAGATAAATATTACTTTCCACTCAAAGACATATGCAATTACTCATACTTTGGGTTGAGTAGGCAAGGTTAAATAGCAGCCCAGCTACTTCAGCTGGGACTATGATAGACAGGAAATAGCTATGCAGAAAACATTCCCTCAGTGGGAAATGCCATGTCAAGTAACTACTTTAATGGATCCTCTTGTTTTAGGAAATTATTTAGGTATTAGGATAATGTTACTTCCATTCCACAGCCACCAATTTATGTTGATCAAAATATTTTTTCTATCCTGTGGTCATTTTACAACTGATGTGATTGTTGCAAAGCCTATCCTGCCAACTTGTACGCAGAAATTATATAAATTATTTGGTCATGTCAATGACAAATAAAATCCATTTGCATAATCAGAAAGGATTACTGGCTTTAAACAGGATTAGAAACTGACTTCCTTGGAATTTTAACTTAGGTACAGGGAATTGAAGTTACAGTAGTTTCCAAATCAGCTCTTCCTCACCACTTGCCTCAGCTGCTCTCCTTTTGGAACCAGTTCTTGTGGTACTTAATTACATGGTTACGTTGTTCCCCTGGCTTGAAATGGCCCCCAGTCCCTCCCGTCCCATACGCATTGTCTCAACACGTTCTTCCCTAGCCAACTACACTTCCAGGTTCAGTTTAAGTACTAATCTTAAGGAAAACTATTCTAGAAGAATCTAAATAGTATCAACTTATCTCTTCTCTGAAATCCAACTGCTTTTGTGCGTATCGCACAATTTAGTCCTTTGTAATGTACCCATTTTCTATTCTCTTCCACGCTTGTAAAATAAGAGAAGGGATCATATTGTAAGGTTTTTTTGTGTCCTTGAGGCAGCATAACATGAGGTTCCCCTCTGACACTTGGATTTGGAATAGTTACACTCAAGGTTGTGGAGGGAATACTTTATTAGCTCTGTGACTAACGTCAATGGAAGTTATTCCATTCTCTCAGGAGATTCACCCATAAAATGGGAATAATAATATCCACACTTCCTTCTTCATAGTGTTATGGTAAGAAAAGTGCTTTGGAAGTTGCAAAAGGCTACATTAAAGGCTGCAGTGGATAGAGTACTGGGACTGGAGTCAGGAAGACCTGAGTTCAAATCCAGCCTCAGATACTTACTAACTGTGACTCTGAGTATTTTCCTCAGTTTCCTCACCTATAAAATGATCTGGAGAAAGAAATGGCAAACCACTCCAACATCTTTGCCAAGAAAAAACACCATAAGGGCTCACAAAGAGTTGGATACAACTGAATAACAACAACAAGACATTAAAGTAGCATAAATATCCTTGGAGGAGTTGGGTAAACCACTGCAGTCAAAAAACACAACTAGAGACAAGTATTTCCAAACTTAACTAGGCTGGATTTTGGACAACAGATACATAGTCCTCTGCCAAGCTCACAAGTAGACCCTCTTAAAGCTTAGGTTATACCATCCTAATCCTCAAAAACTTGATGTGTCAAATATACTTTCATACCATGATGTATCAGTTATAAATTATAGTGGACAATTTTTTTAAGGAGTTCCCAAATATATACAGAATGCAGAAAGGTATGACAATAAAAAAGTTAGTGGAAAACTGAGGCTATATTTTGAAAGTCTATTTTTTTTAGCTTAAGTTATACCACCAAAACATTCCTAATTTTCTATTCCAGTCTTATACCTCAACTAAATTATAGGGTTAAATGGAACTTTTAATTTTTTAAAGTACTTTCTAATTTACTGTACAATGTTAAGCTCAAATAACCTTGGTAGGTGACAGGCAGGCAATATTTATCCCTATTTTACAGATGAGAAAATGTGGCAAGGTGGAAATGGAGCTGGTAGTTCAATTTAGGTTTCCAGTTCCAAATATAAAGATAAAATAACTTGGCCAATATCGGAAGAAATATCAAGGGATTATTTTTGTTTTCATCTCCCAGAAATCCAAATTTAGTACTATGCTGAAGCATGGAAGTTATACTAGATCCTCAGTGGCTAATCTAAAAGCCTATAACCTCTATCAGGATCTACCTGTCTGTAAAAATTTTGAGTAGAGTCTTGATGACAGAGCCGGCTATCTGATGAATAAATCCAGTAACTATGGAGAGGTTCACATCTGGGAATATGATCATTGGCTGATAAAAAACATTTGACTATGGAAACTCATGAAAAAAAATCACCCTCGTCCTGTACATCTTTTTTCTACTTGTATAGTCAGAGGAGTAGAATGGTGGAAAAGGGTGTTGAGGATGCTGAGAAGTACATAGATTTAGACTCTCTGTAAATAAAACTGTTGGTATTCTAAATGTGAAACCATTATCTAAATTAACAAATTTACATATTGTTGAAAGAACTTAAATACAACAATATTGATATTCTTGCAATCAATAAAAACCAAATGACAAAAGGAACTTGTAGCTAAATGGAAGGATGGCTCACTGGTAGAAACAAACAAATGAATTGGCTTTATTGTGTATCCAAAAGGTAGTAAGAAAAATTATTGGATATTTAGTCATCTCATCTTGCAGTGATCATTTATAAGCAAAAAGGCCACTATGAAGATAACTGGCATAAATATATAAACATCTGTTACAGAGAAAAAGAATTAGAAAAATTCTATGAAGAACTATAAAGTTTTGCACATTCTAAACCAAATCAATATATATTTTGATAGTGATGACTTTGACACAAAGGCGTACACAAAGGGAGGCTATAAAATTACACTGGAGAATATGGCAGAGGTTCATGACTACAGCACAAATTCTTTCCTTAAGACGAGAATCAGCACGTACAGGACAATGCAAGTACTGAACAATATCACAAAAAATTGAGTATATTTGAAGCAAGAAATGATTGACTACTGGCAGGAATTTGTTTTCATAAACGGTTTATGTATATGATCAAACCATTGACTACAGTCAAGATCAAAGATACCAAAGAAAAGAAAGACACGCCCAGAATGGAAAAATATAAATGATATTACTTCACAAATAAGCCAATCTAGAAAATATCAACAACTGACCAATATGCCTATTTTCTCATCATTCAAAATTTTTTGAATGAAAAATCATCAAGCGCTTACTATGTGAAAAGCACTTTGCCCCAAACTGGATACAAATACAAAAGCAAAGACAGTCCTTGACCTCAAGGAGATGATATTCTAATCGGAAAGATAACAATCATAGGGGAGTAGTCACCAGGGATAGTGAGTGAGAGAGACCATAGTTAGTTAACCTCTCAAAGTCTCTCTGAAAAACTTTAAATTTGATTGTGAGACTTGGGAGACACTGGCTCAGAACCACCCAGCATGGCATGCCCTCTTCAATGAAAATGTTGTATTCTGTGAGCAAAACAGTATTTCAGTAGGTCAAAAGAAATGTGAGATGTGCAAATTTAGAGACATCTCTACTCCAAATGTTCATGTGGACTATTTGTGCCAGACCTGTGACAGAGCCTTCTGAGCTCATATTGTTCTGATCAGCTACAGATGGACACACTGTGTGCCTTGACACCAACACAGTGATATCATTTTGTTCCTCTCCAATAATGAAGGCCAACAACCAACTAAGCAGTTAATTAGTCAATAAAACATTCATTAAACTCTAACTATGTATCAGACATTGCATAAAGCACTAGGGATAAAAAGATAAACAAACCCAGTATTTGCCCTTGAAAAGCATGTATTATAATGGAGGGGGGGGAGGAATAACATAAGTAACTAGGTGGGTACAATATATATATTCAGAGTAGACTAAGGTAATCTGAAAGGGGGAAAACATTAGCTATTGTGGGCATAGGGAGAGGCTTCCTGAAGAACTTGACATTTGAGCTGAATCTTTAAAGTGGCCTGTTAAACGAAGGTGCAGAGGTGAGGAGGCAGAACATTCTAGATATGGAGGATGAATTGGGCAAACACATGGAGACAGAATATGGAGTACGGTGTTCAAGGAACTGCAGGGAAGCCAGTGTAGTCAGATCATTGTGAGAAAAGGAGTAAGATATAAGAAGGCTGAAAAGGTAGAAAGAGGTCAGGTTATCTTGAACCCTAAATGTCAAACAGAGGACTTTATATTTGATTCCCCTGAAATTCACTGAGAATGAGATTGATATGGTCAGATATAAAGTTCTATAAAAATCAGTGGCAGATAAAATAAGAGTGGGGAGAAAAGACCAGTTAGGTCTCTCTTATGATAAAAGGACCAGTTAGAAACCTATTGTAGTAGACTATTTGAGAGGTGATAAGGGGTTGAACTAGGGTTGTTGCAGTAAGAGTAGAGAGAAGGGATAAGACTAATAGCAGGGATGTTTGCCTTGGAAAGTAGAAGGGCCACCACTTCTTCTGAGACCAGAGTGAAGAAGATACTGGAGGGAGATATCTGAGTGAAGTGAGAATGAATGAATGAATAAAAAAGCACTTATTTAGTACTTACTATGGGCATAGGAGGAAAAGAGAAAAGGGGATAAGAGGATAGAGGGAAGGGGTACTATGAGAAGTTTGAGGAAAGAAGAGGTTTGGAGCACCTCTGAAGAACTGGGATAATGAATCAATCAGAGAGAAATAGTATGCTCATCTATATTAAGGGTCCAGTTGAGATTAAATAATATAAATTTGTAGTGGGCCCAGTGAGAATAATTTTGTTAACAGGGAAGTAGACTGACATCCCTTTTCAGGAACAACAGCAGTGTTAATTTGATAATCATGTCAGGACAGGAAAGTAGGTGCTGACCCTTAGGTGGTAACAAGAATAGCTAGGGAGAAAGGAGTAAAATGAAGCATGGCTGTGGCTGTAGGCCCAATGAGGAACCTACCAATCAGAAGAGTAGAGCCCAAGTGCAGAAGTCTTAGGAATGAAGGATTAAAACCTAAATTGGAGGGCTTGATTTCTGGTCTGAGCCATAATGGAGCTGGTGATATATCAAATTATCTTTTATGAAAATCTGAGTTAGGGTTACACAATCCTCTACAGTAGACCATACTTTTATAGGTACATAAATGACTGAAATGTAAGATATGGAGAATAAAGTATCCCATCATATATGTTTGTGGGATATTAAAGTTGTTTTTGCTTGATCAGGCAAAAGACAACCTTAAATTCCAATGAGGAGTCTTCAAGTATTTTTTAAGATAATCTGAGATCCCTCAACAAATGGAGTTCCAGAATTAACCATTCAATGGCTATCTAATTATTAATGTCAAACACACAAGGAGACACGTGTTCCTCAAAAGTATGTTTTGATGTCCTTCATGGAATTCAAATGTCTTCCTAAAGCTTCTGTCAGGGAAAGTTATTGTATTAACTTAATCAAGCCTCAGAACAACACAGGCATCCTCAAAGCAATCCAAGATCTTTTAAAAGAGATCCATGAGAAGGGGAGAGGAAAAATACATGGATGAAATAAATTGTTAAAAGTCTATTGTTTATATAATTAGATGGAAAAGTAAGCCATGAGTTATCACACATGGAATCACACATGAAATATCACACATCCTGAAAACTAAAATTTCAGAATATTCAAGAGGCAATAAGAGGCTCGTGACACATTCAGGAAGGCTTAGATATCTCTAATTTAACTCCATGAACAAATGGAAATAATGAATAATATCAAGGAAATGTGTAATAAAAAAAAGCAGTGACCTAGTCATGAAGTACAAAAGTGAGGGATGATAGCTCCTCAACTGCTACCCTACTCCCTAGGAAACCATGTAACCCTTAGAAACAGTGCTTCAGCACATTGGATAGATCCTCTTTAGAGGATCTGTATAAGAACTTGACCAAAAATTGCACATGATGAAGAGATATAAATGGTCTGCTATCTATACTGGTGTAGGGAACATTCATATCACTGAAATCAGGGCTCTTGTGAATCACTGGTGGAAAAAAATAATCACATGTGGGAGTGGAGCCAAGATGGCAGAGTAAAAGCAGGGACCTACTTGAGCTCTCCCCCCAAACCCCTGCAAATATATGTAAAAAATTCTAAACAGATTCTAGAGCTGCAGAACCCACAAAATAACAGAGTGAAACAAATCTCTAGCTCAAAAGAGCCTGGAAGGTGGACAGGAAGCATCTGTACCATAGGGCTGATAGTGGAGCACAGTCCAGCTTAGGGCCTCACCAGCTCAGATAGGGTTGGAGCAGGCCTCAGGGGACTGAATCATTGGCAGCTCTAGCAGTTTCCAGACTTCTCAACCCACAAATGCCAAAGACAACATAGAAAGTCAGTGGGAAAACTCTATCAGACCTGAGTAGGGCAGGGGTATGGTCTGGCTGGTCCAGCTCCCAGCCCTGGGACAGAGGAGGAAAGCAGCAGCAGCAGCAGTTTGCAAAACTCTGGGCCCATAGATGGCGGGTGATTGATCAGCTGATACAAAAACCCTGAAGCCTAGGACAGTATACCAACCTCAACCCTCACCCTGCTGGAAGCAGAGTCATACCTTGACAAACAGTTAGAAAGTCAAGTATTTGACTGAGAAGATGAGCAAATGGAGGAAAAAAAGTCAGACTATAGAATCTTATTTTGGTGACAAAGAACAAGAAAACATACAACCAGAAGACAACAAAGTTTTAGGACATGGAAGAGCTCAAAAAGGATTTTGAAAATCAAGTAAGAGAAGTAGGGGAAAAATTAGGAAGAGAAATGAGAGTGATGCAAGAAAATTATGAAAAACAAGTCAACAGCTTGCTAAAGGAGACCCCAAAAATACTAAAGAAAATAACACCTTAAAAACAGACTAACCCAAATGGCAAAGAAGTCCAAAAAGCCAATGAGGAGAAGAATGCCTTAAAAGGCAGGATTGGCCAAATGGAAAAAGAGGTTCAAAAGTTCACTGAAGAAAATAATTCCTTCAAAAATAGAATGGAGCAAATGAGAAATCGGGAAATTACAAAATGGAACCAAAACAATGAAAAAATACAAGACTATGTGAAATATCTCACTGGAAAAACCACTGACCTGGAAAATAGATCCAGGAGAGATAACTGAAAAATTATTGGACTATCTGAAAGCCATGATCAAAAAAAAAGAGTTTAGACATCATCTTTTAACAAATTATCAAGGAAAACTGTCCTGATATTCTAGAACTAGAGGGCAAAATAGAAATTGAAAGAATCTACCAATCACTTCCTGAAAGAGACACCAAAAGGAAAATTCCTAGGAATACTGTAGTCAAATTCCAGAGTTCCCAGGTCAAGGAGAAAATATTGCAAGCAGCCAGAAAAACAATTCATGTATTATGGAAATACTTGATCAGGATAACAAAAGATCTAGCAGTTTCTACACTAAAGGATCGAAGGGGTTGGTATATGATATTCTGGAGGGCAGAGGAGCGAGAATTAAAACCAAGAATCAGTCACTCAGCAAAACTGAGTATAACACTTCAGGGGAAAAATGGAATTTCAATGAAATAGAGGACTTTCAAGCATTCTTGCTGAAAAGACCAAAGCTGAATAGAAAATTTGACTTTCAGATAACAAGAATGAAGAGAAGTATGAGAAGGTAAATGAGAAAGAGAAATCATAAGGAACTTACTAAAGTTGAACTGTTTACATTCCTACATGGAAAGACGATATTTACAACTCATGAAACCTTGCTTAGTGTTAGGGTAATTGGAGGAAATTAGATGGATAAGACAGACAGAAGAGAGACAGAGGTCACAGGGTGAGTTGAATATAAAGGGATGATATCTAAAAAATAAAATTAAGGGGTGAGAAAGGATTATATTAGGAGCAGGAGAAAGGGAGAGATAGAATGGAGTAAATTATCTCACATAAAAGAGGCAAGTAAAAGGTTTCACAATGGAGGGGAAGAGGGAGGAGGTGAGAGGGAATGTATGAACTTTTCTCTCATTGGATTTGGCTTAAGGAAGGAATAATATACACTCAATTGGGTATCTTACCCTACAGTGAGACACATAAGGGGAAAGGGATAAGGAGGGGATGATAGAAGGCATGGATGATTGGGGAAGGAGGTAGTCAGAAGCAAACACTTTTGAAAAGGGACAGGGTCAAAGTTGAAAAGAGAAGAAGTGGGGAGTGAGATAGGATGGAGGGAGATATGTCTTTCACAACATGACTATTATGGAAGTGTTTTGTATAACTACACATACATAACCTATATTGAATTGCTTGCCTTATCAGTGGGAGTAGGTGGGGAGGGAAGAAGGAAGAGAATTTGGACTCAAAATTTTAAAAACAAATGTTGAAAATTGTTTTTACATGCAACTGGGAAACAAGAAATATAGGCAATGGAGTATAGAAATCTATCTTGCCCTACAAGAAGATAGAGGGGAAGGGGATAAGGGGGAGAGATAAAAGGGAGGACAGGCTGGGGAAAGGGGTAAGCAGAATGCATGCCACATGGCATAGGGAGGAGGGGAGAGATGGGGAGAAAATTTGGAACTCAAAATCTTGTGGAAATGAATGTTGAAAACAAAAAGTAAATAAATAAATTTAAAAAATTAAAAGATGTATGTTAAAAAGAAAGAAAATAATCACGTATTTAAGGTTACATGGGGCCATTTTGCACATGAACCTAACTGGATGTTTCAGTGTCATAGAATAAATTGACCTTAATATGGAATCTTTTATTTCTCCTACATGATAACAATAAAAATGTACTTAGACAAATAATGGTTTTTGTTAAATCTATTTAACTAAAATATTTTGTATTCAAAAATCTCAACTGTATGAGTTTTTGTAAATATTCTACAGTTTTGAAAAGAATAATCTACATAAATGCAATTAACTTAAGCATAATATGCAGCATAATCTTGGGAGTATATTTGTTTTGATAATAGCATTTCTATTGTTTAAGAAGTAAAATTCAAGGCATTAATCATAATGCAGAAAACTCAGTTGAAATCACTGACATTATAATAAGAATCTGAGAAAAACCTACAAAATTAGTGAAATCCATTTCCTTGTAATTGGCCTACTGGCTAAAACAAACAACTTGGATTTGAAATTCTAAATTTGATCAGGATCTAACAGCAAGTGAAAAGAACACTAACGCAGGTAGTCAACAAGCATTTATTAAGTGCCTACTAACTTCCAGGTACTGTAAAAAGAAAAACTGAATTCTCTCTCCTATTGATAATTAGCTGTTTGACACTGTCATTGACATTGTTATTAATGTCAATTGATATTTGACAATGACATTGACTACTAACAAATTTGATGTCTTTGGGCCTCCATTTCCTTGCCTATAAAAGGAAGGGAGATTGGACAAGATAAACTATAACATTCTTTCTAGCTTTAAAATTGTAACATTTTACAATCTTTCACCAATATTTTTATCACCATTTGCAAAGAAATAGCCAGAAGGACTCTCCCCAAATTGGAGCAATCCTTTTACATGCCTATTTGCAAAGAAACATTTCTGTATAGAGACTTCACATATATGTAGCAAACTATAGACTTTTCATAGTCAATCACTGAAGTAAACAGGGTGGTAGATTTAAAATAGTGGATCCTATAGTAACTGAAATATCAATAGCAATAGAAAGTCACCATAAATAAGTTTCTTTCCAACCACAGTTTTTAAGAATTGACACAAAGTCAATTCAACTGAAATCAGTGATACTTCATTATTTCCCCACATTCAAGGAAGTTGAATAATTTTTTTCTCATGCTTCTTCATAGTCATTTGGAAGAAGGATGGAAAAGAAATAAATCTGCCACAGCAGTTCACAATGTTAAGGTAAAAAAAATTATATAGAGATGGTTCTAGAATGTATTTCAAGCCTAGTTTTTCACAAATTACTTTCCAAACTAAGTTTTTGTATTTGTTAACAAACTTTGTATAAATTAATTCAAGTCTAAAAGTTAGAAGTAATCTAGAAATCTGCCCTCTATAAGCCTTGTTAGATGATATAGCAATGGTATACTAAATTCTGGGAAATCCTTGTACAAGTCAAATCATACCACAACAAATCAACAAATTTAATCAAAAAGCATTTCCTAAACATCTTCTGTTCCAGGCATTGTGCTGGGTGGAGAACAAAAACCAAATCATTCCTGCCTTCAAGGAATTTACATTCTATTGGGGGAGACAACCACACTCATATATAGGTACATACACACACACACACACACACACACACACACACACACACACACACACACACACACACACACACACCATAATTTAGGGATGCATAAGGCACTGGACAACAAAGAGATTAGGAAAGGTTTCATGTGGAAGATGGCACTTAGTGTCTTACAGGAAACCAGAAATTCAAAGAGTTAGAGATGAAGAGGGATTACATGATGTATAAGTTAGTATAAAGAGGCAGAGAAGAGAGATGGAGTATCTTATGTATAGCCTGCTACTATAATATTTTCATTAAAAAGTTGCGCAAAAACAAAATCCAGTTTCCTACTGTTTTAGCAAAGAATTACCTTCTGTAAACATGTTGAGTGGTAGTGCATTCTCAGCTGTGTTGTATACTCATTCAGTTGATATGTACTCACTGACTCAAATTTTTAAAACTGTTATGATGGCAGTAATTGTTCATATTAACAGCCAGAACAAGGTCAACACTGTCATAGCATCAATTTATAACAATTACACATTTTCCTAAGTGATGACACATCTCTGTGAGGGCTGTCATCGCCTCTTGAATGAGATTCCATGCACTGCTGATATATGTCATGGGGACTCCTGCTGACATGAGCATTACTGAACTAGTATTAATTGAGCACCCACAGGTTGCACAACACTTTGCTCAAGGGCTCATAGCAGAGATTAGACACAGTCCCAGATCTTCTGAAACATCATCATCAAAAGACATTTAATATCACACAGAGGAGGAAATCTGATTTAGTTCCGAGTTAGGGAATAACCATTAGCTTGGCACTATTCCAGTCCTATGGATTAGAAAAATTTAGAATTCATTTTCCTAAGATAAATTAAATGAAACAAAAATCAGAAATATAGATGGCAAAGTGAGAGTTACGAGGAAAAAAATAAAATGATCATAAATGTCAGTATTATAAAATTCAGAAAGTTAACCTTGGGTTAAGCTAAAAAATAATTCTGAAAGAAAAATGCTACAAAACTCCACTTCTTTTATTTTATAATCTACTTAAATGCCAAAGAGGAAGATTCTCTTGGCTAGTTTTTGTATTCAAGCTATTATTATGATAGATATTTGTCATTAAGTATAATTGACAGCAGTGTGATAGCCTATGTAGGAAGATGATATTACTAATCTATGTCAGTTAGGAAGGCACTTTGGATTGGCTTTCTAGTAATAGTGATGGATGTGAAACCTGGAGTCCTTTTCACACTTAGCATCACCAAATCATAGACTAAGAGTGGGGAAAGGTCATCTCTTCTAATCTTATTTTACAGATCAGTAAACTGAGGCCCAGAAAAGTAGTCACATTAATAGTTTGCAGTTGGAAGAGACAAGATTCAGACCTAGATTCTCTCATGCTAGCACCATCTTGCTTCTATCACCTTACTGCCTCCCTGACCCATGCAGACATTTGAGAAATGGCTAGTTAAGGATTTAATATCATGTAATAAAGTAGACTGAAACTAACTGGGTCACATCAGGACTAAACCTGTCTACCTTTGGGCTCACTAACATGGTACTCACATCAAATGGGTTAACCAAGAGAAATAAATTCAAGACATTTTATTTTAGATACAGAACTTTCTTTGAATAAGTCCTAAGCTTAGTTTTGGTGAAATGGGTCCTGTGTTCAGATCCTGAAGATGCCATATTAATGTTTTGTAAAGTCCCTGTTGTCACCATGGTAGATAAACTCTACAGGAACTTTTAATAAGCATATAATTGGTCAGGGTAGAAACAGTGAGTACCAAAAAAAGAACATTTTCTTGATAAATGATAAAAGCTAATAATTGGGAAGTAGGTAGATAAGTACCTTCTCAATCACAATTTTACCTTGGGGACAAACCCCAAGGACAAACTATGGTAAGGCATACTTAAAATCTGAAAGTTTACAATTAGAAATTTAATATTCAGGAGATGTCATTGCTAAATGTATATCTCAAAGAAGTCAATAGCAAAAAAAAATTCTCATGTATTCCAAAATATTAATAGTAACTTTTATAGATACAAAGAACTGGCAAAAAAATAGGTGCTCATTGATCGAGAAACAGCTAAAGAGCTTATGATTCAGGAATGTAATGGAATATTACTGTTCTGCAAAAAATGGTGAATGTGATTGAATATAGAATAACATGGAAACAGATGGACTGATGCAAAGTGAAGTAAGCAGAACCAGGAGAAAAATATAGACAATGACCACAACACTGTAAATAGAAAGAATAACAACAAAGCAACTGAAATTGAATGCTGCAAAATTATGATGAGCCATCTTGGCCCCAAAGAAGAGAAGTGAGAAGTTTCTTTCCCCACTTTTTTTTTACACAAGTGATGGAAGATGGATGTGAAACACTGCATACAATGTCAGGCCTTTATGATGTGCTGCTTAGTTTTGCTGAACTGTTCCCCCTCCTCCTCTTTTTTAAAGAATCATGTGTTATAAGGGATCACTCTCAAGAAAGGAGAAGAGGATGATAATGTAGATTGTACAAAAACAAAACATATCAATAAAAATTTTATTTTATAAAAGAATAGAGTAGGGAAAAATAAAATAAAGCATGACCAAAAAGTTCAAAATGTTATATAAAATGTGAGGATGCAAGCTGCCAAGTATTCTTAATGTTCTGGATGAAGTTAAAAGTTTGTTATTTCTTATTAGGAATGATGGAGTAGAAAGTTAAAATTATTGAGGTTGAGTTTATATAACAGAACACTATAGGCTCAAAGGGTTTACGAGCTGGAAATAACATTAGAGATCAGAAAGTCCAATCTCTTCATGTTATCAATGAGAAAGCTGTAGTGCAGAGAGAAGTCACTCTCCCTCATTAGAATATAAGCTCATCATGAGTAGGGAGTCTCTCATTCATCATCCTCACCACTTAACACATGACCTGGACTTGGTAGGTATTTAATGAATACTTGTTGACTGAATGATTATTCAAGCTCGTCACATGAAGATAAGTAACAGAGGAAGATTCAGTCCAGGTCCTTTGACTATAAGTGCAATAATCCTTCTGGTCAAAACTTTCTCTTCTCACTTCAAGTCACCAAAGCACTCTCACCAAAGGAACCTGTCTTACATTTTGCTAAGAAATAACTTGATATCCAGAATATCAAGGGAACTAATGAAAAGAAATGCTAGGGAAGGTGACCTAGCCCTACTGGATCTCAAATTGCATTATGAAGCGGAAATTATCAAAACCACTTGATACTGGCTAAGAAACAGAGGGACAGACCAGTGGAATAGGTTAGGTACTCAAGACACAGGAGTCAATGAATATAGCAACCTACTGTTTGATAAACCCAAGAAAACCAGCTTCTGATATAAGAACTCACTGTCTGACAAAAAATGCTGGGAAAACTGGATAACAGTGTGGCAGAAGTTGGGCATAGACCAATGCCTGATACTGTACACAAGAGTAAAGTCCAAATGGGTACATGATTTAGGTATAAAGTTTAATACTATATAAAAATTAGTGGAGCAAGGAATAGTGTATTTATCAGATTTATGGAGAATGGGGAAATTCTTGACTAAGCAAGAGAATGAAAACATTATGAAGTGCAAAATGGATAATTTTGATTACATTAAACTGAAAAGGTTTTGTACAAACATACCCAATGCAACCAGGATTAAGAGGAAAGCAGAAAACTGGGAAAGAATTTTGCAACTAGTGTCTGTGATAAAGGCCTCATTTCTAAAATATATAGAGAACTGAGTCAAATGTATAAGAATATAAATCATATTCCAACTGATAAATGGTCAAAGGATATGAACAGACAGTTTTCAGAGGAAGAAATTAAAGCTATCTATAGTCATATGAAAAAATCCTCTAAAGCACTTTTGATTAGAGAGATGCAAATCAAAACAACTCTAGGTAGCACATCACACCTATCAGATTGGCTAACATGACAAAACAGGAAGATGATAAATGTTGGAGAAGATGTGAGAGAGTTGGAACACTAATTCATTGTTGGTGGAGCTGTGAGCTGATCCAACCACTCTGAAGAGCAATTTGGAACCATGCCCAAAGGGCTACAAAAATGTGCATACTCTTTGACCCAGCAATATTGCTTTTAGGACTGTATCCCCAAGGGATCATAAAAATGGGAAAGAGTCCCGCATATACAGAAATATTTATAGTAGCTCTCTTTGAAATGGAAATCAAGGGGATACCCATTAATTGGGGAATGGCTCAATAAATTGTGGTATATGAATGTAATGGAATACTATTGTGCTATAAGAAATGATAAACAGGAAGACTTCAGAGAGGCCTGGAAGGACTTATATGAACTGATGTTGAACGAAAGGAGCAGAATCAGGAGAATTTTGTACACGGTAAAAACCACAATGTGTGAGGAATTTTTCTTGTAGACTTAGTACTTCATTGCAATGCAAGGACTTAAAAAACTCCCTACGGACTCTTGAGGCAAAATGCCTTTCACATCCAGAGAAAGAACTACGGAATGTGATCGCAGAATGAAGCAGACCATTTTCTTTTGTATTATGTTTTGGTTTGTTTTATGATTTCTCCCATTCATTTTAATTCTTCTATGAAACATGACTAAGGTGAAAATGTATTTAATAGGAATGTATGTGTATAACCTATATGAAATTGTATGCTGTCTCAGGGAGGGAGTGGGGAACGAGGGGAAAAATCTAAGATAGATGGAAGTGATTGTAGAACACAGAAAACAAATAAAATAATTTAATGTTAAAAAAAGAAATAACCTGATATTATCTTTTCCTTTTTTCTAGTCTCAGAAAAAAAAGAGGTCCAAAGTTAATCCCTCTGTTTGTGTCTTTGACTCCTTCCCCCTCTTATTTGCACATAGTTGTTTGCATGACATCTCCATCAGACTGGGAGCTCCTTGAGAGAAAGGCCTGTTTTTGTCCTTTCTTTTCAGTCTTTGTCTCAAGTACTTAACAGTGCCTAGTACATAGTACTTATTTAATAAATGCAAGTTGAATGACCAACTAGAGACTATGCTCCATACTATTTCATCTATAAAAGTGAAACTTCAATCATTCTCTCTATTCCAAATTTTTCATTTCTTCATCTACTAGTTACTCCCTTATTGACCAATAAAAATGGATTTAAAAAAATGTTTAGTTGACCTTACCTATTCCCTGAAGTTATCATTTTATATTGATTGTACCTTTCTTAATCAAGAGAGTCATCTCTACTTGTTTTATTTCCTTCTTAGTATCTTTTGCTGAATCATCATCCATCTTCCACCCCTGAACTATAAATGTCCCCTAAGACACTAGCCTGGTTCCTCTTCTTTCTTTGCAAGCTTTCCCTTCTTAGCGAGCTCATCAGAATCTATGGATTTAATTATCATCACTGAAAATTTCTTTCTCCTGAGCTCCAGTTCTGAATTTCCAGTTAACTGCTTGACATCTCCTCCTGAATGATCCACATGTATATCAAACTCAATATTTCCAAAACAAAACTCATTATTTTTCCCTCCAAACCCCTCCTAATCTCAATCCAATAATCAATTCAACTCTACATTGTCCCTAGCTCTCAAATCCTTTGCCTCTCTTCTATCAATGCTCAACCCCAATCCTGTCTGTCTTTTCTGTTTCTACTAATGAGCTCCTGAACAAAGCTGGCTGGATGCACTAAAAATTTATGTCATCTAATATCAATTGGGTCCTCACTTCAGAAGACAATCCTGTTACTACTCCCTATTTTTCCTCCCTATTATCTCCAGGATCAAATATAAAACGCTCTGTTTGACTTTTAAAGCCCTTCCTACTTTTGCAGCCTTGTTATGCCTTACTCCCCTCTACCTACTCTATGATCCAGTGACACTATCCTCCTTGCTATTCCTTGCATATCCATCTGACTCCCAGCATTTTTATCTCCCTCCCTCCTCATCTCTGCCTTCTAGCTTCCTTTCAGTCTCAGCTAAAATCTCACTTTCTGAAAGAAGCCTTTGTAAATTCTCTTAATCTGAGTGCCTTCCCTCTGACACTCTAACCAACTTATCCTGTAACTATCTTTTTGTACATAGTTGTTTGCATTTTGTCTTCTCCACTAGACTGCAAGCCCCTCAAGAGCAGGGAGTGTTTTATGCTTTTGTTTGTCTCCCCAGTATTTAGCACAATTCCTGGAACATGGTTGTGTTTTTTAAATGTTAGTTTACTGATTGGACTGACTAGCTAATTGATGTTTTCTCCTATTCACTACAGAGGTGTTTTCAAACCTCTTTTCAAATTTCTCTACCTCCCTTCTCTCAAAAGAAGACCTTGCTTCATACTTCACTGAGAGAATGGAAAGCACTCTCTGGGAGCTGCTTCTTTCCACTTTCTCTTCATTTTAAAAATGCTTTGGTAGCATTCCCTATTCTATACTTAGCTCTAATCTATGAAGAAAGGGCTCTTCCCTTCACTAAGACAAATCTCTACGCATAGCTGGCTGCATCTCTTCCTGTATTCTCCATTAAATTATCTCTAGAATCATCCCCTTTTCTCTCTAATCTTCAGTTTCTCTTATCTACTGCATCTTACCTTGCTGACCAAGTCTTTACTCTCCTAAAAAAACAGATCTTATAATCCCCCATGTCAGTGCTGTACTTAGGCAATCATCCAATATCTCTTCCCCTGCTGACAAATTCCTAGAAAAAGCTATTCATACCCTTTCCTCCACTTCATCTTCCCTTATTTACTTTTTAAACCCTTTATAACTTGACTTTTGACCCCATCAAACAACTGAAACTGAAATCTTCTAAGTTATCAATAATGTCTTTAAAAATAAATTTTCATTGATTTCTTTTTCTATATCACCTGCATTTTCACCAGCATTCTTCCCTCATTCCCTCCCCTAGAGAGTCAACTTATGTAACACAGAATGTTTTTAAAAGAAAAAGAGGAAGAGAAAAACAATCAGTAAAGCTGATCAATACTTTGAAAAGAACAACGATCTCTCAATTGCCAAATCTGATGATTTTGTCTCAGTCCTAATCCTTTTCAATTTCTCTGCAGCATTTGATATTCTTTTCTGGGATTTCATAGCATTGCCTTTTCTTGGTCCTGCTCTTAGCTGGCTGTTCTTTCTGAGCCTCCTTTGTTACTTCAAATTTCTTATCATATCCCTAACTGTGGATGGACTTCAAGACCTAGTCCTGACTTCTAGTCTTCTTTTTCTATACTCTTTCACATGATGAAAGTGTTTATGGCTATCAGTTTCCATTGGATTACTTATCTCTATACAAATGATTCTCAGACCCATATATCTAGTCCAGGTTCCTTCTCCCAAGTTCCAGTTGTGCATCTTTAACCGCCTATTGGGTATTTCAAGCACATCTCATTTCAAAGTCAACACAGCCCAAACCAAACTCATCATGGTTTCCCCACTCCCTACTTCCGAACTCCCTATTGCTTCTGAGGGTACTATCATCCTTCCAGTTACACAGGATTGCAATTTGAGTATTATTCTCGACTTCTCATTCTCCCTCACCTCAAATATCCAATCCGTAGCCACATCTTGTCATTTCTCCTTCCACAATATTTTTCACATTCATTCCCTTCTCACACTTACAAGGGCACCACCTAGTTCAGCCTCTCATTAACTCTTACTTGCCTGGACTTCTTCAACATCCTCTTAATTGACCTCTTCGACTCAAGCCTTTCTCCTTTCGAATTCATCTGCCACGCAGCTGAGAAAGTAATTTTCCTAAAATGTAAGTCTAGTCATTTTACTCTCTTATTCAATAAACTGCCATGTTTCTGTTTCCTCTAGGATCAAATACTATATAACTTCCTTTGTTTAGATTTTCCCTTTTGCATGCTTTTGTATAGATATAACCTGGTCCCAACTTAACCTCTCAAGACTCATTCTACATTGCTCATCTTCCTGAACTCTACCTTCCTTACAGCTCTCATTTCTGCACCTTTGTACTAAATTACATCCTGTGCATGGAATGTATTCCCACTTTAACTCTTTGAATCCCTGCTTTCCTTCAAGATTTGGCTTTAGAGAAACAGTCTATATCAGTGGTGCCTAACTCAAACAGAATCAAGGCGACTCACCCATACATAAGGATCCTGCAAGCTGTATACTATCTTAGAAAACCATTAATTATGTTATCTATGTCCTATTGTATTATTTGGAGGGGTTTAAAATATTTATCAATTATACGTTAATCTGGTTTGGTTGTTGCAGCCTGAGGTTTTTGACACCTCTGGTCTACATTGAAACCTTTCTCGGTCTCAAACCTGCTTGTGTTCTCCCTCTCAGTCTTTCCTTACCTTATGTCTATTTTGTATACCATCATTTACATATATACATATATATATAAATACACATATATACATATATGTGTGTGCATGTATATATGTATATGTATATGTGTATATATATGTATATATATATATATACACTTACGGACTTTTACTAAGAGAATATAAGCTTCTGAGGGGCAGTGACTGTTTAACTTTTGTTTTTTTTATCCCCAGTGCCTAGCACAAAGTGCTTAACGAATGCTTGATGACTAATTGATAAGACCTTCCCCCCATCTCAACTTGAGCCCTTCTCAGATTTTGCCCTGTCTCTTTGCCCCTCAGTATCCTTGCCAATGCCCCTGCTTGGTTTTTCCCTGCTCCTGCCTAGTTACTGATTTTTCCTCCATCCCCATCCTTGCAGGATGTAGCCTAGAAAGCCCACTCTACCATTCCCAAGATGTACCTGGGACCCTCTACGCTACTAGTTGAGGTGAGGAGGATATGGCCACTCATTCACTGGGATAAGAAGGGGGTCATCAATTACAATTCTTCTGGTAAGATGTAAGACTCCTGGGCCTTAACAACTGCCCTAATGCTGAGCTCTTGAGATCCTCCAAGGATAGTCATCTATGAAGATGATTCACTCTAAGAATGCCTGGGCCTTGCTATCTATTATGTTTCTGTACTCTAAGAATCAGAGGACTTTTCTAAATCTCCTGCAGCTAAACCCTCCTATTTGAGGAGCAGGGACTTTCTATGTGAATGCACATCCAGGAATTAACACTGTTTTTGTCATATAGTAAGGGCTTAAAAATGCTCATTCATTCATTCATTCATTCATGAATCACCACCCTTTTAGTCACCCACATGTGCAAATTAGGCTTCATCCTTGATTCTTCATTCTCGTTTATAATCAATATCTGATGAACTACCAAGTCTTATCAATTCTATTACCACATCTCTTGCACCCACATCCTTCTTTTCACACACCCATTCACTGCTCTAATTTAGGCCTTCATTTCTGTTGTGTAGATTAATAAATAACCTCCCCATTTGGGAACCTAACCACAGCTAAAAACCAGATATTCCTAAAATACAGCTTTGACTATCTCACTATCCTCATCAAGAAGCTTCAGTGACCTCCACTGTCTCTAGGATAAAATATAAATATCTCTTTTTGGCATATTGATAATTGATTTCCAACCTGGCTCCAATTTGCCTTTCTAGACTGATTTCACACTGCTAGCCTATACATTACGTTCTAATAGGCCTATTTACTATATCCCCCAATTTCTAAACTTTGAACCTTTGTGCAATCTATTTCCTTTACCTGTTCCTAGTTCCTTCCCTTCAAGACTTAGGTCAAGTGCTTCCTCCTACCTAAAATCTTTTTTCCTGATGCCTTCAGTTATTAGTAATCCACCCACAACTTCCTCTCCCCTCAAATTACTTCATATTTACTTTGTATACATTTTCTATTAGCTTATCTGAATCAATTTTATTCTCCCCTTCCCCTACTCATAGCCATCTAGGAATGTAAACCTACTGAG
Source organism: Notamacropus eugenii (assembly GCF_028372415.1). Taxonomy (NCBI): domain Eukaryota; kingdom Metazoa; phylum Chordata; class Mammalia; order Diprotodontia; family Macropodidae; genus Notamacropus; species Notamacropus eugenii. Next base: position 41,478,330 of record NC_092872.1, on the reverse strand, counting down.
GGCAAGTTTTATTTTTTTCTTTGTAATCATCACAGCACCCAGAATCATTCCTAGAACATAGTAGGTGCTTGGTAAGTGCTTGTCAAATTGAACTGAAATGGGAGGAATTTAACTAAAAGATTAATAATATTTTAGTCCAATGAAGTACCACATATCAGACACTTGACATTTTTTTCCAACCAAACTGACTTTAAAAGTTTCTAATTTACTTACATTGCTCCATTTGTGTAGACTGTATCACTTCCCTCCACATACTGCACCTGAGCTGGGTAGACATGCTGTACCTGCTGCACAGTCTGTACTTGCTGTACCTGAAAAAGAAATATGAGATATAGTGTACATTGTGTATATGGATGTATGCCACTAAGTCTGTTCCAATAGTTGCTGTAAGATGCAGTCATGTCATTAAAAAATAAACCACTAGGTAGACAGTAATTTAAATTTAAGTTCTTGTTAATTCTGGATGAAGCAGAGTATTTAAAGCATATGAATTCTGTTATACATAAATGCACAGACTTTAAAGTGTTTGGGTTTATCATTCTGAAAGGTTTACATTAGTGACTTCAATTGAATGCAGTTCTTAAGATGCTCATTATCACTTCAATAAAACTAAAAAAAATCAGAATAGCAGACATATATATAAAGCTATATAATACATATGTACTATTAACATCACTTGGGGAAAAAAAGGCTTCTTGCCAGTACAACTAACTGGTAAATAATATGCAGGGTTTTATTTCAATTGCTGGTATTCATGGCTGCTAATTAGCATCATCACTGAAAGGAAACCACACAGAATGATCACACAAAACTATAACGATCTTAAATTATTGATTTTATAAATTAGAGCATGTCATTTTTTGACAGTAGACCATGAAGTGCCCACAGATAACCACAATCCAATCCATGCTGCCATGACTACAATCTCCAAGGGCCCTGGGTGACTGAGAAAGGCATTTAGTTGGCTACCATCTGAACTGTGAGCATTGTAAGTTATATTACAAGAGATAGTTTGATGAAAATAATATTAACCTCACACAGTTATAGGAAGCAAAACATGAAATGCTTTAACAATTCTCAGGTCCCCCTTATGCTGCATAAACTATGCAAATCAACTTAATTAGCATAAGTACCCAATGGTACTGGCAAAGATGAAAAAAAAATTGAAGGTTGTACAGATCATCATCAAACCAAAGCCTTCTCCACTTCACTGACAAGTATTAATGAAGCCACAAAGAGCATTGTAGCACTTCCCTCAAAATAAAACAGTGCCAGACTTTTCAGTAACAAAATAATTTTTGTACAAATGAAACAGACCACTGAAAACTTTTGATTTAATTCCCTTGCTATAATCAGAAAAAAATTCATCACAGATTGTATAAAGAATCAGAAAAGCTCAGACAATGAGTTCATTGTTTGACTTTATATACATATGTGTGTGTGTGTGTGTGTATGAAAATAAGCTTATTGGAGGATATCTTATTAAGATTTTTTTATTTTTCTCCACCAAGTCAAATAGTTTATGTAATCAATTAACAAACAGAAGTGAGATTTCATATGTCCTATATGTCTCAGTAATACTCCCTCCACAGGTGCTGACCACATAGTCTGTCACACTGTGTAAATGTTAATGGTGTCCTAATAAAAATATTCCAGAAAGGATCTATCCCATGTGCTAAACATTGCCTTATTTCTGGAAAAAAAGTTATCTTTAGAGATGTTGGAAGCTCTTGGATCTGATTATACAACCATTAAAATAAAAAGATAAGTTACAGATCAGATATACATGCACTTTTCTGCAACATAAGGATTTCTTCCTTAATGAAGAATATTAAAGAAATATGTTTTTGCTATAAAATGAAAACGTTTTTCCCACAAACAAAATAAATGCAGTTAGAACTAGAAGAAAAAGTTAACTGGGAAAAAACATCTTTGCTGGAAAATTCTCTGATATTGGTCTGACAGACAAGATATAGAGGGAACTGACAGAAATATTCAAGAACAAAAGCCATTTTACAAAAGATAAGTAGTCAAATTACAAGTAGGAAGTTTTTGAAAAAAGTAGCTGGCAATAACCATATAAAAACACTGCAAATTGCTAACAGCAATAGAAATGTAAATTAAAATACACCTTACACTCATCCAATTGACAAGGATTTCAAAAGAGCAAAATGACATTTGAGGAAAGAACTGGAGGGACACCAAGGTACTATGCCCAAAGAGCTATAAAACTACACACACCCTTTGACCCACCAATACTACTAATGGGTCTGTATCTCACAGAAATCAAAGAAAAAGGAAGAGGGCCTATTTATATAAAAATATTTACAGCAGTTCTGTTTGTGGTGGCAAAAAAATGAAAATCGAGAGGATTGAGGAATGTCTGAATAAGATGTGCTATATGATTGTGATGGAATACCACTGCACTATAAGAAATGAGGAGCAGAATGATTCAGAAAAACTGAGGAAGACTTAGATGAACTGAAGAAGAGACATAGAATTTGGGATTCTTAATTAAAAACAAAGATTGTTAATTTTTTAAATGTAATTGGGAAATATTTAATGAAATAACTAAAAATTTTTTTCTCATTGTCTTTATTACTTAATTTAATTTTCCCCATCTTAAAATGATCCTTCCCTTGCTTTGAGTACTCACTCCATGCGTTAAGGCACATTCTACCCCACTGCTATGAACACACTTATCTTCTCCAGCAGTTTCACACATGAATTGAATAAAATGTCTCCCTGGTGACCAACTACTAAAAAAAACAACAAAGGCATTTATTATGTTTGCAGTAAGTGTCAATTATTGTGCATGTGCTTAGAATTCAAAGATAAATGTAAAACAGTATCTGTCCTCAAGGAGCTCACATTCTAATGGAAGAGACAGCATGCATACATGTGTAGGTACAGAATATGCACAGAATGAATACAAGGTAATTTGGGGAGGCAGAACACTATTACCTGCAGATGGTAGCAACTGAGTTGAGTTTTAAAGGAAATTAAGGATTCCAATTTGGGCACAGCCAGTATAAAGCCTCGGTGACGGAAGATGGGGTTTTATCTGAACAGAACAGCAAATCTGCCAGGATGGATGAACTGCAGAATGCAGGCAGGAAAGTGTCAGATTTTGAAGGGCCTTAAATGCTGGAGGAGTTGGTCCTAGAAGTAAATAGGGAGTCACTGAATTTTGTTGAGGTGAGGAATGAAATGGTAAGATATAAAGCATTAGTAAATATTACTTTACCACCAAAGTGCAAGATTAGAGTAGGGAGAGAGGGAGACCAGATGATAAAGTACTGCAACAATCCAAGTGAGAGATCCTGAAGACCTAAACCAGAATAGTGGCCATGTGAATGGAGGGAAGGCAGCATATCTAGGACACAATATGGAGGCAGAATCAGCAATATTTGGCAATGGATTGAATGTGCAAGGAGAGTGATAGCAGAGTATGATAGTAAAGGATGACACTGAAGTTCTGAGCTTGGGTAAATGGAAGGATAATGGTGTCCTCAATAGAAATAGAGAAATTCAGATAGTGAGTTCAGTTTTGGATATGTTGAGTTTGAGATGCATCTAAGAAATCCAGCTCAAAATATAAAATAGACAGTTGGTGATATGGCATGGAGGAAAGAGACTAGAACTGGATATATAGATCTAGGAGTCATTTGCACTGAGATGATAACTGAATCACTGAGAGTTTAGGAGATCGTTAAATGAAAAAATGCAAAGGCAGAAGAGAAATGAGCCCATGATGGAGCCTTTAGGGACACCCACAGTTAGGGTGGCATAACAAGAATAATGATTCATCAAAGGAGACTGATAATGACTGACATGTAGGAGGAGAATCAAGAAAGAGTATGCTGTCAAAAAAGCCCAGAGAGTGAAAAAGGTAGGGTAAGTCAACAGTGCCAAATGCTGCAGAGAGAACAAGAAGGATGAGGATTGAGAAGAGTCTATTATATATGGGATTTAAAAGATCATTGGGTAACTTTGAAGAGAGCTGCTTCAATTGAATGATGAAATTCGAAGCCATATTGCAGAGCACTTAGAAGAGAGAAAGACAGGATTCAGAGAAAACAGGTGTAGATGATTTTTTTTTCAAGGAATTTGGCCAAGAAGAGGAGGAAAAATAAAAGATGATAGATTGTAATTCCCTGAGGGATTGGACCAAATATTCTAATTCTCATTATAACTCAGGTGAAAATCCCCACTGTATTTTCCCCAAGAGTTAGCTGAAAATATGCTAGATAAATGGTTGCTAAAAGAAAAGACTAAAAAGAAACACTGACAAGACACCTTGCTGTCCTGACAAAATCCTTACCAAATCTACTTGGATTATCAGTGTGTACTTCTGTTCTTCAAGCAGTGAGATTTTGAGCTCATATATATATATAAGACATTTTTTGAAGAATATTGGATGAAGAAAAGGTAGCATATGTTGCCAGGTCAGGAACTATAATGGGAATAACACAAGGAATTTAAAGAACAGTTATATCTACTAATTCAAACTAGTTATGGCAGTGCAGGGGAAAGAAGGGAAAACAATACTTCTGAACTGGTGAAAAATCTGATTTAAGACTATTTTCCTAAAGAAGTATAGCTTTATTGCTATAAAGTACATATAGCCCTAATATGATTTAAAATAAAAATCAATGAAGGGACATTGATTAGCATGGTTTCTTTGGAAAGGGAAGCCTCATACTGGAATAATTTGGTAGTGGGTACACTGGGTACGCTGGTATATGGGTTAAGGGGAAATGAGCTTATTTAAAAGCATGAGAGAGAGAAAGAGGAGAAAGAGAGGGGGTGGGGGAGAGAGGAAAAGAAGAAAGAGATATGTGTGCTTTGTCTTTCCAAAATGATCCTTAGTTCCTGAGTTCAGGGGATGATTCTTATTTTGTATCTCCCAAAGTTCCTGGCACATGTGTGAACCATGTAGTCACTCAATAAATCCTCAATAAATGAACTAATTACAGCTTACAATTGTAGACAAATAAGAGATTTTTTTTAACAAAGCAAGAGAGAAGTCATCTAAAGTGTTTATTACACCCAGAGTGACTCTGGGTTTTATATTTAACAATAAACTCAAGTCATTTTCCAAAATTACATGTGTTGATTTGACTAGAAATCAAATTTCAAATGTGCTTTTATGAATCAACAAAGACCAATGGTGTAATTATAAAGCAACATTGCATTTTATTTCATCTGTACTTGCAAGCAAGTCATTTTGCTATGATTCAAAATTGTTCATATATCATTAGCTGATGTTCTTATGTTAATTATTCTTTGCTGCATATATTTTCTAGACAAATATTTACTCCCTCATCATCTGGTCTAAAAGTCATTCAATATATTGCTTATTTCTATATTACAATCATTAATGTTTGGGATGACATTTCTAAAAGGCATGGAGATACTAATAGCATGTAGCCACTTCACTATAACAATCTCACCTTTTTGAATATTTAGACCACTCTCCCCTTTTTAATGAACCTATTTCTTATAAACTTACAGAAACTATAAGATATGGTCCATTTATTCACTTCCTCCAACCTCACCCAATCATTTAAGGAAGAGGAATAACATCTCACAATCTATTTTGACTATTACTATTAACTTCTCTACCAATCAAACACTTTAGAAGAGCTGCAAACAAGAATGAGAACTGATATGCTTCACTTTTTTGTGTTTACCTCCTCTCTTTTTTTCTGCTTTGGGAATTTTTTAAAATGATGAAATAGAAAAGGGAAAAAGCAAGAGAAGTACTTAGAATATATGATTCTCTACTGTCTATGTACTTAACCACCAAAGAAAAACAGGACTACACATGTCAAGCTAAAATCCAACTTGATCTACTTTACTTAAGGTCAGTCACTCAATGCATCAAAGATATTGTCCGGGATAAAGTCTATCCTTGATGAATCTCAGTTCTATTAGTTATCTATTTATCTGTACTGGCAAATGAAAAATGAGATTCTATGCCATCAGAAGCAAATGTGTATAATATGTACTGCCCACGACCACAGAATCTCAGATTTGGAATGGACCTTAGTGGGGCATCTAATGCAATTCATACCTGAACCAGAACTCCCCCCACAGTGTTCCTGATGAGTAATTATTATATACCTGATAGCAAATTAATAAAACACTTGCTCTTGGCCTCACTAATATATATTTTAAAGCAGTGGAAGTACTTCCTACTTGTATTCAAAGCTACTGTTTCACAAAATAGTGCATGTTTTGTGTAAGTTTTAGTAAATATTATTTATACGAGGAAAGCATAACAAAACAAAGTATATATTATAGTGAAACAACTTATTTCTACAAAGATTAATACACTTAGAGAACTGATATATTCATCATGTTATTTTGGATGTTTTTCAAGAGAAAATAACATGAATAACACATTTCAAAATAGAAATAATCTTGAATAGTAAATGAAATCATTTCTAATTGTTCAGCCCATCTCTCAGTTAAAAACAATTCTTGTCTTTGTGAAAATTTCTTTTTTATGCAAAGACTTACTTCCTGTTTCATTCTGCTATTATAGAGTATACTTATCAGCTATTTGGTTGATACAACATATTTTTTTAAACTAAACTATTGAAAATTATCCAATACTATATTTGAGAGAATTTCAATGACCAAAAATATTTGAGAGCTCTAGCTTTACTAGAAATATCAGAGGATCACAGATTTAGAGGTAGAAGGATTTTAGAGATGCAGTCCAAACACTATTGAAGGGTCTGAAGATCCTCAAGATAAAGAGATTTGCTTGAGGTCACAGAAGCATCAAATGGCAGAGTTGGCCAGCATTGGAGTCCAAATCTTCTGGCTCCAAATCCACTCACAGGACTCTGTGTCAATGAAACTTATCACTTATATTGATCTAATCAATCATATATAAATTGGGTAACTATATTTTTACAAGCCTAAAACTGCAAATGTACAGCAGGTGATAACAATATGAATGAGTCCTATTAAAATGACATTATTGTCCACGAGAATAATGTTATAAATGATAAAAGATGGCACAATAGGGTTTTGCAACTTTAAAGTGAGGTTTGGTTGTATCAATGATGTTATTGAAAAATGATGATTGAGGCATGCATTATTATTGTCATAGGATAGCTCAAAAATATTTAAGTTTCATATTCTAAATAATTTCTGGAGGTTAATTTAAAGTAGTAAAGCACTGAGCACTCTGGCCTAATATCCAGGAAGGACTAAGGCACGAATATTTGACAAACTGGAATGATGCTAGGGCACAGCCAAGAGGTTGAGAATTGGACTTGTGTAGTACCAGTAATATGTATTTACAGTGAATAACTATCAAGATGACAGAAACTAGTAAATAGCCTAAAACATATCAATTTGGATTATTTCTTGTCTTTCACACACAACTAGGATATACATTAAATTTTCCAATAGTGGTAATAGAGTGTATGCTCATAGGATCTGGAGTTAATGGGGCTTTCTAAAAGATCATTCTAGCCCAACCCTGCCCATTTACCAAGGAGGAAACTGATGTGTGGTGGGATGGAACATTACTAGGGACAGAGTTCTTGTATAATTACACTAAATATAGTGTTAACTTTACCCCAATGTACCAGTCTATCCATACTCTCACTCCTAAATGCCATTATAACATTTGCAAAATGGCTAACTGTGGTTGGAGAGGTAATGATTTAGAGATGTTAGAATTAAACTAGCCAGTAACATGAGTATTAAATGCAGAATTTAGTTCAAAACACAGTAATCTAATTGAACTGATCAGATAGACCAGTCAGGAGTAAATTGTGATGTTAATGAAGAAATAATTCAGGGTACTCACTTTAAGTAGATTTACATTTCGACATATGATTTCAAAATGAAATGAAAAACACATTCAAGGTCATTATCCATGAATCCACTCATTAGTTATCTAAACTTCCTTTAGTTGAATTAGATTGAAGAGATAATTTTTAATTAAACTTAATTTATGAACTACATTTTAACAATAACTCATTTTATTAAATGAGTTTGGGAACTGAATCAAATTTTTTGTCATAACAGACTGATAATGTTCGATACATGGTGTTCAAGAGCAGACATAGAAATCCATGACTTATCTGGCTGATCTCAGAGGTGTTACCACCATGTGACTGTGTTCTGAGGATATTCTTAGATGGAAGAAGAGGGTATGCAGCATTTATGTCTTCTTCCTGTGCCCTGTAGGATTTTATCATCAGTCTTTCCACTTAATAATTTGCTTCACCCCATAAACTCAAGAATTTCCTTTCCATCAAATGTCATTATCTTTCCTATCCAAACTCAAGAAACTTAAGGTGCTGAGGAAGTTAAAAGTTTTTCTTTTTGCCTAAAAACACTGTACAGCACTTTTTAAGTAAAATATTCCATTTGCTGAAAGTACAGAATACCTGCCAGCAAAGACTTAACATAAAAGTAGCAAGTATTTTAAAGTTAGCTAATTGCTTTAGAAGAGGGTGTTTTAAAAACTATATAGAATCAAAATAACCATATTGGAGAAATTATGAATTTTGCCTTTTTCATAAAATAATCTGAAGAAGAAACCAGCACCAGGAGAAATCAGAACCAATACACATTGATTGTGCTGAATAAAAGAATAATATAATATAAAGACATGGAGATGAATGGATGAAAGGAAAATTAAAAGAAAGGCACAGCAGAAGTAACTAATCAGGTAGGTTTATACCTCAAAATTCCCTTATTCAAATGTAAATTATCATAAAGTATGTTTGTGGGGTTTTTTTACATATGAAGAATAAATGTTTAAAATACACATATTAATTGTTTAAAATATTAAGTAATTTTGAATCACCCTTCTTGTTAGAAGTATTTTGTTATTTCTTTTTGGTCTTTATCGCCATTAAAAATATCTCTTCTTTTCCCAAAAAAGGGAAAAAAATAAGACTATAGAAGGTTACTTTCTTGGTGAAGAGATATCTTCTCCCATCCTTTCAGATGAGGAAGAACAACGCTTACCATCAGGGAAAGACATAAAAGTCAAAGCTTCTATATCCCAAACATCCAAAATAAATATTCAATGGTCTCAGGCCATGGAAGAGCTCAAAAAGGATTTTGAAAATCAAGTAAGAAAGGTGGAGGAAAAATTGGGAAGAGAAATGAGAGAGATGCAAGAAAATCATGAAAAGTAGGTCAACACCTTGTTAAAGGAGACCCAAAAAATGATGAAGAAAATAACACCTTTAAAAATAGGCTAACTCAATTGGCAAAAGAGGTTCAAAAAGCCAATGAGGAGAAGAATGCTTTAAAAAGTAGAATTAGCCAAATGGAAAAGGAGGTTCAAAAGCTCATTGAAGAAAGTAGTTCTTTAAAAATTAGAATGGAACAGATGGAGGTTAATGACTTTATGAGAAACCAAGAAATCACAAAACAAAACCAAAAGAATGAAAAATGGAAGATAATGTGAAATATCTCCTTGGAAAAACAACGGACGTGGAAAATAGATCCAGGAGAGACAATTTAAAAATTATAGGACTACCTGAAAGCCATGATCAAAAAAAGAGCCTAGACATCATCTTGCATGAAATTATCAAGGAAAACTGCCCTGATATTCTAGAACCAGGGGGCAAAATAAATATTGAAAGAATCCACTGATCACCTCCTGAAAGAGATGCAAAAAGAGAAACTCCTAGGAACATTGTAGATAAATTCCAGAGTTACCAGGTCAAGGAGAAAATACTGGAAGCAGCTAGAAAGAAACAATTTGAGTATTGTGGAAATACAATCAGGATAACACAAGATCTAGCAGCTTCTACATTAAGGGATCAAAGGGCATGGAATATGATATTCCAGAAGTCAAAGAAACTAGGACTAAAACCAAGAATCACCTTCCCCACAAAAATAAGTATAATACTTCAGGGGAAAAAATGCTTTTTCAATGAAATAGAGGACTTTCAAGCATTCTTGATGAAAAGACCAGAGCTGAAAAGAAAATCTGACTTTCAAACACAAGAATCAAGAGAAGCATGAAAAGGTAAACAGGAAAGAGAAATCATAAGGGACTTACTATAGTTGAACTGTTTACATTCCTACATGGAAAGACAGTATTTATAACTCTTGAAACTTTTTTCAACATCTGGGTAGTTGGTGAGATTACACACACACACACACACACACACACACACAGCACAGGGTGAGTTGAATAGGATGGGATCATATCTAAAAAAATGAAATTAAGGGGTGAGAGAGGAATACATTGGGAGAAGAAAGAGAGAAATGGAATGGGGCAAATTATCTATCATAAAAGAGGCAAATAAAAGACTTTTCAGTGGAGGGAAAAAGGGGGGAGGTGAGAGAGAAAACATGAAGCTTACTCTCATCACATTCGACTAAAGGAAGGAATAAAATGCACACTCATTTTGGTATGAAAATCTATCTTACAATACAGGAAAGTAGGGGAGAATGGGGATAAGCAGGGTGGGGGGATGATGGAAGGGAGGGCAAGGGGAGGAGGGAGCAATTAGAAGTCAACACTCTTGGGGAGGGACAAGGTCAAAAGAGAGAATAGAAGAATTGGGGGGCATGATAGGATGGAGGGAAATATAGTTAGTCTTACACAACATGACTTTTATGGAAGTCATTTGCAAAACTACAAAGATATGGTCTATATTGAATTGCTTGCCTTCCCAATGGGGATGGGTGGGGAGGGAGGGAAGAAGAGAAGTTGGAACTCCAAGTTTTAGGAACAACTGTTGAGTATTGTTCTTGCATACAACTAGGAAATAAGAAATACAGGTAATGGGGTACAGAAATTTATCTTGCCCTACAGGACAAAAGAGAAGATGGGGATAAAGGAAGAGAAGAATGTTAGAAGGGAGGGCAGATTGGTGATAGGGGCAATTAGAATGTTCAGCGTTTTGGGGTGGAGGGAGGGGAGAAATGGGGAGAAAATTTGGAACTCAAAATTTTGTGGAAATGAATGTTGAAAACTTAAATAAATAAATTTTTAAAAAGGTCAGGAATGTGTCATTTTTGTCTTTGTATCTCTAGTGCTTAGTACAATGCTTTGCACATAGTAGGCACTGTGTACGTAGTAGGTTTTTTGAATTTGTTAAATTCTTGGTTTTACTCTTTTCTAACATCTCTACAATTAAAAATTCATTTGTTTGCCACAATAGTTCCAACCTACTTAGACAAATGCTTCTGGTAGGAGTAAATATTGTGTTCTTACTTAGAACTTACTAAGTTCTTAATTGGTACTTATTTAGTGGGAATGGGTTTCTTCCTTCAGAGATAGTTATGATCAGAGAACTTAAGGAATGTTGTTCTGATGGGAAATAGCAAGGGCTAATTTTTGTGTGCAAGGCACTAGCTCTCAGGAAGGCAGGTAAAAGTGGTATATTTCAGTGCCAGGTGACAATACGAAAGCACTTGATTGAAGTATCATTTAAAAAGAGGAAAGTGAAATACAGAAACAGGGAAGTGCTAAAGGCTATAATATGACCATGTCACTTTTACCTAAACTACAAACTCTTACATATTGTTTTTAAACCCCTTCACAACCTGTCCCTGTTCCAGTCCTGTTCTACATTACTCTTGTTCCTATACTCTATGGTAAAGGTCAATTGATTGCTTTTCTGTTTCTCATATATCTCACTATATCTCCCATCTCCATTCCTCTGTATGGTCAAACACCACATTTGGAACGCACACCCTCTTCAACTTCACCTAGCCCCATCCGTTAATTCCTTCAAGAGTCAGCTGAAGCAACGGTTTCTACATGAAACATTTTCTGGTCCCTCTCCCTAGCATCCTCTCTCTTACAACTATCTTGTACTCATTTTGTTTGTATCATTTGTACATTTACATAACATGTTGTGACTGTCATTAGAATGTAAGCTCCTTGAGGAATTGTTTCTTTCAGTAACTGGCATATAGTTGATCATTAATAAACATGTGCTGATTGGCTGTATCAGCTTGGTGCGATGGAAAGGGGTTGAGTTTGAAAGTCGCAGAGAACCCAGGTTTAAATTCTGACTTTGCCACCTATTACCTTTTTGTGATTTTGGACTTTAGCTATTTCCTAAAAAATAATGAGGCTAACATCTTAAGCCCTCAGTTCTAAATCTGCCAATTCTTATATCTTATTATTTGATAGTGCTCCAAATACACATTGTACTACAAAACACAACAACAATACTGTGAGCTGGTTTAAAATCAGAAGATCTGAGTTCAAAATTATGTTCTATTTACTATCTGTGGTATGTCTACTTGAGTGCCTAAACTCTCTAGCCCTCAGTGTTCCCATTTGTAAAATAAGGATACTGGACAAAATAATTGCTTAATCCTTTCCATTTCTAAATTCTGTAATCTTAATATGGTGCTATCATGAGAAAGGTGCCACCAATGAAAAGTCAAGTCTCTTTTGAGGCATCAGCATTACTTTAGATGAAATTATTACACAAATGAACAATCTCATTCTTCTATAAAAAGCAAAGGACTCCTTGAAGATCCCATGTTAATATGTCTGGTTGTAAAAATTATGATAGTCCCAAGTATTAACAGAACAATTAGTCAAAACAATGATTCAATGGATGTACACAGGCACTGAGGCAGCAAGGTGGCACAGAAGATAGAGCATTGGTCCCAGAGTCAGGAAGATCTAAGTTCAAACCTGGACATAGACTCTTAGAAACTGTGTGACCCTTGGCCACAGAATTTAGTTATTCTTACTTCATTTAACTGTTTCTTGATACAGTTTTCTCAATTTTAAAATGAGGTGAATAATAACACCCACCTCACAGGGTTGATGTGAGGATCAAATGAGATAATATTTATGAAGTACAGTTACTGGAGCATAGTAGGTACTCAGAAACTGACTATTCCCTCTCCTCCTATAAGTTTACTGTTAACAGAACCAAACACCAATTATATAAACTGATTCATATATATATACATATATATAAAAATTATAAATTTATAAACCTAGTGTTTATATGTATATATTTACTATATATACATACATAAACACCAAGTTGTGTATACATGCACATATATATTTTATATATATATACATACACACACATACACATATGTACATATGTATGTAGAAACAAATATAGAAATATTGGGTGCCTGGTAATAAAAATAGAATTCATCTGTCTATATTCAAGTATCTTCATTTCTACTCCCTACATATATAACATATTTAATTCAGAATAATTGTTACATGAGGTTCAACATATTATATGCTTCAAAAGCTATGGTATTAACTAATTTTTCTTAGCGTTACCTTTTTTTTTCCAAAGAGAAGATAAATGTTAATTTGTTGCATTTCTTACAATGTCACTAGACTCAAATGGTAGGGTGAAAGAGTTTGATGTTATTATGTAAGAGTATAAATGCTGTACATGCTATACCTTAATTTTTTTTTTTACTAGAAATAGGTCATTTCTAAAAGTGGAGCAAAGCAAAAGTACAAGTATTGTCAATGTAATGAAAACAAAATTAGCAAATTCCCTTTTTAACTGAAAAAATACTGAATTAAGATTCTCTCATTCCTTTAAAGTTATATGTACATTACTCTAGGAGGAAATTTTGCTCATTGCTATTACAGATGTGTTTTCAGATTATGAAAAATTCCTTTTTGAAAGAATAAAAAAGTAAAATCTATAATAGTTTCTTTTATTTTAAAAATAAATCATTCTATAATATGAGTATTAAAAACCTTTTCTGAAAATAACTTAGTTTAAAGCCAAATAGTTTTAATACATGCAAAATAACATAACCAATTAAATTTTCTTGAATAGCACTGCTAATTCCTAGTATTTATTTTTACCATTTTATTTGTATCAGAGCAGAGTACTTAAGATTAAATCACATCATTTCCCCTTCATAATCCTACAATATATTATTTCCTTAGCTCTAAAAGAGCTAAGCTCAGCACAACAGCTATCAAATAATTGATCTAGGTATATTATGACTGAGGATAATTTAAAAGATTTATGCAGATAAAAATATTTAAATTACCACCCCAATTATCATATACAATGAACAAACAATTTTTTCATATAGGTGCAAATATAAAATTTACAATTTTGATAGAGAATTATTCATCTTAAAACAGCAGTTACAGAAATTATCCTCTATTCCTAACATAAGGAAAGCTATATGGAGGAAGTGTAATAGAGAGCAGGAAAAAAAAAGAAAAAAAGACTAATAGACTAATAGTTAGAAAACAATCAGATAAGAGAAGAAGGTAAAAAGAATCAAGGTCCCAAAAGAAGGCTAGGGAGGAAATTAAATAATAGTGTTCGGATACAAGAAGTAATACTATATGCATGGTGACCATCTGTTCTTCATTTCCAAATCCAACATTCTATCTTCCTTTTACTAGAAGTGCTGTCTATATGTTCTAAAAATATTTCTGCAGTTTTCTAACCTATTTATCATGTACTTTGACAATGTTTCTCTATCCTCTTTCCTTGTCATGAATGTGTTAATCACTCTAAAACTGCTTTTAGGGTGAAGAGACTTGTGTTTTGTTAATATTAAATAAGTTTTTGTTAGAATTCTTTCCAATTTGGGGTATTGAAATAACTGGCAGACACAACCACTAAGACAATGCTAGAAGATCTTTCAAAATTTGGAGAAAAATAGAGAAGATATTGCAGGACTGGACAATGGCAATGTCTTGGTTTAAAAATTGAGACATAAAGTAAATCTAAAAAAATATAGCACAGTAAGCTTAACTTTAATTTCTAGCAAAATTCTAGAGTGTATTGTTGAAAGGATGGTTAGTAAACATCTAGAAAAGGAAGCAGTGAATACACAGAATTAGCATGGCTTTAAGGGCAGGTCATGCCAGACTATTCTTACATCCTTTTCTGGATAGGGTTACAAAACTGGCAGATTCACATAATGCTACAGACATCCTTTGTACTGATTTCAGCAAAGCCCCACATATTATTCTCGTATGAAAGATGGAGAGATGGGAGCAGGAGAATTATATAGACTTGGAAGAGCCTGAAAGACTGAGAAGGAGATACTCTCCTGAGCACCACAGGATGGATGTCTGGCCTGGGGCTCTTTGACATTCATATAGGTATCCCAGATAAAAGCAAACATTACATTTGCAGATGACAGAAAGCTGAGAAGAACAACGGAAACACTGAATTATCTGACTCTTGTGATACTATCGATCACTGCTTTGCCAGAGGTTGTCTCCAGAGGCAGCTGGTGGTGCAATGGATAAAGTTCTGCATCTGGGGTCAAGAAGACTAGAGCTTAAATCCAGCCTCAGACACTAATTCTGTGATCCTCGGCAAATCATTTAACTTCTGTCTGCATCAGTTTCCTCAACTGTAAAATAAGGATAACAATAACATCTATGTCCAAGGACTGTAGTAAGGATCAGATGGGATCGTATTTATAAATCACTTGTGTTGGTCATTCTTTGTTTTTGAAGAAGACCATGACATCAGAGAAATGATGACATGACTTGCACTTGACTTTGTTTAGACTGAGGGAGGGCTGTGCAAGATCACCAGCCTCACTTTCTCCTCCTGAGCCATCTAGATGCTCCAGTGACCAGATATTTATCAGGATGACTGGAGATGGCCCAGGATGCAATGGGAGACCTTGGCCTTTTTCACCTAAGGTCAATTCAGGTACTCACTTAGAGTGAAGTGACGCCCATTCAGTGAAGATTTCTTTCTCTTCTTTCTTTCCTTCTTCCTTTCTTTCTTTCTCCTTCTTTCCTTCTTCCTTTCTTTCTTTCTCTTTCCTTTCTTTCTTTCTTTCTTTCTTTCTTTCTTTCTTTCTTTCTTTCTTTCTTTCTTTCTTTCTTTCTTTCTTTCTTTCTTTCTTTCTTTCTTCCTTCCTTCCTTCCTTCCTTTCTTTCTTTCCTCTCCTCTCTCCTCTTTCTCTCTCTCTCTCTCTCCTCTCTCTCCCTCTCTCTCTCTTTCTCCCTCTCTCTCTCGCTCTCTGTCTATATTTCCCAAAACCTTAAACCCAGGGCACTCTGAAGATTGCACAACAATAGAACCCTGCCCAAACTGGACCCTCCTCACTTAAGACCGATTATCAATAATAACTGTTGTTTTTTCCCTCCCAGCTCGATTTACTTATATTTTTTCGTTTGCTCATTAAAAGGGTCATTCCCTGATAAATCACTTAGCACAGTGCCAAGTACATAGTAGGTGTTTAATAAACATTTCTTTCGTTCCTTCCTTCTTGTATGACCACTCCTTCTTAAACTCCATTCCTGGGTCATCATCTTCCTCCCACGAATTATAGGTTTTCCACCAAAGATCAATTTAAGGTATCACATATTTTATTTTTAACTATAGATGCTTCCTACCAACTCCATGACCCAGGAAGAGATAAATTCCAGTGCTATTCTGTGTCTCCTGTAGAGACTCAGTCAATGTTAATGAATAGTCACTCATAGTGATGTTATATACGAGAATGCTCAATGAAAGTTATAGAGGCTTGGTATCAAGATCTTTGGGTTTGAAAAATTTTTGATCTATTCAGCAGTTCAATTTAATGAGCATGTATTAAGTACTTGCCATGTGCGGAGTATTGTGACAGTCCCTGTGACAGTTCATCTCAGGGGCGGCATCATGGTTTAGTGGAGAGAGTGGCTGGGTACTACGGACTTTGGTTCAAGTCGTCTCTCTGTACCAGCTGCAGGACTAGATAAATCACTGAAAACTCTCAGTGCATTTAGGAAACTCATGACTCTGCAAGTTGCAGAGAAGTCACCAACAAAATTGGAAGGCTTAGGATCCTGAGACTACAGACAAATGATTGAGAGGTAATGAATATAAAATATTTTTAAATTATTATCCAAAAATTAGACCAGATTCCCTCTGAATTCTCTTTCAAATCTAAGTCTTTCACCTGTGGATATACAACAAATATATAAACCAAAAGACAACATATAACATTCTGAATTGTCCTGGGGCTTTTGGGTGGTTCCTTTAGCAGGAACTAAGTGGATAGAGAGCTCTGGACCTGGAATAAGGAAGACCTGGAATAAGAATGATTTCAAGCATCCCCTCAGACCCTCACCAGCTATGTGACCCTGAGCAAGTATTTAATCTTTCTCAGACTCAGTTTCCTTATATTCAAAAGTGGTAATAATAGCACTTGCTTTCCAGGGTTGTTGGGAGTGGGAGATAAAATGAAATGATATTCATAAAGTACTTTGCAAACCTTAAAGAATCATGTAAATTCTAGTTACTATTATTAAAGCCAAGGGAACACTATGTCAGAAGGCAGAAACAACGGTACTAAGAACAAAGTCAGAAAGTAGCCTGTTCCCATTCCCAAGTTTTATGAATAACTTGTGGAGAATATGCAAGAGGCCAATAAAAAGCATTTCCAATCAATGTTGACAGTCAAACTGAAGTATGACAAAATTAATTTATAGGTGCCTGGGTCTACATCTTAAATAATACTCAGTAGATCCAGAAAAAAAAAAAAAGAAACAATGGAGATATATCCAAAAAATCAGCACTGGAAGAGATAGGAATGTCAATTAGTCCAATATCCTAATAGCTACATGGATGCCATCTATAACTGCACCAATAAAGGACACTACACTTTATGTTTGATGAACTCTTAGTGACATGAAACTAACTAACAGACTATTCCATTTTGGATGAATTCTCTTAGAAAGTCTAGAATTTGAGCAAAAATTGACTTTCCTTGAACATCTACTTAATTGTCCTCTCTATAGTCGCTTAAAGCAAATCTAATTCCTTCTACATGAAGCCTTTCAATTAAACTTGGGCATAGACATCAAGCCCCTCCAAAGTGTTCTCTGCTCCAAGTTATATATCCCAAGTTACTATAACACATTTGTATCTGATATGAATTCAAATCCATTCACCATCTTGACCAGAGGCGGAAAACCTGCAGCCTCAAGGTCACATGTGGACCTCTAAGTCCTCAAGTATGGGCCTTTGACTAAATCCACACTTCACAGAACAAATTCCCTCAATAAAAGGATTTGTTTTGTAAAACTTGAACTGTTTTAAAAGACCACACCCAAAGACCTAGAAGGCCAAATGTGACCTTGAGGCCACAGGTTCCCCACTCCTGGTCTTGACCACCTACCCCACCCCCATCAACTTCTTGATCTAGCACTCGAGGCATAAGCAACAGACTCATTACAAAGTAAGGGAAATGAGAGGAGTCTAACATGATGTTAAGACTAATACTTAACTATCAGAAAATGTGGGTCTGGAACAGGAAAGAATTCATCACAACCAGAAGGGAATTAATGATTTGGCTGAGATAGCAAGAATTGAGTGATTGAAGTCCAAGTAAACTATGAAGACTCAATAAATAGCATTTGATAGTTGATTATTAAATATAATTTAATCTCCTTCTATCCTAAGAAATTGTTACTGTTACCATACTTTATGACCATCATTTCCATTATCATTCCATTTCTAATCTTTTTAGCGAAATACAGTTATCATTCTCATGTAACAAATTATCTTTTTAGATCAGAATACATTGGAATCTCACTATCATGCTAACACTGATGTCCTTGCCATGTAACTGTTTTATTGATAAACCTCTCCTAGAATAATTCCCTTAATATATTTTTATATCAGGAATAAGAAAGACAAGCTTATATTGAATTTTGCTGTAGAATGGTGTCATAGAAAGGTTTTCGTGGATCTCTGACTAAATGTTACCTAGATATCATTGAATTATAGAAGCCACGGAACACAGATGGGTGAATCCTTAAGAAAGTTAACGTGATTTCTTCCTCCTCCCAGTTGAAATGTGGTGAATTCCTGTTGTTAGTTGTTAAGACATGGTAAATATGTCTGTTGGTTTGGCTGAACTGTTCCTTGTTATAGGGAAATCTTTTTGTGAGAGCAGGGGAGGGGGCTGCTGGAAAGTGATGGCACTTTTTTTTTTTAAGAAAAGGAAGGCAGTGTGAAGGATGCCCAGCAAAGTAGGGATATCTATGTAGAAAGCCAAGGAAAGCAGAAATTCCCTAATGCCACGACGCAATTCTGTGCCATAGGTGGGAATTTCTGACTTGGTTTATACTTTTCAAAATCATTTTCTTTTAAGCTTAGCTCCTCTCATGCTAAAGGGCTTTTGGTTCCTTGTCAAAAGGCAATTGTCTGGAATGCACTAAGTTGAAATACAAGTGTCTCCTACCCATGCAGCATTGTAGTTAAATTTAAAATATCTACTTATGCTGTAGAGTTTTCCAGTCATGTTTGCTGATATAACATTAAATTACAGAATCACTAAATGTGGACCTTGTCGGGGTCTTGGAAGGTGTGTAGTGTGGTCCCCTAGCACAGGGTTCATTTCTGTATTATCTCTGACAAACAGTTATCCAGTTGGAGGTATTTGAATACCTCCAGTCTCAGGGAGGAACTCAATTCCTCATGAAGCAAAACAGGGAGCTGCATAGCTGACAAGAAGTGATCTTTCTTAGGAAGTAACCTTTCTTTCAACCTGAAACGTACCCTCCCACCATCTTTGTTATGATTTAGTTTTGGAACAAGAGATAAGTTTTTTTGGTTTCTTTTCTAGTTTAAGATAAACATATTTTTTTCCCCAACTATTCCTCATTTAGACAGCTTCAGACCCTTCCCTACTCTAGTCAAGTTTCCTCTCTTTAAGTCCTACCTTCTTAGCATCCCTCTTAAAATGTGGCCTTCAGCACTGAACATACCATTCCAGATGTCATTTTATTGTAAAAAATAAATCATTTGATGACAGCGAGCATCATTGACCCTGGAATGACAGTAGAGTGCTAACTTGTTTTGATGGTCAGCAGCAAAACCTTTAGCTAAGATCTACCCAGAAGTGTTATTTCCATTTTTGGTTATCTGTTCCCTTGAAACACCTTACCTTTATGTCGATAAAAATTAGCAGCTCTGATTCTAAAAATGAATATGCTCTTCAAAAGCTAAAATCATTATCTTTTGTTTTTAAAAGTACTCTGCAGAATTCATTTAAAAATGTAACCTCATCTCATAGTGTGTCAGCCATGGTCTTAATTATGGGAACACTGTCCCCTCAGGGAACCGAGCCAATAGCAATAGAGTCCCAAAGAAGAACAAAACAGAGAAAAATGTCTTTGTTTCAGTTGATTATATGAGATAATAGTCCCAAATGAAAAGAATTCTATTCATCTGCATCAAGGCCAAGATAAAGCAGAAAAACAAACCTCTTGGCCCTGGACAGAAGGGAAAGACAAAACTGTAACCATCCGCACACTGGCTAGTTCTTAGCTCTCCAGACTGAGCAGGCGTTCCATTTCTAGGGTCCATTGTTCAATGCTATTGATCCAGCTTTGATTCAATAGTATATGCTGTTTGTTCCATGTTTAACACACCATAGGCAATCAATAAATATTTAACAACCCCCATCACTCCAATCAAAAGAACTCTCAAAGGGCTCTATTACTAACCAGCATGGTCTTTCTTTGACTGCAATGCTGTCCCCTACAAGGGACGTAGCAAATAGAGGTAGTGTGCTGCCACGAAGAGAGAGAGAATATTGCTGAAGTGGATGTCATTTTTATTAAATGGAATTGAAAACATTTTGGAGAGAATTTTTAAGGCCTCTAAAAACTATCTCAACTCATGAATATTTATTTACATAGAAAATATCTGCTTCCGAAGGATTGAAGGATCCATCTGTAAATAACCATGAAAAATAAGATCAGGGTCATTATTAATTTAAAGCTTATTATCACTGGTCTCTTGCCAAACTGACACCATTTTGATAGGGTTTTTCACCTACATAAAATGTCATCTCTCCCCACTAAAGGAGGTCTGCAATTATAAATCACAGACTTAAAAGCTGAGAGGACTCTTAGAACTAATCTGTCGAAGACTGCTTATCCTGAAGCTGAGAAAAACAAGGACTAAAGAGATTTGTTGACTTGCCCAAAGAGAAACTCTCCCTGCCTCCAATACTTCCCTTCTTCTGCAGGTGATAGCCTCCACCCAGCTGCCAAACTAACATTCCTAACACACATTTCTGACCATGTTACTATTATGCTATGCCACATGTCAAAAAAAAAAGTTAAGAAAATTATCCAAGAGATAGAATTATATATGTTTCAATGCTCTTGGAACTTGTTTCATTTAAATCTCATTGAAAATCTCTGGGCAATAAGCAAGGCTAGAACTGCAAGAATAGATTGTCTGTGAAAGGCATACTGATGTTTGATTTCATGATGAAGAATAAAATATATGTCCAAATCTTGTGAAATCAATGACAAATCATGTAAAGAAAAGAAAAAGGAGGGCATATTACATATTAAGCTTTTTAACAGACAAAATGTGGTAAGGGTTATTTTATGTGAATAAGTAATTCACACACTATGGTACAGTGATAATAATTATTGCAGTAGTAGAAAAATATCTCTTTTGTATGATTGCATTAATGTAACTTTACCATTGCTAAATGTGCATTTAACAATGTTGTATTTTTACAGTTTTATCTATTTTTCATCCTTAAAAACATTTAAAATGATCAACAAGAATAAATTTGCAATATTAATTTGCTAGGTCTATAAATTGTAGATACAGTCATAAGAACAATGTGTTTATTCTGATTTTTATTTTACATATGATGCTTTTGATTGTCTTTTCATTGAATAACAGAATTTCAGATCATATTGAATACTATTTCACAAACTGTTGTTTTTTACTACTTGGCAGTAGTCTCTTAGAGGAAAAGAAGAAGGGAAAATGGTTGTGGTAAGATCACTTGAAATTTGGACAATTCGTGTTTATATCAGAATCATGGGTTAAGATATGGAAATAATTCTTTGTTTAAATTTTCTAAAATCAACTTTAAAATTATTTCAAAGCAATAAGGAAAACCCAGTTTACCAATGTGTTCAAAGCATTATTTTGCAGAATGATAGCATTTCAGAGAAAGGGAATTCAGAAGTCATCTATCAGAGGTTCCCAAACTTATTTGGCCTACCTCCCTCTTTAAAAAAAAAAATCACTCAGTGCCCCCCCATCCCCAGGGTTAGGTAAGGGTTAGGTTAAGCCATATTTTTATTTAACATCTTCCAATTGCACCCAAGCCTACTACCACCTAGCCTCCCCAGATTGGTCTAGTGCCCTCTGTGGGGTGGGATCATCCACTTTGGGAGCCTATGGATCTGAACAATATTCTTTTCTATAACATAATTGACAAATGGCCAATTGGTTTAAAGACCTCCATTGAGATGGGGGGAAAAATTCAATACTGGTTTTTCACTTTTTGAAAATTCTAAATATTAGGAAGTTCTTTTTCCTTATACTAAACTTCAATTTGTCTCTTTGTAATTTCTATCCACTGCTTCAAGTTCTATCTGTGGGAACCAAGCAGAAATATCTATTCCTTCTTCCACATCACATCACTTTAAATACTTGAAAATACCTCCATGTCCCCCACCTACTTTTCTCTGGATTAGACAGATTGAGTTTCTTTAAACAATATTGAAATGAATGGTATGATAAATATAATGCTCTTTAGCTTGTTAATGTTGTTCCTAAAATCTCAAAACTAAACACAATGTATATATAATTCCATGAACGGATGTGGGAAGGAAGAAAACAATCATGTATTAAGTGCCTACTAAGGCTAGGCACTGGGTAAAGTGCATTACAAATATTACCTATCTCATTTGATTCCCACAGCCCTGGGAGGAAGGTACTGTTATTATCCCCATCTTATGGTTGAGGAAACTGAAGCAGACAAAGATTAAGTGACTTGCTCTGAAACGTCACACAGCTAGTGAGGATTTGGACTCAGGTCTTTTTTGAGTCCAGGTCCAGAGCTATATCTATTGCACCATCTAGCTGGCAAAGCAGTTAAGGATCATAAGGTTCAATAGGATCATGGATTTAGTTGAAAGGGATCTCAGAGTCAAAGACTATTGAATTCAACCCTCTTATTTTACAGATGAGGAAACTGAGACCCACAACAAGGTGGTCATCTCACTAATCCTGGTTGTTACTGATTTTTTAATGTTTCTTGATTCAAGTCATAAGAAAAAAAACATGTTAAGCAGTACAGAGCCACATATAGATTCCTGGAGGTTCTCCTTCCAAGTTGATATTGAATGATGAATGGTCATTCAATAATTTCTGAATCTACCTATGGGTTTTTTAACCTACATTTTTCTATTTGTAAAAAGTAACAATATGAGAAACATTGTCACATGCTAAACATGTCTAAAACCTATATCATTGTCCTTATTGAGTCCCTCTTTCTAATTTCACTATTTCTCTCAAAGTCATCGTTATCTTAGAAACCTAAGTGTGCACCTTTAGGAGTTATCCTCAAATCTTCCCTCTCCTTCATTCCCCAAATCCAATCTGTTGCAGTCTTACCGGTTCTTGCTTTAGAATATCTAGAGAAATTTTGCAGACCACAACTACCTTAATTGGTTCATGTTTCTCATCACCTTTTCCCTGAACTATTGGAGTAGCTCCCTAATTAGTTTCCCAACATCCAGTCTTTTCCCTATCTAGTCCATCCTCCAGTTACCAAATTTGCAATTTTTTAAAGCATGAATCTGATCGTGTTACTTCTCTTCTCAAAAAGTCCCAATAGTTTCCTATTTCCTATCGAATAAAATACCAAAGTCTTTTTTTGGCCTTTAAAGACCTTCCCAATCTTGCAACAATCACCTTGCCCTTTATGCACATTCAGTTCCAGTAAAACTGGCTGATTTGTTGTTTCCAGTAAACTACATTTTTATCTCTCACCTTTCGGTCTTTGCACAGGTTCTCTCCCATTCCTGAGATGCTTTCTCCTCCTCATTTCTACTGCTTGGAATGCCTAATTACCCTCAAAGTTCAGTTCAAATGCCATGTCTCATAACGGTTTCTCCTGTTTCAAGTCAAGTGTGATTATATCCAGCCTTCCTCATTCAATTACTTTGTTTTTGTTTTGAACATATTTTGATTTTGTTACCTGCATACATATTGTTTCCACCCAATAGAATATAATCCCCTGTCACTGAGGGCACAGACGTCTCTCTTTTGTTTTGGAATCCCCCAAGGCCTAGCATGTGTCCAGCTCAGAGTAGGCACTTAAACCCTTAACAACTCAATAAAATGTTTTGCTAAAAATCTAAGTAAATTAAGTCTATGGACTCTTCCTGATCTGACAATGTAATAACTCTGTCAAAAAAAAAGAAATGAGGTTAGTTTTGTGTGATCTGGTCCTGATTTAAGCCATTCCGATTCTCTGTGGTCACCACTTTTTTTAACAGATGATCACTAATCATTTCTTTAAAAATGTGTTCTAGAATTTTGCCAGAAATTAAAGTCAAGCTCACTAGCTAATATACTTGTAGACTTTATTCCATTCCTCCCTTTAAAAAACATTGCAGCAAAATTTGTGTTCTCCAGTGCTATAACAACTGTCTCATTTTTCATGGTCTTTCAAAGATTATTGAGAATAGCTTAGCACATCCAAGTAGGATTTCTTTCAGTGTCCTCAGATGTAGCTCATCAGGGGCTGGTCAACTGATGTCATCAAGGACAAGGCTCTCTTCTTACTCTATCTCCCTACTTATCTTGGGTATTAATTCCTTGTTATCCATTTTGTTCTGTCCCTTTTAATCTCTTTGGAAGAAAAAAAGAAGAAAAATATGGAACGAATAGTTCATGACTATTTAGCAGTGCTAAAATATTGAGCTATAGCAGTAAGACAGAAAAAAAATGAGGAAATGAAGACAGTCAAAGAAGAAACAAAACTATCATATTCTATCACTAATATGATGGTGTATCTAAAGAAACCTAAAGAATCAAGTAAGTATTAGTTGATACAATTAATGAATTCTTCAAAACTGCAGGATATAAAATAAATCCATCAGTATTTTTGCATATTACCAACAAAACCCATTAGGGATAGAAAGAAATTCTATACAAAGTCATAACAGAATGTCTCAAATACTTAGGATTCCTCTACCAAGATCTACATAGGATCTTTATGAATGCAAATACAAAATGTTTATGGAAATAAATATATACCTGAGAAAATATTAATTACTTATAGTTAGGCTGTCCCAATATTAAAAATGAAAATACTGCCCTAAATTAATTTGCTTGTATAGTGCCCTACAGAGAAAAATGCATATCCATTCTTGCGAATGAGGAAATACACCTTTGTCTTCAATTCAGACCTTCTGTCTTCAGGCCATTAACGGGACAGAAGGGAAGAGCTTGTGCTGAAAGGGATATCTTGGGATGCATCTAAAGAGGTCCTTAAGACTTGAGAAAAGCCTCAAACAAAGGGATCTCTGAGAAACACTTTGTGGTCCTGGTTCTTCAGCACAACTTGGGTTCTGGTCCCTAAGAATTCCCAAGGAGCCAGAGAGAAGTAGGTCTTCCATTTTCCTTGGCACAAGTACGTGATATAGATGTACAAATTGTCAGAACCTGACCTACTAAAAATAACAAAGTGAACAACGTTTCTCTTTAGTAAGCTCTTCCCTTGGGCTAGACCTAGAGGTCCTCTAACATAAGAAATACATGGACTGTCTCATTTTACACAGGAAGGAAATGAGACCAAGGAAGGTCGAATGACTTGTTCAATGTCCTCATGCAGTCCTATGTTGGACGAAGGTCCCCAGCATGGTTGCTCTGGCTCCTCCATCTCAAGATCATCTTCCTTTACCCTCTCTTTACCCAGCCTTTCTTGAATTTTCTTAGGATCAGGTTCTTTAAACCTAATCTAATTAATCACTGCTAATACGTAAGTGAAGACTAATGAGTTATTGTATCATGTTTTGGTGGTCAGGGAGGTGACCTTACCATTAAGAGTTGACTTTTTGGTCTAGTTATAGGTCAAGATGACAGCTGACTCCTTTGTAGTAGTTTTAGTCACCTGGATTTGGAAGCTGGTTTCTTTTTTTAATAAACTGATTAAGTAGAAATCAGCATGCTGGTTTCTAGGTATTCAGGGTGCCAAAACACTTTTACTAGCAATGACAATATAAAATACTAAAAACTCCAATAGAAAAGTATTATAGTTACAGGGAATCCCTTTGGGTTTCTGAATAGCAGGGTGATACAATCAACATGGTGTTTTCCTAAGGCAGTGGTATGAAAGTTATACTGGAGAGGAAATAGAATCAAGTTAATTTCAAGACAGTCAGTTCATAGACTAGGAGAATCAGATTGAATGCAAAGAATCACCTTTAGATAGCAACATGACCATTCCAAAATCCTATAGAAACTACTGGCAGTGGTTTGTAGTTGTGAAGACATCATCCTACAGACTGAAAATTCAAATGACATCTATACATTAGCAATAGTAGATATGGTATAAGACCACGAGACACTAATAGAGAGCTAATCTCATTTGTGATAGAGATTTTGCATTTATAGGCATGTCTTGTGAAAGCACTAAGGGGGATTCAAATATGTTATTTGCTAGGGGGGAAAAGGATAACAAAATATGGAAGAAAAAATTTTTCCAAATAAGACTGACAAATTGTTTAGAAAGATAATCTCCAGGAAAAAAAGCTCATATTAGCAGCTTATGTGAAATATAACTCTTTTTCCCTCACTAGGAGCAAAAGACAAACTGAGGACATGGAAACTATACCATGAGCAACAGTATTTCCATATCCCTTCCTCTCCACTGAGACTCTGTCTCTAATTAGGCATGATAGGCTGCAAAAGGAGGGAGTTTCATCTAAATCTATGTGGTGAAGCAAATTAAGATAATTAGAACTCCTGTAGCTCATTTGGTCCAGGATATATTGTGGTATGATACAATGGTGTCAAATTCAAATAGTAACAGGGGCCACTAAACCATACATAACCATCCCTGCAGGTCACATATTGACTTAGAAAACCACATATTAACATCATCTATGTTCTTTTTTAAAAGTTTTATTTAGCATTTTATTTTTCCCTAGTTATATAAAAACAAATTTTAACATTTGTTTTTAAAACTTTGAGTTCCAAATTCTCTTCCTTTCTCCCTCCCTCCCTTCCCTCATTGAGAAAGTAAGCAATTCAATATAGGTTATACATGGATCACCTATGTTCTATTGTATTTTTATTTATTTTGCTAAATACTTCCAAATTACACTTTAATCTAGTTTCAGAGGCTGTCATGTATATGTTTGACACATTTGGTATACTAAATTAAATGGATTTAGGAAAAACTGGGTTCAAATCCCAACTCTGACATTTAATAATTTCATGATCGTGAGCAAATCAACTGCTCTCTCTGAGCAGTGTTTTCTTTATCTGTAAAATAGCAATAATAATACCAATAAATACCTAGGTCACAGGGTTAGAGGGTCAAATGAGGTAATATATGCTATCACTAAGGAAATTTTAAAGTCAGTTATCACCACTCTTCCTCCACTTCATCTTTTGTTTCTTAATTAAGTTGCCAACTACATTTAATTTAGTAGGGTCACTTAATATTTTTTTTCACATCATAGCAGCAAAACACAGAACAGAGAGAGCATCTGAATTAACAGTCTAAGTTGACTACTCAGTAACCAAAATCAAAATTGGTTATTATAATTTTTGAAAAAGAGATAAGAAATGAAAGATTGATTAGGAATGATAAACTGAAGGGGATAAACTTGACAATTTATTGAGTGTGACATTTAATTGTTATCCTTTGCAAAGGATGATAATGAAAGGTCTTGACTAGCTATTTTTTGCTCTTGTTATATGGAAGATTAGACAGTATCCATTCCCTTCTGAATTAGTTCAAGATTATTTCACTAACCTCCACTTTTTCTTTCAGGGTTTTTGCATTAACATAATAAAAGAAAAAAAACCCTAAGTTCTTTAGAATCTCAAGAAAGTCTTAGAGACAAAAAGATTCTTCTTAAAAAATAGGTATGGGACTTTAGTGGTTAACCCTCTCTCCCAGCAAAACAGAAACAATGGTAATGCATATTTTCTCATTAAGACAATCAAAAATATGTTTTTTGTCCCTTTCCTCCATTCTTACCAATAAGAGAAGGTGATTCTGAGATTCTTTCCCTCTGTTAAAAAAAAAAAAAAAGATGATTTTCCCGAGTCCTTTCAGTTGTATCTGAGTATCTGGGATTTTCTTGGCAAAGATACTGGAGTGGTTTGCCATTTACTTCTGTAGTTCATTTTAAAGATGAAGAATCTGGGCAAACAGGGCTAGGTAATTTGCCCAGGTTCATAAAGCTGGTTAAGTGTCTGAGGCTAGATTTGAACTCATGTCCTTCTAACTCCAAGGCTGTTGTTCTAGCTACTGTGCCACTTAGCTGCCCCCCTTTCCCTCACTACACACATGCAATAACAGCAATAATATTAAATAACTTACAAAGCACATTGAGATATTCTATACAAATTAAAAATTAAAGTTGAAGCTTGCTACATGAATTTTCCCTTTTTTCCTCAACAGTTTAGAAGAAATGACAAACCAAAGTGTTTAAAATCTACATGTGAATCTGTTAATTTTTATAAATGACATTTTTTGCCAGCACCTTTGAAAAAAACTTAAATTCTCAAGACAAATAATAAACATTTTAAAGCTAAAAATGTATTCTCACATTTAAAATAGTATGAATCAGATCCATACACTTCTGAGACAGACTTGTTTATATTAAACATTATTTGCCAACATAATAAACAAGGCATTGTGCTAAGCACTGTTCAAAACTGAAAGGCAAAATCTTTGCTCACAAGCAGTGTCCATCCACTTTTATGTTACCCATCTTAAGGAGAAAATTGTCCTTCAATTTCAACAACTTCAACATTTCATAAATACAAAACAAGGATTCAATATATTTACTAAAACCATTTTTGAAAGCACAACTACAATGCTTCTTTTGTTTGTTTTTAAAGGGTTTCAATGCTCCAAGATAGGAAATAAGCTTGATTCGGAAAAAAAAATTTCTGAGGATATATCTGCTTTAGCATCAAATAAGGAAAGTCTACCCAGTTCTCAAAGTCACTGATTCAGCAACTATCTCCTTGAAGGTATTTACAGAAATGCCACATGGATGAGTACCATGCCTTGAGTAATGACAAGTGGTGCTTACCTGTTGCTGTACAGGTACTTGCTGTACTACTTGGGTGGGCACTGCTGCTTGACCAGCCACAGATGTCTGTAAAGTCACTGTCGAACCTGTGTCCGACCCAGTCTCTGATGTCTGCATGATGGTTTCTGAAAAAAAATGAAATCAGAAATCAGGTTGAAAACACCCTTCCTCATGAAACTGCCTTATCCACATTCTAAACCGCCCCCACCACACACACAGGAAAACAAAAAAGCAAAAACAAAACCTCTTATCTCTACAGAAACAAATATGAATAGCCATTTCATTAGGTATACCTGTGTGGGCATTTTCAAATACCCACTGCACAATTTTAAAGTGTAATCTTTCTTATTATGGGTGTGAAGGTTGTAAAATGAAAGCAAACCAAATAAACATTATTATTAATCTAGCATACCTAATTCTATATAATGCTATAGTGAGGTCTGTGATTAAGGAAATGTTTCAAGATGTTCTTGCTAGTTTGAGTATTCAGTTCTCAGAGATAACACTGAATCTAATCTAATGCAGCCTAAAATAAAGCACTCTTTATGGGCAGAGTTTTATGTTTTCAGAATGTCAGTGGAGGAATACAGATTGATAAATTAGTGAAGTGAAAAGTTCATTTAACCAGGGACCTAGATTTAAGTCATAGATATTTCACTACTAGTGGTGTGACCTTGAGCAGACCACGTAACCTTTCTGTGCTCAGTTTCCTTTTCTATAAAAGAAGGGGAGTATCATTTATCTCTAAGATCCCTTAAGGTTATAAATCTATGGTTGTATGAATGGAATATTTTCTCTTTACTGCAAAAAAAGCTATCAGTGATGGCAGAACAAAAATATTGCACCATGTTTTAAATTTTTGAAAATTTCTGTAAATGTCAATTTTTGGAAAAAATTTTTTTTGAGGAACAAATAATCATAACCATTCTTCAATAGCAATGCAAACAACTTCTTATGATTTTCATCCTATAGTCTTTTCTATCAATTCATAAAATTCTTTAGCTAGAAAGAAGTTCAGGGATCTTATTTTATTGATGAGGAAATTTAAGTCAATAGGAGTAAAGGGATTTGTTGAAGATCACACAGATAGCTGCTGTCAATCAGAACAAGAAAGATTGTTTTTGGACTTCCCCTTCCAATCCTCTTTTAACTTATATCAAGTTGCCTTGGTGACAGTACTTTGATTTATCAGAGAGTCCCTTAGTCTTTTGTTATGAATGACCCTAAACTACTATAGATGGAAAAAGGAGAGAAGTAGAAAATAACATGTGCATTGTAATTTAAAATTTACAAATACATTTTCTTATTAATGGAAATATTATTGTCTCAATTTTACAGAAGAAATAAGCTCAGAGGGATTAAATGAATTGTCTGTTGTTAAATAGAGCCCTGATTTGAACTTGTGTGTAATCTGAAATACATTGCCTTTTTAAAAAACTGCAACAAGAAACATTTGATTTTTAAAGAATTATAATAAAAGGATTATAATGAAATGAAGGGGATGTGAGATTCTGCAAAACCTAAAAAATGTTTCAAACAACAGATAAAACCACAGTTGCCTAAAAATGTTTGATAATTCCATTCAAATTCAATAAATGTTGCATTAGTGGTGTGTGACAGTATTTCACACATAAAACTCATTCTTAATTAGCATAAGAACATAAACCAGTGCTACTCAAATTTTGTATAAGGATACCACTGAATTTGGATGAAAGCTCCACAAATTACAAATCCATAAATCCCATTCCTGTGCAAAGTACAACTTAGATTCCTCATCATAACATGAAAGTGAACCTGGGTTGTCAAAGGTTTTACTCACAGAGCAAAAGCTCTGGGAACTTCTAACAGACTGGAAAGACTTTGAGAACACTCTTCCTGACGACATGCATTCTGCTCTCCATGGGCTAACTCAATTAAGTAGAGAGAGGTTCATCTCCATTACAAATATGATTGGCTACTGGCTAATTATTCTTTGGCCATGGAATCTCATTTTTTTTTTATCTTTTTTTTTTTTAAATAGAGACCACAACCTATAAACATTGTCTAGAGCAGTGGTATCAAACTCAAGTAGAAACAGGGTCTGCTAAGTTGTGTGTAAGGATCCTTGGAGACCACATGTTGACTTGGAAAACCATACATATTCATATGTACACATATGCAGATACATACATACACGCATGCATGTTTATACACATATATGCATGTACATATTAGTACTATGTTAACATATTAAAATCAGATAGGAGTTTCATTTCAATCTGGTTTGGGTCGCACTTGTCAGTGTTGTGGCCTGAATATGACTCACAGGCCATGTATCTGACCCCTCTGATGTATAATGCTTAACTCTTGGTATTCTAAATCTAAGATCTTTGTCCAATGCCCAACAAATTAGTGGAACAACCAAAGCATGTAAGTATGGATATTCTTATGATAAATGGACAAAAGTAAATTACAGTTAAATTAAAGGATGGCTTACAGGTTCTTCTTTGAAAAGCTTAAAAAGGAAATGCTAGAATTGATCTCATCATGTTCCCAAAGGGTAATATGCAAAAGCAATTTAATAAGATAACTGATCATCTTGTCTTAGAATAATAAATATAAGCAAAAAGAACTATGAGAAAGAAAAAGGAATATTATTTGTCAACTTCTGATGCAGAGGATAAAAAAAGAAATTTTATAAGACTCTACAAACCATGTTAATAGGTACTTTGATGTGCACTGATTTTAATGAAGAGGCAGGCAAAGAACAACAAAATGTTAGCCAAAATGGGCTGGATTTGAGAAAGAGGCCAAAGGGCTGTAGACTACTCAGAAGACTCATCCCTTTTTATTAAGTATATTTTCACTTAGAAGAGAGTGCTGGACATAGCTAGCACTAAACCTCATCATAAGAAAAAAATGACCACATAATTTCTTTTTGGTCTTTATAGTTGATTTCACTGCTGTTGGGAAAACCTGGCAAGTAAATCCCCTCTAGTAGTCCAGACTGGCAAGTCATCTGTAACTTGCAACCTTTGTGCTGAGAATTCAGGTGACTCACCATAGGACACACACCGCAGGTAAGTGAAAGGAAGGAGTGGAACAATATAAAGATAATGACTGGCTCCTAAGGATGGGAATCATAACAGATTCTTTCAAGTGAAAATCAAGATGCAAGGTTCAGAGGCAACACCCCAGGAAGAAGAGAAAGTAGCAGCTATCAATGCTTAGTCCTGTTCTATTCAAGAACATGGTACGTTAGGCAGAAGTGCAACTGTATGTGCCTGAAAGGTCTGTCCCTAGGGGACACAATGGGTAATACTGGAAAGCCAAAGGCTTAGGTCCAACCAGATGCAAATGCATATCCTTGCAGGTATCAGAAAGTAAAAATGGAACCAGAGAGACGGCATGTGCATGTGCGTGTGCGTGTGTGTGTCTGTGTGTGTGTGTGTGTGTGTGTGTGTGTGTGTATGAGAGAGAGAGAGAGAGAGAGAGAGAGAGAGAGAGAGAGAGAGAGAGAGAGAGAGAGAGGAGTTTTGTATTGTTTCATTATTGAGCAGATCTTGAGGTTGAGAGGGGCAGATTGATCACTTTAGCAGAGCTTGATATAATACCCAAGTGCTATCACTGCTCTTATGGCTCTGAAATAGGTTTCCAACAAGTTCAGCCTAACAATTCATTCAGTAAAAACAAAATGGATGAAAAATACCTATTGTCCAGACTGACATATGCCTAGTTTTTCACCTCTATAAAATCCTTATGAAAATGAGCTATGTATGTTTTGAGGGTATCATTGACAAAAATAAAGGTGATACACAACCTTCCATGAACATTCCTGTGCAGCAGACCGTATAATATAGTCACATAAGTAAGTGAAAAATACAAAAAATGTAAAAATCATATATGTTTATTGTTTATTAATTTTAGAAGTTTGGTTTGACTCAGGACAGTAAAAACTAAGCCTTAAAAGCTTTCTTCCTGAATAAAGAGTTTCTCAAGTGAATCTTAAAATCACATAATACTCCTTGATAAGCACAATCACAGATGCAATTTTGTTGGATGATTATCTAGTTCTTAACAACAAGCAAGGAATAAAACAGGGAAAACTATGCAGAATATTCTTGCTAAATTCCAAATGGAAGAGATTTTCCACAGGTAGTTTTTGTAGATGCTCCCAGGGATAATTTTGGATAATTTTGTGCTGAATGAATTCAGTACCAGTATATTACATTGGCTTCTCAATGAGATCTATGGTTTCTCAAAAGACTCAACCATAACAACATCTATGGAAAAACAAAATAGATGCAAAATACAGTTGGAAGACCAGTCCACTGAGTTGGTAAATAGATATCTACATTTGTTCAAAAAGCATTTATAAATTACCTACTACATGAAAACAACTGTGCTGGATGCTGGGGATACAAAGGCAGAAACATAATAGTTCCTGTCCTCAAAGAGTAAACAATCTATTGAACATATTGGTATCTCAGCCAGACAATGAAGATGGTTTATGAGCAGGGCTCAGAGTTCATTGAGAGGAAGAGAATGTCCTGGGTTACATTTGAGAAATTAGGTAGTCTTTAGCCACCTCAAGCTATTCCCCATTTTTGATCCAAATGTTCTCCAGTGCCACAGTGTGGGTACAAATCATTGAATGTCATAATTTCTGGAGAGTGAAAATTGTAAGTTATTCAAAGAACAATGGAGAGATATGCAGGGGGCACAAGAAGGCAGCAGGTATATTTCTAATTGTTATCTCAGGGCAAAAAAGTCATAAATGTTATTCAAAAATCTCTGATCTGAAAAGATGGACCACATATGTGACAAGAGTGAGGAATAAAAGCACAGCTCAAAATTTACATTGCAAAATATAGAAAGACCCAGAGTAGAGATTTTAACCTGAGGTCCATAAACTTTATTTAAAAAAAAATTTGTAACTGTATTTTAATATAATTCATTTCCTTTGTAACTCTATGCATTTTATTTTATAGATTTAAAAACTTTATTCTGAGAAGGCTCATCAGTTTCACTAGACTTCCAAGGGTCCGTGACGCTTTGTCTATGACAAAAAAAAAGACTAAGAAAATCCTGCTCTAGAGAAAGGCATCCAAATTTTTGGATGGATTTTCTGAGGAGGTTCTGTGGGAGGACACAGAATGAGAAAGCCTAGATGATCCACACTGATGGGGAAATTACTCACATCAATGACATCATAAATCCATTGAAGTTAAAGTATCTGTTCCCACTTCTGAAAAAAGATCCTGAGAGTAGCACACTTTGACCTACTTCACTTTTGAAAAACCGATCTTTGTTATTTCTTGCTGCTGCTAGAGAAGAAAAACTGATCATAACAGGAGTATATAATTGGAGAATGAGGGAGCAAAACAGAAATACTGGATATAAACTTCATAAAGGCTTCCTGTAACTCTCTCTCCCTGAATTCTGTCTATGATGGTCTCCATTGCCTTGGTCCACTTGACATTTGGAGGGAAGCCAACCACACTGCTTCTCATTCAAGTTGGCAGTAATAGTGGCAACATTCAAGCTGTGGTTGGTGAGTTTCCAGAAATAAAGTCATTTGAATAAAAAGTGCTCCTCTTATTTCCCTCACTACTGGTTGGCAACCTTATTTAGGCACTAGCAAATCTTTCCTCTCACATCACTGACCAGCCTGACACCAACTGACAGAATCTTATGAGCTCTGTACACTATATTTGCTAAACCAGTGGTTCATTCCACATATGTAAATTTTTCAAAATAAAAATTCCACACAAAATTTAAAGAAACATCACTAAAAGCACTTGCACTAAATCCCCTAACTCCACTATTAGGTATGGCTTTGCATGTTTGCTTCTATACATCAAAATTGAAAATTGACTCAAAAATCATAATCCTTAACCATCTATGGATTTTAGACAAATACGTTATGTAACAAGACGTTCTGAAATGTTGTAAGTTTCAAGCTCCAGAATCAGAATGTCAGAACTAGACGAGGCAACAGGCCATTATCAGTCCAACTCGTACTTGAATAAGAATTCCCTATACAACATTCCCAGTAATTGGTCATCTAGTCTTTTCTTGGAGACCTAAGGTGAATGGAATTCCACTGTCTCCTAAGGCAACTGATTCTATTAGACTTCTGATTCTTAGACAGCTTTTCCTTATTTCAAGGTTTATTATGACTCTTTGCAACTGCTACCCAATGCACCTAGCCTTACTGTGTGAGGCCATGAAACATGAGTCTAGTCCTCGTTAGAATTGAGAATCTGAGCCTCAGGGAGCCAGGCACAATGGATGGCCAAATGGAAGAGGACTCAGATTCACTGGTGATCTAGCTACTCAGGGAACTAGAGGGTTTGTACCATGGAAGAACCTGATTTCACACTAGATCTCATCTCATTTTATATTCTGGTTCTCATGGAAATCTAGTTTTCTTCAAATGACTCAAATGGCTGGCCAGTGTGGGTTCTGCTCCTTTGTACCACCTGCCACATCCCTTGCTCCTCACTATTACTTCCAGATCCTCATTAGGCTGCCATTATGGCAACCTCTCATCTTCCAAGGTTCGTATGACCCAACTCCATAATGTCATCCTTGTTGCTATAGTATATGGGCTGTCAGGTCACCATTCTCCTTTCTAAAGGAGTTCATTGGTGACTTTAATCTTCCTCTGCACAATTTCTCATATTCTCACACTTGAAGACATCAGTATACACATTTTGATTTCCTCTCAAATGCTTTAGAATTAAGGCTTCTCAATCTTCAATTCCCAAGACCTACAACTTCATTTTACCTCATTTTTCCACCATTTTACCACCATTTACCTGGGTGGCCATATCTTAGATTGCACTATTAACCATAACTATGCTTTCATGATGATTTTCAATGGTAAAATTCCCATGTTCTGGTCATAATCTCCTTTCTTTACTTCTCATCACCTCCCTTCTCCTAAAACTATACATTTTCTTCACTGTGACCTCCAGTCACTCCATCTCTTTGCTCTTTCTTCACTTTTTTGTCTCTTCAGAATAACAGGATCATAAGTTTAGAATTGGAAGGGACCTCATATATCAGTTCTAAATTGTAGGTCCCTGTTATTTTCTCCCTCTTGCTGTTGAAGGCCACTGAGTTAAGTTAAATGACTATGCCAATTGGATCTATAAATTCATTTCATCTCATCTCAACTGGTCCATTGACTGCTACATAGCAATTTTTTTTTATCCCCTGGTCTATAACCTTCAACATTCCCCACA
This sequence comes from Notamacropus eugenii, assembly GCF_028372415.1. NCBI lineage: Eukaryota > Metazoa > Chordata > Mammalia > Diprotodontia > Macropodidae > Notamacropus > Notamacropus eugenii. The sequence continues at coordinate 41,442,042 of NC_092872.1, read as the reverse complement.
GCATTGTTTCAAACCTTCTCCCTCTCTTCAAACCCCAGATGCTTTCCCCACCTCTTTCTTTGATTCATTCTGAGTTTTCTGATCTCCTCTAATCTATACCTCATAAACCCTCAACATCATTACCCTTTCTTTCTTTCTTTACTCCAGGTCACTGAGGATAAGATGGTTCTTATCATTTTCAGGACCAACCCCTTGTTGTGTTCACAATCTCTTAGTCCTTGGGAAGCTGGCCCCACCAATTCCTTCCCTTCCATCAATCTTCAATCTATCCTTTTCTACTAGCTTCTTTTATTCAGGTATCCCCATCACTATAAAAACTGCTACTTGGTGTTGTCAATTCCTCAAGCTATGCTATGTTTCCATATATCTCTTTCCTTACACTGCCAAATTCCTAGAAAGAATCACCCACTCTCACTGCCTCTACTTCCACCACCTACTCATTTCTCAACTGCAATCAGGTTTCTGATTCCACCAATTCACTGAAATTTCTCTTTCCAAGGTTAGCACTGATCTCTTAGCTGTTAAATCTAAAACATTTTTCTCAGTCTTTATCCTACTTGTGTACTCTATGAGTTCTGACAGTTTACTGGTCACTATCCTGCTTCTGACTATTTGGCTTCTCGGACCTTAAATTTTTCCTGCTAACCCTCCTAACCTTTCTTGGTCTCCTTGCCTAATTTGTCATTCACTTCCTTTGACTTAAATATTGGTATCCATCAAGGCTCTGCCTAAGCTTTCTTCTCATCTCCCTAGACTCTCTCTTTTAGTGATTCCACTACTCCAGATGATTTAGCTATGTCAATACATATGATTCCCAAATCTACACACAGAACCCCAATCTCTCTCCTGAACTACACACATACATCATGAACTTTAAGCAGGATGTTTCCACTTTAAGTGGTCAATTCCACATTAAATATGGAATTTATAATCTTTTCCTCTGAACCTACCCCTCTTCCAAATTTCTTGATTTTTTAAGGAAACAGTTATTATCCAAGGAACCCAGGTTTGTAATCTTTGAATTTTCTTTTTCTTTCTCATTCACACCCATATCCAATCAGTTGCTAAGTCCCCACATCTACTTTCAGATAGATCTCATATTCCTCTCACTTATATAATTACCACCCCAAACACCTCTTGCCTAGACTATTGTAATAGTATTTCAATTGGTTTTCCTCCTAGTTTTTCCCTTTTCAAATTCCCTTGCCACTTAAATGGTGCGGGAATGGTATGTTGGAAGTAGGCTGTGAAAGGCTTTAAAAGACAAACATTATATTGGAGCCTTGAAGCAACACGGAGTCATTGAGGTTTACTGAGTAAAGGAGTGACATGGAAGATTACTTTGGCATCCTTGTAAAGGAAAGTTTGGAGAAAAGCCAAAAGAAGTCTTATTACAGGCCACATACATTGTCTTTTTGCTTTATTTTACTTTATAGAGTAGGACCAAATATGAAAAGTTAAATTGGGTGCATTAGAACTTGGAGTGGTAAGAAACATGCTTTTGAGGATGACACTGCTCACAAATTATAGCCGAGGGAATATAGATCAGAGAATTTACACTGGAAGTGACTTTACAAATGATCGAGTCCAACCTCCTTCATTTTGCAAGTGAGCAGACTCAGAGGTTACATGAGTTAGCTGGGATCACACAAGTATAACAAATAGCAGACCCAGGATGTGACCATAGATCTCCTTATTCCAAACCCATGGGTCTAATGTGTTCAGAAGATAGTATCTTTTGGAATATCAATCTAAAATATTTGGTTAGTATTTCCAAAAAGGATAAATATCTTATCTACTGTACTGAAATGGTAACTGTTCCTCTTTCCAAATGAAACCCATAATAAGTACTTTGCCAGAAGCATTTTCATTGATTATTTCCATGGACTGACTTAAAACAGCAGATCACAATTAAAATGTTAAAGCATGTTTGGGGAATATAGCCCCACTTGCCAATTTCCACTAAACAGATCATTTAATCCCAATGGTTTAAAATGGGTAGATTCAAAGGTTTTGGGTTTGTTTCCAGCATTTCTGTAATGCATGGTTCACCCACAGAAATTAATGCCTTAGTGTGTTAACAGGTTTATTAACAGAGATAACATGCAATGGTTTGTATCTATATTTTAGGTGTTTCGATTCATCTAGCAGTTGTTCCTGAGGCCTTGTTTATGTTTGGGAGTAATTTAGTTAGTTTACTTCCTTCACAGTACTCCTTTTCATGTGATATTTGTTTATCAGTCACACTAATCCATTTTGATAAGCTAAATAAACCCCTGCAGTTCGTCAGGGATGCAGCCCATATGTAAATGAGCTGTATATTATTGCAGGAGAGACATGCACAATTTCAGTCTAGTCATCCTTGCCTAATGTGGCTGTCAGGTGTGTCACGAGCAACAGATGCTCGTTTGACAAAGGACCTTTTTATTCTGGCTAATTAAGCAGTTGGACACACCCGCCTGTTAATGGTTCTGCTTTGTACAGCTAGCTCTGGCTGAATCATGTGAATCTACAGCTAAATAGGCCACATTTTGAAAGAAGGCTAATTAACCCCTCCAAGAAGGAAAAAAATATTGCACAAACCCAGCTGCTGAATACAAGATTAGCGTTTCTTCAATTTGATGGGCAAAATCCAGGCAAAGCAACTGTGTTTGGAACAAACATGCTTTACTTCAAGTTTTGAGGCATTCACATGTTCTTTGTTAAACTTCCTGAAGATTATTTAATACACTCCAATTCACAGTAGGGTTCCTATTGCCACACACAATGTACATGCCAGACTAAATGGTTTAATAGTCTGACCTAATCAATTACCTATCAAATAGAGCTCCATAACTGAACTAAGTAAAAAAAAGTAGGTATCTATTTAATTTTTATTGGAGTCTTTCGTCCTGAACTAATTTGCTCTCCTAAATGGCAAAGTTTGCAAAGTTTGGTTTCACTATATACACTTTATTGTCTCACACTTTAGAATGTAACAGGTTTTAATTCAACATGGAGAATAAAGGCCTGTAATTTACTTTCAAATGCAAGAGGCAATTTTCTTTCTCCTTCTTCTAAAAAGACAAAAGAAGCTAGATCAGAACTCAAAACGAACTAATCATCTAATTAAACTTAGGATGATAGCAATTTAATTGACAAGTGAGGATGCTAATCTAGATTTTGAACATGCTTTAAGAAATTTTTTACAATAGAATTAAGAACCCTACTCAAAGGAATTGCAGAATTGACCCTAAAACAAAAATTAAATTCTTCATAATGATGGTAGTTCCCTCCCACACTGCCATAAAAAGAAAGAAAACCTTTATTTGCTGTGCAATCCCACATAGGCAGAGATTCATACTTATTACAACTGAAGGACAGCATCCTAAAACTTTTATTCCTGATATCCTAGTTTAAGCACCTACATTCTTGATGAGAGAAACAAGAAATTTTCTTCCCAAGCTGTTCCCTAAGAAATATATATATATATTTTTAAAAAACTACTTTAATTTAGTGCATAATGCCCACAGCAACTGTTAGATCTATTTTTCTGAAAATTATACAACCAAAATGAAAAGTGTTGGAGAATTTGTTTTCTCATGACATTTAATTTCATGAATATAAAATTGTTGGAGCTGCATACATTTGTGTTTGATGGGGAGAAGAGAGGAACCTTCACAGGTTAATAGCTGGACATAATAGAATTTCAGCATTAAAAAATATATAACTTTTTTCTGCAATACATTAAAAATGTATAATACGTATAATATTAAAATGTATAATATGTATAAATGTATAATATGGCATTATAATCAGGAGGGTCATCGTATTTTTTTTAGTTTCTAAAAAACCATTGTACCATCTTACACTGACCAGTAATTTACCTGCAATTAAATCTGAGATTCAGTCATTTACAAATAAAACAAGATGTGTGGAAGAGAGAGGGAGAAATAGCATAAATTTAAAGATTTAAAAAGGATTCTTTATTTTTTTTTTAAAAAATCTTTGCTGGTTTATTGAATCTTAATGTTCTAATTCTCATGATTGTGTAAAATAAATCTATTGTAGCAAACTGATTTGTAAGAAAAATGATTGAATGATAATGGTGTAGATTGTTCAGCAGTCACCTTCCTGAGATAACTGATGACAGTGATTAATGCTGGTGATGATTAATCTGTGCACTGGTAACATATACAGGTTGCCTGGGTAACTTTTTTACTTTTCCAAACAAAGGTTTTCTTTTTTCCTTTTTAAAAAGCCAATTCTTTTCTTAATCAGAACAGATTATGAAAGTCTTTCTTTCATGAGGAAAAATTAAATTATGTTAACAGTTTTCATCTTAAAGGCTTAATTCATTAAAAATAAAAGCAATCTGTTAACACATAACTCAAGCCACATTTTATTTAGAAAAAGCAAACAGATGAAATTGCATAACAGATATATGATGATTTATTTAAATCCTTTTCTTAGTTCCAAAGAAAAAATAGAATCAGTCACATAAGTGGCTTCTGAGGAATAATAACTAAGGAAGTACTTCTTGGTCACTAATATTCTCATCCTTTACCTTTTCCTCTTTACATGAATTAGAAGACATTACTGTTGTATCTAGATAGTATTACATCAAAAGTTAGCAGCTTGCAACACATGGCCAGAAAGTCCACAACAAGCCTTATTTTGTCATTTAAATGTAGCTGTCTTTGTGTCCTCGATGCCTGGTACTGTACCTTGAACACAGTAAGCACTTAAATGCCTGCTGAATAAATGAGTGGATGAATGAAGACAGGCATAAACCAGAAGATAGTAATATTAGATGTGTCCAGAACTAGATGACTTATAAGACCACAAGAAGGTTGTGTTGATTGATGAGTCTATGTTAACTTGAAAGAGCTTCTTCAGGTGGCTGTCACAGGGCCCTCTCCTTAGCTTATGTTTTATATTTTTACCAAAGACTTTGATGAAGGCAGAACTACCATATCTATAAAATTTGGATGAAAAATCTGGGAGTAAAAGCTATTGTAACATGACAAAATCAGGATAAAAATGATCTCAGCAGGCAGGAATGCTGGGTTGAAACTAACGATGAAAAATGAGTAACAAATGCAAAATCTGGCATTTGGGTTAAAAAAAATTACTATAAGTACAGAGTAGGTTTCAGCTATAAGACTCTTAAAATCTAATTCAAACAGTCAACAAACACTTATGAAGCACCCAGTGTGCTAGGTGCTGTGTATAAAAATAGTTAAACAATTCCTACTCTCAAGGACTTTAATTCTATTGGGGGAGATATCATATTACATATATGTGCATATTTGTAAGTATATACATATATGCATAAAATATATACAGAATAAACATAAAATACATTATTCTACCAGGTAGATCATACAGTGCTATAGTACAGAGCAGTTAGGTAGGGAAGGTAATAGCAGTTGAGGATAGCAAGACAGGCTTCATTAAAGTCAAGCTTGAGTTGTGTGTTAAAGGAAGACAGGGATTCTATAAGGCAGAAGTGAGGAGAAAGTACTTTCTAGGCATGCAAGACAACCAGTTCAAAGGCATTGAGACAGGAGAGTGTCATGTGAGAAGTATAAAGAGAAGATCACGTACGTAGGAAATATGTAGGAGTATATTGGGAGGATACAGAATATTATATATGTACGTATGTATGCAATATAATTATATAGACTATATAGAACAAACATGAAACAAATTATTTACAAGGTGACTATACAGTGCTATAGTACAGCGTAGATAGGTACAGAAGGTAATAACAGCTGGGCACATGAACGAATGATTGACTGAGTACCTATCATGTAAGAGGCACTATATTAGGCACTAGGAAAGACAGAAACAAATAGAAAGTTGTATCAGTTGGGAAGGAGACTACAGAATCAAATATGCTTTTTTTGGTCTCTCTTCCTCTAAGGTTCCCACTTCCCTTCTTTTAGGGTTGACTGCTTTCACTACTCCATCTCAGAGCTAAGTTGCAACAGAATCCAAGGGCACTATTTCTTATCCCACTTATAAGCAGCAATACCTTTTTTCCTCAAGACTGTTAAGCCATGGATGAGCAGTTTCTAGCAATACAGGCATTTAGAGTAAATAACTATTAGCCTTCCCCTTTAACTTTTCCCCCTAGTTGAGTCATTTTTCAACTGCGTTTGACTCTTGGTTCTTCCATTTGGGGTTTTGGAATGGTTTGCCATTTATTTCTCCAGCTCACTTTACAAATGAGGAAACTAAGGCAGAGTTAAGTGATTTGCCCAGGGTCCCATAGCTCTTAAGTATTGGAGATTAGATTTGAACTCATGAAGATGAGCGTTCTTGATTCCAAGTCCAGTGCTCTCTCCACTATGCCGCGTAACTGCCTCATTCTCCTAGTACTGAATGAGAATTCTACCCCAAAACCAAGGCATCTTTTTCTTGCATTCTGTATCATATCTGGAAAATAATTCAGCATTTATCTTTTAAGATCATGGGCAACTATTATGATATGGGATGGGAGGGCCAATACAAAGAGATGGAGTTGGGCAAGGGCAGATGTTGGACCCAGGATGACTGGAAATTGTGGATTCCCACAAGAACAAGACAAAGATCATGGTTTTCTTACGACTGTTAAGGGTCCTTGTTGGCTTAGTGGGAGGTACAGGCAGTAAAACAGATTTCTACTTTTCTTTTACACATAAAAGCTATCTCCCTACTTTTCAAATCTACTTTCCCAAATGGACATTTTCTAACATCCTCCCAGTCTTCTTCATCCTATTTCTTCCTTCCCTTCTTTATAAAGGTCAGAGCATCATAGACTTAGAGCTAGAAGATACAGTCCAGGCCCCACATTTAAAGATGAGAAAAGAGACCTGCTTGAGTTTACATAGGTAGAAAGCAAGGATTGGCTAAGGTTCCATGACACCCAATATAGCACTCTTTCTACCATCCATTAAAGACAACAGAGATGTTTGTTTTTCCTCACAGTCAACATTCCCATTCTTACTCTGTGCTTGTGCATGGGTTGTCTCCCATGATTAGTATGTATTTTCTCCTCACTTCTAACTCCCAGAATCCCTAGACACCTTCAGTTCTCAGGCCAAAAACCCTCTTCTTATTGAACCTTTTCTTCATCTTCTCATCTGCTAACTACACCCCAAGCCAAGCTAAATTACCTTGCAATTTACTTTATACATATTTTGTATTTACAATCAAACACGTTGATTCCCTTAATGTAAATGAGTTTTTTGAAGTCAATGGGCCATTTGTTTTCACTCCTTGTATCTCCAGCACCTAGCATAATGTCTGGTACACAGCACATAATTAATAAATGTTTGTTATTTAATTTATTCCCCCCTCTAATCCAGTGAAATGAGATCATAAGATCATACACAGATTATAACTGACAGGGACCTTTACAGACCATTGAATGCACCCTAGCCCCATTTTACCAATGAAGTAACTGAGGCACAGAGAAGTTAAATGTGCCTAAGAGATTACCAGATTTATATAAAACAAGTAATACTGTAATTATCAATATCTCTAGACTAACATCTCATTATCCTACACTATAAACAAATTGTACTTTAAAGAAATTCCTATTACTCTCACCATCAAAAATTTATTTGACAAATGATAAGAACACGAATATGGTTGTGATTCACCTTACAAAACTCAGCAAACACTGGCTGTAAAGAAAATTCTTGTCAGGAAAGGTTTATCAAAGACTTTTGTTGTAAAATTAGAACTGCATCCTCTAAGGTGAAATGAAAATCACATTAATAATTATACAAACCTTTAAAAGTCATACACTAAGGAAAAATTACAGTTCTCTGATATTTGAAACTGCTCACCAAATATAAATATTATGGTAAAATGTAAAATATTATTCCCTTGGAGACTGCCACATTAAAAAAAGAGAGAGATCCTGCACTGAAATTCATTTTATGATATCTTCAGACCCAATATCATACATGTCCACGTTAAAAATTTGCTTGAAATGTTTTGGTTTTTTTTTAAGGGCCTCTTCTTGTCATCTCTTAACTGTTTATTTAACAGTCCTTATTTAATGTTACTAATGTGGTTAATAGCAATTTTAAGTTCTTTACAATTGGAAGCACTTATAGTAAGGTACTTCTTAAAAAGATCATTATCCTCACTTAGCATTTTTTGCTCATGAAATTTTCATAATAGATTTCTTTCTTCTGTGCTTATAAACTTGACCCCAGTCCTGGGTGAAGTCTGGAGGTGGGGTGGTAGGAGAAGAGGAAGAGTATCCTTCCCTTAACGTTGCTAATCCTTCACACAACTACAGTATCCTGGTTTTCTCTTCTCCCTTTCCTTGCCAAATTTCCCCTAAGGCTGGCCCAAACTGCGTGTAATCCCTACATCCTCCCTCAAATGGCAACAGTCCTTGAAATATGCCTTCTGCCACCGCTCACCAAAATGGCTTTCTCTGATACTGATTCCCCTTCTCAAAGACTCTCTGTGTCACGATGCAAGACACTGCTCATGACATCCAAGACTGAACTTTGATGGTTCCAGTTGTGCCCCAATAACCTTCCCCCTTCCACCTCCTTTCTATCTGTCCTAACTCTTCTAAAGAAGAACAAATGAGTTTTACTCCCAGGTGATTTCTCTGCTCCATTATTTCCTAACTTCCTAATGTTGGGGCTGGTTCATAAGGGAATGGTTATCGTTCTTCCGTCGTGTTGTTCTTTCTGTTGTGTCTAACTTTTTGTGACCCCATTTGGGGTTTTCTTGGCAAAGATACTGGAGTGATTTGTCATTTCCTTCTTCAGCACATTTTACAGATGAGGAAACTGAGGCAAACAGGATTGAGTGACCTGACCAGGGTCATACCACTAGTAAATATCTGAGGCCATATCTGAACTCAGGAAGATGAGTCTTTCTGACTTCACACCAAGCACTATGAGAAGGAAATGAGTAAAAAAGCAAGCCTGCCATGAGGGAAAGGAATCATGACTTCATCTAACAGCCTACATAGTGCTTAAGGAACAAACAAACACACACTGCTTACAGAACGCAAAATATAAAATAAGTGGGGAACTCTAGCTATAATAATGGAAGGATTTCTAAAAGGTAAAGGGTTTCAAAGATTTTTTCTCAGACAGATGAATCAGCCACAATTTGTAGATGTTAAGAAGATGTTAGGTAATACCTGTATTTGAGATACCAACCAGACTAGACTATATATCCTGTAGGTTATTTAATCATCTCTTGGAATATCACATACATACAAATAAATACAAAAGTATATACATATGTGTTATATGCATTACATATGTACAACATAATGTGTACACACATAATACATATATAACATGTATACACACATATAAATATGTAATGTCCATTTAATTTCCTAATCTACTATTTTTAAAAGAGTTGGCATATTGTACATATGGATCAGGTACAGTACAGTTATTTGTCAGTCAATGTAAATAGCTGGGTGCGTCAGACTCAGTATTTTATTACTGCATCATCTCTGTGGGTAACCTGTAATGTGCGTACTGCCTAACAGTGTTTACAAAGAAATACATGAACAAAAAAAAAAAACAACTAATTCCTTGTTTGCTAGGGGTGGGAGGGGGTGGAGGTAGGGGTGGGGAGAAGTGAGAGGGAAGCAAAATCCAACATAACAGGAATTTGCCACTAAAATAAAAAGGGGAAAATTTTTGAATTTTTACTTGCAGTAAATAAGTGTAATTTGGGGTTGTAAGATGGAAATCTTTTCAATGTAATGGTTTGTGTTTTAAAAAAAACAGCTTTTATAAGGTGCACTTTTCATTGTCAGACAGCATGAGACGCTCGTAGCTATAATCAGTTTTACATGGCAGGTTTACAAGCTTTCCACAACTTGTACTATTTATCCATGTTAAAACATTTCTGCAATTACCTCTGTATATCATGTTATACTCATTTTTCCTTTTTAAATGAACTTTAAATAGTTTTTGTAGGAATGGCTGTAAATCCTGAACCAACTATATTGCTTTTCTTCCTGATTAGTCATCAGATTCATATTTGGATTTTCTGTGGATCACAAGTTGTTCATAACTAATTTACATAGAAGCAATGCTTCTTCAATATTGAAAGTTATTGCAACAAGGTAAAGACACATTCTTTAATACCTCCAAACATAACTGATATAAAATTTTATTTCCTATGCAACTACTCTCATATAAGTAACATGAATGATATTGTACTAGTTCACAACAATAAGCTTATTTATGTCAAAAAATGCATAAAACAAAATATATGGGCAGCCTATTTTCTATCATCCCACAGTGTCACTTTCACCTAGGACAAGTTCACAAGCCATTTCTAAACCTCACATTCCTAATGAGGCTTCCTCAACACTGAGTGGCAGATTTGCAAGTAAGAAAAATCTTTAAAAGTAAAAAAAATAAATGTAGATTTTGTTATCCACACAGGTGAAACTGTGTCACTCAGACATCTAGAGCGAGTTCACTACTTTTTCAAAGTAAGGGAAAGGTGATGAGCCTCCTATCAGTCATTTTTTTCATATTACAAAACTGATCTCTGCTGTACTGAATGCAATCATCATCTTGGTCATCAGGTCATTAAGAATGTCCAAAATGCTGCTTTCAAATACTTTTAGGCTTACAGCAAAATATATTGAGCCATATGGACAAAAGCAGAATGTGAACTCAAAGACAGGATGACTGCTGAATTTCCTTGTTTAAACTGCTTTCAAAGCAATCGAATGGAACCCGATAAACTGAGGGTGGAGAGTAAGACTATCTATATTAAATTTTCCTTTTTTGTATCAAGGTCCTGGAAGGAATGACTTGAACCATAGTATGTTTGCTTTTGTGTAATAATGACAAAGTATCTTTAATCCCAGGGGTATTATGACTGATTTAATTTGGTTCTTAAAGATCTACTTTTAGAAATTCATTTTTATTATAAAGCGCTGAACTTGAAGCCAAAAACACTTGGGTTTTAATATCGCCTCAGAAACTTTTTAGCTTTGTGACCTTGGCCAAGTCATTTAACTGCAAGGGAGTGCTGAGCCAGCTCCAACTAGCTTGTGGCAATTATTAAATTTTCAGTGTTAACATTTTGTTGTTGTTCAGTCTTTTCAGTCATGTCTGACTTTTTTGATGTGATCCCTTTTAGTGTTTTCTTAGCAAAGACACTGGAATGGTTTGCCATTTCCTTCTCCAGTTCATTTTACCGATGAGGAAACTGAGGCAAACAGGGTTAAGTGACTTGTGCAGGGGTAAAAGCTAGTAAGTGTCTGAGGTCAGATTTGAACTCACCAAGTTGAGTCTTCCTGATTCTAGGCCTGATACTCTGTCCATTGTGCCACCTACCTGTATTTAGACATCAGAAATGGTCAAATGGTACATATCAAGGCTTGATTTATTGTTTTGCTGATTGTCTAACTTAAAGAAAGCAATGGAGATCATGATAATAATGTAGATTAAAATTTAAAATTGTGCCATGAAAACACCTTTTTTTCTTTTCTAGAGATCCAGTTGTTAAACTTTTACCAGAATATCCTTAAGCCTCAAATCTCTTACCTGTAAAATGAGTAAAGTAATACCTCTACGACCTAGCATATAAAGTTATTATATCAAATGACATAATATATTTAAAGCACACTGCCAACTTCAAAGTGCTATTATAAGGCAGCTATCATCATCTCACTCATCTTTTTCAACAGGGCTGAGATAAAAACAGTAATGAGTAAGCTGATATTCTGCTTTCTTCTTTTTTTAAAAATTTAATGTTCTGCACAGATAGGGAAATACCTGGTTTTTGCAGGTGAATAAAAATATTAGTGTATAATTTCTTTCCAGTAGGCTCAATGAAAACATCCTCAATGCGATTCCAGTAGCAGACAGAATGACAGGAGTGCTCGTACCTTATCCCACATGATTGTACTTTCTCCTCTGCTAGGTGTCCGTATTTTGAAAGCTTTTAGTTTCATGAAGCTTAGAGATTGTGGGTATTTTGTATGGTGGCAAACAGGTATTTGAAAAGGTTGGTTTTTAATTTTTCTAGGTCAGTGTTAAATCTAGTCAATTGTGACTGATAGTTTGGTCTGTGATAAAGGTCTGATTCCAGTACAGCTTACTGGTTGAATCCTCCAGTACTTTTTAAGGTCTATACTTGGAGATCATGTCTCCTTAAGTATTTGATAGGTGAGTAGTTTATATAGTTTGCATTAATGGCTTGGGCATTTTCTAACACTTTACATAATCTACACTGATCAGTGCAAGTTTGAGTTCCATAAATGTCAGCTTCCTGTACTTCCTGTTGGTGATTTGCTAATACACTGACATCTTAAATCCCTCTGTATCCACAAAACAATCCATGTGACTCAGCCATTTGTTCAACTTATTACATTTTTATTGTTGTTATTACTATGGATTGGCAAAAATAACAAACTCTTCAAATGTTTTAATAAGAAAAGATTTATTAGCTCATATGGCTCACTCATGCTTAAAATAACCACAGAAAGAGGTACCATTTTCTTCAGTAAATACACTGAGTAATGAATCACAAAAGATGACACACAAAAGATGGAAGCTAACTCTCTTGAATCTTGGGTAGCTACAGTTCAATTAAATGAACAAAGTCCCTAAGAAGTTTTCTCATTAAATAATTAATCTGTTGTTTGTTGTTCAGTTGTTTCAGTCATGTCTAACTCTTTGTGACCCTATTTGGGGTTTTCTTGGCAAAGATACTGCAGTGGTGAGTCATTTTCTTCTCCAACTGATTTTAAAGATGAGGAAACTGAGGTAAACAGGGTTAAAAGACTTGACACGGGTCACAAAGCTAGGAAGTGTCTGAGGCTGAATTTGAACTCAGGTCTTTCTGACTCTTGGTCCAGCACTCCACCCACTGAGCCACCCAGTTGTTATGTATTCAAAAACAATTAACTAAACAAGCAGTATGTCTCTTTCAACCAAAAGTCTGAAAGTGGGATAATAGTAATAACTGCTCATATTTAAGTAGGCCTTTATAATGACGGAGCTCCTTATATACATTAGCCCATTTGTCTTTTATAACACTCTGCCTAGTAATATTATTCCTATTTTACAGATAAGAAAATTAACACTCAAGAGAGTATCAATGATTTGTTCAAGGTCATCCAGCTAACAAGAGACAAAGCTGGAACTTGAACACGTCTTCTGACCACACATCAATGCTCTTTCCGTTCTGACAGATATTACATATATATAACATATATTATGTATACATACATATATCTGTATATACACCAGACATATATATGTAAATTCTGCTATATATTCCACTATATGTAATATACATATACACACATATTCAGCTCTCTGAAAAATGCATATCTGAATTTAATATACTTTTATTGTTACTAGCTTTATCTCTAATGATAACTTATTTTTCTATTTCAAGTCTTAAATAAAACTGCCAATAAAGGAAACTATATGATCATTGTTAAATCTGGGCTAAATAAAGTCAATGAACATGAAAGACAGGGCAGGAGTTTTCAAATACATAACTCTGATTTAGGATTATGTTAATGATTCCAGGATGTGATTATTCAATTGTTATTTCTTAATGAAATTCCTGTTTAACAAGAGACAGTGGAAGGAGAGAAGGGATGGAGAGGGAAGAGAGAGAGAGGAAGAGAGAAAGACAGAGAAAGGAATGGAGAGAAAAAGAGAGGGAGAAAGGGAAAGAGAGAAAGAGAGAGAGAGAGAGAAGAAGAGAGAGAGGGAGGGAGGAAGAGAGGGAGAGAGATAAGAGACAGATGGAAACATACAGAGATAGACAGACACAGAAAGAAATTTGGGCATTCTCTGAAAAATATTTTGTAGGTTATTTATATTAATAGAGTATTCAAGTACATATAAAATATGGAACTTGGAGAATATGCAGAAATTTCTACAAAATTTCCTTTTCATTGATGTTTGATCTTTTCAATAGATATTTATCCCCATACTTCAATACTTTTATCCATTTAAAGATGATTGGCACAAAATAGAAATGTCTTCCAACTTTCCCTAATAAAACATCAGGATACATTTCATTATGTTTTACAAAGTGTTGATTTTAATGTCCTTTATTTAGCCAGTAACCTATTATTTTGTCATTAGTATTAGGAATAAGAATAAAAAGTCAAAATTTTAAATATGTGTATTACTTTCTAATAATAGATAAGCAAAACATTCCAAAATCTAATGGCATTGTTCAAACACCATTCTGTACTTTTTTTCAGAATTTGGATTTCCTCAAACATGCTATTTCAAATAGACAATTTTATAGATAACTCTTATTACATGAAATTGGAAAGCTTTTGTAGGAACAAAATCAATACAATTAGGATAAGAAAAGAAACTTTGCATCAGTATCTCTGATAAAGGAAAGATAATCAAGTTATATATGGAAATAAAAATGAGAACCATTCTCCCATAGACGAGTGGTCAAAGAAAATAAAGTTTTCAAATAGAATTTCAAACTCTTAGAAACCATAGGAAAGAATGTCCCAAATTCCTAAAAATGAGAGAAATATAATTCAAAAGGACCTTGAGATTTCATCTCAATTGGCATGGATGGGAAGGGGGCATAAGCATTTATAGAGTAATTCCTAATATGAGTCAGGAACTGTGCTAAATGCTCTACAAACATCTCATTTGATCCTCATAAAAGCCCTGCAAGGTAGGTCTTGCTATTATTTCCAATTTTAGGAGTTAAAGAAACTGGGCAAATAGAGGTTAAGTGACTTGCACAGGGTCACACAACTGCAAAGTATCTGGGGCTGAATTTGAACTCAAGTCTTCCTGACTCCTGGTCAAATGCTCTATCCACTGCAGCATCATGCTGCCTTAGACAGAAATCGTCCATTTTGAAAAGGCTACAGAAAGGAAGGCACAGTAATATATTGTTGGTTGAGCTGTGAATTGGTACAACCATTCTGTAAAGCAATTTGAAGTTATGCTTTAAAGAAAAGAGGGAAGGAAACTAAATGTCCTTTCCAGGTCAAAAACAGAAAGATCAAATATACAGTCAAACATTTCTAAGAGCACACTGTGGTAGCAGAGACCTGAAAACAAAGTAGGTACGCAGTGATTGAGGAATGGATGAGCAAATTGTGCTATAAAATGGAATTCATGTGTCTTAAGAAACAATGAATTTGAGGAATTCAGAAATAATGGAAGGCATTTGAACTGACACAGAATGAAGCAAGCATATCCAGGAAAATAATATACAAAAATGGAAAGAACAACAACACAAAACTGAGTTTTCTAATGATAATGACCACATTTGACCCAGGAGAAGAGAGGAGAAAAATCATCTCCTTCCCTTCTTGGCAGACTTTAGGGATTGTGGGTATGGGACATTGTATAGACTCTCAGACTTGCCTGCTGGGTTAGTTTTGTTGAACTGCCTCTTTTTGAGGGATGGGGGGGGAGGGTGTATTTATTTTTTGTTTTAAGGATTGGTTCCCTGAGGAGAGAAAAAGTGGGGGGAGGGATACATTCTGACACGATGGTGATATAGAAATGAAGGAGAGCACTAAAATTTCTTTAAATTACATATTTCAATTGCATGTGTTTTAATATGTCTGTGGATTGGTGAACTTATTGATGAAGGCATTTTCTCTCATGACATAAAAACGATTCCAATGTATATAGTGCTTTATTGTTTTTAAAAATGTAAAAACCATTCTAAGCTCACTGGCCCTAGAAAAACAAGCAACAGGATGTATTTGACCTGCAAACTGGAGTTTGTAGACCCCTGGTGAAGTTAACAACTCATTTGTATCTTTTCATCTTATGTGATTGGTGTCCATGTTTGCCTACATATCGTCCTTTAAGGGACTCTCAAAAATGTTAGAGTCCTTCTAAGTCAGGGGTGCTTAACCTGGGGTCCATGAACTTGTTCTTTTTAATATCTCGATAACTGCATTTCAATATAATTGATTTCTTTTGTATATTTAAAAAAAACATTATTTTGAGAAAGGGCCCATGACAAAAACAAGAATTTTTGCTCTAGTTTTTTTTTTTTTTTTAGATTTCACAGATAATTACTTCCACCCACTATTCACTTTGCCATTGCTCTTGGCAAATCTACTACTTTGATTTGTGTTGTGGTGGCAGCTCTGTGGATAGAGCAGGGGGCCTGGAGTCAGGAAGACATGAGTTTGAATTTGGCCTTAGACACTTGTTACTATCTGTGTGACCTGGGCAAGTCACTGAACGTCTGTTTGCCTCAGCTTCCTCAACTGTAAAATGAGGTATACAATACTTTCCAGAGTTGGAGATGCTTGCTAAACACTTAGTACAGTGGCTGGCACATAGCTGCTATATACATCATTATTCTCTTTCTCTGTCCTTTCCTTCCTTTCACAGTTCTTGGGGAGAAAGATGGGTTTTCACAAAGGAGCAGAGTTTGGGATAGCTAAGCTATTCAGTTTCTGAAAGGCAAATTGGGCTTCTCTTCCTTACACTCAGTTCAGGTCCAACTCATTTTCCATTTGCAATACCTATCCTGGATACACATTTAGGAGAGTCGATCAGGGCTCTGATGAATCTGAGCATATCTCTTCCCCTACATGCACAATGACACCTTGTTAAGAAGATAGTTGTCAACTCCTGATGGGTTTCCAGTTACCAGGGCTGCCCCCTAAATGTTACTCTGGTTAGGACTCAGGATGATAGACTCATATCATAGGAGCTGCCCATTGTACTGTTCTAAAGGAATGTTAGATGGCTTTGAGCCCTTTTGCCACTTTTACCTTTTCCCTGTCCTACAAGAGTATAGGACAATGCATGCTCTGTCTCCCAGTTCCCATGATACCCACAGTAACATGCCAATGGTTATCTTGAGGCAGAATCAGGTAGAAGTTGCATTATCTTACCTAGGCAATCTGAGAGAAGAGTTCCTGGGAATAAAATTTCCTAGTCAAAGAGATGGCAGGAGCTGAGGCACTGATGAATTTCTTACAAAATCAAACATGTATCTGCCCACTCAGGCCAAGAAGAAAGTTCATACACAATATGCCTAAACCTCAATCCCTTGTTCAGAAGAACAAGGATTTCAATCTTCTAGATAGCTTTATCCCAAAGTACATCATAGTAATAAAGAAGAAAATCTTTCTCATGAACCTTAGGGATAGCTTTGTTGATGACTCCAAGTTCAAGAGTTTGCAAGTTAAAAAGTTAAGAGCATTATTGGACTTTCTGAAGAAAAAAATATTTCCTGAGTTGAATCTTGGAGAAACCTGAGGATTGCCCAGGTATCCCTTGTGATTTAATAACAGTGAAGGGGACCACTGACTTAGGGAAACAAACTACATGGACTCTACCACCGTCACTCACAAATATGGCAGTGACTGACTGGGATAATCTAAGACCAATGAGAAGAGTTGTTGCTTGAAGAGTACCAAAATATAATTTTGAGCATGAATAAGAGAGAAGTTTAAGAATTATTTGAATACTTTCTGTTAATGGTCTCCTGTGAGTCCTCTGCATGCCTATTCTCACTAGTCATACAACTACCATATCTATATACCTATTCTTACTTTCTATCCTGATCTTAGTCTTACATATCTAAACTGTTATATTTCAAAATTTCCTGGAATAAACTCCAAATAAGGGCATAAAGAACCAAAAAGATAAAAATGTCTTTTTCAATTAGTGCTTGGGATAGTATTCATTCTCCATGAACTAAATCTTCAGGGGAATGGATGGATGTAGATGGGGAGGCATAGATGGGCCATGGGTTACATTTACACTGATATATATGGACAATGTCACCAAATACATTGGGGGATGGGAGGAAGCAGCATGTCATAGTGGAAAAAACACTGGATTTGGAATCTGAGGACTTTAATTCAAATACCATTTATGTTATTTCCTCCAGTGTCACCTTGGGCAAGTTAATTTTGCATCAATGGGCCTTAGGTTCTTCATGGCCCCTTAAGGTCCCTTCTAGCTCTAAATCTAAGCTTTTATGTCAAAATCTGGACATTATGAAAAAGGAACACACATTTATTTATGAAGAGCTTATTTCCAGGCATTGTGCTAAAATGCTCTACAAATATCTCATTTGAGATGCTCTATCTGGACTGTTAGGTTGATCTCTTTTGAGTAATCACAGATCTCTCTGAGGAGTCCCTGGGATGTTGAAACTAACACAATATCATACACAGTTACACCAGAGGACCTCGCCATAAACTGAGGAATTTTCTTCCTTTGGATATATTTGGGACATCTCTCTGTGATTCTGAATGAGCATACATGACCCTGTTTTAAGTCTGGCTTGAAAATAGTCTGAGGGTCACTGAACAAGATTATCTCTATGCTTCATTTATCAACTGTTCGTAGGATAACTAATATGTAGATGAGAGATGCTTTGTAGGGATAGTGACTTTAAGGGTGCATCTTGCTGTTTGGAGTTTATCTCAAAGCTCTTTTTAGGCCCCTTTTTGCTCTCCATGTTTACTTGGTGACCTTATGAGATTCCCAGGATTCAGACATCGTTACCATGCAGACATTTCCCAGATTCTATACATCAAGCCTGAGTCTCTCTTCTGACCTCTAGTCCAATATCACAAACTCGATATCCCACAAGCATCTCAAACAATATTTCCAAAACATAACACATTACCTTTCTCATTAAACCAACTGTTATTGTGAACTTCTCTGTTACTGTTGAAGGTACCACACCCCCATCCTTCCAGTCATGCAGGTCCACAACTTCAGTGTCATCCTTCAGTCCTCACTCACGCACATCCCACATATCTTATCTTTAACTTATTCTGTCTCCACTACTCTCATATGCATTCCCTTCTCTCTATTCACACAGCTACCGCTCCAGTTTAGGCTACTTCATTCCTCTCATCTTAACTACTACAGAAGCTTCCTTTTTGGTCTCCCTGCTTCAAGCTTCTCCCCATGCAGTCCATTCACAACTCAGCTGCAAAAGTGATCTTCCTAAAGTGATTTTCCTGAGTACGTTACTACTTCTACTCAACAAACTCTGATGGCTCCCTGTTGCCTACAGGAGCAACTAGAAATTCTTCCTCCTGTCATTTAATGGTCTTTACAGTGTGTCACTTTCCTATCTTTCCAGTCTTTTTACACATCATTCTGCATATTACTGTATTTCACACATTTTGTTGCTCACACGACATTCCATTTCCCATCTCCATCTCCACACCTTTCACTGACTGTCCCCCAAGGCTGTAATGCTGTTCTCCCTCCTCACTGATACCTCTTCAAATCCCCAGTGGTTTTGTTTTTCTAGACTCAGTTCAAATATCACAGGAAAAGTTTTTTCCTGATTCTGAGTTGTTAGGTCTTCCCTCTCAAAACTAACCTGTATTGATTTTGTATATATTCTGAATAGTTTTCTTTACACATGTTGTCACTATCATTGGAATATAGATTCCTTGAGTGCAAGAACTATTTTATCTTTATCTCAGTATCCCTTATGCTTAACATTGTGTGTACCTGGCACACATTGGGCACTTAATAAATATTGGCTGGTTTATTAATTGTTATTTTTATAATCAACGAAGAGTAAAAAAGCAGGATTTTACATTCCCTAAACCTTTTAGTCATTTGTATGACTGTCAAGATATGGTCTATAAAGAACTGGCTGTGAAAAACTGCCTGTCCCCTTCTTGTAGTTTGACCAAAAATACTCTTGATAAATGTATACATGCATACACACACATAACAGCAAGATATATCTATAGATATATATATATGTAGATTGTTCTATTTTAGAACAATGATAAACTAGGAATGTAGCTTACTAGTGTATAATGCTCCTTAAATAACTTTTTGTTTGATAATTTTAGCTATGAATTTTTATTCTTTTGGTACCTTCACTTCTCTGAGACATCTTGTAAAATAATCCCTCAATGCTTTTAATGTTGTTTCCTTTCCAGGGCGGATTTCCTAGACCTACAACTTGGTATGGTTCAGTCGCAATTCATTGTTTCTATAAGTTAAAGTTTCTTTGTATAACATATCAGTGAATGAGATATTAGGGTCCAAGTCTGACAGTTCTATTGTCAATAATAATGAATAGCAATAATTTTAGTTACACTGAAAAATCATTTCCATTTTTTATCCATTTCTTAATCTCTTGAGTTTCACCAAGAACATCATAGGGATAATGTGGCTCCAAGGTTTCTGTAGATTTCTTTATGCTTTTACTGCTTTTCCTATTTTATAACACAATGTTTCTCATAATCTTCTAGCATGCTACTTCGTGGTGTATTATGAATTAGTTTATATTCCAAAATGGTGTTACCTTAGGATTCCTCATTTCTCTGCTTGGCAAGAAGATCAAGTGTTAGCTGGTTAAGGTAGTTGCTATACTACTCCCCCGCCCTTTGTTGTGATGACTACTGTCATTGGTTAATTATATATAAGAAATGATGCTAATCTTGGTGAATATTTTTATGTTTTTCCTTTTCCATTTTTAGGCAAAGTATCATTTGAATAAATCACCTTGTGGTTGTTTCAATGTTCACAGTGTTTTCTTCTCACGTTTTATCCTTTCTTCCAAGTAGATGTTGATTTTCATCTTCATATTAACTGGCTGAATGTGATGATTCCCATATATCAGTAACCAGTTATTTTCTGTTCCATATGATATTATCAGTTTTACTTATTGTGGTATGGTTTGGTTTGAGCAACATCTAACATTCTCTTCTGGAAGAAGTTATTCAGAAAATAGATGAATTGAGTTTCTGAATGATCTATAAGTATTTGGCCTCTTTCTTTACAAAAGGATCAAGATGACTTAGACAGAGTGCTGGATTCGGGATACAATCAGACAGTAGACAGAATTAAGGTCATGAAGATCTTAGTTCAAATTCTGCCTCAGATACTTGTTATCTCTGTGATCGTGGACAAGAAACTTAATCTTTCTTGGCTTAAGACCTTCATCTGTAAAATGAAGGGGCTGAATTTGATGGCTTCTTCAAAACATTGATGGTCCCTTCCACCTCTAAACGTATGATCCTATGATTAAATCTAAGCCATATTTTCCATCAAAATATTTTGCCATCCTCCCGTGTTTACCTTTATACTGAAGTCAGTAAGCATCAGAATATATATTAATTTGATTTGTAGAATCTTATCATGTTCTTGGGTACATAAGACTTAATTATCTTCAGTGTGTTCTTTTTTCTTATGATCTGATCATAAAGCTCAGTTCATGAGGTGATAAATTCTTATCCCACAAAATGATATTTCCTGATGCTTTTGTGCATGATGAAACCAAGTCCCCCAATTCTTTTTGCCTCTCCAAAGAAGGTCTATAAACCATTGTTATATTTAGTTACAACTTACTTTTTCTTTTAATTTACTGTGAGAAAGTCAATATTGAAATAGTTCAGTTGTTTTAATGATATGTTAATTTGTTTATCGCTGGACAAAGATCTCTTATTAAAAATGCCTATAGTTACGTTAGTCTTTATAGATGGTATAAAACTGCATGATTATAGCACCCTCTGAAAAACTTTTAACTACTCTATCATCACATGTTGAAAGGACAGGAGGATAAGCAGGATCAAAGACCATTATTTCTATGAGTCCATTTCATAGGTTGTCACAAAGAATTTACTACTTAGTGGCCAGCTTAGTGATAATGACCTTTGTTATCCTTAGATTGATTCTTAAAATTAAATGTACAGGCGCATTATGTTACTAGAACCATATCTGAAATCTTTCAGGAGAGCCTACCAAAGATAACATTGCACTGGCATAACCCTTCAAGATTTAGGACCACTTCTGTGCCATCATGAGACATAAGCATGAGACTTTTATAATTATAATAAAAAAGAATTCAAAGGGAGATCTTAACTACCTGCAAAAATACTGTACACAAAAATACTAGACATAAAATCTCTGCAGTGTTCTTCAATCTCTCCTCTTCCTTTCTAACAGGTAAATAATGCATAAAAGCTTCTGAATCATGAGTTTAAACTAACAAAGACATGCTATCTGAAGTAAATATAGAATATGCTTGGTAGAGAGTAAATTCACATGTAAAAACCTTCTATAATTGTTTGCATGATCACCTCAATGTAGGAATATGAACTGGAATAATGAATGAATGAAGAACCTGGAAAAGTTGTACCTTCTATCCTAGAGAACAAAATGCATGAAAATGTTGGCATGTATATAAGATAAAATTCCAAAGGCTTCTCTCAAAATTCAATGTTTTATTTTTCCAAAATCAACTCGAGTTCAATCTTCTCATCACTAAGGTATGTATTTACATATATTTCTTAGTTAATGAAAATAAATGGGGAGAAAAGACTAATTTTTTTTTTAATTTTTTTAGAAAATACTTCTCAGTCCCTGTAACCCAAAAGAGAAGCAAGGAAGAAAGGAATTCAGTAAATTATAATAAATATTTCTATCTGTTTGTGTACCTTAATTCTTGCTTTCTTAAAAATATCTTTTGCCAGAGTATGTCGATGTCATTTATATGATTCCTTATTTGAAAAGTCTTATAGGGAAAAGAGCTGTTATTCATGATAACAAATCATGGCACTGGCATTTAACATATAATTAAAAAACAAAATGATAAGAAGTGAATGCACTTGATATTCTTTGTGATAAAACTAAATTCTTTATTTCAGAAAGTGTGCTGCTTCAATCTTCCCTCTCTCTCATATACATTATATAGAAATAGATATAGATTCAGTGGCAACTAATATCAGCAAATTAAATTATCCTTAAGATGCTTTACATATTTTCAATTTAATTAGTATCTATAAATATTTTAAAGTAATTAATATTCATTGATAATTACAGACTATACAAAAAACTCAGATACTGTTTAATTGTTTTCCTCAAATCAAAAATGGTAGTCATAACTGCAGAAAGCAGTATGTGAGAAAAGTGCATATATAACCTTTACTTTGCCTAAATAATTTGGAGGCATTATAGTTTATATACACAAGTAAAGTCCTCTTACTTGCTCCTCATGACATAGACACTCTGGCTTCTTGAAATCTATTCCAGTGAAACACAAATTCTGGGAGGTCTGATATCAAACTGTCATACTCTCTGCTAAGGACTAGTCTACCTAAATTTGGATATACTCATGATCATAATGCTACTTACTGGGTAATGAATGTTTTTGGTTATAGTAATAAGTGATGAATAATATCTACTATGACATAAAGAGGTTGTAAGCTGCATAGGAAAACTGAGCACTAACTCCAAAGAAAACACATTATCATTAAAGTTTGCATTCAAACCTTCCAACCAGAGCTACTTATAATTATCTATAGTAGACTGGAGAAATCCCATGATCAGCAGTACAACATGGGGCTCCCAGTGCAAAAAAAAAATTCTTTAAAAGATCTAGGTATAGGGTCACCCAACTGAAGGAGGCTGAAGCCACCTGGCCTGGGGGAAATGGGAAGAAGAAACATTCATGGCACTTCTGTGAGTCCAAGGAGAAAAAGAATAAGAGAAATAGAAGAAAAAGGATGACACGCAAAAAGGTCAAGAGATAAGGGTTTGTTATAATAAACCCAGCTCCCATATAGATAAATAAAAAATGAGGCTCATAAGGAAAGAGAGAAAAATGAACAAGTGTTCCAGAAAGGGTCATAATAAAATGAATATATTATGCATTAAAAGAAAATTAATCACAAAATCCCCAAAGAAAAGAGAGTAAGACAATAAATTTTGTAGATTTCCTAGGGATGATAAAATAGCAAAATATTTCAGGATGGCTTAAAAGGAGAACAATACATTGAAAGAAGAAATACTATGGAGGACAGGTCAGAAATAAAAGATCTCAAAGAAGAAATAAATCAGAAACAATAGAGAAAGCAGCTTAAAATACATAAATGCACATTTCTCCAAAAGATTAGAAGCTCTGAGAAAAAAAGGAACTCTATATTTGGAATTCAAAAACACAGAAAGGGACAAAAATTTGGGAGAAGTGAAGCAAAAAACAGCTTTGAAAGAACACATGAATACTATGCCAACTGATTGCCCTTGAGGACAGGCTGTACAGAAATAATTTAATAACTATAAATCTCCAAACTACCCTCACATCCCCCCCAAAAACCATTATGAATTAGAAAGCCTGGATATCATAAGAAATAATGAAAGAAAATTATTCAGAAATTTTTAAAAAGAATACAAAGTATTGACTGATTGATAGAATCAATTAACAAAGAAAAAGTCTGAGCTTGAAACTCCAGTGCCCATACTGATTAAATTTCAGAATTTCAATATCAATCAAATTTTGTGAGTATCCAAGAAAAAAGTTTTTAGCTATGAAAGTCAATTTGAATAGTCCAAGGCTAATTCACATCTCAAAATCACAGAAAAGAATATTCCAGAAAACCAAGGAAACTGAGATACACTCCATAATAACTTATTGTGTAAAGCTGAGTCTAATCATCAATGAAAACAAGGCACTCTTAAAAAAACAAATAGGCTCATTTCTCCAAAACAACTCATGTAAGCAAGTAAGACATCAAAACACTCTGAACAAGATAACCATAAAAGAAGTAAACTACAAATACCAAGAAAATGCTAAGCAATATAATAGATTATTTCATGTTTCTAGCACAAGGCAAGGCCATTTTTAAAACTAATCAGAGGGAGAAAGTGCTTACCTAAAAGAGGAAAGAGGAAAATAATTACAAAAGAAATAAATAGAGGAAAATGCAAACCTAATAAATGTTAGTGCATTAAACTTCTCAATAAACTGAAAGAAAATAGCAATAAAAAAAGAAAAGAAACCTGCAAATTTTTCCACATGTAAAAAACATATCTAAAAATAGATACACAGAAAATGAAAATGACTGTAATAAAATTTACTATGTGTCATGTGATCCAGAAAAAGAAGAATTTGCAATCATTCTATCAAACATAGCAAAAATAATAATTGAAAAGGTCAATAGCAATAAACAAGATAACAGCAATACCATTGTTAAATGAATATGCTGAATTGCATAGCATCTAAATTCAGTAAAGAAAAGCTCATTAACTGAAAAAAGACGTGTAAAGTCACACAATAAATGTAGAAGATTCAACTCTTCCTTTCTGATAACTAGATGAGTCTAAAAGAATTCTAAACAAAAAGGGAACTACAGAACTTAACAGAGTTGGAAAAGTTAGAATTTCGTATGTGGGAAATCCTGACCCACATTACTGCAAGGTGCTCCTCAGTGAAGAAACTCCCTTTGCTAAAACAGAGCAGCAACTGTTCTGCAACTTAAGGTATTAGAAAATTACCTTGATCACAGAGAGTTTAAGTGGCCTGCCCAGGATCACAAAGCCAGTATGTGTCAGAAGTAGTACTTGAACCCAGGTCATCCTGACTCCAAGGCTGGCTTAATATCAACTATGCCATGTTGCCTTCTCAGTGGAGAAGTTAGATTTGAAAGATTTAGGGTGATTTCTGAATGGGAAGATGAAAGAATAGACATATTTCTCAACATCACAAGATACATTACAAAAATAGACCATGTGCTAAGAGCATAGAGAAATTGTAAATAAATATAAAAGGCATAAATTTTAAACATTTTGGACAATAGTGCAATAAAAATCTACTAGCACAGAGAATAGAAACAAAAGACTTAAATGAAAGCTAAGTAATGATCTCCAGAATAAGGGGTGAATCAAAGATCAAAATATAGAAACAATAACTATGTAAAGAGAATAATACAATGAGAAAAAAAAGTAAAACTGTAGGGATTAAGCTAAAGCACACATCAGAGAAAAATTATACCTTTGAAAACATATATTAAAATATAGAAATATAAGATTAATTGATCATGGAATATTGTTTAAAATTAGAAAATTGGGAAATTAACAAAGCCAAAAGAAACACAAAACTTGAATATTAAAGGATAAATTGACAAAATGAAATAAAAGGACTATTAAATTACAAAACAATGTTTTTAAAGATTGACAAATATTAGGACCATATAGCTATCTTGACCAAAGAGACAAAGAAATTAAGTTACTAAATTAAAAGTGAACTTAGTTTTATGATAGAAAATATTATAATATAAAGGAAATAATTAGCTTAAAAATATCCCAAGTAACAAAACAATACATAGAAATTTTAATGCAATCTCAGTAAGAAAAAAAAATAAACTACCTACTGTGTAAGTATATATGTGGGTTTGGGGTGGGGAGGAGAGAGTTAAAGATACTGGTTCAGATGGATTCATCAGTGAATTCTATCAAATCTTTAAATATATCTATCCATTAACAAGCATTGATTAATACCTACTACGTAACTGTTTGTTATTGTGACAAGTGCTGGTCACATAAAGATAAAAATGAAGCAGTTTCTGCTTTTACCTCATAGTCTCATTGAGAAAACAACATGAACACATATATCTATATATAGAAGGTGTACGAAAATGAAATGCAAAGTAACTTTGGAGGGGAAGGCACTATCTGCTTAAGGAATGTGGAAAGATGAGCAGGCAAGTTCTCCCTTAATAGACAGTGAGAACTTAAACTGAGTCTTGTAGGAAAACAGACTCCAGGAGGTTGGAGATCAGGAGAGAGAGCATTCCAGGGATGGGTGGTCAGTAAAGCAAATACACAGAGAATGGAGCTGGAGTGCTCTGTATAAAGAATAGGAAGGAAAACAGTTTGCCTGGATCATAAAGTGTATAAAGGGGAATAATTTGTAATAGGTAAATTTTAAGAAGGGCATTAGAATATATGAAAAGGAGTAAACAATGTATAATATGACTAGAAAGGCCAGGAGGTGAAAACCTTAGAATGCCAAATACAAGAATTTACATTTAATACTAGAGGTGATAAGGAGCCACTGGGTTTATTGGGTAAGGAAGTGACATGGTTAAGCTTTCACTTTCAAAAATCACTGACAATGGTGTGGAAGATGCAGTGGAGAAGAGAAAGACTACAGGCAGGGAGATCAAATAGGAGACTATTTCAGTAAGTCAGGTAAGAGGTGATAAAGGCCTCCACTAAGATGATAGCTGTGGGAGTGCAGAGAAGGATTCTAAGTTAGGTGTAATGGAAAATTTAGCAACTGATTCGCTATATGAGATGACAGTGAGGTATCAATGATGAGAATAAAATTGTACAATTTGGGAAAATGAAAAAAAAATTGGGGTAAATATTGGTGTCATCAGTTAATAGGGAAATGGGAAGTCAGGTAAAATTTAGGGACAATGAGTTTTGTTTAGAATGTGTGGAGTTTAAGATGCCTGGAGGACAGTTAGTTCAAATCTACTGAACAGAAAATTGTGATGTATGACTGAGATTTAGGAGAGAGACTAGGTCTGCATATAAATACTTGGGAGTTATATATAGAATGAGAACTGATCTAAAAAGAGCTACTTATGTCACCAATGAAGAGAGTGTAGAGAGAAAAAAGAAGCAATAGGATAAAGTCTTGGTGAAATGGATGATAGCCAAGCAAAAGAAATTGTGAAGACATGAAAACTGAGAGAAGAATGTGCATCGAGAACAAGAGGGTGGTCAACAGTGCCAAATACTGTATCAAGATCAGAAGGGATGAGAACCACAAAATGTTCACCGAATCTGACAGTGAGGAGATCATTAGTGACTTCAGAGATAGCAGTTTCAATTGAGTGATGAGGTAAGAAGTCAGACCATAGAGAGTTTAGAAGAGAGGGAGCCAAGTCAAAGTAGAGGTTCAAGTGTTGATAGCTTTCTCGTTATTTGCCTGCAAAAGGGGGAGATCTAAAGGATGACAACAATGGGGATGGTAGATTCTAGTGAGGTTTGTTTGCTTACTTTAAGATGGTATTCATAAGCACTTGGGAAAAAGAAGTAGATGTGAAGAGCCCGATAAAGCAGAGGAAGGGAGAGAGAAAGCAATAAAAAGGAAGGTGAGTAGAATGCCCAGCTTTTTATCAAGTACTGGAATGAAGAAGGAAATAGTGGGGGATAAAGCCAAGTAGATAGGAAATGAAGAGGAGAGAAGATAGAAATATCAGTAAATGGTCTTAATAACTTCAGTAGAGGTTCTCTACTGATAATGGGGGGAAAATGGGGGAACCAAAGGACAGAAGAAAAAGTTTGAAACAGCCACAGTGGTGAGTAGGATAAAGAATCAATTAAGGTAAAACAATTATCTTACCAAAATGCCAACCTAGCGTAGAGTAGTTAATACTGATGCTTCAAAAATAATTTTCAATAACGGAGAAAGAAAACATGCTATAAAGTTTTTTTATAAGCCAAACAAGGACTTTCTATCTAAGTCATGGAAAGATTAAACAATCAAAGTGAAAAAAAATGTAATTTCTCCAATGAATTTTAATATAAATGTTTTATTGAAAATCCTGTCAAAACGACTAAGGCAATACAATTTTAAAATTCACTATGACCAAACTGGATTTATATCAGGGATGAAATGATGGTTCAACATTAGAAAAATAATTAACATATATTAAAATAAAAAGAGCAAGTATCATATGATTATAAGGGTATAAAACACTTTTGTAAAAATGCAATATTGATTTTGCTTAGGTAAAAAACACAGCCATAAAAAGAACTTTTAAATATGAAAAAGTATGTATCTAAATCCAAAGTGTAGAATTATTTTCAAGAGAGAAATATTAGAAGCTTTTCCAATAATGAGGTAAAACTCTGCCTATAATGATTTGACATATCTCTGATTTTAAATACTAGTGATAAAAATAGGATGATAGAAATTTATCCCATGCATAATAATTGGCAAAGAGAATAATATTTTACTTATGAACCTCTAAACAATAAACAAAGGTACTAAGACAATTAATACACTTCAATAAAGTGGTAATATACAAAATACATCCACAAAAAAATCAGCACTTCCGACCCAAACCAGGAGGAAATGAAAGAATGACAAATGTTACCTACAAAATAAATTAAGTACATGAGAATCTACCTACCAAGACAAACACAGGACCAATATAAATACAATTACAAAACTTTTTGCAGAAATGAAACGGCTTGAACAATTGGAGGTATATTCATTACTCAAGATTGAGATATGCCACTAAAGTAATGATATGACCTAAACTAATTTACCAGTAGTCAAATCCAGTTAGTACTAGTTTAAAAATATCAAAAAGAAAAGAAAGGTTGATCAGAAGTCCAATGTTCCATAAACTCAAGAAATAAACTTCTGGGGTGGGGTAGCAGGGCAGAGGGGAAGGACTCTCTATTTTAAAAAAATGCTGGCAAATTTAGACATGAGTTTTAAAGAAAATTGTTTTAGACTTGCAATTTTCATCGTACACTACAATAAACACCAAGGAGATACTTGGTCTAAATAAAAAAGAATGACTTGCCCTAAATACAAATATAAATATAAAAGGTCACATCATTTAGAAGGAAGTACTTTTCACAACTCTGGCTGAGGGGAGAATGTTTTACCCCCTACAAACAAGGGATTAAAGTGATCATAAGGAAGAAAATAAAAAAGAGAGACCACATACAATTTTTGCATGAACCAAAAAAAATGTCAACTGAGAAAAAAATCCATTCATTGTGTGTGGGTGTGTACACACACCACTACACATCCATATATACACTATATATGTATATATTTTATATATAAAATATCTTCTTTACATATATACATACGTTCATATATGTGTGTATGTGTATACATATAAATGACCAAGAGTCAATTCCCATTAGATTAGCAAGTAAAGGATACAAAGTTTTGAAAATAATAATGAAAGCATATAATTTTTTTTTTCAAAATCAATGCCACTGAGAAACAGAATTTTTTTCTTAAAAACTCTGATGTTTTCCCTAACACCTAGCAAAATAGCAAAAAGGCAAAAACTACAAATATTCAATGTTGGAGGATCTATGAGAAAGGCACAATAATACCATGTCAAGGGAAATTTACATTGATGCAACCATTCTATAAAATAATTTAGTCACTAAACCAAAGACAGAAAGCTAGTTTTCATATGTTCAAAACATCCCAAATGCATTTTTGAGAGGGGGGAAGGGGAGAGGAAGGAGGAAGGAAGGAAGGAGAAAAGAGAGGGAAGAAGGGAAGGAAAAGAAAGAAAGGAAGGAAGGAAGGAAGGAAGGAAGGAAGGAAGGAAGGAAGGAAGGAAGGAAGGAAGGAAGGAAGAAAGAAAGTAGGAAAGAAAGTGGTGCCTACTGCTTAGAGAATGGCTGAACAAACAGTGGTATATTAATTTAATGAACTACTATTATAACTTAAAAAATAAGGAATATGAATTAATTCAGAGGAACATGGGAAGACTTGTATGGACTGATACAAAGTAAGGAAAACTAGGAGAACAATATACACACAATGATAGTGTAAATAAATTGAGCGCTAAAATCCAATTAAATGTTGAACAATTTAAAATTGACCATGTTTGGACCTAGAGAAAAGACAAGGATATACAACCCCTTCTTTTAAGTACAGAGGTAGGGGACTAAAAATGAAGAATGATAATGAGAACACTTTTGTTTGGTTTTTATTAACTGTTTTTATTTTTTAAATGGGAAGGCTCATTTTGTATGTGAGAATAAATCTCCATAAATCTTCTCCACCCAAATGCAATTCTGACGCCTCGCTGGCATAGAGGTGACCTACGCCAGTGGACTACTAACTCTAACAGGCTTTCAAGTATGGTCTCAGAGGTAGGCTGCCTCTGTTTTCCAGGGGCCCACCTAGATATTTATGGAGGTGCACACCAATGATAGACTGGCCACTTGATGATTACACTTTTATGGCCTTGGCCATCTATAGAAAAATATCTCTCAGTCCTGTGCAGCCCCCTTCCACTCTTGAATTGATGGAGGCAAAGTGGTAGGAAATGGGATAAACTGTCCTAAGATAACAGTTTTTAGACCATCAATAAACTTTGATTTAACCATTAGCAGTAGAAAAGTGAGATGTTTATCCATTATACTACAAGTAGACATATTGTTGAAGTGGAATCATATTAATCTTGATAATCTTGCCATAAATGAAGCCACAAGAAAGGAAGAATTTGCAGCTAAATAGAAGGATAGCACACATGTCCGCCTTGGAGAAACAAAGAGAAAAAATAGCAGTGAGTTTTATCCTTTGTAAAAAGAAGGGTAATGGATGACTTGGAGCAATATCATCTCATTTAATAAAGAGAAGCAATTGCAGATAAAATCATACAATATCATAGTCCCAGAAGTGCTTAGACAGTATGACAGAAATATTGTCTATTAAGATCTCCCCCCAAACCCCACAAAACTTGGGTTGGGCTAATCTTTTGCTGAAAGACCACAAAATTTTTCCCTGAGAATTCCTTGACCTGAGGACCAAGCCTCAAATTGCAAATCCCCTTAATGCAGCTTTCTGGTATCCTCTGACTACGGCTAGACAGTGGCAAGGCTTCTTGATCGCTCAAGTGCATAAAACATCCCACTTATTTGGAGTCAAGGACTTTCCAACTTGGCAACTGTCCCATGATAGCATGAGTCATCCATCATTATACCCAGGTGCATTTCCATATGGAGACAAGGGGGAGGAGGTAGACTATCTACCCAAGCTAAGGGCCAGTCTACTCAAATTAAGTACTGGAGTATCTTTGTAAAATCCCCTTTCTATGCTATGACTATTAACTGTTAAATGAACTAAGAATGCCTCATTTAATCAAAACTGAATTACCCAATGCCTATCTGCCTTAATACAGAGCGATAGTATAAATGGCACTTAAAGTGCTTAAAAATGGGAAATCGATGACTTATAAAGAGAAGAGATCATAGTGGAAGTGATACAATTTTGAGGGCACTGAGGAACTAAATTAAAAGATATCTAAAAAGAAGGAAACAATATAAGTGGTTTGTTAAAAGTCTCAGACTTTTATTCCCCAAAAGGTGACTGACAAAATATAAACTGTTAACCTTTATGCCTACTGTTCTATCTATACAAAATCTTTATGATTTCATTCTTTCTCATGTCCAGATTTCAATAGGCATTTTAATATCCCTATAGAGCTTGTCCAATAGTAGGTATATATGTGATTCAATATAGATGGACACTGAACTTGACCCGAATTGAAAAGGAAGAAAAGAGGATGGTTGCTTTCATGAAATTACAAATTTATGGATCCCAAGCTGTCCATAACAGCCCAAATCCATCTTTTCAGTTTGTGGTTGTTGTTCTGATGTTTCAATCCTTCATGACCCCATTTGGGGTTTTCTTGTCTCTACCTACTGTATACACCACCTAGTTGTCCATCTTTTCAATATCAATATTTGATGGTGTTGGATTATGTCATTGAAAACTAAAGCATCGCTGCATTCTAAGAACCAAGAATGATTGTCTCAGAGGGCAACAGAAAGGTACACAGTGAGTGTGGGCAAGTTCTAGCGTATAACTGAAAAACTCTAAGAATTGAAATAAAAGATGTCATCAAAGCACTGTGTGTGTAAGAGAAGACAAGTGGATTTTGTGCTAAGGGTGAAGGATAGCCAGAGTGCTCCACTTGATAGAACTGGGATAAAATTAGGAAGGATTCTAAAAGGTTGGGTGGACCCTGAACCAAAACTTTGGGAGGATATCGACAAGAGTTCCACAAGATGAACAAACATAGATGGACTGCAATACCCATCTTTGCAGGGAACTCCCAATTTGATGAAGTCATAAATCCATGGGAGTATTTTTTTTTTTTACTTAAGAAACAACACTGATTAGAGTAAGGTGTCATCATAGAATAGTGAACTACTAGAAATCCATAAATATTAAAATCTAACTTGGAAATTAACTGAAAGGCAAAGCTGGGGCAACTATTTTCAAAGCATGGGACAATGACCTACTGACAATGATCCTTTTTCATCAACTGACATATATACATATGTATATGTATATATATCACATGTACACACATGTATATTTGATGACATCATGAGAGAAATGCTATTAAAGTTATACCTAGAGTTATGCTTTTATCCTTGTCCTGCTGCCTCAGATCGATCTCACCAAAATTACTTATTATGTGCTTCATTTAACCAGATAGTCTATGGGCCAAAAAAAAAAAATAGTTTTCTAAAGACAAAGAACATTTATTTCTAAATTTGTTTTGAAATGGCTAAAAAGTTAGCATTCTGCAGTAAATCACTTGCTCAAATTTCATTTGGTAAAAAAAACCAAAATAAATGTGGACTACAATTTCACATTTTTATTTTATGCAATGCTTTCAACGCTGCATACATTACTAAAAGCATAAAAATAGACACAGTACTATCAAATTGTAAAGAATACCAAATTGATATCATTATACTGTATAATGTCTTCCAAATATCAAAGACTTAAAAATTGTCTTGCATAATCTTTATGAATAAAGTAATGCAAGAAGTATTTTAATATGTTTAAAAAATATTTTCAATCTAAATTATGTCTTATTCTTTGTAAGCTGACATCAAATGGGGTGGTCATACCTTCTCTCAAATCATTCTATAATGTTTAATCACATTACTATGGATCTGACTTGGTCTGACAATTTCATTCTCATGTTAAGGAAACTAAGATGAACGATTACTAATTTATTTTTTCTGTTCCCCTGACATATGACAGAAATTTCATCCGAACTTTGCATTTAAAAAAAATACATAGCTTTCATTCTCCTCATGCACTACAGATGGAGCTTATTTACTCTCAAAATATATGGAAGTCTGACATCAGTGAGCATAAGGCAAATCAAGGTTATAGCTAACCAGGCACAGCTGTGATGGGGGTACATTACTGAGTTTCCTCCCTGAAACTGCCTCCCAGGCCTAGTCTATCCCTTAACTCAAAGAAAAAGGATTGAAAGCTCTCAGTTTAGCCCTTCCTTTCTTCTAGTATAAGAAACAATACAACCAGAAAGCAATTTTGAGAGGGAACAGTAGTGGGGTTGCTTTTTACCACTTAGAGGAAGTGGGTCATTAAGGTGGGGAACTTGTGCAGGGGAGGTGAGAAGGTGGGGAAAGAATAAGATAGTTCCCAGCTGTATTTAGTCTAGGGATTGCTGGGAAGGGATTGTGGCCAGGAAAAACAAGGATAGGGAGAGATAAGGAAAGGAAAGCTCATTTGAAGGGACCTCTAGCAGTACAAGAAGGCAAGATGAAGCAGACAGAACAGAACAGGTGAGGGTTGGGTCACGAGCTTTCCCCACACTTTACTGCCCTTCTATCCAAATTCTTGCCTCTTCTATGTCCCTTCTGTATTGTTTATCTTTTCTTCCCTCCAATTCTTCTTGTTCTCTTTGGCTTAGCCTGGGAGTCCAGATACTCAATCTATTCATTCAATTGACTTAGTTCAATATTCCCTTATTCCAGGATGCTCCTTTTATAGCTTAAATTTACTATAATTTAGCCAATATGGGCTCTTCTTCCTTGGTTAAAATACAAAAATCTCTAAAGAAGAATGAATAAACTTGAAGAATGTGGAAACTTCTCAAAAGTAACTATCTTTAGTATTGTTTGATGCAAAAAAAAAAAAACAAAACCCAACCCAAAACCCAAGTGGAAATCCCCATTTAAGATGGTGACAAATGCTCAGCTTCTACTAACACCGGACAAATATTCAATTTAGCCAAACTCCACTCTCTGGTTAATGAAAACATTGAGAAGTTTCTATTTTAGTTGTACTTAAAAGCAGACATAAATCCCTATAAAGATTACATGGATGTTCTAACAATAGTGAGATTCTGCTGTTCCTTAATATGGCAAAAATGCACACAATGACCAATCTTGATTGCATTATTTTTTGACTCCCTCACAATCTGAAAACTTATGGGCAAATGATCAAAATTAAAAACCCAAGTTCGCTGGGAATGGAGAATGTCTTCATAGATGAAGAGACACTTAACCTATTATTTGGAGGAACAATCCTTTCTGAAAAAAATCTGACTGCTTAGATGTATTTAATGATGACTGAGATTTTTGTTCCCATTAATTTTCAGAGTTCACAGGTAAGTGGCAAATCAATCTTGGCAATAACCTTGATTACTAGTAGATAATGTCTTTCTTTCTCAATCACACATACATTTTCTCTTTGCTTCTCACCTCTTCCATTCATTGATTTAACATTCAATAAATATGGAGTTGCCAGCTAGGTAGAGAGCACTCTACTAAGGGAGATTTAAAATTTAGATAAGACAAGGTTCCTCCCTCCCAGGGCTAACAGTTTAACTGTAGATTAAGATAACAAGGCAGATAATTGTAATATAGAATATTGCATAAGTACATCAGAGAAGTAGGAAACAAAGTTCTATGTGAAGTCAAAGGGTATAGGTCATTAAGAGATCTAAAGATCTAAAAAATCATGAAAGAGGGAATATTTGATATGAAGTGACTGGCATATGGTAAGTGTTTAATAAACATTTGCTGACTGCCTCACTGATTAAAGTATAGGTAGGAATTTAGCAGGCAAAATCTGAGATGCAGGGGACAATGGGAGCAAATTTGTGGAGATAGGAAAGCACAGGGAATAAGGAGGATGGGGGGGCAGAGAGTAGATTAATTTAACCAGGGCACAGAACATGTAAAGGTAAACAATATGAGATAAGACTAGAATAGAGCAGAGTCATGGTAAGATGGTGGGGGATCTTCAATTTCAAGCAAATGAGGTTAAGTTTTATGGGATAAGTAATGAGAGCCACTCAAAATCTTTGAGCAGAGCAATGCTGTGATCAGTTCTATGTCTTAGAAATATGATTCTGGGCAGCTGTGTGAAGAATGAATTGAATAAGAAGACATAAGGACATAAAAATACAATCAGGAAGTGGCTGCAAAAGTACAGGTCAGTGTTAGATATTTTCATTCTATCTATATAGGAAAGCCAACCACAAAGTGAACCCAACATGCATTGTTATTTGGCAGTTATTGATTCTAGGGAACAATTTACCCTGGAGACTTAGGATCTGTAACTTCCACAGAGATTACCAGGGCCTGCCATGTAGATAATTTAGTACTAGCTAATAGAATGTCAAGGGCTAATATTACTTTCATCCTGGAGATAAGGCAAAGTGGCAGCTGAGTAGCCAGGCATCAACATAACATTGGAGCACTTAGCAGAACCCCAGGAAACTTGAAGGGGTGAGCACTATGGTAGGCAAGAAGACCTAATTTATGGCACTTATTCTAGATGAAAAAGGTCTGTGTTTTAAACCATTGTAGCAAATGCCTTTGCAAAGTTCTCATTATTTTTCCACCTTCAAAAAGAAAAAACCTAGTCTAGTTCCCATCTATTCAAATCAGTGGCCCCTAGAATGTAGGTGAATCCTGGTGTAAACACCAAGAATTCCCAGAACTGATTTTGCATCAACTCTGATTCCAGGAGGATTTTTCTCTTCCAGTAATGACTGAGGATAGAGTTAGCATATTAAAGGACTCTTCTAGACTGGGGTGGGTCTGCCCAATTCAACAGAGTTCTAGGCTGAGAATCAAGGTATAATATTCTTTGGGACATTCACCTAATCATGAACCAGTTTGGTAACTAGTTAGATACAGGGTGCCATTTTTTGTTTATCCTTCTCAAAAAACGATTAGTACTCCTCGTAGGTTTTTGGTCCTAGATAATCCAGACTTAAAGACCAAGCCAATATTAGTCACTTCCAACTCTAAGGTCCTCTCATCTTCAACTGCTTCTGGTGTGACTCTAAAGTAATGACATGGACTACACAAACCATAAAAAAGCGTTGGTCATTGTTTTAGTTATATCTTTGGACTAAGTAGATAAGCATTACAACCGGTGGAACAAAAGCAACAATCAGTCAACCAATATTTAACGAGAGCTTACAAGGTAGAAGGCATTATACCAAGTTCTAAGAAGATAAGATAAAGATAACAAAGTAGCTCGCAATAGGTCCCTCTGATTATGAAACTCACATTACAGTGGCAAATACAAACTACAAACATGAATGATCCACCTTTCTCTTCTTTGAATAACACTACTCACTCAATGCTACCTAAGTAATATTCGTATTACAATTCTTGCCTGCTTTTTACACATGAAGTTAATGGCACACATGGAGTCAGGATACAGTCTTATGCCTGTCTGAGCAATTTTGTGAAAGCTGTTTTGAAATTCTTTTTTAAAAATCTGTGCTAAAGACCTTGTAATTATTTGTCTGGCTTTCCAAAGCAGTATAAAATGCTCTTAAAACTGTCAAGAAAGTGTCATTTGGAGTGACTTAACAGCACTTTGTTTCACGGTGACTTTTATTTGGCCTAAGAAATATAGTCACATTCGTAGGTGGGGCTAGTCAAAGGCTTAGATTTGAGTTCTGGCTTTGACACTTTGCTAGCTGCAGTGATCATAGGCAAATCATTTCATTCCTTCCCTGAGCCATTTCTCATTGATTTTTAAAAATAGGGATAAAAACCTTTTAAAAAAAAATCTACCCTTCAATGTTGCTGTGAAAATAAAAAATAAAATGCCATACTAAATGGAAGCTATTAGTATCTAATAAATTAGATATAGAAGAGTGGAAGTAGGGAGAATTCTGGATCTCTTCTTACTTTTTAGAAATGCAATGAGAAAAAAATGACCATCACTAATCATGTATTGAGTACCCACTACAACAATTCAAAGGAAGCTCTAAAGTCAATGAAAAAGGAAATGCAGTCAAGATGGCAGACGAAGAAGACATATATAGCCCAGCTCCCTCCACAACAACTCCAATCACAATCTAAGAAGGAAATTATAATCTAAGAAGTTGGTTCCATCCCAAGACTTAAAAAAAACCCACTACAACTTATAGGCAAATGATCAAAGCAGAAACTATGGGATAAGAATGGGCCACATCATAGAATTCCAAACTAGGTGATACTCAGAACTGATTACAGGACCAGCTCTTGGCCTAAGCCAGCAGCATATAGCCTTAAGGATGGAATGGGGCTGCCCTCTACTCAAGGCAGCAGGACATAGGGGTCTCCCAGAAAGGTTAATATCACAGACAGCTCCAAAGGGGTTCCTGGCTAGGCCAGCAATGCTTGGTTGCCCAAAGCAGATTCCTGGAAGAGTAAGCATAAAAAAAAAAAAATGATAATGAGCTATTGTGAAGTCAGAGATGCCCAAGACACAAGTCTAGAAGAGAATAATTCCAAGACACCCACAAGCAAAGTCTCAAAGAAAAATACAGCTTGCCCACCAGATCAATCAGAATTCCTTGAAGAAATAATGCAAGATTTTAAAATGAATTTTAAAATGGTATTATAAATGAAATGAAAACAATAGAAGAATAAAAAAAAAAGAGATGAAAACTATGACTGGGAAAGCAAATTAACTGCACAAATATAATACAAAAGTATTTACACAAGTAAAAAACTCCCTAAAAGTCAGAATAGAAGAAATGAAAATCAATGACTCATTGAGAAGTATTAAAACAAAGCAAAAAGATTTTTAAAAAAGAAAATGCTAGGTACTTTATATAAAAAACTGACTTGAAAAACAGATAGAGAAATCATTCAAGAATCACTGCACTATCTGAAAGCCATGATGAAAAAAAAAGAGCAGGGATGTCATATTTCAGGAACTCATGAAAGAAAATTGCCCAGCTCTCTTAGAACCAGTGGACAAGCTGAAATTAGAAAGAATCTACCAATAACCTCCTGCATCTACAAAAGGGAAAACTCCCAGGCACATGATACTCAAAATTGAAAGCTTTTAGGTAAGAGAAAAAGAAAAAACTGCAAAAAAACAGAAAGACTTAGAGTACCAAGGAACTTAAGCGTATCACACAAGATTTAGAAGCAACAATTATAAGAGACTGGAGAACATGGAATATATTTTAAAAGGCAAAAGAACAACAAAGAATAAGTTACTCAGAAAAACTGGGCATAATATTATTGGAAATTACGGGGGAAGAGAATGTACTTTTCATGAAATAGCAGACTTCCCAGCATTTTTGATGGAAAGACTACAGCTGAGTCAAAACAAGTAGGGGAAAATAGTAATTATGCAAGCATCTCCTAAAATTTATGATGTCAGCCAGGGATCACAGAAGTAGTCAAATAAGATAGGGAGCCTATGAGTGATTTTTGTTTTATTTTGGTGACCTCAAAAAAGAATCAAAAAAGATTGGATAAAATATGAAAACAAGATAGAATTTAAAAGGAATAAATGTAAAAACTCTGCCTTCCAGTATTTAAAAAAAGAATTAAATATTAACTTATAAAAATATCCTTCATTTTTTCCTCTCTAATCCTTCCCAATCCTCATTATGTTGTTCCGTAAGGAGATATGTGGGAAGTCTTGAAGTAGAGGGTAGGAAAAAAAGCAGAGAAGAAAGTTGGTATGGAGTTAGAAAGGGACTTAGGAAGCTCTGTGGAGGAGGGAAAGAAGTGAAGATGAAAAACAGGCTGAAGGAAAGAGGAGAAAATTTATGGAGCAATTACTTATTGAGAAACAGCTATACTCCGCACTGTATTAGTGTACAATTACAGGACAGTGTAAACCTAACCTGATACCTACTCATGTGAAAAGTATCTATGTGTTTCAGTTAACTGTACTGTCACCATGAATAAGCAATGGCAACTTTTAAGGCTAATAGAGAAATATACATTTGGAGTCAAATTCTTCTCACATGTGGAATGTTGTGTCCTGTTTTATGTTTTCATGGGACACTGTTAAAGTGAAGCCATTGGAAAACAACCACAGTAAGGAGGATTCTGAGAAATGAGTCATAAGTGGAATAGTTAAGAGAGCTGGGGATATTTATTTTGGAAGATAAAATTTAGGAGCTCTTAGGAGAAGAGGATAATTTCATGGTAACTTCTTTAGAGTATTATTGAATATTGCTTTAGCCTGGCTAGGAGCAGAACTAAGTAAAAGTTGCAGGAAGATCAATTTCAATTCAAAATCAGGAAAAACTTTCTTACCATTAAAGCTATCCAATGGCAGAACAGAACTGCCTTGAAAAATAGTTTCTGTCCCTCACAACGTTCAAGCTAAGGATGTATAACCATCTGATAAGGGTATTATAGAAGGGATTCCTGTACCATATTGGAAGCTCAACTCTAAGGGTCTATGACTTCATGTTGCCTTCCATGAATTACAGTGATTTTGGTGGTAGTGCCAATATTTTTTTAGGTATATATGGCAACAAGGTAAAATTGATCAACTGTATTCATTTTTAACTGTGTGCCCTTGGTTCAAATGTCTACTCTCCTAGACACATACTCATATGAAATAGGTAATATTGTGATTCAATTTTCAAATGCCAAAAGAAAAAGTCTTTCCCCAGAAAAAGTCATCAATAACTTGCTGAAGTTTATGCGATAATGTTTCAGTTAACAAAAATGTAATCAAGAGGATAAGGTATCTATGGGAAGGAAAGCAGAACATCAGCGATGCTACTCAGTAAAAGGCTATAACCTACATTTCACTTGAAAAGTGATAAAAAGCTAGTATCTATGACAAATACTTCAATTCACTGAGATCAAATAAAAGCTTAGTAATATTGTTTTTTAAATACATAGAATAATAATTAAACTGTAATAAAAGTAATATTACAGGATCATATGATCATAGACTTAGAGCAAGAAAACCTTATAGATTATCTAGTCCCAAAGCCCCACTTCACAGATAAGGAAACTGAGGACTGGACATGTAAAATGATTTGGCCAAGGCTGCAGAGGTAAACGTATAAACTTATCCGGGGGACAACTTCCTTGGCTTTCATAACTAGAAAAGGCACCTTAGATTCCTTTCTCTTAGAGGAAGAGGTAATTAAATGAACATACGTGATATTGCATGATGGGTGCAGATATTGTTGTACTAAGCAAGTTCTCAAATAGAATACTTTCAAGGAAAAATAATAAATGTGAGACTAAATGGCCAGGAAGTTATTATATTAGTCAGTTTGGTATAGTTGAAAAAACCAAAGTTGCAGTCAGAAAATCTCGAACCAAATCCTCATTGTCACCTTGTGCAAATTATTTCCTAGGTTTCAAGTTCCTCAACTATAAAATGTGTGGGTTAGACTACATATAATCTCTATTTCAGGTCTCTTTCATGTCAAAAATGCTATAATCTTATCTCCATGATATAATGAGATGATACTTATGAAAAAAATTTTAAAATGTAAGGCATTATGCAAACATAGGAAATGGCAATGATGATGATACAGGAATATTTTGCTGGAAGACTAAGCAACAGGAACTACTAGCAAGAATGACAAAACACTTAGGATCTTATTTTCAAAGAAAGTATGTAGAAAAAGGTGAATTTTGTGTTGATATGCCTACATCATGGTATGTTTGTATTTCTGATCCCAATAAAGCTATCAACAATGTTCAAAGTACAGAATGGTCTTTCCAGAGAAGGAAAAGAGGTTCAAACACTGACACCTCTCCCTTCTAGGTTATGAGGGGGAATATTCTGTTAAGAAAAATAAAGGAGCTTTAATGTTAAAGACAAAGAATAACAACCTGCCAGGAGGTT
This sequence comes from Notamacropus eugenii, assembly GCF_028372415.1. Taxonomy (NCBI): domain Eukaryota; kingdom Metazoa; phylum Chordata; class Mammalia; order Diprotodontia; family Macropodidae; genus Notamacropus; species Notamacropus eugenii. Next base: position 41,400,651 of record NC_092872.1, on the reverse strand, counting down.
GCCAGGTAGAAGGATGTTAATCAAAAGATAATGGGAAAAGAAAGACCATTAAGCTTTGGAAAATAAAGTGATAGATCTGCTTTTGCAAAAGGAAATAACTGGTCTCTCTAAAGAGAAAGCAGTTGTTTATCCTCTATGGAATGATGATATGGCAGATAATATCAAGCAAGAGAGCATCTAGTAAGAGGAAGAGGAAGAAGAGATAGATAGTTGTGTTTATTTCCAGTTGAATAGTACTGAAACAATGTTATACTGTGATGACAATAGTAATAGAGGTCGGCGGTCTTGTTAAGGCATCAATTGCATCAAGGATGTGATGGAGAATCGTCCAAAACGTGTCAAACTCCTACCCATTTCTGGGGATAGATGGGCATAAATGATACTCCCAAAGGAATCTGGAAAATATTGCTAAGGATACAGAAGTCTTGGAAAGAGAAAGAGCTCAGGGGTACATGTGGTGATTTCAATACTGCTATGAATCAAAAGCAAGTGATTAGAATAGGAAGACAAGGAATGGAAAGCAAACAAATGAGTTACAATGAGAGTGACAAAAACTATTTGGAACTTCAGATCATTCCTAAAAAATATAAGATTTATGGTTCTTAGCCAGGGATGGAGCTCACTAAATAAGGGCTGGTCAAAAAATACATCTGCCTGAAGTCTTGCAAATACAATAAAAATGAGCATGAAGCTGCAAGCAAAGAAGGAAGAAAAAACAAGCCTAAGGGATATCCAACAAACTAGATACTAAAAAAAGTAGTGGCAATGTAATAATAGCAGTAGAAATTCTTGGAAATTCACCAGATATAAAATTTAATAGAAGACTTAGGAATGGAACCCATGACCTCAGATGCCTGTAAACAAATGCACAAAGTCTGAGTAACAAGTAATTTATAGAGTCTAAGTCAAGAATACAAATCTCATTGTGTAATTATTACTGTCATTTTGTGGGACAGGAACTGGAACATGACCCTGGAAGGGCAATATCTTCCAAAGGAACAGGAAAAGTGTGAGAGGAAGCTGTGGAATACTGGTGCGTACTAAATTATACTAAAAAGAAGAAATCAAGAAATTAAGGTGTAGGAGGGACAAAGTATTTTAATAAGAGTATTGTATTAAGATCAACAAAGGAAGGAGAAGTGATATGGTCACTGGAGTATAATAAAGATCTTATCTATTTCCTCCTCTCCATAGGGAGAGTTCAGCAACAGATCACAAGCCTGGCACAGAGGCAGTGATGGGAGAACTTCAATTAGCTGTACATCTGCTGACCTACTCCCTCTACCAAAAATCATGCAACTAATAGTTATCTGGATCACCTTAATGATAATTTCATCCTTTGAAAGTTGGAGACACAGTGAGGGGAGCAGTTATTCTGGATATGAATCTTACAATTAAGGAGGGATTGGCTGGGGTGAAGTTGGGAGTAACATTGAGAATATAGCAGGGAACATTACACTTTAGAATTTGGGATAGAAGGAAGCTAGTCATAGTCTCACCAGAGCCCTAGATTTTTAAAAACAGATTTCAAAGAATTAAAAGTAAAGATTGGTAGGATCAATTTTCTTCTGTCAGATGAGAGGATTGAACTAGAAGACCTATATATTCCTTTTGAACACTAAATCTCTAATGCTATACTTCCTTGGGCTAATATTACAAGGGAATTCTTTCCAAGAAGAATGAGAAGCTCTCAAGAATGATATTCTGAATACACATAGATTGAGAATTCCAGTGAGAAAGAATGGGGAGAGTTGTCTAAACAGACTAATGTGAATGCAAAGGAATCACACAGACCAACTCAGATTTTTAAGACATTAAAAAGATGGAAGTAACGGGCCAGTAAAGATGGATGAATTCAAAAGTGAGAAACAATTCTTATTCAATAGGAACACTAAAGGTGTAAGGAAAGCTAAAGTCAGCAACAACAACAAAAAAGTAAGCTATATTAGGGGAAAGAGGAACAAAGAAAAGATGGGACTGTTGCTCAGGATGGATAACATAACAACAAAGGTCAATCTGAGATGTAGTACAGGGTGTCAAACTCAAATAGAAAAGGCAGTCATTGAAGTTTACTGAGTGTGGTGGGGTAAGGTGACATAATTGGATTTGCATTTTACAAAAACCACTTTAGTCACTAAATGGAAGACGAATTAGAGTAGGGAAGATGCTTAAGTCCGCAGCTCGCCAGCAGACTATTGTGATAATCAAACTGTTATGTGATGAATGCCTTCACAAGAGTGGTGGCAGAGTCAGAGAAGAAAAGGGGGCCATTCCTGGCCAGATGAACTGCATTTTAAGGTACTGGGTAAACGTATACATGTAAGCCACTAGCAGAGATCTCAGAAAGATTGTGCAGATTGTGAGAGAGCCCGTACAATTAAAGTGCTATTTTGTTTTGGATTCTTTTTATTTTTTTAAGAACAAAGCATAGAGTCTGTAAACTATAGGCCAACAAGCTTGACTTTTATTTCTGGCAATGTTTGAGAATTTATTATTTTATAAAAAGAACTGGTTCATAAAATCTAGAGGAGGAAACAGATTATAAAGAACCAGAATGGTTCCATCATGACTGTATCATGCTAGACTGACTTCCTTTTTTTTTTTTTTTTGTGCTGGGTTACTAGACAAGCAGATGTAAGGAATGCTATAGATTAATTTACCAATATTTAAGCATGGATAGTCTCTCATGCTATTCTTCTGAAAAAAACTGGAAAATGTAGACTAAAAAATAGTATAATTAGGTAGATTTAGAACTCATTTGCAAGGTCAGGCCTGAAGAGTGGTCATCACTAGTTCAGTGTCAACTTAGAAGGAGGAGTCTAGCAAGATTCTAAGGATCAGCGTATGTTTGGCCCTGGATTATTAATATCTTTAAAAGCAAGGACTTAGATATAGGCATAGGTGGCATGCTTATTATACAATTTATAAGTGATATAAAGCTGGGACAGCTAAAACAAGTTACATGACAGAGCTAGGATCAAAAAAATCTCCACACTGGATCCAAATTAATAAAATGAAATTTAAAGAACATAAAGTTGTATTCAAAAACTCAACTTGAAAAGCATTAAGAGAGATATATAGCTAGTCAGAGGTTAACCAAAAAAAAAAAAAAGACCTGCGACTTTTAGCAGATTGTAGGCTCAATATGAATTAACAGTATGATATGGCAACCAAACAACAAACAAAATTCAAAAGCTACACGTAAAGAAGCATGGTGTACCGTAGAGGTGTCAAATATGTGGCCCACAGAAAGGCTGCCAAAGAATATGATTGGGAAATACTTAACAAAATAAATAAAGTAGAATATAGATGATGTTGAAATGTGACTTTCTAAGTTGATATGAAGTTGTTTTTCTTTTGTTTTGTTTTTGTCAGAAAGAAGAATTATAAGACTACCTCTGCTTAGCTTCAAAGGGAAGAATTCAGGGTAGAGGCAAGTTTTGTGTATTGAGGGGAAGTCATGATATTTTAACATGAGCAGTTTTGCTTTTGGATAAGTCATATTTAGAAAGGTTTTTTTTTTTTTTTCCCTTTTGAGTTCATTCTACTAAGTAGGTATAGGAACCTAGGTGAAGCAATGGATAAAGTACTGGAGTTAGGAAATCCTGAGTTCAAATCCTGAGTTGGGCACTTATTATGTGACTTTGGGTAAGTCAGGCTCTCTTCTCCTGACTTCACTTTTCTCATCTAAAAAATAAGGATAATAATAGAACCAACCTGACAGAGTTGTAAGGATCAAACGAGAATGCATATGTAAAGTTGCTTGCATACTATACCATCACAATGTTAGATCATATCTAGACTACTGTGCTCAATTTTGAGTTCCATGTTTTACGAAGAACATTAATAAGTTGAAAAATAAACAGAAGAAGGTGGTCATGATGGTAAGGCAGTGAACACTATATCTTATGAGGACTGGTTAAAGTAAGTGGGGATGTTTAGTCTGGAAAAGACAAGACTTTGTGAAGAATGACTAGCTTTCAAGTATCTGAAGAGTTATCAGATCCAAGAAGAATGACTGTCCCAGAAGGAAGAACTATAAACAATAAGCAGAAGCTGGTGAGCAGCAGATTTAAGGTATATTTAAGAAAAATCTTCCTAACAACTAGAATGATCCAAAATAGCTGCTTTGGGGAGGGAGTGGATGACTCCTCATTGGAGTCCTTCAATCAAAAGCTGGATGAGCATCATTAGACTGTAAGGTCTTTAAGGGAGGGCAGGGACTGTCTTCTGCACCTTTTTACATCCTTAGCACTTAGTACAGTGTTTGGCACACAGCTGATGCTTTTAATTGATTGCTAGGTATATTAGAGAAAGGATTTTTTTTTCTGGTGCAGACCTAGTTGATCCCTGAGGTCCTTTCTAGCTCTGAGACTGTTTACTTTTTAGATACAATTATATAATGTATATATGTCATTTGCATTCTATAGAAATGTGTAAGAAGTTTTTTTTTACTTTCAAAAGTTTAGTGTTATGTTTTGTATTGCTAAATTTTTAAAACTACTTTTTTGCTACTTCAACAACAAAATATGCAACATCAGCAATGCTGTGTATTCACATTCATTTTTATTTTTTAGCTTTGCTAAAGTCTGTTGATTTGCTTTTAATCAAGACAAAAATAGAAAAAAGCTCTTTGGAAGAAGAAAAAAGGAAACTAAAGCAATGAAACATGACAAACTGATAATTTAAAGTATAAGAACCTTGATCAAGATTAGCAGTAGAAGAATAAGACAACAGTGGAGTCTAAGAGGTTGAAGTTAGTCGTTCTCCCTCAACTCAGACTGAAATTTCTATGGCCTTGAATCAAATTAGTCAAACTACTGACAACCTGGCTCCAACCTCCTTTTTCAGACTTATTCTACATTACTCCTCTTCACATATTTGATGATTCAGACAAATTGGTCTTCTTGCTGTTTCTCATACACAATATTCCATTGCCCATTGTCCCTTATACCCCCTCCATTTATCTGGTGCTACTCTTTGAACAAGATACTCCGTTTCCTTACTCTAGTCCTCTGGATGCCTGGAATGCTCTACCTCTTCATCTTGGTCTCCTGGATTCCCTGGCTTTCTTTTAAGTACTAGATAAAATCTTACCTTCTACAGGAAGTCATTACTGCTCTCCCTCAGTTCTAGTGCTGTTCCTGTGTTGCTTAGCTCCAGTTTATCTAGTATAGTGTGTTTGTTCATTACTTTCATGTTGTTTCCCCATTAGACTGAACTCTGTGAGATTGGAGATTGTCTTTTTCTTTTCTTGTATTCCCACTGCATAGGAAGAACTTAATGTTTATTGGCTGACTCTCTCCCCATACCCTTGGCCCTTACCTTTACCTCTTAAGAATTCGCAGTTTCCTTCAAAATTCAACTGCAGGGCCACATGGCTTCTAAATGAAATGTTTCTGATCCTCCCATTAACTAGTGTCTTCCTCCCCAAAATAGTTTATATTTATTTTGCATTATATTTTGAATATATTTTTATGTATACATATTATGTCTCCTAGCACAATGTAAATTCCTTGAGGGCAAGAATAATTTCATTTCTATCTTTACATCCCCAGAACTTAGTGCATGGAAGACACTTACATACTTTTGGATTGAATGATTAAAATGCTTCTCATTCATATGTATTTGTATATTTGTAAAATGCAGCTCTGAATAATATAGATATTTGCTACCCATTCAAAATACCTGTATGGTAAGGGAAAATTTCTTAATTAAAAAAATATCTCAGGTTGTAAATTACCACCAAAAAGTACTTAATTAAAATTTGAATTTCTTTAAGAGGGTTAAATTGACCCATATTCTATTTAAATTCATATAACAATGCACTATCCTGTTTTATATCTGGAGTGTCAAAAATACTTTAAGCATACTTTAGGAGTGATGGAAATAATTGTCACCAAAGAAAGCAGGAATTTTTTTTTTTATCACAGTGATATTAAAGAGATACTTGTAAAGTATTTAAGCACAATGCCTGGGACATCATAGGAGATAGGTGTTTATTCCCTTCTTTTCCACATTCTCCAAGTCAACCCAATTTAAAACCCAACAATCTTTGAATCTTTATTCTCTTTCATCTCTTGTATTTAATGTCATTGAGTATTACTGCTTTTGTTAGACACATATCAGACTTGTCTCCATCCATTCTCACTCTTCAAAACCCCATGTCCAGACCTTCATTCATCTGATGCCTTAATTGTTCTACTTGCTTCCTAATTCCTCTGTTTTATTCATTTTGTACTCCACTACCTTCACATTGGACTTAGCTGAAGCATTATCTTCTTCAAAAAGCCTTTCCTGATCTCTCAGTCTGTTAGTGCATCACCTCCCCAAACCATTTGGTTTGCCTTTACGCACACACAATGGGGGGGGTGGGGTAATGTGTGACTGTGTATGTATATACGCATAAGTATATGTATGTATAAGTACATATATATAGGCATGTATCCATGTCAATACTGTCTCCCTTGTTTACATATAAGCTCCTTGGACTATTTCACTTTTGCCTTTGTATTTCTAGTGCTTAGCGCTACTACTGTGTGTCTGACCCACAGTAAGGGTGCAATAAATGCTTCTTGTTTAAGCACTTGATGGATTGATCTTTTCGTCTTCTTTTTTTGAAGGGGAATGGGGTTCAGCTATGAGATCACTGGCATAGCGATCTCCTAAGGAGAAAATTCCCTATCAATGCAGATCAGCAACTGTTCTGTGACTTGTAGTCCTAAGAAAGTGGCTTGAAGCACTAGGAGGTTAAATGATGTGAAATTTCAAATGGCCAAAATTGAAATTAAGGGCAAGTGAAGAGTTGAAAGTGTAATGACATATGAACCTGAAAATTCTGGGCAGTATTTTTTTTTTCTTAAGGAAAGAAGCTGTGAAAAAGCAAGCGAACTCCGGGAATATCTCTTCCCAAAGACTAACTAGTTTCACCTATGCTTTGTGAACATGTAAAAAATTTATATGAATATAATTCTTATCATTGTCACTCCAACAGATACCATGCTAGGTATAAGGCTTAAGTAGCAAAATCTTTTGTCCATAAAATTAAGCAGTAAATTCCTAATATATCTCCTATTCTGGAAAGTCTATTGGGTTTCATTGTCATAAAAGAAGGCAGGCTATCCAAAGGTTGCACTACACCCTTTCCCCTTTCACTAGAGGTAGCCTGTGATAGCAGAAAGAATTATGGTCATGGATAAGGAGATCTCAGCCTGAATTTGCTACTTATTTTGCGAGCATGGGAAAAAATCACCTGACCTCCTATAATGTTAGTTTCCATAACTATAAAAGGGGGTTAATAATATTTGTATTACCTAGATATCCTAAAATCTGCAAGAACTATAAAATTTAATTTGCTATAAAGAATTATTGCTGTCATGGCTACGTGAGGAATATCAAGATCTAGGATCCTACATATGGCTTTTTCCCTCAGACTAAGATTCCCATTGCTGGAAACTACCTGGTTGCTAGAGAATCATAGTCCTACAATGACTGATGAGTCCACTGGGGCTGTCACTTCAAGTTGTATTGTCCTGACAGCTACTTAATAAGAAGAAATTCCCTCTCAGTTTTGAGTGGTTAAGATTTCAAAAGCTTAATGGAGGAGTCAGTGAAATGAAGCACTGGAACCATATGCTGATGTTTCAAAAATTTCAAAGTCCATGAGGTTCTATGTACTCATTAAGTTTGACAAGCATACAAATACCAGGTTGTTGAGGGAGCTCTGGCTTTACACAAGAATTGTGGCTATTTCAGCATCATTCATGTTGACCTAAATCAATGATGCAAAACATGATCTCCACACTTGAATTGCTGGTGACAATCCTTTAAAGAATTGTCTTTGCTCATGTAAACTGCTTACCACATGTGGATGTGTAAATTCATCATAGTATCTCATGTTCTAGAAACTATTGGTTCCCACCAAGTGTCATTTGGACTAAATTTCACCCAGCTTACTAGAATTGTAAAGGAGAGAAATTACATCCAGAAAAAAAAATGACAAAAGAAGAGGCAAAGTGTTTAAGTGAAGAAACACCAAGGTTTCAAAGAGTAGAGACTAAAAAAACCTTGAAAAGGAAGAATATTACAAGTTTATATTTTAAGTGGAAAAGAGGGGAAGCACTAATGACAGACCAGAAGGCCTGTCTTTAAATTCAGACTAACTTACGAAATTCAATAATTCTGGAGAAAATAGAAAGCATCCAGGAGTCCCATATACTCTTTTTATTCACAAATCATCAAAAATGCCCCCTTTTGTAAGGGATATATAGACAATTCTTAGAAATAACATTTTATAGAAAAAAACACAATTTATCAGTCCAAAAAAATATATTAAAGATGATGGAAAACAATAAATGGTAGAATAATGTAAATAGAAAAAAACACAAAATCATTGAAAAGAAACCTGGCTCCAAAGAAGAGAGAAGACACCAGAAACCTTTCACCTGCTCCTCTTTGCAGCGGATTGTGGGGTGGAGGTAATTATGGATATATGCATATAATGTCAGAATATTTTTGTTATGTTGGTTATTTGGAGGAAATCTTTCTTCCTCTTTATTTTTTTTCTTGATTACAAATGATGCACTCTAGGAGGAGCTGGGAGAGGGATAGATGTAGGTAACACTAACTATATTCATAAAAATTTATTTTAAAAAAAGGAACATGTGAGGGCATGTACTACTTCACTGTCTGAAAGCAAAATGAACTAAGAAGAAAAAGCGGTGAAAAGAGTTGCATCCAACTGGAATGCCATAGTTCAGAAAGCGAGAAGAAAAAGGTTATTTGGAAAGCGATAGGTCATACTAGAGACCTCCTATGTAGTCTCCTGCAAGTCAACAGTCACAAAATAAGAATCTATTTTTATCAGTTACTACCACAGCCCATTATTACTATTTAATTTTTTTAAAGATTGAGTAAAACTGAATTTTCATCAAGTGGTTGGAAGTGGAGATAGGAAAATTTTAGGTCTTTTTTTCACCGCACAACTCATAATATCAATTATTTTACAAGAAGCAAACTAAATGTCAAAAATGCTCTTGCTTTCGATATTTAGTTTTCTGCCAAATTAATGAAATGAAAATATTGCACTTTGAATTGGTTAATTACCATGAATCCTTCTGCAAAGGGCTCCTGCTTGCAGAATCAAGCCAGCTTTAGTTGGCATGCTGCCCTAACATTCATGGAGACTAGACTATAGGCTCCACTGTACTCATGAGACATTATTTTAGTTTTTGGCATCTTTCATAAGCTTAAATCGTCACTTCTAGCTTCTACCTACAACAGACTCTCAGCTCTCCAAGGCAAATGGGACAGAGAACACCTGCCTCTAATAGGCTATACCCTATAGTCAGTGTTTTTGAAAGTATTCAGGAGCATAAAATGAAGTGTATACAATGACACCTTGATTACAAATCCTCTAGGAACAAAGCGACCTTTTCACAAGATTGGCCTGAGCACAGAAGGGGCTAGGAAAGTTCTGGTCTCATTAGCTTTAGAATGTCTGCGGAAATGGCTGAGAATTAATAGGATTTAAAACTGGAAAGAGTCTCAAGAGCTTATTTAGTCTATCCCTCCAGTCCCATTTTACAGATAAGACCTAGAGAATTAAAAGACTTGTCCAAGGTTATAAAGTTTAGAAGAAGCACAGTTGGAATTTAAAACTAGATTACCTGACAGACTCCTGTGTTCTTTCCACTACATTTTATGAAGTAGAAGACAGTTGTAATTAATCAGATACAAACTTCTCTAAGCTGTGGAAGTCTACCATAAGTTGGATAGAACGTAGTCATCCAAGAATACCCAGACTGCTGTTCAACTTCACTGCACGGAGGAGAAATCCCAGCAATTGGAAAGGTGGAATTCAACCTCAGGCAGATGGAGGGAATCTGAATCTTTTCTACTCTATTTTTTTCTATTTCTGGTAACAAATTTCCTACAAATCAAGACATTGGAAAAAATCTTCCAATAAAGTGATTTCATTGATATAATTATACTGCCTTATACAGATAGTCCTAACTTTGAAGCATGACCAGGAGTAGACATGGCTCTGAATTATTTTAGGCGTTTCTCTTCTTGTCTAAGATCACCCAAAGCCTGGTTAACTGGGATGAAGAAAATACATTCTATATTTACATTCTTTAGTTGGGGTTAAAGAGCATCATTATGGCAAACTCTGTTGGAGAAAAAAAAAAAAACAAAGAACAATGATGCAACTGCCTACAGAGAGCAAAGCCAAAGGGTCAGAAGAAACGTCCAACATTACCAGGTCACTAACCAAAAGAATAAACCACAGAAAAGTAATGCTCCAGATATAGAGACTGAATTCCCCTGATTACTGAAAAAAGTTTGGAGCAGGAAGGAGTCTTGCGCACCACATGCTCCAACTTTCTTACTTTACAAATGAAGCAGCTGAGGTTCTGAGAGGGGTGACGACTCAACCAGTGTCACATCAATAGGAAGTAACAGAGCTGGGAACCAGTGGTGTGTAATAGGGAATAATGTACACAGAGCGAGATGTGGAATCAGGAAAACCTGAGTTTTAATCCTACTTTAGAAACTCACTTATATACCTGCTCATGGGCATGTTACTTAGTCTCAGTGAGCCTAGAGTTTCTCATCTGTAAAGTGGGAATCATGACACATGTAGGACTACAGGTTTAATAAGATCTATGTAAAATCCTCTGCAGATCTTAAAGGGTTCTATAAACATTAGCCATTGTTAGTGGGAGTGGTGGTAATAGTAGTTGTCATCCTCATTGTCCACCTAGTTTAAAGATATTCATGGAACCTTAGGGCAAGTAGGTGGTACAACGGTAAGATATAGCACTGGGCCTGTAGTCAGGAAGATCTGAGTTCAAATCCACCCTTCAGCACTTACTATGTGAACCTGGGCAAGTCACTTTAACCTCCATTTGCCTCAGTTTCCTCATCTGTAAAATGAGGATAATAATAGCCTCCCAGGCTTGTTGTGAGGACAAAATGAGATAAAAAATTGTAAAATACTTAGCACAGCAGAAGTGCTGTATAAATGATAACTACTATAATATTATTATGAAACATTTCCAGCACTGTTTGGATAACACCTGAATATTTCATGAATCAACTCTGAATTTCCTGTCCCCTCCTTACATCATTCCATTTCTAGCAGACAGAAATTAACAAGAGTAGGGCCAGTATGTGAAAGGAACAGTTGCCAATGGCCTGTCATTCTCCACTGCCCCATGGTCTTTTCTGATGATTACATGTGCTTGGAAAAATAAGGGAGAGAGAGAATATGCATACACACAGGAACTCCCTAATTAATGCTATTGAATGGAAATGGCAGGGAACTGTGCTGATGTAAGAGAAATGCTTAAGTCAGGCATATCAAGTTGGGGATGAATTGCCCACATCAGGATTTTACCAGGTATATAGTAAAACTTACCTTTGGTTCCTGTTCCCAAAGAATATAAAGCTGAATAAAGGTATCAGAGAGGCAAAACAAAATGGGGGAAAGAGGAAAATGGATGTTATCCAAAATATATTGCTGTTATATTTTTATTAATAATCACTTCAAAAGATCTCTATCAAGGAAAGTGTTCTTTTCACTAATAGAGGGTGCAGGGGTCAATAATGGTTATCACCAGTTGACTAATGTTCTGCTGATGAGCCTGTCCACGTTGAGTTAGAAGCTAGTCCCGAGACAGTAGATTCACAGTCTATCAGCAGGACCATATCCAAAGCCTTCCAAGAGTTATCCAGAACCTGGGGGTCACCTCCACACTAGTAAGATTATAATGAAAGATACAGATAGATTCTATAATTAAAGGTTATACTGATGATCATTTTACAGAATTTCTAAATCAGGGGGAGTTTGGAGAATATCATATGTTACTACCCATTCACAAGCTATCTCTTCTATAACCTCCTGGCCACTCACCCTCCTGCCCACACTAGAGATCATAGCCTGAAAGAAGTTTTGCTCTGGGGCCTGATTCTCCTGATTGGTAATTTCCATTCCTGGAACACTATTTCAGGAAAAACTCAGCCATACTTCACTTCCTCTTCTCCACCCACATTCTTCATAGCATCCCTACCAGTTATCTTGCCACCTTTTCCTATTCCTCCTCCCCTTTCCTTGAGTTCTGGAACCAGGAACAACAATCTTGGCTTGACAGCAGCTCATTTGAAAAAAGATCTGGGATTTCTAGCGGACTAAAATCTCAATATCAATCAAGGGTGTGATATGGCAGTTAAAAAAGCTAATACTACCTGTGACTAAGCCAAGAAGTACAATGCTCAAGACTTGGGAGGTGACAGTCATGAGATCTGAGGAGTAGAAAGGGTTCACCTAATCCAATCACCTCATTTGAGAGATGAGTAGACTAAGGCCCAGTGACTTCTCCAAAGTCAAAGGTAGAGAGCGTCAAGAGGCAAAAATTTGCATCTAGAGTCACTCTGTCATGTTGCTTTTACAATGCCATGGTCAGACTATATCTAGACTATTATGTTCACTTTGGGGAACAGAAATTTTCATCTTTCTCTCTCTCTAGTATGTGCAAATGTACTGCATCAATTGACACAGCTTGGCTCTTTCAAGGTAGTCTCAAATTCCAGAACTTCTGGAGAAAACTTTTATATCTATATCTATATATATAGATATAGATAGATAGATAGATAAATAGATAGACAGATATAGATATAGATAGATATAGATATATAGATATTGTAAAGGACAGCCTTGTTTAGGTATAGCTTTGACTAATGGGCTTCTGGGATTCCTTCAAATGCTCAGGATCTGTAATGACTTGAGAAACACTCTAAACCAAAAACCACTAAAAGAATTTGAAAAAACTATACTAACCAAGTAGCATAGTCATTTTTAATTTGAATTGGGTACGTGAGGAGGAAATGAAGGTAGGAAAAGGTGGGTGGGGAAAAAACAACAGAAATCATAAAATCAAAGCATTTTTTATGTGGGAGGGGCCTTAGAAGTTATTTTTTATGAGAAAATTAAGCCGAAAACATTACTAATCTGTGCAAATACACTTTAAATACAAATAATTACAAGAGATATTAATTTTACTTTGACATAAATTTTTTCATCTTATTATCTTTATTTTCTCTGCCTTATGGATTAAAAAACATGCACTGTCAAATGATGCCGCTTGATGCTTTAAGATATTCTTCAGTTTGGATACTTCTAATGTTTAATGGAGAATAGTGGAGAAGAATAAATAAGCCCAGGTAATCGCAGAGGATTTCTCTGTAGGCAAGTAAATTGAAGAAGAGAAATCACCAAATATGTGATAGAGGATTAAATTAATTAGGAAGGTATAAGGATAACCAAAGAGTTCAAAGCAATTCATGATAATCATCTTGAAAAGCACAGAAGTTTTGAGACCTACATCACTGTAGAAAGTCTTCATATTTAGAAAATCCTAGACCTTAAAGGCCTAAAATACACTATATTTAGCCTCTGTTTGTGTGAGAGACATAGGCAGACACCAAATTCCTAACAGAATTGACAGCTCATTTTACAAATTAGTTTGGAGTTCTTTCTGTGACATAGAATAAAACTGGATTCCTGTTGGACACTGTTATTTAATGGTGAAATTACATTAGACTTAATTCTTCGCAAAATGGCAAAGTTTTGAAAAGGTTAAAAATGTAAAAAGCTTTGGAGGTTACTTTTAGGTAATGGAAAAATTATTTTAATTGTGCAAGAAATGTTCTAAAGCAATCCACTGTGTGAAAACAAAGCACTACTTATTCATGAAGAATATGCTTTCCCTAAATAACACTGTTCACATGTACATAGGCCCTTCATCTATGAAATTAATGCCTTATATATGCAGATAAAAAGAAAAGAAGTTCACACCTTTGTAATTCTCTTCTACAATGCCGTCTCATTATAGCAATAACATTTTGATTTATGCTGGAAAGGTTTCTTTTCAAAGGAAGAACTAAAATGCATTTTTAAACACAGCAAAAAAAACCCCTCCAAAATGTTCTATATAATACTGTAATATCTTCAAATAATCTATGGCAGTGGACTTGGCTTTAAAGGGGACAAAAGAGGAGAAGCAATTTTAAACTGCACTAAATGCAAGCACTGTTTTCTGAAATATGATAGTTAAAGGGGGATAATAATGGAATTAGTCTGAAGCTTAGAAATGGGGGTTTGGCACTTTTCAATAGAAAAAAGAAAAACAGAAACTTTGGGCTAAGAAATACAGCCCACAAAAGAGAATATTTTCCAAAAGCAGAAGTAAATTTATTCAGATTATTCTGAGTGCCCAGCATGTATGATTTGTTTTGACTTTTCCATTTACCATCTTGAACTTTGCTTCTGGATTTTCTTTTTTCAATGCCTAGGTTAATAAGTAGGTCATCTGTTATTTAACTAGTCATATTATAACCTCTTCAAGGAAAGCTGTTCATTCATCTAAATTCTGGCTCCTCTCAACATTTCCTTATATGTCTTTTGAATGAGAAGATAGCATTGAAAAGGGGAGACCTATCATGTATGAATGAATGAAGTAAGTAGAGTTCAGGAGGAAATGCAAATCTCTTTGCATAAGTTTATTTCCTAAAGGTGGAGGTAATTTTCAAGAATTACCTCTGAAATCTTACCTAATAAAACTGGCTTTCTAAACAATCAAATGAAGCTGAATTCTACATAATTAATAATGACTGGCTGTGAACCAAGGGCAAAGATAAGGAAAAGCACCTCATATGGGCACAGAATGTTGCATTTGCTTTCATTAGAAAGATGTGTTCAACAGGTTGATAAATTTTACTGAATTTTTTCTTTGTTGAAAGGGAAGACTCAATAGGGGAGAGGGAAGAGAGGCAGTATATCTAGAAAAATCTAGGACATAAAAATAAAACAACAATATAACTATCTGAATTATGTTAAAAAATAAAAATCTCATGGTTGAGAGGCATAGTACAGTCTGGATAACAGGAAGTCCTAGACTGAGGAAGATCTAGACTGAAGTCTTACCTACTAGCTGTGTGACCACACTGGACAAATGATCTCACCTTTTTAAATTTCAGTGTACTCATCTGCAAAATGTATATGATGCTACCTGTACCTATGCCCACAGGCTTACTGTGAGGATCAAATAAAAACTAGGAAAAACACTTTGCAAACTTTTAAATGTTACATAAAAGCCAGTGATAATGTTCATAACATGAAGATGATCCCCCTAGTCACTAATAGACATTTTAAATCATTTTGTTGTTATATATGATAAATATCATTCTCAAATACATGTTAATGAGAAGAAAAGCACTATGAATATTTGCATTAAAGAGGAAAAATGAACACTCTGAGGCTGATGCTGAATTAGAGTAATATAAAAGTAAGCATTTTTACCACTTAGACTTTATGAATTACAAAATATTATTAATCTGCTCAAGATGTATTACTAACCATAAATACCACAGTGTGATATGTCTATTATTAATAACAATGGCTAATGCCATTCCTACTCATTTACATAGTGCTCTAAGGGTTCACAGAGTGTTTTGCAAAGATTACCTCATCCTCTCAACAACCTGGAAGACAGATACTATTATTTATCCCCTTTTGACAGATGAAGAAACTGAGGTAGGCAGTGGTTCAGTGACTTGGCCATGATCATACACCTAGTGTCTCAGACATTTAATCGAGTTTGACCTCAAGTCTTCCAAGATTTCAGGTCCCGTACTCTTCACTGCACTATCTAGAGGCCTTATTTTTATTTACATTATGAATTACAGAAATTTCAGTGATCTCCCTTCCCAATTGAGCATTTGAGACAATAGCTATTATCTTAATGACAAGTTGAAAATTGAAATATTAACCTATCAAAAATAAGGAAGCAAAAAAAATTTCCTTCATATTTGGGGGTAAACCAGAAAAATATTATTCAAACATGAATAATGTGAATTTATGTGAAATAATAATAAAAAGTATCCTAAATTCAGTCACCTGAGTATATTTCTACCTTTCCTAGATACCCTCAAGTCAGCTTACCTAGCGCTCCCATAATATATCCATCTGTCCCAAACTCTTACTACCCTGTCTGTCACTGTCTGACTCATATGGTGTCACATTTCACCAGTGTTTCACAAAATCTCCTCTCCATCTCCTCTCCACTAACTTGGCCATAACACTATTCAGGGGCCCTTGTCAAGACTGAATGAGCAATTGCAATAACCTAATTAGTCTTTCTGCCTTGTTTCTCCCCAATCTAGTACATCCTCTACACTGCTGCCAAAATGATTTTTACTAAAACATAGGTCTGAACATGTTGCTCTCCTACTCAATAAAGTTCAGGTTAATTGGACTGGTTACCTCTAGGACAAGACGTATGCTATTCTGTTTGGCTTTTAATTACTTTCACAACCTGTCCTCAGCATACCTTTACATCTTTTTAAAAAATTACTCCCCTACATGCACTTCATGATCCAATCAAACTAGCTTTCTTACCCTTCTGGTACTCACAGCTCCACTCTCTGTGCCTTTGCACTCTTTGCACTACCTGTGCCTTGTGCCTGAAACACATTCTTTCCTTACTTCTGCTTCCCTCATTTCTTTCAAGACTTATTATCTTTCATTTTTCTACATATGTAAAAGCTGTGTTGCCCAGCTAGACCATAAGCTCAAGCTTATTATGTTCTTGCCTTTGTATCCCCAGATCATAGCGATGTGCCTGGCACACAGTTGATGCTTAATAAATGCTTACCTGTTAAGTGATTCTATCATCTACAAAAAGAGTTTAATCCACAAAAATATATTTACCTGTACATAGTACAGTAAACTATCTGATTATATGCTAATTTTTCCCATCCTAACTATACCCTAAGTCAGGAAACCCTGAAAATCCAACCATTTTTCCCAATGGCCACAGACCTGAGTTTATGATTCCATGATGCATAGGATATCCTCAAACCAATTATTCCCTAGTACCTAAACTGATTTTCATGTTTCTGCTGTTCAAAATACTTTTATGCTATCCAACTATACTTAATAGCTATCTTAGCCTAAAAATTATTATCATGGAATATTGCCCATTATTCTTGATTTCTCTGTCCACTGTACAAAGCTTCTGTTAACCTCCACGTCATGAAAACATTGTACTATATAACCTTACCCTAATTCTGTCTTCAGCACTTATCAATATTAATTTTCTGCTACTTTCCTCCCAGGGTTTCCTGGATACTTTCACATTGGGGCTTCCAATATACTTTTCATTTTTACTACTCAACAAATCATGTTTGCCTGTTCATTCAAGATGGCTTCATTTACCTACCTGGTACTTTTCATTGTTAATATTATCCTTCTTAATAATTACAATGGCAAATTATTCTTTGAATGTGACATGGCTCTATTTATACATATTAAAAAGTAATATTCCTTAGAGCTATGATTAAAGACAGAAAACTAAAACAACATATATCAGGAAAATTATTGATAGATTACAAAATATATTTAGTTCACTTTTACAAAATGAACAATAATCATTTTGAATCAGTAAATGTTCTATGGCATTACACTTATCAACTATAGTATTTATGCTGACCCAATTATTTCATGAGCTGTGAAAACTTCACATGCCAGTCAAAAAAGTAAATATTAAAAAGCAGAATATTACCTGAAGATGCATAGGAAAGAATCTTCAAAATCAAATAGCTCACATAGGTACTCTGAGCATCATAGTACAACAAAAAAGTTAAGTGATAGCCTATATCATGAGTTATCATTAAGTATTATTAGTATTATAATATTATTGATGCATAATTAAAAATCACTGCTAGAGATACAAAGAGAAAAGTCAGAGAGTCCCTATTTCTCAAGGGGTTCATATTCTCTATCAACATCAATAGACATTCTTAGAACCCATGCTAAATCCATAGAAATACATTTGGACCAAGGAGACATCACTTTGTTGAACAATAATAAAGAAACAAATACCAATAGATTTGTTGAATGTAACTGAAGGTGTCTAATTAACCTCCAAATGGCGCCTATGAAAAAGCTAAGATCCAAGAATAAAATCAAAAGATCTTCCATGGGCAACATCTGCACAAACAGCCAACAACAACATATTAAGAGAGAAGCTTCAAATGAATGACTGAATCATGCAGATTTGTTTATGGAAATGAAAGTTTGTGATGTATTCTGCATCAGGTTATTGCCACAAGAAAGTACAGAAGGTTATCTTAAAGGAGCTTGGCCTTAGTGTCATTGCTGATAATATAAGGAACAGGTAGGAACTGCACAACACATTGCTGTAGACTGTAAAACATTTAGCACTAGATAACGAGATGGTGACTAGATTCATACATCAGAAGGTCCACATCTTTTATGAACTGAAAGATAACATATCCCCATGCTAAAAATAAAATAAAGCCCTCAGAATATTCTCATGAACTCAACCAATTAACTACCATGGAACCAGATCACAGTCATGGACTAAACTGTTGCCTACAATTTCCCAGATATAAGTGATTCAGAGAAACTTAGGAAGAACATTTTTAATAAGTGTCAACATACCAAATATTATGCTTGTCATCAGCAAAGTATGTGGAACAAAAAAAGGCTTCCAAATTATAAAGACCTAGCACAAGAGGTTAAAATCATATGAGAAGAAATACATTCCATTCCTGTTGTCCTGTCCCCTAACAGAGTTATACCAAGGATGCTTTCATTGAATTTACAGAAGAGATTATATGCTAATGCTTTTATTCAGCTACAAAGGGAAATTATTTTACCTACCAAGACAATACTCCAAAGAATACTAGATATAAAAGAGTAGCAGGATAGCAACATATACCAGCACGGAACTATATTCCATTGAAAAAGATCTGGTTAGAAAAGACTGGGGTTCAAATTCTAGCTCTGATATGGACTACATCTATGATCATGAACAATAATTTAACCTTTCTGAGCCTCAATTTCCTTTTAAAAAACATATAAAATAGAAATAGTATCTATTATACCTACCTCAAAGGGTTTTTCTGAGGACCAAATTAAATAATCTTTATGAATTTTTAAAGTTATATAAATTAATTATCTAAAGAGGAAACAGAATAGGATCAAATAATTTTAGAGCTGGAAAAAGCCTTAGAGATCACCTATACCAAGGGTTCTTAGCCATTTTTAATGTCAGACTCCTTTGGTAGTCTGGTGAAACCTGTACAGTCCTTCTCAGAATGATGTTTTTAAATGTATAAAATGAAATACAGAGGACTAGAGAGGAAACAAATTACAATGAAATAAACATGTAATTTTTCCCATCTACACTGACAGATTGCCAAAATACATTTACAGAATCCTTCTGGGTTAAGTGCCCAGGTTCTCTAAACCAATCAATCCCCTCATTTTACAGATGAGAAAACTGAGTTCTGAGCAGATATGACTTGTGTATGGTCATTTTTCCAACTTTACAGAGGCTACATTTTGCAAGCTTATAGTCACCATATGCCCTTTATAGCGCAGAGAAAGAATACTTTTCATATTTTTAGTAGTTTTCAGTAAGACTTCATATATTCTGGAATTAGTTTCCAAATTACTTCAAAGCATCACTGCTTGTAGTTTCCCTTTAACTTTGATAAATTTTGAAAGATTAGCCCAAAAAAGAACTTCTGGTATAAAAATAATAACATCCTTTCTTGTAAACAATATTAAATATCTTTTACAAGGAATGTCATAAAGCATAGAGAAAAAGCAGTAACTGGGTATATTTTCTCATTGTTCCCCACAAAAACTCCACTCACTTTCTAACTTCAATAAGCTCAAGTAAACTTTAAATGTTCATTTTTATCATTATTTACAAATCTGACAGCACTACTAAGTAATTTCAATGGTCCATTTCAGTACCACCTTTACAAATAAAACTTTATCTTTTCCATTGGATTTAAATTTCTACAGTTTAGAGGCAGTAAGGTGACACAGTGAACAGAGAGCTGGGACTGGAGCCAGGAAGACATTAAGTTCAAATTCACAATCAGAAAATTATTAGCTGGGTGACTTTGGGCAAGTCACAATATCTGTTTGCCTCGAGTTACTCAAATAGAGAATAATAATATATTTAAACAATATCTAGTTCATATCTCTATCACCAATTCCTTTACTACGGGTGGTTATAAAAATACTTTCTTGTATTTTTGCTGGTCTTCAGTATCACATGAAACTGATTTCAAGCTTACTTCTTATAGAATTTCTATTCAAAAATGTTTTGAAATCACAATAAAGTCTCATGAGTTTGTCTTTCCACATAAACTCATCTTTCCTTGAAACTGTCTGATTTCTTTTGAGGCCATCACCATCCTTCTAATCGTTTCTCCAATTTGCAAACATGGAGTGATCCTGGATCCCTCTCTCTTCCTTGCCATCTGTAGCCTATCAGTCTTTAAGACTTGATTTTGTGTCAGAAGTATCCCTGGTATCTGTCCCTGCCTCAAATCAAATCCTTGTCTCACCTCACCTAGTCTACTGTCATGGCCTCCTGCTGTCCGCTGAACAAGGAACACACCAAAAAGGCACAGATTTTACCCTGTCCATCCTTTGCTAAAGAACCTTCAGTGATCTGCCTCTAGGACAGACTACTAATCCCCCAATCTGGCATTTAACATTCCTGATAACATGGCTCCAATCTACATTTCCACAATTATTTTAAATTACTCACCTTCATGCAATGATCCATATCAAATGGGTCTATGAACTGTTACACTCCATACTAAATACTCTATCTCCTATCTCCATGTCTTTGCATAGACTGTCTTATTTTATATCATTGTAACAGTAATATATATTTGCTCATTTCTACCACTGAGCACCCTTAGCTTCTTCCTCTGTGTAGTATAGCTTAGATGCTACTTTTTATATGTCTTTTCTGATCCTTCTAGTTACTAGTACCTTCTTCCTTCTCACATTACTTTGATTTAATTTATTTGTGTCATATGATTTTCCTAGTAGAATGCAAACTCCGTGAGGGCAGGACTGTTTCTCATTTTTGTCTATGGATCTTCTAGAGTCCCGGGGCTGGGGAACCTGCAGCCTCAAGTTCACATGTGACCCTCTAGGTCCTTAAGTGTGACCCTTTGACAGAATCCAAATTTCACAGAAAAGGATTTGTTCTATGAAGTTTGGATTCAGTCAAAGGGCTGCACCTGAAAACCTAGAGGGCCACATGTGGCCTTGAGGCTGCAGGTTCCCCACCTCTGTGACCCTTACCAAGCTGGCTTCAGAAGGAAACACTGGTTTCAAGCCAAATCTGTGATATATACCACTGTTGACCCTGGGCAAGTTATTTAGCCTGTCAGAGTTCTCATATATCTTTCTAAGCTTAAAAGTTGGAAAATAAATGCAGAACTAAAATGGGTAGAGGTAGTTTCTTTACTATGACTCTATACAAGAGTGAAATCATCTATCCAGACCAAAAACAAAGCAAACAGAAACAACAACAACAACAAAAAAAACACTTTTGGCACAGTGTATTACATACAATGGACCCTTAGTAAATATTTGTTGAATGACTATATTGGGGGAATGATTTGACATCCCATTCCTTCTTTCTGGCCTGCTGATATCTTACTGAATCTTGATTTTGTTGCCTAAAGTATTAGCTATTCATCCCAGCTCCATTTAATCTACAGATAGCATGAGTACAAGTCCTTTACACTTCATCCAAGACTCTGAAAAACATGATGGTATAGGATAGACCTCTGAAGTATGCTCCTAGCGACCTCAGGTTCTTTCATCCACATTCTGGCTCTGCATATATAATCTTTAGTGTAAACGACCTCAAAGTTCACCTAGAATCAATCCCATTATTTTACAAAAAAGGAAAGAAAGGCCCCAGGGACTTGTCCAGTAAATAGCAGACTGAATTTGAACCAAGCTTCTCAGAGTATAAATATTATAGTATTTAGAACTGGAAACAATCTTGTAAAGCTTATGCTATACTTTGAGAAAAATTTAAATCTAATGTCAAAATCTGGCTGTATATCAAAAACAGTTTGCTTTGCAATCTCCCTTCTATCATCACTCTATGTCATCCTACAACATTAGAAAGGCTATGACCCCTCAAACATTTATTTTTCATTGCTCCGTGTCATAGGGAGTCAATGGTATAGCCAAATCAGCATAAATGGAATTAAAAATTTCCAGAATATAAATATTCAGCTATACTAAACTGAATCCATTTTATTAATTCTATTATAGTAAATCTTATATTTTGATAGAATTAAAGATAGAAATAAAAAAACAGAATTAAAAATCAGTGAAGAATCATTGAGAATCTATCATGCCCCAAGTTACTATGCATGAACGACACTTTCATGTGTAGGATGAACACAAACATAAACTCTTACAGTAAAGTATCTATTTGGAAGAAAACATGCAATTTATAATAGAATGTCATGCATTAGACATGCTACTTAAAAGGGAAAAAATCTCAAGAACTGTTCACTGGTAAATTCTATATAGTATGTACTATATTTTATTTTACCATAAAACATTAGTCATACATGGCCACAACAAATGAAATGTTATAATATCATGAGCTTTCACAATTCATTTTTTCTTGGACATTTTATAGATAAAAACCTGCTAGGCTTATGAAATTTCATTCTCATTATTTAGATATATCACCCTTAACTAATACAGAATCTTATGCAGTTTCAGAATTGCTAACTTCTCTTCTTTGCCTGTCCAAACCCTGGTACCTCCTGTGTTGATTTTGCAGTTAAGCAACATATTCGGGGATGCTATATCTCATATTTTCTATGGCATTAAGACTTGAACTGCATTTAGAGTATACATATAATATATATTTATAGTGCCAATTGTAAAAAGCCAAATAAGTAAAATTTTCATTTAATTTCATTTTTTAATCCTTCTACCCATTTTTTCAGTGGAATAAGCTTCCCCAAATGTAACATACTTTTACTAATTGTGTAATATAAAGTTTAAAGTACCTTCCGGTGTTCCTACTATATTTATAATTTTAAGGTTCCAAGTAAGTATGTCTTGTCTTGAGGTGACAAGATATCATAATGTGCTGTCTATGCAGTTGTTGGAAATGATAACATCACTAAGAAGTATTAGGTCTTTTAAATTTTCTTCCTCTTCAATAATTTCTTTTTCCCCACAGAAACAGACAGTGTGGCCAAGAAACAGACTATGCATCAGTCACCCAGAACCAGCTAAGGGATAAGAAGCTCATCACCTGCCCACTATTTTAACCTGGTTTTGGCAAGAGCAACTTATTAAATTGTTTAAGGCATGAGTAAGTTTTTTGATTTGTTTCCTGGAAGAGTATGCCCACAATGATGGAATAACAAATCCAGTCTTACTGCTATATTTCAGACCAAAATACCTAGAATTACTTTTATGCCACTGGAAATAGTAAATAAGTACAAATGCAACTCATGGGGTGAAATAACACATAGGATCAACAGTCCTTAATGACTTAGTTACATCTACTGATTTCTGTATCTTAAGTTATTATGTAGGTGGTATCTACTGTGAGGTAGACATTTAGTAAAAAGGAGAGACATTCTAACTACCTGACTGCTATAGGAAGAAAAAAATAAAAAGATATATTTAAACACCCTATAGAATCCTGCCTTCCTTTAATTTCAACTTTTTAGGGGCTTCAGAATCTCTTAATTTAAAGAAATGCCATTTGTTACATGGTTTTTATTCATGTTTTTGGTTTACAAAACCAAACAGAACAAAACTAGATGAATTTCCTATTCATTTTGCTATTTAAACTTTCTTTGATATACATGCGATTGCATCATGCCCCGTCTGCTTATATAAATTTTTTAAAAACGTATATTCTTTGTGTGGTTCATAAGAACATAGACTTAAAATTAGAAGAGACCAACAGGATTCACTTAGTCTTAGCTTCTCATTACACAGATGAAAAAGCTAAGACTTAAAGGGTCCACAGCCAGAATTTGAACTTAAGTCTTCAGACTCTTAACTCTGAGAACTTTCCATTCCACTATGCTTCCTCATAATATATTGCCAATATAATCTTAATATATTCTTCAGTACACTCTGAACATATTTCCAATATAGTTGATATATTTTTGTGTTCTTTCTTCTATAAAACTTCCATAGAAGTTTTAAAACTTCTACCTAACATGCTTCCCTTGGTTCTTTTAACATCGCAAAAGTATAGTTCTCTGAGTAGTAATACGAAGGGAAACAAAAGAGACATATATGCTCACCAAAACTGTTCCCCCGTATCATGGAAGATGTACACGGAGATGGTGCTTAATAAATCTTGTTGTGTTGGATTAGAAGGATTCCCTACTGATGGTGATACTGAATCTCCAGATGTTCCTGTTTGTAGATAGCATCTAACCCTTTAACACTTTAAAGGCCTCCTCAATGAGATATATACATCACTCAGGAATTGGCCTAGCAAGAAACAAGTGGATGGGGAATATATATTACCCAAATTATGACATGAAGTAGGATGTACAATCTTGTAGAATCAGTCCATTTGTAAACGTATCTCAGGACTGCAGATGGACGTTTGACCCAGAATTCAATAAGAAAAGGATTGCTACCATGAGGAAATAAGACTGTACTATTTGGTGGATAATCATGACCTGCCACAGTCTCAAAAGAATTAAAACTAACATGTAGATGACTTCAAAATGCAAAGGAAGGTAAATTTGTCTTTAAACCTTCTCACTTGACTTTTTTCATCTACTTCTCAGCACACACAAAGTATCTAGAGTCCTTATACTGAGGGTTCAATGGAAAAGACCAGGTTAGTCTTGATTTATTCATCTTTTATGTTCTGCTACATGTTAATTCTTCATATATGAAAAAGCACACCTCATTTTTTGAGACACACATTCTCTACATCTTTTATTGCTACTTGTTAAAATATCATATTTCAGTAGCAAAGTAAAATATCATAACTGAACTCATTTATATTCCTAGACATTTTAGCTTGAATTGTATATTTTATTATGTAAAAATTCTTTCAAACTGTTCAATTTCATTTGAGGTTTCACAAAATTGTTATAAGAACTGAGTATGTAACTGCTACGTTTATTCACACACTTAAAAATACACATATGATATGTATGTATGTACACACACACACACACACACACACACAAACTTTGTGAAACAATAGGAGGAGAGGGAAAGGGTCAACCTCAGGAAAAAGTTCCTATATTTTTTAACAGGTTGGAAAAACACAAACACTTGGCAAAGTTCAAAAGATATTTCTTATAACTATGAAAGAGACTGATTTGGAATTTTTGCAGAAGTTGAATATGTTCCACAGATTATGACCTGAATATACCTAGTTTGTATACATCTAATGAAGTTTCTCAATCAATAATACCTTAAATGTTTGGATGGTTGTGGCTACTGGGACCCCAAGCAATACTGCAAAGTAAGGCAAATTTGCCTTTGGCACCTTCTCACATCTCTTTCTGAATCCACCTGTTGCCACACACAAAACACCCAGTGGCCTTATATTGAGGGTTCCCTCCAATATGTCCTCCTTCCCCTCCATTACTGTCATTCAGTCAAAATTCAAAATTCCTTTCTCAGGGCAGCATATCTAAGTGTTAAGAGGAAAGTAACCTAATTATACCAGGATA
This sequence comes from Notamacropus eugenii, assembly GCF_028372415.1. Lineage (NCBI taxonomy): Eukaryota > Metazoa > Chordata > Mammalia > Diprotodontia > Macropodidae > Notamacropus > Notamacropus eugenii. The sequence continues at coordinate 41,375,034 of NC_092872.1, read as the reverse complement.
TCAATTGGTAACATAATAGGATTTACCCTCCTGAGACATTTGAATTTTAAAAGATAAGCTTATAATGTAAATTAATTTCTAATTCAAAGAAAGTATAGAGAAATTATTTTTGAACATAGGTCTTTCTCCATGTCTTTTACCTATTAGGGTCACTGTTACACCAGAATGGTAACCCACAGTTTTCAATATTATCATCTTCTGGTAATAAAAAGTCTCATTTCCTAATCATGTAATAATAACCTCCACGTTTCCTTATTGCACAGATTCAGATAAATCACAAAAAAAAATACGCCTTCTAAATCCTAAAAGACAGTGCAATGTTCTGAACACAATGGCACTTAAAAGAAATGAATGAATTTGAAGAGTTAGATCCTTACTTTGTTTGGAGCACTGAGAAAGATTTGGGAGATACAATAGAAGAAAAGAAATGGTCTGTGCTGACAAACTCTACAGTCTACTTGGGGAGAGAAGGCAGACATGAGAAACAGTGAAAGAATGGTGAAATGCCACAATGATCAGCTCAGTTACTACATAAGTACTATATGACTAGGCACTTTTTAACAATTAAGGCAGCCCATGGTAAAAAAGCTGAATTTGGAGTTCAACAGACCTGGGTGTGGGTCCTCTACTCTCTTACAACTTGTGTGACTCACTGCTCTTGACTTCATTCTTTCCATGTGTAAAATGATGGAAGAGTGTTGAATGAGATCATTTTTGTTTTTCTTCTGGTTTTAAAGCCTATTAATCTTACCACAGGTTGGAAACATTAGCAAATGCTATATGGAGGAGTACAGGCTTACGTGGGGTTTTGGGTGGATAAAAATTAGATAATCAAAGAAAAGAGAAGAAGGAAAAGTGTTCTAGACATGGCAAATTGCATGAACAAGGATATGGGGTAGAAATAAGAATGCCATATATATTTGAAGAAAATAAGAAGAGTGAACTTCCTGAAAAGGAGGATTATATTGGAGAGTAGTGAGAGCTAACTCTGAAAAGGCAGAGTGGGATCAGGCTGTGAAGGGCTTTGAATGCCACGGAAAAAAGTCTGGCTTCCATCACAATACATCTTGTAATGTGATGATGATGATACAATATATTTTTATAGCACATGATAGTTTTCAAAATACTTTCAAATATATCACTTGAGCCTCACAACTAATTATCCTAAAAATTAATCAGGGAAGTATTATCAGCTCAATTTTACAGAAGAAGAAGCCAAAACTCATAAAGGTTAAAGTAAATTGCCCAAAGTAAAAATTATGGAAGAGGAAGACAATGGGTGCAATGGAGAGGTCTGTTTGAGATAGTAAGGCTGAAGTCATATTACCTCCTAAGCAGCTCACTCCACTTTCTGATAGTTTTATGCTTCCTGCAACTTATATGGCCATTGCACTTAATCCCATTCTGAGTCAAATAGAACGTGTGTAACCCCTCTTTTGGGGTAGCTAATTGGCACAGTGCAAGATGCTAGTCCTGCAGTCATGAAGAACTCTCTTCCTGAGTTCAAATATGGCCTCAGATACTTACTAGCTGTGTGACCTGGGACAAGTCACAACCCTGTTTTCCTTTTTCCTCCTCTGTAAAATGAGCTGAAGAAGGAAATTGTGAGCTACTTCAGTATCTTTGCCAAGAACATCCTAAATGAGGTCATGAAGAATTGGAGAGCAAAGACTCAATGAACAAACCCTTCTTTTACATAATTTTTTTCAAATATTTGAAGGTAGATAATGACACCTGATTTAATTTTATATGTAAGGATACTGAGGCCAAGAAATGGCAAAAAGATATGTCTAATTTCTCATGGCTAAGATGAGAATTCAGATGCCCTGAAAATAGTTCCTTCCCCCCACCCCCAACTATACCATGTTTCATAAAGGATTTTTAAATGATGGTGATCGCTGCCCTTTAATGGGGATATCAAACCCACAGCTTACATGCACAATAGGGATCTTCTACATGACTACAGCAACATATCTTCTTGGGTTCAACGATAAGGGATCAGATCAATTTCCCTTTCAGAAAAGAAAGCATCAACGAAAACACTGAAAATAAATTATGGCAATGAGAAGGTGTTTGGTTGTTATTTGTCTGGTCCTATGGCTTCATTAGGCCTGTGACTTTATTATCAGTGAAGGCAGGGGCATGCTAGAACCAGACTGGAAACCCCAGCCATTTGCTTAAATTTTCAGTGTGAACATTTATATCATGGAATATGTCAGACAATCAAGGCTTGATTTATTGTTTTGTTTTGATGACTGTCTAGACTTTACTTAGAGTGTCATGGTGTTGGATGGGACACCAAAAGTGACTTGCTCATTTTCACCAAATTAGAATGTGTCACAGATAAGATTTAAAACCAGCTCTGCCTGACTTCAAAGCCACTGAATCAACCACTAAAGTCACAATGCTTCTCACAATAAGAAGTACTTTACAATAAATTATCTTCTTATAATTGTAATAGCTCATATTTGCATATTTGACAGGTTCTAAAGAGCTTAGTTTACTTACAGCCCTGGTCACATGAGCAAAAAGATATAGGACTAGATCTTTCTGTGATTTCCACAACCTCTCAAACCTCTCCTAACACAAATTATATACTTAAGATGATAAAGCAACTTCAGGTATCTCCATTGTTTGAGAGATCGAGGATCCAAAAGAAGGTTTTTAAAAAGCAACACCATAAATTCACATAAAAAGCTCATTGGCGCTGAGCTCATACAGTACTCCTCCCCCACTCCCAGCAATAAGGCTGCACTAGTAGACCTAAGGACTTGAAAGAGGCTTGCAGGAAAACCTACTTCTACAGCCCAGTCCCCCTTCCTCTTCCCAGTGCTCTGAAGTCCCCAAGCACCAGGATGCACAAATTTGCCCAGGCCATGACAGTGTAGCTATAGCCATTTGGGACCACAAGCCCACAACTCAAGTGACGCAAAGCTCTGAACTATAGTGCCAGGCCAAAGAATCAGAGGAAGTAGGACAGGATACCCTGTGTATGAAGGAGGGGTACATACGCAGCATTCCACTAAGCCTGAAGGAATGCACAGAATTCCCAAATGTGGCCAGTTCTGACCATCCATAAGTCACTTGGGACAGACATTTAGGCTGATGAAATGTGAATTGCCCAATGTGGGAAGAAGATTAGATGTTTTGAGATCTACCTCTCAAGGAAACTACAATCAGAGAAGAGGGAGTCAGAAAAATGAGCAATTGGGGAAAATAAAGGCAGAAAAAAGGCTGAAATTATCAAAGATTTCAGGAAGAAGAAAACTCAAAGACCTTGAACGTAAACAAATAAATCAACAATAGCAATAACAGAAGGAATTATGGCCTCCAGATCTAGTAAATGAGTTCAAACATCTAAAAATAATTTCTTAATCAGAGTTGTAGAATATGAGAACATGGAACCCCACCACTGTTCCTGAGTGATTCTAACAGAAAATGAAAATTATGACAGCAAGCAAAAGTAATAGGCAGAACAGCTTAGAGCAACCCTCTAAAGTCGGTATTAGAAGTAATATCACCCTCATTTTACAGATAAAGAAACCATTAGTTCAGGGAGGTAAACTGACTTTCCCAGAGTCACTTTGGTTAGAAAAAACTCAAGCCCAAATGGTTTGATCCAAGTCCTATGCTCTATACCAGGCTATGTCCTTACAAACTTGTCTTTTCTCATGCCACCAAAGTCAGGCTTATTGTAGAGGGGATTTTTATTCAGAAATAGGCTCTCATGGCATCTGAGGGAGGACCTTTCTGACTCCAAGAATCTGTGATTCTTCAAGTTCATAGATAAAAGAACAATAAAATATAATGAGCAAATTCACACAGACAAGAAGAAATGAAAATCTATTCTAGATGCCATTAATCTACTATGCAAAATGTATTGCTAGGGCTCACAAATCACTTGATGAATCTATGCCAGTTTTTTCTGGTGAAACAGTGAGATACTTTGAGTAAAAAAGGCTAAAAGAAGAAAGTGACAGATGTAAAAGACTTTAAAAAGCATATCTTAACATGTTCCTTGCTTTTTCATTATTAGTAGATTTTGAAAGATACTTAACTTTCTGAATGCCTAAGAACTATATGAACCATAATAAGAGTGTAATAGCACAATACCAGGATTTTACCAAGTTATCAGTCCTTTTCAAATGAATAACCATCTTATCTTGATTTTTCTTTTTTTAAACTTCACTGAAATCTAAATACCTTATCTGGGTCTGAGACAGGATGCGTAGGAAAAAGGTGGGAAAAATATTGAGCAATCACAAAAGAGGTTTATTTTACTTCTTAGATAAAAACTTTCTGAAAATAAGGTTATATTCACAATTCCTTCTAGGGTTTTAACTCATTATTCATTAAGGATGAAATATCTTATTGACAGGAGGATGGATTAGTAGTAGCTCATTGACAATTACATGAAGATTAATCCTCAAGAATTAAATCATCCTCTAAAAAGGAAGGGAAACAAGGATTAGCGCTGAAGAAGCAAGAAAGCAGGAAAACTTTGTCAACCAAATGAGTGGTTTTCCTTTTCAAAAGATGGAAGGACATGAAGTCAAATGCTGATCTTTTTAGTGAGTAGCAGAGGCTGCCAGTCTACCAGACCAGATTGTACCTTCCTCCCCAGGCATACCAAACTTGTTACCACCAAAATACATCCAAAGGTACAAATGGAAGCACCACAATCCCCTTTTAAAAGCTATAGTTTGTCAAGACATATGCCTCAAAAGGAACAGTTTCTAATGTTAAGCTCTTTTTGAAAATTATCCTACCAACCAATAAAACATGCATCTTTCTCCTCTTCAGAAAAGATACCAATGTATACAGTTATATGACAATACATTTCCACTGAAGAATAGACCTTGGTTTACAATTCAAACACCTTATCTGTATGTATTTTATTAGTCTTTGATTTTTCCCAGGTAAATATTCTATTGATCAGAAATGGGTATGTGATGTTTTTTACCTAGAATTACTATTTTGAGCCATAATTTGTGAATACCAGTATGAAACAGAACTATAAACATTCATGATGAAGGATTTCCTTCTATTCTTTAGTCAGGAGCTCCTCCCTCAACCCCAAAATCAAGAACACAGGGAAACAAAAATAAGCCCAAGTTGCAACCACTTTTTAAAATTTGGTAATCTGCTATACAGTGTTAAAAATGATAAATGTAACCTCTTTTAAAGCTCAGCAACATTGCTATTTCTCCCAAAGAGAGACCTTGCTGTCAATCATTTCTCTCTTTTATAGCACAAATATGCTCTGCAGCTTTCACTTGTCACTCCCTTTATATGTAATGTAGGCAGCTTAGCACTAAATCAATTTAAGGAACTGCAGAAGTTAAATACATACATTATTATTATGATGACAGAAAAGGCAATGAATGTCTTGCGGTTCCATTTGCTTTCTTTGTTAAAGAAGAAAAAGCTAATTATCTGCAGCTGTCAACCATGAAGACCTAGACCTATTTAAGTCAACATTAGCCTTGGACAAGCGAAAACATTTTTCGTATTTTTCACTGATTTTTTTTCTTTTTCAAAAAACAAATTCATTATGAAATATTAAACATAGAGAAGGACAATGAAGTGGAAAGTTCTAAAATATATAGAACTACACATTTGTGTCCTTTTTATATACAAGGCATTTTAATATTTCAAAGACCTAAGTGCCAGATCTTTTGTAATATTCATTCTCAAATTGCTGTGTCCAGGATTAAGGCAGCTATAATGCCCTTCTCTATGCAAACTAAATTGTTGTGGGTTTTTTTTTTTATAACTTCAATAGGAAGCATAGAAAGTATCAGTTATAATGAAAACAGAGATGATGAAAAGCAAGAAATATATTCATTTATAAAACTTCCAAGTCCAAAGATATTCTATACACTGATAGATTAAGAATTCACACTGAAACTTTTAGCTTTTCTGTTCCTATGTAATTCTCTTTTTCCTGCATATCTTCCTTCCATTCTCCAATCTCATCCCATTAGAATCTAGAATTGAATTACTGTTACCTTCGAATTTACTTTGCAAATAATTAAATAAAATTTTCCCCAGAAATATCCAACTTGTCAAATATGATAAAAATGGAATCTTTTTTAAAAACTGGGGAATGGGAAAAATTAAAAACAAGTGAACAAAAGACATTTTATTTGACTACAATTCCTTCCACTCCTCTTTTCTAAACTATACTAACAACACTGAAAGAAAAATATCATTTTTCATGTCCACTTCACAATTCTTTCACATGTAATTCTTTGGCTTCAGTTGCTTTTTTGTGAGAGAATACTTCACTATATCAGAGACTCCCTAAATTCAATTCAACAGACATGGAATTTTCACACAGAAAGCCTGTCTTCTTATAAAGTATATTCTTTTGAAGCATTCACTTCTGGTTGTATCCATTCCTCAGCTGCCTGCCAGGATCGTTTGCTACTATTAGCATTCCCTGGCTGTCAATTTTAATGTTCCACTGTCTCAAATTGGCTTCACCATATCATTGAAGCATTTCTTTTACCCACCTTGCATAAGACCAATCTCTTTGAGTTTGCCATACAGTTAATTACTTTGACACCCTGATGCCATCTTCCTCTCATCAAATGGCCAGCCCAGTGTAACCGAGCTCAAGGGACCATTATCTTGATAACAGTGGACAAAATGAATTCCAAAAAATCTCATTTTCAGAGATGGTACGGCATTTTGTGTGAAGTGTAACATTCAAGTGTCAAAGGCAAATTTGCTTAGACACTAAATATTCAGCTGGTAAAATTTTCATACCTGGCATCCAGGTTTTTTTTAATCATTAGAAAAGAATTGCCAAATTACAACATTACCAAGTTGAGTATTTATTTTATAAATTGCTTCCCTCAAAGGTCAAAAAAAGAGACCAGATTTAAGATCCTATTAAAATACCAGAAAGATAATCCTTTGCTTCTAGTTATTTGGCAGGACAGGCAAAAACAGTTTCCTTTTTGCTTTCTCAGAACACTCATACCAAAGTAGATGAAAACCCCTTTCATCTCTAAGACTCTACGGTTATATAAAATAGTGTTTTTATAGAGCACCAAGGCTAGGATTTAGGAGGTTATCTAGTCGATAGCAAGGCCATCACACTAAGCCCTAATCTAAGCTATTCTACAAACATGTAAGGAGTACTCAATGAGGCAGCCTGATCAAGTAGAAAGAATACTGGTAGTGGAATCAAACAGAGGCTCAGATTTTGATTTTACTTCTACAGAACACATGCTTTGAGTGAATCATTTCTTATCTCTCTCAAAATGAAAGAACTGGAGTAGAGCAGAGGTATCAAACTCAGGAGCCCATAGGCCTCGAGGGGCCAGAAAAACTCCAGAGTGCAGCCTGAATCAGATTAAGTAATTGGGAAATTTAACAAAATAAATAAAACTATAATATAACATAGATAATGTTGATTTGTGATTTTCTAAGTCAACATGCACTCTGCAGGGATGTTTCTGTTTGAGTTTGATACTGGCTAATGACCTCTAAAGTTCCTTTTAGCTCTAGATCTTATGTTTTACATATACATACACACACACACACACACACACAAATGGCTCAAGCGAAAAAAAATATGCCTTGATCATGGGTCTTTTTATATTTTCTTGGCCTTCAGTCTGTGAGCAGCTAACAGATTTTGATGCAAACTTGAGTTATCTGGTTCAATAAAATTTTATATTTCTCTAGAAAGGTCACTGTTGTTAAGTTATTGAGTATGATCTCTGGAACAGATAGGCGTGGGAAAGATTTTTTAAAATAGCTAGAAAGACTATAGCACAATATGTTATGGGTTTTATTTTGTTTTTTATTGGATATGCAACTTAGTTGAATAGGATTTTTGAGAAGGAAGTCCCATCTACTAATGTATATTAGAACTTGATCAACACCTTAGTGTCATATAGAATCATTTGAGTCACGGAGAGGTCAAGTGACTTGCACAAAGCCAACATGTCAAAATTAGAACTTGAATCCAGGTCTCACTGACTCCTGGGGCTGGAACTAGAACCATTAAAGACCCTTTAATTTCAAGTGAGATCAAAAGATAGTGAAGGAGACATGACCTTTATAGAACAATAAAATACAGTTGTAGAAGAGATGCACAAGAGACACTCTATACGCACTCAAAGACTTATAGTGTAATGTGGAAGCCCATCATATTAACGTAACCTTAGGCAGCATTTATAGAAAGAACAATGTTCAGAGCAAGGGAGATGACAATGCTCCTGCTGTGTTCTGGCCCCGGAAGACCACATCTACAATACTATTTGTTCAGTTCTGGATGCAACTTTTTAGGAAGGAGAATGAAAAGCTGGCACTTATTCAGAATGTCATATTAAGACTTAATTAGAGGAAGTGAGCAGGTTTAGCCTGGAGAAAAAAAAAAGTAGTGGGACATAATAGGGCTCTTCAAACATGTCATGTTGAAAAAGTACTAGATTTGTTGTGCCTGAAACCAGAACACAAAACTCGAAGCATTGGGTAGAAGGTGCAAAAAGGCACATTTCAGTTCACTTTCAGTCAGTCAATCAATAAGCATTTGTTCATCACCTGCAACGGGCCTGACACAGTTCTAAGTGCTGCAGATAAAAAAAGGCAAAAGATATTACCTAATAAATCTCTTAATAATTCATGCTATGCAATAGAAAGGGTTGCCCTATAAGCTAGTAAGTTCTTCATTTCTGAAAGCCATCAAATGGAGTCTGGATAGCCTATTGAAGATTTTGTAGGGGTCAGATATGGGTTTAACCAGACAGCCTCCAAGAGTTCTCTCTGCAATCCAGAGGCTGTCACTGAAAATTAACACTGGCAGTGTACCATTCAACAATGCACTGACTAACAAAGAAATAGAAAAATGAAACAATGTAAGTGATTTTATTTTGGAATGATAATAAAGGATGGCTAGCTGCTATGGTGCACTCATACTCCCTGCTACTAGGCAGGCAAAGACTGTTGAATTACTTGAGCTCAGATTTCTGAGCTATATTAGAGCTAAAATTAAATAAGTACTTGCAATAAATCTAGTACAAATGTGGTAAGCTCCTGAGAGGGAGGGGGAAACTGATCCTGGTCAGAAGTTGAGCCAAACTTCTTTGGTGATCAGCAGTAGGATCAGACCTCAGAGGAGTTCCTGACTTCCAGCTTGGTCAAGATAAGGAAAATCAGTATCATTAAAATAAAGAATAGGAAGAAGTCTACATGGCATCAAGGCATACAAAACTGAAGGCATACAAAGTCACAGAGGCATAAAATCTTACAGATGAAGCTAGTTCTAAGAACTAGATATAATATAGGTATCATATCTTATTCCAGTATTATTATCCTCTATAAACTAACTTAATCTTAAATAGATTAGACAGTATCACCCAAATGAGGGTCTAAAATACAGCTGGTTGGGGGGCAGAGTCAAGATGGTATAGTAGAAGGATGGACTTGCGGAAGCTCTCCCCCTCAGTCCGTAAAATACCTGTAAAAAATGACTCTCAACAAATTCTAGAGCAGCAGAAGCCACAAAACAATAGAGGGAAAGAGATTTCCAGCCCAAGACAGCCTGGAAGGCTGACAGGAAAGATGTATTGCCCTGGACTCAGAGCAGAGCGCAGCCTTGGACATGCCATGCAGCAGGGACAGGACTGGAGCAGGCATCAGGGTGTGGAGTCACAAGTAGCAGTTGTGATTTCCAGATCCCCACAAATGCCAAAGACAGCTTCAAAGGTCAGTGAGAAAGCTCTTTCACCTGGGTGAGAAGGGAGCAGGGTCCTGCCCTAGCCCCAACCCCAGGAGGCTGCAGTATCCATTTTTGGAACCCCTAGCCTAAAGACCCTGGGGGAATCAAGCAACTGATCTAGATCTCAAGTCATGAGTGGCAGTCCTGAGGTGAGTAAGAGCACTGGAATGGTGGAGCTGGTTGAGGCTCTGGAGAGGGAATTCTACTCACAGATCCTGGGCAGAAAAATCTGTGGTTGCTCCGAGATCAGAGCACAGGCCAACAGACGAGTAAACTCCTCTCCCTTGATTGTGCCACCTTGGAGGAACTGAAAAATTATACATGCCTAGAGTATAAACTCCTCTTGACAAAGGACTCAAAAGTCAAGTAACTGGCTGGGAAAATGCCTCAAAAAGGGAAAAAATGACTATAGAATGTTACTTTTTCAGTGAACAGGTATTTTCTTTCATCCTTTTGAATGAGGAAGATCAAAACATACCACCAAAGGAAGACATAAAAGTCAAGGCTTCTGCATCCCAAACCTCCAAAATAAATATGCAATGGTCTCAGGCCATGAAAGAGCTCAAAAAGGATTTTGAAAATCAAGTAAGAGAGGTGGAGGAAAAAATTGGAAGAGAAATGAGAGTGATGGAAGAAAATCATGAAAAGCAAGTCAACAACTTGCTAAAGAAGACCCAAAAATGGTGAAGAAAATAACACTAAAAAAACACTAAAAATAGACTAAGTCAAATGGCTAAAGAAGTCCAAAAAGCCAATGAGGAGAAGAATGCTTTGAAAAGCAAAATTAGCCAAATGGAAAAGGAGGTTCAAAACCTCACTGAAGAAAATAGTTCTTTCAAAATTAGAATGGAATAGATGGAGGCTAATGACTTTATGAGAAACCAAGAAATCAAAAACAAAACCAAAAGAATGAAAAAATGGAAGATAATGTGAAATATCTCATTGGAAAAACAACTGAACTGGAAAACAGATCCAGGAGAGACAATTTAAAAATTATGGGACTACCTGAGCCATGATGAAAAAAAGAGCCTAGACATTATCTTTCATGAAATTATCAAGGAAAACTGCCCTGATATTCTAGAACCAGAGCGTAAAATAAAAATGGAAAGAATCCACTGATCACCTCCTGAAAGAGATCCCAAAAGGAAAACTCCTAAGAATATTGTAGCCAAATTCCAGAGTTCCCAGGTCAAGAAGAAAATATTGCAAGCAGTCAGAAAGAAACAATTTGAGTACTGTGAAAATACAATCAAGATAACATAGGATCTAGCAGCTTCTACATTAAAGGATTGCAGGGCTTAGAATATGATATTCCAGAAGTTAAAGGAACTAGGATTAAAACCAAGAATCACCTACCCAGAAAAACTGAGTATAATACTTCAGGGGAAAAAATGGTCATTCAATGAAATAGAGAACTCTCAAGCATTCTTGATGAAAAGACCAGAGCTGAAAAGAAAATCTGACTTTCAAACACAAGGATCAAGAGAAGCATGAAAAGGTAAACGGGAAAGAGAAATCATAAGGGACTTACTGAGGTTGAATTGTTTACATTCCTACATGGAAAGTTAATACTTGTAACTTTTGAGACTTGTCTCAGTATTTTGGTCACTGTAGGGATTATATACATATAGATAGAGGGCACAGTGAGTTGAGTAGGAAGGGATGATATCTAAAAAATAAAATTAATGGGTGAGAGAGGAATATATTGGGAGGAGAAAGAAAGAAATGGAATGGAACAAATTATCTCTCATGAAAGAGGAAAGAGAAAACTTTTTTAATGGAGGAGAAAAGGGAGGATGTGAGAGGAAAAAGTGAAGCTTTCTCATTACATTTGGCTTAAGGAGGGAATAACATGCACACTCAATTTGGTATGAACATCTATCTTATGCTACAGGAAAGTAGGGGAGAAGGGGATAAGTGGAGTGTGGGCGCATGATAGAAGGGAGGGCCAATGGGAGGAGGGAGTAATTAGGAGTAAACACTTTTGAGGAGGGACAAGGTCAAAAGAGAGAACAGAATAAACAGGGGGCAGGATAGGATGGAGGGAAAAATAATTAGCCTTTCACAACATGACTATTATGGAAGCCTTTTGCAAAACTACACATATATAGCCTATATTGAATTGCCTGCCTTGTCAGTGGGGAGGGAAGAAGGGAGAGAAGCTGGAACTCAAAGTTTTAGGAACGAATGTTGAGAATTGTTTCTACATGCAACTGGGAAATAAGAAATACAGGTAATGGGGTACAGAAATCTATCTTGCCCTACAAGAAAACAGAGAAGATGCAGATAAGGGAAGGGAGGAGTGTGATAGAAGGGAGGGCAGATTGGGGAAAGGGATAATCAGAATGCATGGTGTTTTGGGTTGGCAGAGGGGAGAGTTGGGGAGAAAATTTGGGACTCAAAATCTTATGGAAATGAATGTTGAAAACTAAAAATAAATAAATTTTAAAAATAAAATTTAGCTTCTCTGCCAGTATTAAAGCAAAGTTTAATCCAATATCAAAGTTCATTATAATTTAACAAGTATCTATTAACCATCACCAATGTGCAAAGGAATATTCTAGACCCTAGGGGAGATAAAATGTTCCATAGCTTTATGGAGTTCACAATCTAACAAAGTGATAATACACAAAAATAGATAACTATAATATGCAACACTATACTATAAGTGCATTAAGTAGGTAAAAAGACCTATATGAGGTCTAAAAGGAAAGGCTATTACCAACTGGGGGATAAGGGAAGGTTTCATGGAAGAGACAGCAGTGGAGTTGTACTACAGAACAGGCAAAGACGGGAAAAGAAGGAGATCATTCCAGCCAAAGGAACAGCAAAAACCAAAGCATCAAAGCAAGAGAGGCCAAAGTTTACTGAGGGGTCAGAAACGAGACATTTGGCTGGAGTGCAGTATGTAGAGAGTATTCATATGAAACAAGACTGGAAAGGCTGTATATCAAGCTTAGGAGTATGAATTTTCTTTAGGAGGTAATAGGGCGTCACTTATTTTGGGGTTAAGGAGTAAATGACCAGAATCATGCATATTCTAACAGTGGTAAGAAGAGCTAATTTTTGGAAGGAGAGAGCAGGGGTCAGAAGACCTCTTAGGAAGCTACTATAGTAATCTCTTAACAACACCTTAGATTGGTGAGCATTCATTTCATTACACATCATTTCATTTGATCTCCATAACAACCCTATTATGAGGTTAGGAGGCAAGGTAATATTGCCATGAGTTAGTTTATACAGGAAGAAATGAAGTGTCAGGAAATTAGGTTACTTTGTCCAACGTCACAAAGCCAGGTAATTGGCAGAAACCAGATTCAAAGCTAGGTTTTCTGACTTCCAGTCTAGTATTCTTTCCATCACACATGTCTACCTCTGCCATCCCATGTTACAACACATCTTCCCTGGAGTGGCCACTTGAAAAATACAAAAGCACATGCACTCTGGTCAGGCCCTGAATCATGCATATGGTAAGGCAACCATATATATATATATATATATATATATATATATATATATATATATATATATATATATATATATATATATATATATATATATATATATATGTACACACACACACACACACACACACACATATATATATACAAATAAAGGAACAAATACTAAGTATGCAATGAAGCACACAAATGCACAATCAAATGATGTGGCACATCTCTGGACAGATTGTAAATAAAAAGGATGGATAGCTTGGTAAATAGAATTACAATCTGGGTGACTCTTTTCAAGCAAAGCCTTCAGAATGAAACTTTAGTGTTACAATCACAAACACCACAGAGAGTGATGAATTAAGTGCAAGTGAAATTCAGAATGCGGTTCTCAAAAAAATGCTACATTAGAAGTCAGGAGACATGAATTTGAAACATGGCTCTGTGCCAACTTTACCTTCCTATACCTGTTTCCTAATCTATAAAAGCAGGATTTACTTTTGGGGAGGAGGGTTAAGTGGGTGGAAGGGTCAGGACCTATGATTTCACCATGCTGAGAACACTCCCTCCTGATGAGACTAGCAGCCCATCTGTAACTTATACTTTTAAGAAAATCAGCACAAGAGGCAATGATGGGTTAAGCAACTTGCCCACAGCCACAGCTGAACTATGTCCCATCTCTTCTGACTCTAAGGTCATCCTTCTATTCTCTATGCTTCAACTCTGTATTATTATTCAGAAAAATGTATTTTCCTGTGATTTGAAGGGTATGCCTTTTGTATGTCCCACTAAGAAAGGACAGAGACCAAGAGAAATAAAGGAAAAGGCTTTTTCAGGTGTGATTGAATCATTATATAATTTGTAGAGGTTTTGAGGCTCTGAGTGGCTTATTTACATACGGAAAGGCCAGCAGAGGCAATGAACTTAACCCCACAGCAAACACAGCCTTGGTATTTTCCTACCCAGTCATTAGCACAGAACAAGAAGGAAATATTAGCGATTCAAAGAAAAATTTGGGGAACCATGACCCCCAGAGCTATCTGGCAATCATAAGGCAAAAAGTTCATTGCCTGGTTATGGCATAGCATACAGAGAGGAAGATTTAAGGAATGTTCTGGATGGGCATCATAAGTTAAGGGTAGGTAGGTTATTCACTGAGACTTGAACCAAGGAGAGTATGTATATTTCTTCTTCCACTTCCTGCTTGTGAGGTGAAAAACCTCAGTCAAGTACCTGGGGTAGAAAAACTGAAGAAATTTTCCCCATTACAAACTAAAGGCTTTTGAAAGAACACAGCAGTACCCTGTTTGAGAATTGCTGCTGAGCCTGAAGATGGAGATGGAGAAACTAGTTACCCATTAAGGAGAATAAGAGGGAGCCAAACACACTGGTACAGCCAGCAACATTTTAGGATATCTAAAATCAGACATGGAATGTCAAATTTTGAGTGCATGGGAAAGACAGAATTGAAAGTGTTAAGAGAAGACACAGAAAATGAATGGTGAGTGAGGGTCACAAACAGGACAAGTTCAGACTTGAGACAGTTAAGTGAAAGCATGTTAAAGTAAAACTATGATCATATATCATCTGACAGTGAATTAAAAAGGAAAGTTAAGAAAAATATGCTAATCTTTCTAAAATAAAAACTTAGAAGTCAAAATCCTTTGAAAGCAACAATAATAACTTTTGAATAAAGCATTGATAATTCTTCAATATCTTGAAAAGCTAAAAGAGTTTCATCAGGTGGATTTAAGTTTAATCAAAATAATGTCTAAAGGTCCCTTCTAGTTCTAAGATTCTGAGATAAATCATAATTTTAATCACTAGTCAGAAAGATGATATAATTATTCATTTCCACAAAAATGACTTGCTTGATGTTCTGATACCATTTTAATGAACTCCACAGCACAGAAATATACAGATTTGATTTTTTATAATATAATATAATGTAACTATGTTTTAAATTAACCTGCATGTGTTATAAAAACTTACTAGCCAAACAAATACGGGCTGTGGATCTGGGTGATTGGAAGGAAAGTGGGGAAGGGCTTAGGGAAAAAGATAAATTCATTTCTGTATTGTATCATTGGACAATAGGGATAATACTTGCAAAGGGATGTGAGGAAATCATTTGATAAGCATTCAAGCACAATATGCAGGTCATAGCCCACACTTGGTAGGGCAGTGTAGCCTTATAACAAGAGTAACCCAAGGACACTGACATTCCTTCTAGAAAAATGTGTCAAAGGATAATGTCAAAGTCAACTCCAAATACTGTGATGAGGAAGACTATGAAAAGCTTATGAAATGGGCAATGCTGAATATGAGGGAAAAGGAATTTAATTCCATGTTCTGCTCTATCAAACAATGAAGGACTACATGGCTATAGCTGAAAGTACACTGACAGTATGGAAAGAGGAGTGGATCTGAATTCAAGGAACTTTGGTTTGAATACCTCTCTGCCATGTTATTGTGGGCAAGTTAATTCTCTGGGTCTCAGTTTCACATGTGTAAAATGACAAGTTTGAACTAGATGACCTCTGGAGAGCCTTCTTTTATAGCTCTAAATGGATGATCCTATGACAGAGTCCTATGAGAGAGTCTGGAAAACTGAGTTCTGATCCTAGCATGCCTCTTAGGGGGATGGCCCCAAGTAAATCATTTCAATTATCTGAACCTCAGATCCCTTATCTACCAAATGGAGATACTATGAAATAACAAGAATTATCTGTATAGTCCAGTGTTCAAGGTTAGCATTATATTAATTTCACAAAAGAGCCATACTATTCTTTTCCACATGTACTGGAGATTGTTGTTGTTCAGCTGTTTTAGTCATGTCCCATTTTTGTGACCTTACTTGGCAGAGATACTGGAGTGGTTTGCCATTTCCTTCTATAGTTCATCTTACAGATAAGGAAACTGAGGCAAATTGGGTTAAATGATTTTCTCAGGGTCACACAGGTAGTAAGTATCTGAGGCTATTCAGGTAGATGAGTTTCCTGACTCCGGGCCCAGTACTCTATCTACCGTACCACCTAGTTGCCTCTATGTTGGATATTAGCATGATAATAAAGCATTATAGTAAAAATCAAAGGCCAAAATAATTGTACAAAACAAAATCTGCCTAACAGAGCTTTTAAAAAGATCAAATAAAATTATGTCTATTAAAATTATCTTTTTAAATATAGACCACTTCTGATGTGATTCAAGTAACAACACTAAAATATTTCAATATTCTTCTCTATTGATGAAGCTGTGTTGTAATAATTATAAGTAACATTCATAAGCAATAAATAATAGTAATGATGTTGTAGATGATGAGTTAATAGTTGCACAAAACTTTTTAGTAAATATATTATGCAGTGCAATGCACATAGTAGGTGCTTGATCAATGTTTGCTGAGTCAAATTCTTACTTTTAACAGTAACATTAGAGTGGATGTATTTTGTTACTAAGAGCAATTCATCTATAAAACTTTTAATACTAACTGCAGCTCTGAGAAAATTTTAGAATCGTTTTTCTTTAAACATTTATATCTCTAGGAAATGTGCTAAAATTCTTTAAACAAGAAATATAGCTTGAAGTTGAGAGTGATACCAAGTGAAAACACATTTCATTACTCATTCTCTAACAGAGACAAGTCTTTAGAAAAATTTCAGGAGTTTGCATAATGGTTGTATGTGTATCTATGTTATACATCATCTGTATTATACTATTTAAAATATGCAATTTAACATGTAGCAGAGATTTAAAAAATAAAAATGGGGCATTTAATAAATGTTTATTAGCAGGAATAACAGGAACTGTATTAGTCAGTCAAAAAGCATTTATCACACATTTACTATGTTCCAGGAACTGTACTAAGTAATGGGGATACAAAGAAATGCTGTCAAGCAGCTTATGTTCCAGTGGGAGAGACAATACAAGATAGATGCAGTATAAATTAATTGGAGATCATCTCAGAGGGCTGGTGCTATCTTTAAGGAAGATCCAGAAAGGTCTCTTACAGAAGGTGGGATTTGACCTGAGTTTTGACAGTGAAATGAAGAGGTAAAGATAAATAAGGAGAGCATTTCAGGCATGGGGACAGCCAGTAAAAAGGCATTAAGATGATAGATGGAGGGCCATGTGAGGAGAAAGGCAAATAGACCAATGTAACTAAATCACAGAGTAAGTAGAGGAGAATAAAATAAAAGGAGACTGGAAAGTAGGATAGGGTCAAGTCTTGAAGAATTTTAAATGCCAAAAAGAGGACCTTACATTTTATCTTGGAAGTAATAAAGAACTACTGTACCACTGACTAGGAAGGTGCTAGTCAGATGTACACTTCAGAATACTCACTTTGGTAGCTGATGTGCAGTGGGGAGAGGCAAGGCAGGAAAACCAATTAGAAGGCTACTGTAATAACCCAGGTGAAGGCCTGAATATGTAAGGTGAGAGTGAGAAGTTGAGAGTGATTCTGAGATTGTAAGCTTGGATGACTGGCAGGATAGAAGTGCATGCTCTCAACCAGGTGAGGATTTTGGAGAAAAGATAATGAGTTCTGTTTTATATGTATTGAATTTGAGAAAAACAATTGGTAATACTTGGACTTAGCTGAAGAGAGCAGCAAAGACTGTATAATAATAATTGATAGAGATGATAACTGAAACTGTGGAAGCTGATGAAATCACCAAAGCAGATAGTATAGATGGAGAAGAGGGACCATGACACAGCTTTGAGAAGAATCCATGGCTAGTGGTTGAAATGGATAAAAATCCAGCAAAAGAGCCTGGAAAGGAGATACACAGGTAGGAAAAGGACTGGAGAAAGTTTCATGAAAACACAGAGAGGAGACAGTATTTAAGAAATGAAGATCAAGAGTCTCAAAGACTACAGTGAGATCATGAAGGACTGATAAAAGGCCAACAGATTTGGCAATTAATTATTGGCAATTAAAAAGTCTCTGGTAACTGGAGAGGGCAGTTCCAGTTGGGTGATGACATAAGAAGTCAGATAGCAGAGGATTTAGAAGCTAGTGAGAGGAGAGAAAGTGGGGGTGCTTAGGATGCAGATGAGTTTTTTTCAAGGAGTTTACTGGGGAAGGAGCATAAAAACATTTGATAATACTAGTAAGGATGGTAGGATCAAGAGAGTTTATGGCATAACAATTTTTCTTTAGAAATTTAAGATTCTAAAATTGATCTGAGTTCCATAACATTATCACCTTTGGTATCATTTGCTAAATTAACTTTGGAGCACATCTGCTTATTTCCTTTTCACACTTAGTAAACTAGTAATTCTCAATTAACTATAAACAGATTATCCACAGGAAATTTGCTTTCAAGTTAAGATGCAGCATTTTAGGCAGAGGTGGTTTAATTATTTCCTCCTGAAAACTCAGTTTAACTTTGTAGGGCAGTAAAGGCTCTATGCATGTGATTGCTGAACCACTCACTGTCAGGTTTGAAAGTTCTTGGAGAGCAAAAAGATGCCTTACAACTAAAGAAAGAGGAATATAGTCTTAATTTTTAAAATGGAAAAAGACTGGTATCTGTAAAAAGTCATTGAGTTGACAATGATTTCTGGCAAAATTTTAGAATACATTATTGAAATGATGGTAAATGAATACTTAGAAAGGTAGGGATATAACACAAAAAGTCAGGAAGACATAAATCAAAAAACAGGTAATGCCATAATGTTCCTTTATTTTTTTAGCAGGATTATTAGACTGGTAGCCAATCGGGGAATGATGCAGATATTCTTTGCCTAAATATAAGCAAAACATTAGACAAAGTCTCTCATATTATTCCTGTGGACAAGGTAGAGAGATGTGGGCTAGATCATTTAGAACTATTCAAATCAAATATATAAATATATATATATATTTATATATATGTATATATACATATATTATATACATACTACAGTTCTTATAATTATTTAGATTATAAAATAAAACTAAAAAATTCTAAAAGGATGAAATAAAAATGAAATAATATTTAATCCTAGGGTCAATAGGGAACTATTTGAGTTCAGTGAGCAGGGGAGTGATGTGGTCAGATTCACAAAATCACTTTAGTGGCTGTGTGTAGGATGGGTTGGAGAGGGAGAGATGGAGGCTGCTACAACGGTTCAGAAAAGAGATAATGAGGCCCTACACTGGGGGATGGGGGGGTGGCTGTGTGAGTGGAAAGGGACAAATATGAGAAATGTTGAGGTATAATAACCAAATAGCAATTAATTGGATATGTGGAGTGAGGAATAGAAGATGGTACTGAAATTGTGAACCTGGGCAACTGGAAGGATGGGGACATTTGGAAGAAGGGTGAATTGGGGAAGGTACGTAATGGAAGGAGAGTTGCAAGATCACATCTCATCCATGCCTGCTCATCTTGTATAATTCTGTCCCAACTAAAATCTAGAAAGGGAGAGACAGGGCTCCTACTCCCTATAGACTGTGCAATCAGAGGATTACCGGGAAGGCAGTAGGTATTCTGAGATAAAGAGAATAATTTTTCCATGGTCACCTGTGCTACTGCTGCTGCTAGGCACTGGTTAGGTTATAAATGCCCTGAGGAGCTGACATTTGGCCCAGATGAGAAGTTTAGAGGTTGCAAAGTAGCAGGAGAGGGAGAAGGAGGGAGGGAGATATTGTGGAAAGGGGGCAGGTATAATTGTGTTGGAGATCAAGAATCATGATTGACTGTTAAGGGAAGGATGGGAAGTGACCTATTCATCTTCCCACCTTCAGAATAAGCATATATATCCCTTGGGGTCAGAGCAAAGGGGTTCCCCCTCCCCAGGAGTAGGGCCAGCACCCTAGAGACCACTGATGCCAAGGATAAATTCAATTTGTTCTTGGCTCCAATGGGCAGAACTAAAAATAACTGGTAGTAGCGGCAAAGTAAGATTAGGTTAAGGATTTAAACTTCCTAACAATTAGAGCTATCCAAAAGTGGAATGGTGGTGGTGGTAGTTTCCTCCATCACTAGATGTCAACAGGCAAAGGCTATATGATCACTTGTTGGATCAGGAATGATGTACATATATTTATACTCCATATACCTTGAGTTCCAGTAGAGAAATTTGAAAATCAAAATATTCACCTAAGTTTAATAAAAGAAAAGTTCATCTAGGTGGAGGTTTCCTAAGAGTCTGAGACATAAACAATCTCAGCTACTACAAGGGTTGCAGGAAAAAGCAGACTGAGGTCAGGATAGGGAAACCAGACTTCTTTCTAGGTACAGCTGAACTGGATGTTTAGGGAAAATGGGTGATGGTTGGTGGTGGTGGTGGCAGCGGTGGTATTTCATTATTTAAATTGAATCTCCAGGGCATACAAATTTATATCCGAAATAGATATCAGAAAAACATGTCAAAGCCAAATGTAAATGATTCAGGGATTACCTCCCATGTTTGATTATACAAGTTTCTGCTTCCCGTCATTAGAATGAGAATAACTGATCCCTGACTACAGAACATGCATGTTAAGGGGGTGATTCTGCCCTATTGCTCATATAGGGTTATCATCACACCTTCCTTTTGTTAAGTTCTAAGTTTCCCCAGGGGTCATTACAGCAAAATCAATAGAAGAAAAGTTACAGGCTCACAGAATTAGAACTAAGAAGATGTCGAGAAGCCAGTCCTCTCTCTTCTGGAAGATGAAAGCCACATGGTTTGGAAGGCTCCAAACACAGTGACTCTACCCCAAGTCCAGTGCCCCTAGCACTGTGGGTGCTTCACTGAGGCAGCACAGGGTGATGAAGGCAGCACAGTGTGATGGAGACAGCACTGGACTTGAAGTGAGGAAGACCTGTTTTCACATCTTGCTTCAGACACTGACCAGCTGTGTGACCTGAGCAAAGGCTTTAACTTCTATGAGCTTCAAGTTTACTCATCTGTAAAAATGAGGGGAAGATTCCAACTGAAAGCCTCTGAGGTCCTTTTCAGATCTGAATTTATGATTCTCCCAAGTGGATGTCAACCTATTAAGGATATTCTTTGAGTATAGTCAGTTGATCAGTCCTCAAAATCCCCATCTCTTAACTCCTGTTGAGCCACCCTCATCTCCATCACACATCCATAAGGGAATCTAGATAAACACTCTGACCTACCCTTCATAACAATCCTGTTAAAAAACAAAATAAGGTTATTGTAGCATGACCTATTCTTTTTTTAAATTCTATATATCTCATTAAATCTATCCCAATTACATGTAAGAAAAAATTTAGCAATTATTTAAAAAACTTTTGAGTTTCAAATTTTCTCCTTCCCTCCCACTTCTACTAACTTTTGAGAAGGCAAGCAATTTGATTTTAAATATACATGTGAGGTCACATCAATACCTACTCTAGATAAAGTCACACAGGTTTACTATCCCCACCACTGTCTCTTCTACATAAGAATATAAAAAGCTTTTCAACTTTAAGGTTAGAATGAGAGTTTCTTTCAGACTCCATCCCATTTCCCTATGGCTCAAATAAAGAAAGGCAAACCATAAAACCACCCCTATGGAAGAGGCTGATTCCAGGAGGCCCACCTTGTGTGCAGATACATCTTTGCTTGAACACTCAGCTACTAAATGTATGCATCTACTTGGTTAACTTTTTAAAGTAATGTTTTACTTTTATTTAATCTTTCCCAATTCCCACTCAGTTCCTATGTAAAGAAGGATTGGGAAGTTCAAAGGAGTAAAGTAGGAGGTATAGGAGTAAACTAGAAGGAGTAAAGGAAATAATGAGCTACAAAGGGGCCTAGGAAAGCTATAGAAAAAAGAGAAAAGGAGAGGACGGAAATGAAGGAAAAGATGAAAAAAGAAGTTGAAGAGAAAGGGCAATTATTTACTAAACAGCTACTCCATTAAGCACTCTTACTAAGCAATGAAGAACAGAAGGATGTCAAATACATGGCCCATTGTGGTGACACACTCTTCTGAATGTTGTCTAACCTTCATTAAAATGTATTGGTCATCTATCCATATGTACCAAGTAAGAGTCCTTATGTATGGTTTACTGTCCCCCATTTCCATTTCTGTTTTACACCACTGATACAGAGGACACAAATAAACACAGAAACACATGCTCTGTCCACAAGCAACTTATATTCTAGTGAAGAAAAAGAATATATACAAAAAAATAAAACTGCTAAATTATTCCTGACTATAAAAATT
This sequence comes from Notamacropus eugenii, assembly GCF_028372415.1. Taxonomy (NCBI): domain Eukaryota; kingdom Metazoa; phylum Chordata; class Mammalia; order Diprotodontia; family Macropodidae; genus Notamacropus; species Notamacropus eugenii. The sequence continues at coordinate 41,352,695 of NC_092872.1, read as the reverse complement.
CAAGAAAAGGTAGTGTACAGTCAAAGAAAGCTTCATTAACAACAAACAAGAGGGTCACAGATGAATGACTTTTTTTAATGACAGAAATACATAAAAATTATCTGCTAAATTGTGGAGGGGCAGCAATCCACATCATTCACTTGGGAGGATCCCCCTCAGAGACCTTCAACTGGAATCTTTCCCTCATTTGAAGAAACTGAAGTTCATAGAAGAACCCAGGTCTTCTGATCCCAAAACCAGAACTCTTTCCATTCTACCATACTACTACTTCTACTATAGTCATAGTAAATAGCCCTGGCATTTGCACCCAACTCTCTCTACAAACAGTAGGAAAACAGAAGCTAATGTAGCATTCATGGGTAGAAAGACTGATGCCATGATTGAGAGAGAATAGGACTGAAGCTGACAGCAAAGAAGAAGTTTTCATGAAACACAATCCATTGCTGTGTTCCAAGAATATCTTAATATTTAATTAATAAATTTCATTAATAAATTCAGGAAATATTTGGTCAGCTCTACAAACTATGACTAAAGTGACAGAAAAACACATTTAGCACATAACACAGGGTCTACCTCTTTAAGGCACAACCCAAACCTCTGTATCATTGAGATTACATGTATTCATATGATGGAAGATCTAAAACTGTTGGGGAGAAAGAAAAAAGAATACCTCTGCCCTCTTTAGCCAGATAGAATAAAATGGTCAAAGCAAATTTTATGGAAATTCTCAACTAATTCTTGTTTTTCCTTAAGTATTATTAAAAACTTAGAGCAAACTAACTTACTTTATCTCTAAATTTAAACACATTTTAGGTATTTTAAAGCCTATACACCAAATTAAAATACATCTGCAGTTTTCATATTAACTTTTTTTCTTGTTTAATCATTGTGAAAATGGTAAGCATTTTTCTACACCATATTATGTCTAATGGCAAGAAAATTCCAATAAAATGCTCCTCCAATGCTTTAATACAATGTGAAGGGAAGCCTGGATTGTCAAAGGCTGTGCCAGCTGAACACAAACTCTATTAAACCCTTCCGAACTAGAAAGGTTCTGAATACATGTCTAGCCATAGCTGTGTGAAGATCATCCTATTTTTAAAATTTATTGAAGCTCCTTGACAAAAGGCCACAGATTAATGATTTTTTTAATGACAAAAATACATGAAGATCATCTGCTAAACTGCAGAGGATCAGCAATCTACACAAATGGAGGAGGTGCTCAAACTGATAAAAATCACAAATCTGAGCATCAAAGTATTAGTAACAGCGTATCTGTAACACTATGGCAATTAGCTTTCAAGCTTAAGTACCATAATTATAATCAGTCTTCCAAGTTTAGAAAAAACTTCAAGTGATCAGTTACCCATTTTCTAAATCCAGGCAGGCAAGGTCATAAAAGATATGACTACCCCACTTTATTCCTAAAGATTGCCAATGATATGGACTCCAAAACAATCTTCAATAGCCTGTCAGTAATTTATTGAAATTAAGGTCCAGAGAGGTCAACATATAGGTAGTGGAAAACTCAAAGTCAAACATCTAGGTAGTGGAAAATCCAGGCCTCAAACTAAAATCTTCTGATTTCAAGTGTACTATGCTAACCACACTATACCATCCTAACTATAATACTGGGATATCTTGAATTTTTGCTTATTTCCAATGTCTTGTCCTTACTCTGGTGTGCCCTTTTCAGTGCTCTCCAATTTCCCCATATTCATTATTAAGCTATGGGGACCAAATCTAAGGGTAATATGCTAAAATGAAAAAGCATTCAACATGTAATATAGGAGAAACAATATTTTACATCCCTTATATGTCATATTCTTATGATGAAATGCTTTTAAATTGACTAAAACACTGAATCACATCAAATCTGAAGAACACTATAATCCCAGACTAAACAGTTGTTGAATCTTGAATGTAGATAATTAATTTATATTTTATACTTACTAAATTTCATGATGGTTTTGATGGAATAGTGTTGGGATTTATTTTCTATTTGCTGATGAGTATTTAGAGTAATTGAACAGCCTGATTCTGTGCTCTAAGAATGAGACTTATGCTTACATATGGATAAAATATAAATGCATATTTTTCAATTTAATATGACCAAGGACCCTGAAATTCTATAATATGAATGAATCAATCCTAGAAGACATTATGGCTACTCATCAATACTACCACAAACTAGAATTTTCAAGGATTTGCAAATAACTTGGAGTGTATGGACATGACTTAAAGAAACAATGCAAATTCTTGAAGAGCCTGCTGCTTAGAAATCAAGCAACATCACAACCTCTGCAAAGAAATGTGATTTGCTAATGTCACCTAATTCAGAAGACAAGCAATATTAAATCTGTGCAATTTATATATGATGATCAAGTGAAGTTTGATCACTGTATGGCAGCCATTTAATTTTATGATATCTTATTCCCATCTTTAGTTCCTTGTCTTCTAATTATTAATGAAGGTGAATATGCAGCAGACACTTAATAATGCTATAATTAGGCTATATGTACTGAGGAAAGTAACACTCTGCTACATTGTATTTTACTGCCTCAAATTACCAAGAGAGATATACTTCATGATAGTTTGATCTAATGTAGTGCAAGCACTTAGTAATGTGGCTTAGAATACTATGTGTATAACAAACTGGATGATGAGGAGTGGCGTGTATATAGGTAGAATTTAGCAGTCTGATAGCGATATCACTTAGTATCTTGGCTTATACACTTAGGAGGAGGAAAATGCCACATGGTGTCTAATGAAACCTAGTCTCCATCACTACTGAAATTATGAAAATTCATTAACAAGAAAAAGAATGGGAGTTTATAATTTCTTAAATACTTCATTGCATGTGGTATTTATGCAGTATTGCCTTTATATAAATTCTTCATTTCTACTTTATATCAAATTTTTACTATCAATGTTTAAAGCTATATCCATGTTCTATAAAGTATTCTAAAGCATGAAGGGTGAAAGACATATGAAGAGTGAAACACATAGTGTAATAATGAATGGTGGGAAGTAAGAGATGAGAACATTCAGTACAAAATTTCACATCCTTAGGTTGTTTTTCAGGCACCTCTATGCTCTCTTTCCACCATAACTCCCTAAGTGTTATCCTTAAGGAGAATCCTTTACTTCAGTCACTGCACTATCCCTCTGATACTATGCTATTTGTAATACACAAAGTTGGAACTTGTAGATATAATTGCTATACCAGTCTGGGGAATCAAGGAGAAAAAAAGTTGTCATGAGACTGAAAATCAGTATGCATTATGACAATTTTCAAATGGGGGAAACTGTAGATCCCTCAAACTACTGGACAATAAGCTTGATATTTATTTCTGGCATCAATCTAAAAAAGATTATTAAAAATGGGTTTTAAGCACTAAGTGAAGGAAATAGTAGTAAGTATGAGCAGGTTCAATAAGAACAAATTATGCCATATTAACTTCATTTTCTTTTCTGACAGGATTATTAGAACAATAGATAAGGGCCATGTCATAAACACAGATAGCATATCTAGATTTTAACAAGGTGGTTAACAGAGCCCCTCACCATATTTCCAGCAGGGTCATGTGAAGAATGAAGAGATATAAGATAGAAGACATTAAGAATAGATAGATTCAAAACTGATTGGACAGCTAGACACAGAGTGGTGATTAATGGTTAAACTGGATTGAGGTCTCTAGGTGAAAGGTAGCTTGTCCTAGTCAATATTTTTAAAAAATCACTGACTTCATGGCAAACATTATATGATTATCTATTTTGTAGATGAATATGAAAAGAGCAGCTAATATGCTAGATGACCAAATGGGGATTCAACAAAGATCTCAAAAGTTCAGAACAATAGACTATATCTAGTACAATTAAATTTGATATACAGATACTTGGGGTAAAAAAAATTGCAAAAATAAAATATGAGGGAGACATGATTAGAAAATAATTCATAGAGATTAGGGGGAAGACACGTAGTTCATATAAGCTGATGTGAATCAACAATGTGATTCGGAAGCCTAAAGTACTTATATGACTTTATAATCACTAATATGATGATAAATGTCCAGAATAAGACTGGTGATAGCCACATTGTATTCCATCCTGGTCAGACTACAGTTCAGGTAAACAGATTTTAAGAGGATTTTGATTATTTGGAGGATGTTTAGAAGATGGGAAGTAATATTATAAATATCAATTAAGTTTTATACAATGAAAATCAAAATTCAAGTTTAATTAACAATGGTAGTTTAATTTGCATTTTAGGAATTCTTTGTTATAAGTGTTCATCCTATGAGATGAGTGCCATCTTGCTCATGGTAGCAATGAAGCTCAAACAAGAAAAATATTTCTAACAATTAGAATGGTCCAGAAACACAACAGCCTCACTTAAGAGGTAATAAACTCCTCCAGATCATCATATGAAGACTAGATGACCAGTTATTAGGGATGCTGGAGAGGAAATCAATTTGTATTTCAAGTATAACTTGGACTAAAAGATTCTTAGGTTCTTTACAACTTAGGATTTTATGGATGTCCTTTAAGTATCATAGGCACTTGTGAAAATGCCTATAAGGCTTATGTTGTCTTTCACGCTATATTATAGGTAAAGTTGGGCAGATAGGTGGCACAGTGGATAGAGCACAGGGTCTGGAGTCAGGAATACAAGTTCAAATATGACCTCAGACACTTACTAGCTATGTAAACCTGGGTAAGTCATTTAACTTATTTGCCTACAATTCCTCATCTGTAAAATGAGCTAGAGAAAGAAAAGGCAAAGCACTTCAAAAGACAACTCCAAATGGGATCATGAAGAATTGAACACAACTGAAACAACTGAATAACAACAACAAATTACAGATGAGGTTATCCAACAAGTTGACACCAATGAGAATCAAAATAGGGCTATGTAGTATTCTACAGAGTAATTTAGAGCTACACCCAAAAGCTAGAAAACTGTGCATACCCTTTGACCCAGCAATACCACTACTAAGTCTGTATCCCAAAGAAATCATAAAAAAGGAAGAAGGACCCACATGTACAAAAGTATTTATAGCAGCTCTTTTTGTGGTGGCCAAGAATTGGAAATTGAGGGAATGTCCGTCAACTAGGGAATGACTGAACAAGTTGTGGTATATGAATGTAATGGAATACTACTGTTCTATAAGAAATGATGAGGGGGCGGATACAAGATGGTAGAGTAGAAGCATGTACCTGCTCAAACTCTCCCTCCAAAGCCTTAAAGTACCTGTAAAAAATGACTGTAAACAAATTCTAGAACAGCACAAGCCACAAAATGACAGAGTGAAACAGATTTCCAGCCCAAGACAACTTGAAAGGCCAACAGGAAGGGTCTATTGCACCGGGCTTGGAGCGGACCACAGCCCAGCATGGGCCACGCTGACACAGATAGAACTGAAGCAGGCTTCAGGGCACTAAATCACAGGAAGCTGCTGCAATCTCCATATTTCTCAACCAACAAATGCCAAAGACAGTTTCAAAAATCAGTGAGAAAGCTCTTTCACTTGAGTGAGAGGAGAACATAGTCTAGCCCCAGGATGATTGCAGTTACTGCCACAGCAGTGGCCACTTCTGGAGTTCTTGGCCTATAGGCATTAAGGGAATCCAGCAGCTGTTCTGGGTCTCAGTTCTGAGTGGCAGTTCAGGGATGAAGAGGAGTTCTGGTGTGGTGGTTGTGGAGAGAAAATCCTACTCATTGTTCTAGGGCAGAAAAGAGTGCTTGTGGTTGCTCATAGACCCAAGCACAGGCCAGGAGAAGAGTTAAACACTTCTCTCTTGATTATGCCACCTTGGAGGAACTGAGAACTTACAGATCACTAGAGATATCTTGGACACAACCTCTGAAGCCTGGGGTAGTATATCCTCCACTTGACAAAAGACTCAAAAGTCAAGCAATTAGCTGGGAAAATGCCCCAAAGGGGGAAAAATAAGACTATAGAAGGTTACTTTCATGGTAAAAAAGATATTTTCTTTCATCCTTTCAAATGAGGAAGACCAAAGCATACAACTGGAGGAAGATAGCAAAGTCTCAAGGCTCCTACATCCAAAGCCTCCAAAAAACATGAAATGGTCTCAGGCCATGGAAGAGCTCAAAAGGGAGTTTGAAAATCATGTAAATGAGGTGGAGGAAAAATTGAGAAGAGAAATGAGAGCAATGGAAGAAAATCATGAGAAACAAGTCAACAGCTTGCTAAAGGAACCCTCCCCCCAAATACTGAAGAAAATAACACCTTCAAAAACAGACTAACCCAATTGGCAAAAGAGGTCCAAAAAGCCAATGAGGAGAATGTCTTAAAAAGAACTGGCCAAATGGAAAAGGAGGTCCAAAAGTTCACTGAAGAATATAGTTCTTTAAAAATTAGAATGGGGCAGATGGAAGCTAATGACTTTATAAGAAATCAAGAAATTAGAAAACAAAACCAAAAGAATGAAAAAATAGAAGACAGTGTGAAGTATCTCAGTGGAAATAACAACTGATCTAGAAAACAGATCCAGGAGAGATAATTTAAAAATCATTATTCTACCTGAAAACCATGTTTTAAAAAAGAGCCTAGACATTATCTTCCAAGAAATTATCAAGGAAAACTGCCCTGATATTCCAGAACCAGAAGGTAAAACAGAAGTGGAAAGAATTCACTGATCATCACCTGAAAGAGACCCCAAAAGGAAAACTCCTAGGAATATTGTGGCCAAATTCCAGAGTTCCCAGGTCAAGGAGAAAATATTATAAGCAGCTAAAAAAAAAAAAACAATTCAAGTATTGTGCAAATACAATCAGGATAACACAAGATTTAGCAGCTTCTACACTAGGGGATCGAAGGGCTTGGAAAATATTGCAAAGGTCAAAGGAGGTAGGATTAAAACTAAGAATCACCTACCCAGAAAAACTGAGTATAATCCTTAAGGGGAAAAAATGGAATTTCAATCAGAGGACTTCCAAGCATTCTTGTTGAAAAGACCAAAGCTGAATAGAAAATTTGACTTTCAAATACAAGAATCAAGAGAAACATGAAAAGGTAAACAGGAAAGAGAAGCCATGAGGAAATCATTAAAATTGAACTGGTTATATTCCTACATGGAAAGATATTCAGTATTAGAATTGTTAGAGGGAATATATATGTGTGTGTATATGTATGGGTATGTGTGTATGTGTATATTATATATGTAGATATGTATGTGTATATATGTATACATATATACATACAGAGTACACAGGATAAGCTGAATATGAAGGGAGAATACCTAAAAAATAAAATTTACTGTTCAGTGGAATGTACTAGGAGTAAGAGAAAGGGAGAGGTAGAATGTAGCAAATCATCTCACACAAAAAAGGCAAGAAAGAGCTTTTACAATGGAGGGAAAGAGGGGAGAGATGAAAGAGAGTAAGTGAACCTTACTCTCATGAGATTTGGCTTAAGGAGGGAATAAAACAAACTCAAGTGGGTATGGAAATCTATTTTACCCTGCAGGAAGGCAGGGGGACTCATGATGGAAAATGCTATCCACATTCAGAGAAAGAACTATGGAGTTTGAATGCAGATTGAAGCATACTATTTTCTCTCTCTTTTTGAGAGGTTTTCTTGGCCTTTTGTTCTGATTCTTCTTTTACAACATGACTAATGTGGAAATGTTTAATATGATTGTACATGTATAGGCTATATCAGATTGCATGCCATCTTGTGGATGAGGACATGGAGTGGGCGAAAATCTGGAACTCAAAATCTTATAAAAGTGAATGCTGAAAACTAAAAATTAATTAAAGAAAAAAAATACTTAATCTGAAATGGCTGAGAGATATTTCCCATTTCTCCTGAACTTCTTTCCCATAGCTGGTAGCCTGTGCAATCTCTATCCCCAAGACTCCAAGATGCTTCCTTAATAAAGGAGGTATGAGATCCTAACCAAACCAACAACTTCTGCTTTAGAGTTGACATACATGCTTTACATATATCACATACTTTATATATGCTTACATATATTATCCCATGTTTGAGGCTCACAACAACCTTGTGAGGGGTTACTGTGAGTAATATAATCCCTATTTTACAAATGAAGAAACTGAGATTCAGCAGGGTGATGCCACGGTCACAGTTAGTGAAGCGTCAAAGGAGGAGCTTGAGGCAGGTTTCTTTCTCTTTACTCTGGATAGAGTGCTTAGAAAGGTGATCAGGATTAAAAATCTAGAGCAAAGAGAGCCCTTAGCGCTCATCACTCTATATAATTCCCTTACTTTAGAGATGAGGAAACAGGCCCAGAGAGATGAGATTGACATCCCCAGAACAATACAAGTAGTTCAGTGGATGGACTAGGATTCAAATGGGGTGCTGGGATTCTGAGTTAGGCCCTCTTTCCATTGTACCACATTGCCATAAATAGACTGAGTAAGAAGAGAGACTTCTGCTTGCTCCCTAGTGTAGTTTGATAGCTTCTACTTCATTTTCATACATCCCATCCCTGGCTGGGAAAAAAAATGAAATATGTCCAAAAATTAAGAAATGTATTTTAAAAAATTTAGAGAGAAATCACAAGCACTTTAAAATTTAAAAATAACTAGATCACATACTCTTAATAAGTAAATAGAATTATCTTAGTATAATACCATTTAAAAAGCATAGGTTTCTTTTTTTTTTATTACCAACCATAATGTATAAAAGAATATCCCCATTAAATGAGCAACAACACAAAGATACATTATAATAACAAAACTTAGTCACCCTTAAATACATGGGCTCTTGAGTTTACTTAAGGTACCTGAAAAGGCAAAGATGCAATTTGGGAAATGCACACAATCTTGAGGATCAGAGTTGCTGTCTACGTGTACTCACTATCCTCATCCCTCTGATGATCCGTGTCTTCCTATCTTCTTTTGGACTTTCCAAATACCACTGGACAGCTCCTCTTTAAAAGGCTATTCAAGTGGAACCATAAGCTCACACACTTGCTCTCTATATAATCAATCCATTATTAAGTAGTAGAATTATGACATCAGAAGTATGGTAGCCAATTATTCTACTGAACAAGTTGATTTCACTGATTTGCATGCTACCTTGTCATTGGTTAATATATCTGAAGATCAGTTCCTACATTTATCCATTCCTTTTATTCTGAAGGTGACTGATAAAAGACTTGATGCACTTTTTTTTAACCTTTGAAACCTTAAACTATAAATGTACATGTAGTAAATATATTTAACTGACCATTTCTTTTAGAATGTAATGTGATGTCTGGGCTACATGACTGTAAAATATGGGCTCCATGAATACAGAGACAAGATCAAGAGCCAGAGGCTCCCCTTTGTGATGTCTTTAGACCACCCTGATGGTTAGGTAAGTCCAATTTCACAGGAATTGTGTCTTACTTATTCCATCATCGGGCTTTATGCCACCTGAATGAGAAATGCTTATTTAAAATGTGTATATTGCCCTTGCATTTGCCATAAATATTCCTTGTATTTGCTATAAATATCTTCTTTCTATCACTAGAGTATAAGTTCCTTGAAGGAAAAACTATGCATTATTTATCCAGGTATTTCCCAAAGGCCTAACAGTGCCTCCTTGTACATAACACCTATCTCAGAGAAGTAGCATCCTGCAAAGCAAAGAGCCAAAGTAGATTTACAATTAGAGGACCTGGATTTGTATTCTGGCTCTCTACTACTTGTGTGAAATTCAGTAAGTAACTTAAATTATCTGAGCTTCAGTTTCTTCAACTGTAAAATGGGAGGAGAATGAGCTGGATGACTTCTTAGTGCTCTTTTTGTTCTAAATTCTGAGATGAATAGTTTTGAATAAGTTCTAGACAAGTAAATTCTGCTTAATAACCACGAATGAAAGGTACAAAAGTTAAGTTTTATCAAATGATGCTTTTAAATAAGTGACATTTCAAAAACAACTTGTCCTAAGAGAGAAGCTATTAAAAACTGCAAGGAGTAAAAAACAAAAAAATTCTTAAAACAGATACAAACACACACAAACTCTTGAAGTGTCTGCTGCCAATGACTTCCTTGAGAGTAAAAAGCTTTTTTTTTAAATATCTGTCAAGAAGGACATAAAAACTAACCTAAAAATATTTTTTTCTATTCCCGCCTTCACTTTCAGTTATCATGTTTTCTCCTAAATGCTTTCCTACAAACCCAGTGTGAGGACCATTACTTTCAAATACAGTCTGTCTTTAATTCCTGCATGGGGTGAAATTCTTTTGCAGTTTCTGTGGTACCACAAAAGCTAAGAGCTATTTGAAGCAGTTAAAAATATGAACTGTAACCACATAATAGTGTGAATAACAGTAGTGCTGTTTTCTTTTGTACAAATGTAGTAGTTAAAAAACAATCAACCACTTCCCCAAATTAATCATAGTTAATCAAGGGAAAAAAACTATTTTTGTGATTTATCCAAAGGAAAAAGTTACCAAAAATTCTGACAGTAGGCCTCATATTCATTTTTTAAAAAACTCTTTCCCCCTGATTTTATATTCATGCAGTTCTGGATATATAAAACGTGACCAAATTACTTGCAAGTATTCTTTCCATAAGCCAAACTGTATAATGCATGCATAACCATGAAAGCTCCAGAGCCACCAATATGGCATAAGAATATTTAAAACAAACAGTTATTTTTAAGATTAATAAAGTTATTCCTTAGTGGTTAGAAAAAATGCTAACTTTTGAAGAAAACTACTGAGCTCTTCTAAGATATATAAATTCTCTATGTAATATATTATTTGCTTAGTTTCTTTTGTGAGTAAAATGATACACATTGCATAAACTTACTTTAAATAATAAAGTATAGACACTTTAAATTATCACTTTGCCAAAATACACAAATTTGCTTTGTTTTTGGAGTGAAGACTTTACATTTCTTCAGAATTCAAATAATAAATAAAAAGGACATGAGAGATCCCGAGGAATAAAAGACATCAAAAAAATGTACTTTTTTAAATCTTGAGGTGGAAAGACAGAAGGGAATATACAATACCTTCAATGACTGAGATTTAAAACACTGGAAGGGAAAAATATAAAAGCAGTCGCATTACATGCTCACATTCCTTAAAAATAATTAAGTGGGGGTTGTTTCTGAAAAATAAAAGCTATGGACAGCCAATTCACAAAGCTTAAGAAATTAATCAGATATTCATGACAATTTGGCTCTTGGGGAGATTTAAGACAGCTCTTCAGTTAATTGGAAAAAATAATAGGTTATTTTTAGTCATACTTTTTACTGGTGGCCATTAATGTAATCTAAAAGTACTAATAACATATGTGCACATATGTACATATATTTGCATTTGTACACAAATTATGACAAGTAAATCTGATCCATATAATAATAGTTCAATTTAGTATAGATTAATTAAAATAGCAGATCCGACCATTTTTGTAACTATAAAGTTAATCTTATCTATCAGCCATATTTTAGTTCACATTTGTTTTGTAATGGTTTGCTGGCAGTGCTGATATCCTCATACGTTTTGAAATTACTCATTTTGCTTGCAAGAATGATACAGCAAATAGCCACAGCTGAGAACATACGAACAAAAAGGACTGTAAATATACACATTTGAGGTAACTTGTAAAACTGGGTGAACCCTGTAATAATCACAGATTAATCCTATGTATTTAGGTGATTATACAACAGATAAAGCAAAAAAAAAAGGTAATAATTTGCCTAAATAACAAACCATCCTTTTCACAAAACCTTGGCAGTTCCAACCTCTCAATAAGATGTTCCCAATAGACACCTGTATGAAATGAGATCTTATGTTACTATGGCCTTATCCTCTTTGTAAAACATATATAGGTGAGTTGTCCAGTTATACCATTATATAGGACAGTAATTTTATTGAGATGTTATTATTAAGAAGAGAATATTCATTTGCTTTTATCAAGTGTTTAATTTCTTGTACAGGGGGCTATATACACTGGCTTAAATGATGATGTTTACCATATCTGAAGATGAATGGATCTGCAAATTCATTCTGACAAATCTATACATTTACATAGACTATTATACTCTAACTCATATATCTAACAACTTCATGTCAGTGGTGCATCTACCACCCCAGGTCAAGAATCTTGGAATAATCCTCGATTTTACTTTGTTTTTTAATACAAGTGCTCAATTGGTTGCTAAGTCCTGTCTCTTTTCTACACATGATTTTCTGCTGCCAACTGCCTTTCTCTAATAGCTCTATTGCCTTCCATCAGTTATTCAACATTTCTTGGACTGTCTCTTCTTCAGACACCACAAACCCTTACCATCCCCTCATCAACTTGTCTTTTCTCCCCCTTTAATGATATTAACCAAATGACTCCTTAAAAAAAATCAATGGCTTCTCACTTCCACACAAGTCATGTTCAATATGCTTGTCCTAAGCTCCAAATACTTCATTAGATTGTCCCAGATGACTATTTCTCATCGTCCTTCATTCCAAAGTTACCCATTATCTCAGGAATAACAACTCAAAATTCCCTTTGCTCATTTCACTTCTTTATTCTAACATGTTTTAAAGCAGGAACACAACATGTCTGAAACATTTTTTGCTCCCAGATGAAATGAAGTAATATTTGTAAAGCACTCTGCACAGTGCCTGGCACATAGGGGATTAATAAATGCTTGTTCCCTTCCCCAGCCTGACAAGCCATCATTTAAATACTTCCTACAATCTTCCTCCTTCAAAAAAATCTGGGATTGATAAAAAGAAAAATTTGCCCCTTTTCTTAGTCATTTCAAATGTAGAATCTAGAACTAGAAGGGCCCTTAGATATTATGTAGTACAACCCTGTTATCTTGAAAATGAGGGAACAAGCCCAGAGAGAAGTGACTTTCACTCTAGATTGAATTATCCTATGAAAACTGGATCACCCTTAATATGGACTTATTCATGACCTATAATCTATGGTGTAAATGCCTTACTGATGATCATTCTTATGTCTGCTTAATGGTTTTCCCCTTATGCTTTAAGTTATATATATCTCAGCTTGTAAATTTATGGAAGGCAAGCTTTTAGGTCTATTGAATTCTTTCTCCAAAGTTTAACATAAAATGTGTTTCAAAATGATAGTTTTGATTCACAATCTCTATATAGCTATTCTTTTTTCTTTTTAAAATAAATTTATTTATTTTTAATTTTCAACATTCACTTCCATAAGATTTTGAGTTCTAAATTTTTTCCCATCTCTCCCCTCCTTCCACCCCAAGATGGTGTGTAATTTGGTATAGGCTCTACATAGACATTCGTGTTAAACATATTTTCACATTAGTCACATTGTAAAGAAGAATTAGAACCAATGGAAGAAACTATGAGAAAGAAGAAATAAAAGAAAAGGAGATTGAGAGAGAGAGAGCACAAATAATATGCCTCGATCTGCATTCAGACTCCATAGTTCTTTTTCTGGAGGATGTGAACAGCATTTTCCATCATTAGTCTTTTGGAGTTGTCTTTTGCTATTTTTTAACTTTTAATTTTACACCATGAAATTGTCTTAAATGGCAGGGAGGACTGATGTGGGACAATCCATGTTCGCCTTATAACTCAGTATACTAGCTTAAGGAACTATAACAGAATCATGTTTTATTCCTTGTATCTCAACAAGTAATCATAAAATAATGAAGATAACATCAAACCATGCTGCTTTTCTCTACACATTAAGTACCAGTTATACAGTACAGGCCAGTAATTTGGTTAACCATATCATTAAGTTCCAGTGTTATGTATTTGTTATGGATAGACTTCCTCTAGATACTTTCACTTTGAGAGCTCTTTAATATTTATTTAGATAAGGATTTTAGTAATCTGTGAAAACTCAAGGCCCCAAGTGAGCACTTTATAACCTGAAATAGAAGCCAACTAAAATATCACAAGGTAAAATTGAAATATTTTCCTAAATTCATTCTAATACCAAGAAGCAGTCAGTAGGTCAGTGGGTCAACCAGCATTTACTGAGTGTATACTCTGTGCCAGATTCTGTGCTAAGACCTCCTGAATTCAAAGAAAGGCAAAACCAGTTCTTACCCTTAAGAAGTTCACATTATAATGGTAGAACAACACATAAATAATTAAAGTGCAAGCATGATACCTAGCAGATGGGAGAACTGGAACAGGCCTCCTGCAGAAGCTAGTATTTGAGCTGATTCCTGAAAGAAGTCAGGGAAACTAAGAATATGAAGAGAGGGGGCAATGCAGGCATAGCAGTCTAGTCAATGCAAAAATGTGAGAGATGGGAGATGCTGTGTAATATTCAATGAATGGCAAATAAACCAGGGCAGTGGGATTGTGTGTGGAACAGAGTAAATAAATATGGTGAGATGTCAGGTTTTGAAGAGCTTTAAATGTTATACACAGGATTATATATTTTATTCTGGAGGTAAGAGGATACCACTAGAGTTTGAGGAAAGGATTAGACCTATGCTTTAAGAAAATCACTTTGATACCTGTGTGGATAATGGACTCGAATGAGGAGCGATTAGAGAGGGAGACCAATTAGGAGACCATTGCCAATAGTCCAGGTGAGAGGTTATGAGAGCCCAAAATAGGGCAGTGGTTGTGAAAGTGAAGAGAAGGGGACACTTAAAGAGGTGTGCCATAGTGAAAAGAGTGCAGACATTGGAATTGGGAACACCTGTGTTCAATTCTCTACTCTAACAGTTATTAACCTTGTTAAGCTCTCTGATCCTCAAACAATTTGAGACCAAGGTAGAGATGAGTTCTGATAAGTGGAAGAAGATTCATACACAGAGTTCCCACAATAAAGAAATCACAGGTCTTCAATAAATTTGACCAAGAGATATAAAATGAAATTAAATGAGTGGAATTTCAGGAATACTGAACGTAAAGTTTTTTTTTCTTGTAGTAATTAAAAATGAGTTCAAATGAAAATCTACTAAATAATCAAGCAACAGTATGTCAGGAGGATAAAAAGAAAGAACAGGAGGGAAATTATTTGAATAATTCAGGAACAAAGAATCCACAGAGAATTGAATTTGTAATAACTAAGATTCTTCATTGCAGACCTACCATCTAATTTTTCCCTTTGAGGAAACATAATTAATTAGGATCAAATAGTGATTTTCTTTAAAGACAGCTCTTATCACATCTTCTGACTACTCATTCTGCTTCTATCAATGGCTCTTCTTACTAAACCATTAATGTTGATGTTGTCTAAGGTTCTTTCCTTAGCACTTTTATATTCACTTTTAATTTTCTTCTCCCTTGAAACTTCATCCCATGACTATAACATCAACAAAGATGAATCTGAAATTTCTAGGTATATACCCCAAGGAAGTTAAAACAGGGTCCAATATATCCCCAAATATTCACAGCCACACCACTTTAGGTAGCAAAGAACCAAAAACCTCACTGATGCCAAGAAACTGTGACAATGAATTAAATATAATATTACTGAAGAGCAAAAAATAATGAGTACAAGAAATTCAAAGAAACATGAGATTTATACTAAGAGATAAAAAGAAATATAAGCAGAACCAAAAGAATACTCTATGAAATCACTACAATAACATAAATGAAAATAATACAAAAAAAGCTCAACTTTGAGTAATCATAATAACCAGTCTTTGTCCTGCGGAATAGATATGAATCCTGTCTCCCCCGTCTCAGCAGAGAAGCAAGGAACAACAGGGGCAGAATGTTACGTATATTATAAGACATGGTTCACTATAAGGTGGTGTTTGTTTAACTATTTGTCTTTTTTAGAAGGAAGGCTCAATTTTGGTTGCAGAGGATCAGGAAGGGGTTATATCCAAAAGACTGTAAGTAAAAGTTAATAAAACATCTTTTTTTAAAAGAGAGAAGAAAAAACATCTCTAGCCCAAAAAACATAACCACCTGACCTGAATTTCCAAGAGCTGACTGGTTATCTCCATCTCAACTTCAAAAGAGCTGTCTAATATAGCACTTCTCATCATTCCTTCAAACTAATTTTTCCTTCTGATTTTATTATTCTCTTTAATGGCACATTCAAAACACCAATATTACTTTTGATTCTTTTCTCTCTGAATACCATCCATCATATGTCAAGTCCTGCAGAATGTACTTTCAAAAAAACTCTGAAATCTGTGACTTTTAAGTTCCCACTTTCACTACTCTAGTAATCTGTCCCATACATATTACAATCTGTATGTGTACAACAGCAACAACTCCCTTACAAGTCTTTATGACTCCCACTCTCTTATATTCATCCATACTTCAGATGACAATGGATTAGCATTCCTTAAGGACAGATCAAAATCATGCCACCATTCTACATCTTGAGCCAAATGGAGATTAAAATAGCCAACCATCATGGTAAGCCTCCCTTGCATTTTTGCCTTTGCTCTTGCTATTTTCTTCTTCCTGGAATACCACCTGTCATACCTTACAGCCCCTCCACACCTTGGTTTCTAGAGGACAATTAAAATCCTTTGAATCATTCAAGATTCAGATCAAATATCATCTCCTCCATGAAGCTTTCCCTGATTCTCCCCTGTTGAAATCAATCGTACCCTATTCAGCCCCTGTATAACACCTGTTTTATTCTTTTACTTCTACAGTGTAGGTATCATGAGGTATTTGGTAATATAATTTTATGTGCATATATTGCATTCTTCTGTAAGTCTGTGACTTCTATGAGGAAAGGAAACAGGTCGTTTGTATTTGTGTTTCCCATAGCACCTAACACAGCACCTACATTTGTCTGTTGAGTTGAAATTAAGTTGTCTACTGGAAAATGAACTTAACAGTAGACCTAAGTTTGGTTTCAGTAATACCACGATTTAGCTTTGTAATATTGGTCAAATTAAATGTTATGTGTCTGTAACAATGAAATTTATACCAGCACTATTATATTCTATGGGCTACAGAAATGGTAGATCTCTACTTCCAAAGCAGTAGTTCTTAACCTGTTTTGTGGTTTGGGCTCTTTTGGCAATCTGGTGAAGACTGCCAAATGTTTTTAATCAGAATGTTTTTAAATGCACAAAAACATAATTATTAACATTAAAATGTGATAGCGTCATAGATTCTCTGAAATCTATGCAATGACCCCTCAGAAGTCTGTAGATCCCAGTTAAGAACCACTGACCTTGAAATTTTATGTCACTGGGACACTTGGGGATCCTTTGGAGATGGGAGAAAGGTTAATTCATCTGCTTATGAGTAAGGATATGAGTCTTTGATATTTTTAAAGAGTAAATTTAAACCTGTCTGATATTCATTTAATCTTATGTTAGTCTAAGCACATACATTCTAGTTGAGTCTTTCCCTTTTCCTTGCCTAAACACCGACAAGAGCCAAATTGTGATGCTTCCATAAAAAACCCTGGTTGAGGGTTTAAGCAAAAGAGTATAATTACGGGGAAGCCCCAAGATTGTAGTAATCCCTTTTGAAAGACATTAATGAGATGAAAAACATCCTGAGGAGGTCAATGAAGGGCCTTGAGATCATGTGATATGAGGTTCAGTTGGAAAAAAAATATACTAGAAAGTATTAAAGAAAAGATTTGAAGAGAAGCTGACAGGATGGCTATTTTCAAGTATTTGAAGGGCTTCCGCATGACAGAGGAATCCTACTTCTGCTTGGCCTCAGAGGTCAAAACTAAGAACAATGAGTAGAAGCTGAAGGGGGTATATTTAGGCCTGATGTAAGGGAAAAGTTCCTATTAAAATTGTCTAAAAATGGAATAGAGTTCATCAGGTGTTACCAAGTTTCCCTTTGTTGGAGATCTTCAAGCAAAGGCTGCATGAAGCCTTGTTGGATACACTGTTGAGGGGATAGATTCATGTTCAGGAATGGGTTTAACTGACTGAACTCTGAGGCCCTTTCCAACTCTTAAGAGTCTGAGATTGAATGTATTAAAAGCCAAAGCTTTGATTCTGTTACATTTGTTAGGTTCATGAGTCATATATGGAACACACACAAGCACTGAATAAATATATTGAACTTCTACTGAATAACAAGCAGCAAATTAAAACTTCACTAACTTGAAGTAGGAGCAGCCAGGTGACACAGTGGGTGGAATGCCAGGACTGCAGTCAAGAAGACTCATGTTCCTGAGTTCAAGTCTGGCCTCATATACTTTCTAGCTGTGACCCAGGCAAAAAGTCATTTAAGCCTGGTTAACTCAGTTTCCCAACCTGTAAAATGATCTAGAGAAGGAAATGGCAGACCACTTCTGTATCTTTGCCAAGAAAATCCCAAACAGGGTCACAAATATTTGGACACAACCAAAATGAGTTAACAAAAATCCCCAAGATAATTTGGGGGTCACTCTGAATTAGTAAAATTCTGGATTATAGCATCCAGGGAAAATGTATTTTGTCATTTTTAAGTATATTAAGAAACACATACATGGATAAAATAAATGCTGCCTACAGGAATTCTAATGGGACATCTTTAACAAGTACTTATTTGTACTTAAGTCATATGTTGCTTATGTGCAAAGGAAGGAAGCATGGTGTACTGGAAAAGAATTTGGAGTCAGAGAATCTAGATTTATATCCCAGGTCAACTACTTACTACTTGTATGACCTCAACAAAGTCCCTCAAATGTACTGGATCTTAGTATCTTCCTCTATAAAATGAGAGGGCTGGACTGTGTGACCTTTAAGGTCTTTTCTAGCTTTAAATGATCCTGATGCTAATAAAGTGATGCCAAAAGAGTAACATGCTCAAAGTGGTTAAACAGGATGTATCTTTGCAAGTACGATAAATCGTGTATTATAATCTCAGGTAGAATATAGCTTCCCCCCCCCATATGCAATCTCATTTATAATATTGATTCCCTAACTTTTTCATAAGTCAAAGTCCAGAAGTCAACACAAAATTGTTAAGAATTTCAAATTACCAGACTCCACACTAAGGTTCTGCTGCATAAAATTACTTTATACTTTTCTTGTTTTTACATTTATAATCTGTATTGTAATTATTTGTGTACCTCTATCTCTCATAACTTACTTTTATATCACTTTGAAGTTACAAAAACATTACCTATTTGATTCTTGACAAACTATGAAATGGATACTGAGAAAAATCTCACTCTCTGTGTGAGATGGAGAAGCAGAGATGGCAGTGATTTACCAAAGGTAACAAAGCCCGTTAGTGGTTATGTAGGACTGGGATCCAAACCAGGTCTTCTCCAGGATCCTTCAAAGCCAAGGCCCAGTTGGTTCTCTTCCCACCACAGCCCCACTGAAGTTAAGGGTCACATGCCATTTTTAGAAATTCCCTGCTGTCTATTACAGTGTCTTGAACATTATTTAGGCTATTAAATGTTTAATTGTACTATTATTATTATTATTTACTAATGATAAAAGATGACTTGATACTATTATCTCTTGAACAGAAGTGCTTCTGCTTTGATCTACTATGAAACACCACAGCTACAGTAATCAATTACTTGATAAAATAATTATTTTGTTTTGAATGATAGGGACAGGCTTAGGGACTGAATCTGTGGTTTTATTAGTTTAGGGAACTTCCAGACAAGGAAATTTCCTTGACCAGTATAAGTCAGCACCTCTATGACCGAGAGTCTTAGAGTTACTAAGTTGCCTAAGGCACAGAGAAAGATTTAAGTGACTTACTCAGGGTCAGAAAGGCAGTATGTGTTAGGCTGAACATGAACACAGGTTTTCCTGGCTTTAAGGCAGGCTTTCTCTCCAGTATGCCATGAAGCCTTTCAGAAGTTGAAAGTTTGGACAACTTTCCTTCCAACAATGAACCACCCTTTCAATGTGTTCTTAGTGACAATGACTTAGTTATGGCTAGTGCCATCTTGTACACTAATACATACACATAAATTTGTGATTTTATCTAATTTAAACAAACATTCCACTAATAACTGGTGATAACTTAAACTCATAGGATTGTGTTTGTCCTTGTGATAGAAACAATATGCAGGGTGGTCTTTGTATGTTGTATCCAATATGAAAGCAGCCTTTTGGAAAGCATTCCTTTTCCATGTTGGCCCTGATTTGGGATGAAACAACAAAATAAGAGAAAGTAATTTTAAATTCAACATGTCTAAAAAAAACTACCATTTTCCTACCATAGTTTCCTTTATTTTTCTAATTTTTGTCATTGTTATCACAATTACCCTAGTTGCCTAGTGATCTCCCCATGGCTAGTTGGTCACCAAGTCTCTTGATGTTTTCTGCCATCCTCTTCAAGCATGGACTTTCCTCTCTTTTTGCTACCACTCCAATTCCAGACACTCATCACTTTGGATCGATCTTAACTTATTCTACATTTATTACACTTCTTCATTTATTCATTATTACAAATCTTCATTTATTACATTACTCCAATAACCTAGCCTGAACATGTCTGCCACATTAATCTCCCTAAATTCATTTCAGTCCTCTGCTTTAAAGCCTAACGTTTCCTATTTGCAAAACAACTCCAAACTCCTCAGTCTATAATTCAGTCATCCCATAAACTGACATCTTGCTTTAGTCTCTGAATGAGCCCAAACATAACCTTTGCTTCAGGCCAAACTTCTTATTCATCCTTTTCTAATGTTTGCTCATGAGAACTCAACTGCATTACACTCCTGTATTTCCTTATTGTCTCAATTCCTCACTCCCTTGTTTTCTTGGCTTAAGATTCTATGATGCCACTGAAACTGCTCTCTGAGATTGCAAATGATCCCCCTTGATTGCTAAATTCAACAGCCTTTTCTCAGTTCTAATCCTCCTTTTGAGCTTTCTATAGCTTTCACCACTGCTGATCTTCCCTTCTCATGGAGGATGAATCACTCTTCATGTGACTTCCATAAAATTGCTCTTGTTTCTGCTTTTACCCCAACTATTGCTTCTCAGTCTCCTTTATTGCTTCTGTCATCCATCTTCTGCCTTTAACTATGAGTGTGCATTCTGGGAAGACTCTTGCTTTCTCTGTGTGATTTTATCAGCTCCCATTGGAGCTCTCGTAATGAAGCCTAATAGGGATAGCGACTGGATCTGTAATTTCATTGCTTTCAGGAACTCCCAGCTGAGTAAATTCCCTCCACCAATGCAGGATGTGACCTTCTGTACAATGTATTCTTGGACAGTTTCCTAGAACTGTGTTCTAGTGTTTTAAATGTTTTGTTCACTGTTATACAGTAAGAATGTATCAGAGGCAGGACTTGAACCCACATCTTCCTGGCCTTAATACTAGTTCTTTATCAACTCTGCTACACTTTCTAACCAAGCAGATGATTCACAAACTTATACAATGAACTCAGGAAGACTTGAGTTCAACTCTGGCACCAGACATTTACTAGCTGGGTAACCCTGGGCAAGTTGGCCCTGGACAAGTCAGTCAACCTGCTTGACTCAGTTTCCTCAACTGTAAAATGAGGATAATAACAACACCTACCTTGCAGGGTTGTTAGAAGATCAAATGAGACATCTGTAAAGTGCTTAGCACAGTGCCTGGCACGTAGTAAGTAGGTGCTGCTTAATTCTCTTCCCTCTCCTTTCCTCAGCTAGTCTTTGGGGCATAACAAATATTTAACAAATATATGTTCACTTAGTGAGTAACAATTCTGGAGAAAAAAAGTTGCTTTAGAAAACCACAAAGCAGTAAAAGCATAATAGCTATATGCCATCATCACCATCTTTTATATATACAAATTTTTTTTAAAACCCTCATAATCATCCTATTTTGTTGCTTCTCTCCTTTATGTTATCATTGTTAAACTTACATAATTTTGCACATCTTTGTATTACAACATTTAGATGACATAAAACATATTTCCCCAAGATTAACTGGTTACAGGTACAGTCATTTTTATTTTAAAAATTACTGTTCCTCAAAAAGAAAGTGATTCCCCAAAACATTTTACTATAAAACAGACTTCAATCACTTAACAAGCACTCATAAGCAAGGTAGACTGTAAGGGAAGGAAAGTCTAACTAACAACATTATAATTCAGTTTGGGGGGATAAAAGAACTATCCTGAGCTTAGAGAACACAAATTAAAGCATATTCTATTTAGCATAAAAAGGTGTATCCTTCATCCTAACTATATTTAGATTATATCACTGCATGTGCAAAATAAAGGTCAGTGTTATTATGGTCACTGAGGCCAATATATGCTTTTATCAGAAAATAATTAAACTCCAAAATATTTCATGCTAGATTACCTAAGTTAATGCAACTTTTAGGCAAGAAATATTTAACTCCGTACTGTCAGGTAATTAAACACCAAATATAGGTAGCTAATGCTAAGTGATAGTGGAATTAAAAGACTTTCTGAAGAAACCAAAGCTTAATTTCTTTACCTTCAAATACCACTTTGGTCTGATATTTCTCAATCTCAAAATGTGCATGATCAGGATATTCAATACCCTTTGATTTTCCTGAACTTTGACCAAAATTACCTCCTACAAAATACCAAATGAATATAACTAAAACCTGAACCTGTTTACTTCAACTACATAATTTCTGTACTTTTTACAAAATTATTCCTGTTTATAACCAAATGCATTCACGGTTCATTCAGATATAATGACATTTTAGACAGAACAGATTTCATATCTACCAAATAGATGAAATTTTTCTTTTAAAAAGGTGTATAGTATTAGAAACCAGTCTTTCTTTCATAGTGGAGGCTGCCACTGTTGCCTTCCCATATTTTCAAGAACAGTCTTACGCTGATAATGTAATTAACCCATAATTTGTTATTCACTGGTTAATATAGTATTTTGAACTGCAAAAAATATAAATGTGAAAATATGTATCATTCAGTATATCTGACTACCAAAATCAATAAATTTTGCTTCATTTGATTTCAAAATACTCATTTCAAGCAGGAGAACAAGAGTATTTCATTTGATAAGATGAAAAATATCTAATTTTTTAAAGTTTACAGTTGCTTGGGGTAAGGTAAATTGTTGAAGGAATGAGTTCAAAGGTGGGTGAATCTGTGAATTATATCATTTGAATAAAATGATTTACTCTAGCAAGCACTTTTTTTTAAAAAGCACCACACCTAGTTGCCAATACTGAAAATAACTTAATAGAACCTATTCTGCACCATTTCCCTCTGTGCAAAGAATCTGAGTATTGCTTGAGTATGAGTATGCCTAGTTCTACTTGATCTTCAAAGTCACCTCCTGCCTTTCATTTCCTTAAATTTTGCCATGGTGTCTTGATGGAAATAAGGATTCATAACTCCCCTTAGTTCTGACAACTGTCCATTTCCCAGACAATATACATCAAATATATTTTTAAAAAGAAAAAAAATTAAAACATTATAAAAAGCCATTAAAATGGGTGGTTTCCCTACAAAGATTGACTAAGAACAAACAGTACCTTACAGTTTACAAAATTCTTTCACAAACCCAATTTGATCATTAGAACTGCTATGGTATTGATAGAACAGTATCATTCTCATCTTACAGATGAGAAACCAACTTGCTGAAGTTCATATGGCTGTCTAGTGTTAAACATGGGGCAAGAACTTAGAGTCTCATTATTTCTAGAGCACCCTTCTTTTCCTCTACACAATATTACTTTTACAGAAGAGCACATATTCAGGAAGCTTTAGTGATATTCTGTGATGCCCATATTGTGAAAGCTTTAGTCTGTGGGTCTCCTCAAAATCCCACACTGGTCATGCAAAAGTCCTTTGTTAATGATGTATATATT